>NC_089249.1:134164922-135414922 GCF_963930625.1 Muntiacus reevesi
GTACTCTTATTTGCTTTTTCCAACAAATCAATTTATATGAAACCTACAAAATAACTGCTAATCCCAGGAGGTTCTGAAAGTATCAACACTTGTTATTTGCACTTGAAAAAAATTACTTTCTGTTGCATGCACCTGGCCTCAGCTGTCACAAGAGAGGTTATGACCACTGGATACACATTAACAACCTCAACAGGCCTAGGACAATGAATCTCCAATTAAAGATTTCACAGGAAGCTAAATTGTACCCTAATAGATAGCTAATAAATGAAATGGTTTCCTTGGTAACAACTATAGACTTTTGCATTTTGAATCAGACTCACATCTCAGCATCAGATGTATTAAGCCATATCTTTCTAAAGAATTAAAACATTTTTTTATGGTGAATAATCCTTTTTTTTCCCACTTTTTATTTTGTAGGGGATATAGCCTATTAGAGCTTTCAGGAGGTGCTATTGGCAAAGAACCTGCCTGCCAATGCAGGAGACACAGGAGACCTGGGTTGGATCCATGGGTGGGGAAGATCCCCAGGAGGAGGGCATGGCAACCCACTCCAGTATTCTTGCCTGGAGAATCCCATGAACAGATGAGTCTGGCAGTCCACGGGGTCGCAGAGTCAGACACGACTGAAATGACTTAGCACACATGCACGTAGCTGATTAACAAAGTTGTGATAGTTTCAAATGAACAGTAAAGGGACTCAGCCATACATATATTAAAAAGCTTTTTTAATATCCAGAGGGAATCTTTACATTTTTCCAATAAAAATATTGAGAGTTTTAAAATAGCCTCTGAGAAACCAAAAATGATCATAAAGCCTCGCATTGAGCCTCTCCAATCTACTGAACTGTGTCAAAATCATTTTGGAATAAGCCAAGATATGAATAAACATACGAATACATAGACTATAAGAAAGGCAGGTAATTGTGGTAGAGCAGAAATGACTGATATACTGGCATGAATAAGAAGTGTTAATCGATGCCTGGAATGCAGCTAGAATATCTATAAAAATTTATCAGTAAACTACACATGCAAAGAAGACAATCATTTTAAGACTCAAATTTGCAAAGTCAATAGACCTAGAGCACTTATGAATCTTTTATTAATCCAGTCTAAGACAACATGTATAATATTGACAAATGCTTTTGCAGTCCATGTTAATTTAATGAGTTCATCTTGAAGAATCCTCATTGATTACTTAGAGTACTCAAGCCTCCTTTTAACTTTCTGATTCTTAGCAATGTGGCTTTTGCATTGTCTATTTATGGTTAGACATGACATTGAAGTATTTCAAACTTCTCATTTCATTCTCCCTCAGGGCCAGAAGGAAATCACTTGTAAACATCAGAACTCTCTGAATTCACCAGCCGCATGGAAGGGGGCACCACAGCTGAGAAAGCAATTGTTATGGCTGGAAGATCTGACTGCTGTTCCCTGGTGGCTCAGATGGTAAAGAATCTGCCTGCAATGCAGGAGACCTAGGCTCAATTCCTGGGTCAGGAAGACCTCCTGGAGAAGGGAATGGCAATGCACTCAAGTATTCTTGCCTGGAGAATCCCATGGACAGAGGAGCCTGGCAGTCTACAGTCTATGGGGTCACAAAGAATTGGACACGACTGAGCGACTAACACTGCTACTAACTACCAGGTTATAACTGCTGTGTTACTGGGTTATAGCACACTCAACAATGAGGAAAAGAATACAAAAGCTGCTTTTGTACTCAACATACTCAATTGTTACAGAATAAAATCTCTATTTATTCTCACTTTCCAGGGGGGATTTCAAAGTTTTAATTTTCATAAAAAGGAAATGCTGTAAATGTTTAATTGCATTAATAAATAGGAATGATTATATTCTAGTTAATGCTAAATTATGAAGTTTGACATCTCATTACCGGTGTCAACATGTGTGATATAATCACAAGCTTACCTTCGGATAATATGATCTTTATTGAGCATGAGTAATCTTGCCTCATTCCCCAGCTCTCCAAAGCAAACGAAATTCCTGTTCAAAGGACTGAAATCCCACTTTATGGAGAAGTCACTCTTTACCAAGTAAGCACTGCCACCCCCAGAAGCTTCTTGTTCAAATACAAACAATCCTGAAAATGGCCCAAGGGCCCAAAAGTGGGCCCTTGTCTAGTACTCTGAAGAGGAGAGAAGACAAGCTTGCTGACAGAGCAGGAGACTTTATTGGGAAGCGTTACCTGGGTGGGGAGCAGGAGGGTAAGGAAGCCCAGGAGAAGTGCTCTGCCAAGTGGTTCATAGTCTCGGGTTTTATGACAATGAGATTAGTTTCCTGGTTGTCTCTGGCCAATCATTCTGACTCAGGGTCCTTTATGGTGGAGCATGCATTGTTCAGCCAAGATAAATTCCAGTGAGGAGAATTCTGGGAGGTGGTAGGACATGTGGCATCTCCTTTTGATTTTTCCTGTACTGTTCTGGTTGGTGGTGGCTTATTCGTTCCGTGTTCCATAATAGGACCTTCTGTCCAAAATAACTTATGCAAATGATTACTATAGTGTCTAGCCACGGAGGGTGGTTTCAGTCTGTGTGTTTTCCCCAACAAAAACAGAGTATATGAAGGCTTGGAGATCTTTAACACCAGTGTAGATTAGTTTATTGGTGTGTGTGTGTGTGTGTTTTTTTTTTTTTTTCTTTTGGCTTCAGGGGAATTGGGAAAGAAGAATTCTGAGGTTTGTGGATGGCTGGGCAGCTTAGGTTTCACCAAATAAATACCTGTAGACTTAGAGTCGTGGGATCAGGGAAGAGAGAGTGGAACATACTTGCCAGGTATACTTTGATGAGACAGAAAAGAGACACCAGCTAGCAGCTTCTTCAACAACCCTTATCTTTCCTGGAGGCCTCTGCACTTGCTACTCCCTTGAAACCTTCTACTCCCCTGTCCCAACTCCATCCCTACCCCTCTATCTGCCTAATGCTTATTCAACCTTTGGGTCTTAGCATAAATGCTACTTTTTCAGACAAGTCTTTTCTGGCTTCTAAGATTAGGATGCTCTTATGGAACACTGAAATTTTCCATTTTTGCATATATCAAATGCCGATTAATTATTTGTTTAATTATATTTTGATATCATCTTCCCAAACGAACTATAAGCATCATCATGGCAGGGCCATGGCTGCCTTACTTACCATCATTTCCCAGCCCCTAACACTCTATAAATACTTCAAAAATACATGTAGACTGATTGGTACAATGCATACAAACACTTAAAAAATATATGTGGATTGTTTGGTGCAACGCACATGCATGCAGTCGTCTTGGAAGTGGTGTATCATAGCAGCAAGTTCTCATGGCACAAGGCTGATGGATATTCAGGTGGGAGTGTAAGCCTGGGAAGGCTCTGGACAGGGATGAAAAGGGAAAAAAGGGAGACAGTTTTTCAATTTCATAATCTGCAGCAAAACACACAGCCTTCTTGAGTTTCATCTTTAAAATGTGGACAGTGACCCTTACTTTGCCAGGTTGCTGAGGGCAGATGAGAGGATACAATGCAGCGCTGGCATAGGGCAGACAATCACTAGCTCTTAATGTTAATTTTGCTAATACTTTTTCTACTACTGTTTCTCAGTTCACATTCTCTCTCTTCCTAAACTAGTAACTTCCCAACAGGGGGTCACTGGAGGCTCTGCAGACGTAGGAAATGATGGGCAGGAAGTGAAAGTTGGGGGGGGGGGGGGGCGTCAATCAAAAGGCTGAGCTGAGCCATAATGACCACTCCAGGGAACTGAATCTGAAGAATTCACATGTGCTTCTAAGAACAGGGTCAGAGGAAGAATGACAATCAACAGAGGATTGTTCATGTACCCAGTGAGGCAAAGTGACTTCAGAGGGACCCAGAGAAGTTCTTATATAATCTGATAAAGGAAGAGAAGTAAAAACACAGACCACACCCTTTGCCCTATGCAGTCAGCCTCTCAAGCTAAAGATCTATCAGCACTCTGGAGAAAGGAAAATATGAAATCCATACTGAAGTTTTATTCATTTTTAAATTTTTATTTGCTTATCTTTTAGGTGCGTTGTGTCTTAGATGCGGCACTTGGATCCTCATTGTATCATTTGGGATCTTTTACTGCGGTGCACAGACTCTCTAGATGTGGCAGTGGGCTCAGAAGTGGTGGTGTGTGGGCTCAGTTGCTCTGCGGCATGTGAGATCTCAGTTCCCTAATCAGGGATCGAAGCTGTGCTCCCTGAATTACAAGGCAGATTCTTAACCACTGGCCCACCAGGGAAGCCCCAGACTGGAGTTTTATATTGAATGAGATTGTGTTTTGCAAACAACCTAAAGGTATAGAATCATCCTAAAATGGTCTTAAGAGGCAGGAAAGGGGGGTTTAATTTAGTACCGCTAGAGGCAGAAATTTTGGGAACAAAAGCTAAAAATCATCAAGGGAGAAATATGTGATGGATTTTCTTTCCTGGACATTTGGCTTACTGACCAGTGGGCTCTTCTGAAGCTCTAAGCCAAAAAATATATTTTTTGAAGCATACTTTGCCAGCCTATAGTACATGCTGCAGAACTTCCTTGAAAAACAAAAACATCCTGTGTCTCTCTGGAGGGAATGAGAAAAGCACAACTTGCTCGATTGGTCTGCCTTGGGCACAATTGTGATGGAAGTGAAATTGCAATCAGGAGCTACAGTAGCCCCTTTAGTGTATTCACTCCTCTCCTTCAGAAACACAGCTACTTGCTCATTCTCTTCTGTTGTTGACTCTTAACTTTTCTTTTTTAACTGTCCATGACTCCCTTCCATTCTACTCTCCCCCGAGTCATCTCATCCTCTGACAAAACTTCAACCCCTGTCTCCAGACAGTGCCTGGAAACTTACATTTCTCTAGCGGCACCTGTTAATTGGGACAAGGCTGAGAGGAGATCAACTCCATCTCCAGGGTCCCACTGGGGGTGAAGCCAAAGTTACCTTCTGTGGGGCTTTGCTTGGTTTCACAATTTGTTTAACTTCCTTCACTTTCCTGTCTCCAGTCTCCATCCCTCAATCAGATTTTTAAAGGCACACTTCCCAATAAATCACTTTCAGGATCTGCTTCTGGAGAATCTAATCTAAGACACCTGAAGAGCCAGCATTCTCTCTTATTCCTCATGGATAACCGCATTTGAGATATAAAGTAAACAAGTAGGAAGATGGATCAAATTTCTGCTTCTAACCACTCCAGCCCCTTCAACAGATGAACTGATATACTCCCATTCCTGCTGAAGTTAGGCCAACTTTGATTTCTGTCACCTGCAACTAAGAGACACAATTCATCAACGACTCCTTTACTTGCTCCGTTTAAAAACAGACATTGCAGATAACTGAGAGATGTCTATGATATCATAAGTCAGTAGTGTTTTCTAAACAAAGTTATCAGAAGACCACTGTAATAATCACTGTTTGTTGGATGCCATGCAACTAATTTACATCTTCCCCTAGAGTTTACCAGACTGTTTCCAGACTCTTCCACAGTGTGCATGCCTGTTCAGTCATGTTCAATTCTTTCTGACCCCGTGAACTATATAGCCCACCAGGCTCCATCTGTCCATGGAATTTTTCAGGCAAATGCACTGAAGTGTGTTACCATTTCCTTCTCCAGAGAATCTTCCCAACCCAAAGATCAAACCCACATCTCTTGTATCTCCTGCATCGGAAGATGGGTTCTTTACCAGCTCAGCTATGGGGGAAAGCCTTTTCCACAGTAGAAACACCTGAAAAACTTCAATCTACCTTGACATCTTTCATAATATATATCATATGGATGTTTTGTTTTGTTTTGTTTTTTGATTCATGATATTTACTTTTTTTTCTTTTTTTTTATTTATTTTTTTTCAGTGGGTTTTGTCATACATTGATATGAATCAGCCATAGAGTTACACGTATTCCCCATCCCATTCCCCCCTCCCACCTCCCTCCATATGGATGTTAAGAAAGAAAAATAGAGGAGAGAACAAAATGTTTCTAAAATGCAAATTCATACATGTCAGGCCAAATTTAAAGGCCTTCAATACCTCTTTGTTGCTCCCAAAACAAGGTTCATCCTCTTTAAAAAGGCCTCAGAAAGTGTAATTATGTGATGTCAGGTGCAACTCCTGGGTGCACTCCCGCAATCCAGCCACAGTGGAAACTTTCAGTCCCTTGAAAGACGTGCTCTTTCCTGGCCTTGGACCTTTGTCCCTCCTTTTTTCCACATGCTCTACCCCAGCTTCTTATTTCACTTGGCTTACTCCTTTTTAGGTTTCAGGACTTGGCCAAGACATTACTTCTTCCAGGAAGCTCCATCTCTAAGCTCTCCTAATTGCACTCATTGTTCCCTTTATTTTCCTAAAATTTTACATATTACTCTCTAGTGTGATTAAACGTGCTTATTTGGAATAAGAATTTATGACCCTTGAGGTAAAATTATGTCCGTTTGTTCAATCTATATTGTTGGAGCCCAACAGTATCTGGCTCGTAATAGATTCATAATATTTTTAATGGATTCATAAAAAAGAAAATAGAGAGAGATGTTGAGAGAAGAGAAATGATGTCATTTTAAACACCAGTGTAACCAGAATACTAAAGTACCAATCAGGAAACATCTCCTTAGGATGTCTCCTTGATGATTAAAAGATGTTTTCATGTAAATCCATGGCTGATTCATGTCAATGTATGGCAAAAACCACTACAATATTGTAAAGTAATTAGCCTCCAACTATTAAAAATAATTGGGAAAAAAAAATGAATAAAAGATGTTTTCATCCCAGCATACATCTCCCTTGGTGTTAAATCTTTACGATAGCTAACATAATCATAAAATATGTGCTCAGCAACAAGACAATGCCTGTGATTTAACAACAGGATCCAGAGTAATTTAGTTATGACACCTGGTTTTTCTCCCATGATAAGATACCTAAGTTCCCTTGGAGAAAAGACAGCTGAGATGAATGTACCCACTGCTCAAAGACTTGGGTTGATCACTTAACCTCTTTACCATTATATTAAATTACGGATTAATGTTCAGGGCCAGCTAGCTGTAAATATTACTCTTTAACACAATTTCATTTCCAACCTTGTCTCATTTAATAACCAGGTAGATTTAGGAATAAGGAGACACTGACTTACAGAACAAAGGGCATCACTGAAAATCAGAAGTTCTTGCACCATGAAAGAAAAAATGCACTAATCCACATATGCTGTCCCAGCAGGAGATGCAGGTTCGATCCTTGGTCAGGAAGATCCCCTGCAGAAGGAAATGGCAACTCACTCCAGTATTTTTGCCTGGGAAATACCATGCACAGAGGAACATGGTGGGCTATAGTCCATGGGGTCACAAAGATTGGGCATGACTTAACAAACTAAACGACAACAGGAAATGTATGTTGTCTTACCCAAGTGCAGTGAGAAACTTATTGTCAGCTCACTGTCAAGTTTCATCCTGACTAGGATCACTATGCTAGATGTTATATCCTCAAACCATCTTCAGAAACAGAAGACAGGACCACTACTGCCCCTCATGTCTCCAGCTTCCTTGCCTGGCCTCACTAACTCATTAAGATGTGCATTTCCATGAGACAGAGTCACTCAGAATATTCCTCAATGAATTTCTCACTATTGTCCAATAAATTTGTCACTATAGAAAATAAAACTGTTGTGTCACTGACTATTCAGCTTAACTAGTGATAAAAAACTCATTACCTTTTGGGATCTCACTGATCTCTCTACCAATACTGATCTCCATCTGTCCATACTCACAGAACTACTCACCATATGCCAGCCTCTTAGACTGGAGGGGGTGACATCTACAGAACCAATGATAACAGCTCCTAATTATGTGGATTTTAAGCAGCATTTACATCTTGGATATTACTCTTCGTCTTCTTTGCTATCTCGTTATGGATTATCTCAATGCTCAAAGATTGAGATAGTGCCCGAACTGTTGTTTCATGGTAACTCAATCCAATCCATCTCTACAGAGAGGAAGGTTGGTCATCCACCAAGGCAAGAATTTCATTGAGGCTTCTTCATTTATACAAAAGAATGTCAATCATACCACACATTTCATTCATTTTTAACTACCTTGATCCAAGCACAATAACAAAGAATATCTGAAAATATAATTTTTGTCCTTAAACTCTTTGTTTTTCATCTCATCATCTATATTCAGCCAGTTCAGTTCAGTTGCTCAGTCATGTCCTACTCTTTGCGACCCCATGGACTGTAGCACTCCAGGCCTCCCTGTCCATCACCAACTCCCAAAGCTTACTCAAACTCACATCCATTGAGTCGGTGATGCCATCCAGTCATCTCATCCCCTGTTGTCCCTTTTTCCTCCCGCCTTCAATCTCTCCCAGCACCAGGGTCTTCTCAAATGAGTCAGCTCTTCACATCAGGTGTCCAAAGTATTGGAGTTTCAGCTTCAACATCAGTCCTTCCAATGAACACTCAGGACTGATATCCTTTAGGATGGACTGGTCGTGCTGTCCAAGGGACTCTCAAGAGTCTTCTCCAAAACCACAGTTCAAAAGCATCAATTCTTCAGTGCTCAGCTTTCTTTATAGTTCAACTCTCACATCCATATGTGACAACTGGAAAAACCATAGCTTTGCTAGATGGACCTTTGTTGGCAAAGTACTGACTCTGCTTTTTAATATGTTGTCTAGGTTGGTCATAACTTTCCGTCCAAGGAGAAAGTGTCTTTTAATCTCATGGCTGCAATCATCATCTGCAGTGATTTTGGAGCCCCAAAAAATAAAGTCAGCCACTGTTTCCACTGTTTGCCCATCTATTTACCATGAAGGGATGAGACTGGATGCCATAATCTTAGTTTTCTGAATGTTGGGCTTTAAGCCAGCCTTTTCACTCTCCTCTTTCACTTTCATCAAGAGGCTCTTTAGTTCTTCTTCACTCTCTACCATAAGGGTGATGTCATCTGCATAGCTGAGATTATTGATATTTCTCCTGGCAATCTTGATTCCAGCTTGTGCTTCACTCAGCCTAGTGTTTCTCATGATGTATTCTGCATGTAAGTTAAATAAGCACGGTGGCAATATACAGCTTTGACATACCCCTTTTTCTATTTGGAACCAGTCTATTGTTCCATGTCCATTTCTAACTATTGCTTCTTGAACTGCATACAGATTTCTCAAGAGGCAGGTCAGATGGTCTGGTATTCCCATCTCTTTCTATTGTGATCCACAGAGTCAAAGACTTTGGCATAGTCAATAAAGCAGAAATAGATGTTTTTCTGGAACTCTCTTGTCTTTTCAATAATCCAGTGAATGTTTGATCCCTGGTTCCTCTGTCTTTTCTAAATCTAGCTTGAACATCTGGAAGTTGTACTGTTGAAGCTTGGCTTGGAGAATTTTGAGCATTACTTTGCTAGCATGTGAGATGAATGCAATTGTGCAGTAGTTTGAGCATTCTTTGATATTGCCTTTCTTTGGGACTGGAATGAAAACTGACCTTTTCCAGTCCTGTGGCCACTGCTGAGTTTTCCAAATTTGCTGGCATATTGAGTGCAGCACTTTCACAGCATCATCTTTTAGGATTTGAAATAGCTCAACTGAAATTCCATCACCTCCACTAGCTTTGTTGTAGTGATGCTTCCTAAGGCCCACTTGACTTCACATTCCAGGATGTCTGGCTCTAGGTGAGTGATCATACCATCATGATTATCTGGGTCATGAAGATCTTTTTTGTATAGTTCTTCTCTGTATTCTTGCCACCTCTTCTTAATATCTTCTGCTTCTGTTAGGTCCTTTATTGTGCCTGTCTTTGCATGAAATGTTCCCTTGGTATCTCTAATTCTCTTGATGAGATCGCTAGTCTGTTCTATTTCTATTCTATTCTATTTCTATTTCCCATTCTATTGTTTTCCTCTATTTCTTTGCATTTTTCACTGAGGAAGGCTCTCCTTATCTATCTCCTTGCTATTCTTTGGAACTCTGCACTCAAATGGGTATGTCTTTCCTTTTCTCCTTTGCTTTTTGCTTCTCTTCTTTTCACAGCTATTTGTAAGGCCTCCTCAGACAACCATTTTGCCTTTTTGCATTTCTTTTCCTTGGGGATGTCTTGATCCCCGTCTCCTGTACAATGTCAAAAACCTCTGTCCATAGTTCGTCAGGCACTCTGTCTACCAGATCTAGTCCCTTAAATCTATTTCTCACTTCTACTGTATAATCATAAGGGATTTGATTTAGGTCATACCTGAATAGTCTAGTGGTTTTTCCCTACTTTCTTGGCAATAAGGAGTTCATGATCTGAGCCACAGTCAGCTCCCAGTCTTCTTTTTGCTGACAGTATAGAGTTTCTCCATCTTTGGCTGCAAAGAATATAATCAATCTGATTTCGGTGTTGACCATCTGGTGATGTCCATGTGTAGAGTCTTCTCTTGTGTTGTTGGAAGAGGGTGTTTGCTATGACCAGTGCGTTCTCTTGGTAAAACTCTATTAGCCTTTGCCCTGCTTCATTCCGTACACCAAGGCCAAATTTGCCTGTTACTCCAGGTGTTTCTTGACTTCCTCCTTTTGCATTCCAGTCCCCTATAATGAAAAGGACATATTTTTTGGGTGTTAGTTCTAAAAGAAGGAAACAAATTCCCTTTTGTCTCCCAAATTCCTTGGTCCTTCTTATTTCCTCTCTTATCTTATAATTCGGCCCAGAATTTCTAAAATTCAATCATTTGTATTCTACCTTCACAACTTTGCCAACTGAACACTTACAGAAATGATGGATAGATAATTAAATACATAGGTAGGCAACATACAGATAAACAGATTTGGAAATATATACACACACACACATTAGTAGCTAGATAGATATAGATATTGATAAATACACATGTAGGTAAATAATCTGTTCTGAACCAACCCACTTGTCATAACCTTTTACTTGTCCTAATCAATAATACTGATGGGCAACTTACATATTTTTTCTGGTATATATTGAAAAATCATTAAACTGCTATATATAAAACAAATACAAGGGTATACTGTACAGCACAGGGAATATAGCCAATATTTTATAACTTAAAGTAGAGTATAAAAATATTGAATCATTATATTGTACATCTGAAACTAATATAATAATATAAATCAACTATAATTTTAAAAAATGAAAAAAGTTTATATTTCTTGATATTTATATTTTTAATTTGTTGAGTTCTCCATGTTTGAATATTTATCAGGGATTCTTCTCTTTTGATAGTATGCTTACATTCATTTATCACAGATATATATGTTGGATAACATATGATATAGTTTATCTGTTCCTTTATTACAGACATTCATGTTATTACTGGATTATTATAATTAAGATGAAACTTTAATAAGCAACTAGTTCTATTAGAAAAATAACCATGAAAACTGAAAATGATCTAGAACCATTTAAAATTATCTTAACTATAACTTTTTGAGAAACTGCGACTTATAACAGTGGTTCTCAATACTGGAATATCAGATCACCTGAGAAGACTTTTTTTTTTAATTCTAATGTCCAAATCTCACTCACACATATTAAGTCTGAATGAGGCTCTGAGAACAATAATCTATCTAAAAAAGAAAAAATAATTATGCAGAAGCTTCTCATTCTAATTTGTGAAGTGTATGAAAACCTCAAGGTAGACATTTACAATAAAAATGTCTAACTAACTTGGGGCTTCTTCCTTTTCATCAGGAATATGAACTAGCATTCAATTTCTACTACAATCGATAGTGCTAACAAAACTTTTAATTTTAAAAAGATCAGATTTTTTGCTACAAATTTAATTTTTCAAAGTTGTGAATGAAAAATCTTTATAGAGAAATATACAGCCCTTAATGTTCCTCCACTATAAGACTGTAGTCATATTATGGACATGACTATAAGTCCTCTAAGAACAAGAACTTGATCTTTCTCACATCTGTGCATCTATGTATCCAAAGTTTCAAGCAGTTTCTGGCACTTAGCAAACCCTCAAAAAATGGTCATCACATAAATAAATTAATAAGTAAATACACACCGCACTAATAATACAGAGGATACAAATTATGTCAAAAACATTTTATCATTTCTTCCTCTCTCACTTGAACCTCATCATCTCCACTGTATTTGCTTTGAGGCTTTCTGATACAATTTGAAATCTAAAGACCAGTTTTCTAATACTTCAAGCGTGCATGCTCAGTTTATGTCTGACTCATGGGACTCTTTGACCCCATGAACTATAGCCCTCCAGACTCCTCTGTCCACAGAATTTTCCAGGCAAGGATACTGGAGTGGGTTGCCATTTCCTACTCCAGAGGATCTTCCTGACCCAGAGATCAACCCAAGTCTCCTGAGTCTCCTGCTTTGACAGGCAGGTTCCTACCACTGAGCCACCTGAGACACCCTCTAATATTTCATCCCTTACTAAAAAGTAAAGTAATAGTGAGAGATTAAATGCCTCCTTAATAATCTGTTTTAACTTTGCATGCATTAGTGTTTGCAAGGTGAGGAGCTGCCATCAATTTTAGAAGAGGTAATTGCTTCTAACCATTTTAGCTGAACTGACAGCATCTCACTCATATCCAAGCCACTGTCCAGTGCCCGGTACATAGCTAAGAGCTCAATAAATCTTTCACTCATATTTGAACAAACATGACTTAAGACATAATCAAAACACTTTAGTGGGTGTTACCCCCACCACCAGAGGAAAGCTCGGGAAGGTTCCATCCACATCTTCTGCAGTCTTTCAGTCTTCCCAGTTGCATTAACCTCCAAAGGACTCAGTTTCTTAATCCATGAAATAAAAGGCTGGTGCTACATAATATTGTCTCCTTTCTACTTCTAACGGCCTCTTTCTCTTAAGTGTACAATTTACTGGCATTAAGTACATTCATATTACTTCTCTATTACTAACATTCTAATTGTATGATAAAAATTTTCTGTGTCTGACCTGGATATGTCTTAGCTTTGTTTTCTCATTCATAATTTCAGGAAATGGGATGACACTTTGCATTTTCATAGAGATCCTGCTATGAGTATAAATATTGACCTCACCCTCATTTTCCAGCAAGGACAGGGTCTGTGCACACAGTAGATCTTGATAGAACTGAAATTATTTATCTTTTAACTCTTTTGGCCATACCATGTAGCATGCAGGATCTTAATTCCCTGACCAGGAATCAAACCTATGCTCCCTGCATTGGGATCACTGGACCACCAGGGAAGTCCGACAACGCTGAGATTACTGACTTACAGACAATAACATACATACAAGCTGCCTGATTATTTTAATATTCTCTTGTCAGGCACTAGTCTCTTTCTTTTCATTTGAGAAGGTTTTAGTTTCCATTACATTAACATATGTATTGAGCATGATTTCTTCCTCATCAAGCTTTTGCATACATGCCACCAAATTAGCAAATATGACAATCTTTTAGACAACTGACAGAGAGAGATATATGGGAACCTTCCCTCGTAACCATTACAAATTTGTCATGTAAAGAGCTGGTGCTCACATTTTCTGAGGTTCATAAGCGAGTGACTACAAAATACTGGCAGCTTAAACTGTGGTGATGACAATTACAGTGTCCCTGATGCTCTTTTCTACAGAATTAAACCAGAGTTCCTGCCATACTTTGCAGACAGAGGACAAAACAATGTTAGTCTTCTCCACTTGGCTTCATATATGAAATCCAAACTTTAGATTTTTTTTTTAATCTTGAAAAACAATGTCAGACAGAAGGCTTTTTGGTTCCATATTGCTGAGCCAGTAATGAAAAATGCAAACTAAAAATCCATTCTATTTCCCAAACGAAAGGAAAACACAACTCTGATGAATAACAGTCAAGAAACGGAACCATATCCTAAGGGGACAGGAAGGGTAAACATGGCGCCGTACTGTTTGGAGCAGTATTGTTATGGGATGCAGATGTCACTGGCACCCACTCCTCTCAGAGAGTTCATATTAGACTAGAAATAGGGATGCATAGGTGGTGACAAATCATACTCATGTGAAACCAGGATAAAACCCATTGCCCTTTGTTTCTATTTTAGGGAAAACTAGCCAAGAGGTTAATGAGGAACAAAGGACATTAGATCACATCCTTTGTATCCATATTCATTCATTTACTCCTTATTTTGTATCATAGATTGTTAACAGGCAGATGCATGTCAACACTGTGCTAGCCTCTAGCAACACAAAGTGTAGCCAAGAATAAATTGAAATCAAGTTGGGAAATAGCTGCCCATATGGTTTAGTACAATATAAAGCTTTCTGGAGATCATGATCTCTGGATTAATTTTGCTTTACTTTAATACTGAACAGAAATTTAACTCCCTAGATCATATTGCATCACCCTTGTAAAATTTGTTCTTTGCTAACACATACATATGCATCAATACTAATTACTAAATGATGAGCATAAATTCAACTTTGAGGGAAGAGGAGGTAAAGATGGTATGAAAGTGGTAATGGTGTCAAGCCAAACAGAAGAACTTGCATGAGCAAAGACTCAGAGAAACAGTTCAGAGTGAACAGTTCAGTGAATTGAGTAGCTGGAATGCAGAAGAAATTAAATAAGAGGATCATATAATTTATTGTCCAAAGCGGGACACTTTTAAAAGTGAAGGAGAATGTTAAAATAATTAAAATTACATAATTCAAAATATTTATAAACTGTCATAAAACTATTTTTTAATATTGGTGAAACTGCAACACGTTTTCAACAACTATTTTCAAAAATAAAATTCTTTCAAAAATTAAAATAAGATAATTTTTGTACGTTAAAACAAAAAAACCTACCATTGGTTATCTGAATGCTACCAAGTATAACATTAAGCATAATTATTCTTTCTTAATTATTCATTTAATAGGAGAATAATTGCTTAATAGTATTGCATTGGCTTTTGCCATACATCAACATGAATCAACCATAGGCATACACGTCCCCTCCCTTCTAAACCTCCCTCCCATCTCCCACCTCATCTCACCCCTCTAGGTTGTCACAGAGCATCAGCTTTGAGCTCCTTGCATCATACAGCAAATTCCCACTGGCTATCTATTTTACATATGGTAATGAGTATATTTCAGTGTTACTCTATTTGTCCTACCCGCTGCCTCCCTCACTGTGTCCACAAGTCTGTTCTTTATGTCTGCATCTCCATGGCTGCCCAGCAAATGGGTTCATCAGTACCATCTTTCCAGATTCCATGTATATGCATTAATACACAATCTTTGTTTTTCTCTTTCTGACTTACTTCATTCTGTATAAAAGGTTCTAGGTTCATCCACCTCACTAAAACTGACTCAAATGTATTCCTGTTTATGGCAGAGTAGTACTCCATATATATGTATCATATATTTGTATATATGATACAAATGTTTGAGTTTAATTAGTTGGCAACATTAAATACTTCTTCCTTTACTCCCTGAGGCCAAAAAGTTGAACAATCCCTGCTCATCTTTTTTTCTCATTAGCAAGTACTCTGCATTGTGTCTTTGAAAAGGAGGTAATAATTAAATGGTAGGTGATAGTTGTACACATGCATCACAAGTTATAATTATATTATGCCTGGAAAGGCCTGAATGAAGGAAGATGATTATTATTGATCGTTTTTCAGATTTAGCTACATATTATAAAAAGAACTGTCTTTAATAATATATATGCCACTCATCATTACTAGAAAAACTGGATGTACAAAGCAGAGTAAATCTATCTGACCTTATTCAACTGCAACTATTAATAATATTTTATTTAATAAAATGAAAAATCCTGCACAAATACTAAACCAGGAAGGGCTTTCTGATAGCCTTCATAAATCTGAATTGTTCTAGGCAAAGTGGATATGAAAGCAGCTGACAATTGAGGAACATACAAAGCTGGGCAAGGAAGCAAAGGCCAGATTCAGATCCTGGAGGACCTCATACACTTGGTAAGGAAACTTGGAATTAAGAAAGGGGAAGCCAGTGGAGAACTGTAGAGAGAACTGCGTTTAGATAGAAGTCTGGCTGCTTTTGGAAGATGAATTTTGAGGAAGCACAGATATTATATTGTTCATATAAAGATAGGAAACTGGAAACCCATGATAGCACACTGGAACCTGCATCCTATCTATATAGCTATATTTTTTTTTTGTTTTGATTTGTTTTGTTTTGTTGCTTGCTCAGTGCTAATATGCACTGCATTTAACAAACTGAATTCACAACTAAACAATTAAAAAGTAGGAAATTTCACATACAATTTGGATTGTTGACTTCTATTGATAATTTGCAAGATCTGGTATTATAAACTTGCTTTTCTGGATGAGAAACAATAGTTGGGAGAAACTGAGTGGCGGTTGCCCTTCAGAGTACAGAAGAGTCTCCAACGTGATGTCCTGACCGACTTTCACGAATATATACTAAATCCCTGGGCCTGTGGCATATGCGTTGAGAACTTTCAGTATACATAACTTTTGACATGAGCAACACTTGATAAAAAATGGTCATAAGAAAGCATCTATCTGAGCCAGGAATGGAATTCTTATCAAATGCCCCAACTTAATGGCACAAAAATGTGGACTAGACAAGCTTTAGGTATAGACAGGGGTAATGCCCATTTACACAATCATTTTAAACATTATTTTGACCTTGTTACAAAACCACACAATTTAACTTTGCCAGTAAAAGACCAAAATGTAGAACAATTTCTCCCTGAAATTGCAAGATACAACTTTCCAAAAGGAAATATCATTTTAATTACAGCTTATGGGCAAGTCCAAGGTAACTAGAATGGAATAAATCCACTCACCTCCTCCTTCATTTGGCCCAGAGCTTCATTGAGATATGAAATATGTTGAGTTTCAAAAGGAATTTCTCAAATGAAGCCACCAGCCATTACCCTTCCTAACCTGGTCAGAAGATCTATGTGCTAGACTGGTCATTAACTCCTCTTTTCCAGGACCCATATAATCTATGATTTCTACTTTTCTGAGTACTTATGTAATGGCTATTCACTTTATTAAGACTTTTAGCCAAAGAGAAATTATGTTATTATAGAAGGTGAAAGAGTAAAATAAAAAGGGCATATGCTTTATGTCAACTATACTGTACCCTTGGGGCCCTCTTGTGGAATTGTTACAGGCTACAGGAAGAATGTTTAACTCCTTTTAATGCTTTATGAGGCCTTTCGTGATCTGCTTATCACACTACAGACCCTTCTCCAGACCCTTCTGCCCCCAACTCAGTCCCCAGTTGTAGTTAACTGCTTTCATCTCCTCAAATATATCATGTTCTTCCTCTCTGTGTTCTGCACACATTCTCCCCCCAACTGAGAATGCTTTCACAACTACCCCTCCCATTTGCTGTGTATTATCTGTTATTGTTTAATGACTAAAACCTGTCTGACTCTTTTTCAACCCCATGGACTGCAGCCCACCAGGCTCCTCTGTCCTTGGGATTTCCCGGGCAAGAATACTGGAGTGAGTGGGTTGCCATTTCCCTCTCCAGGAGATCTCCCCAACCCAGGGATCAAACTCACGTCTCCTGCATTGGCAGGCAGATTCTTTACCACCAAGCCACCAGGGAAGCCCATATTATCTATTTGCTATATAACAATTAAGCAAACTTCACAGCTTTACACAAGGCATACTTATTATCTCCTAGTTTCTGTGGGTCAGGAATGTAGAAACAGCTCAGCTCGGAGGTTCTGGCTCAGGGCTTCTTGTGAGGTTACAGTCAAGCTGTTGGCCAGGACTGCTGCACTGTGGGATAGAAAATCCACTTCCCAGATGGCACGCTCATATGGCTATAGGCAGCAAAGCTCAGCTCCTTGCTAGCTACTGGCAAAGGCCTCAGCTCCTTGTCACGTGAGCCTCCTACATGATTGACTGTCCTAACAGCATGCCAGCTGACTTCTCCCAAAACAAGAGGCCTTAGAGAGAACAGGGCAAAAGCCTTGTGTCTTTTATGACCTCATCTCTGAAGTGAAACACCACTTTGGCCATATTCTTTTATTAAAAGTAAGTCACTAAGCCTAACCTACACTCAAAGGAGGAAAATTAAGCTCCACCTCTCAGATTTCAGCCTGGATGATTATTTCCTGGGTTAGTTTTTTTAATTCTCTTAAGACTGGGCTGGTATCTCCCTGAGCTCTCAGGAGGTACCTCTCCTAAGAGGTACTACATTTTTGGAATCATTCCCTATTTGCTGGTCTGTCTTTTGCAGTAGAAAGTAAACAATTTGAAGGCAAGGACCGTGTCTTGTTCACAGTTGCTCCTCCAAGCCTGGCACAGTGTGTGGCCTTTGGTAGGGAATCAACCAACGCCTGATGAAAAATAAATCATGCCATTCAAAGAAGCGTTTTTCCTACTTTCCCACATAATAAGTAGAGGAAGAAATAAGTTTTATCATGCACCTCCTGCTGTGCACTGCACTTTGTATACATATTTAGCATTTAGTGATTGATGGAACCTTTGGTAGAAGCATAATTATGTGGTGGAAAAGAATGAAGAATTGTACTTTTACACTCTCCTGACTTTTTATTACTGCAGAATCTTGGGCAGCTTATTTAGACTCTTGGAACTTCAGCTTCCTCTGGAAAAAATTAAAGGATACAATAATAATTGCCTTACCAACTAACATGGGTTTAGTGAAGATCAAATAAGACAATGTAAATGAAAAGGTACAAACCATAAAACATCATACAAATATAATACATAAACATTATTATTTCTCAAATTCCATAGAGTATGAATGACCCTGCCAAACATGAAAAAGGTGCTTCCACCTTTGGAAACTTAAATAAAGGTAAAACTCCTACCCCAGTGACAAGTAATATTTTAATTCATTCAATATTGATGAGTTTCTACCTTGTGTGTGTTCAAGGCGTAGCCCAGGTGCTCAGAAACCTTTGTGTCTTCAATTAAATCCAAGGCTGCTACAGAGTTTTCAAAATATTTTAGTATAGAGTTATTATAAGTTCACATGTAAAAATCACTGAGGAAGGTTGCCAAAACAGCAGTGCAAACACTAGAGAGGCCTCGAGGCCTTAGTCATTTATTGAGTCAGATGTCTACTAATGCCTGCTTTTACTGTGATCTTAGCTCTCCTCTCAGGGCAGAAAATGTTGTTGCCTGGCATTCAGCAAGTGCTTAATGTTGGTTGAACAGAATTAAATAAATATCCTTTGTACAAGAATCACTGTTGCTATATCTCAATCACTATAAAGATGGAATGGTTGAGGTTTCCAATCCAGCTGCCTCATTTTGCAGAGAAAGAAATAGAAACTCAATAGGTTAGGTCCCAAGATCATACAGGCAGGCAAGAGCAGGGTTTAGACTCCAAATAAATCTTCTGATTCCCAGTTTTGTGCTATTTCACCATGGCGTGCATTACCTTTAGCAAATACTATGCTCTATTCTGGAGCCTATTAATAGAAATAGCCTTGCCACTGTCTCTGCACTGGTAAAATGATGAAAATAACACTGATTTACCTAAGAGGCTTGCACAAAGGACTGTAAAATAATGATGTCAATAAAGTACTTAACAAATTTCACAAATTATTCCAATTATAGAGATTGTGGCCAAAATTTATAAACAAGAACCAAAGGTACATTAAATTTTTCAACAACTGGAAAACTTCAGCTTTAATGCAACAATTGAAACTGTCCATGAAAGGACCTCTGCCAAAGGGGAATGTTACAGTCCCCTTCTTGGTATAACAAGGCCTAGGGTGGGCAAAGTGTCCTAAGTACCACAGGAGGGAATTAGCACAGACTGTGCCTTCATTTTCATTTTCCTGATCATTATTTTCCTGATCTTTAATGTATTTATTTTCCTGATCATTAAAGGACAACAGTATTCCACTAAAGAAAATATGTGCCTTATATCACATAGTCACTATGCTGTGGGTCAGCTCTCCAACATCCTCTATTCTGATGACTTTGAAGGAAGATTATTCACAATCTGCCTTAGTTTCCTTGAAAAGACGCAATACTCTGGAAGCTAATCTGGAAATACTTCAACCACTTCCCAATATCTTCTTCCAGCTATACTCTCATTATTTCCCTAGAACGCCTGATCTTGAACTTGCAACTCTTACCTAAAATGGTAATATTCTTTATGAAGCATGATTAAGAGTAAATCATCCATGGTACCTCTGGCAAATAATTAGCCATGCTGGGTCTACATCAGCTCTTTTAAAAGAATTTGGCCCTGAGGTGGAAACTGTCAAAAGACAGAAATTTGGTTTCCAGGAGAGTTATACTGCTTATCAGTCGACATAAAATGTGATTCATTTTATTAGGCAGAAAAACATTCACTGGTTCCATTTTCTCAGCTCTTTGGAGAAATGCATTCTAATCTGTTTTTCTGAGTTTCAAGTGATTAAACCTTCAATATGCCTGGCATTTTAGGAAAGAAGCTATAACCTGAACTGAAGGTAAATGGATTTATTATGAGGGCTCTGCTACTAGCCATGTCATGCTTTAAAGCAAAATCAACACACGAAGTGGTGATAAAACAGTGTGGAGGTTAAGACAAAATTTTTAACATAAGAACTTGGTTTAAAAGCAAGCCTTTCACTTGGCAACGCATGAACCAGGGATGAAAGATTAAAACTTGCTTATAAAATGCAGATAAAACACCTAACCTGATGGCAGCATTGAAAGGATAAGGGAAATAACTTGAGATCATTAATCCAGTGGCCACAACATACTGAGAGCTGAATAAATTGGTTCTTTTGCTGTTGCTGTTGCCCTGGGTCTTTAAGGCTGGACACGGGCTTGCTCTAGTCGTGGAGAGTGGAGGCCACTCTGCTTTGAGGTGCAGAGGTTTCTCATTATGGCGGTCTCTCTTCTTGTGGAGCACAGGCTCTAGGCACTTCAACTCCAGTAGCTGTGATACACAGGCTCAGTAGTTGTAGCTTGAAGGTCAGAGAGCATGGGCTCAGAAGTTGTGATGCAAGGGCTCTAGATGCCCCAAGGCACCTGCAATCATCCCAGACAGGGATCAAACCCATGCTCCCTGCATTGGCAGGCAGATTCTTATCCACTGCACCACCAAGGAAGTCCACCTTGTGGCTTTTATTATTACATTTAATAAAACCAAAGACCACTTATTCTTTAAATAGTGTTCCCTGCTCTTTAAGATTTCAAGAGGCTTTGCAGTGTATACTTAACTTTCACCATAAATATGTGAGGGATCAATCACTAAACTGATCTAAACTCCCTAAGCCTATTAATGAACTGAGAACATTTATTCCTGTCCCTAAGTTTGGGTCTCTACTATTGTTCAGACACAAAGCTCCTAACTTCGAGCATATACATGGAAATAAATGTAAGCTCTGTCTCCTCTTTCATTGGGCACATTCAAGCATTAGTCTGAAAAGCTCTGTGATGATAAGAGTGGGGCTTTGAAGGTGCTGTGATGATAAGAGTGGGGCTTTGAGGGGCTTCTGAAACAGTCCATTTACAAAATCCAGAGCCATACATACCCAAAAATACTTCACAACAAATCCTCTTCCTTAGTCAATACAAATTTCAGCATTATGCAGAGAAAAATGCCAACAGAGTAAAAATCCTGGGTAATCTCATTCGATGATATTTTGTTAGCCAATTTAATTTGCTTTCCTCCCTTATGAATAAGCCTAATGACATAAGTATAATGCAGAATGAAAAATTACAATAGTACTTTCAGTGTCATGGCAAACAGCCGATTCCTCCAAAATAGGGTTGCCAGATAAAATACAGAATGCCCAGTTAAATTTGAATTTATGACAAACAACAAATGTATTTTTTAGTATAAGTATGTTCTAAGTAAGCCTTGGCCTCTGGAAGTGGACTTAGAAAAATCATCAAGGGTATCCTTTCAAATATACATTTGGGACATACAGATTTAACTGCATGTCCTATATTTTTATTTGTTAAATCAAGCAGTCTTATTGCAACTGAACTGAATCATACTAACCTTTATAGTTACTTATCATATAATTCCTTGCTTATGCTCAGTTGCTTAGTCTTGTCTGAGTCTTTGCAACCCTTTGGACTATAGTTCGCCAGGCTCCTCTGACCATGGGATTCTCCAGGCAAGAATTCTGGAGTGGGTTGCCATTTCCTCCTCCAGGGAATCTTCCTGACTCAGGAAATGAACCTGGGTCTCCTGCTTCTCATGCATTGTAGTCAAATTCTTTACTACTGAGTCACTGGAGAAGTTCATAATTCCTTGATCACCCTTCAAAAAATCACATTCTGAGACCTTTTTAGACATTTTCCAGTACTTCATTATTTTAGAGAGATGATAAAAATTATAGATTGGAAATTTATTAATGCAATCACTTTTGTAGCTTGATTTTATATAATTACCATTTGTTTTAATGATAACTTCATAAGAGGAAAGTATAAAAATACAGCTTAAGCATGCGAAGATAATCAAGAAGTAAATAGGCCAGTGTAGGCTTCTGGGAACCAGAGAGAGAGATGCTTTCCCCTATGATTGGAACCAGCTGGATTTTTTTTTTTTTTAAATTAAGGTCCTTGAACATTTAGACACGAAGAAACTTTCCGTTTCAAATCCTGGACAGGTTTCACCAATGATGTCAAGGCAGAGAACTGAATATTTTAGACCTGAAATGAAATCAATATCATGTCATCATAGACTGAAAGGTCAAACTTCACCCATGTTGATTTTGGACATGATCAGTTTCATTCCATCAAGGTTTTAAGGCTTCTGTTCTTCTGCCTTCTGTTGGATGATAAAGACATGAGATGAAAAGGGGAAGTCGCTCAGTTGTTTCCGACTCTTTGCAACCCCATGGACTATATAGTCCATGGAATTCTCCAAGCCAGAATACTGGAGTGGGTAGCCTATCCCTTCTCCAGCGGATCTTCCCAATTCAGGGATCAAACCCAGGTCTCCCACATTGCAGGCAGATTCTTTACCAGCTGAGACACCAAGGAAGACCAAGAATACAGGAGTGGGTAGCCTGTCCCTTCTCCAGGGGATCTTCCCAACCCAGGGATCAATGTGAGGTCTCCTGCATTGCAGGCAGATTCTTTACCAGCTGAACTACCTGGGAAGCCTGATAAAAGACAAATTGTGAGAAATTCATTCCAAATCCCAGTGAACAGTCACAATGTGGTTTCTAAGGGCAGTTCCAGCAGAGAATTTTATAGAATCTCCCTCTTGCAGGGAGGCCTCCTTGTGCACCTGAATTATTCAGTGTGTGAGAGGAGATTTACTCAGATGCAGCAGTGAGCCTCACCTGTGACCTTTGTTTGCTGAGGTTCCTCAAGCCTCAGGTGGGTAATCATCTTCATGACCTCTGGCCTCTGAACTTGTCACCGGAGGATTCCAAGTTCTGCATTTCCTGTACAGTCCCTAGTGGATTTTGATCCCTAGTGAGTAAGACCCAATCCTTGACCTCAAAATTGCTGTGGGGTCAGCAGAGCTACTGTCTCAGTCATCAACACTTCTCCATCCATGGCTGGTGTGATCTTTACCCATCTCCTGTGACACTTGGAAAGGGACCTCCTAGCTAGCCCTGCATGATCTATCTCAGGAGGGGGACGTCTTTGTGGACCCCTCCCCAGTCAAGCCACTTTATCTTTCCCCACAAAGCAAACAAAAACAGACACACAGATCATTGAAACAAAACAGGCATCCCAGAAATAAACCCACACACATATGGACAATTAATTTACAACAAAGGAACCAAGAATACACAATAGGGAAAGGATAGTCTCATTAATAAATGGTGTGGGGAACACTAGACAGTCACATGCCAAAAAAAAAAAAAAAAAAATAGGAAACTGGACCACCGTGTTAGAAACTACCAATGGATGTCATCAATTATTTGTGCAGTGCACACAGGAGCATATATTTTTTTGCCCTGACACTGTTTACAAAGTGAAGGAACATCCCCAGAGAAATGTCTAAGTTCCAATTCACTATGATTAATACTGCACAGAGTACAGAGACTGTCTCTGATACTCTAATATAAGGAAGTCAAAACAGTCTCTGAAGAAAACCTTTCTAGAGGCTTCTTGAAGCTGCAGGGGTTGCTACAAAGACAAGAAAATCAATCCTGAACTCAATCTTTTAATTTCTTTTCATGATTACTATTCTCAAAAGGAGGAAGCAATTAAAACTAATGCCTGTATTAGTTCCCTTTCCTCAAAATGAACATTGATCAGATTCTGTGTGAAAGGTCTGTAACATCTCTTCTGTAATTATTTTAAAATATATTAACAGGGATCTGTGTATTGTAGAACAAAGTGTTCTGTTTCTGCAGGACAAAAGTTCTGAGTTCTGACACCAGCTTCATCATTTACAACTATGTGACTTGTTGAAATCATTTCTTCTAGCTGATTCTTTGTCTCCTTTGCAAAATGAACCCATTATTACTTCACAGGATTGATGGATTACTCAGATCATGCATGCTTAAGGCAAAGACTGTAATATACTTATAATAAACTATTATAATTCCTATTCAAGTTTTTACAAAATATAATTGACACAAGCCACAAAGATATCAGAATCACTGAGACTCAACATAAATATGTTATAATGCATATTGTCACTATGATATTAAATAAACAGTACTCAATGCATAAGTAGCTTACATTTTAAGCAAGGTTATTTCTTTCATTTTTAGATGGCAGCCAAAAAAGAGAAATAGAAACATCTGAGACTCACTACTTAACACTAGACTTATTAAATAATCATACTTCCAAATGATCAAAAATGACCAGAAAATGAGATATGCTATATATAATTTTGCCTTCCTTTTTAAAGCAATTTAATTTGCTATGTAGAATGTCAATACAGTCCTATTATTTGTCATAAGAATTCTCTAGTTCACTTTTTTCCTCAACAGTTTCTCTGATGTCTCAACAAACTCTTTTATAGGAAATGTTCAATGTGGCAAATACTAATTTAGCCCTTGTCAAAGTTGTTATCCATGAACTCTGACATGTTTTTGGACCTTCTAAATTTCAGTTCAGATGGAGATTTAAAAATTCTATTGCCATATTATAAATCTACCTTCAATAGCCCAAGTATTGGATGAATTGAGGCTATCCAGTAAGGCATGTGTTGTGCATAGGGAATAAATAATACTTAAGCAGACATATAAAGATATCAGGCTTCATTTTTATTAGCCACCATAGTGTCATGAATTTCACAACACTATAAAACTTGGTTCTTCTTACAGCTCTGATTGGGCTAAACAACATGCTCACCTTTTATTTCAGATCATGAAACTGACAACATTTATATCCAGACCAATGCCAGAAGATATAAAATTTTCCTTAAGGGGGAGAAAAAGCCATCTGCTACCCTGTTAGAAGGGCTGGGCCAGCTGCATGTTCATAATTGTCATCTGTAATTGCTAGATGGAAGGGAAATGAGAAATTACCTTTTGAGAGAGGCATGAAACATCAACAGAATCTTTTGTTGGCTCAGAAAGCTACTACTTCAGAGGTTTGTTTTGTTTTTAACTCCTCAGGGTTACCTAGCACAAAAAGGAAAATACAATCAAGGATGAAAAAATATCTTTGTGAAAACAAGCCCAAGTTTCTTCTGACAAACATTTCTTTGCCCCCTTCTTTCTCTATAAAGCTAAGATAAATGCTGCTCATTCCACATTCAACAAATATTTATTGATCAGCTAGTAAGTTTCTTTCATTCTTCAAGGCACAGGTAAAAGTAGATAAGGCTCACTCCCTACAATCAAGGAGCACAGTGTCTTTGGGAAAGAAAAATGTGTAACCAAACAATCAGAAAACAATAGGATACTATAGAAAAGGCTTTCTGAATGCTATTGGAACACAGATGCCTAAGTGATTTATGTTGCTAGAGTTTCAATAAGGATTTCAGAGGAAGCAACATTTAGTCTAAGCCTTGAAAGTTAAATAAAAGACAAGAAGATGTTATTCTAGAAAAAAGAAACTGATATGTAAAAACACAGACGAGATAGCACAATACCCTCAAGAAATAACAAGTAATACAGTCGAACCCTTGAACAACACAGGCCTGCACTGTGTGGGTTCATGTAGATGCTGTTTCTTTTCCATAGTAAATACTGCAGTACTACAAAATCCACAGCTAATTGAATATGAAGATGAGGATCCATGGATAGGGAGGAACTGGATAGGTACAGAGGACTGACTGTAAGTTATTTACTGATTTTTGACTGCAGAAAAGGTGGACTCCTCTAAGCCCTGCCTTGTTCAAGGGTCAAATGTAATTACATTTGTCTGGATGGTAGTTTTCATGGAAGAGATTATTGACTTTCACCTCTCTCTGAAGAGACCAGCAAAATAACCTGTTTGATCAAACAAAGACAAGTTTATTGTTTACTGTAGGAACAGGGGCCACTTAAGACTTTGACAGAATTCAAACTATTTTGTAAAGGGGAAGTCAAAGCAGCATCTGTAAGGTTTTAAGGTGTAGTTTAAGGAATGTATTTTATTTTTTAAGTCTCCTCCCTTTTATTTGACATATCAGAAGCATTTGACTTAGCCGTAAGGCATGTCTTTTAATAAGGGAGTCTGGTTGGTAATGAACGAAGTTTATAATGTAATAGTATATGATGAATGGATAAGGGAAAGAGGAAACTTTGAAGAAAGTCTTTGAACAGTAAATAAACATTTGATGAGCCCAGCTCAGTGATGTATTATTTTGAGAACAGGCTATATACCTGATGAGGATAAATCTACTGTTCCGATCAGCAAATTCAAAATGCTGAAGCTAAAAATCCAATACTTTGGCCACCTGATGAGAACTGACTCATTGGAAAAGACCCTGATTCTGGGAAAGACTGAAGGACAGGAGGAGAAGTGAATGACAGAGGATGAGATGACTGGATGGCTCCGGGAGTTGGTGATGGACAAAAAGCCTTGTGTGCTGCAGTCCATGGGGTCACAAGGAGTCAGACATGACTGAGGGACTGAACTGAACTGAACTCGTATCAGGTGGCCAAAGAATCGGAGCTTCAGCTTCGGCATCAGTCCTTCCAATGATTATTCAGGACTGATTTCCTTTAGGATTGACTGGTTGGATCTCTTTGCAATCCAAGGGACTCTCAAGAGTCTTCTCCAACATCAAGTTCAAAAACATCTGTTCTTCAGTGCTCAACTTTCTTTATGGTCCACCTCTCACGTCCATACATGACTACTGGAAAAACCATAGCTCTGACTAGATGAACCTTTGTCAACAAAGTAATGTCTCTGCTTTTTAATATGCTATCTAGGTTGGTCATAGCTTTTCCTCCAAGGAGCAAGTGTCTTTTAATTTCATGGCTGCAGTCAACATCTACAGTGATTTTAGAGCCCAAGAAAAAAGTCTTTCACTGTTTCCATTGTTTCCCCATCTATTTTCCATGAAGTGATGGGACCAGATGCCATGATGTTAGGTTTTTGAATGTTGACTTTTAAGTTAGCTTTTCACTCTCCTCTTTCACTTTCATCAAGAGGCTCTTTAGCTCCTCGTTGCTTTCTGCCACAAGGATGGTGTCATCTGTATATCTGAGGTTATTGATATTTCTCCTGGCAATCTTGATTCCAGCTTGTGCTTCATCCAGCCCAGCATTTCACATGATGTACTCTGCATATAAGTTAAATAAGCAGTGTGACAATATACAGCCTTGACGTACTCCTTTCCCAATTTGGAACCAGTCCTTTGTTCTATGTTAGGTTCTAAGTGTTGCTTCTTGACCTGCATACAGATTTCTCAGGAGGCAGGTAAGGTGATCTGGTATCCCCATCTCTTGAAGAGTTTTCCACAGTCTGTTGTGATCCACACAGTCAAAGGCTTTGAGGTAGTCAATAAAGCAGAAATAGATGTTTTTCTGGAACTCGTTTGCTTTTTCTATGATCCAATAGATGTTGGCAACTTGATCTCTGGTTCCTCTGCCTTATCTAAAACCAGCTTGTTCACATACTATTGAAGCCTCACTTGGGGAATTTTGCTATCATGTGAAATGGGTGCAATTGTGCGGTGGTTTGACCATTCTTTGGCATTGCCTTTCTTTGAGATTGGAATGAAAACTGACATTTTCCAGTCCTGTGGCCACCACTGGGTTTTCCAAATTCGCTGGCATATTGAGTGCAGCATTTTAACAGCATCATCTTTGAGGATTTGGAATAGCTCAGCTGGAATTCCATCAATAAATAGATGGAGTTTGAAATAGAACTTGGAGATGAATTATGACGATCCTTCCATGCCATCTTGAAGAATTCTAAATGGGCAAGGAAAGGAGAGGGAGTAGTAGTCTAATCCCACGTTAAAATGCTTTGAAAAACAAAAATATTTAATTCTTATAGTAATCTTGTAAGAGATATTAGCTCCATATTCCAAATGATAATGAGACGTAGATTACTTATGCCTAAAAAGTAATCCTTGTCCAATGTCTTCTAAGGAATTAAGGAAGCCAGATTTCAAATCCAGTTCTAGCTGATTCCAAAATCATTTTGGTCTTTCCTTTACCCAATTCTGTTTGTAGTAGACTATAAGGCAGAGATGAGAAATGAAAAGATTTTTCTAGAGAGCCTGACTAATTAAAGTGTGGATGCATGGTCTACATGGTTGCTTATTAGAAATGCAAACTGTTCATCACCACTGAATCAAAACCTGCTACTAGGTGACTGTTATGCACTTGGGCATTTGAAAGCACTTTTAGAAGACTCTGCAGCGTTCTTAAGTTGCCATCACCATGACAGTAACTCATGTTGCACAATGGAATTTTCTGTAGCCCTCTAGCTTCTAGTCCTGTCCTTTTATTCCCCCTTATCTTCCTCAAATGTGATAAGAAACAAAAGAAACAGAAATCTTGTTTGCATAATATCCTATAAAAACTACTATGGAAGTGCAGCCAACAGAGCAAGAGAGATATTGCTCTATTGCACGTGTTCCTTAAGACTAAAAAACATGAGCTTATTCCTGGTTGGACAGTAAGGACCTGGATCTCCTCTCCAGGGCAGAACTAAGACAGTGGATTAAGTGATGAGGGAAGGGACAGAAAGGTGGAAAAGACCAAAGATGAGATGAGAGAGGAAGAGGCAAAAGGGGAAAAACAAAGATGAAGAATTCAGATTACTAGCTACCACATAAATGACATTACCATGGATTTGTTTTCCTTTGGAAAACAAATGCTTTATCATCGGAATCCATGCATGCTGGCAATCATAAGGTCATATCATCTCCTTTCTAATAACCATCTGAATCCACACTGTAACAAAATTTTTTGCCACTTTCTTCATTTACTCACTCATCAATATTGATTTTTTAATGACCAATAATTTGTCAGACACTGTTCTAGGCAAGGAGATACTTTAATTAACAAGATAAGTGTCTAGCTCCTTGGTGTTTATGTTCTAGTGCAAAGGAGAGACAGGCATTAAAGAGAAAAAGAAAAGGTCAGCCATTTAAAGAACTTCTCTAAATTTAATTATAAATAGGTATCTAGACTATGAGGACAGTGACATTTGAAATCAGTACTTTGGTGGGTAAAGTGGGCAAAGCCTGGAAAGCTGCACATCTAACGGAATGCTGCAGCACCATGCTTTCCATCAAGGCAGCACACAGTAGTGGGGGGATCATCTTGGCGCTGATGGCAGGTGAGAAAGCAGTGTTCCCAGCACTATTCAAGCATTTTGTAATATTTCTCAGTTTCGTGCCATAGGTTTTCTTTGGGGCTCTACATACAAGGGAGAGAGAGACACTTTTGCTCTGAATTCCCCTGCTTTCAGATCCCATTGTCCAAATTCCTCTTGTAGATTTTCTTTCTCAGTGTGAACCATACAAGAAAGCATGCCATTGTCAGGGAGGTAGAAATTTCTGCATCCAACACTCTTGAGTTCTTGTGGATGGACTAATAGTGAAATTGACATAAGACAGATTAACGGGAGAATAAGAAGCAAATTTCAATTTATGCATGTGGAGGTCTCATAGAAATGGGACCTAAAAAGTGGTCAAAACGGGTTTTTCACCCTGCTTCCTCTGGGAGTCTTATTAATGATAATTGACATTTGTATAGTGTGTAACAGTTCATAAAACCTTTTCTTACACTGTATTGCATTGCTTTTATATCTTACAGCTAAAAAAATGGAACATATGGAGGCTAAATAACATGCTTCTGAATAACCAACAAATCATAGAAGAAATCAAAAAAGAAATCAAAATATGTATAGAAATGAATGAAAATGAAAACACAATAACCCAAAACCTATGGGACACTGTAAAAGCAGTGCTAAGGGGAAGGTTCATAGCATTACAGGCTTACATCAAGAAACAAGAAAAAAGCCAAATAAATAACCTAACTCTACACCTAAAGCAATTAGAGAAGGAAGAAATGAAGAACCCCAGGGTTAGCAGAAGGAAAGAAATCTTAAAAATTAGGGCAGAAATAAATGCAAAAGAAACTAAAGAGACCATAGCAAAAATCAACAAAGCTAAAAGCTGGTTTTTTGAAAAAATAAACAAAATTGACAAACCATTAGCAAGACTCATTAAGAAACAAAGAGAGAAGAACCAAATTAACAAAATTAGAAATGAAAATGGAGAGATCACAACACACAACACTGAAATACAAAGGATCGTAAGAGACTACTACCAGCAGCTCTATGCCAATAAAATGGACAAATTGGATGAAATGGACAAATTCTTAGAAAGGTATAACTTTCCAAAACTGAACCAGGAAGAAATAGAAGATCTTAACAGACCCATCACAAGCAAGGAAGTCGAAACTGTAATCAAAAATCTTCCAGCAAACAAAAGCCCAGGACCAGATGGATTCACAGCTGAATTCTACCAAAAATTTAGAGAAGAGCTAACACCTATCTTACTCAAACTCTTCCAGAAAATTGCAGACGAAGGTAAACTTCCAAACTCATTCTAATTCTAACCATCACCCTAATTCCAAAACCAGACAAAGATGCCACAAAAAAGAAAACTACAGGCCAATATCACTGATGAACATAGATGCAAAAATCCTTAACAAAGTTCTAGCAAACAGAATCCAACAACATATTAAAAAAAATCATACACCATGACCAGTGGGCTTTATCCCAGGAATGCAAGGATTCTTTAATATCCGCAAATTAATCAATGTAATACACCACATTAAAAAATTGAAAGATAAAAACCATATGATTATCTCAATAGATGCAGAGAAAGCCTTTGACAAAATTCAACACTCATTTATGATTAAAATTCTCCAGAAAGCAGGAATAGAAGGAACATACCTCAACATAACAAAAGCTATATATGACAAACCCACAGCAAGCATCACCCTCAATGGTGAAAAATTGAAAACATTTCCCCTGAAATCAGGAACAAGACAGGGGTGCCCACTCTCATCACTACTATTCAACATAGTGTTGGAAGTTTTGGCCACAGCAATCAGAGCAGAAAAAGACGTAAAAGGAATCCAGATAGGAAAAGAAGAAGTGAAACTCTCGCTGTTTGCAGATGACATGATCCTCTACATAGAAAACCCTAAAGACTCTTCCAGAAAATTAAAAAAGCTCATCAATGAATATAGTAAAGTTACAGGATATAATTAGCACACATAAATCCCTTACATTCCTATATACTAACAATGAAAAAACAGAAAGAGAAATTAAGGAAACAATACCATTCACCATTGCAACAAAAAGAATAAAATACTTAGGAGTATATCTACCTAAAGAAACAAAAGACCTATACATAGAAAACTATAAAACACTGATGAAAGAAATCAAAGAGGACACAAACAGATGGAGAAACATACCGTGTTCATAGATTGGAAGAATCAATATTGTCAAAATGGCTATTCTACCCAAAGCAATCTATAGATTCAATGTAATCCCTCTCAAGCTACCAACGGTATTTTTCACAGAACTAGAACAAATAATTTCGCAATTTGTATGGAAATACAAAAAACCTTGAATAGCCAAAGTAATCTTGAGAAAGAAGAATGGAACTGGAGGAATCAACCTGCCTGACTTCAGACTCTACCTCAAAGCCACAGTCATCAAGACAGTATGGTGCTAGCACAAAGACAGAAAATAGATCAATGGAAAAGAATAGAAAGCCCAGAGATAAATCCACGAACCTATGGACACCTTATCTTTGACAAAGGAGGCAAGGATATACAATGGAAAAAAGACAACCTCTTTAACAAGTGGTGCTGGGAAAACTGGTCAACCACTTGTAAAAGAATGAAACTAGAACACTTTCTAACACCATACACAAAAATAAACTCAAAATGGATTAAAGATCTAAATGTAAGACCAGAAACTATAAAACTCCTCGAGGAGAACATAGGCAAAACACTCTCTGACATAAATCACAGCAGGATCCTCTATGACCCACCTCCCAGAATACTGGAAATAAAAGCAAAAATAAACAAATGGGACCTAATGAAACTTAAAAGCTTTTGCACTACAAAGGAAACTATAAGTAAGGTGAAAAGACAGCCCTCAGATTGGGAGAAAATAATAGCAAATGAGGAAACAGACAAAGGATTAATCTCAAAAATATACAAGCAACTCCTGAAGCTCAATTCCAGAAAAATAAATGACCCAATCAAAAAATGGGCCAAAGAACTAAACAGACATTTCTCCAAAGAAGACATACAGATGGCTAAGAAGCACATGAAAAGATGCTCAACATCACTCATTATCAGAGAAATGCAATTCAAAACCACAATGAGGTACCATTACATGCCAGTCAGGATGGCTGCTATCCAAAAGTCTACAAGCAATAAATGCTGGAGCGGGTGTAGAGAAAAGGGAACCCTCTTACACTGTTGGTGGGAATGCAAACTAGTACAACCACTATGGAAAACAGTGTGGAGATTTCTTAAAAAAACTGGAAATAGATCTGCCATATGACCCAGGAATACCACTTCTGGGCATACACACTAAGGAAACCAGATCTGAAAGAGACACGTGAACCCCAATGTTCATCGCAGCACTGTTTAAAATAGCCAGGACATGGAAGCAACCTAGATGCCCATCAGCAGATGAATGGATAAGGAAGCTGTGGTACATATACATCATGGAATATTACTCAGCCGTTAAAAAGAATTCATCTGAATCAATTCTAATGAGATGGATGAAACTGGAGCCCATTATACAGAGTGAAGTAAGCCAGAAATATAAAGAACAATACAGTATACTAACACATATATATGGAATTTAGAAAAATGGTAACAGTAACCCTATATGCAAAACAGAAAAAGAGACACAGAAGTACAGAACAGACTTTTGAACTCTGTGGGAGAAGGTGAGGGTGGAATGTTTCGAAAGAACAGCATGTATATTATCTATGGTGAAACAGATCACCAGCCCAGGTGGGATGCATGAGACAAGTGCTCGGGCCTGGTGCACTGGGAAGACCCAGAGGAATCGGGTGGAGAGAGAAGTGGGAGGGGGGGATTGGGATGGGGTATACGTGTAACTCTATGGCTGATTCATATCAATGTATGACAAAACCCACTGAAATGTTGTGAAGTAATTAGCCTCCAACTAATAAAGAAAACAAAAAAACAAAGACAATAGCACACTTCCCAACCTTTCTTCGCCCAATAACTAAATGCCAAGTCTTCAAACTCCAGACCTCCTGTTTTATCCACTACTCCAATGCTAATACTCCATCATCACTAGTCTCTGTCCCTTCACTTCTTCTTAGGCCTCCCCATCTCCTCCCCTCTCCTTCTCTCCTCCTAATATTTTTAAGGCTGAAGGAAGATAAATATGAAGTAGCCATTTTTAAACAGCCATTACATTAGTGTAACTTTCATCTTCTTTGTCTTCTTTATGACAACACAATGCTTATTTTTCCTCCATCACCAATTTTTATAAATATAACATTATTAGTAACTCTCATCACAAATCATAGATACTGTTGTTAGTCCTACTGACACTAAATAAGACTGATTAACTATGACTTCAGGTTTCAAAATAAACTAGATTTTATTCTTTTACTTTTTATTATTGTCATGTAACAGCATCATTTATAAGTCATAATCAGGAGGTAAGTTTGGCACTGAAAGAAAAAATATCCAAACACATCTCCCTGAGCACTTTGAAATATATTGTCAATGATAACAAAAAAAGTCATTAAAGAAAAATGTTTGCCTCCTTAGGAAACTTTTCTTTGATATATAATAGGTAGGTATTGACTATTTGAGGCAAACTTCTCACTGAAATAGATACAATAAGTAATCCATAGAACTAATTTTGGTAATGGTGAAAAAATTAAAATATTAACAATTATCTACATATAAATTTTAAAGAAAACCCCTGTGGAAGTATCATTATCATTCATCTTTTAAGTACAAATATGCTACTGGAAAGAGAAAACATTTGACTTCCTAGAGAAAGTTGTTTTAGTTTAACACAGAAGTCTCAAAACTCTTTATTTCTTTTATGGTCTCCACCATATTCTGTCTTGTGTTTATGATTGCTTGTCATAGTTCTCCAGTTTTATTGTAAGTTTCATTAGGCCTGGGACGTTGTTCTAGACCAGTGCTTCTCAAATCATTTGCGAAGAGAAACAATTTATATGTGTGTATACAAAGATCAGTATTCTGTGAAATATAATAAAAATGAGTTACCAGAAATTTAAAAACAGGGATATATAAAGCATGGGTCCAAATTTTGTTATTATGTGCAATAAACAAAAAAAAATACTTTTTCAAAATGCTTCAAAAGTTTCTGAATACTTACTTTCATTTTCTGTGCCTAACCCATTGCAGATCGGTAAACAACAAATCACTGCCTAGCACTGGTTTAAGGACTGCACCTTGATTGCTCCTCAGATGATTTCATACTTTTAAAGTAAAGTAGTATTATCATTTATATTCTTAATGTATGTGTATAGGGGTGTGTCTATGTGCATGTGTGTTTATCAGTGTGAAGTATGTAAGGAAGGAACATAAATCTAACAATGAACAGTTTGCTGTTTGTGTTTCATTAAGTTAAGATTAAATTTAATAGACACAGATTTCAAAACTGCAGTACATATTACAGTGAAAGAGGATCAGCTTTGAAGTCCAAAATGCTGGGTCTTTGTCTATTCCGTATTCCTTTCTTTAGTCAAGATTCTCTCTTTGTAAAATGGAATTAGAATTCTGGTTCTATAGGATTATTGTTAGGTTAAAATAATTCATATGAGGCACTATTATGACGTCTCTTACAATGCCAGTAGCCAATAAACTTCGTTCTTCTGGAAAGAAAGAAACTAGCTTAAAGTTTTTATTCATTTCTTAATAAGGTTGTTCAAAGAACTGAAATGCATACACTGAAGTTAATGACCATAAAGTGTATAAAACAACTCCAATATGGAAGAGAAATTCAACTTGGTAGAGAAACATACAGTTGTTTCTCAAATACTCGTAAGTTTACAATGTCTGTTGCTATGTTATCACGAGGTGTAGATGCTCAACAGTTTTTTCTCCATGGTAAAACCGAATACTCTGCCTAATATGAATGTGTCATGTGCCCATGGGATCTGTTGCAGCACCTCACTTGTAAAAGATGCCCTAGAAATACTTCCAGAAGAAATTGTGAACTCCTTGCTGTCAGGGACCATATTTTAATCTTCTTCTTCTATGGTCCTCTCATCCATTTCACATGGCAGAGTGTCCCACCCAGTGTGCGTCTGTGCTCTTTTGAGCCACAAGTGGTCTGTAGGTGTACAGAGACCTTGGCACCCTAACCCGCAGGACAGTCAGGCAGGGCCCAGGAAGCTACAAAACCTCCTTCCATTTATTCCAAAATCACAGTGTCCAGATACAAACAAGTTGGGAGATGTGGGTCTATCCTATCTTCTTGCCTAACTAGAATCATTGATACATGTTTTCCCCTATACAGAAAATCCTTCTAAATGGGACCTGAATTTTACCCATCACTGTGTTACCTCCACTTCCAAGTGAAAGTCCCTCAGTCATGTCTGACTCTTTGTGACCCCATGGACTATACAATTCATGGAATTCTCCAGGCCAGAATACTGGACTGGGTAGCCTTTCCCTTCTCCAGGGGATCTTCCCAACACAGGGATTGAACCCAGGTCTCCTGCATTGCAGGCGAATTCTTTACCAGCTGAACCACAAGGGAAGCCCAAGAATCCCTTCTCCAGTGGATCTTCCCAATGCAGGAATCGAAGTGGGATCTCCTGCATTGCAGGCAGATTCTTTACCAACTGAGCTCTCAGGGAAGCCCTTTCCTTCCTCCCAGACAAGTACAAAGCAACTTTCAATGAATTTGGGTAAATTCTCCTCAGTTACTTTTATTATAAACCTGATCCTTTTCTCTAATTAAATGCCTTTTCTTCCACTACTTTTTCAGATACATCATACTACAACTTTAGTATACATGCTGTACTAAAATTATCACACACAGCGAAATGTTAAAGTTTTCCTCGTTCAATTTAATCTTTAAGAGAGGAAGCCTCAGTTTGGGACTGTGTGATGTTAACATCTTCTCAGTGTCAAGATATTTTCCCTATTTAACAGCAGGAATATAGGACCTCAAGTGTTTTAGCAGGCAATAGTCTCTAACTGGAATTTGATAACTTTGTTTTATTTTCACTGTATTTGTTTTCTTTTTTAAGCAAAAGATTAGTTTTTTCATTTATAGTAAATCAAGCTACTTTTAATACATGCTCATTTAAGTAGTAAGATTAAAATTTTTAATTCATGCACATAGCACATTTGAGTGTATGGATATGGTAGATACATTTAAGTTATATGAAAATAACATTTTACAGAACACCAGTGTGGTAGAAAGGGCATTGACTTTTTAATCTGAAGACCTATCATTAGGCAACAGCTTTGTCAGTTACTCAAGCAAAGTCTTTAAACTTCCTTAGACACACGTTATCCTCTTCATCTATAGAACAGAAATTATAGCTACTGCCTGAAATAGCATTTCTTGTGGATTAAATAAAAATTTCTGTGAAAGAACTTAGTAAACTAAAATGAATTATATGACTGCTAGTATATTCTTTTTATGAACACATCATAATTGACATTTCATATGATAATTTATATAATGTCCTACAATTCAGAACTTGGTTCTGCAATTTAGAACACTGTATATCATTTATATAATGTTTTACAATTTATACATGTTGCAAGATGCATGAGCTTATTAAATTTTAAGAATTTGGACACAACATCAAAAATAACAATGGTTTTAAAGACTTTGTAGACCCTTGCAGATCTTAACAACATCATTGTCAGGTTTATTTCAAGATTTCTTATATTTTAGAGCTAGCTAAATACAACTAACAGAGACAATTGGAAACAAGCTATATAAATAAGTGAGGCCCCAAGAAACTGCAGGCAATTGACTAATTCCTTCCAGTGGCTGGAGCAAAGCAGGCAGTACTCTGAGGAGAGGTGATTAGGGGAATGTGTTCAGGGGCAGGCTGACCTGCTTTGAGCCCCAGAAATGTAACTATGGTACCTTAAGTACAATGTTGGGAAGCAGGAAAAGAAGAGAATCTATGGGACTGTAGTTGGTGGGGAGCTAGGCTGTGTGCTCCCAAGCAGTCTGCCAAAGTACACAGTCTACTGTAAACTGAGGCTTCATGGAACTTGGAGGACGCTGGTCTCCTAATGGTTCCAGTTCACATACTTCAAATGGCAAGTAGGAAAAATGGGGAGAGTTGGACTTTCTGGGAACCCTACAAGAGAAAGTCATCTAGGCTCCCACAGGCTTGATTTCACAGTGGACGCCTGATGGATTTGTGGCACCTGGACACCAGAAAGGAGTATATATTTGAATTTCACAGCAAATACTCTCTGCTAAATGGCATATAGAACATCAGATGGGGCTCTAAACAAACAATAATCATAGAAAGAAATACTATTCCTCACCTTTGCAAATCAATAGTGACAAAGTTCCCCGATATTCCTGAAGTTTGTGTAAAAGTTTTAGAACTTACAAATCCAAGCATGTGTCAATACATTATGCTACTAAATAGTCTATATTTTAAGCTTGAATGATCTCAGCCATGAATATTATTGTACTATCAATTAGACTAGCAGTATCAAAAGATATTCCTCATGCTTAAGGTTTATTGGCCAAGGGAGTACTTCTCAAAATGTGGTCCAGGAATCCCAGAAAGTCCTCAAGACCCACTCAGGGGATCTATAATGACAAAACTATTTTAATAGTTTTTTAATAGTTTTAAATAGCATTTTAATAGTTCTAAAATGCTATATTCCTTTCTCTCTCGTTCTCTCATGAGTCATCAGTATTATTTTGCAGAATCAACATGAAGTGTGATGACATAACAAATTGAATGCAAAAGCAGATAGGAGAATTCAACCATCATATATTAAGCCATCAGTGAGATTTGCACAAACGTTAACTTTCTGGGCTAACTTTTTAATGAAAAATGCAGTTACTTTTCATTTGAAAAATATTATTTATGCTAAGTTAGTTTACGTCTACTCAACACATAATGAAAATTTTCTCATTTTTAATTTTTAACATGGACTTCAGAAATAGATATGTAACACACAAACCACAGATGTTTAACACACATAGCACACACTTTGGGATCCTCATAAAGAGGTCCTGAGGTCAAATGGTTAAGATCTACTGGAATAAGCTCCTAAACTATCCGTTCCTACAGGAATAATTTTATCTGTGGCTTGGATTTTTGGGTACTGGCTTAAGGAAAGGCAATTCTATTTGTGATTTCAGTTAGGAAGCAGCTGAGTTAACATTTGTGAATATAAGCATAATTGCAGAACACCCAAAGAAAAGTCTTTTTCTACCAGTTACTGATTCGCTCTGCCCATCCTGAGTTCCAGGACCTTCACTGCAACATATCCTTTGGGACTTATCTGTTAGCTATCAAGCTATAGCAACACTTGAGACGCTTTCAGATCTGGGACTTTAAAATAATAACCAAAGTTTTGATTAGAAATGGCTCAGCCAGTAGTATGGTATGAAAACTGGAAACAGCTTTCTCTACAATTGTAATAGGCCAAATTACACATATCAAAAATACAAATAATATGCGGTGGAGTTCTGCCAATGACTGGAATTCTTTCTCACTAGAAACTAATGAATGCTTAGAAGGGAGGATCATGCGATGGTGAAGAGTTCAGGCCCTAGAGTCAGGCAGAGCCGAGTTTGACTATCATGTCCCACACTTGTTAACATCATGGCCTGGGGAATGTTAGTTAATTTTAATTTTAATTATTTCTGTAAGGCTTTGTTTCCTCATCCACAGGGTGAGAAATACTTGTAATAAGAATTTCATTTCACAGAGTGATTTGGAAATTAAATGAGACACATTCATGCACATGATTTCATTTAACCCTCACAGTAACTTTAGGATATAGGTGCTCTCATTTTTTCATTTGACAGTCAGGGAAACTGATATTTAGAAAGGTCAAATAATTTTCCACAGATTATAATTATCAGTGGCAAAGCAGGGATTTGCTTTTGTCTGCCCTAACTAGAAACAGTCATATCACTGTGTTTTCTTAATCACAAAAATTAGAAAACTGCAAGTTTCTCTTTCTCTTGTCCACAGTCTTTAGCCCAATAGTTAGCTTTATGTGAAATACACACAAGCTAGAGTTTTTTTGTAAGGCAAGGCAAGAACACTTGAGTGAGCTCAGTATAGGAGAGGAAGGGAAGAGGTATTTTACAATTGCCCAAAATATGGGAACCGACAGCCCCTATTTTGTACGCACGTATTCTACACATTCCCTTTAGTGTGTTCTAGAAGAGGGTTGAGTCTTTGTGACAGATACAAGTAAATATTGGTTTATATACTAAGTGATAAATGATAAATGATCTTAAGAAAGAAAAAAATGACCTCCCCATAAAAGCTCTCACTGAAACGTTCTATCTGAAAGGGCTTGAAGCAGTGCAGGCTCACTTTTGATACACTGCCAGGTCAACAAGCTGAGGACCGGATACCCCAGAGCTGAAATTTTCTGGGCCTTACTATTGTAATGCTGATACAGAATAGCTGTGAGTGTTTCCCAGGTCTTGCTTTTTCAGAAGCAATTCTATTTGGAGGAACGTAGTTCCATTTATATTCCAGACAAGTTTAAAAAAAAAAATTGATGCCTTTAAAGAAAAGTTTATGGTAAATTCAGAATAATAGACGAGGTGTTACACAGTTAACAGCTTATGAATCTATTTACATTTGGGGCTATATACAGCCAGGGACCTTTTCCATTTCCAAACTGGCAATCTAAAATTATAAATAAATTTTTTACCTTCAATCTCTGTGGTTCCCGCTTTTCTCTTAGCTGGATAACAGGAATTACTTACAACTCAAATCATCTATTTCCTGGATGTGACTTCCTCTGTTTCTCTCGCCCAGTATTTGAGTTATAAATGTGACAGTTGCATGAATTAGTGTTGAACCTGACTAGGTCATGCTTTAGACTTGAAGTAAGAACTCAGAAATTAATTGAGGCCATAACCCATGAGTCAGACTCTTCTTCAGATCAGTAAACCATAAGTTTGATTTTATTCTTTCACTGAGATAGAAATAAGAAATCACAGCTGTCCATGAAAAGTTGGTAGTTGATGTTCCCCTTGTTATTATTGCCTAGATCGATATTAGGAGCTGCTTCTGTCTTACTTGGGTTACTTCTGCTATTTGAATTACACTGAAGTTAATAATGGGTCACAAGAGGCCAATTGCAATAAGCTGCAACTTCAGTTTTCCATCTTGCATTCAGAGGACAGCATAGTTCAAGGCTGTGGAAATGATAGGCTTATGCTTTGTATTTCTTCAACACCTTTCAACCAGCAGTAGAAAATGACCCTCTATTTCTCTTTGATTTCACCTATTAGAGGAAAGAGAAATGAGACATCATGGTTTTCCTAAGATTAGATTTTAGCTTATGACTTCACACTTTCTAGTTCATTTGCACAGAATTTCTCCAGAGGAGATATAATGATCAAGATGTGTTATTTATTTGAAGTCAAATGTTCTCTGAGAACAAAACAACAAAAGGTGTACAATGTTGTAAGTAGAATTCACTCATGTGAAGCCTTTTGGTACCCAGGCTATTTGACACAATGAAAAAGTACATGCTTGATCCTGTAGGATTCCTTTGAATAATCACTTCCACTGCACACCAAATGCCACATAAAAATAAAAATGTCAGCATGCTCATTCCCACCTTACTTGTCCCAGTCCATTCCTCTGACGTTGTCTTACCCTTGACATCGCACTGTTTCTAACCCTCCTATTTTCGTTCACACTTCACTTTTCAGAATTGACCCTCAACACCATCTTCCCAGGTTCAAGCCTGCTGCTCCCATGAAGATGATTTTAATTTTTATTCTTCCTCTAGCAATGCTTGTCATCTTGAATAAATCTTAATAAATACGTGTTCTCCTTTCAACATTTCATTTTTTCAAAATTAATTCTATTGCAGCCAAAACAGAGGTATCAGGGTAACTGCTGTCTGGTTTTGTTACTGAAATTTTAACTCTACCATCACCACTAGTATTTATTTCTAATCCACATTTTGTCAGGCACTGTTTTCTGACGTGTGGGACTGTAGAGCCAATTGGGAAATTTTCCCGACTTCTCTCACCTCCTATCGGATCTTGGAAGCTCACAGCAGCAACTTTGGATTTTATTCTAAGTCTCATTATTCTGCTAAGAGCCATGGTTGTTTTCATCTCAAGCAAAGGCAATTCTTTCTCAGGACTGACAGCTAACAGTTGGTAGAGACCACACTCTCAAAAATCAAGCTCTATCACCTCTTACTAATAGAAAAGATTTTAGAAAAGTACAAACATGAATTCAAATTTCAGACCTGATCTTTATTACTGATATGGGAACCATTTCTTCATCTGTAAAAACATTTCTTCATGTGCCTATCAAAATGCCTGACATTTGCTATGTGCCAAAAATAAAATACTCTGTCAGTGACTAAAGGACCAAGACATGCTTTCAATGTCTTCTGCATCTAGAGTTTTTAGGGCCAGTACATCATCCTTCCATAGGAACAGAAAAATCACTTCATTTTAGAGACAGCTGAGCACTTTCCTCCACAATAAAGCCCGGAATTCAAGCGTGTCCGAGTTTTCATCAGAATATTCTAAACGGACCAATGTAATTGGGAGTGTTTGTCCCTTGCATCAACAGATCCCTCATTTATCTTGCATTTTTATTAAATTAGAGAAGCACCACTTTTATCTTCTCTACAGCCAGGATGGAAAGTTTAGTAATCCCATCAAAATTACTCCAGGACGTGTTTCCCGCACTTCCAACGCATTCTTCATGGATTTAACTGATCCAAGATCAAAGGCTCAATACAAATTATAATTTTTTTCAATGCTAAGTAATCCAAGGAAGGTTTTTTCCTAAACACATGATAAATCTGATCGTAATGCTGTCTCTCTGGAATCAATCTGACAGTAACCAAAAACAGACCGAGAAGGAACTAGATTGCACAAGAGAAAGAACCATGAGCAAACCTTCATACGTCTTGGTTTCTATCTACCCTTTTGAAAAGCTGCCACGAAGCAAGATGAATGAGTCAGAGTCTTAATAATCTAGTTCACATTTCCATCTATAATGACTTGACTGTTTCTGACACTCACTGATTCAATAGGTTTTATTAGAAAAGAGAAGCTATTTGTGTAAGATGCCTTGTTTTTTTCTCCAAGTCATTAAATATAAATAGAACAATGACAGCAAATGCTTCTGGAATTAGGTGTTCATGTGTGTTTGGGTTAAATAAACAACTCACTGCAGAAAGCGAGTCATCCCCTTTCCTTTATTATCTTTAATATTTTGCACCTAAATTCCATAGCTATCCATAGAGGAGGTCATGTTACAAAGGAAAAACTTTTTTTCTTCTAGTTTTATTGAGATATAATTTATACCCAGAACTGTATAAGGTGTATGGCATAATGATTTGACTCACATGAATTACGAGGTAATCACCACAATAAGTTTAGTGAAGATCCACCATGTCAGATAGATATAAAATTAAAGAAATATTCAGTGTTTTAGCTGTGTGAAGAAGAGGAATACAGCACAAAGTAACAAACTGGGTCTTGGTGGGAACTGGTGCTCCTTAAAGTCCTTCGGAGTCTCTAATACAGATCCTTATGGTGAGTAGCTGCTCAATAAATAAATGTAAATGGCATTAGAAAATGATCTGGTCCCCAGTACTGTATGCCCATATTGAGAAGCTTTAGTTAGAAAACTCTGCAACTTTTTAACATTACTTTGACACCCATTAAGAGGAAACAGAAGAGCTAGTTTTGTATTTATATTAGCAGAGACACTTAACCTCACTGGAACAACATTTTAAAAAAGGAATTCAGTTTTTACACTGCGTTCAGATTTAAAAGCCTGCGACACATAGATTCTTCCGATTTTCAAATTCAAATAACATTTTGGGGGGAGGGAGAAAAGCAACTCTGAGTAAATGTAAAACAAAGAATACTCCTTATGTAGCACAATTTTTCTATAAAAATTATAGGACTTTAAGGCTGGAATTTTAATTAGGCTAACTACATGAAAGAGCTTAAAATAATGGAGATCAAGGCAAGATGTGAAAGGCATTATAAAGACACATGAACTTTCCCATCAAGGTATTTGAAATCTTAATAAGAAAATAAGATGTGACAAATACATATCCAGAGAAAAAATGCAAACTGCACATCTTAGACAATTTCACCTATTTCTGGTGACATCAATATGGGCCCTCCCTAAAGTTTATTTACACATATAATACAGAAACCTGCTAAGAAGTGAAAATGATTCATCACTTTAAGATTGCCAACCATGGAACTTCTGTATAAACATGGAGGATTAAGCACATTAAATGCAATTAAGCACATTTATAAGTGCATTCATTGGGATCCCTCCCACTAATATGAGTCATAGGATTCTGTTTAAAGATACAAACCCCCAAATTTAGGGAAAACAGAAGGCAAACCTACAATAATAAAATTATGGAAGATGAAAAAAAAATCTTGAATCCTAAAATAACAATGAAGAATGCTATAAAATAACCTAACTTACAATTCAAAATGTCCCCCCAAGTCACAGCACCAAAAAGAAAAAAAAAAGTCCCCCCAATTTTAGGAACTGTGGGCAAAGCAAAGTGGAGAGAAAATTACTAAAGTGAGAGGATTTTTGAAAATCTGCTTGGAGAAGTTAGAGCCACAAATTCTTTCTCCACTCTGATCAGCCATATGACTATACCACCTTCATGCTCTTGAACACCTAGAGGAAGCTTTCGTTCCTTCTCTTCTCCTTTCTTTCTTTTTTCCTAAGAGGTTAGAAAATAGGATCTCTGAATTACAGACAATAACAGAGAAAATGGCCAAATGGATGTAAAGTGGATTTTGAGCTTCCTGTCCTCTTACCCCACATTGGCTGCAGATGTTGGCAACAAGATCTTTACCTTCCAAGCATAAACTGGAAATGACCTAAGACAAAATAACAGAGAACTCCTCTCAAGTGGTGCTAGGGTTAAAAGAACCCACTTGCCAATCAGGAGACATGAGAGACATGGGTTCGATCCCTGGGTCCAGAAGACCTCCTGGAGGCAGGCATGGCAACTCACTCCAGTGTTCTTGCCTGGAGAATCCCATGGACAGAGGAGCCTAGCAGGCTGCAGTTCATAGGGTCAAAAAGAATTAGACATAACTGAAGCAACTTAGCATACACCTCTGTATTACATCTTAGGTTAACAACAGCACTAAAAAACAGTCAATAGCAGCCTACCGCGTGGGGAGGGCCAAGAGTATGGAGGCAGACCCAGTAAAACCTAAAACAGAATAAAGCAAAAAAATGGAGAAAAAGCAACTCCATGATAAGAATAAGATAATCATAGAGAAATTCAAAGCAGGCTACACACAAGAGAGACCACTGTAAGAGTAAAACCCAAACAATTAAAATCCTATCTGAACTAAATATCCCACAGGAATGGCCACTGCCCATTATGAGAACTACTATCTCAGACCGCTCCTCTATATACCATGTCAGCATTCAATGAGACATTATGAGACACGCTAAAGCCAAGGAAAAGCAACCCACTGGCAAAAGGCAAATCAATCAACCAAGACTCAGTGATAAATTAGATTATGTATCTATCTACTTTTGTTGTTGTTCAGTCACCAAGTAATATCCGAAACTTTGAAACTCCACGGACTGCAACACGCCAGGCCTCCCTGTCCATCACCAACTCTCAGAGTTTACTCAAACTCATGTCCATTGAGTCAGTGATGCCATCCAACCATGTCATCCTCTGTCATCCCCTTCTCCTTCTGCCTTCAATCTTTCCCAGCACCAGGGTCTTTTCAAATGAGTCAATTCTTCATATCAGGTGGCCAAAGTATTGGCATTTCAGCTTCAGCATCAGTCCTTCCAATGAATATTCAGGATTGATTTCCTTTAGGATGGACTGGTTGGATCTCCTTGCACTCTAAGGGACTCTCAAGAGTCTTCTCCAGCATCACAGTTCAAAAACATCAATTCTTCGGTGCTCAGCTTTCTTTATAGTCCAACTCTCACATCCATACATAACTACTGGAAAAACCATAGCTTTGACTAGATGGACCTTTGTTGGCAAAGTAATGTCTCTGCTTTTTAATATGCTGTTTAGATTGGTCATAACTTTCCTTCCAAGGAGTAAGTGTCTTTTAATTTCATGGCTGTAGTCACGATCTGTAGTGATTTTGGAGCCCAAGAAAAGAAAAGTCTTTCACTGTTTCCACTGTTTCCCCATCTATTTGCCATGAAGTGATGGGGCCAGATGCCATGATCTTAGTTTTCTGAATGTTGAGTTTTAAGCCAACATTTTCACTCTCCTCTTTCACTTTCATCAAGAGGCTCTTTAGTTCTTCACTCTCTGCCATAAGGGTGGTGTCATCTGCATATCTGAAGTCATTGGTATTTCTCCCAGAAATCTTGATTCCGGCTTGCACTTCATCCAGCCCAGCATGTCTCATGATGTACTCTGCATAGAAGTCAAATAAGCAGGGTGACAATATACAACCTTGACGTACTCCTTTACTTATTTGGAACCAGCCTGTTGTTCCTTGTCCAGGTCTAACTGTTGCTTCCTGACCTGCATACAGATTTCTCAAGAGGCAGGTCAGATGATCAGGTATTCCCATGTCTTTCAGAATTTTCCAGAGTTTGTTGTAGTCCACATAGTCAAAGGCTTTGGAACAGTTGATAAAGCAGAAAAAGATGTTTTTCTGGAACTCTCTTGCTTTTTTGATAATCCAGTGGATGTTGGTAACTTGATCTCTGGTTCCTTTGCCTTTTCTAAATCCAGTTTGAACATCTGGAAGTTCACAGTTCACATACTGTTGAAGCCTAGCTTGGAGAATTTTGAGCATTACTTTACTAGTGTGTGAGATGAGTGCAATTGTGCAGTAGTTTGAACATTCTTTGGTATTGCCTTTCTTTGTCATTGGAATGAAAGCTGACCTTTTCCAGTCCTGTGGCCACTACTGAGTTTTCCAAATTTGCTGGCATATTGAGTGCAGCATTTCACAGCATTATCTTTAAGAATTTGAAATAGTTCAACTGTAATTCCATCATCTCCACTATCTTTGTTTGTAGGGATGCTTTCTAAGGCCCACTTGACTTCACATTCCAGGATGCCTGGCTCTAGGTGAGTGATCACACCATTATGATTATCTGGATCAGAAGATTTTTTTTGTATAGTTATTCTGTGTATTCTTGCCACCTCTTCTCAATATCTTCTACTTCTGTTAGGTCCATACCATTTCTGTCCTTTATTGAGCCCATATTTGCATGAAATGTTCCCTTGGTATCTCTAATTTTCTTGAAGAGATCTCTAGTCTTTCCCAATCTGTTGTTTTCCTCTATTTCTTTGCATTGATCACTGAGGAAGACTCCAGGTCCCAGAAGATCAGAAGAGCTGAGAAAATATTTTTAAATTGATATTAAAATTATATATTTATACCAATGGCAACCCACTCCAGTATTCTTGCCTGGGAAATCTCTTGGACAGAGGAGCCTGGTGAGCTAAAGTCCATGGCATCACAAAAGTTGGACATGACTTAGCAACTAAACCACCACCACCAGACGTGTTACTTAAAATGCTGAGCACAAAAGATACAGAGAAAAATCTTGAAGCCATCTAGAAAAAAGGCTACACTACACAGGGAAGTCAAAGGTAAGAAGTATACCAAATGTTGGGCTTCCCAGCTGCCATTGGTGGTAAAGAACCTGCTGCCAATGCAGGAGACATTAAAAGACATGGGTTTGATCCCTGGGTCAGGAGGATCCCCTGGAGGAGGGCATGGCAACCGACTCCAGTATTCTTGCCTAGAGAACCCCATGAACAGGCTGCTAGAGAACCCCTAGCAGGCTGCAGTCCATAGGGTCGTACAGAGTCAGACATGACTAAAGTGACTTAACACAGCATGCATGCTAACTATTTTGCCAGAAATTGCATGCCAGAAAAAAACATGGTGACATTTTTAAAGTGCTGAAAGAAAAAATTGTCAACCCCATACCTCATGAAAATATTATTAAAAAATAACAGAAAACAATGTTTTCAAACAAATAAAAGCTAAAAGAATTCATTAAGTGCAAATCTGAACTACAAGAAATGTTAAAGGAAATTATTCTGGAGAAAAGAACATGTATGTCACAAGGCAGAAACGTATATCTACACAAAAAAGTGAAGATCCCTGGAAATGGTTAAAATAAAGATAAATAAAAGACACCTGTTTTTCTTTTTTCTTTCCTTCTAAAATATGATTACCTGGATAAAGTAAAAATAAGCAGCATACTATAGGTTTAAGGCAGATGTAAAATTAAAATATATATTACAACAATAGCACAAAAGATGACTAGATACTAACATGAGTGTATTGTCATAGTTCTTATACTACATGCAAAGTAGTACTACTACCTGAAGGAAAATTTAACTAAAGATATACATTGTAAACCCAAAGGCAAGCATTAAAATAAATTAAAATGAGGTGTAGAAAATTAAGTCAATAAGAGATAAAATATAATCTTAAAAAGTATTCAATTCAAACGTAAGCCAAAACAGAAGAAAAAAGAACAAAAATAGATGAAAAATGGTAGATATGAATGATTCCATGATACATGGTCTGTACATAAAAATTAAAATCAGACATTGTCAGATGATATAAAAAATGCTGTCTATAAAGAACCCATTTTTAAATATCAATACTCAAATATTCAAGATTCTAAATGAAAATATTCAAAAAGTATAGCATGCACAACTAATCAAAAGAAAGCCAGAGTAACTATATTATATAAGTTATATATAATGTATATAGTTATAGTTATATACATACAATATATATAGTTATTTAATTATATTATATAAGCCAGAGTAATTATACTAGATTAATTTTAGAAAATGTATATTTCAGGACAAAGAATATTAAAAGGGATAAAGGAGAGAATTACAAAAGTTCACCAGAAAAGCAAAATAATTCTATATTGATGTACCTAATAGTAAAACTTCAAAATACAATAAGGAAAGACTATTAGAATGAAAGTAGAAATAGTTAAATCTAAATTTATAGTTGGAGACTTCATTATTTATCTCTAAATATATGATAAAACAAAAAGATAGAAAAATAAGAAATACAGAACATCTGAATACACTGAAGTCAACTAGACCTAATTGCCATTTGTAGAGCATATCACCCCAGAGCAACAGAATACATATTATTTTCATGTACACATAAAATATTCACCAATATAAAACATATTTTGAGAAACAAAGCCTCAACAAATTTAGAAGAATTTAAGTCATACAAAATACATTTTCTGAACATAATAGAGTTAAACTTAGAAATCAATACAGAAAGATATCTGGAAAAACCCCAAACACATGGAAATTAAGTGACACTCATCTAAATAAGCCACATGTCAAGGAGGAGGTCCTAAAATAAATTTAAAATTTTTTTGAAACTAAAAATAATTTTAAAAAATCAATAATTACATTTATGAGATATAGCTAAAGTAGTATCTAGAGAAAATATATAGGATTCGATTCTTATATTAAAAATAAGAAAAGTCCCAACTTAGTGGTGTATACTTCCACCAAGGAAACCAGAAAAAGAAGAGTAAAGATAAACCCAAATCAAACAGAAAGAATTAAAGTTGAAAATAAAAGCAATAGAGGAAGTCAATGTAACTAATCTCTGGTTCCTAGAAAAGATGAGGAAAATTGATTACATCTAATCAATTGATTAGATTTATTTTCCACAATAAACTGGAAAATTCTGAAAGAGATGGGAATACAGACCACCTGACCTGCCTCTTGAGAAATCTGTATGCAGGTCAGGAAGCAACAGCTAGAACTGGACATGGAACAGACTGGTTCCAAATAGGAAAAGGAGTACGTCAAGGCTGTATATTGTCACCCTGCTTATTTAACTAACATGCAGAGTACATCATGAAAAATGCTGGGCTAGATGAAGCACAAGCTGGAATCAAGATTGCTGGGAGAAATATCAATAACCTCACATATGCAGATGACACCACCCTTATGGCAGAGAGTGAAGAACTAAAGAGCCTCTTGATGAAAGTGAAAGAGGAGAGTGAAAAAGTTGGCTTAAAACTCAACATTCAGAAACCTAAGATTATGGCATCCAGTCCCATCACTTCATGGCAAATAGATGGGGAAATAGTGGAAACAGTGAAAGACTTTATTTTGGGGGGCTCCAAAATCACTGCAGATGGTGACTGCAGCCATGAAATTAGAAGGCACTTGCTCCTTGGAAGAAAAGTTATAACCAAACTAGACAGCATATTAAAGAGCAGAGACATTACTTTGCCAACAAAGTTCCGTCTAATCAAGGCTATGGTTTTTCCAGTAGTCATGTATGGATGTGAGAGTTGGACTGTGACGAAAGCTGAGCGCTGAAAAACTGATGCTTTTGAACTGTGGTGTTGGAGAAGACTCTTGAGAGTCCCTTAGACTGCAAGGAGATCCACCCAGTACATCCTAAAGGAAATCAGTCCTGGGTGTTCATTGGAAGGACAGATGTTGAAGCTGAAACTCCAATACTTTGGCCACCTCACGTGAAGAACTGACTCATTGGAAAAGACCCTGATGCTGGGAGGGACTGAAGGTGGGAGAAGGGATGACAGAGGGTGAGATGGTTGGATGGCATCACTGATTCAATGGACATGAGTTTGGGTGGGCTCTGGGAGTTGGTGATGAACAGGGAGGCAGTCCATGGCATCGCAAATAGTCAGACACAACTGAGCGACTGAAGTGAACTGAATCAGACTGACCAGAAAAAGTATAAAATACAAATTCTATTTGCATTTGGTGACCTTACATTTTTGTTTAATCTTACTTGAATGATCTTCTGTTCCTTACAACCACATATCCTTAATCAGAAAAGGGGTAGACACATAATACAACCAACTCTGGAAAGATATAAGCTCACAGGAATGTTAGACCTCATGTTTAATTGAAACAATTTAGGAAGAATATATATTCAGTTAACTTTCTTTCCTTTAAAGGAGCATTCAGTGTTCACTGGGAAAATGCACACATATGACTATATTTCTAAATAAAATTAATTTTAGGTTTTTAAAAACTTGTTTTCTAACTCGCTTTTAATTATTCTTCCTTAAGGTAACACTCCTAAGGGATTTAATTCTCTTAATGTCACTGAGGATTAGTTTTCATTTTCACTGAAAGATTTCACTCCTCTCATCATACTTCCTGGTTGTAACTAAGACAGAAAAAACTATTATCTTTATAAACTCTGCATAGAATTAATTTTATACAAAAATATATATTTCCTTTTTTGCTTAATTTAAATCAAATGTGTTCTTTTTAAGATTTTTCTCATTGTAATTCTATCAACAATGAGAAATTACTATGGCACCTGAAATAGAAATTGATTCCCAAACTAATGTAACATAAAAAGAAAGAGGTAATATTTAACCCACCATCTTAAGAGTGCAGCACAGTATTAGTAAATGCATAAATTGAACTTAAAAGCATAATTTCTTTTCTAAAGATGATTACTACTTTAAGGAAAGCTTCATGTCTGTTGATAGCCCTCAGGCAATTAAAGTTGACTGATCTTTGTCTCTAATGTCAAAAGTAAGGATAGTTCAATGCAGATGCAGTTGTGCATTTTAACTTAACAAAATGAAAACTACTGGACCTGTTATTTAAAATATCTGAGAAAGCATACCACTTGCTGAAAGGGCAGAAGGTAATGATATCCTATGAAAAGTTATTAATGGATCAAATAAAATTTACAATTATTCTAAAGCCTTTTGATTTTCATGAACATCTGAAATAAGCAATTTCAAAATAATGGAAATAGTAACAATCAACATAACATTAAAGTCTGGAAATCTCACTTCTGTAATATGTCAAGTGATAAGCTTCTCAGAAGTTTTAAGTTTCAAAGATCATGACTGCTAGGAAGTATAACCAGAAAGAAATTTTGAGATCATCCAAAAGCCCTTAAGTTGCAAAAATGCATTGTAGTAGTTAAAAAAAAAAAGTATTTTCTCCATTTTATCCAAATGTACACAGTTTAACCTCAACAAAAACCCCCTTCTCAAGTATTATAAACTATGTAATGTATGTGTTTAATTGGAGAATTACAGTTTATAAACTTACTTAACTGCTCTAGAAGAAGAAATACTAAGTAAAGAAAAAGAAAATGCATCTGGTGTTTGGAAATGAGAGAGGAAGCTAAAATAATACTAATACTAATCACATACTGTGCTCGCTTCGGCAGCACATATACTAATCACATACCATGATGTGACAGTCATTATACCATGTTTTACCAAGGAATATGAACAAGTTTTTTTTTTTTTAAGTTTCTTCAATCTAGAAGTGTCAATCCAATTAACAAGACAAGAATGCTTCATGTAGACAAAATTAACGTGAAAGGTGGGAAAAACTTTGTTCAGAGAACAGAGATACATTTCAGCAACTTTTGGAGCAAAAAAAAATGCAAGGAAAAAATTTGCATGAAGAGATAAAACTGGAAGAGTAGCTTATGATCTTTAAATCCTGACAAAGAATTTGAACAATATTCTGTAATAAGGATAGCTAACATTTATTAATTCATTTTCTTTGTGTTAGACACTGCAATTAATCATCTCAATAATCCCATGAAGTAGAAACCATTTACTTTAATATGAATAAAGTCAGTCTTAGAGAGGTAGCGTAACTTACCAAAGATACAGATAGTATAACCACCCCAAAATTTCTGACCCTAAATTGCATGTTCTTATCCATTCTACCATACCTCCAAATACCCACTAAAGCACCCAGTTAGGCAGAATAAGAAAACTGGTGAATCATATCTCTATACATATTGACATCTTGATTTTGTTGTCATTCTGTCACTAAGTCACGTGCGATTCTTTGTGACACCTGCATGGACTACAGCACGCTGTTTCCCCGTCCTTCACTATCTCCTGGAGTTTGATCAAACTCATGTCCATTGAGTTTGTGAGGCTATCTAACCATCCCATCCTCTGCTGCCCCCTTCTTCTTTTGCCCTCAAACTTTCTCAGTATCAAGATCTTTTCCAGTGAGTCAGCTCTTCTTATTAGGTGGCCAAAGAATTGGAGCTTCAGCATCAGCATCAGTCCTTTCAATGGATAAAGTAAAAGTAAAGTAAAGTTGCTCAGTCGTGTCCAACTCTTTGTGACCACACGGATTGTAACCTACCAGGCTCCTCTGTCCATGGGATTTGCCAGGCAAGAGTACCGGAGTGGGTTGCCACTTCCTTCTCCACGGGATCTTCCCAACCCAGGGATCGAACCCGGGTCTCCAGCATTGCAGACAGATGCTTTACCGTCTGAGCCACCAGGGAAGCCCCAGTGAATTCAATGGGTATTTCAGTGAATACTCAGGGTTTATTTCCTTTAGGATTGACTGGTTTGATCTCCTCATTGTCCAAGGGACTCTCAAAAGTCTTCTTGAAAGCAGCAATTTTTTGGTGCTCAGCCTTCTTTATGGTCCAACTCTCACATATGTACGTGACTACTGGAAAAATCATAGCTTTGACTCCATGGACCTTTGTCAATAAAGTGATGTGTCTGCTTTTTAATATGCTGTCTAGGTTTATCATAGCTTTCCCTCTAAGGCGAAAGCATCTTTTAATTTTATGGCTGTGGTCACTGTCCACAGTGGTTTTGGAGCCAAAGAAAATAAAATCTATCATTCACCACTGTTTCCCATCTATTTGCCATGAAATGATGGAACTGGATGCCATGATCTTAGTTTTTTTCATGTTGAGCTTCAAGCCAACTTTTTCATTCTCCTCTTTCACCCTCATCAAGACGTTCTTTAATTCCTCTTTTCTTTCTGCCTTTAGAATGATATCATCTGCATATCTGAGGTTCTTGGTTTTACAAAGCCTTTAGACAATTCCGGCAAAATAAAGTTAAAACAAGACTTCCTCCCAAAACAAATGCTGAGAAATCTTAGATAAATATACAAGAAAAAAAAAAATAACTTACAGTCAAGTACAATGAAAAAAATTAACAAGGCCCTTATGCCAGAACAAGAAAGTTGAGTATATACGATAGTACCCAAATATCTGAATATATGCAGATATACTCAGTCATGTCTGACTCTTTGTGACCCCAAGGACTACAGCCCACCAGGCTCCATTATCCATGGAATTCTCCAGACAAGAAAGCTGGAGTGGGTTGGCCATGCCCTCCTCCAGCGGATCTTCCTGACCCAGGGATTGAACTCAGGTCTCCTACATCACATGCAGGTTCTTTACCATCTCACCAGGGAGTCCCTAAAAGACAGATTTTTCTATACCCTAAATAATATTTGATGTAAGAAATGAAATAGGATTACTACAATTACACTTCTCATTTTGAAAAGGAAGAACTGATATCAACAGTTCACAACACACATTAAATCTCAATGTGTGGTATCATGATTCCTTATTCAGGCAGTACAAGTATTTTCTTAGTCAATTTGGAATAAGCAATGAGTAAAAATCTGCCTTCCCACTTCTCTCCTGTTTTGCAGCTGTGGGAGGTTCTTCCTTGTCTATTTGATCATAGAGGAGATGAGTATTAAAAAGGATGTTCTTCCTGGACGCTGCATGGTTATCCAATCTGCTTCCTGTTAGTGTGAGTTTGGGAATCTGGTGGAGGATTTTATTCAGGGCTTAAAACAGTCACAGGCTATTACTAAACAGGCTTAGTACCTACAGAGTTTTTTCAAAATATTGTAGCTTTCCCATCTATTAGCTTCCAGTCAAACCAATGAGTGAATAACTACAGCGAGTGCTACTCAGAGTGTGGTTCAAGAACCAGTGCCAGTCAGTTTGTTATTGCTTCCTGATAAGATAAGTGCAGAAACTGAGGACAAAATTCAGCAACTGTTATAACAATTTTAAATGGACATTTTTCTGAAGTCAGGCAGGTTGATTCCTCCAGTTCCATTCTTCTTTCTCAAGATTACTTTGGCTCTTCAAGGTTTTTTGTATTTCCATACAAATTGTGAAATTATTTGTTCTAGTTCTGTGAAAAATATCGTTGGTAGCTTGATAGGAATTGCATTATCAAGACAGTATGATACTGGCACAAAGACAGAAATATAGATCAATGGAACAGAATAGAAAGCCCAGAGATAAATCCACGAACCTATGGACACCTTATCTTCAACAAAGGAGGCAAGAATATACAGTGGAAAAAAGACAACCTCTTTAACAAGTGGTGCTGGGAAAACTGGTCAACCACTTGTAAAAGAATGAAACTAGAACACTTTCTAACACCATACACAAAAATAAACTCAAAATGGATTAAAGATCTAAATGTAAGACCAGAAACTATAAAACTCCTAAAGGAGAACATAGGCAAAACCCTCTCCGACATAAATCACAGCAGGATCCTCTATGACCCACCTCCCAGAATACTGGAAATAAAAGCAAAACTAAACAAATGGGGCCTAATGAAACTTAAAAGCTTTTGCACATCAAAGGAAACTATAAGCATGGTGAAAAGACAGCCCTCAGATTGGGAGAAAATAATAGCAAATGAAGCAACAGACAAAGGATTAACCTCAAAAATATACAAGCAACTCCTGAAGCTCAATTCCAGAAAAATAAATGACCCAATCAAAAAATGGGCCAAAGAACTAAACAGACATTTCTCCAAAGAAGACATACAGATGGCTAACAAACACATGAAAAGATGCTCAACATCACTCATTATCAGAGAAATGCAAATCAAAACCACTATGAGGTACCATTACACACCAGTCAGGATGGCTGCTATCCAAAAGTCTACAAGCAATAAATGCTGGAGAGGGTGTGGAGAAAAGGGAAGCCTCTTACACTGTTGGTGGGAATACAAACTAGTACAGCTGTTATGGAGAACAGTGTGGAGATTTCTTAAAAAACTGGAAATAGAACTGCCATATGACCCAGCAATACCACTTCTGGGCATACACACCGAGGAAACCAGATCTGAAAGAGACACGTGCACCCCAATGTTCATCGAAACACTGTTTATAATAGCCAGGACATGGAAGCAGCCTAGATGCCCATCAGCAGATGAATGGATAAGGAAGCTGTGGTACATATACACCATGGAATACTACTCAGCTGTTAAAAAGAATTCATTTGAATCAGTTCTGATGAGATGGATGAAACTGGAGCCCATTATACAGAGTGAAGTAAGCCAGAAAGATAAAGACCAATACAGTATACTAACACATATATATGGGATTTAGAAGGATGGTAACGATAACCTTATATGCAAAACAGAAAAAGAGACACAGAAGTACAGAACAGACTTTCAAACTCTGTGGGAGAAGGCGAGGGTGGAATGTTTCGAGAGAACAGCATCGAAATGTGTATATTATCTAGGGTGAAACAGATCACCAGCCCAGGTGGGATGCATGAGACAAGTGCTCGGGCCTGATGCACTGGGAAGACCCAGAGGGATTGGGTGGAGAGGGAGGTGGGAGGGGGGAATGGGATGGGGGACACATGTAAATCCATGGCTGATTCATGTCAATGTATGACAAAAATCACTATAATATTGTAAAGTAATTAGCCTCCAACTAATAAAAACAAATGGGAAAAAAATTATCTGTTAAATACAAATAAACAAAAAATGGACCTGTGTTTTATGTTTTTCTTTTTCATGTCACTTTCCTAGTAATTTAATTTTTATGGTATTTTATAAATAAAATATTCTGGTCTGCAATGAAAGGAGGAGGGGACTGGTCCTTCACCACGGATAGTTTGAGAAGCACTCATCTAGAATGAAAATTCTAACTAGTTACCTATGGGCCTATGTGATGGTCAATTTTCTGTCAATGTGATTGTCTCACAGAGTATCCAGATTGAAATTTATTTCTCTCCTCCTTGGACTGAATTTTCACTATCAGTGCCCATAATTCTCGGCCTTGACTTTGGACTGGAATTACACTACTGGCTATCCCGGGTGTCCAGATGGCCGATGGCAAAGTGTAGGACTTACTTCCTCCATAATCATGTGAGCCAATTCCTCATAATAATTTTTCCTCTGTGTGTGTCTGACTGACTCTGTTTTGTTGGAGAATAATGATTAAAACAGTCCCTTTATCCATTTTCCCTATCTGAACGGTTGCTTTTTAAAATAAAATTTGAAACAATAACCTCAAAAGGAAAGGTTAAAACCCCTAATCAGGTTTTTTCTGAGACTCACTCCTATTGACGAGGAGAGAAAACATAATTTTTGAGAAAGACCTAGCAAGTCATTCTTCCTTCCTTCAAGGCTTAGATTAAATTTTTAGCTTTAGCTTGGATATAGTATGTTCCTACTCAGGCACTAAGTATGTCGAATTCTTTGCGACTCCATGGACTGTAGCCCACTAGACTCCTCTGTCCAGGCAAGAATACTGGAGCAAGTTTCTATTTTCTTCTCCAGGGCATCTTCCAGAACCAGGGATGGACCCAGCATCTCCTGCACTGGCAGGTGGATTCTTTACCACTGGGTTAAAATAACATTTTCATTTCTGCAAGGTTCCAAATTATGTGACTCAGCCAATTTAAATTTTAAGCCACTGACAGAATCTCTTCTAACAAAACTACACGTGCAACAGTCACGAGACTGGAAAAGATCCACTTTCATTCCAGTTTCAAAGAAGGGAAATGGCAAAGAATGTTCAAACTACCATACAATTGTGCTCATTTTACATGCCAGCAAAGTTATGCTCAAAATCCTTCAAGCCAGGCTTCAGCAGTACATAAATCTAGAACTTCCAGATGTATAAACTGGGTTTTGAAAAGGTAGAGGAACCAGAGATTAAACTGCCAACATTTGTTGGATCATGGAGAAAGCAAGGGAGTTCCAGAAAAACATCTACTTATGTTTCACTGACTGTGCTACAGCCTTTGATTCTATGGATCACAAAAATTTGTGGAAAATTCTTAAAGAGATGGGAATACTAGACCACTCTACCTGTCTCCTAAGAAGCAAAGAGATGTATGCAGGTCAATACACAACAGTTAGAACCAGACATGGAACTACTGATTGGTTCCAAATTAGGAAAGGAGTATGACAAGGTTGCATATTTTCACCCTGTTTATTTAACTTTTACTCAGAGTACATCATGAGGAATGCCAGGCTGAAGGCATCACAAGCTGGAATCAAGACTGCTGGGAGAAATATCGAGAACCTCAGATATGCAGATGATACCACTCTAATGGCAGAAAACGAGGAGGAACTAAAGAGCCTCTTGATGATGGTGAAAGAGGAGAGTGAAAACGCAACTGGTTTAAAATGCAACATGAAAAAAACTAAGATCATAGCATCTGGTTCCATCACTTCATGGCAAGTAGAAGAGTAAAAATGAAAGCAGTGCCAAGTTTTCTTTTCTTGGGCTCCAAAATCAGTGACGTGACCGCAGGCATGAAAATAAAGATACTTGCTTCTTGGAAGGAAAGGTATGACATATTTAGACAGAGTATTAAAAAGAAAAACACCATTTTGCCAACAAAGGTCTGTATAGTGAAACTATGGTTTTTCCAATAGTAAAGTGTGGATGTGAAAGTTGGACCGTAAAGACTGAGCACCAAAGAATTGACCCTTTCAAATTGTGCTGCTGGAGAAGACTCTTGAGAGTCCCTTGGACTGCAGGAAGATCAAACCAGTCAATCCTAAGGGAAATCAACCCTGAATATTCATTGGAAGGACTGATGCTGAAGCTGAAGCTCCAATATTCTAGCCACCTGATGCAAAGAGCTGGTTCACTGAAAAAGACCCTGATGCTGGGGAAGATTGAAGGCAAAAAGAGAAGGGGCCAGCAGAGGATGGAATGGTCAAATAGCATCACTGACTCAATGGACATGAATTTGAGCAAACTCTGGGAAAGAGTGGAGGATAGAGGAGCCTGGCGTGCTGCGGTCACAGAGAGTCAGACAAGACTGAGTAACTGAACAACAACAATAGTGTGCAAAAAAAAGTCTCATAAATTGGTAAATTTCCTTACTATAAGACAGTGAAATGACCTGCAGAGTCAGCTAGCTGGGATTTCCAAGGGTCCAGCCTCATAGGATGAATCTGTCTCAATCCTTGAAATAGTTTGGTACCATGTGTCATCAACTGTGACTAGGGTAACAGCATCAGCAACCTGGTAATATTAAGCCTGGAGGATGCTGAGAGACAGTGACCCACCTTCCACCTCCCTGCTTCCCAAAGAGAACTGCTTGCTAATATTACACTTTTCTCACCCTCCCCTCTAATGCCACTCATTCTTCTAAGAAGATAAATACTTTATTCCACCCCTGTTTGAGAACAACATTTGGGAAAGACAGGGATCAAAAGCAATACTTTGGAATTCATATTATATAACATATAAATCATAACATATATCACAAGCAAGGTGAGTTTAACCCAGTAATGTAAAGATGATTTACTACTGAGGAAAAAACTCTTAATATACTCATCACCTTAATAGATTAAAGTAAAATAAAATGCACAAGGCAAATTGATAAAAAAAGAACCTTTGATTAAAATTTAATACTTACTCCTGATAAAAATTCTCAGGAAACAAGGACTTGAAGTATCTTTTTTTCAATCTGATAAAAATATCTTATAAAAATATGTAACAAGCATTATATTTTATGGTAAAATATTGGAAGTAAAATTCTCAGTAACATTAACAAGATAAGAATTTTGTTTACACCACCACAACTAAACATTCAACTGGAAGCCTTAGCTAAATAATGAGACAAAGTAAAAAACATAGAAGCTTTGGAGAGCAAAGAAACTATCCTTTGCAGATGATATTATCTACAAAGAGCATTCAAGAAGCTCTACAGAGAATCTGTGGAAAATAACAAGAGAGTTCAGAAAGCTACTGGATTCCAGCTTAATATACATAGAATCCATAAATAAATGGTGAGAGACCATATGCATAGTTAAGAAAAATTAATACATTAAAAAATTCAGGTCTTTCTAAATCCTAACAATATTTTTACCAAATTACCAAGCTAATAATAAAAATTCATATACAGAAAGGAGGCAAAGAATAAACAAAGCATTTTAAATAAGAGCAGGGAAGGGATGTGGGGAAAACTTATGAGGTCAAATATCAAGAAATAGAATCACTACAGTAATTAGAACAGAGTAATCCTGGTGTAAGAATACAAATAGAGACTACAAATCTCAGAATAGAACCCAGCATCTATAAAACATGCAAGAGAGATGGTATTACATTTCACAGGAAGAAAAGATGCACATATATTGGGGGGGGTGCAGAATTATATAAATGGAAAATGTAGTTAAATCCTTACCTCATAACCTACATGAAAACAAAAGTCAGGTTGAGTAGTAAATAACTGTTCAGAAAGGCAAACCTTCTGAAACCATTATAGGGAAATTCAGGAAGGAGTTCAAGGGAGGATTGTAGAGGTACAGCATAGTTGTTGATTTTTCCATATTACTCTACAAAACAGACAAAACAACCAGAATGACAAAAGTGAAAACATTTAGTCACTCAGTCATGCCCAGCTCTTTGCAACCTCATGAACTCTAGCCCGCCAGGCTCCTTTGTCCATTTAATTCTCTAGGCAAGAATACTGGAGTGGGCAGCTATTCCCTTCTCAAGGGGATGTTCCCGACCTAGGAATCCAATTCAGGTCTTCACTGCAGGCAGATTCTTAACCATCTGGGCCATGAGGGAAGCCCTAGAATTAAAAAACATGCAGCCAAAACACACAACAGAAGTGAAGAACAAGGTATCTCCACAAACTCCCAAATTTGAGGAATTGAGGCCAAACTATAACAAGCCTCACACTGTATTCTCAACTCTGAGGGAGGAAGCAGAGAGTAAGCAAAGGGATTTCTGACACCTGGATGAGCTGGAAGACTCAGAAACTGAACTGCTCAAGGACCCCAAACCGAGGGATCCATTAGGAAGAGTTCAGAGGGTCATTGTTGGAATAACACCAAAACTGAGAACTGGTTTCATGAGCTCCAATTTCTGGGTGAGTGCAAAGAGACAGCAAAAGGTCAGGCGGCATACATCAGTTTGTACCCTGGGAAAATCTGAAATAAAACAACTGCAGTTCCCTTGTATGGCAAAGACTGGCCTTCAGGAGAACCTTCTGGAGTAGAAAGGAAACTGAGCAGTTGAGAGACACTGGGACCAAAGGAAAGATCCAGATAAAAGTAGGGGAGGAGTCAGAGGAGATAGGCCACAGAAAGTATCAGATCATTTATTTGAACACGGCAATAATGAGAGGGAGCTCCACAACTGTGAAGCTAGGAAGACTCTGCTGGCCAATGCTCTTTTACGGGGTGTGAAAATAAGCCATCTCACTTGAAGAAGAGAAAAGATCATGGTCAAGGGGTACACAAAGTCACTGTAAGATTAAAGAACATAATGCATAGAACCAAATAGTAAGACATAGTAGGAAGCACGTATAATTAGGCAGCATGGTGTTCACACAGGAATAGACAGGCAGACCAATATAAAAACACAAAACACATTCAATTTCACATGAAAACTTAGTACATGCTAAAGTGTTAGTCGCTCGGTCATGTCCGACTCTTTGAGACCCCATGGACGGTAACTCGCCAGGTTCCTCTGTCCATGGGATTCTCCAGGAGAGAATACTGGAGTGGGTAGGCATTCCCTTCTCCAGGGGATCTTCTTTACCCAGGGATCAAATCCAGGTCTCCTGCATTGCGGGTAGATTCTTTACTGTCTGAGCCACCAGGAAAGCCCCTAATGCAGTATCTCAAATCAGTGGGAAAAGCAGACTTTTTAATAAACATCAGAATAACTAGAGATTCACATGGAGGAAAAAAAGATAAAAGTTGGTCCATTTTTAACACATACCCAAGGATAAATTCCAAACAAAGTAGAGATTTAAATGTTTAAAAATGAAATCACACAAATACTACAAGAAATTCTGGGAGGAGAAAGTACAGTTACAGAATGAAAATGTCCAGTAACTAAGTCATATTAAGCTATCTACATTATATTCAAGTTTATTATAAAAACTATATAGAATTTACTTTGCACTTTACAATTACAGAATGCTCTCATGTTTGTTAACAAATGACACTTTCCCATTAATCCTTTGAAGTGAGTAGAGATACAGTATCACCCCTTCAAAAACATAAGAAGTGAGATTCAGGAATATCAAGGAAGTTGTCACTGATCATACAGCCAGGAAGTGAAGGAGCTGCAAAGAAAGTATATTCTGAATTCAGTTACAGTGTTTCTCTCATTTCATCATGCTCTTCCTCTCTTCTTTCTTCCTGCTCTATAAGCCTTTTTTTGAAAATACATTTTCTTCCCTTTTTTTTCCTTCCTCTCCTTTACCATCTAATTATTTTTCTAATAAGAGAGAAAGGTATTGGGAAAAGTACATGGATGGATGGATGGATGGATGGGTGGGTGGGTGGATTAATGGAGAGATGCATAAATAACTGGATATATAGATAGAGATAAAGGTCTCAGTAGATGAGTATTCAGTATGAAAGTGATGTGTCATGGAGACAAAACAACAAACCTATCTTTTCTGAACCTGCTATAAAGTGTCAAGGAGAACCATGTTTTACTACTGACATATCTATGAAAATCACGATAAATGCATTTGGTGCATTCTACATAACCATCACACTTCCATCATCTGTCTAAAAAAACTGGTCAGTGAAGAAAAGGGCATTTCCAAACAAAATCATGTCATGGCTGCTGGTTTTATAGGAGAACAGGAAATAACAATGGTTATTATTGGGACTTCCCTGGTGGTGCAGGGGTTAAGAATCTAACTTGCAATGCAAAGGACACAGGTTCGATCCCTAATCAGAGAACTAAGATCCCACATGCTGTGGAGCAACTAGGCCCATGTACCACAACTATTAAGCCTTCATGCTGCAACTGCTGAAGCTTAAGGGCCACTAGGAAAGATGCCACATGATGCAATGAAGATCTCGCATGTTGCAACTAAGTCCCAAGGTAGCCAAATAAATGAATAAATAAGAACAGTGATTATTATTGCTATTTTATTTCTGCCATTAACTTTTATGGGCAAACCATTGCAGCTTGGTAAAGCATGTCTGAAGCCCCCATTTGTCAAAATGCTGGGGATGACTTGCTAACATGGGTATGAACTGTAGATGATTATTGCTGGCAATGACATGTTATGGACCATTTGTTACCAAGAGTGGTTTGCCAAGTGTTGGAGTTGGCAGTGAGGTAGGAGATAGATGGGCCGCTTGGCTGGACAGCTGGTGTTTGTCGAGTGAAGTAAAACTAGAACCTTGTTCTCACTCAGACACTCCAAGGACAAAAAAAGCTAGTGACAAAAGCTGAGCTCTACTAAAAGTCCAGAGATAAGGTGCCCACTCCCAAGGTCAAGGAAGACTTGCCTGTCTGCACATGCCCAGGAAGGCTGCTTGGGGGGTCAAAAAGGGAGGGAACTCTACCCTATAATAAGTGTGGACATGCACCCACAGGCCTCTGGGGTGGGATCCATTTTAGCAAAATGTTGTCCACACATCCTGGGGAGAGGCCTAAGACCAGTCAGGTGTGAAGAAAGAAAACAAGATAATTCACCAAACAGAAACAAAAACCCAGAAACACTGTCCTATGTAAGTGATTTACATCACCTCTTTACTTAAGTGCTCCTTACTCAAGATATCTGCACTCCTCTCAGACTGTGTATTTCTGCCTTGCTTCTGTCTTAAGTAAACAAACTGCTTCTCTGCCTGCTCTCCCACATGTAACACTGTATCTCTAACAATAAACTTTGTATCTGTTTTTATAGTTTTTGACTCTTTGAAACATTCTAGCTTTCAAAGTGGGGGTGGGGACAAGAGCCAGAGCCACTTTGCCTTTAGCCTCTAGCTCCTGGTGGTCTAGAGGCTAGGATTCCTGGTTTTCATCCAGGATACCTAGAATCAATTCCTGGGCAGGGAACTAAAAAATATTTTTTTTTTTACTAATGATTTTTTGGAAACTTTGTAATTCTTTGATCTTGGCTTCTTCAGTTAAAGCATATCATCTATTGCTGTTCCCAGAATGCTCTTGGGAACTCAGCGAGCGCTCCATAAACAATTTCGGTCACCAACGGGCCTGGCAGCATGATTGCATCTGCCAGTCTGACAATCAGGAACTGATTTTCTATGTCTTGCTGAGGAAGAAAAAAGAACTCTTTTTGATTTGTTCAACTATCGAATGCTGTCGCTGTCAATTGCATTTTGAGTCATTAACAGATATTGGCAAACTATTTCAGAGCAGTCACTTAGTGGCATAATTACCAAATTACTGTTTCTGCAATACTGAGAACAGAATATAACCCCTGGCTAGAACTGATACCCCTGGCTGTGCCACAAAGAGGTTGAGGCAGTTCCTTCATGACAGGATTCCCTGAGTCTGTGGAAACCTGCTCTGATTAAGCTGACACAATTGATTTAGAGTCATTGAGTTGTACATTTTTTTCTCCTACCTTTTAGATATACCTAGTGGGAAAACCACTAGACCATTCAGGTATGACCTAAATCAAATCCCTTATGATTATACAGTAGAACTGAGAAATAGATTTAGGGGACTAGATCTGATAGACAGAGTGCCTGATGAACTATGGATGGAGGTTCATGACATTGTACAGGAGACAGGGATCAAGACCATCCCCCAAAAAAAGAAATGCAAGAAAGTAAAATGGCTGTCTGAAGAGGCCTTACAAATAGCTGTGAAAACAAGAGAAGTGAAAAGCAAAGGAGAAAAGGAAAGATACACCCATTTGAATGCAGAGTTCCAAAGAATAGCCAGGAGAGATAAGAAAGCCTTCCTCAGTGATCAATGCAAAGAAATAGAGGAAAACAGAATGGGAAAGACTAGAGATCTCTTTAAGAAAATTAGAGGTACGAAAGGAACATTTCATGCAAAGATGGGCACAATAAAGGACAGAAATGGCATGGACCTAACAGAAGCAGAAGATATTAAGAAGAGGTGGCAAGAATACACAGAAGAACTGTACAAAAAAGATCTTCATGACCCACATAATCACAGTGGTGTGATCACTCACCTAGTCGCAGACATCCTGGAATGTAAAGTCAAGTGGGCCTTAGGAAGCATCACTAAAAACAAAGCTAGTGGAGGTGATGGAATTCCAGTTGAGCTATTTCAAATCCTAAAAGATGATGTTGTGAAAGTGCTGCACTCAATATGCCAGCAAATTTGGAAAACTCAGCAGTGGCCACAGGACTGGAAAAGGTCAGTTTTCATTCCAATCCCAAAGAAAGGTCATGCCAAAGAATGCTCAAACTACCTCACAATTGCACTCATCTCACACGCTAACAAAGTCATGCTCAAAATTCTCCAAGCTAGGCTTCAGCAATACGTGAACTGTGAATTTCCAGATGTTCAAGTTGGATTTAGAAAAGGCAGAGGAATCAGAAATCAAATTGCCAACATCTTCAGGATCACTGAAAAAGCAAGAGAGCTCCAGAAAAACATCTATGTTTGCTTTATTGACTATGCCAAAGCCTTCGACTGTGTGGATCACAATAAACTGTGGAAAATTCTTTAAGAGATGGGAATACCAGACCACCTGACTTGCCTCTTGAGAAATCTGTATGCAGGTCAGGAAGCAACAGTTAGAACTGGACATGGAACAATAGACTGGTTCCAAACAGGAAAAGGAGTACATTTACAAGGCTGTTTATTGTCACCCTGCTTATTTAACTTATATGCAGAGTACATCATGAGAAATGCTGGGCTGGAGGACGCACAAGCTGGAATCAAGACTGCTGGAAGAAATATCAATAACTTCAGATACGCAGATGACACCACCCTTATGGCATAAAGTGAAGAAGAACTAAAGAACCTCTTGTTGAAAGTGAAAAAGGAGAGTAAAAAAGTTGGCTTAAAGCTCAATATTCAGAAAGCTAACATCATGGCATCTGGTCCCATCACTTCACGACAAATAGATGGGGAAACAGTGACTGACTTTATATTTTTGGGCTGCAAAATCACTGCAGATGATGATTGCAACCATGAAATTAAAAGATGCTTACACCTTGGAAGCACAGTTATGACCAACCTAGACAGCATATTAAAAAGCAGAGACATACTTTGCCAACAAAGGTCTATCTAGTCAAGGCTATGGTTTTTCCAGTGGTCATGTATGGATGTGAAAGTTGGACTATAAAGAAAGCTGAGAGCTGAAGAATTGATGCTTTTGAACTGTGGTATTGAAGAAGACTCTTGAGAGTCCCCTGGACTACAAGGAGATCCAGCCAGTCTATCCTAAAGGAGATCAGTCCTGGGTGTTCATTGGTAGGACTAATGTTGAAGCTGAAACTCCAATACTTTGGCCACCTGATGCAAAGAGCTGACTCATTTGAAAAGACCCTGATGCTGGGAAAGATTGAGGGCGGGAGGTGAAGGGGACAACAGAGGATGAAACAGTTGGATGGCATCGCCGACTCAGTGGACATGAGTTTGAATGAACTCTGGGAGTTGGTGATGGACAGGGAGGCCTGGCGTTCTGCCATTCATGGGGTCGCAAAGAGTCAGACTGAGCGACTGAACTGAACTGAACTGAAAACTACAAAGTTTGAGCTTTCCAGATTGCTCAGTGGTAAGGAATCTGCCTGTCAATACGGGAGATTTGATCCCTGGGTCAGGAAGATCCCCTAGAGTAGGAAATGGCAATCCACTCCAGTATTCTTGCCTATAAAATTCCATGGACGGAGGAGCCTAATGGGTTCCACGGGGTCACAAAGAGTCAGACATGACTGAGTGACTGAGCGCATGCATGCACACACACATACACACACAAGTCAACATAAATGTCGAAATAATTTCTGAGAAGATGAATGCTTAACATATCTAGGTAGATGATTGAAGAACCATCAGTTTCATTTCCCCCATAAAGAAAAGTTGGGCTTGAAAACAAATATAGCAATGCTATCAAAACTTTTTTCCCACATCTCCTGAATCCATAGTGACTGGGAGAACTTAAAGTAAATAGAGGCAAATTCATAAAATGGAATACCTAGAATATCTATCTTTTATGTTAGATAAAGCAAAACCAAGATTTAATGTAAGACATAAAATATTTACATATTTAGCATCAATCATGAGCATCAACTCTCTCCTCTGTATCTAGACATCATTCCATATATTGATAAGATGGTTGTACTGAAGATGCACTGAAGATGGTTTATTATCAATTATTTGGTCAGCAGTTAGTCATTTGGGGACTCCTTCTATTTTCCCCTAAATCATGGGATGGCTGGTTGAAACTTAAAAAACTTATACCTATTTCATAAATTTGTTTGTATCACCAAAGAGCCTTTCTAAGTACTATATCTCCTGAAATTTCGACTTCTGGGAAAGTAGAATAAATAAACTTTTTCTTATTCCTCCTACCAAGTTCATTATGTAGAAAATAAACTTAAGAAGACACAGAAAAACACACAAAGCAGAGTGGTTAAGGACCTTGAGACCCAAGGAATAACCACAGGTGAGTTTTCTATATTTTCTTTTTGCCTGTTATATGTCATATGTGGAGCTGAAGAAGCCAGAAACCTGGAAATGCTAATGGGAAGACACACGGGAAAAACGTCCTACCTTTGTGTTTACGTGTGTGTATGTGTGTGAAAGAGAGACATCAGGCCACTCAAGATGGCAATTCTGTTGCTGTTTGTACATCTGCTGTTCCATCAGTCCCTGCCTCACCTACACCCTACTCACATGACTGACCTTCTTCATTAATCATGGAGCCTAAGCAGTAGCTGCCTACATGCCTGCTCCCTGGCCCCAACTAGGGACTGTTCTAATTTTTAGATCAGAATGTCTCCATCAGGATCGTTTATCACAGGGGCAGAGAGGGACATGTGCCTTTGATGGTTTCCCTGGTAACTGAGGATCAAACCTGCCATCCATTGCCCCTATAAGAGGTAACCTCTCCCTCCTCTGATAGTGAAGACTGAGACCACTGCCGTGTCCCACCTGCTGTCTGCCGCACATGGTGGGGTGTCCCTTCAGGGCCTTTTCTTGGAAGTGTAGGATTCCTTATCCAAGAAATCACTGATGGCTTTGCCAATGACTTTTCGCTCTTTCTTCAGTCTTGCAGCTGGGCAATTACAATGCTTATATAGGCCTACAGGGCACAGCCCAACAGTCTATGTGCGTGTGTTTACGTGCTCTAATCAAAGGACCAGGGAAGAAATAGACAATTAGGACACAAAATTTTAGGCAATGGCAACTCTACTTCAGCCAAATGCCATAGAAAGGCTTTGTCCCCACCCATACCTACACCACCAAAGCTGAGTGGGGGCCTACTCATCTAGCCTTGCTAGGTAACAGGATGTCTCACCCCTTCTGCAGGAGTGGTGTCAAAGAAGACCAAGTCGGGAGTCAGGAATTTCACCTCTGAAGATCAGTAACAAGCACCTTTCCCTGCAATGCCATGGGGAGCCATAACTTCCATCCCTACACAGAAGTAATGAGAAGTCCCTTCTTCTGGTACCACTGGAGGCCAAGCAGTGAACCTCTCTGTGGTAGTAATAAGGTGGCACTTTCTCTCCACTACTTGAGCAATGCCAGCAAAAGTCAGCTAAAACTAAAGGCTTGAAGAAGATCCACAGTCTCATAGGATAATATAAAAATATGCCAGTTTCAAAAAAAAAAAATAATAATCACTTGTCATACCAAGAAGCAGAAAAAAATCTCAAAATTAATGAAAAAATGTATTAAATGCCAACACCAAGATGACAGAAAAAATAGAATTATCTGAAAAAAATGTTAAAGCAACCATGTTAAAGTTGCATTAGTAAGCAACTATGAACACACTTGAAACGTGAAAAACTGGAAAATCTCAGCAAAGAAATAAAAGATAAAAAAGAATCAAATGAGATTGTCTTTTTTCCATTGTATATCCTTGCCTCCTTTGTCAAAGATAAGCTGTCCATAGGTTCGTGGATTTATCTCTGGGCTTTCTATTCTGTTCCATTGATCTATATTTCTGTCTTTGTGCCAGTACCATACTGTCTTGATGACTGTGGCTTTGTAGTAGAGTCTGAAGTCAGGCAGGTTGATTCCTCCAGTTCCATTCTTCTTTCTCAAGATTACTTTGGCTATTCGAGGTTTTTTGTATTTCCATACAAATTGTGAAATTATTTGTTCTAGTTCTGTGAAAAATACCGTTGGTAGCTTGATAGGGATTGCATTGAATCTATAGATTGCTTTGGGTAGAATAGCCATTTTGACAATATTGATTCTTCCAATCCATGAACACGGTATGTTTCTCCAACTGTTTGTGTCCTCTTTGATTTCTTTCATCAGTGTTTTATAGTTTTCTATGTATAGGTCTTTTGTTTCTTTAGGTAGATATACTCCTAAGTATTTTATTCTTTTTGTTGCAATGGTGAATGGTATTGTTTCCTTAATTTCTCTTTCTGTTTTTTCATTGTTAGTGTATAGGAATGCAAGGGATTTCTGTGTGTTAATTTTATATCCTGCAACTTTACTATATTCATTAATTAGCTCTAGTAATTTTCTGGTAGAGTCTTTAGGATTTTCTATGTAGAGGATCATGTCATCTGCAAACAGCGAGAGTTTCACTTCTTCTTTTCCTATCTGGATTCCTTTTATGTCTTTTTCTGCTCTGATTGCTGTGGCCAAAACTTCCAACACTATGTTGAATAGTAGTGGTGAGAGTGGGCATCCTTGTCTTGTTCCTGATTTCAGAGGAAATGCTTTCAATTTTTCACCATTGAGGGTGATGCTTGCTGTGGGTTTGTCATATATAGCTTTTATTATGTTGAGGTATGTTCCTTCTATTCCTGCTTTCTGGAGAGTTTTAATCATAAATGAGTGTTGAATTTTGTCAAAGGCTTTCTCTGCATCTATTGAGATAATCATATGTTTTTTATCTTTCAATTTGTTAATGTGGTGTATTACGTTGATCGATTTGCGGATATTAAAGAATCCTTGCATTCCTGGGATAAAGCCCACTTGGTCATGGTGTATGATTTTTTTAATATGTTGTTGGATTCTGTTTGCTAGAATTTTGTTAAGGATTTTTGCATCTATGTTCATCAGTGATATTGGCCTGTAGTTTTCTTTTTTTGTGGCATCTTTGTCTGGTTTTGGAATTAGGGTGATGGTGGCCTCATAGAATGAGTTTGGAAGTTTACCTTCTTCTGCAATTTTCTGGAAGAGTTTGAGTAAGATAGGTGTTAGCTCTTCTCTAAATTTTTGGTAGAATTCAGCTGTGAAGCCATCTGGTCCTGGGCTTTTGTTTGCTGGAAGATTTCTGATTACAGTTTCGATTTCCTTGCTTGTGATGGCTCTGTTAAGATCTTCTATTTCTTCCTGGTTCAGTTTTGGAAAGTTATACTTTTCTAAGAATTTGTCCATTTCATCCAAGTTGTCCATTTTATTGGCATAGAGCTGCTGGTAGTAGTCTCTTATGATCCTTTGTATTTCAGTGTTGTCTGTTGTGATCTCACCCTTTTCATTTCTTATTTTGTTAATTTGGTTCTTCTCTCTTTGTTTCTTAATGAGTCTTGCTAATGGTTTGTCAATTTTGTTTATTTTTTCAAAAAACCAGCTTTTAGCTTTGTTGATTTTTGCTATGGTCTCTTTAGTTTCTTTTGCATTTATTTCTGCCCTAATTTTTAAGATTTCTTTCCTTCTGCTAACCCTGGGGTTCTTCATTTCTTCCTTCTCTAATTGTTTTAGGTGTAGAGTTAGGTTATTTATTTGGCTTTTTTCTTATTTCTTGATGTGTGCCTGTAATGCTATGAACCTTCCCCTTAGCACTGCTTTTACAGTGTCCCATAGGTTTTGGGTTGTTGTGTTTTCATTTTCATTTATTTCTATACATACTTTGATTTCTTTTTTGATTTCTTCTATGATTTGTTGGTTATTCAGAAGCGTGTTATTTAGCCTCCATATGTTGGAATTTTTAACAATTTTTTTCCTGTAATTGAGATCTAATCTTACTGCACTGTGGTCAGAAAAGATGACTGGAATGATTTCAATTTTTTTGAATTTTCCAAGCCCAGATTTATGGCCCAGGATGTGATCTATTCTGGAGAAGGTTCCGTGTGCACTTGAGAAAAAGGTGAAGTTGATTGTTTTGGGGTGAAATGTCCTATAGATATCAATTAGGTCTAGCTGGTCCATTGTAAAGAATGAAACTAGAACACTTCCTAACACCATACACAAAAATAAACTCAAAATGGATTAAAGATCTAAATGTAAGACCAGAAACTATAAAACTCCTAGAGGAGAACATAGGCAAAACACTCTCCGACATAAATCACAGCAAGATCTTCTATGACCCACCTCCCAGAATATTGGAAATAAAAGCAAAAATAAACAAATGGGACCTAATGAAAATTAAAAGCTTTTGCACAACAAAGGAAACTATAAGTAAGGTGAAAAGACAGCCCTCAGATTGGGAGAAAATAATAACAAATGAGGAAACAGACAAAGGATTAATCTCAAAAATATACAAGCAACTCCTGAAGCTCAATTCCAGAAAAATAAACGACCCAATCAAAAAATGGGCCAAAGAACTAAACAGACATTTCTCCAAAGAAGACATACAGATGGCTAACAAACACATGAAAAGATGCTCAACATCACTCATCATCAGAGAAATGCAAATCAAAACCACAATGAGGTACCATTACACGCCAGTCAGGATGGCTGCTATCCAAAAGTCTACAAGCAATAAATGCTGGAGAGGGTGTGGAGAAAAGGGAACCCTCTTACACTGTTGGTGGGAATGCAAACTAGTACAGCCACTATGGAAAACAGTGTGGAGATTTCTTAAAAAACTGGAAATAGAACTGCCATATGACCCAGCAATACCACTTCTGGGCATACACACTGAGGAATCCAGATCTGAAAGAGGCACGTGCACCCCAATGTTCATCGCAGCACTGTTTATAATAGCCAGGACATGGAAGCAACCTAGATGCCCATCAGCAGATGAATGGATAAGGAAGCTGTGGTACATATACACTATGGAATATTACTCAGCCGTTAAAAAGAATTCATTTGAATCAGTTCTAATGAGATGGATGAAACTGGAGCCCATTATACAGAGTGAAGTAAGTCAGAAAGATAAAGAACATTACAGTATACTAACACATATATACGGAATTTAGATAGATGGTGGCGATAACCCTATATGCAAAACAGAAAAAGAGACACAGAAATACAGAACAGACTTTTGAACTCTGGGGGAGAACATGAGGGTGGGATGTTTTGAAAGAACAGCATGTATATTATCTATGGTGAAACGGACCACCAGCCCAGGTGGGATACATGAGTCAAGTGCTCGGGCCTGGTGCACTGGGAGGACCCTGAGGAGTCGGGTGGGGAGGGAGGTGGGAGGGGGGATCGGGATGGGGAATACATGTAACTATATGGCTGATTCATGTCAATGTATGACAAAACCCACTGAAATGTTGTAAAGTGATTGGCCTCCAACTAATAAAATAATATTAAAAAAAAAAAAAAAAAAGAATCAAATGGAAAGTTTGGAACAGAATAACAGAACAGTTGAAGCACGAAGTTCAGTGTATGGACTAATCAAGATAATGGATATAACAAAGGAAGGAAACTTCAAACTACAAGATAGAACAATAAAAGTGACCTAATCTGAAAAACAGAGAAAAAATTGGCTAAATTAAAAAAAAAATTAATATACCCTAGATTAACAAAACTTATGGAACTATGGGCTTCCCTGGCATATTAAAAAGCAGAGACATTACTTTGCCAACAAAGGTCCATCTAGTCAAGGCTATGGTTTTTCCAGTAGTCATGTATGGATGTAAGAGTTGGACTATAAAGAAAGCTGAGTGCTGAAGAATTTGATGTTTTTGAACTGTGGTGTTGGAGAGGACTCGAAAGTCCCTTGGACTGCAAGGAGATCCAGTCAGTCCATCCTAAAGGAGATCAGTCCTGGGTATTCATTGGTAGGACTGATGTTGAAGCTGAAACTCCAATATTTTGGCCACCTGATGCGAAGAGTTGACTCATTTGAAAATACCCTGATGCTGGGAAAGATAGAGGGCAGGAGGAGAAGGGGACAACAGAGGTTGAGATGGTTGGATGGCATCACTGACTCAGTGGACATGAGTTTGGGTGAACTCCAGGAGTTGGTGATGGACAAGGAGGCCTGGCGTGCTGCGGTCCATGGGGTGGCAAAGAGTCAGACATGACTGAGCGACTGAACTGAACTGGTAGCTCAGCTGGCAAAGAATCCACCTGCAATGCAGGAGACCCCAGTTCAATTCCTAGGTTGGGAAGTTCCCCTGGAGAAGGGATACCCACTCCAGTATTCTTGGGCTTCCCTGGTGGATCAGATGGTAAAGAATTCACCTGCAATGCAGGAGACCTAGGTTCGATCCGTGGGTTGGAAAGATCCCCTGGAGGAGGGCATGGCAACCCACTCCAGTATTCTTGCCTAGAGAACCCCCATGGATAGAGAAGCCTGGCATACTACAGTCCACTGGATCACAAAGAGTCAAACAGGACTGATTAAGCACAGCACAATATAACATGAGATTATAAGAAAAGAGCTAACATTCACAATATTGGATTCCTAAAAGCAGAGGAGGAAAAAGGTAATGCTAAAAAGTGCTTGAAGACCCAGAGGAATCGGGTGGAGAGGGAGGTGGGAGGGGGGATCGGGATGGGGAATACATGTAAATCCATGGCTGATTCATGTCAATGTATGACAAAAACCACTACAATATTGTAAAGTAATTAGCCTCCAACTAATAAAAATAAATGAAAAAATAAATAAATAAATTCAAAGTAAGAAAAAAAAAAGAACTAATGGGACATCCCTGGTGGTCCGCCTGCCAATACAGGGGACTCAAGTTCAGTCTCTGGTCTGGGAAGACTCCACACACCATGGAGCAACTGAACGTATGCACAAATACTGAACCCACACTCTGGAGTCCATGGACTGCAACTACTGAAGCCTGTACACTCTGGAGCCTGACTCTGCAGCAAGAAAAGCCACTGCAATGACAGGCCTGCACATTGCAACAAATAGTAGCCCCCACTCTCTGCAACTAGAAAAAGCCCACGTATAGCAACAAAGACCCAATGGAACCAAAAATAAAAAATAAATTACAAAAAAAAGAAAAGAAATAATGACTCTTGTTGTTGAGTCGCTAAGTCATATGCAACTCTGCAACCCCAGGGACTGCAGCACGCCAGGTTTCCCTGTCCTTCACTATCTCCTGGAATTTGCCCAAAATTCTTGTCCATTGAGTCAGTGATGCTATCTAACCATCTCATCCTCTGCCAACTCCTTCTCTTTTGCCTTCAGCCTTTCCCAGCATCATGGTCATTTCCAATAATGGCTGAAAATATGTCAAATTTGGAAAGGAATAAAAACCTAGACATTAAGAAGTCTGAATGAACCCCAAGTAGTAGAAGTCTAAATAAATTTGAGCCAAGACATATCATAATTAAATTTCTGAGCAATAAGTAAAAATAAAAATCTTGAAAGCAACCAGAGAAAAAAGATAGCTTCCCTACAGGAGAGACACAATTAGACTATAAGCAATTTCTCACTAGAAATCAGGATGATGAGAGAAAAGAAGTGTTAACCCAGAATCCTATACTTAGAAATATATCCTTGAGGAACTAAGGACAAATTAAGATATTCTCTGATGAAGGAAGAAAGAATCAGTCACCAGCATATATATTATAAAAGAAGTTTTCTAAACAGAAAGGAAAAGATTAAAAAAAAAAAAAAAACTGGGATTTTAGGGAAAAAGAACACAGTAAACAAAAATATGAGTAAACACAGCTTTCTTTCTCCTCTTGAGTTTTCTAAATTACGTTTAACAGTTGGAGCAAATATTACAACGTCATCTGTTATGGTTCTAAATACACAGAGAGAAGTAATATGTTAGATAATTATAAATGGGGGGGAGAGTAAAAGGAGATAGGGTTGCTATACTTCACTCAAAGTCATAAAATGATGACATTAGTAGATTGTGATGTTTTATATATATATAGTGTAATACATAGGCTACACTAAAAAAGCTTTACTATAAGATAGATTCAAAGACAATATCAAGAATTCAAAGTGGAATTCTAAATGATGTTCAAGTAACCTACAATAGATAGGAAAAAGAAAACAGAAATGAAAAACAGAAGTCAGACAAATAAAATTTTAAATGGTATATTTAAACCTGGTATAACAATATTTACAACATATATAAGTAGCCTAAATACATTAAAAGACAAAAACTGACATAGTGGATTAAAAAACACCCAAGTATATACTGTCTATAGGAAATTCTTCAAATACAGCAATATTGTCATGTTGAAAGTAAAGGAATAGAAAAATAAATCATGCAAACATTAATCAAAGGAAAAGAAGAACAACCACATAACATCAGATAAAGTAGACACTGGAGCAAAGAAAATTATCAGAAAAAAAGGACATTATATATGGCAAAAGGGTCAATCCACCAAGACATAGAACTCTTAAATGTGTATTCTCTGCATTAAACATCAGAGCTACAAAATAGGTGAAGCATAAATTGACTAAACTTAAAGAAGAAACACATAAATCCACAAGTATAATTATATTCTTCAATACCTCAACAATTGGTAGAATAAGTAGACAAAAAATCAGCAAAAAGCTTCGACAACTCCATAAACCAAGCAGCAATTATAGGAAACCTCACCCAACATCAGAAGAGTATATGTTGTTTTAAAACACTCATAGAACAAATAGAAATACCAAGATAGACCATATCCTGAGCCATAAATGAAATTTTAACAAGTTTTTTAAAATTGAAATTATACTGTGTGTTCTCTGATAAAAATGTGTTCAAACTAGAAATTGGTGACAAAAAATAGAAAAAAAAATTGTAAACTAAACATATTTCTAAATAGTTCATGGATCAAATAGGAAGCCTCGCCTCAAAGAAAATTTAAAAATGCATTGAACTGAACAAAAATGAAAAAGCAACATATTAAAGTCTCAAAGACTAATAAGACAGCAGTACTGAGGGAGAAAACTATGTCACTAAATACAAGAAACTCTCAAAAAAATCATCTAACCTCTGCCTCAAGAATCTAAAAATCAAAGATGAAATGAATTCAAAGCAGACAGAAGAAAGAAAACAACAAAGATAAGTGCAGAAATCAATAAATTGAAAACAGAAAAACATTAGAGAAAATCAACGAAACAAAGTGTTGGTTTTTAGCAAAGATCAATTAAACTGACAAACTGTTAGTAAATCTGACAAAGAAAGAGAGAGAAGACGTAAATTATGAATACCAGATAAAAAACAGGAAAAATCACCACAGGCCTTGCAAAATCCAAAGGATAAAATGGTATATTACAAACAGCTCTACACCCAAATTTGACAAATTTGAATAATTGGGCCAATTCCTCAAAAAACACAACTTACCCAGTATGAGATCGATCACTAGAACAGGCTTCCAACTATTTAAAAAATTGAACTCATAGTTTAAAAACTCCCTTCTAAATCTCCAGGCTCAGATGGTTTCATTAGGCAATTTGACTACAACTTTAAAGAATTAACACTAAATCTATACAAGCTCTTCCAGGAAATAAAATAGGAGAAAATATCTCTCAATTCATTTTACAATGTTATATTACTCTGACACCAAATCAAACAAAGACAGCACAAAAAAGGAAACTACAGGCCAGTATCCAAGTCCTGACACAACTGTTGAGATATTGTCTTATACCGCATGGTGTTTCTCTTGTGGGAAACTGGGTAATATGTAGAGATAACTCTACATTATTCTTACAACTGCATGTGGATCTAAATTATTCCAAAATGAAAAAACTCACCTACAAAAACCTATTTCCTTTACATCTCATATTTGAAATATTTTTGCTGGATAAAATTTTAAGTAATCATTCTTTTTCCAATTTTAATTAATCAGACTTCTAAGTTGTATTAATAATCAATAGTATATTTCAGTGTTAATATCAAAGAGATGAAGAAACTGAGATCCAAAGAAGGTACATGGCTTGATCAAATTTAACAGCACCTCATCACTAAATTATGACAAGAGGCCATGATGCCCAACTCATACTTTCCACCAAAATATGAGATTGAACTATATAAAGTTAGCAATATTGAGCCACTTTTACCTGTAGAAAATAGATTTAACCCAGTATACAATGTCCATTGTGGAAAGGACTTTGAATGCTGAGGTATTTTCTGATAGGCATTTATTTAGTATCTTAGCATACTTAATTGGGCTTCTCAAATGGCTCAGTGGTAAAGAATCTGCCTGCAATGCAAGAGACTCTGGTTTGATCCATGGTCAGGAAGATCGCCTGGAGGAGGGAGTGGCTGCTTACTCCCGTATTCTTGCCTGGAGAATCCCATGGATAGAGGAGCCAAGCGGGCTATAGCTCATGCGGTCACAAAGAGTCAACACAGAACTGAAATGAGACACACACATACTTAATTAAATATGAGGTGTTTAACTCTAAGGAATATGTTATTTAATTCTCCTTTGATATGAGGACTAGCCTTGTGGCCAGGATTTGGAATCCCTCAGGAACTGCTTGAAATTTCATTCTCCCATCCTAATCTGAAGTCACCCCATATCTCTTGTGTCCTGTCATGTTAGGATTTATGTCACTAGGTTAGATTCTCAAAGTACCATGGGAAAAGAGCTGGAGGACCAGCATTTGGCCTACACTAGCCCAGAGGCATAGCTCCATGGTCTAATCCCAAAGGTTCCTCTCTCAAAACCACTGCTTAAGATTCTCTAGGTTTAAATAAGTATAAAACTATCCTCAGGACTTGTTAGAACTTTCCAGACTGAAAACAATTCCTAGCCTTCCTTTTTGTTTCAGACTAGAATTGAATCTAAGTGGCTACATATGGGAAGATGAAAGGATGAAGACCCCAGTATCAACCTGTCCTTTCAGACTGAGGGTGATCCAGGACATTTAAATAGGTCAGAGCCTCTCCATCTGGCCAGATCCCAGTTCCACCACAGTGCATTGCTCCCTGGGAGCATATACCCAAATGCTTTAGGTCCTTCCTTTTCAGCACCTTCCCTAACAGTTGTCTCCTTATAGTCCATAATCAGTACAAACTAGACCAAAGAACCTGGATACTCATCCCAGCTCTGCGTGTGAGCAACAGTATGAATTTAACCACCGACTTAATTTCTCCTAGCCTTGCCGCCTTGGCCAATAAAGTAGGGAAAATACTGGCATAACAATGTATTAATGAGGTAATGCAATGTTTTCCAAACCACAGTATGTTTATTATTCATGATAGAATGATTTTAGATGGCTTATACCAAAATATTTATCTTGAGCAGTTTTACTTTATAGGAGAAGATAAATGGTTTTCTTTTTATATTAATTCCCCTTAAAAATAAATGTGTTTACATTTTTCAAAATATAAAGTCATTTAAAGAAAAATATTTAGTACATAGTGTGACAACTTGTGAAGGAATCTGATGTATTGGAAACACCAACTTAACATATGTTTTGCTTGTCAATGTAAGACATCTTGTCTAGTCATTCCAACACTGCAATAGAAAGGGTGGTGCATGCCTGAATTATTCATTTGTCCATTCATATCAACAAAATGTACTAGTTAATTGCTTCATTTTTTTCTTTGGCAGCATTCACAGTCCAAAAAAACTGGAAACAGTGGCAGATTTTATTTTCTTGGGATCTAAAATCACTGTGGATGGTGACTGCAGCCATTAAATTAAAAGATGCTTGCTCCTTGGAAAGAAAGTTATGACAAATCTAGACAGTATATTAAAAAGCAAAGATATCACTTTGCCAACAAATGTCCATATGGTCAAAGCTATGGTTTTTCCAGTAGTCATGTATAAATGTGAGAGTTGGCCCATAAAGAAAGTGAGCGCTGAAGAATTGATGCTTTTGAATTATGCTGGAGAAGACACTTGTCTCTTGGACTGCAAGATCAATCCAGTCAATCCCAAAGGAAATCAACCGTAAATCCTCACTGGAAGAACTGATGCTGAAACTGAAGCTCCAATACTTTGGCCACCTGAAGTGAAGAGCCAACTCATTAGAAGAGACCCTGATGCTGGGAAAGATTGAGTGAAAGAGGAGAATGAGGTGACAGAGGATAAGACGGGTGGATGGCATCGCCCACTCAATGGACATGAATTTGAGCAAACTCTAGGAGAGAGTGGGAGAAGGCAGTGGCAACCCACTCCAGTATTCTCGCCTGGAAAATCCCATGGACGGAGGAGCCTGGTAGGCTGCGGTCCATGGGGTCGCGAAGAGTCGGACACGACTGAGCAACTTCACTTTCACTTTTCACTTTCATGCATTAGAGAAGGAAATGGCAAACCACTCCAGTGTTCTTGCCTGGAGAATCCCAGGGATGGGGGAGCCTGGTGGGCTGCCATCTATGGGGTTACACAGAGTCAGACACAACTGAAGCGACTTAGCAGCAGCAGCAGGAGATAATGAAAGACAGGGAAGCTTTGGCATGCTGCAGTCCATGGAATCACAGAGTCAGACGTTACTTAGTGACTAAACAACAAAGCATGCAATCAATCACTGTTATCACAAACTACCCTAGACTTCATGTCACATCACATCACTGTCCTCCTGTGGCTTTCAGTTTCCAATATAAGCTCCTCATCTCATGTTTTTAACCACTCAGAATTCATGTCATCCACTTTGCTCACAAAACTGTGTCTACCCTGTTGCTGCTATTCCACAACCAATTTGTCCTGCAAGATTTATTTCAAAACTCACCTGTATCTGGATATCTAGATAACTACATGGCTTATATTCATATACATTATGTATATAATGTATACAAATTATATACATGATTTATATACTTTGAAAGTCCCCAGTGCTAACGACTTTACTGGTCTTACAATAGCAAGACAAAATAAATAAAGAGAAGATTACAATTGGACTTCCCTGGTAGTCCAGTTACCACTGAATCTGCCTGCCAATGCAGGGAACACACTCAATTATTCCCTGGTCCAGGAAGATTCCACCTGCCATGGGGCAACCAAGCCCATGCCCCCCAACTGGGCTTTGGAGTCCAGATGCCCACAACTACTGAAGCCCGTGTGCCTACAGCCTGGACCCCACATTGAGAAGCCACCACAATGAAAGGCCTGTGCACCAAAACTAGAGAAGAGCCCCTGCTCATTGCAACTGAGGAAAAGCCCATGTGCAGCAGCGAAGACCAAGTGCAACCAAAAGTAAATGAATAAAAAGAAAAAAAAAGAAAATTATAATGATGGACAATGAGTTCAAGGACAAAGATATTATGCATTATAGTGGAGGAGTTCGTATATAAAGGTCTTAAGAATACAGATTTTGGAGTCAGACCATCTGGATTTGAATTCTGGCACACCACTTGCCACGTGAAGAAATAATTCAGCCTAAGGTTCAAAATCTCATCTGAAATTGGGAGTCATAATAATTGCTACTTCTACTGTGAGGATTAAATGATTCAGCACAGAGAAGTATTTAGACAATACTTGAAGTACTAGTTACTGTGATATGAAGAAGGCACCAACGGAAACATATTAGAGGTGCTCCTAATGGAGAGTCTTAATTAAGAGGCTGTCTGGAGAAGGATGGAGTCTGGTTCTGTGTTGCAGGACAGGTGGGAGTGGGCCAACATGTACGCGTGTTGGGGGAGGGGAGTGGACAGAGTGAGGGCGGACTAGTCAGCACATTTACCAGCTGCAAAGTCATATGAAAGTGGGTATGGGAACCAGGAATAATAGTGCATGGTATGTTACACAACTGCATGTGGCATCTCTAGTTCAAGGGGACGGAGGTACAAAGTGATGGAAAACGAGGCCATGCAAGCAAGGCTTTGCATGTTCTCATCACATTCTTGAGGAAAAAAGTATTTGAGTGTCTGCTACATTCCTGAAGCTATTTTATTTTAATGACTGGACACTAGAGTACAATGGTAAAACACATACAGCCTAATTAGGAAGATAAATACATAATTAAATGACAACAGATAAATACTTAATGGAAGAATGTAACAAGTCCTAATTTTTTCAAAGACATGAACAAAGTCTTAACAGATGAGTAATTGTTCACCAAACAACAAGGAGAAAATCAGAAAGGTCAACATTATTTACCCAAACTCAATTATATGGCACTATATACCTAATCCTTTCTATATAGTTTTAAGAATATTGTATTACTATTCCTTATAACAAGCAGTTTTTATTAAGCCCATTTAAGAGACAAGGATCCCCAAGATCACACAGCAAAACCAGTTTTCCTAACTAGCTACATTTAGTTTTATTTAGAATACAATCATCTTCATACAGTAGATACTCTATCACTACTATATTTGGCAATTAGATTAAAGAAGGTATTATTCTTATTTGCACATAAAGCTTCAAGTACATGACAAATAGTCCATGTTTATGATTAAAAAAATCATGACAGTTCATGACAAAAAGAATTACTTTCATTTTAAAAGCCCTGAATTCCACAGACTATAATAGATGGCCTTGACGCACTAGCATTTCAATATACATACTTTTAAAGCATTTCAATATACATACTTTTAAAGCATTTCAATACATACATTTTAAAGCTGTACATACATCATGCATTTCATATTTAGTAGCTATTTCTTCCTAATAGCAGGAGTCACACCATCCATTACATTGCTAGTCCTGACAGTAAAGAAAATAAACTATATTTAATCAGGGGTTAACTGAAGACCACACTGATCAAGACGGTCTCTCACATTCTGTTGCTGACAGGTGAGGAATGAAGTGGAAGGTCGTGGTAGAAAGATAAAGATGAACATCAACCCTTTTTTTTTTGGCCTCCTTCCAGTTACAACCTAAGTTTCTCCAAACACCTTGCTGGACAGAGATGAAGCAACACCCCAGACATCCAAAGGGGCAAAGCCCCCATTCACACTGGATGGGATCAAACAAATATTTATTGACTGACTGACTAAGAGCAATGACTCAAAATGTCCAACGTAAGACTGCTTTCACATATCTTATCTCCCTCAGTCTTCATGAAGACCCTGAGAAACAGATAGTATCATCCCTATTTCATAGAGGAGGGGAAAGAACCTTAAAGACGGCAAAGTGAAAGTGTTAGTCACTCAGTCACGTCCTAGCCCGCCAGGCTCCTCTATCCATGGAATTCTCCAGGCAAGAATAATGGAGTGGGTAACCATTCCCTTCTCCAGGAGATCTTCCAGACCCAGGGATCAAACCTGGGTCTCTTGCATTACAGCCAGATGCTTTACTATCTGAGCCACCAGGGAAGCCCAAAGAAGGCAAGTGATGTAGCAAATTATGGCAGGACTTGAATTTGAGTAGTCACCCCCAGGTCCACTGCGTTTTACACTCCTTGCCTATCTTTATTTAAAAGGTCCCTGACAGCAGCCATGGCCATAAAGGAGATATTGGTTAGACTCACCACTTCACGAGCCTCTTGAAAAGTTAGTGTTAAAGTTAGTGGAAAGGTGCTGATTCACAGATCAGACAATTAAGAGTCAACTGGTTTCTCTTGAGCCTCATTCTCTGGCTTTGCTTCTTCATCCTCTGCTCTTGGCACTGGCCTCCTTGCTATTCCTCAAACAGATTAAGCCCAATCACCTCCCCATTTGCTGTCATTCCATCTGCAATTCTCTTCGTGGCACTCTTCCTAAGGGTTTTATTGAAATAGTTTCACTCTATCCTCTTCCCTTGGGTTTCACTGACTGCTCTGTAATAAAGAACCTGCCTGCCAATGTAGGAGATGTGAGTTTGACCCCTGGGTTGAGAAGATCCCCTGGAGAAGGAAATGGCAACCCACTCCATTTCTCTTTCCTGGGAAATCCCATGGACAGAGGAGCCTGGTGGGCTATAGTTCATGGGGTCACAAAAGAGTTGGTCACGACTTAACAACTAAACAACAACAAGGCTTCTTACCTTATCCCACTTTCCTGCTATTTTTTTTCTATAGCTCTTATCATCATCTGAATTGGTAAACTTTTTATGGTTTATTTGTTTTTTAATTGAAGTATGGCTGATGTACAATAAACTAGAGGTGTACAATATAGTGGTTCACCACTGTAAATGTTATACTCTATTTCTAGTTATTAAAAAGTATTAGCTATATTCCTTGTATTGTATAATATATTCCTGTAGCTTAATTTATACATAATAGTTTATACTGTTAATCCCCTACCCCTATATTGTCACTCCTCCCTTCCCTTTCTCCACTGGTAACCACTAGTTTGTTCTCTGTATCTGTTTCTTCTTTTAAATATTCACTGGCATGGTATATTTTTTAGATTATATATATAAGTGATATTATACCGTATTTGTCTTCCTCTGTTTGATTTATTCCACTTAGCAAAATACCCTCCAAGTCCATCCATGTTGCTTCAAATGGCAAAATTTCATTCTTTCTTTTATGACTGAGCATATTCCATTGTGTATATATACTCCATCTTAATCCATTCAACTGTTGATGGACACTTAGGTTGCTTCCTATCTTTGCAATTGTAAATAATCCTGCTATGAACATTGGAATGCATGTATCTTTTCAAACTGGTGTTCTTTTATTTTTTCAGATATATACCCAGCTCATGGTAGTTCTGTTTTTAGTTTTTTGAGAAACCTCCATACTATTTCCCACAGTGGCTGCGCCAATTTACATTCCCACCAACAGTGTACAAGGATTCCTTTTTCTCCTATCATCATAAGTGAAAACATTGCTTCTGTGCCTAGAGCACTCATATCTTCTGTATAAACTAGAGATCTTTTTCTTTGTGGACAAAACTTTCATTAAGTGATTATATCATATTTCAAAACAGGTAAAGTACCAATGAAAAGGAGTGGGAAGTAATCCAGAGAAATAGCTTTGCACCAAAAATAAAAAGGATTCTAAATAAGTGAAAATTGAGGATCACTTGGACTTTATGTCTCCTTTTTAAGCCAGTTCCTGTTTTACTAAATATCTTGAAAGATTTTTTTTAATGTATATTTTTTCAACCTTTTGCATAAGTCATCTGAAACTTGTAACACTGAATGTTAGACAACTATAACTGCATTTGATGAGAAAAATTTAAAAGTAAACCTTTAGAGAAATAGAAACAGAAAATGGCATTGTCTTAAGTAGTGTGTGGTAGCACTTATATGGGAAATCTAAAAATACAGTGAATACGAAAAAAAAAGCAGCAGACTCACAGGCAGAGAACATCCTGTGGTTGTTTGGTGAGAAGGGGCACCAAGACATGGGGAAGTGGAAGGTGCAAATTCCCACTCAAAAATATGCTGTACAAAATGGGTACCTAGCCAATATTTTACAATAACTGTAAATGGAGTTATAACCTTTAAAATTTGTATTAAAACATTTTAATAAAAAAATGGCATTGTCTTAAATGTATTACCACTTAATAAACTACATATTTATGATGCAGTCTCCTCCCAAATAACACAGATTTACGTTAGTGCAGTTTCTGATTTACTGCTTGACTTTTGGAGTTTCAGTGGCTTTGAGGACTCTTTCTCTGCTCTAAAATAATTGTTTCAGAAAACTAATACACAAATGTCAGTCACACAGCGCTTTATTATTGAGGGCCCAATGCTAAAGACAGACTTCGGCATGCTTTCCTCTCACATCCCACTGCATCTTGGCATTGGCTGTGTGGTAGCACACTTAATATTGCTGATAAACTGCCAGTTCTTGAGAATCAAGATTGCTGGGAAAAATATCAATAACCTCAGATATGCAGATGACACCACCTTTATGGCAGAAAGCAAAGAAGAACTTGATGAAAGTGAAAGAGGAGAGTGAAAAAGTTGGCTTAAAGCTCAACATTCAGAAAACTAAGATCATGGTATCCGGTCCTATCACTTCATGGCAAATGGATGGGGAAACAATGGAAACAATGAGAGACTTTATTTTGGGGGGCTCCAAAATCACTGCAGATGGTGATTGCAGCTATGAAATTAAAAGACGCTTGCTCCTTGAAAGAAAAGCTATGACCATCCTCGATACCATATTTAAAAGCAGAGACATTACTTTGCCAACAAAGGTCCATCTAGTCAAAGCTATGGTTTTCCCAGTAGTCATGTATGGATGTGAGAGTTGTACCATAAAGAAAGCTGAGAACTGAAGAATTGATGCTTTTGAACTGTGGTGTTGGAAAAGACTCTTGAGAGTCCCTTGGACTGAAAGGAGATCCAACCAGTCCATCCTAAAGGAAATCAATCCTGAATATTCATTGGAAGGACTGATGTTGAAGCTGAAACTCCAATACTTTGGCCACCTGATGGGAAGAATTAGCTCATTGGAAAAGACCCTGATGCTAGGAAAGATTTAAGGCAGGAGAAGAAGGGGACGACAGAGGATGAGATGGTTGGATGGCATTACCAACTCAATAGACATGAGTCTGAGTAAGCTCCAAGAGTTGGTGATGGACAGGGAAGCTTGGCGTGCTGCGGTCCATGGGGTCACAAAGAACTGGATACGACTCAGCAATTGAACTGAACTGAACTGAAAGTCTTAATTTCATGACTGTCTGGCTGCCTAGCACATGTTAAGCACTGCACTGAGTATATTTTAAATTAATGAAGGAATAACGTATAGACCAGTCACCACTGGGAATGTGAACTTGCATAACTGACCTCACAAGTCAACTGGATAAATAAGATACACAAAATTAAATAACAAAACAAAGGTTGAATTACCCCAAAGGCTTAACTTCCTCAGGGAAGAGTACTGGGGCAGTGGTTATCTTGAAATGAGGAGAAACTGGACAGCATGTTGGGTGAGAGTTTAGCCTCTGAATTGAGAGAATTTGTTGCTTGACACTATCATTTGCCAGTTTTGTAAACTTGGGCCAGTTACTGTCAAAGGACCATGAGATTCCCCTTGGTAACCACAAGTTTGTTTTCTACATGTTTTCCTACTTTTGTTTTATAAATAGGTTTACTTGTACCATTTTTTTAGGTTCCACATATAAATGATATCAAGGAGGGGCGACAGAGGGATAAATTAGGAGACTGAAATTGACATATACACATTTATTGTTCAGTCACTAACTGAACAATAATTGTGACTCCATGAACTCCAGCACGCCAGGCTCCTCTGTCCTTCAAAATTATCTGCCGGGGTTTGCTCAAACTCAAGCCCATTGAGTTGGTGATGCCATCCAATCATCTCATCTTCTGTCGATCCCTTCTCCTCCTGCAGTCAATCCTTCCCACCATCAAGGTCTTTTCCAGTGAGTTAGCTCTTCACATCACATGACCAAAGTACTGGAACTTCAACATCAGTTCCTCCAGTGAATATTCAGGGTTCATTTCCTTAGGGATTGACTGGTTTGAACTCCTTGCACTCCAACAGATTCTCAAGAGTCTTTTCTAGCATCACAGTTTAAAATAATCAATTCTTCGGTGCTCAGCCATCTTTATGGTCCAACTCTCACATCTGTACATGACTGCTGGAAAAATCATAGCTTTGAATGTATGCATTTTTTTCAGTAAAGTGATGTCTCTGTTTTTTAATAGGTTTGTCACTTCCAAGGAGCAACTGCCTTTTAATTTCAAGGCTGCAGTCACTGTCTACAGTGATTTTAGAGTTCAAGAAAATAGAATCTGCCACTATTTCCACTTTTTCCCATCTATTTTCCATGAAGTGATGGGACCGGATGCCAACTACTATATATAAAAGAGATAGCTAATAAGAATCTACTGTATAGCACAAGGAACTCTATTCAATACTCTGCAATGACTTACATGGAAATAAAATCTAAAAAAAAGAACAGATATATGTATATATAACCAACTCACTCTGCTATACACCTGAAACTAACACACATTGTAATCAACTATACTCCAAGAAAAACTAATTTTAAAAAAAAAAAAAAAAAAAGGACAAGACCATTACATACGATCTGATTTAAAGAGACAAAGCAGAATGTATTGCTTACACAGCAAGAGAGTGTGATACTAATCAGGCACAGGCTCAGCTAGTCTTCCAAAGGATTTAGGGGAAGCATGCTGTTCATGAAGACTTTCAGAGGCATCTGTAGAAGCCTGGGGCAGGGGGGTGGGGCAGTAAAGGCTGCTGTTAATTGGTTGAAACCCAGAAATATGTTTGTTGGAGTGAATTCTTACTGGCTGACTTTCAAAAGCAAAGGGCTGTCCCTGATTGGTTGGTTTATAAAGCACATTCACTACAGCAGTTGTTGATCAAAGGACTGGATTTAAAACCAGTTCTGTTGACTCCTTGTTGCCATGGCTACAGAACAATTAATCTTTTCTTACGTATGTGAAAACTTAACCTTTCAAGATTTCGGTTTCTTATCTAGAAACTTCATAGAGGTTTATAAGAAGTTTAAAAGATAACACTCAAAGAATTCACACTGTGCTTACCATGCAGCATTCAATAAAAATTATGTTTATGTTTTTGAGATACACATGAAGCATTTCATTTGTAAGATGAATAGGGTTCCTATGAAACATGGTCTGAATGTTGTTGTCAGAATACCATGAAACACTGTCACTTACTTCTCTTCCTTTTCCCCACTCTTGGTTGGAAAAAAAAAAAAAAAACTAATATGGTATTTTGTTCACAAGGCCTAACACTGAGTTTAAATGGGCTAGTATTATCTATGATTCCGTTTTGCTTCTATTCTACCTTAGATTCTGAAGGCATGAGAGATAAATAGAATGGATGTGCTCCAGCACTCTAGGAGAATATGCAGAGTTGAGATAGACTGGATTATTGTCTCTAGTTCTTCTCTCCTACTTGTTATAAAATTGTACGTGACTTTATAGTTATCTCCCACCAAGTAAACAGAGTCTGTTCCCCACCCCCAATGATATTGGTGTTGGCCATGTGAATTACTTTATCCAATGAACTGTAGCAGATATAATTCAAGGAAAGGCTTTGGCCTTGCTTTTAGGATTTGGCTGTGAATTTTGCATCTCTGCCATCTACCTTGAGATTCACATACTCCATCCAAGAAGAACAAGGAGGTATGGGGAACAGATCTGGACCCAATGTGCAGGCTGAAACCAAGCCTAGCTCACCAACAGACCCATAATTGAGAAAAGTGAGTACTTGTTGGTGTTAAGTCACTACTTTGAAATTCTTTGTTGCACAACAAAAGCTGACTAATAGATAAAGGAAAGGCATGAGGCGGAACCTGGACAGTTATAGAATGAAAATGAGAAAGAAGCAGAGATGGAGAGTTAAGAACCAGACAAACAAATTAACAACAACAAAAAAATTGCTACCTTGTTTTGCCTCATCTGTAATGAGAATGTTAATATATTACTACTTTCTTACTAGATACAAAATAACAAAATGTACGGATATCACAGAGACTGAAATATAGACCTTTTGGGGAGAGATACAGAGTAACACAGAAAGATGAATGTTTAAACCCAGCATTTCACAAGCTAAAGTGCTAAAGACCTAAGTATTTTAGAAGGACATAAGCTGAAAAACTAATGCTAAGACTGGGAAGTTTCTGAAAGAAAAGAGATTCTAGGTGCTGAGACAGTCTTCTCATAAAGGCTTTCTTTTAAAATCACACTACAGATTTGATGGCAACAAAGAAGTGGATATTAAGTAAAAGGATAGAAGATCTCTGAGTCACAGCTAGAAAATATGGACAAGTAATAATTACATTGGATGCATTTGATAAGGATGATTCTAACTTTTCCGATCCAGAAGGCTCTTACAGATGTCAGAATCATCCATACCAGCATATACCATCATTTAACTAGAAAAACTAAAGTACAATGTTTAGAAAGCAGCATATCATATCATTTGAATCTTTGAGTTTAAATGTATTATATCATGAAGTTAAACATCATAACTTTTAGAAAGTGTTACCTCTGACTGAACTAATGCTAAAACTTTGGCTAAAACTCTAGAAAAGCTTTGGTTATCTAGGTCGGACACATTTCCGTAAGAGTTCTGTTAATTTATGAGTGTCTAGTTAATTTCTTTCATGAAAAAGATTATAATTTCAGATCCCAAGGGTTTTACAATGACAGCCTAAACAAAGTTGTCTCTTTGAAACCAAACTATAAACTTAACAGTTTAAATTATATACGCCAGATAACATCTCATAAATTTAGAACAGTCTTCTCGAGATTAGAATGCAATGAAGTTAAACTGTTTATATTTAGAAATTCTGAACTTTTAGAAGAAAGGCCAATTTGTCTGCATCAGCCCTCACTATTTAAAATAGTTCATGTGCATTGGTGGCTGTGAGGTTTTAGTTCCTTCTCCCTGTTATGGTACTATAATAGTAACAACTTAGGGGAAAAAAGCACAGATTGTATTTACTTCTGAATTTCATTTTTTAATAACATTGTCAACTTATCAACACAGTCAAAGGAAAAGAAAATTCAGGACCCTCCTTTTTTCCCCACTCGAATTGCTATTGCTAAAAGACTTTGAGCCCAGATTATTTAGATGTACTCTACAGTATCTGAATCTGTTGGATAATAATTCAAACTTTCACTTTGGTTCAGCAAAATAAGCTTTGAGGGATAAGTAAACATGGCTGAGGAAATTCTCTGAACTAGTAATTGTTTACCAACTAGAATGCTTCATGTACTACTTACAAAAAATAGATAATAAGGACCTAGTATACAGCACACCAGAGAAGGCAATGGCACCCCACCCCAGTCCTCTTGCCTGGAAAATCCCATGGACTGAGGAGCCTGGTGGGCTGCAGTCCATGGGGTCACATAGAGTCGGACACAATTGAGCAACTTCACTTTCACTTTTCACTTTCATGCATTGGAGAAGGAAATGGCAACCCACTCCAGTGTTCTTGCCTGGAGAATCCCAGGGATGGGGTAGCCTGGTGGGCTGCCGTCTATGGGGTCGCACAGAGTCGGACACGACTGAAGCGACTTAGCAGCAGCAGCAGCAGCATATAGCACACGGACATCTACTCAATACTCTGTAATGACTAATGTGAGAAAATCTAAGAATGAGTGTTTATACGTATATGTATATCTGATTTACTTTGTTCTACAGCAAACCTAACACGATATTGTAAATCAATTATACTCCAATAAATTTTTTTAAAAAAGAATGTTTCCAGTTACTGTTAACCAACAACACACATAAATTTTCTTTTTTTTTTCTTTTTTCATTTATTTTTATTAGTTGGAGGCTAATTACTTCACAACATTGTAGTGGGTTTTGTCATACATTGACAGGAATCAGCCATGGATTTACACCTTTGGATCACATCTTCACAGCACAGCCTTCACATGTCTCTGACTTCTGCCCTCTCCCCTTTCTCAAGAATGCCTCAGACAGACTTCCTCAAGTCTCCTGGCCAGAACAGATTCACATGCCTATGCTTAAACCCATCCCAGCCAAGAAGAATAGAACCAATTGCCTTAGGACAACTAAAAATTCATTCCTTGGACTGAGGACAGACCCAGACACCCCTTAAGTTCATGGCCTTATTGGGTACAATTGGGTTCTGTACGTAAATGACATGAGGGGAGAATTACAGTTGAACAGACAATTAGTATCTGCCACAGGCTTTTAGCTATGGTTTTATAGCTCTTAAAATTTTTCGAACTCTTTTAGGTATGTATTTTAATTCTCAATACCTCTGGGAAGGTGGAAAATAACTGATTATTCTTATCTTGCAAACTGAGGTCCAGAGAAGTTAAGCGGTTGCCCAAGGCCATGAAACTGATAAAAAGATCTTAAATTTACGTTATATTCAATTTACAAATAATCATATGATATTAAATATTCTCCAGATAATAATATATACATTATATTATAATATAATAATTATATTCCCCAAATAATGGGAAATTATATTCATTAATTTCCCTTTGGAAACATGCAGGCATGTTTATATGTTATTTTTTTAATGTAAGAAAAAACAAACAAACTAGGAATCTCCCTGACATGTTCTCCTTCTGACATGAATTTCTCCTCAATAAGCAGTTTATGGTATTTTGAATTTGTATAATAGCCTCACTCAAAGAAAAGACTTTATAATTTGACATGGTAAAAATAGTTGAAAATTGTTTCAAAAGCAAGATGAACTACTCATGCCACAGTTGGCATAAGCCTGTCCTGTAGGTAGGAGAAGACACTGAATATTACTGAACAGAACGATAAAGAATGTCACTGGCCTTACCTTCACTTATTGCGATAAAATGCAGAGAAGGGACCATCAGGAGGGGCCAGCCCAGCTTCTTCTGCCTCTCAGGAGGGCAAATAATGAGATCCTATCCCCCTTTAAATATTTGTGGGAAAAGATCATCTGGTACCTTGCTAAGCTGATTTAAAATGCCCTGTGTAATAGGCAGCTGTGTACTCACAAAAGGGCCTTCATAGTCCCTTCTGAGCTAACACACAGGGCCACGAGAGTGTCACTCTCTCCAGTAAATCAGCCTGAACTCTGTGAATTCTGCTATCTCTTCTCTGTTTTTACAGGGGATTATTACATAATAAATTCCTAAGTTATTCATGCTTACTAGCATCATTTTTAGAATTCCATGGGCTACTCCCATTAAAAAGTTAGTAGTGAATGATTCTTTAAATTAAAATTACTCTTTTGTGGTTTTCAAAAGTATGCTATTGCTTCTAGAAATTTGTTCCCTAGAAATATGTGCGCACATACACCAAGATATATGCACTGAGCACTTCATTGTTACATTGCTGTAATAATGAAAACTTAGGAACAGTACAAACTACCATTAGTAAAAAGCACAGTTAAATGAATTGTATATAAATAAATGGAACTTCAGGCAATTCTTTTAAAAATTTGGTAAACTTATACGTGAAAGTGCTACACTGTATATGCCAGCAAATTTAGAAAACTCAGCAGTGGCCACAGGACTGGAAAAGGTCAATTTTGATTCCAATCCCAAAGAAAGGCAATGCCAAAGAATGCTAAAACTATCGCACAATTCCACTCATCTCACACACTACTCAAGTAATGCTCAAAATCCTCCAAGCCAGGCTTCAACAGTACGTGAACCATGAAATCCCAGATGTATAAGCTGGTATTTAAAAAGACAGAGGAACCACAGATCAAATTGGCAACATCTGTTGGATTACTGAAAAAAAAAATGAGTTCCAGAAAAACATGTATTTCTGCTTTATTGACTATGCCAAAGTCTTTGACTGTGTGGATCACAATAAACTGTGGGAAATTCTGAAAGAGAAGGTAATATCAGACCACCTGACCTGTCTCTTGAGAAATCTGTGTATAGGTCAGGAAGCAACAGTTAGAACTGGACATGGAACAACAGACTGGTTCCAAATCGGGAAAGGAGTGCATCAAGGTTGTATATTGTCACCCTGCTTATTTAACTTACATGCAGAGTACACCATGAGACATGCTGGGCTGGATGAAGCAAAAGCTGGAATAAAAAGACTGCCAGGAGAAGTATCAATAACCTTATGGCAGAAAGCGAAGAAGAACTAAAAAACCTTCTTGATGAAAGTGAAAGAGGAGAGTGAAAAATGTGTCTTAAAACTCAACATTCAGAAAACTAAGATCATGGTATCCGGTCCCATCACTTCATGGCAAATAGATAGTGGAAACAGTGACAGACTTTAGTTTTGGGGGCTCCAAAATCACTGCAGATGGTGACTGCAGCCATGAAATTAAAAATCGCTTGTTCCTTGGAAGAAAAGTTATGACCAACATAGACAGCATAAAAAGCAGAGACATTACTTTGCCAACAAAATTACATCTAGTCAAAGCTATGGTTTTTCCAGTAGCCACGTATGGATGTGAGAGTTGGACTATAAAGAAAGCTTAGTGCCGAAATTGATGCTTTTGAACTGTGGTGTTGGAGAAGACAGAGAATCTCTTGGGCTGAAAGGAGATCCAACCAGTCCATCTTAAAGGAAGTCAATCCTGAATATTCTTGGAAGGACTGATGCTGAAACTGAAACTCCAATACTTTGGCCACCTCATGCGAAGAACTGACTCACTGGAAAAAACCCTGATGCTGGGAAAGATTGAAGGCAGGAAGAGAAGAAGACAGAGGATAAGATGGTTGGCTAGCATCATCGACTCAATGGACATGAGTTTGAGTAAGCTCCAGGAGTTGGTGATGGACAGGGAGGCCTGGCATGCTGCAGTCCATGGGGTTGCAAAGGGTTGGAAATGACTGAGCGACTGAACTGAACTGAAATTTTTATGTACTGTTGGAGAAGATGTATGTTATAAACTTTTTTGCTTTAATAGCAAACTGTGGAAAAATATTCCATTTTTGCTTTAAAAATATATATTGTATGAGCATAGAAAATCTCTGAAAGTATACACAGCAAACTGTTAACAGCAAACTTGGAGGAGGATGGTATTAAACAATATTATATCTTACTTTCAAGATAATTTTATATATTTCTGAGTAGGTAGCTAAATATTGTGTTTAAATTATAATAATTATAATTTATAGCTATCGATATAATTATGATTTTTAATAACCTGTAAAGTAAAAAGTACAATTTTAGATTGTTATAACTCATTATCTCATTGTGTTTTCATTAGAGTGATTTGATAGAAGGTATCATAAGGTCTCAATAAAGAGTAGTGACAACAAGCTGGCCAGGTTTAAACACCAGCTCTGCTACTTACTAACTGTACATCCTTGGGCAAGCTACTTAGTTTCTCTGTGTCTCAATTTCCTCATCTGTAAAGTAGATATAATCACAGTGCCAATTGAGATAGTTGTAAGAAAAAAAGGAGACAGCACATGAAAAATTCTAATTTAAAACAGCATCTGGAACATGGTAAAGGTTCAATAAATGTTAGTAACCAATAGACAAGAAGTACAGAAAAGATAGATGCCTTAATAAAAATGGTTTAACTCGTTGGTCCCAAGAATTGGGATTAGAATTCAGACTGCCTGGTTCCTGTTTCAATTGCCTTTAAATGATAGACTTTGTTCTTTCTTTTTCTCATTATCACTTTTAAGTCTCTGAGATCAGTCTACTTTCCTCTGCTCTTTGTTCTAGAACAAACCATCTCTGGCATTCAAGAGGCATACATACATAGACAATTATGCATTTTATTTTAGTTATAAAATAAATGCATCAAGAAAATGCTCAAGAAATAAGGACAGTAATTCACTCAGTAAGTCCTATAATTTCCTGGAAATGTGTTTTCTTAAATGTAATTTCCTGCAGTTGTCAGCAAGATGCATGTACAGTTAACTGTAAGGAAAAAGTAATCCACTAGCAAAATTTAATTTGGAAAAAAAGTTATGAAAAAGAATCCTTCAAAATATGACCAACATATCGTTAATTTTACAGAGCCTAACAGCTCAAACAGTTGTTCATTAGAAGTTAAATATTAACACATATTTTGTTCTCAAAAAAAAATGGCTGTAATAAGACATCAAATACAATCAGCACACGTGAATATCAAGCCCTTCTGTGAAAGACTTGAATTCTGGGGAAATGTATAACTTCTTGTCACATGTTAGATGTTCAAGGAATATCTGTTGAGTGATTAATGAATGCATACTTCAAATCTGATCACATAATTACAAACCTGCTGGCTGTCCATTTCTGGTGTACTTGAAAATTCTCTCTCTACCATCACACAAAATAGAACAAACAAGAGATTTTTAATTTAATATCATCTGAGTCAACCATCAGTGCTTCCATTTTTCTATAGACAGAAACTGTAAGCATTGAGAAATATGGTTTTCTTATATAAATAAGTGTCTCTATTTTCCGATAAAATTTCATGGATATATCAAAAAGAAAAATAGAGAGAGAAAGGGGAAGAAGAAAGCAGAAGAAGGAGGCAGAGGGAGAGGAGTGGGAGAGAAGGAGGAGGGAGCAAGGAGGAAGAGAAAAAGAGATGAGAAGGAAGGGCGAGAGAGAAAGACTGATCTGTTGCTAGAGGGTGATTACCCTAACTCTGGCTCTCGGGTCTATGAAGTTTCTTTTCCCCTTCATTTCCTCTAAGACACACAGGTAGCTTACTTTCCTGGGTGGATGGCTGAGTTCCCAGACATCACTTTTCCTCCCATCCTCTACCTGATACTGCTTTTTCTCAACCCAACCCATGCTGAAAGACTGTACCTTCTTTGATCCAAACTAAAAACAGGAAGCAAAGGACTGGATTTGCTTTGAATAACCTATCGTTGCATTCCAGTCCCCTATGAAGAAGAGGAAACCCTTTTTTTTTTTTTTTTTTTGGTGTTAGTTCTAGAAGGTTTTGTAGGTCTTCATAGAACCATTCAACTTCGGCTTCTTCAGCATTAGTGATTGGTGCATAGACTTGGATTACTGTGATATTGAAAGGTTTGCATTCTGTCGGTTTTGAAATTGCCCACAAGTACTGGTATTCAGGACTTTTTTGTTGACTCTGAGGGCTAGTCCATTGCTTCTAAGGGATTTTTGCCCACAGTAGTAGATATAATGGTCATCTGAATTAAATTCACCCATTCCCATCCATTTTAGTTCACTGATTCCTAAAATGTTGACTTTTCACTCTTGCCATCTCCTGTTTGATCACTTCCAATTTACCTTCATTCATGGACCTAACATTTTAGGTTCCTATGCAATATTATTCTTTACAGCATCGGACTTTACTTTCACCATCAGACACATCCAAACCTGGACGTCATTTCTGCTTTGGCCCAGCTTCTTCATTCCTTCTGGAGTTATCTCTCCACTCTTCTCCAATAGCATATTGGGCACCTACCAACCCGGGGAGTTCATCTCTCAGTGTCGTAACCTGTCCTTTCATCTTTTCTTAGCCTGAAGCATGAAGCAGAGTGCAACTTTTTAAAAATTTTTATTTCAACCACACTCTGCTGAAAACTGCATCCACTTGAAAAAGTTTATGGAATATTTGCACAATTGCAAAGGAGCTGAAAAATTCCACAGAACACACTCCACTGTTGTGCACAGCTCCACTTCTGGCAGAGTATTGGGATTTGAAATTAAGAAAAGGGAGAAAGTTATAACTACAGCAAGACAGGAAGCCATTGTTTCTGGAATTAGCTGGTTTTCAACTGCATTAGTCAACAAGAGTATTCAATTACCTAGACCGAATGTGTTTGTTATTTGCTCTCTTTGTTCTGTCATCAGAAGATTATTTCAGACACAGCCATCATCGCCAGATTGTTATTCTCGTGTAGCGCTTTCATGTATAAAATCACCATTTCAATATTTTTTTACATTTTTTTATGTTACCAAATTCAGCCTTCTTTAATCTCTTTTATATTTTACCACTTATTTAAAGCCTGCACTATATTTTAATTTTTTCTGAATGCCTCACAACTATCTTTTGGGAAAAGGGACTAAGGATTTGACTAGCTTTTTATGAACTGTGTGTCCTGTCTTTCTGAATAGGAACAAAAGGGTCTTCAGAATCTCAGGGGCTTTATCCACAGCTTCTGAGAGCCCCAACACGAACTCAGGGCCACAGCTTGCAGGTTTATCTGCTTCCTTCATATTGACCCAGAGCAGGTGATTTTGTGGCTGCATTGTTGTTTTATTTAAAATATAAAAACTCTGTTTACCATAAGCATCCTAGACCAATACTTAGTGAAAAATAGGCGGCTGTGAAACCAAAGAGATGATAAAGGAAGCTCCTACTTTATTTACAAGTCACATATAGTTCAGTGGTGACGAACATGAGCTCTGGAGTCAGACAGACCAGAATCCAAGTTTGTCTCTGCACATCTGACTGTGTGAACTTGGGCAAGGAATTTAGCCTTTTTTATGCTCAGTTTTTCCATTGATTAAGTGGTGATACCATATAAAAACACCTTATGGAAGAGTAAATTAACTAATCTATATAGAAATAACTAACACACTGTCTAGCACTCAAAAATTAAATCCAATGATTTACTGTCCTTCATTTATTTATGCTTTCAACAAATAGTGCTTAAAATACAGAGTGATGAAAAAGGATTTAAAAAGCCCTATTTTATGAGCTTTCAGTCTAAATAAAGGAGACGACAAACAAAATTAATAAATATCACACATGATGTGTTCATAGACTGCCAGGGAGAAATATAAACCTGGGAAAGAAAATCAAATGAGTGTAACAGTGGTGGTGGTTGCACTCTTCAATCACGCAGTCAAGGAAGGCTTCATACTGAGGATGATAATTACATAAAATCATTACATCTCTTCCAAGTGCCTAACTGGGATCATCGAGAAATAAAAATTTCAGAATATAAGTTCCATGATGTCAAAAATTGTGTTTGATTCATTACCATATCCTTATAAGTAGGTAGGGTTTGACATGTAAGTGTCTAATAAATCTTTTATGAATAAATATTAACACTATGGAGAGTATTATCTGGCCTACATGATAAGCATCTTGGTTTACAAAAAAAAATGTAAAATCATTTTCAGGAAACAATTATCAAAAAAAAAAGGTTAGAATGCAATCAGTGTTAATTGTTAACAGTAGGGAGCGTGTGAATTAAAAACCCAGAAATATTAAAGGTACTTGCTCCTTAGCCTTCCCCCAATACTAGTCTCTTAAGAAGTCTGCTTTCTTCCTCACTTCTTTATGGTAAGCAGCAGACTACAAGGAGACCAGGTAACAAATGAGTGGAAAAGGACTGGTCCCTGGCTGGCCCACTCTAGGCAGGTCATCAGTTTTTGTGGTCTCATCCAAAGAGAAACCAAGCCAATTAGATTGTCTCCTTCAAGGATGTGAACTAAAAGATCAAGGAAGAAAGTGACCTGACGTGTGGGTGTTTGAACTAAAGGGTCATGTAGAATGTGGGCTAAAGTGACCATTTCAGAGCCATATTCTATGAAGAAAAAGAGACACAGAGAAAGCTGGATGGGAGTGGGAGATCAGAGTAGCTATCCAGGGAGGACAGGGGAAGCCTCACCACAGAAGGACAAAGAGGGGAAGGCGGCTGGCACTGGAGACTGTCTCGGTTCCCACTGACTCTGCAGCCTGGTTGTTTAATCTGTCCTTGATGATTCTGAGGCAACCTTAGGTCCTTGCGTGCATGCTCAGTCACCTCAGTCATGTCCAACTCTGAAACCCCATGGACTGTAGCCCACCAGGCTCCTCTATCCCTGGGACTCTCCAGGCAAGGATACTGGAGTGGGTTGACTCACTCTCCACCAGGGGATCTACTCGATCCAGGGATCAAACCCAATTCTACTGCATTGCAGGCTAATTCTTTACCCGCTGAGCCATCTGGGAAGCCGCCTTGGTGTCCTTAGGATAGCCTTGTTTTTACTTAAATTAGAGTAAGGTTTTTTTTTCCTTCTAACAAAAGAGAACAGACTCCTGGTCATCAACTATATACCATGTACTTAACACAGACAATCTGATTTAGTTATTAACACAATCCTATTACCCATTTACTTTAGCAAGAAATAAATGAAATTTCAGAAAAATTAATCAAGTCATCCAAAGTTGAATGGCTATCGAATGAAAGATCTGAACTTTGAACCAAAGTCTGTCTAAGTCCATAGCTAATGATTTTCATCTTATTCTGAAAGAACAAAATGTAAGTACTATAGGAACTCATGAAAAACAGACTTCTTTTGATTAGCGTATACAGATAAAGCTTGATTAGGGGAGCAAGGACTTGAGCAGATTTTAAAAGGTGAGTAGAACTGAGAAGCACAGTATAATATTTTGAAGTAGTGATGGAATGTTATTCTAGGTATGGGTACAACATAAATAAAATCATGGTGAAGACAATGAGAACATGAGGCAAGACTAGGGAGATAAAAAAGTTTGGCATCAGTGAGAAGAGGCTTCATTTTGGAAGGATAGTATGAAATCAGATTAGTTTACACTTGGCAAACCTGAATTCTTGACCTTATCTATTTAATAATGATTGCTAAATATTCTTGAGCCTTTAGTACAATGTGTAAATGGCCTTATTCCTGCAATTTAAGAGCTGGGATTCTAAGCAAATAAGTTATTTTAGAAGAAAACAAAGACAAACCCTGAGAACTTTTATGTCTCTTGTCGTGCTCATTTCCCAACCTCTCTCCCCAAAAAAGAAATCTTACTGACTCTAGGGAAACCACAAGAGTTTCCAAATTTGGAACCGCTGATAACATCACTATAAAAGTAAATGCCCTGACTTACCCTCTGCTCACAAGATATATTCAGCTGTTACACCCGGAGTACAGGTAGATAGATAGTCTATCCATATAATGGAAGTACATTTTTAAAATCACTATATTATAAAAATAAATTTAAAAGAAAGTTTCTAAAATTCACTTAGAAGAAAGCGTACCCACAGTAATCAAATCCCCTGGGGGAATACCATGGTACATTATTACTCTGGTAAAAGTTCCTTGTTTTTTCAGTTGCTTCTCTTTCCTTGCCACCCACGCATCGTTAACCCATTCATTCTGGCCTATCTTCTCTCTTTGAATGCAACAGAATGGGTGCTTTAAACAACAGAAATTCATTTGCTAAGAGAACTAGAGACTAGACACCAAAGATCAGGGTGTCAGCAAGGTTGCTTTCTTCTGAGGCCTCCCTCTTCGGCTGGCAGATGGCTGTCTCCTCATCCTGTCTCACGTGGCGTTTGGTCTTTCTTCTGTGTGCTCACATCCCTGGTGTCGCTTTTTGTGTGTCTAAATTTCCTTTTCCTACAAGACCGGGGATAAATTGGGTAAGGGCCCATCCTAACGACCTCATTGTAACTTAATCACCACTTTAAAGGCCCTGTCTCCAAATGCAAACTCATCCTGAGGCACTGGGGGTTAGGACTTAGACATACAAAAGTTGAGGTGACACAGGCAGCCCATAATACTGTAGCTTCCTAATCAATAAACCTAAATGCATTTTTCTGTATTTATTATCCTTAAGTTCTCTGTGGCATTTAATCATGCTGTGGACTTCTTCAAGTATTTCCTTCCTTTCTTTGAGGAACACACCACAGCATCTTGCACCTTTATGCCTTTCCATACACTAATTTTTCTTCCCTCTTAATACTTCCATTCCCAGTTGAACATCATTCCTTTGAGATCCTTTCCATGACTTCCCTAGTCACCTTGTATGTACCCTCTACTCGCCTATCATAGCAATAAGAATAATAATAGAAAAAAAATGATTTAAAAAAGAGGAGGAGCTAACATTTATTGAGTAGTTTCTATGTGCCGGCACTGTTCAAATTCCCTGACATTTCTCAGCTTTTAATAATAAACGCAACAGGCACAATTATTATTCCCATGGTATAGATAACAATATTGAGTGATACACAGTTGCAGTGAATCACAGTTATAGCTGTTTGCTTCTCATACCAGATTTTAACCTCTGTGGAGGCTACTGTAGCAATTCCTGCTACTTAACATGGTGTTTTACTTGCAGCTGCCTGCACAGAGTTCTGTGCCTAGTCACTCAGTCGTGTTTGACTCTTTGAGACCCGATGGACTGTAGCCCACCAGGCTCCTCTGTCCATGGGGATTCTCCAGGCAAGAATATTGGAGTGGATTGTCATGCCTTCCTCCAGGGGATCTTCCCAAACCAGGGTTCAAATCCAGGTCTCCCTACAGGTGAATTCTTTACCGTCTGAGCCCCCAGAGAAGCCACAGAGTTTTAGTTCCACTGACCTGATGTGAGTTGAATTGTGACTCTATGCTTCCCATTCTCCTCCTCCTCCCTGTTTGACAACGTCTCTTCTAAATGCTATGTTGACTCTTTCCTCTTTGCACCCTGGATGTAGTTTTCCTTTTTTGAAACCCGGAGAGTTTTTATCCTTCTGTTTCTCTCTACATATACGCTTTCAAAAGATTTCACCTTCTAGAAGTGTCAACTCTCACAGATGTTCAAATAACTCCTGGATGTGCATCTATAGTTCTGACCACTCTCCTAAAGGCAGGTGTCTTTCCACCTGCCTCCGTGCAAACTTTGGCAGGAAGTCCTACTGCTTTTCAGTGTCCAAAGTGAAATCATGATGCTGCCTAAGGCAGCTTCTTGCATTTACTCCCACTTATCTTCATGGCAGCAGTACTCTGTCACTCACCCAAGTTGATACCAAAAAATTAATCTCAATTCTTTTCAGTTGTCTCCTATAGCCAGTCAGTTGCTAGTCGTATAGGTCCTTATGCTGTAATTCCCATTCTTGGTTCTGCTAATTCCCATTTTTTTTAATCCACTCAAGACCTCATTACCTCAAGTCCAGACTTTCACATTGACTTCCTAACTGGACTTCCTTCTTACATTTTGCTCTTGAATATGCTGTCACATTCATCTTCCTATCTCAAAGCCTTTAGAGGGTCTCACTCCTTCAATATCCAGGGATCAAGACCAGGATTGGACAGAACTGCCTCAGAGGGACTGACTCTTCAAACTCAGACAGCTCTTGTAAGCACCCTTAAAATTTGATGAGCATCTGTCTTTTGTTTGCCTTCAAAGATATCCCTTGCCCTTCCTTTTGCCATGCTCTGTTTGAAAGCCTCCCTTGTCTTCTGACTTCCTGGCAAATTCATCCAATGGGAAGAATTAGCAGAGAACTGGAGAGATACTACAGAGAAAGTGTTATGGTATTTATATCCCTTTCTTTCCTCCCTGTGGGTCTCTGTAAGCATCCATGTTGCCATAACTCTGGCAGCTCTTCCCCTGATGGCCCAGTGCCTTCAAGGCACCCTCCTCAAGTCTGTATTTCCAGCCAAATATCTTGGGTTCTCCCACTGACATTCCAGATTCAGAGGCAGCAGTGACTTTCTGCTTTGCGAGTCTCTGACTGCCTCATTATCCATTTGCTTTATCATTTATCTATGACCTCTACAACTTTTCCCTTGTCTTAATTTTCTTTGACTTGAAAGATATAGGTGGTTTCTATTTCTCTAAATGGACTATGACTAATATAGGGAGTATTCCAGTGGTTTAAGATATGATTGAATTACTGTGGGTGGTGGTCTTACAGTTGAATGAGAGCATCTGGTACTCCCACATCTAAGATCCTTAACCCAAGATGAACTTCCAGGTAACCTGAAGAACTTTTTCAAAAGTCCAGATTCTTAGCTCTTATTTAAGGTTTGTGGAGGAGGTACCTCAGATATAAGCAATATTTTAAAACTCCACATGTGAATCTGAGGTACAATCCTGGTTAAGAACCACCGTTCCAAAGTACTAATGTAAAAAAATATATAAATCTAATTTTTATCTTGCTGACAGAATAGGAAAGAAAATCAAACTACTGAAATGGTCTACGTTAGTTACGTGCATTTGACATCTGTATTCACACTTTAATTTCCTGTCTGTCAATGTTCTGCTCTGTGCCCAGGCAGGATGGCTTCTATGAACTCATCATTTAGGCTCCTTTGTCCTCTGGCTTCTGGTTTCACTGATGGGAGGTACTGGCTAGAGATTGTAGAGTGAGAAGACAGAAAATCTGGGGTCTTTATGCAGCCTGTGGTCTCCGTGCTGCTCTGGATTCTGGCCATAGCTTCACTCTAGAGCCAGACATCCTGGAGTGTGAAGTGAAGTGGGCCTTAGGAAGCATCACTATGAACAAAGCTAATGGAGGTGATGGAATTCCAGCTGGGCTATTTCAAATCCTAAATGATGATGCTGTTAAAATGTTTCATTTAATATGCCAGCAAATTTGTAAAACTCAGCAGTAGCCTCAGGACTGGAAAAGGTCAGTTTTCATTCCAATCCCAAAGAAAGGCAATGCCAAAGAATGCTCAAACTACTGCACAATTGTACTCATTTCACACGCTAGCAAAGTAAGGCTCAAAGTCCTGCAAGCACTGCTCCTGCTTCATTGACAATGCTAAAACCTCTGACTGTGTGGATCACAACACACTGCAAAATTCTCAAAGAGATAGGAATACCAGACCACCTTACCTGCTTCCTGCAGAACCTATATGCAGGTCAAGAAGTAACAGTTAGAACTGGGAACGGAACAATGGACTGGGTCCAAATTGGGAAAGGAGTATGTCAAGGCTGTATATTGTCACCCTGCTTATTTAACTTATATGCAGAGCACATCATACAAAATGCCAGGCAAGATGAAGCACAAACTGGAATCATAATTCCAAGGAGAAATATCAACAACCTCAGATATGCAAATGATACCATCCTTATGGCAGAAAGCGAAGAGGAACTAAAGAGCCTCTTGATAGGTGAAAGAGGAGAGTGAAAAACCTGACTTAAAACTCAACACTCAAAAGCTAAGATCATGGCCTCCAGTCCCATCACTTCATGGCAAATAGATGGGAAACAGTGACAGATTTTTATTTTCTTGGACTGCAAAATCACTGCAGATGGTGACTGCAGCCATGAAATTAAAATATGCTTACTCCTTGGAAGAAAAGTTATGACAAACCTGGAGAGTGTTATTAAAAAGCAGATACATTACTTTGTCAACAAAGATCTGTATACTCAAAGCTATGGTTTTTCCAGTAGTCACATATGGATGTGAGAGTTCGACCATAAAGAAGGTTGAGTGCAAAAGAATTGATACTTTTGAACTTTGGTGTTGGAGAAGACTCTTGAGAGTCCCTTGGACTGTAAGGAGATCCAACCAGTCAATCCAAAAGGAAATCAGTTCTGACTATTCATTGGAAGGACTGATGCTGAAGCTGAAGCTGCAATACTTTGGCCACCTAATGCAAAGAGCTGACTCATTGGAAGAGACCCTAATGCTGGGAAAAATTGAAAACAGGAGAAGAGGACAGAGGACGAGATGGTTGGATGGCATCATGAACTCAATGGACATGAGTTTGAGCAAGCTCTAGGAGATGGTGAAGGACAGGGAAGCCTGGTGTGCTACAGTCCATGGGGTTGAAAAGACTCGGACATGAACGAGTAACCAAACAACATTTATAGTTCCTTTCTTTCATGGTCCCAAACTATCTTTTGGTTTTATAACACTATCAATTTCCCTTAACCTTTCAGACCTACTATTTGGAACTGACTTCCACTAGATGCTGCATGTTTCACTACCCTTGTGGGTTCTCTTACCTTCATCCTCTTCTGTTAGCAGCTGCTTCATTACTCTCTGCATGGACTCTAGCAGAGATATTGCCAATCTAGAAATTTTAATGAACATAACTACAGACTCTTTTAAAATTAAAAAAAGTGAAAGTGTTAGTTGCTCAGTCATGTCTGACTCTTTGTGACCCCATGGACTGTAGCCCACCAGGCTCCTCAGTCCATGGGATTCTCCAAGCAAGAATACTGGAGTGGGTAGTTTCTCCAGAGGATCTTCCAAACCCAGGGACTGAACCTGCGTCTCCTGTATTGCAGATAGATTCTTTACCATCTGAGCTACCAGTGAAGCTCCCCTAAAAATCAGAACCACTTTACAATATTATGAAAGAGTTTAAAAATACCAGTACCACAGGGCATTTCATTATATCCTGTTCTAAAGTATATTTGGAAGGAATATTTGGTTCATCATATAAGAAAATTTATTAACATGAAATGTCAAAATGTGATATCTACACTGTTTCACCTATTTCTGATAATGTTTAAACAGAGCTTCTCTTCTGAGAGTTTTTTTTAATAATAGTGACAAAGAGATGTGCTATCTGATAAGTGAGTCTGAGCTCACTTGTTAGAGTTCAAGCCATTCTGTTCTTTCCTTCTACTAACTGTATATTTTGAATCCATCCTTATCCATCTGTGATGCCCCACAATAACCTAAGTTCCTTTGAAGTCTGCAACCAACTTATCTGATGTCTCTTTCTCTCCACTATCTGTGCTAAAGCACTTCATTTCTTTCTAACCAAAACTAATTTCCTCCTCACTTTCCATCAAGGTGCTTTACCAAGAACTACTCTGACCAGATGAAGAAAGAAATAAAAGGACACAAACTAGAGGTAGATGAAAAATCACAGAAAAGAAGGGAAAGAAGACAGAATAGAAGATACATACACTAGCTTGTAACCATTTCATTTAGTTGCCTGGAATTTCCAGACATAGCCCTTGCTGTCAATTATAGGGGAAACGAAATCTTCAAAATTCCTGTATTTCTTTCCAATGAACCTTTACTAGTTAATGGCTAAAAGTAGTTTCATTGAAGATGGAAAGAAGAAATATGGTGAGGGGAAAGAGGAAGATGCATGTAAAAACATGACTTATCAGTAAGGGGCATGCACACATAGATGATACTGATTTTGGAGCAAATAAAAAGAACAGGCCTGAGTTTGGACCCTTCATTTGATTACCTGGTACAACCTCTTTCCATCTCATGTTGAATGTTCTCATCCAACTCAAGCATCACCAGCAGTTAAAATATACTTGATATTCTAGTTTGCTTCTTGTCTGATCTGATTGGTAATTCTTTATAGTTTCTTATTTGCTTCAAATACTTTCATGCTTGATTTTGCCTATGTCTAATCATTTCCTTATCTGAAGTCCTTTCTTATCTGTTTCTAAGGCCTATTGTTTTTACTGGGTTTTGTTGGTTTTTCCTTGTATGCTTACTTCTTCTTTACTTTGAATTGCTTGTGGAAATGTTTGAGGGTTGGGATTAGAATGGGCTTCTTCCAAGATGGTTTGTATTTGCTCTACCAAGCTGCTGAGGCACTACTATTTTATAATCACCTGAATTTATTTTTGACGTGAAGTTTTCTGGACACCACAAAGATAATATGATTTTGTGCTACAAACCCATATAGGGCCAATTCACAGTTCCAAGTTCAAAATGGCATATTTTTCCCAATCTGTTCAAAACCAAGGTTTGAGCCAGTTGATTAGTCTCACAGTTGTCTGGGAGGTAGTTATTACTATTCCATCATGTTGTTGAGAATAAAGACCTTCAAGGGGGTCCCAATTTTACATGAGTATGATTTCCAAATAGACTTCCCATTGTGAGAAACCCTGAGTTTTTCTCTTGTTCTCTGTATCCTATGAGGGCATCTAAAGTCCAAGTTCATCCTATGTTGTAAATGTTCTCAAGTTGAAAGCCAGCTCTGGGCTCAGTTTACTTCTGTAAATGTCTATTTTTACAAGGTCACCAGTTTGAAAATTCTTCCAAATTCATGGGATATGAAAGGAAAGGTTCACCTCAAAGTGAAAATTCACCACTCTTTTAAGTGCATCCATGATTTTTAGATGTCTTTTACCCTTTCCCATGAGTTTTGGTTATTTTCAATGAGATTCAAATACTTAGATTACCACAGCTCCAAAAACAGAGATATAGGAGGAGTGTTTTCACAACTCTGGACTCTAAAAAGAATTTTTAAAATGAGTATCTTTTTAAAGATATTCAGCACAACACTGAATAACTAGTCAATTTCTTTGAAGGCAGCTGCATATTTTAAATAGCAAAAACCTTCTTCATATGACCATTTCTTATGCTGGGAAACACCAAGGGCATAAAGTTTAAACATAGCTTTCTCAAGGATGTCCTCTAAGGAGAGAGAGGAAAGTTATCCATAAATGTTGTTTCAAGGAAACAAAGTTCTGTATTCTGGACAATTAGCCCCTCAATATGCTTTGCAATAAAACAAATTTTGATTTACTAAGTTTAAAAAACATTGAATACTACATTACCCATATGGTATTATCTTGGAGATTAATAAAATACATTACCAGAGAAAGGCTGAAAAGACTTCTAAAATAGAGAAATCTTATTTTTGTGAAACCGATTTGAAGCTGAAGTTTTTCCTTTTTTCTAAAAGAGAGGAAACTAGCATGCCATATAAAATACTTTGTGAACCTTGCCTTAAGATACGCTCCAGCGTGTTATGTGCCAAAGATAAAGAATTTTCATAACAGAATACATAAAACCTCCCTTATATGATTTTTATCAATAAATTATTAGCTGCATATGAATGACAGAGAAATAAAGATTCAAAGTTTCTAACAAGACTCGGAATAGCAGGCATTCCATCCTTCCTCATTCCTTCTTAGATTATCTTTTTCATTTACCTTCCTGAACAGTACACTCTCCCGTTTTCCTCTGCTTTACTTGCTGATCATTCCCAGACTTCATTTCTAGTTTCTTCTCACCTACTCAGCGTCCTAATGGTCAGTGCTTAGATATCTTCTCTGTTTACACTCATGACAATGGTGATCTTATCTGGGCTTAAAACCTAATATCTTTAATGCCGAGATTCCCAAATTTCTATCTCCAACCCAGACTCCTTTCTTCAACCTCAACTTCAAATATGCAGCCGTCCACTAGACATTTCCACTTGGATATTTCAGACTCAATCCTCCCAAAACTGAATTTCTGAACCCCAAATCTGCTCTTCCTATATCCTTTGCTGTCTTGCTTAATGTCCTTTGTTCCAGATGCCAAAACTTTGAAGGCATCATATTTCTCTCTTTTTCTAACCATGTAAATCCAATCCACCAACAAATTCTATTGATTCTACCTTTAAGGTATATCCAGAATAAACCCTTTCTCCTCCTCCAATGCTCCATTCTTGATGCAGGGCACCACCAACTCTTATCTAGATTATTATAATAGTTCCTCACTAATCTTCAACCTCCAATCATCCTTCCTTGCCCACTGTATCAGTCAGATTCCTCTAGAGAACAGAACCAATAGGAAACTGATAGATATAGATACACACACACACACACAGAGACACACAAATACATATATATATACATATATATAGAGAGAGAGAAAGAGAGATACAAAAAGAGAGAAAAAATTATTATAAGGAATTAGTTCATGCAATTATGGAAGCTGACAAGTCCCAAGATCTGCTTTCAGCAAGCTGAAGACCCAAGAGAGCCAGTAGTATATTTTCAGTCCAAGTTCAAAGGCCTGAAAACTAAGAAAGCCAATAAAGTAGTTCCAGTCTAAAGATAGGTCAGCAGGCTAGAGACCCCAAAAGATCTGATGTTTTAGTTTGTTTTCAAAGCTGGAAAAAAGCCCAATGCCCCTGCTCAAAGACAGTTAGGCATTAGAAATTCCATCTTACTTGGAAGGTAGTTAGCCTTTTGTTCTACCCAGGCTTTCAGCTGATTGAATATGGCCCACCCACATCAGAGAAGATAATCTACTTTGCTCAGTCTATTGATTTAAATGTCAAATTCATCCTAAAATAACTTTGAAGAGACTCTCAAAATAATGTTTGACTAAATGGGTACCCATGGCTCATTTACATTAACACATAAAATTAACCATTATACCCAATATAATCAATGTTCATTATAACACAGATTGCTCTATTAAAACAAAATCTACATCTTGTCATGCTTCAACTTCTTTATTGGCTTCCCATCTCCTTATAATGATTTATAAGACCCTCTCCAGTATGTACCCCCTATTCTTCATTTCCTCTCTTTCTTCAATTTCTATTGCTCATTTAGCTCTTGAGCATCATTCTAGTTTTCCAGCTCCCTACTCAGGGTCTTTACATTTCTGTTCCTTCTGCCTGGATTGCCCATCCTCTCAGATATCTATCTGGATCAATCATTCCCATCAATTCTTTGCTTCAATATTATCTCTTCAGTTATCCAAAAATTAGGCTCTGCATTCCATATTCCTTATCATCACCACTGTTTGAAATTTTTCTCCATTGTGTTTATCACCATCAAACTCACTTAATTTTATCATTTATTTTATTTTCGTCATAGGTCACTAGACGATAAGCTTCATAAGCGCAGAGAATTTTGTCTGCTTTATGCATGTCATATTCCTGGTGCCTAGAAAATTTCTGAAGGACAGAAAATGTTTACTAAGTATTTTTAAATGAATGCAGGCTCTCCATCTTCATATATGTTTCACTGTGAAAAAATTTAAATCTGACATTTTTTTCTCACTTTAAATAACAAGTTTTCTGACTACAAACAGAGTGGCTGCAAAAGCACCTGTAGGTTGAATTTCTCAAATAGGAGCTCCTGCTCTGCTTATGTTCTGAGATAGGTACTCGATGGACATCTTGTAATTTTTTTTATAAGAAATCACTAGAAAATACTTTTCACTTCAACTGGAACAGAAAACACTAGGTTTGGAATCTCAAAATATCTATGGTGTTAAAAAGGCTTTGCCATGTTAATATTTCTCAACTCTTTGATCGCCATTATTTTTCTAATATACATGAAAATCAACTGTAGAGCAGAGATATACAGAGTAGATTTTCCATTTAAGAGGAAAATGATCAACTTGAATCTACCCCAAAAGTTCAGCGGAGAAGGCAATGGCATCCCACTCCAGTACTCTTGCCTGGAAAATCCCATGAATTGAGGAGCCTGGTAGGCTGCAGTCCATGGGGTTGTGAAGAGTCAGACACGACCGAGTGACTTCACTTTCACTTTTCACTTTCATATATTGGAGAAGGAAATGGCAACCCACTCCAGTGTTCTTGCCTGGAGAATCCCAGGGACGGGGAAGCCTGGCAGGCTGCAGTCTATGGGGTCGCACAGAGTCGGACACGACTGAAACGACTTAGCAGCAGCAGCAGCAGCAAAAGTTCAGACCCAACATGGAGATATGCAGTGTAGGTTTAGTTATTAAGTGACCAATAATGCTGGTTCCTTAATTAGAGAGGTATGTGAAATTTCTTCTCCATTCAGTCCACTGGGTAACATTTAAGAATAATAATTTATCGTTGAGAAAAGTTTGTTCATCTTTTGCCTTTTTACTTAAGCTGTCCTTCCACAGAGGCCCAGCACATGGGATTAATTTCTTAACAATCCAAATCATCTAGAACTAAAAGTGTATCTTAGTCATTCCTAATCCAGACATTTTAGTTAACCTGTGAGTTTAACTGAGACAAGTTTCAAAAGGTCCACAAGAAAGGAAAAATTAATATCTACTGCTTGCTTACTTTGTATCAGTTACTAGGCTAGGCATGTGTGTGTGATTCCTCATAATGGACTATGAGATGGGTAATGTTATCCTCATTTCCACAGGTGAAGTAATTTGACCAAGGCTAAACCCTTTGACTGTGTAGATCACAACAAAACATGGAAAATCTTAGAGAGATGAGAATACCAGACCACCTTACCTGCCTCCTGCAAAACCTGTATGCAGGTCAAGAAGTAATAGTTTGAACCGGGCATGGAACAACGGTCTGGGTCCAAATTGGGAACGGAGTACGTCAAGGCTGTATATTGTCACCCTGCTTATTTAATTTACATGAAGAGTACATCAGGTGAAATGCCAGGCTGGATGAAGCACAAGCTGGAATCATAATTGCTGGGAGAAATATCAATAACCTCAGATATGCAGATGACACCACCCTTATGGCAAAAAATGAAGGGGAATTAAAGAACCTCTTGATGAAGGTAAAAGAGAAGAGTGAAAAAGCTGGCTTAAAACTCAACATTCAAAAAACAAATATCATGGCATCCAGTCCCATCACTTCATGGCAAATAGATGGGGAAACAATGCAAACAGTGAGAGACTTTATTTTCTTGGGCTCCAAAATTACTGCAGACAGTGACTGCAGTCATGAAATTAAGACCCTTTCTCCTTGGAAGAAAAGCTATGACCAACCTAGGCAGCATATCAAAAAGCAGAGACATTAGTTTGCTGACAAAGGTTCGTATAGTCAAAGCTAGGGTTTTTCCAGTGGTCATGTACAGATGTGAAAGCTCAACAATAAAAAAGGCTGAGTGCTGAAGAACAGATGCCTTTGAACTGTGGTTCTGGAGAAGACTCTTGAGAGTCTCTTGGACAGCAAGGAGATCAAATCAGTCAATCCTAAGGGAAATCAACCCTGAATATTCATTGGAAGGACTGATGCTGAAGCTGAAGCTCCAACATTTTGGTCACCTGATAGGAAGAGCTGACTCATTGGAAAAGACCCTGATGCTGAGAAAGATTGAAGGCAGGAGGAGAAGCGAATAACAGAGGATGAGATGGTTGGACGGCATCACTGACTCTATGGACATGAATTTGAGCAAACTCCAGGAGATGATGGACAGGGAAGTGTGGTGTATTGCAGCCCATGGGGTCTCTAAGAGTTGGACACAACTGAGTGACTGGACAACAACAACAATTTTAGCTAGCATATGTAGAAAGATTATAAGCATTTCTAATTAAATGTGACTTTTTTTGCTATGTTGTTTTCCCATAAGACTTATGAGATTTATGGCAAACAGGTTTAAGACTATCTCTGTCAGTGACCTTAAGGTGAACCTTTCCTTTCACATCCCATGAATTTGGAAGGATTCATGGAGCTACTTAAGATGAGAGCAGTTGTGTCTTTTCTCAGCTGATTGGACAGTCTTCAGTTTTCCCCAAACTTGTGGAAATTAATAATCACATGGAATTTGGAAAAGGAAACTTCCATTTAAGTTTGCAATCTGCTTTTAACACAGCAGCCAGAAAAATATTTTTAAAATATAAGAAGTTCCACTGCTCAAATCTCTCAGGTAGAAGCAGCAGCCCTTACAGTGTTCTTCAAGGCTCTACATGATCTGTTAACTTCTCCAATTCAATCTCCCATCATTCTCCCTCTTTCTCATCCTTGCTCATCAGACTGCTCCTACCATGCATGTGCACCCACTTTTTACTCATTCATTTCCACTCATTCCTCTATCTGGAATGCTCTTCCCCCAAGTAACCACATGGCTCACTCCAGCACTTTCTTCAGGACTTTACTCGAATGTAAGCTTGAAAGAATCTCCATAGTACTCTATTTTGACCATGTTCACTGTCACCCAGTGTATCCACCATCTCCTACCACATCCACACCTGGCACCCCTATCCCACACCCAGCACTTCTTACCTTTTTTCTTTTCTGTATTTCAACATGCTATATATTTACATGTTTATATTGGTTATCATCTGTCCTTTCCCTCCCCACATTAGAATGCAAAATTTATAAAAGCAAGGATATTGTGTGTTTTCTTACTGCTATACATGCAACATTTACACCAGAACAGAGTGTGTGTGTGTGTGCTAAGTCGCTTCAGTCGTGTCCGACTCTTTGCGACCCTGTGGACTGTAGCCCACCAGGCTCCTCTGTCCATGGGGATTCACCAGGCAAGAATACTGGAGTGGGTTGCCATGTCCTCCTCCAGGGGATCTTCCCAACCCAGTGAAGAGAGTTCTGATATTTGGATGAAATAAAACCGTGAGACCACACATTGACAATAAATTTGCTACTTCTTAGCAGAACATAAGTTCACAGGAGCTCCAATATATTTCTCTCTGTATGTTGAGTTCCTCTGTCATAAGGAGAGAGAATATTTCTTCTTATTCTGAACAATTCTGTATGAAATTTCATGTTATGGTGTGGGGCTTATGTCTCCTGCATTGGCAAGAGAATTCTTTACCACTAGCGCCACCTGGAAAGCCAGTAGTAGACGTTCCACAAATATTGTTTTTTTCAATCAATGAATCTGAAACTAGACGATGCAGCATTTTCCTGACTTTTGAAAATAACCGATTTGGTTCCAGTCAGTCCATGTACGTAAGCTCATATAGTATTATATCTAATGAATTTTCTCCTAGAAAACACAGCATGTTGGACAGTAAGTGAATTTTTAACTCTTAAGCTATAAGAATCCAAAGCCTTTATACTTTTATAGCAAAGATCCTGCACTATTACCCTTCCAGGAAAAAGTGCATCAGACATAATATTACTCGTATTTAATTCTTTATTACTTGTTTTCTCAACCACTGAGACTTCAACTTTTGAGCTAAGATTCCCTGATAGCTGGCCTATCATTCAGTACAGAAACAACAATTTCCCAGATGTTCTTAAAATCCAGTTTAACAAGATGACAGCAATTATATGAATATTAAAATCTTCAGTTGCTAGCATGGCTGAGAAATTAGACCTAGAAACTTCCAAAATTATCAGACTACGATTTATTTGAAATGAGTTAAAATACACTCTTTAAAATGCATAAAGATCCAAAGCTATGTTTATATTTTTCTTACCATTCTCTCTTCTGTTTTTTCTAAAACTATTTTTTAGCACTACTTAAAGGAGTTTTTAATTCAAAAGTTTAAAGTGAGAAGACTTGCTTCAATTTGGATTTGATTTTAAAGGCAAAGAACAACACTATGCCCCTTGTTCCTCACCTCAGGTCTCTGAATTTAAAACTGTCAGAGTATAGGAGGAGACCAAATTCAACAGGCATGATTCTTGAACTGAGGAAAAGCATTTAAAAGCCTCTAAAATGAACAGCATACAAACCACAATCTTCATTCACTAGGAGGTCATTGCTGTTGGAGAAGAGAAGGAAAAACTGTAGAGAAAAGTTCTGTGGTTACAAATACCTTTTCTAGAACTTTCACCTGTTTCTGTTTCTTTTTAAAATCAGCCCCTACCAGTCACAATATCAGCCCCACACCATAACATGAAATTTCATACAGAATTGTTCAGAATAAGAAGAAATATTCTCTCTTCTTATGACAGAAGAACTCAACATACAGAGAGAAATATATTGGAGCTCCTGTGAACTTATGTTCTGCTAAGAAGTAGCAAATTTATTGTCAATGTGTGGTCTCACGGTTTTATTTCATCCAAATATCAGAACTCTCTACATCACCTGAATTTCTCCATTTTTACTTATTTGCTTTCAGAAATAAGCTGGTTTTCACTTTACAAAAAAGATAATTTGTTTACAGTAAAATTTATTTATTGCATTTATAGTCATAGAATGTTTACACAGCCTCAACTTTAGTTTATAACCCTAAAGCTTTAGGAGGTGCTGCTGTTGTGTAAAGGTGGATAATTCATTACCAACCTAATGTATATTTTCATATGCATGACTGATGGCCACAAAGTATTATATAAGTAAATACCTGGATTTGAACCAGTAGGAGAAGATAGACAATTTAAGTAAATTTGGGGAAATCTAATCCTTGTGAAAAAACATATTTCCATCAAGAACATAAATCACAGTATAAGCTTATGTTTCTAGACAAAAATGCAATTCCCTGGGCAAATATACCTTTATTCCCTTCAGGGACAGTAATTCGGTGTATCTGCCATATTGCAACAGTGGCCTGAATATCCCACTCCTCACCCTTGACTCTAATGATTCATTCTGTTTAGTTTCATTACCTGCATATATGTTAAATTTACTTTTGTACATGAAATTTCATGAAAAGTGCAGTTTATAATCACTGGCATTGTCTCATCTTCCTTTTACAAAAACTAATAAAATAATTTAAATACTGATTATGCTGATCTGGTCAAATTTTTATACTATGTCCTTGTATGGGTATTTGAAGCTATATAGACATCGAATCATAAGCTAGAAACAAGATGGCTAGGAGAAATATCGCAAACTCAGATATGCAAATGATATCACTCTAATGGCAGAAAGCAAAAAGGAACTAAAGAGCCTCCTGAGGAGGGTGAAAGAGGAGAGTGGAAAAGTTGGCTTAAAACTCAATGTTCAAAAAACAAAGATCATGGCATCAGGTCCCATCACTTCATGGCAAAAAATGGGGAAAAAGTGAAAACAGTGACAAATTTTATTTTTTGGGCTTCAAAATCACTGCAGATGGTGATTGCAGCCATGAAATTAAAAGACGCTTGCTCCTTGGAAGAAAATTTATGACCAACCTAGACAACATATTAAAAAGCAGACGCATTACTTTGCCAACAAAGGTCCATCTAATCAAAGCTATGGCTCTTCCAGTAGCCATGTGTGGATGTGAGAGTTGGACCATAAAGAAGGCTGAGCACCAAAGAATTGATGTTTTGGAACTGTGGTGTTGTAGAAGATTCTGGAGAGTCCCTTGGACTGCAAGGAGACCAAACCAGTCAATCCTAAAGGAAATCAGTCCTGAGTATTCATTGGACGGACTGATGCTGAAGCTGAAGCTCCAATATTTTGGCCACCTGATATGGAGATCCAACTCATTGTAAAAGACCTTGATGCTGGGAAAGACTGAAGGCAAAAAGAGAAGACAGCAGCAAAGGATGAGATAATTAGATAGCATCACCAATTCAATGGACATGAATCTGAGGGAACTAAAGGAGATGGTGAAGGGCAGGGAAACCTGGAGTGTTGCAGTCCACAGAGTTTCAAAGAGTCAGACACAACTTAGCAACTGAACAACAATATACATCATTATTAGTAATTGTGATCAAGTAGCAAGTATAGCAGAGCATTTTGGTTTTGCCACATGGTATGCAGGATCTTAGTTCCCTGACCAGAGATGGAACCCATTCCCCCAGAATGGAAGCATGGGGTCTTAACCACTGGACTGCCTGGGAAGTCCCAAGTATAGCATCTTTAGTGCTATCTTACATAAATTCTTTGAGATGGACTAAGTTTTAAAATATTTTGTTCATTCACATTTTTTGAAACTTTTAGAACTTCAATGATTCATGTAAAAAAAAATATCACTAAAGAATCGCTAAAGTGATTTTTTAAATTATTGCACCAGGTCTTAAAATAGTAATCACAAATTCATAAGAAGAGTTACCACTGAGCAAGGACACACACATCATCACACTGAGAGATTATTTAGCCTTTTTCACTCTCTCTAATGCTACTTATGACCTTGCAAGATAAGTGTGAGTTCAGTCTATTTGGCAAGTGGACATGTAAACATGATTAAAGTTGCTAACCAAAAGAAATTTATATTTTTAAGAATTTATTTTGTTTCTTTTCAGAAACCATCATTTGGATTCTGTAGGTTTTATGAGTTACTAATAAAACAGTTTATCCTTCCTTCTCTCTATCTCTCCCTGCCTTAGATAACAATATCTCAAGTTTAACTATCCAATGTAGTAATAATTTTTATTCATGCACTGCTCTGCACATAGAATATATTCACAACTAATAAGTAACATGTATTCATAAGTAATTACTGAGAAATTACTCTATAATTATTAAATAAATTACATATGTTATCTTAGTATTTCAGGCCATAACTGATAATTCATAATACACTTCCTTCTATAACTGTTTAGTTCTGATATTTGTACTAGAAGCCAAAATCCTTTAAATTATGTGGGATGCTTCTCCTCTTAAGAGTTTTTTATGGGGAAAATATCATCATCTGTAAGGTTTTCTGAGTGCCTAAAATGAGCTTTAGAAAATTCAACCTGGTCCCTGACCTTTGAGAATTCACAAAAGAAAGCAGTATGACTCATTTTCTATTCACTGTACATATATCACTGGATAATGTAATGAAGAATAAAAGACACAAAGGAAAACTCTGTGGTACCATGCTCTGGGTCACTGTTCTCTAATTGTAAGAGAACCTCAGACCCTTACAGTCATTTTAATTTGACAGTAGACATAATTCTAACCACCTTACTTCATCCCCCTCACTGTTCCCTTTTCCTCTCTTCTCCCTATTATATTCCTCTGGGATCTCTCATTCTTACCTCCCTGCCTCTTTTGGCATCTACAGGACCTCCACCTAAACTCCAGTCTTCATTCTGTTTCTGCTGACCACAGCACTGTTCTTCTCAGGGGCTCCAGTCTCATCTTCCCTCTCACAGGCTTCACCAAGGGAGTGTGGGCATGCTCAGTCATTCAGTCAGGTCCAACTCTTTGTGACCCCATGGACTACAGCCTGCCAGTCTCCTCTGTCATTGGAATTTTCCATGGCAAGAATACTGGAGTGAGTTACCATGCCCTCCTCCAGAGGATCTCCCAACCCACATCAAACCCACGTCTCTTGTGTCTCCTGTGTTGGCAGGAGGATTCTTTAACACTGCCCCACCCGGAAAGCCTTCACCAAAGATGTCCTTCCATAAAGCTAATGGGCTTACATTACCTTTCAACTTAAATCTTTAAAGAATTCCTAATTAACTGAAGAACTGAGAAAGAGCTCTTTAGCATGGCACACAAGGCCCTATATTTGCTGGCTTCCACTGCCTAGAGACCCAGTGAAGGAACGCAACTGAGGCAGCTGAGAGCCCCTCAGTAGGCGTGATTACAAGTCCTGCCCAGTCAGAAGCGTTGCACAGAGGTCTATGGTGGTCTTCAGAGACTCCAGGATATCCAGTCTTTTTGGACCTATGAGAAGACAAAGAGTCAGCAGGATCAGAAAAGCCATACTTTCTTAGCCTAACATATTCCTTGAGTTGACAGAATTGACTGTTTTGTTATTTTCAAAGTATAAACTTCTATTGAGCATAAATTCAGGAGGTTTTTTTTCAGCTTGAAATCCAGTTACTTTCACTGATTTAATAGGAAAAAATATTGCCCTACGAGTATTTTGAAAATTGTACTCTAATACCTGAAATTGGTATCCTGAGTTTTCTTAAGCTTTTATTGAAAATTTATTAGAAAGATTCTTAAATATTTTATTACAAATGGTTTAATACAAGTAATTTTCAAGAGACAGCACAGAACATTAAAACCGCACAAATAATTTGAGTAAAATCACTTAAAGTAAACAAAAAATACCTGGTAGTACCATTTAACCAACTGTTCTATTATTCTCCAAGATGATAGTGTAATATCATTTCCTATATTTTAGTGTTTAAGTGTATAGTTACAGGAACTCAGAAAGTAATTTTCTAAATATTCTCCATTATTCTAGAACATGCTACTTATTTATTTAATTTTTCAATTATTTTGCCATATTTTCAAGGCAGATATGTTAATTGTATAATTTTCAAGGACTGAAAAAATAGGTAAGGAAAAAAACAAAAAAGATACATGGCAGCTCCATCTTCTTTTCAGTCACATATCAAGCTGCCTGAGGGCATTCACTACCCTATGGGTAAATGTGTACTTTCAGTTCAGTTCAGTTCAGTTCAGTTGCTCAGCCGTGTCTGACTCTTTGCGACCCCATGAATTGCAGCAAGCCAGGCCTCCCTGTCCATCACCAACTCCCAGAGTATACTCAAACTCATGTCCATCGAGTTGGTATGCCATCCAGCCATCTCATCCTCTGTCGTCCCCTTCTCCTCCTGCCCTAATCCCTCCCAGCATCAGGGTCTTTTCCAATGAGTCAACTCTTCGCATGAGGTGGCCAAAGTACTGGAGTTTCAGCTTCAGCATCAGTCCTTCCAATGAACACCCAGGACTGATCTCCTTTAGGATGGACTAGTTGGATCTCCTCGCAGTCCAAGGGACTCTCAAGAGTCTTCTCCAACACCACAGTTCAAAAGCATCAATTCTTCGGCACTCAGCTTTCTTCACAGTCCAACTCTCACATCCATACATGACAACTGAGAAAACCATAGCCTTGAGTAGACAGACCTTTGTTGGCAAAGTAATGTCTCTGCTTTTTAATATGCTATCTAGGTTGGTCATAACTTTCCTTCTAAGGAGTAAGTGTCTTAATTTCATGGCTGCAATCGCCAACTGCAGTGATTTTGGAGCCCCCCAAAATAAAGTCTGACACTGTTTCCACTGTCTCCCCATCTATTTCCCATGAAGTGATGGGACCAGATGCCATGATCTTAGTTTTCTGAATGTTAAGCTTTAAGCCAAAATTTTTCACTCTCTTCTTTCACTTTCATCAAGAGGCTTTTTATTTCCTCTTCACTTTCTGCCATAAGGGTGGTGTCATCTGCATATCTTAGGTTATTGATAGGGAGTCATAAAGGATTTATGACTTAAACTTTATGGAAATTCTTCTGAGGAGTTAAATAGAAGTCAGATTCTCCTCATGATGTGAGCAGAGAGCTAAGGTGCTCCATAGCTTCCCACAGAAGTTTTCTCTGATTTTGCTAGTTCTTCACTCTGTCCCATGATGAATTCTGTATCACACTTACAGTATAACCATAACTCAATACAATACAACAGCCATATTTGGTGCAGAAAAGACATTGTATTAATACATGTAAAATCACAGGAGACTTGTTCCTGGCAGATGGTGGGAGCATCCAGGCTTCCCCATCCGGAATCTTTGGCTACAAAGGGCAGAATAACAGAGTAAGAGCCGTTCAACAATAGCGATTTACTGTCACATAAACGTCTTGTAGTAGGTTTTGGAGAAAACTCAGCAGCTTCAAAGAGGCTATCAGAGACTCAAACTTCCAAGCTTGTTCTCATTATTCTCTACCATCCATAAAACATGCGCAATATTTCTCTTCAGGGCTGCAAAACTGATGTTATGCTTCTAAATACAACCATCGTGTTCACACATGACAAAATGCAGAGAAGAGAGAAAGAACAATTCTCTCTCTCATGGCCTAAATTAAGGCCAAATATTGGCTTCCCTGGTGGCTCAGATGGTAAAGAATCTGCCAATGCAGGAGACCTGGGTTCGATCCCTGGGTCAGGAAGATTCCCTGAAGAAGGGAATGGCAACCCACCCCAGTATTTTTGCCCAGAGAACCTCATGGACAGAGGAGCCTGGTGCGCTACCGTCTATGGGGTCGCACAAAGTCAGATGTGACTGAGCAATTAATATTTTCACTTACACTTTTCAAGTTCAAATATTACATGTTGGATTTACAACGGATGAAACTGGGAGGGCCTCCTATGATCTAACTGCATATCCCCTCCCCACACTGTTCCCCTGGATAAGATCCCCTACACAGCCTTCCTTATCAAGGTGACCAGTGCCGTTCCTATTTATCCTTGAGTAGCAGGTTTCAGTTTCCTGACAGCCCATGAATTATTCAAGCAAGTCAATCACAGCAATCCACAAGAACCACAGGGCACCTCATCCTTTTGCTGCAAAGCCTCCCTCCCACAGCCCTTGGTTGTTCACCCTGCTCCCAAGTACAATCCCTAGGTGGTCTGGTATGACACAATGTTCTTCTTCTCTGCTCTGCATTTGTGACTAGTAAACTGCCATCAGACTTACCTGTCCAGTGTTAGATGTCACATGTTCAGCTCATCTCATAACCCTAGGGTGGGAATCCCTCCTGGGTGGGAATCCCTCCCTCTGTCATCAAAGGAGTGAATTAAAGGTAATGAAAACAATCACTGAAGAAAATATTTTCCTGAATTTTCTCAGAAAACTTCCCTTAGGTTTCCTTAGGGTTCATCTAACAGAAATAAATCACATGGCCATCCCTGAATTAATAACTGGCAAAGAGGACTGTAATGATCACAGTTGACCTAGACTGGTGAGGCACCCCAGTGGTAAAGAATCCACCTGCCAATGCAGGAGATGCAGATTCGATCCCTGGACTGAGAAGATCCCTGGAGAAGGAAATGGCAACCCACTCCATTATTCTTGCCTGGGAAGTCCCATGAACACAGGAGCCTGGCAGGCTACAGTCCCTGGAGTCACAAGAGAGTCAGACACAACTGAGCAATTAAATAACAACAAGAGTGAGGCACCATGCTCTGTAGGCTGCACGCTCTGCCTGACGACAGGACAAAATCTGGGCTTCTGTTAGCTGGGGAAAAGAGCCAAATGGGCAAGGAGGCAGTCACTGCATGAACATAAACGTCTTGTTAAAACCCTCTGACCACCTTTGGTATTATTAGGAGTGTCTCTGCAGAGAGCAGCACTGTCAGGTCTGTTTCTAAACGTGGAACATCTGGTACCTTTTATTCTACCCATCACTCTAATAGACGCAGATCATGAGGCCAATGGCTGCCGAGGGATGTAAAGTAGGATGACCAATAACAATTCAATCTGCTCACATTCAATACAGTCAACCTTTATATGCAACACATAGTGCTATCCACATTCTACAGGTGGCGGGTTAAAGCCTATGAGTTCAAGGATACTGCATGCTAATTGGTGAATTTAGGATTCAAATGTGGGTTTATCTAACCACAAAGCTCACGCTCCCTTGTTACTATACAATTCAGCCTGACTGAGGCATGGCTTTCGAAGTCACAGGAGGCGGCTAAAGCTGAGAGGATAAGCTGCTGACACCACAGAGTTTGCATGATGGGCTTGAGATCTGAGTAAGTGAGGACCTGGGGACTTCTTTGGGATGAGGAAATAGGACCCACAGAAGCAAAGAGAGTTTTCCTACATAGATGCATTGGATTTCCAGTCAGCTCTCAGTCATCTAGAAACTGATTAAACAGCCTAAGGATTCAGGTTCACCTTTACTTCCTTCCCCACTTGAGTCTTATATTTTAATCACCCCTAAATAGAAGGGAAGCAAATAAAAATATGATATTCAATCAATCATCTTTGTTCTTAATTAACATATTTGATGAACCTTTCCCAAGGGAAGTCTAATGTAAGGGCTTTGAGGATGTCTATGGATTCTAAATCATAACTTTTTCGAGAGCACATGTAGCTTGTTTTTTCTAATTCAACAATCCAGATCTTTTGTTCCATCTTTTCAACTCACTCCTGTTCAAAGCTTTTATTTGAATCTATTTCATAACAGAATTAGGAAGGTAAACTAGAGAGTAAAGAAGTAAGCACAGTTACATAGTCAAACTAAAAGAAACATTATTTATTTTTTTAAAAAGACAAACCTGAGCATGGTTGGCTGAACAGGGCTCCCCAAAGACATTCATGTCCTAATCCCTGGAGCTGTGAATGGTACTTTATACAGCTAGAATGTGATTAATAAAATCTAGTACATTAAGGTCTGTGAAGGTTAAATAAAATATTAATCTAATGAGAAAATGTATTGTGCTAGGTGGAAATACATGTGACTATTCCTGCCATCTTTCTTTCCTTCCATCCTCTTCTCTCCAACTCCTTGCAGCCTTTCTGTACCGTGAACCTCTGTGATTTCCAGTGATGCTGCTGCCCATCTGAAAGGACCCAATGACAAGGTGAGCAGAGAGGCAGCAAAGTTCTAGTGTTTGCCATTGAGTGTTTTCACTGAAAACACAACCCTCTGGGGAAAATCCTATTTTAATAAACACAGTCTTAACATAAGATCCCATTTCATGATGTGATTCCCATATCCTGGCCAGTGGCCCAAATTAGGATTTGCTGATCTGGTTTAACAAATTCTATTAAGAAAAAGATGTTATAGATAGACAGATCCCCAAGACTGTCCGTGCTGAAGTCAGCCAATTTGACAATCACACTGTCATTTTCATTCCATACTTATACTTTCTACTGTAACTAAATGTGTCCACCAAGATTTCAGTGGAGATAAGAACAGGCAAAGTGGAAAGAACATGGCTCTGGGGTCATTCTGAGCCTGATTTAGATCCAGGTACAGCACTTTTGAACTCTATGACCCTGGGTAAGGTTCCAGGACTTGATTTCCTCTTTCTTTAAAATAGAGATAATAATAATGTTACTGTTCCAGATGGCTGCAAGGGTTAGATAGAATTAGTGTAAGGTATCAAGGTTCCAGGGCTTGATTTTCTCTTTTTAAAATGGAGATAATAAGTTTCAGATGGAACTATTATTCCAGATGGCCACAAGGGTTAGTAAGAATGACAGTAATGTATCCATCTGGCATATAAAAAATAAACTTTTAGACAATATACTATTGTCATTATAGGAAGTTTTCTAGGATCTGGAGAGGACTCTAAGAGATAAATTTGATTGTCAAGGACAATTCTCTGGATAGCCAACAAGTGAAAATAAAACTAGAGGTAGCTCTCCTGCTGAGAGATAGTCATCTAAATTAAAACCAAAATTAGCAAAGCATTCATGGGACTCTCTCAAAGTTGTTATGATACGAAGTCCCTAACATCTATAGAACTGGAAGACTATGTCAATAAATCCTGGCTTTTCCAAGTTGGCTAGAAAAGAACTTGCTCTGCATCCACCAAATTTACATGATGAGGTAGAAGCAGACCTGGACTGGGATTGAAGACTTTTAGTTCAAGCTCTGCCAGTGAATTACAATGGAGTATGATAGACTATTTCCCAAGACAGAAAGGTAAAAAGACAAGTTTAATCACTCACCCAGGGATACTATAAAGAAAAAAAAAAGAAAACCCAAAGTAATATTGGTTTAAGCAAAAGAGAGGAGGGTTGTTTGCTCTCCAGGGCTGCTTGCTGATTCCACAGCCATTGTCCCTTCCATTTTCGTGCTTTTTCTATTTCATTCTCAAGATTGTTCATGGTTCAGGGTGTCTACTGGAGAGCCTACCATCACATTCACATTCCAAAGGGCAGAAAGGAAAAAGGGGGGTATCTTCTGCTGAATCAACAACCTATAAGAGCATACTGCTTCTCCAAATACTATTGGGGTAAATTACTAAGAAAAAGAGATGAAGAGATGTTTGACCACAGTATAAGAAAGAGATACGAAATAGGTCTAGAAATTTTTTAAAATCCATGTTGTAGTAAGGTGGTGGTTTTAAAATATGTCCAAAGATTATGTGATACTCCTGTCTTTCAAAAGTGGAGTTTAATTCCCTTTCCCTTGAGTGCAGGCAGTGCTTAGTGATTCTAATGAATAAGACTGTGATGAAAGTGGCTATATTAGATTTCTGAGGCTAAGTCGTAAAAGGCATTATGGTGTGTTTCTCTCTCTCTCTTTCTCTCTGTTTTCTCAGGGTAAGAGCCAGCAATCTTGTCATCAGGCCACTCAAGGAAACTATGCGTTGGTTCACAGGGCAAAAAACTAAAAGCTCCTGCCAACAGCTGTGTGAGTGAGCCATCTTGGAAGAAGATTCCTGAGCCTCAGTCAAGCCTTCAGAAAACTGCAGCTCCTGCCAATATCTTGACAGCAGCCTCATGAGAAGCTCTGAGCCAGAACCACTCAGCTAAACCATACTCTGATTCCTTACCCATCATAACTATACAAGATGAAAACCATCTGCCGTCTTAAGTCACTGATATTTGGGATAAGTATGCAACAAGTGATAGCTAATACCAATGGCTAAAATATCCAGAGACCAATGAGACCCTGTCATTTTTGTAGTCATCACATATTTACTGAGCACCTACTATGGACCAAGTAGTGTTCTAGACACTGGAGGTACATTCTAGAGATGATAAGCACACAGTCGGGTAAATAATATATGGGATGCCAAAAGGAAAAATAAATGCATGCTATCAGTCAAAGCATTAAATGCAGATAACAGAGTCTACAGTTGTCTCAGCAAAGGTTTTTATTGAGGGCTAATGGAAAGCTCATACAATAACCCCTAGAACTCTACTAGAAAACTGACCTCTGAAGAGGCTGCTGCTGCTGCCTCTGACATTTGTATCATGCTACCTTTGCCATAGTCAGGAAAGCTTCTTTTGCTCCTGTTAACCTAGGAACTCATGGCTTCTACTAACACTTGCATTAATATCATGAATGCCTATATTTGGCCTGTGTCACCAAGCTGGCTTCCAAATCAAAGCTTTCCATCAGTTTTGGTGGTATCTACACTCCACTATCAAGAGAGGCCAGAAAATCCAGATTTTTTTTAAATTGTACATTAGAAAAACTGGCATCTATATTGTATTCACAATATGAGAAACAATTAACATGAGGAGAAGATGTTCAAAATAGTTGGAGAAATCATAAATAACACATATTCACTATACAGAGGAAGAGGCAGGAGAGTAAGAGCTACTTTAGACAGTATGGTTGGGGGAAATATTCAAGAGGGTGATATCTCCACGGGGACCTGAAGGAAATAAAGGAGGAAGTTCAAAGGACTTCAGGGAAATAGCACACTCGGTATCTGAGAAACAGAAAATAGACCAGGGTAACTAAAGCAGAACAAGTAGGAGGGATGGGAGGAGGAGTAGAAGACAGAGGGGAAACTAACTGGGAGGCTAGTAGAGCTTTGTTAACTAGGAAAATGGGGCCAAGGTAAGCCAGTTCCTCCACCTTTCTATTTGCTAAAGTATAGGCTATTAAATTATAAGTTGGGGATAGGAGAAATGGGACTTCCCAGGTGGCTCAATGGTAAACAATCTGCCTGCCAATGCTGGAGACACACGTTCAATCCTTGGGTGGGGAAGGATTTATTTCCTCCACTTTAAGATAAATATACATATAAACTGTTTGGGCTTCCCTGGTAGTTCAATTGGTAAAGAATCCACCTGCAATGCAAGAATGAAAGTGTTATTCACCAAGCAGTGTTCAATTCTTTGTGATCCCATGAAATGTAACCCGACAGGCTCCTCTGTCCATGGGATTCTCCAGGCAAGAATACTGGAGTGGGTTGCCATTGCCTTCTCCAGGGGAATCTTCCCAACTCATTGATTGAACCTGGGTCTCCTGCATTGCAGGTAGATACTTTAGCATCTAAGCCACCTCCAATTCAATTCCTAGATAAGAAAGATACCCTGGAGAAGGGATAGGCTACCCACTCCAGTATTCTTGGGCTTCTCTTGGCTCAGACAGTAAAGAATCTGCCTGCAGTGCAAAAGACCATGGGGTCACGGAGTCTGACAACTGAGCGACTACGCATAGCACAGTACATACTTTCTACCTTAATTTGATTCCTAACTTTGTTCTTAAAACTCTTTTTGTTGTTGTTGTTATTTTCTTTTTTTCCTTTGCTGTATCACAGGCCAATGCTTGAAGTGAGTAGACAGTTGAACTGGGATGGGATACCAGATATCTATTTTCAGGAAATGACAAAAAGTCTCCAAGAGAAGAATTCATTCTCAGGAAAGAGTTAAAGTACACTAGTTAGAGTCAGAGAAAAGCAGGTCAAGTGGAAGAAAAGAGATGACTTAGATACCACTTGGTCCTGCACACAGATTTTTCTTGAGCAAAGCACCTAGGACTAACTTGAATCCTAAGGGAAACACCCATAACAAAAACAGTAAAGTACTCAAAGATCTGCAGTGGTACAAAATGGCAACACGCTGGTTCCAGCAACTTATGCAACGGTGAGCAAGGACAGGGAAGACGCTAAAAAGATAGTGTCATAAAAAAACAGACACTGGCAATGACCAAGAATAGGGCTCATTTTTAGCACACCATGTTAGAGCTGCCTTTTTGGACATCATGGAAAACAGAAGACAGACATGACAGCGCCCTAGTGTAGAAAGGGAAAAACTCGGCTAATGCGAGGCAGCGAACAGGATCCGTTTATGAGTCAGAAGTGTGACTTGTGAAAATTCAGTTCTACTTGTCAAACAGTATTAAAACTGTTAGTTTTCACTGAATGGGAAAGAGTGAAGCCAGAAAATGACAACAATCCTCAGACTTAAACAGGTTATATTAGAATCATTCTGCAATACAAGAAGTTAGGGCAAATCCTTTGTTATATAATTGTATGCTGAAAACCTTTTTGAGGGGAGAAGAGGCTAGTGTAAAAGAAAGCCCAGGGGTAAAGGTGGAGTTTGAGTGGTATTATTAAAAACCCTGCAGCCAATTTCAGTTGCCTTGCTTTGTCCTCAGAGGTAAGTTATTCAAGTTTCCAAATCTTCTGAGAACGAGTGGAAAGACTAAGCCTCCATGAATAGCTGTTCATGTTGTGCATTGAGTAAAGACCCCACTTCCAAGAGATACACTTCATACTAGTTTCAGCATTAATAATTTGTATTTTATAACTCTTCTTGCCATAGTAAACACATTGCTTGAGGTAAGAGTTATTTTTTCCAAATTTAGTTTATACATGGGATACAGAAGGATACAGAATGGATTGCCATTCCCTTCTCCCGAAGATCTTCCCAACCCAGGGATTGAACGCTGCTCTCCTGCATTGCAGGCAGATTCTGTACCATTTGAGATACAGGGAAGTCACAGAAGGATAAACCAAAGCCAAATAGCTATCTAGCTACCTTTATCCTCAGAAATGTTCCTTCAGGGGTTTCTTTGTTTTAAGTCAGAGAATACACTAGACGCAACTTTCCTTTTTCAGTTCAGGGCAACTTACAGCAAAAATGGAGAGTTTATGTTAGATGGCCTCTTTAGTCTATCCAATAAGTTTCTATCAGAAAAGGCTTCTTATCCAACCCTCACCTCTTCTACTACTCAAACTCTTAGGACACCCCCAGGCATCTCCAACAGGGACATTAGGAATCTAGCTAATCCTCTGAAACACAGGGGACCAACTTTGCAAAGACCACTACTTCCAAACACCATATTTCTTCTGTGATTCCATGTGAAACTTTGACTGCATAAAATACAATGCCCTTGTGAATCATGGGGTGGGAAACATTGAAACACTCATTATTTAGTACTTCTACCTTGGATCGTCAAGACATTGTGTCTGCTGCTCAGAAACATGTCATTTGAACACTGAACAAGCATGCAGTATATTGACTTCATCAGGTCTGTGACATTACTTGGAGTATAGCCTGCTCTAAGGCCTTACAATCAAAACTAGTTAACCAATTCAATTATGCCCTCCATCTACAACATCTTCATGCACTAGAATGAAGTCACCATTCCAGATTATTATGCCCTCATCCATTCTGTACTTTGTTTTTCTTACTCTTTCTCTGTCTTCCACAGAATCACAATTCACAGGCAAATACAACAACTGAAACTCAAAGTTCTGTCACTGTTCTCCAGTAAACTTAATCCATCCCTTCTTCCTAATTTATTGACTGTACTACATCCATACTTTATGAAGAAGACCCAGGTTTGATCCATGGGTCAGGAAGACCCTCTGGAGAAGGGAATGGCAATCCACTCCAGTATTGCCTGAAGAATCCCATGGACAGAGCAGCCTGGTGGGCTATAGTCCATGGGGTCACAATGGGCCAGACACAACTAAGTGACTTTTTCACATCCATGCGTTAAAAATTGGCCCCTTTAAAAAATTTTCCTCAATTAAACAGTTTTAGTATGTTATCTGTATTCTACTGAAACTCTCTCACTCTATCCTCAATGTAATTTAACTTCTCATTCATATTTTCTATCACTTTATCTTTCTGTGCTGTATTCTGAGTAATTACTTTAGATACATAATCCAGTTTCTTAATTCCCTCTTCATAATTCTCTCAGCTATAGAATAGGAAGGTCTAGAGATCTCTTCAAGAAAATTAGAGATACCAAGGGAACATTTCATGCAAAGATGGGCTCAATAAAGTACAGAAATGGTATGGACTTAACAGAAGCAGAAGATATTAAGAGGTGGCAAGGATAAACAGAACAACTATACAAAAAAGATCTTCACGACCCAGATAATCACAATGGTGTGATCACCAACCTAGAACCAGACATCCTGGAATGTGAATTCATGTGGGCCTTAGGAAGCATCACTACGAACAAAACTAGTGGAGGTGATGAACTTTCAGTTGAGCTACTTCAAATCCTAAAAGATGATGTGAATGTGCTGCACTCATGTGCCAGTAAATTTGGAAAACTCAGCAGTGGCCGCAGGACTAGAAAAGGTCAGTTTTCATTCCAATCCCAAAGAAAGGCAATGTTAAAGAATGCTCAAACTACTGCACAATTGCACTCATCTCACACGCTACAAAAGTAATGCTCAAAATTCTCCAAGCCAGGTTTGAACAGTACGTGAACCATGAACTTCCAGATGTTCAAGGTGGATTTAGAAAAGGCAGCAAAGTCAGAGATCAAATTGCCAACATCCATGGGATCATCGAAAAAGCAAGAGAGTACCAGAAAAACACCTACTTTTGCTTTACTGACTATGCCAAAGCCTCTGACTATGTGGACCACAACAAACTGTGGAAAATTCTTAAAGAGATGGGAATACCAGACCACCTGACCTGCCACCTCATAAATCTGTATGCAGGTCAGGAAGCAACAGTTAGAACTGGACATGGAAAAACAGACTGGTTCCACTGTAACCCTGCTTATTTAACTTATATGCAGAGTATATCATGAGACATGCTGGGCTGGATGAAGCACAAGCTGGAATCAAGATTGCTGGGAGAAATATCGATAACCTCAGACATGCAGATGACACCACACTTATGGCAGAAAGTGAAGAAGAACTAAAGTACCTCTTGTTGAAAACAAAAGAGAAGAGTGAAAAAGTTGGCTTACAACTCAGCATTCAGAAAACTAAGATCATGGCATCCCATCACTTCATGGCAAATAGATGGGGAAACACTGGAAACAGTGACAGACCTTATTCTGGGGGACTCCAAAATCACTGCAGATGGTGATTGCAGCCATGAAATTAAAAGACTCTTACTCCTTGGAAGAAAAGTTATGACCAACCGAGACAACATATTAAAAAGTAGAGACATTACTTTGCCAACAAAGGTCCATCTAGTTAAAGCTATGGTTTTTCCAGTAGTCATGTATGGATGTGAGATTTGAACTATAAAGAAAGCTGAGAGCTGAAGAATTGATGCTTTTGAACTGTGGTGTTGGAGAAGACTCCTGAGAGTCCCTTGGACTACAACGAGATCCAATCAGTCCATTCTAAAGGAAATCAGTCCTGAATATTCATTGGAAGGACTGAGGCTGAAGTTGAAACTTCAATAATTTGGCCACCTGATGCACAGAACTGATTCACTGGAAAGACCCTGATGCTGGGAAGATTGAAGGTGAGAGGAGAATGGGATGACAGAGGATGATATGGTTACATGGCATCACTGACTCAATGGACGTGAATTTGAGTAAACTCTGGGAGTCACCGATGGAGAGGGAGGCCTGGCGTGCTGCAGTCCATGGGGTCTCAAAGAGTCAGACATGATTGAGTGACTGAACTGAACTGAAATCTAATCTCTGCTTGAATCCATCATTGAGTTCAACATTGTGTATATTCTTTTTTTAAAAATTTATTTATTTTCTATTTTTGGCTGTGCTGGGTCTTTGTTGCTGTACAACCTTTCTCTAGTTTCAGTGAGCGGGGGTGGCTACTCTCTAGTTGCAATGCTCAGGATTCTCATTAGGGTGGCTTCTCTTGTTGTGGAGTACAGGCTCTATGTGCATGAACTTCAGTAGTTGTGGCTCCAAGGTTCTAGGATACAGGCTCAGCAGTCATGATGCACAGGCATAGTTGCCCCATAGCATGTGGGATCTTCCTGGGCCAGGGATTGAACCAGTGTCCCCTGAATTGCAAGGCAGATTCTTAACCATTGGATCACCAGGCAAGCCCTAACATTGTGTATATTCTAATCTAGAATTTATATTTGTTTATTTTCCCAATATTCCTGGTTAACTGATATTCTGTTATTACTTTTTCACTTGTATGATTACATTATCTCTGTACCACACAGGATAAGCCTGGAGTTGCATTTCCCAAAATTTCCCTTCTCCATATAGTTTGGCCTAGAGTCTACCAATGGGAAACCATTGCAAAAATTTTGAAAGTGGGACAGAAAGAGAAGCTGCTATTCTCTGAAGGTAGCTGCATTAACAGCTCCTCAGTGGGTCTGAGATTAGAGCAGTTTCCCAACTCACTCTTGAAAGACACCTACTTCACTATTATGGGTAGGATAATTGATAGAACTTCCCTAGAGGTTGTGGGAAATGATTGTGGTTTCCCAGTGAACTCCAAAAAAACCACACACTCCAGTGACTCAGGCTAAGAATACTGATGGTGACTTTAATAGTTTTCCATTTCTTCCAAAAATATGACGCTACTAATTCCTTGAATTAATTTTTGAGAATTGAAATACATGAAGTAGCTTTTGTTTTTCTTACTGAACCTTGACTAATTACCCCAGGTAAAACTGATCATTTCCATCTTAATGCCCATATTTCAGGAATACAGACATTGATTGCAGTTATTTTTATAAGTGTATTGTTTTGTACTTATTAATGTACCTATACTCCTCCCCTCAACCTCTACCCAGCATATTGTAAAACAGCTAGTTTTCTTTTAATTGTTGTATCTCTAGCATCTAGCATGATCCCCAGATTAACAGGACTAAAAAGAAATAATTTATTTTTAACATCATGAACCATAATTATAAATCAGGTCAGAGAATTTTTCTTCAAGATACTTGACAGAGGACAGAACATTATCCACTTCCCACAAGTGACACAACAGTTTGGGTTTTTTTTCCCCTAAATTTCCATGCGCCTTGTAACTCCTCTTTCCAAAGTTTGTCCTGTCGTCCAAGCAACAACAAAGTAGAAAAGTACATATACATCCTTTGCCATGTTTGGAAAATCTACTGCCTTTTACATACAAACACACACAGACAACCAGACACACACACACATATTTTGTTATTTGTATTTAGCAATTTCACTTCATCAATAACTCAGGCAGTAGATTCAGTTCACTACTTAACCTATCACCCCCAAATTCAGTTTATTCTCTTTCCACAACAGTTACATAAAAATGTGTTAAATAAAAATCTATGTAACTTCTTCACATTTGAAAAATCATATTCAGAGGATCAGTTTAATGTATCCCCCTTTTAGCGTATCTGCATTTGGATCACTCAGTCTTGCCTACAGTAAAAATGACAGTTGCTCTAATTTTCCCACTGTTTGATAAAAAGCAATGCCCAGATTTTGTTTGACTGTGTTGTATGGTATGGTTCCCCCAACTTTTGAGGAACAGCCAGTCCTGCTAGGAGTCACACTGCTTAAGCAGAGTAGATCTCTTTGCAGCATGGTCATTCAAATATCCATATTTACTACCTCACTGGGGTAATTCAACATTGTCTGTTGAATAGATGAACAAACGAATGGAAAAATCAAGCACACCCACATTTATACTTAAAAGCCTATTTTTCAGTGCCAAGAAGAGCAGAAATGAAATGAACATTTACTGATCTCAATTAAATGTAGTTGTTTTATCTACCTCATTTCATCTAATCACATGAACTAGATATTCAATTCAGTTCAGTCACTCAGTCTTGTCCGACTCTTTGCAACCCCATAGATTGCAGCACACCAGGCTTCCCTGTCCAACTCCCAGAGCTTGCTCAAACTCATGTCCATTGAGTCAGTGATGCCATCCAACCATCTCATCCTCTGAACTAGATATTATCCTTGCCAATTAACAAAGGAAAAACTGAAGTTCAGAGAGATCATTTACACAGTTCACAAATAAAAGAATTAGGATTTGGACCTAGATCTATCTGACTATAAAACTCCAACTTCTTCCATGATGACTGCTTCGTGCTGATGCTCCAATTTTTATGAGTTGTTAAGAATGTCTTATGAAGAATGGACTACTAAATAAAACATATTACTTGTGACTTCCAAGTTATAAAGATGTCAGATATACCTTATTTGTCAGATAAAACTCAAGAATTTTTTTTGAGACCCGGACCCATAATACACATTCTAAATAGTTATCAAATATATTAAATAAATAAATAAATAAATGCTTTGCTTTTACATAGAAACTGGAAGTGAGGATCACAGAATGGAAAAATAAAGTACATCAGAGACCTGACATTTCATTTTTTTAGGTCATTTTAGTTATTAATGCAAACTGCACCTTCAGATATATTATTTAGCTCCTAGTCCAGAGTCCATAGGTTACCATAGTGACAAAGTGCCAGCACTTTATTCAAGCATAAGACGCCCTTGCTATGAGGTAAATAAGCCACCCATTCAATAAGCTTCTGGTTATGATTCTTATACAGTCTCCTTACATTATGAAATAACCAAAATGAAGTTCATTGGATTTCATTTGATCTATGCATAACTGTAAAGTCAAAACATATCTTAAATTTTGCCAGCAACAAAACTTTCTTGAGTCAGCAACCAGGAAGTAGTTTGGAAGTGCTAGAACTTTCTTCTCATCACGCTAGCTAATATACCCTATTCTGTTTATTCTTGGGCATAAATAAACATAGATTGATGTTTAATGACATTATTTGATGTTTAATGATGATGGTAATAAAAATAGTTAAGATTTATTGAGCACTAAACAAGTTGCACTTTACCTACGTTATCTTATTTAGCCGTTATTGTAAAGGTTCTCTCATCTCTATTTTACAGATGATGAAAATTGAATTTCAATCTTGACCAAAGTGTCATTCCTGGTGAGCCCATAGAGGATCAGTCATATTCTTATGAAGCTAGCCTTTCACAGTTTCATTAATAAGTTGAGCACTTTTCAAAGCCCTGTAATCAATTTATAGAATTTTAAGAACTGTGTTAAGTCCTTCATTGGCCAAGTATCCTTATGCAAGTAACTTGATGGAATCATAATAATACACTAAATACAACTTGTTTATTGCCTATTTCCTTCACAAATATATTAACTCTTTTAGGGTAGAGATCTGGTCTTTCTTGTTCAGAGTTAAGCACTGCAATTGTACCAGCATAAAGTAGGTTTTCAGTAATAGCTAAATGAGAGAGCAAGAAAATACGTGAATGAATGATATACTATCAAGAATTATAAATTTATAGAACTACTTTAAAATTTTTTATTTTAAATCATTAATTATGTCCTTTTCAAGTTTATGGCTTTATTAATGTGAGAGAATCTTGAATAAATATTTAAAAATGAGAATTTTCTTTTAATTTGTGTGAAGATAGCATTATTTAGAGAAATATCAATAACCTCAGATATGAAGATGACACCACCCTTATGGCAGAAAATGAAGAAGAACTAGAGTCTCTTGATGAAAGTGAAAAAGGAAAGTGAAAAAGTTGGCTTAAAACTCAACATTCAGAAACCTAAGATCATGACATCCGGTCCCATCACTTCATGGCAAACCGATGGGGAAACAATGGAAAGTGACAGACTTTATTTTTTGGTCCCCCAAATCACTGCAGATGGTGACTGCAGCCATGAAATTAAAAGATACTTGCTCCTTGGAAGAAAAGTTATGACCAACACAGGCAGCATATTAAAAAGCAGAGACATTACTTTACTTTGTCAGTCTAGTCAAAGCTATGGTTTTTCCAGTTGTCATGTATGGATGTGAGAGTTGGACTATAAACAAAGCTGAGCACCAAAAATTGATGCTTTTGAACTGTGGTGTTGGAAAAGACTCTTGAGAGTCCCTTGGACTGCAAGGAGATCAAACCATTCCATCTTAAAGGAGATCATTCCTGGGTGTTCATTGGAAGGTCTGATGTTGAAGCTGAAACTCCAACACTTTGGCCACCTGATGCAAAGAGCTGACTCATTTGAAAAGACCCTGATGTTGGAAAAGATTGAGGGCAGGAGAAGAAGGGGACGACAGAGGGTGAGATGGTTGGATGGCATCACCAACTCAATGGACATGCATTTGAGCAGGCTCCAGGAGTTGGTGATGGACAGGGAAGCCTGTCCATGGGGTCACAAAGAGTCGGACACAACTGAGCGGCTAAACTAAACTGAACTGAATGTTTCAGGTGAAGATGAGTAATACGAAGAATATGAGGAGATGAGACAGGCAAACAGGGAAGCTGCTTATCAAAAAGATAGGAGACATCATTTATATTACATGCAAGTAACATGGCAGCTTTATGGGAAAATGGCTAATGAAAGTGGTCCAGGGAGATGAAATAACAAGGGTAAAAAAAATCCTTGTGGTGCATACAATCTTCAGGAATTAAAGAGCAGGATGCAGGCAAACAATCGAAAGGAAAAATGTTGGGAAACAAGATTGGATAGGTAGTCAGAAGACAGATCATGCAGGTACGTGAAGGTCATGGTAAAGTCTTTAAATTCTAATCTAAATGTTCTAGGGAGCCACTGGATGGTTAGATCAGGACAGTGACACAATCTGGCCAAAAAACAGGGAGACCAGTCAGAAGGTGTCCCATCAAGAGATGGTGGTGGATTAGACTTCAAGAGGTGAGACATAGTCAACTCTGGGACCTCATTTCCTAACTCTGGAGCATCAAAAAAAGAGGTGTGAGAGATTATTTTAAGATTTTTGAGGAAATCAGTGAATAAAGGGTCACCATGATGGAGAATACCACAGGAGGAGTAGGACTGGAGGAGGGTAAGATACCAGAAATTCACTCCAGAACTAAAGTTGAGGTACCTGTGAGATCTACTATCAAACATTAGAAATAGCCTATAGTTCAAGGAAGACTCTGGGCTGAAGACATAACTGGGGCATAATATCCACACGGAAATGTTATTAAAGTCTTGCATGGAGATCATCTAGGGTGTGACTATAAGTAAAGAAAAAAAAAGAGATCTGTGGATCGAGTCCGGGATTCTCCAATGTTTGAAAATCTGGAAAAGGAAGACAATATAGCAAAGAAGGATGAGTGACAGTGGCCCCTGAGGGTGTTCATGTAGGATATTTCCAAAGCCAAATAAGGAAAACATTGTCCAGGAAGGAGAAAGTGGAAAACTCTATCATGGACTCTTGATAGGGACCAATACTGGCACTTACTTCAGCAAATGAGGTCTTTGTTTTAACCCTAGTGAGAGCTGTTGGAATGAAATGATAGAATGAAAGCCTGACTAGAGTGAATACACTGGACATTGGGAGGCAAGGAAGACAAGACAGCATCTATAAACAATTTCTTCAGAAAGTTTTCTATAAAAGGAGAAGCCTTGAGCTCATAACTAGAAGGAGATGTGACATCCTGGAATGTTTTAAGATTAAAAGTATTATACTATGTCTTTATGGTGATGGGAAAAACGGATAATGTAAGAATGACCATGGATAATTACAGAGGCAAACTCTACAAATAGGCAGAGAGTTTTGGATCAATGTTAAAGGGACAAGACAGACACATAGACTGATCCTGAAGAAGAACAAGGAAGGAAACAGTGGACATGAGCTCAGAAGCAGACAGGTTAGTGGATTTGGTGATAGGAAAAGGAGGTTTTCGTGGGATTGTTTCTATTTTCTTTTTTTTTCCCCCTTTATTTTTATTAGTTGGAGGCTAATTACTTTACAATGTTGTAGTGGTTTTTGTTGTTTCTATTTTCTTAATGAAATCAGGAGTAAGGTCATCTACTGAGAATTTAAGGGGAAAGGCAAATGTTAATAGAACCAGTCTGGAAGTGGGTGAATGACTGACTAAAAATATACTAGAAGAATTCACATTTCAATATTTTATCCAAATTATTAACTCAACATAAAATCATATGCATTTATAAAAAGGTGAAAATACCTGAGGATGAACTAAACTCTATTTGCTCCAATTTCTGAATAAGCTAGAATGTGAGTTTCATGAGAAAAGGGATTGTTATCTACTTTATTCTCAGTTAAATCACTGTGTATAGAACATTGTGTGTACATAAAAGATTCTCAGAAAACATTTGGTGTCTGAATTAGAAAATGAGGAGGGAGCCACTGTAACTTTACCGTTTTGTTATTACAGATGATCTTACCCACAAATATTTACCTCCTTATCTCATTCTAGCACATTTCTAGTAGCACTTTCCCAGCTGATTTTTTAAAATTATGTGGCCATTTCTAAGAAAACATGTTGTGACTTACATTCATTTATTTTGAATTGTCAAACACAGTTTCACAGTATCTTATGGAAAGTCTGAAAGCTTCATGAACTAAAAAGCACATATTGCCAAAATTAAATGAGCTAAAAAGAATGAAAAGTTTGGGTAGATTTCGAAATTTTAAGATGTCAAAGAAAAAGAATGTACAAAACTTTAGGTTCTCATTTCTCATATTTTGATATTAAATATATGAAATTCAAGGGTCCAGACTCGATTAAAGGGACAAAAGTTTTTGTACCAACTTTTGACTGTGAAATGTACGGAAAGACTATTAAACCAAGATCCCACGAAATAGCTGATCTAGTAATCATGGTTATTTTTTTTACTTCACTGACTGTGTTTATTTATCTACAGCAACAACAGCAAAACTTTCACTAAATCCCAAGATACTTCTAATTGTTTCACAGAAACAGATGGCTTTGCATGAAAGAGAACAGAAGATTTGCTACTCTTTAACCACTGGAGGATATTGATCTTATTCTTTCCCACAAACTGGTTACTAAACATGTGAAAAATACACAATTTTGCTAGCAAAAAAAAAAAAGAAATGCAAATAAAAGCACTAAAGCAACATTTTTCACCTATTAAAAAAAGTGATAAACATCTCTATGCACACAGGTTTCCCTTAATTTTAATGATTTTCTTAAAATAAATATTTAAGTATGAGATTATTAAATGAAAAGCTATGAACAATTTTACAACTTTGGAATTATATAGCTAAACTACTTCAGAAAAAAAATGTAGTAGTGCTGAAAGTACAAATTTTATAACATTCTGCCAGGACTTCTTGGAATTAAAATAAACTTTTTTTTTTTACCTAATTTACAGTAAAATTTATTCCTCTTGATATATGTTATATGGGTATTGGTAAATATATATAGTCAAGTAACCAAACCACAATCAAAGTACAGTATAGGTCTGTAATTCTGAAAGTGCCCTTTTGTAGTCAACATTTTCCCCACCCCAGCTCCTGGAAACATTGATCTGTTCTCTTTTCCTATTATTTGACTTTTCCAGATGGTCATATACTTAAGCATATAAACCTTGAAATCTTTTTATTTGCTTTATTTCACTTAATATCAGGTAGTTAAGATTCTTCCATATCACTGAGTGAATCAACAGTGTTTTCCTTTTAATGTTGAGTAGTGGTCTATTGCATGGATACATCACAGTTTGCTTATTCTTGATTAGTTTGCTTGCTTGCAGTTTGGGTTATTATGAAGTTGCTATAAATATTTCCATGCAAGTCTTTATGTAAATCTAAGATTTATTAATACTTCTGTTAAGTTAGTTGGATTTTCTAAAATTATTGATCGCATATTTATTCTGTAGTTTTTGAGCTCCTTGGTACAAATTCAAATTCTCTGAGGAGATACAAGTGCTCCAGTGTGAGCAATAGAGGCCATGTTGAAGACAATGTACATAAAGCTCTTCAGTTCAGTTCAGTCGCTCAGTCGTGTCTGACTCTTTGCGATCCCATGAATCGCAGCACGCCAGGCCTCCCTATCCATCACAAACTCCCGGAGTTTATTCAAAATCATGCCCACTGAGTCGGTGATGCCATCCAGCCATCTCATCCTCTGTCACCTCCTTCTCCTCCTGCCCCCAATCCCTCCCAGCATCAGGGTCTTTTCCAATGAGTCAACTCTTCGCATGAGGTGGACAAAGTACTGGAGTTTCAGCTTCAGCATCAGTCCTTCCAATGAACACCCAGGACTGATCTCCTTTAGGATGGACTGGTTGGATCTCCTTGCAGCCCAAGGGACTCTCAAGTCTTCTCCAACACCACAGTTCAAAAGCATCAATTTTTTGGCGCTCAGTTTTCCTCCCAGTCCAATTCTCACATCCATACATGACCACTGAAAAAACCATAGCCTTGACCAGATGGACCTTTGTTGGCAAAGTAATGCGTCTGCTTTTTAATACGCTATCTAGGTGGTTGGTCATAACTTTCCTTCCAAGGAGTAAGCGTCTTTTAATTTCATGGCTGCAATCACCATCTGCAGTGATTTTGGAGCCCGAAAAAATAAAGTCTGACACTGTTTCCACTGTCTCCCCATCTATTTCCCATGAAGTGATGGGACCAGATGCCATGATCTTAGTTTTCTGAATGTTAAGCTTTAAGCCAACTTTTTCACTCTCCTCTTTCACTTTCATCAAGAGGCTTTTTAGTTTCTCTTCACTTTCTGCCATAAGGGTGGTGTCATCTGCATATCTGAGGTTATTGATATTTCTCCCAGCAATCTTGATTTCAGCTTGTGCTTCTTCCAGCCCAGTGTTTCTCATGATGTACTCTGCATATAAGTGAAATAATCAGGGTGACAATATACAGCCTTGAAGTACTCCTTTTCCTATTTGGAACCATTCTGTTGGTCCATGTCCAGTTCTAACTGTTGTTTCCTGACCTGCATACAGGTTTCTCAAGAGGCAGGTCCGGTGGTCTGGTATTCCCATCTCTTTCAGAATTTTCCACAGTTTATTGTGATCCACACAGTCAAAGACTTTGGCATAGTCAATAAAGCTCTTAGCACTGGTCAAAATTTGGAAAGATGCTCTCATTAAAATAAAACTGATAAGACTTAAAATATTCAGACTAGGTAACATGGATTTTTGGTTTTTTGTTTACTTTTAATAATGCTTTCAACTTTCAAAACTTGGTTTGAATGCTTCTGCTGGTTATAGGGAAATATGGAAGAAGACACAGAAAGTTTTCAAATTTAAAACTCCCTGATAACTTGAACCCTGAATGATCCTCATCATTTCCAACAACCATTTTAATTCTTAAAAAAAATAATGGTCCCTGCTCACGAGGAGTCAACAGATTCACTAGAAAATGTTATCTTGTGTCTGGAGAGAGATACACTCTAATACAAGACAGAAGGTTAAGAATATCAAAGGATGCAACAGCTAATAAGTAACTAAAGCAGTTCTGAGCTGGGAGCTGGGGGAAAGATCTGTCAGAGGGAAAAGGAAGGATGAAATTAGCTGTGCCTTGAAAGTGAGACTGGACATTTCATTTTGAGTTCTAGCCTTCTATAACTGGTACATCTTGGAGTGAGAAGTCAATTTAAACAAGCTCTTGGCACTGATCCTTCTCCCTGTGATTCTACAGAGCCATAATGAGTCACAATACCACCCAAGATAATTGGAAAAACCCTTTGGCACCCAAATGAAAAAATATAGTTGTCTGTGTAGCAAGAACACATTGTTAAGTGTCTTCTTCTAAATCTGTCTGATAATACTCACAAGATAGAATACACAAAACCACTATTAAATTTAGAAAACTTTAACAAAGAAGGATGAAAGACTGATGAGTCATTCTCAACTAAAGCCCTCCAATTCTATTTGTAAAGCAAATTAATCAAAGTCAGATGTAGTTAAGTCCCAATTGGCATATAATTTTGTAAGCAAGCAGAAAAGAATGATGTCTTTCTGTAATACCAAGGAAGATATCTTTTCAGTACCTTTCCCATTATGTGCCAACCAAGCTTATTATATAGAAAAATCAAGTTTACTTAAAATTTTTGCACAAAAAGCACATAAACAAACACTTCCTTCCTTCCTTTTTCCATCACTACCTCTAATTCATTGCCACCCCCAGCTCTTCCCTTCCCTTCCCTTCAAATGAGCATAGTCATCAAAAAGGGTTATTATATTTTCTTTTAAACCTAGAATATTTGTTTCTCAGACATTTAATCAACAAAAAATGCAAAACTATTTGTTATTAATTATTGCATCTTCAGTTCAGTTCAGTTGTTCAGTCATGTCCGACTCTTTGTGACCCCACTGACTGCAGCATGTAAGGCTTCCCTGTCCATCACTAAATCCCAGAGCCTGCCCAAACTCATGTCCATCACGTCAGTAATGTCATTCAACCATCTCATCTTCTGTCGTCCCCTTCTCCTCCCACCTTCAATCTTTCCCAGAATCAATGTCTTTTCCAATGAGTTGGTTCTTCAGATCAGGTGGCCAAATTATTGAAGTTTCAACTTCAGCCTCAGTCCTTCCAATGAATATTCAGGACTGATTTCCTTTAGGATGGACTGGTTGGATCTCCTTGCAGTCCAAGGGACTCTCAGGAGTCTTCTCCAACACCACAGTTTAAAAGCATCAATTCTTCAGCTCTCAGCTTTCTTTGTAGTCCAACTCTCACATCAATACATGACCACTGGAAAAACCATAGCTTTGACTAGATGGACCTTTGTTGGCAAAGTAACGTCTCTGCTTTTTAATATGCTGTCTAGGTTGGTCATAGCTTTTCTTCAAAGGAGCAAGCGTCTTTTAATTTCATGGCTGCAATCACCATCTGCAGTGATTTTGGAGCCTAAGAAAATAAAATCTGTCACTGTTTCCATTGTTTCCCCATCTATTTCCCATGAAGTGATGGCACCAGATGCCATGATCTCAGTTTTCTGAATGTTGAGTTTTAAGCCAACTTTTTCACTCTCCTCTTTCACTTTCATCAAGAGGCTCTTTAGTTCTTTGCTTTCTGCCATAAGAGTGGTGTCATCTGCATACCTGAGTTTATTGATATTTCTCCCAGCAATCTTGATTCCAGCTTGTGCTTCATCCAGCCCAGCATGTCTCATGATGGGCTCTGCATGTAAGTTAAATAAGCAGGGTGACAATATACAGTCTTGACATACTCCTTTCCCTATTTGGAACCAGTCTGTTGTTCCATGTTCAGTTCTAACTGTTGCTTCTTAACCTGCATACAGATTTCTCAGGAGGCAGGTATTTCATCTTAAGTGTCATTAAATTATGTACACATATAGATGTATAATTAAGTCATGAATATATATTCGATCATTATTCAATGTGGCAAATACTAATTTTATGTCTACCATGTGCCAGTCACTAATAATACTGAGGTTACATATACGACCCTGCCTTCATTGTGGTGTTTCCCAGGTGGTGCTAGTGGTAAAGAACCTACCTACAGGAGACATAAGAGATGTGGGTTTGATCCCTGGGTCATGAAGATCCCCTGGAGAAGGAAATGGCAACCCATTCCAGTAGTCTTGCTTAAAGCACCCCCATGGAAAGAGGAGCCTTATGGGTTACAGTTCCATAGGGTCACAAAGAGTTGGACATGACTGAAGGGACTCAGCACGCTACAAGTCATGCATTTTTAAATGAATATGGAGTTAATTTAGTTTGTCTGGAGGATTAAACATGCACATACTCTCTCTGCATGTCCTAGCCATAATGATGCATGGTGCCATTCAGGGGTTCTCCCCCAGAAGGCCTTCTACAACAGAGCCCTTCTGAGCTCACCAAGATGCCTTCTCTCCTCTTCTTCCTACACACACAGCTAAATCACATTTCCTGGCCTTCTTCCTGATAGGCTGGCATCTTGAAATGAAGTATGCAAAAACAGGATGTGGACAAAAGTGAGGTATTCTTCTTCTAAACCTCATCTATAAAAATCTTCCACACTCATTGCTCCAAATTCTCACTCTCTCTATTCTGCAGTACTCTAAGATACTGAAGGATGCAGAACTATGAGATGGAAAGAACCTCTATGCCAGAACAGCTGCTTGGAGCAAAGTCTCTTCAATGACCTACACGGGACTCTGATATGAGCACAAAAAAAAAAGTTTGATTGTGTGAAGCCACTGAGATTTTGGGACTGTGTCACTAGAGCTGTTAAGCTGAGCTCAGGGTCTGTTCCATCCTCTACTCTGTATTCTCCAGAGTGCATATTTTTGACTTTTTTTTTTTAATCATTATACTGGCTATCTGGAGAAGGGCATGGCAACCCAGTCCAGTATTCTTGCCTAGAGAATGCCATGGATAAAGGAGCCTGGCAGGCTCTAGTCCATAGGGTCACAAAGAGTTGGACACGACTGAAGCAACTTAGCGCGCACGCACATCTGGCTATCATTAGTGCGTATCAGTATACTAATCAGCATGTCTCCTTTTAACCGTCTGCTTCATAGAAGCCTGCCACACCTATAGATCTACAGTGACTGATTTGAATTGAACTTTTGTGTCCTGCTGTACATCTACCATAAACAAGAATTTTAAGGCCTTTCAGAAAGAAAAAAATCTGCAAAGATGAGATCTGTTATTTATGCAGACTGATAGAGACTTCTTCTTGGATACTGTTTATCATTTTCCTTAGTCATTTGGTATTTTCTCATCTTTCTTCTTTTTATTTCCCTATGATAATCTTATATTGTGGCTTCTATCAGAAAACAACTTTTCACTGTTCATTTAGCCTAATAACCAGTCACTTAAAACTTATCAGTCTATGGTTTAAATCAGATCGGTTATTTTTAACAAAAATCATCTAATTTTAATATTTAACTTATTTTTATAAGAATATACTTAGTAATAAAAATATCAAAACTTCTTGCAAACCATAAAACAAATACATTTTAAAATAGATAGATCATGTCTTTTCTATTCTTCTTAATTTCCACCAGACAAAAACCAAATTGAATTTGTTGCTTTTTCCATTCAAAATTCACTTTATTAGGTTTTTTACTACAAAAGCCTAGCCTAAACAATGCAACAATATATAAAGATAATAATCTTCTCTTTATCCTTTGTCCAATCTTACCTCCTATGATAAGCCATGTTACTAGTGTAGTGTATATCCTCCCAAACTTCTCTGTGCTCAAACAACTTTAAATTTTTAATAAATCATAGGCTACTTTTTATCTACAACTTATTTTTTTTACTTAACTCTAGGTCCTGGATATTCCTTAAGGACAAGAGCTATATAGATCTAACTCATTCATTTAAATAGTGACCTGATATTCCATAGTATGAATCAAACAAATTTTTTAGTCATTCATCTATCAATATTCACTTTTTTTCTTTACAGTTTGATTGTGTATGTGTGTGTAGGAGATTATAGCAAGTAATATAGGGAAAACAGTCACCACTATAAACAACACTGCCATAAACTTACTATACATAGGGAAAGTACTCAAAATATTCAATGATCATCATGGCAAAGAAACTGAGTAATCAGAACTGATATTCAGTCAATCAGTCACTACATCATACCCACATATAATCTGATTACCAGCTCTAATTTTGTAATATCTCTTTTATACTGCTGCTTGTACTTCTGGAGCACAAGATTTCCCAATGATTATTGTCTAGGTTCGAGTTGTCTTTTGTTACTACTGTTTGGGCGCTAAGTCATGTCTGACTCTTTGCAATACCTATGGACTGTAGTCCACCAGGCTCCTCTGTCCATGTAATTTCCCAGGAAAGATTACTGGAATAGGTTGTCTTTTTCTTCTCCAGGGTACTGCCCCCAACCCAAGGGTAGAATCAGCATCTCACATCTCCTGCATTGCAGGCAGACTTTTTACCTCTGAGCCCCCAGGGAAGCCCTTTCAGTTGTCTACCACTGCATAATAAATCACCCCAAAACTTAGGTGTATAACACAACAGCAATTATCTTACTGTCTTCCACTGTGTTCTGGAGTTCAGGAAGGATTCAGCTGGTGAAGCCTGACTTGTGATTTCTCATGCAGTTTTAGGCAAACAGTGACTGCTACCAAAAACCAAGGGGCCAGAAGAGCTGAAGTCTGGTCAGCCTCCTCTTCCTTTTCACGTAATCTCAGGGCCTCTCCATGTGGTCTCTAGCATAGACTAGTTTAGGTTTCCTCATAGCATGATGGTCTTAAAGCAGCTGGGTTATTCATGGAGGTTGCCGAAGGCTGCAAGAGAAAGTATTTTAGTGAACAAGGAGAAAGATATATGGCCTTCATGATCTAGACAAGAAAGTCATACAGCCTTACTTCTGCCACATTCTCTTCCTTACAGGTGAGTTACAAGTCAGCCCAATTCAAAGAGAAATTTCATGTCTTCAAGAGGCAGTAACAAGGTTCTAGAAGACTACTTTGGAGCAGTAAATGTTTTGGAGCCATCTCTAGAAAATAAAATATGCTACAATTTGCCCTCTGGCCACAGCTTACATCCCCCCAGCCTCAACTTGCAAAATAGGCTCATTCTCTCCAATAACTCTTCAAAAGTTTCATTCCATTATGGCACCAGGCTAAACATCTAGGACCTTATCATCTAAATTAGATTCAAATCCAAATGAGGTTACTCAAGTGTGGTTCTTCAGATACAGATAGTTCAGTAGTATTTTTTTTCTCTATCTGAAGACCTGTGACTTAAAGAGACAAGTTACCTGCCCCACATGCACCCAACATACAAAAGTGGGACATGACAGGATAACCACTGTATATGGCTCATTCAAAAAGGAAAAAATGCAAGCCACACAGCAGGAACTGGTGTGTGCATCTTGGGAAGACTTCCAGGCACTCTCTTGCCAGTTTCCTGATTAAGGCCCAGCACTGCTCCATGAGACTAATTTTCTGGACCTCTGGGCTGTATCCTCTGGGGTCTTAGTTCTGTCCTCTGAGTCATCTTTTTTATTTTTTTCCCATAAAAAATAGCCTATGTTTTCAACTAAGTTGAATATGTTTCTTAGCCTGTTATAGTTTCTGACTATAGAAGATCAAGGGGTCCAAAGCTCTCTTTATTTTGTATAGCTTCTGACCATTCAGTTCAAGCTGAAACTGATATAGTTCTTTTAAAATTCTGTGGAGTTTTTGTATATTAATTAAAATCTAGTGTGTTATACAAAAATCATACTCCAAAATCTCTTTAAGACAGCACCTCTCTACCCTGTGTTCCCTGTTAAGTTTCTATAAATCAACAACCTTAAGATTCTTAGGTTCTTGGGTAGGTAGGATCTATGAAGCAATCCCTTGAGTCCTTAGAGGGCCTTTGTCTGTTTAAGGTCTTTGAGGCACCTTTATCATAGGAGTGGCCCCAGATGCTCACTTAGAGCCTTTTTACTTAAGCTTCAGTTACAAATCTAATAGCATGGCTGTCCAAATGCTGGATTCCTGAAGATGCTAATCAGAAAAGTAGGAGAGGTAAGTAAGAGTGGCCCAGCTATGTCAGGCAAAGTGACAGTCAAGAGACACTAGAGATGAAGTCAGACACAGATGAGGATGCAGAGAAAGAGATAAAAAGGGAAAAAGCAAACTGTGCAGTAATCTGAATTATTTAATTTTGCTGCAAATAATGCTATACTCCTTGGCAGTACTGAGATCAGGAAAGTCTCAAGGGATCACAGAGACATTAGTTTGACATTCATTTTGGCACTGTGGTTTACAGCACAGCCCTGGAGCTAAACCTTGGGTTTTAATTCCAGCTCCAATACTTCCCTGATTCTACAATCTCAGGTGAGTTATTTTATGACTGTGCCTCAGTTTGTTTGTTTGTTTTCATATTTGAAATGGGCATGATACTGGGACCTATCTTGTGGAGTGACTGTTAGGGGTAAGTGACATATATTAATAAAATGCTTTTTTAAAAGTTCCTGGGACACAGTAAGCATTCAAAAATGCTAACTATCATTACCATTATTATTATTTTGTTTAGTTGGCTTTAGAAGATATAAACATTTAGGAAGAATTTTCTCGCAAGTGGATAAAATATACATTATTTGGTGCTGAAAGAACTATGCTCCAGTTATCTGAGAAATCTCCTTACATGGAGTTTCTCATTCTAGTGAAGCCAGACTAATGATACAGGAGTATCTCAGTTTCACAGATAAGAGAACAGAAATGAGGATCTAAACATCCCTCACAAAGTCAATCCTGAGTTACAGAACTCCTGCTCAGTAGTTTAGGGAAGGATTTGACTGTTTCCCTTTGTTAGACTGAGCCCCCACCCCCACACCATATTCTCCTGTACTGTTTGCCAATCTGTTCTTTCTGTTGCCGTTTTCTTACATCCCAGGGACAGGCAAAATTTCCCTACATTTGTGATGCAAAATGTTCTGACATTTGGGGGATATTAAAATCAAAAAGCATCCCTTACAATCCAAAGATCAGAACAACTTTCCAAATATTCATTTGGAGAAGCTTCTTGAAATGTGAAGGATCATAAATCTCTTTAACAATCTACTGAAGCTATTGATCTTTTCTCTATTAAAAAAATGCAGAATTGCATTTGAGCATAATTTCAGAAGATTCATGATGGTTTCCCCTAAGCTATTGATATATCAGTTAGATCATCCATGAACAGTAGTGTAAGAACTTTTGGTTTAAAGGCATTAGTAAGGGATGACTTCCTGGAGGAGCAAAGTATATTTTTTCTGAGAAGGTTATTTGTCTTCTTTCTAAAAATCACAGGCAGAAACAATTGCTAATACAATATATCAAGATTATCTCCTCCGGAGCTGAGTCAAATTCTTTTTCACTTGTGTCTATTTTACCCTAATCAATGTGTTTCTATAACTATTCTTGAACTGTCACTGCATTCTTCAATTTGACCCTCATGAAATTGGGGTCTGTCTTCCAGGATTATTTTACAAAATTTAATTTCTGTTTGGGGATTACTTTTAAGCTAACAACTCAAATATTTTAAATATACTATTTTAAAGAAATTTTCTCAAATCATTTCAGTCCTGCTGTTAGCTTTTCCTTCTCCATAGTGTTCCTAAGGAATGAAATGCCCTGAGCTTAAACCTAATTCTTTTTTCATCTGCTTCGAAGAGTCTATGGTTGTATACCATATATCAGAAAAGGAAATGTAAGATGTCTTATCAACTGTTAGACTTTGATTTATTCTTTTTAAAAATGTCAGCTATACATCTCCTCATAAATTGAATTCATATCCACTGTCCTGCAGTTTTCTAAATTAGTCAAGAAATATCTTCAAATTATTTATTTAATATATTCTGTTTTTATTTATGGGCTTCCTTGATGGCTCAGTTGTTAAAGAATCCACCTGCAATGCAGGAGACCCCATTTCGATTCCTGGGTCGGGAATATCAGCTGGAGAAGGGGTAGGCTACCCACTCTAGTATACTTCTTGGGATTCCCTGGTAGCTCAGCTGGTAAAGAATCTGCCTGCAATGCAGGAGACCTGGGTTTGATCCCTGTGTTGGGAAGACCCCCTGGAGAAGGGTAGAGCTATCCACTACAGCATTCTGACGTGGAGAATCCCGAGGACTGTATGGTCCATGGGGTCTCAAAGAGTTGGACATGACTGAGCAACTCTTTTTACTTATAACCAGATTTTGTTTATAAATTATTATTTTATTTATTTGTTTGGCATTCTATTTAAAAATTAAAGAAATTCCCTAAGAGATGGAAATGGAGATAAATGTTGTCCAAGGAGGGCATATAAAAGTTAGAGCTAAAAGAGATTAAAGGTTGTTAGTCAAACACCTTCATTTTACAGATAAGGAAGTAGCACCTAAGGACTTTCAACACCTTATTTGATGTAAAGACCTGGTGGAGAAACGGTGATGGAGAAATGGTGGCAAATAAAGATGCAGTGAAATGCTTGCTTTACAGTTCTTTTGCAAGGATGAATACAAAATAAGCTTTCTACATCTTAAACTTCTAGAGTGACAGAGTTACTTTCTAAACTCTCTTTAATTATTCTACCTTTGGGAGAGGGTGGGGAAAAATATGATTCAAATTTCCCCATCAAAGACTGAAGGCAGGAGGAAAAAGGGACGACAGAGGACAAGATGGTTGGATGGCATCACTGACTCAATGGACATGATTAAGCAAGTTCCAGGAGATGATGGACAGGAAAGCCTGGTGTGCTGCAGTCCATGGGGTTGCAAAGAGTCGGGCACAACTGAGCGACTGAAGTGTATTGATACAAGTTGTATTGTGTTCTTTACTAACATCTCTATTTAAATCTCTTACTATGTTAGTAACTGCAACCTTAAAATAGAAATAAGTAGTCACTCAGTGAGGAAAATCAAAAAGTTGATTTTTCTCTGTGTAGTCTATAAAAATTGTTTTCCCGAGTTAGTTTTAACCAGAGATAGAAATGAGAGCTTTACACTCCAGGAGGAGTGTAAAATTTCTGCTGATTTAAGCCCAACAGTATTCAGTTAAATCAAGCAAGCATGTGTATGCATGCTCAGTTGTGTCCAACTATTTGGGACCCCATGGTCTGGAGCCCACCAGACTCCTCTGTCCATGAAATTTTCCAGGCAGGAATACTGAAGCAGCTTGCATTCCCTTCTCCAGCGGATCTTTCTGGCCTATGGATCGAACCCACATCTTGTGCATCTTCTGCACTGGCAGACAGCTCTGTACCAGCTAAGCCACCAGAGAAGTTCCCCCATCCCCCCGCCCCCACTATTTTTGCCTCCTCGCTCTTCTTTTCAGTCATAGCTTGAATTCTTCAAGAATTGAATAAAATGTTTCCTTCTTGCCTAAGCTTGTATCAACTGCTGCTGAGATAATGATGCAGCATGCTAAGTAATGTGGAAGACTTGCCAAAACTTGTTTAAATAAGAAGTTGTTTTATTGGAACATAAAGTTGTTTTACTAGAAAGTTGTTTTTATCCAGCACAATAAACTACTTCACCAAAATGTTACAACATTTTTGTACAAATTACTACAAACAGTAGACCTACCATCCCATGCCTTTGATATCTGGCCTTATGTAAATATATTTGTTTATTTTCTTCGTAGTAGATATAGAGTTGTAAATTTTTATCAGAATTGTTTTTAATTCAAATTTTGCATGCTGCACATTAAGAAACTTAGATGCAAATAGGGCTAGTGTTAGACTGTACACCTCCCTGGTAGGTGTTTACGCAGCAGCTTCTCTCCCAGAAAGATGGAAATGGTACTGCTTCTGTTCTAATGTTGACAACCTCTAAGTGTCATTACTTTTTCCTAGAGTAACTATGGTTTTACCTTTCCTACGGCACCAAGGACAAATCAATAGCCTTCTCTAATGACAGCAGCTTGCAAACACCGAGTTGCTGTGAACTTGAAGGTCCACTATCCAAAGACTGCACTCTTATTATATCCTATCATCAGCCCAAGAATATCCATAATACTGATAATAACTTTAATGTATATCATCTATCTCCCTAAAATAACTTCCAAGAAATCCTTCCAAGATGGTTCGTGATTAGCACCATTATCATCTTTTCTATCGACACAAAAAAAACCCATGTAGTGTTGGCCTCCATCCATCTCTGATAATCTTAAATAAGGTCATTTAATACCTGCCTGATGGCAGAGGTTGAAATATCCCTCCTGGCATCAGATTGTAACAAAAGACCATTATAAGTTATCAGGCATATGATTAACTGGAGAACAGATATCAGACCTTAGGTAAATGATAGGGAGCCTTCAACTGCACAGCAACAAATTAAGGTTAGCAAGGTAGGGACCAGAAATGAGGGATATCGAGGTGCGATGGCAGCCTCCCTTGGCTTGGAGCTGAACCAGATGAAAAATCAACCCTCCAAGGATCATTTGTCACCTGTCAAGAATGTAAACAACCATCTCCTATCAACAGCAAGAGGGGACATTTTTGAAGGTCAGCCAGCATTGCCGCTCTGAAAATCTTAGACTATAGAAGGGCTGCACATCAAGCATGGTTCTCAATAAGTCTGCACCGTTTTCAGCTTTTTATATTTGAACTTTGTGGGAATCTGGTCATTTGAATGTTTTCAGCAAGATATATGCCCTACATCAGGACCAAAAATGGAAGATATTTTCTTATTTTACACCTGGTAATGTGGTTATTTTAAGAAAGAAATTCAATAAATAAAAAGCAAAAGAATATGATTCAAGAAAGCCTTTCCATGTCATAATTTATACATAAATATACCGAACGAATGGACTAAGGCATGTTTTTAAATCTAAATCCCAACCGTTGCTCATAGACGGTCCAGAGAGAGCTGTGCAAACAGGCAATAAGCAGTGTGGGACTAGGACCATGCCGAGACTCAACCCAGGAGGCACAGTACTATCCTTTCCGAGCACTGTTGGCTGTGCATGTGGGTGCCTACTGCTGCCCCCTGGTGGCCCAGAGATTCCACACTAAACCCCTTTTCCTTCCTCCAAAAAAAATAAATAAATAACCAGACCTGAGACCCCAGGGCTCTGCTTTCTTCTTTCCAAAGTTACAAGATAAGATTTTTGAGTTTTAAAAGTAACTTTTATATACATTCTTTTCAAGCCAAAATAGTAACAAAACAAAAATAACTACAAAAGTTTAAAGAATAGAATGTGATCATTTTAAGTAACAAAATCTTATATATTTATCGATTATATTCATATTTCACTTCATATGATTTTGGAAGTATGCAATTATACATATGGGCATTCCCAGTGCCTCAGTTGTAATGAATCCACCTGCAATGCATGAAATGCAGCTTCAATTCCTGGGTTGGGAAGAGTATTTTTGCCTGAAGAATCCCATGAACAGGGGAGCCTGGCGGGCTACAGTCCATGATGTCACAACAAGTCGGACACAATTTAGCGACTAAACACAACAATAAAATGTGTGTGCGTGCGCGTGTGTGTGCGCGTGTGTGTGCTGGGCTGTGCTTCCCACTGGACTTCCCTGGAGGCTCAGTCAGTAAAGAATCCACCCGCAATGCAGGAGACCCGGTTTGATCCCTGGGTCGGGAAGATCCCCTGCAGGAGGGCATGGCAACTCACTCTTGCATTCTTGCCTGGAGAAGCCCCATGAACAGAGGAGCCTGGCGGGCTACAGCCCATGGGGTCAAAAGCATTGAACACAACTGAGTGACTAAGCAGAGCACAGCACACAATATCATGACGAGAGTTGCCACTTGTTGAGCACTTCTTAGGTGATAGGTGTACCTGCTGCATTATTTGGTCATGATTCCATAAGGTTATTTTACAGATGAAGATACAAGCTAAAGGACATGCTTCTGGATCTGGAACCCTACCAACAAGAATATACGTGGTATACAAAATGAAAGAAGGAAGAGAATGGAAAGAAGAGGAAAAGCAGAATGAAGGATATTTTTCTCTATAAGATCTAGACAATCTTCTTCAATAGAAGTTTTCTTTACCTACTTAACTTCCAGAGAGGTCACGGTCCAAGGTCACACAAAAAGTGCAAAGCCCAGAGTTTGAACCCAAATCTGTCTAAATGCAAGGTTTCTCAAATGTTAAGACAGTGATTATAATGGAATTTGGCCAAAGGATGCAAGAACCTCCAAATCCTGTCCTTAATAAGCCACTTCTTCTCCCACGAGATTCCTCAGGGAATATTATACATAGAACAAAACAGCTAGTAAAAGTGTTATTAAATGCAAACTGAAGTTTACTAGTTTTCTGAGAAAGGCTGGATGATACAGAGAATCTTTTGTGCTTAGGCTGATGGTGACCTAGATTTAGACACAACAGAATACAGAATATCCTTCCACGTCCCAAAGAAAAGGGAAATATGAGGTGTAGGAAGAGCAAAGAAGCAAGAGATGGCAAAGAAATAAGAGATGCTGCCAAAGAACGAGAAATCCTCTACAACACGGATTCAAAATGTAGACAACTTTTAAAACAAGAAGTTTCTCGGTCCACTTCTGCCCCTACTTTTTCCCTTCATTTGGCACCTCTGTACTTGGGTCCTTATGATTCCTATCTGCTGTTTCTAAAACCTTGACTATACATCTGATTCAAATTTTAATCCTCACATTTCCCACCTGAGAGTCAATGCTTCAAAATAACCTAAGTTCTTCCCCTCTCTAATTAGAACCTAAGCCTCTGGTTTCACCTGTTGACTTGGTTTGATGTCAGAGGAAATGATCCTGATTGAAAGAGGCTGTGTAGGGTGGTGATTAAGAGTATGTCCTCTGAACTGAAGTCAAAGCTCTGTAACTTACTAGCCATTTAAACTTGGTCAAAGTCTAAAACCTCTCTGGGTCTCAGGTTCAATAACTAGGGGATGATAATTATAGCATCAATCTCATTTGTTTGTTACAAGGATTAAATGAGTTCATATGTCAAATGGACTTAAAACAGTAGTTGGCACGAGGCAAACCTATGTATTTGACATAATTTAATTCTAAGGAGGTTAAACAAATATCTCAACAGTCCAAGAATTCTCCAAATTTATGTTCAAAGAGGACACATAAATAACTCTAATTAATCATAAGTAGTAACAAATTATAGTTCCTGTGATAAATGAAGCAGAAAAAGTCAAGTCCTGTGTAGGGGAAATATTTCTTGTGCAAGAAATGGCAGGAGGGGGATATGGAAGCAGAAAATACTTTAAACAGAAGACACAGGAGCCGCAGGTTCAATCTTCGGGTCGGGAAAAGCCCCTGGAGGAGGAAATGGCAACCCCTACTCCAGTATTCTTGCCTGGAGAATCCCATGGACAGAAGAGCCTGGCGCTCTATAGTTCATGGGATCATAAAGAATCAGACTCAACTGAGTATGCATGCATACACATACATACATAACAGAAGTTCATCTCACCACTCCAAGTACCATCAAATCTAGCAAAAATCTCAAGTTTGTGGTTAATTAGCACAAAGAAAACTGAGATTTGATACTAAATAGTAACATAAACTAAAAAGTCGAATCTAAATAAAACCACCAAAGTCTATCTTGATTTTGACTTGAATTATCCTGTTGTCTGTCTATATGGATCAAATTAACAGGACCCGTGCTAAATTTCCACTTGACTTAGTGCTCTCTACACATGGCCTTTGAGTCTGGAACCACAGCTTTGATTACCTAAAGTCATTTTTTGGTGAAAGTTGCCCTGGTCAGCAATGGTGGAGACAAGGCAGGAAATCACAAGACCCCCAAAAGGGGAATCCAGAGAGCTCACTGTCATCACAGCTGATTCCAGTCCTGCAAACTGGAACTGTGAGTGGATCAGAACTCAAAAGTTCCATTTTCCAGAGTTCCATTAATCATTTCAAGGACACTCAGAAGACCCTTGGAAAATTCATCTTCTGGAACTTTTATAAGTTTAGCTACCAAATTTTCTCTCTCTTGGGAAACAGGTGGGACTGCTTATACAATCTGCTTTAAGAGTATGATTCCATAGGCTTTCTGGGGAAATAGATCAAGACCAATCAAAGAGAAAAAGTAAAGCTAGTTGTTCAGAGCTTGCTATATATAGCAAAAGAGCCAGCCACTGTCACTTGAGTTTTGGTAGAAACTTAAAGGCAGGCAGAGTTGGAAATTTATACTGGAAAAAAGGGAAGGGCTTTGGGTATGTCATGTTTGTAATTCTGCTGGCTTGGGGAAACTGTAGGTGGGCTAGCTAGAAATGGGTCATCCCTCTGCAATTGGCTGGTGGTGGTTTAGTCACTAAGTCGTGTGCGACTCTTGCAACCCCAGGGAGTGTAGCTAGCCAGGCTCCTCTGCCCATGGGATTCTCCAGGCAAGAACACTGGAGTGGGTTGCCATTTCCTTCTCCAGCTACAATTGGCTAGGAAAGCCTATTTGGCTTTCTCTGGTTGGTTCTAAGTTAAAAGTGGGGGCAAAAATCAGAGAAGTTGTCAGCTATTAATTAAGTACTGGTTATGGATTATTATAGAAGTCTGACTCCCTACAAGTCTGACTTATAGCAGGTTGGTTTCCTAGGCTGTTTACTGTAGACAAGGGCCATAGCCTGGGAAGTTTGCTGCAGGTTGTGGGTCATTTTATGTATGGTCTGGCCATCATACTCTTTGTTCTCTTATCTCTCACTTCAAACATGTCTCCCCCAAAGATATATAAATATATATATTGCAACAAAGTAAAAGAAGGTAAGGGAACATGTAATACAACAAAATTTAATGAAAGTTCCATCTCTAAAATTTTACTTGCTTGCCATTTTTATTAGAGAATAGGGAAGGTGCATGGGAAAAAATCTGTTCCCTGGAATCTCAAGTGATGTGATGAAATTTCAGTGATGCTTGTATCAGTTTTATTACAGCTAAACTGCAGCAACAAAGAGACCCAAAAATAAAATAGCTCAAAGAAAATAAAATATCTCATAATAATCCAGATATGTGTAGAGGATGCAAGATACAGTATCACCATCATCATCATCATCATCTTTATCACCATCATCTATCTTTCTGTTGCTCTACCTATGGTGGGAATTCTGCTTCAAAACCACTCATGACTCAGGTTCATTCATTTTCACTGTCCATTTTACTCACTATCCTTATACATTTTTGTAGGTTGTTTCCCTCACCCTCATTGTCACCACTGGCTCACCATCCTATCTGTGTTCCAGTCTACAGAAACCAGGAAAGAGAAGTTCAGGGAAAGCAGTTTTCTTTAAAAATATGGTGTGGTTACAATGGAATACTACTCAGCCATTAAAAAGAACAAATTTTTTTTCCATTTGTGGTAATAATGGATGAACTCAGAGGACATTATGCTAAGTGAAATAAGTCAGACAGAGAAAGATAAATACTGCATGTATCACTTATACACAGAATCTAAAAAATGCAACAAACTAGTGAATGTAATAAAAAAAAAAAAAAAAAGCAGACTCACAGATATAGAGAACAAACTAGTGGTTACTGGTTGGGCGGGGGATGGCAAAATAGAGGTGGGGGAGTAGGAGATTCAAACTACAGGGTTTGTCTGGGAGACAGTCAAGGACGGACAAGCCTGGTGTGCTGCAGTCCAAGGTGTCACAAAGAGTCAGACACGACTTAGTGATGGAACAACCATAGCATAAGGATCATAAATCAAATCTAAATTCCAGTCCCAGTTCTGCTATGAACTTTACTTTTAACCTTCAGTAAGTTACCTAACCTCTTGTACTATTACTTTTCTCAAAGTTAAAGCAAGAGAATTAAATTATATCATTTAACATTTTTTCTCAAAGGTACATCAGATACATTTTTAACACGCCTTAAAGAGTTAAGGCATCCCTTTCACTGCTCTGGGCCAAGTCTGCTCCTATTGGCTTCCCTTACGTCACTTCTGCCCTAGCGAACCTATTTTAGCTCATGATCACCTGTACACTCGCCTTTGCTTCCTAGTCTTCATGCACTAGGAATCACTCTGGCCCCTCTCTCTCCTCACTCAGTTGCAACCAATGCTATCTGTCTAACCACATGGACTTATCACTTGAGGCAGTTTAGGGTCCTTAAAAAGGCAGAAGATAAATACCGATGGAGCCATGTACAAATAATACAATTATGGAATAAGTAAAAAACTCAGAGACAGACATTCCCAAATTTGGACCTCACCACCAGGTTCTGCTTTAATTGACGCTGAGCAAATATGTTCCAGTAACTTCAACAACTTAAGCTCTCCACGTTTCAGTTACCTCTTCGTGTGACTTGTAAAGTCATTTCCAGGATAAAAGGAAATCACAGCTGACAAAGCACTTTAAGCTACTATAAAATGTGAACTAAAATGTCATTAACACACTCTGGAGGAGATGAGATAGAATTCTGATCTCTCTAAGTCATGCTTTGCAAGGAATTCTGGCAGCCATGAATTTCCCTAGGTGAATGAACCTGTCGTAAGAAGAATCTCTTGAGGGATGACCATGAGGTCAATTTTGAGACATGATATGGTAAAAAGTTTGAACTGTCTGCATCATTTCTCATCCCCTAAAACTACTGCTCCTAAAGGGTCATTTTTGGAAAGGTCAGGAAATGGAAATACATGCATCAGAAGAGACTGAAAAAGAGGATCTTCTTTCCCATAAACTCTCCAAATGAGTACTCAAGGTCCCAGTGAGCAAAGACCTTTAAACTCTCCCCATCTTCTACATCAGGATAATAACTGTGGGAAGGAGTGGAAATGCAAATCATATTTTAAGACACAATGGGGGTCGTAGGAGCAAGGAGAAGAATCCTGTTACACTTTCCCAGAAATGCTTGACAGCTTTACTAGAAAAAAGCATGTTGCATAATAATAATTTAGATGCAGAGCCAGTTCTCAGAACATTAAAGAAGTGGAGTGTATTCTTACTCCCCCTTCATCCTCTATTATCTATTTTTCAATTTTGGAGCTTCAATAGGCACAGAAGGACGCTGGGTTGCTTCTGGCTGCTCAAGGCAACAACTGTGATGTTCCATCAGCCCCAGCCCAGCTTACCCAATTCACTCATTCCTTCTGTTATTACACCCAGCAAGACATGAAGCATAAAAAACAATAACAAAAACCCCCAATCCAAAAACAAAGTAGTGTTTGTCCCAGCTAGATCATTATGATTTGTTTGTGACTTAAAAAAAAAAAAAAAGAAAGAAATGAAAGGCAAGAATGAGGAATTCACAGGGGATATGTCAGGTGGCAAGTGGAAGATTTGGTTTTAGGGAAGAGTGGAAGAAGAGCATGTGGATAAGAATGAAAGCATGGCAGAAACTTGACCGTAGATAGATGACCCAGTTGTATTATGATGTTACTTATTTCCTTGGGAAATGAGGGATACTGGAAGTTAAGGGAGAAAGAAGCCATGAAGGCAGAGTTAGAAAGCAGATTAGAGAACGTCAGGAAGATGGCTGGGTAATTATAAGGCCTCCCTTGAGATATACGGTCATAAATGCAAAGTGAGACCACGTCACAAAAGTTTGTCTCCAAAACTGTAGCCACATTCCAGGCTGATCAGGTGTAATACAGAGTGGGCAGATAACTGGTTTTGCCAGTTATGTGAGACAGAAGGGAAGCACAAGGGAGATGAGGATAATTATCATGAATGTGATAGACCACGGAGTGTAACCCAGGCAAGGAGAAAGTGGGAGAGAGGAAACACTGCAGAGTAAAAAAGTGTTGGAGGCAATGAATTGGGAGTCTGCCTGGGATAATAAAATGTCCGGGTGGACCTACTAGAGTAACAGAGCTTGGAAGGAAAACAGTAGTAAATAAAGAGAAGACTGCTTAAAATTAAGGTTTCAGAGGTGCTGCAGTTACTGATGAGGATAATGATGTCCAGAGTAGTGTTTTACAAACTTTTTGACCACAATCCTCAGAAAGAAAGAGATTTGACATAGATATTTAGTATTCATATTAAAATTTTTACAAAACAATGCTGATTTTTAAATGTACTCAATTTTCAATTCTATTCCATTCCATTAAAAAATTCTAATTAGTAAATTATTTTTCAGCATCACTGAAACATCACAAGCTACAGTCTGAAAAACACTGGTCTAGGATAAGTTCCATAGGGGTAACTAAGGTGGGATAGAATAGAACTACAGAGTTAAGGAAATCATGGACCTCAGGGGCCAGAGTATTTAATCATTTTCATTACTGTTGCAGTCACCAAAAATAGTGATAGAAGTAGCGGTAAAAAAGACAAAAATTAGACAGATGTAAAACTTTATATTAATTTTTTCAATAAAAACAAAATCATAAAATGTTTTGTTGGTGTTTAGTCACTCATTTGTGTCCAACTCTCTTATGATCCCATAGACTGTAGCCTGCCAGGCTCCTCCGGCTGTAGAATTTCCCAGACAAGAATACTGGAATGGGTTGTCATTTCCTTCTCCAGGAAATCTTCCTGACCCAGGGATCGAATCTATGTCTCCTGCATTGGCAGGCAGATTCTTTAGCACTGAGCTACCAGGGAAGCCCACAATAAATGAGTAAATGAATAAGTAAATGAATGGATAATACACATTTCAAATCCTTTTTGTAAGTTGACATAAGCAAACAGGTTAATTAATTAATTTGATGTCTATTCATTTAACAAATATTTGACAGCCTTCTATGAGCCATCAGTTCAGTCACTCAGTCGTGTTCAACTCTTCATGATCCCATGGACTGCAGCACGCCAGGCTTCCCTGTCCATCACCAACTCCCAGAGCTTGCTCAAACTCATATAAATCGAGTCAGTGATGCTATCCTACCACCTCATCCTCTGTCATCCCCTTCTCCCACTTTCAATCTTTCCCAGCATCAAGGTCGTTTCTGGAACTATGAATAGAGGCAAATTTCTGGAGATATGTGATGATCTCTTAGCTAGAGTGGAGTCACCGCTTCGTAGTATTTTGGAACAGGCCAAGTTAAAGAAAGCAGATATTTATGCAGTGGAGATAGTTGGTGGTGCAACACGAATCCCTGCAGTGAAAGAGAAGATCAGCAAATTTTTTGGTAAAGAAATTAGTACAACACTAAATGCCGATGAAGTTGCTGTGCCTTACAGTGTGCAATCTTATCACCTGCTTTCAAAGTCAGAGAATTTTCTATCACTGATGTAGTGCCATATCCAATATCTCTGAGATGGAATTCTCCAGCTGAAGAAGGGTCAAGTGACTGTGAAGTCTTTGCAAAAAATAATGCTGCTCCTTTCTCTAAAGTACTCACATTTTATAGAAAGGAACCTTTCACTCTTGAGGCTTATTATAGCTCTCCTCAAGATTTGCCTTATCCAGATCCTGCTATAGCTCAGTTTTCAGTTCAGAAAGTCACTCCTCAGTCTGATGGCTCCAGTTCAAAAGTGAAAGTCAAGGTTCGAGTAAATGTCCATGGCATCTTCAGTGTGTCCAGTGCGTCTCTAGTGGAAGTGCACAAGTTTGAGGAAAATGAGGAGCCGATGGAAACAGACCAGAATGCAAAGGAGGAAGAGAACATGCAAGCGGACCAGGAGGAGCCACATGTTGAAGAGCAGCAGCAGCAGACACCAGCGGAAAATAAGGTGGAGTCTGAAGAAATGGAGACCTCTCAAGCTGGATCAAAAGACAAAAAGACCGACCAACCACCTCAAGCCAAGAAAGCAAAAGTGAAGACCAGTACTGTGGACCTGCCAATTGAGAATCAGCTGTTAATGGCAGATAGACAGAGAGCTGCTCAACTTATACATTGAAAATGAGGATAAGATGATCATGCAGGATAAACTAGAGAAAGAGAGGAATGATGCTAAGAATGCATCATATGGCACTACATCAGTAGAAGAATATGTGTACGAAATGAGAGACAAGCTGAGTGGTGAATATGAGAAATTTGTGAGTGAAGATGACCGTAACAATTTTACCTTGAAATTAGAAGACACTGAAAATTGGTTGTATGAGGATGGAGAAGACCAGCCAAAGCAAGTATACATCGATAAATTGGCTGAATTAAAAAATTTAAGTCAGCCTATTAAGATGCGATTCCAGGAATCTGAAGAAAGACCAAAATTATTTGAGGAACTAGGCAAACAAATCCAACAGTATATGAAAGTAATCAGCTCTTTCAAAAACAAGGAGGACCAGTATGATCATTTGGATGCTGCTGACATGGTGAAGGTGGAAAAAAGCACGAATGATGGGATGGAGTGGATGAATAACAAGCTGAATCTGCAGAACAAGCAGAGTCTGATCATGGATCCAGTTGTCAAGGCAAAAGAGATTGAAGCTAAAATTAAAGAGCTGACGAGTATCTGCAGCCATATTATTTCAAAGCCCAAACCCAAAGTGGAACCTCCAAAAGAGGAGCAAAAAAATGCAGAGCAGAATGGACCAGTGGATGGACAAGGAGACAACCCGGGCCCTCAGGCTGCTGAGCAGGGTACAGACATAGCTGTGCCTTCGGATTCAGACAAGAAGCTTCCTGATTCCAACAATTGTTTATATTAAAACAGACTATTATAAAAAGGTGGCCAAAGCATTGGAGTTTCAGCTTTAGCATCAGTCCTTCCAACGAATATTCAGGATTGATTTTCTGATTTAAGATTGACGGGTTTGATCTCCTTGCTGTCCAAGGGACTCTTGAGAGTCTTCCCCAGCACCACAGTTCAAAGGCATCAATTCTTCGGCGCTCAGCCTTTTTATTGTCCAGCTCTCACATCTGTACATGACTACTGGAAAAATCATAGCTTTGACAAGACAGACCTTTGTTGGCAAAGTAATATCTCTGCTTCTTAATATGCTGTCTAGGTTGGTCATAGCTTTTTTTCCAAGGAGCAAGCGTCTTTTAGTTTCATGGCTGCAGTCACCATCTGCAGTGATTTTGGAGCCCAAGAAAATAAAGTCTGTCACTGTTTCCATTGTTTCCCCATCTATTTGCCATGAAGTGATGAGACCAGATGCCATGATCTTAGTTTTCTGAATGTTGAGTTTGAAGCCAACTTTTTCACTTTCTTCTTTCACTTTCATCAAGAGGCTCTTTAATTTTTCTTTGCTTTCTGCCATAAGGGTGGTGTCATCTGTGTAACTGAGGTTATTGATATTTTTCCCAGCAATCTTAGCTTGTGCTTCATCCAACCTGGCATTTCGCATTATGTACTCTGCATATAAGTTAAATAAGCAGGGTGATAGCATACAGCCTTGATGTACTCCTTTCCCAATTTGAAACCAATCTATTGTTCCATGTCCAGTTCTAACTGTTGTTTCTTGACCTGCATACAGATTTCTCAGGAGACAGGTAAGATGGTCTGGTAATCTCATCTCTTGAAGAATTGTCCACAGTCTGTTGTGATCCACACAGTCAAAGGCTTTTGCATAGTCAATAAAGCAGAAGATGTTTTTCTGGTGCTCTTGCTTTTTCGAAGATCCAACAAATGTTGGCAATTTGATCTCTGGTTCCTCTGGCTTTTCTAAATCTGGCTTGAACATCTGGAAGTTCACAGTTCACATACTGTTGAAGCCTGGCTTGGAGAATTTTGAGCATTACTTTGCCAGTGCATTAGATGAGTACAATTGTGCAGTAGTTTGAACACTCCTTGGCATTGCCTTTCTTTGGGATTGAAATGAAAACCGACCTTTTCCAGTGCTAGTCTCTGGTGGTTATATTTTATGGGGAGGAAAATACTTGGTTCTACCCTCATGTAGCTTGTAATCTAGTGTGGAATAAAGACACTGAATAAATACTGACATGAGTAATTAGAGCTATAACTTATGATAAGAGCAGTAGAGTACTAGGGGAGAGAACATGAATCAGACGTGGAATCTAAGGAGTCCTCTTTGAAGTAACAATGCTTTAGCTGAATCTCAAAAGATGAGTAAGAGATGGCCATGTGGTAAATTTTTTATCCTCTGTACCTTACCTTCTTTATCTTTGAAATAGGAATTAAAATAATATAACCTCATTTTAAGAATGGAAATTTTATATCCATGTAGTTCAACAATACTTCTGATTCTTGAATCTTTTCTAAAATATCTCTGTCCAAATAATATCATGGCAAACTTGCTTTTTTCAAGGGCAGTCAAGTGAAAACATTTCTAAATTTTTTTCTAATTACTATTTTAGATATTCTCACATATTAATTCATTCAATCCTCACAACTACCCTATAAGAAGTAATGTTCTCTAAATTATAGAAGATAAAACACATGGAGTTGACCTTGATACAATGGTGATAGTAACCAGCATATCTAGGGTTCGTCCTCTTGAGTTAAAAGCGGCAAGATTTTTCTCTGATGCACCAGTATATGCAAAGCAGCTGCCTACAGTAAAGGACAGCTACAAGGTCATGGGATAATATCTTTGAGTAACCATCTGGCCCTGATCCAGCATAAACTCACATCTGTGATCTCATTTACATCATGCTCTAGATCAATCTAGCCAAATGATAGATGTTTCACTCCTTATTGGCTTTCATTCTTTCTAATCAATCAATCCTTATTGATTATAACTAGGCACCAAATCTTGGAATAAAAAGATAGATTTATAGTCCTGCTCCTCTTCAAACACTTACAAATTAATAAGGGGAAGAGAAAATTAAACAGATCTTTCCAATCCAAGCACACTAAGAAATGCAGACAATAGTAAGTAGAAACTGCTACAGTAGCATAAAGAAGGAGCATGTACTTATTATTCTAACTCTAGGGGCAAAGATAGAGTCTCACAATCTTTTAGACACATTGTCTTCTGATAAATATTTACATTTCAAGTCTCTTACACACACACACACACACACACACACACACACACACACAAAATTATTCTAAGAAACCCCCAAAGCAACATGCCTCTATTGAGAATTGCAGTATTTTGTTTTCTTACAAGAATTTAATTTACACAAAATTTTTTCTTTTTCAAAGAAGTTGATCATATTGAGTATTTTTTCTTTGGAGTATAGTTGATCCACAGTGTTGTGTCAGTTTCAGGTGTACGGCAAAGCGACTCAGTTATACATACATATTTTTCAGATTCTTTTCCTTTATATGTTATTATAAAAGATTGAATATAGTTCCCTGTGCTATACAGTAGGTCTTTGTTGGAAATCTGTTTTATATAGTAGTGGGTATATGTTAACCCCAAACTCCAGATTTACCCCCTTCCTCTGTTTTTCCCCTCTGGTAACCATAAGTTTGCTTTCTATGTCTGTGGGTATACTTCTGTTCTGTCTGTGTTTATTTGCAGCATCTTGTTAGGTTCCATATACAAGAATAGCATATTATATTTGTCTTCTCTGGCTTACTTTACTTAGTATGATAATCTCAAGATACATTTATGTTGCTGCAAATGACATTATTTCATTCTTTTTTATATTATATTCCACTGAATTATATTCTGAATTATATTCCACTGTATGTATGTATGTATCACATCTTTATCCATTCCTCTGCTGATGAACATTTAGGTTGTTCATGCCCTGGCTATTGTATATAGTGCCACAGTGAACACTGGGATGCATGTGCATGCATGCATGCTCAGTCACATCCAACTATTTGCAACCCTATAGAACATAGCTTGCCAGGCTCCTCTGTCCATGGGATTCTCCAGGCAAGAATACTGGAGTGGGTTGTCATGCCCTTCTCTAGGGGATCTTCCTGACCCAGGGATTGAACCCACATCTCTTACATCTCATGCATTGGCAGGCAGGTTCTTTACCACTCGTGCCACTTGAGTGCATGTATCTTATCAAATTATGGTCTTCTCTGGATACATGTCCCATGATTGGGATTATATGATCATATGGTAGCTCTATTTTAATTTTTTAAGGAGTCTCCATGCTGTTTATCATAATGGCTATACCAATTTACATTCCCACCAACAAAGCAGGAGGATTCCTTTTTCTCCACACCCTCTCCAGCATTTATTGTTTATAGACTTTTTGTTGATGGCCATTCTAACTAGAGTGATGTGATACCTCATAATAGTTTTTATTTGCATTTCTCCAATAATCAGTGTAGTACAGCATGTTTTAATGTGCATTTTGGCCATCTAGATGTCTTTTTGCAGAAATGTCTATTTATATCTTCTGCCCATTTCTTGATTGGGTTGTCTGTTTCTTTCATATTTGTCTGTATGAGCCATCTGTATATTTTGGAGATTAATTCTTATTGGTGATATCGTTTGCAAAATTTTCTCTCATTCTGTAGGCTGTCTTTTCATTTTATTTATGGTTTCCTTTGCTGTTTACAAAACTTGTAAGTTTAATTAGGTTCCATTTATTTTTGCTTTTATTACTCTAGGAGACAGATCCCAAAAAACATCACTGCAATTTATGTCAAAGATTGTTCTGCCTGTATTTTCCATTTTGAGTTTATTTTTCTGAATGGTGTTAGAGAATGTTCTACTTTCATTTTTTTACATGTAGCTGTGCAGTTTTCCAAGCACCATTTATTGAAGAGACTATCTTTCCTCAATTGCATACTCTTGCTTCCTTTGTCATAGATTTAACTGGATGAATCAGGCTCCCTGACTTCAGACTATACTACAAAGCTAAAGTAATCAAAACAGTATGGTACTGGCAGAGTTCATTCTTAGTTGACTAATCTTGATGAAGTCACTTCACATCAGTGACCTTTATTTTCCCCAGCTATAAATAGGGATAAAGTTTACTTCTGTTTTCAAAATGAAATATAATTCATATATCATGCAGTTGGTATGTGAATAGTTCTGTTATTAACTTGATATGTAGCTGTATTAGGAAAACCAGTGGGTTAAAGCATCTAAGGAGAATATTCACCTTAGACTTTACTTTTGAAAACTCTTGGCCCTGAGCTATATTTTGAGAAGGATCTTAATTGAATAATGAAGTGTTCCTATAGATGTGCCTTGGGACTACCTTTCAAGAACATGACACTTAATGTTGGGAATTTGCAGCCTTTAATCTGTGTTGTCAAGATTGCCGGGAGAAATATCAATAACCTCAGATGTGCAGATGACACCACCCTTATGGCAGAAAGTGAAGAGGAACTAAAAAGCCTCTTAATGAAAGTGAAAGAGGAGAGTGAAAAAGTTGACTTAAAGCTTAACATTCAGAAAACTAAGATCGTGGCTCCTGGTCCCGTCGCTTCATGGGAAATAGATGGGGAGACAGTGGAAACAGTGACAGACTTTATTTCTGGGGGCTCCAAAATCACTGTAGATGGTGACTGCAGCCATGAAATTAAAAGACGCTTACTCCTTGGAAGGAAAGTTATGACCAACCTAGATAGCATATTAAAAAGCAGAGACATTACTTTGCCAACAAAGGTCTGTCTACTCAAGGCTATGTTTTTTCCAGTGGTCATGTATGGATGTAAGAGTTGGACTGTGAAGAAAGCTGAGTGCCAAAAAATTGATGCTTTTGAACTATGATGTTGGAGAAGTCTCTTGAGAGTCCCTTGGACTGCAAGGAGATCCACCCAGTTCATTCTAAAGGAGATCAGTCCTGGGTGTTCATTGGAAGGACTGATGCTGAAGCTGAAACTCCAATACTTTGGCCACCTCATGTGAAGAGTTGACTCATTGGAAAAAACCCTGATGCTGGGAGGGATTGGGGGAATAAGCAGAAGGGGACAATAGAGGATGAGATGGCTGGATGGCATCACCGACTCGATGGACATGAGTTTGAGTAAACTCCGGGAGTTGATGATGGACAGGGAGGCCTGGCGTGCTGCAATTCATGGGGTTGCAAGGAGTCGGACACAAGTGAGCAATTGAACTGAACTGAACTGAACTGAATCTGTGTTGTGATGATCTCCACAGAATGGAGCCTAAAGCTGTTATCTGCACAACTAGTAGTCACTGTCCTTCCATCATTGATTAATCAGAAGTGACATCCATATTGTCATTGCACCAAAGTTAAAAGATTATTCTTTAGATTTTCTTGGGTTCTGCTGAGACTGAAGGCCAATTACAGTCTGGCATTACAAATTACCTTTGTGCCAGAGTGGTCTCTGGAATCTCATGTCTAATAACAGTATCTTGCTCATATTCTTAAGCTAAATGCTTGTCTTAAGTGCTGTCTTTGTTAGGGCCTCTTAAGACATAAATAATGTGAAAAACTGTATTATGTATTTAACTTTTGTGTATATGACTCAATCAAATGTTATTAAAGGAACAGCTAGATTTGGAAAACCATCACACTGAGGTGTCAGTATATCCACTTTATATTAGAAATATAATATTTATATTAAAGAGTTTATAGACAAATTAAATTATATACTAATTACTTTTTAATTTAATATTTATATTAAAGACTTTATAGACTAATCAGTCTTCCCTGGTGGTTCAGTTGGTAAGGAATCCACCAGCAATGCAGGAGACCTGGGTTAAATCCCTGGGTTGGAAAAATCCCCTGGAGAAAGAAACAGCAACCCACTCCAGTATTTTTGCCTGGGAAATCCTATGGACAAAGGAGCCTGGCAGGCTACAGTTCATGGGGTCACAAGTCAGACACGACTTAGCGACTAAACCACCACCACTAGCACAAAAACAGAAACACAGATCAATGGAACAAGATAAAAAACCAAGAAATAAGTCCACAAACCTATGGTAAGTTAATTTATGAATATATTTTTAAACTACTAAGCCAACTATCCCTCAATGTCTTTCACACAAAATTCTGCTAAGCTTCTTTGGCAGAAGGATCTCATCTGCCTGTTACTAACTACAGCTCCTGAAGAATCAGTGGGCTTCAGTTCAGTTCAGTTCAGTTCAGTTGCTCAGTAGTGTCTGCCTCTTTGTGACCCCATGAATCGCAGCACGCTCAGTGGGCTTAGAGGATGACATAGAAATAACAGAATAAATAGCATTGCTGAGCATTTAGACCAATGCTTCTCAATGTTCACCACTTCTTAGAGGGTTCTGGAGCACATTTAAAATATTCTAAAATCCTGCCTCATGACAGACTAAATTAAATCAGAGTGGTGGGGTGAGGGTTGCACTCAGGAAGAGGGCATTGGATTTTTTAAACGTACTAACTTTTTTCAGTATACAGCCAGGGTTGAAAACCACTAAAAGAAATATAAAGCTATTTGTTTCTCTTCAATCGGTCACTGGAATTTTCCCAGTGTTACTTAGACTTTCCTGAATTGATTCATCTTGGGGGAGGCTACACATTTCTATTCACCAGCAATTAATAAACTATTGCAATCACCTTCTATCTGATCTCTTTATGATAATTCTCTCTGTGTGCACTTGGTCATACAACTATTCATTCAATACAGTAGCCAACAGCACTGAGCACCCACTCCATGTTCAAGGCAGTGCTAAGAACATACAGGGATGAAGTCATGGTGACTGCTCTTACAGACTCCCAATCTAATCGCAGGACTGCACTGTGATGCAGTATGGAAGTATATACAGGGAGGTACGGGACACAGGAAAGGTGCATTAACTGCTCCTAGGCGAGAAATCAAACATGACATCTCAAGTTTACCAAGGCAATGATGCTTCAGCTATGTACTATAAAAAAATAGACATGGACTGTCAGGTCCCTGAAAGTCGATCAGAAAAACCTGAAGGTCAAACAAAACTAAACTTACTAGACCTAGTACGGTAAGGGATAACACCACTTTGACCATATTTTAGTGGTAACTCAGAAGAGTGAAGGGAGGAAAAGATAAAGGATTTTTAAGACTTGGGCTAAGTGCCTTTAAGGAGGGTCTAGAAAGGCAGGGGATTGGATGGAAATGGGCAGAGTTTATGACATAATTGTGATTGGTTTTGAAGCCAATCTAGATGATGCAGCTGTCTGTCTTGGTAAGTAAATTAATTAGCTAGTTCGTAGTCTTATTGTCCAGGGACATGTATTCTGTGGAGCAAGTAGCCAAGTAATTTTTGCTGGTTCTCAGTATTATCTAATAGAGAGACAAGAAAATATGTCCAGTCCCACTATTGCTTACTACAGGAATATGAAATGCTGGTTCCAGTACTCATTAAGGAGATGAAGAAGGAGACAGAAGGGAATTGGGCATGAGATCAGCATGTGTAAAGGCAAAGCAATAAAATAGGGTATGCTCTAAAAGTCTTTTTTGTTTTCTGAATCAAGTCCAGGCTTTTCAGTTTGGTGTTTAAGACCTTCTAGGATGTGAAACAACTTATACCTTAAGCATTATTTCCTATTCATCACCTATAAAGCAATCAAAAAGAATTAGTCACCATGTCTAATCTTCCATGCCTTTGTAGCACTATTTACACATCTTCACATAACAAGGATCTTAGCTCTAACATTTTACCAATCATGTGACTTTTGAACTAATAATTTAAATATGTTGTATTTATTTTCTTAACTGTAGAAAGGCAACAGTAAAAACAACTGCCTCATAGATAGATACTAGTAAGATCATATATTAACAAACAGGTACATATTGAGTACCATCTAGTGTCAACCACTGTTCTAGGGGAAAAGTCTGCCCACATTCAAGGAATGTATATATTTTCAGATATTAAAAAGAGAAATGTTGAATAATGTGATAGAGGGCAACTGTGTTGACAAGGCAGTCCATCCCAGTGTTCAGATTAACAAAGATCTCAATGCTCTTTGAGAAAAGGAGCCATAAAATTATGTACTTTTTGTGACCTCTGCAACATTCTTCCCCATTATGGACACTGAAAACCAGTGAACAATTAAATGAACAAATAAGATACTCACATTGATACTATAAAGAATGAAAGTCGAGTAGTTTTTATACAAAAGCTTTTATTAATATATGACTTTTAAAAGTTCCCTAGATAGAAATTTTAAAAAGGGTAAGTTAGAATCAGAATAAATTATTAACTTATAAATATAATTGTTAGTATAATATAATTAATAGCCAGTAAAATTATAAATTATATAATTGAATATAATTGCTAATAATAAAAATATACAGTTATTAATTTTTCATTAAAATTTAGATGCAGAAGTGATGGCTTGTGTCTGAGATGTCATTGCTAGGGCCTTTTAGAGGAGGCTAATCTTGCTGATAGAGAAACAAGATAATCTGTTCTCAAAATCAATTACAATTATACAGTATTTAATATACTCCCCCCAAATTGATGCAATTTATACTCTTTCTCTCAGACTTCTAGTAAGAATTAATAATCTTTTCTTCAAAGAGCAATAAGCTCACTACTTCAGTTGCTTTTTCTAGCCAAAGGGAAGAATAATAGAACAATCACATTTTTCCAAAAAATAATTCATGAAAAAATGTATCCCTGTGTTTGCATGCAGAAATAATAGAACTCAGCTTCAATTATCTGAATGCTAACAATTTTCCAATCATTGCAAAAAAACATTATCTCTGCAGATTTTTTTTCAACTCCATCCTTATACTGAATTTTAAAGATTAAGATATATATGTATATGAATAATAATTATGTACCAGGCAGTACACTAAACACTTTATGTTCATTATCTCATTTCAATCCCAAAATACCCATAAGGAGTAGATATCATTTTATTCTGTATTACATGTAAGAAAACTGTAGCTCAATGAAATTACCACATACACCTGCCTGAATATAAGATAACCCAGAATATCAGAATATAAGATAAACTTTTAATAACCAAATTAGAATACAAGCACAATAAAAATGAGAATAAGATCCTGATTAAATATATGTATGCCGCTGCTGCTAAGTCACTTCAGTCGTGTCCGACTCTGTGCAACCCCATAGATGGCAACCCACCAGGCTACCCCAGGCAAGAACACTGGAGTGGGTTGCCATTTCCTCCTCCAATGCATGAAAGTGAAAATTGAAAGTGAAGCCGCTCAGTCGTGTCTGACTCTTAGCGACACCATGAACCTACCAGGCTCTGCTGTCCATGGGATTTTCCAGGCAAGAGTACTGGAGTGAGTTGCCATTGCCTTCTCCAAAATATATGTATACCAACAAGAATATAAACCTTAAAAGTCAAACATGATTTGGCTTATTTGTCATATTTTATTTAGTTAGTTACATATTTATTTTAAATCACATACCCGGCAAATCAATGCATTATATTTAAAACCTTAATTTTCTACCTTCAAATTTCACTAAACAAGCTTATTGAAACTATTCACATGGCTCTTAACATCAAAATCTTATTGATCACTGTAACCACTTTTCTAACAAGTAGCAATTTTCCAGAAATAACCATTTGCATTAAAGTTCTCCAGAGAACAAACAGGAGATAAGTAAATAGATGATAACAAGATAGCAAGGCAGAGATTTTCTTGCTATAAGGAATTGACTCACGTGATTATGAAGGCTGATAAATCCAAAATCTGCAGCGTTGGTCTATGGTATGGGAGACCCATGGAGAGCAGATGTTTAGTTTCAAGGCCATCAGGCAGGAAGTGGTGATGCTGCAGATAGTCAGAGGGCAGCTGACTGGAGAATTCTCTATTTCCTGGGGAAGGGTCAGTCTTTTTGTTCTAGTCAGACTTTCAACTGATTGGATGAGGCCACCCACATTATGAAGGATAATCTGCTTTACTCTACTGACTAAAATGTTAATGTAATACAATGTTAAAGTCTATCAATTTAAATTTCCATCCATTTCTCATTATGTTCGTGTATTCCTCAGTCAAGGATTTACAGAAATACACGAACATAATGGAAATACACATCTGTATATTTGTATAAACAGATGTATATACTGTTTTTAAATCTTCATCTAATAATTTTATTATCTCTGTCATTTGTTGATCTTTGATTTTTACTATTTGTCACAGATCACATTTCCCAGCTTCTCTGCAGTTAATGATCACGTTAGTGGATGCTAGACACTGTGAATACTGTGTTGTTCAGCGAACGCAGTATACTTAGTTCAGTTCAGTCACTCAGTCATGTCTGACACTTTGCAACCCCATGGACCACAGCACGTCTGGCCTCCCTGTCCATCACCAACTCCCGGAGTTTACTCAAACTCATGTCCATTGAGTCAGTGATGCCATCCAGCCATCTCATCCTCTGTTGTCCCCTTCTCCTTGCACCTTCAACCTTTCCCATCATCAGGGTCTTTTCAAATGAGTCAGTTCTTTTCATCAGGTAGCCAAAGTGTTGGAGTTTCAGCTTCAGCATCAGTCCTTCCAATGAATATTCAGGACTCATTTCCTTTAGGATGGATTGGTTTGGTCTCCTTGCAATCCAAGAGACTCTCTCAAGAGTCTTCTCCAACACCACAGTTCAAAAGCATCAATTCTTTGACACTCACCCTTCTTTATGGTCCGGCTCTCACATCCACACATGACTCCTGGAAAAACCATAGCTTTGACTATATGGACCTTTGTCAGCCAAGTAATGTCTCTGCTTTTTAATATGCTGTATAGATTTGTCATAGCTTTTCTTCCAAGGAGCTAGTGTCTTTTTAAAATGTCAAGGCTTCAGTCACCATCTGCAGTGATTTAGGAGAAGATAGCTTTCTCCAAAACTTTCCCTCAAATTATCTACATCTTATTTATAATATCATTTCCTAGCAAAGAAAACATGCTATAATACTTATGAAAATTACCATTCAAATCAGATGCAATGTATACAATAATTTCCATCTTCAGAGAGTATATAAATGTTTGATTAGATTTCATTTTTATATACAGTGCAAACATGTATTTTTAATTTGGTGTTATGCATCAAATTTTCAACATATTGGAGGATATCACTTAATAAGGGCTGCCAAACTAACTTGCCTCTACTTAGTGTCAGAATACAGATCTTCCTGCCAATTCTAAGCACATATTTAACTTCCTTTTTAAGTGTGTAATTGATTAGCCTTTGTACTGTTCTATTGGAGAAGGAAATGGCAACCCACTCCAGTATTCTTGCCTGGAGAATTCCATGGACAGAGAAGCCTGGCAGGCTACAGTCCTTAGAGTCACAAAAAGTCAGACATGACTGAGTAAGTATCCCCACACTGTTCTATGAATTGCTTATGTCTGCTTCTATTAATACAAAGCTTTACAAGCATATCACTGCTATTCACTGGGATGAATCAGAAGTTTCTTCATATACTTCATACACTTCTTCAAATAACCATTATTAATAAAATATACGAAAAATTCAAATTTTTAGCACTTACTTAAAATAAGTTAATTAATGAAATCAATGAGACAGTTTTGATGGATTCAACAACCTTACATTGTATTTTATGGATGACAGTTGCCATCTTCTATTAGTATCAGCTTCCATATTATTTTTTTAGTTTTGTTTTGGCTACAGCATATGAAGATATTGCTTTCATATATTTATAATTTTTATGTATTGGATTCCACAGGAAATATTATTTTTATTAAAAATATTAATATTTTCCTTATAAAAATTATTTTTGAAAACCACTATTTTAAATGAGCCAAAGCTTCAATGTTCAGGAAAACGTCCTGCTTTTTTCTGGATCTTCTTGTCTTTTTCTTGACCCTCCCTATATAATCTCTTTCCCCCATTTCTACCTCCTATGACAGGCAGAAAGGCTTCTCTCCATGTCATTTTCATGACCATCATTTCTAATAATAGCACAGGCATAACAAAATTTAACTAACATTTCCTCTATTAGTAAATATTCGCTTTGTTTTCAATATTTCTTCATTACAATGAACAATATCTAAAGATGTTCAGGACTAAAAACTATTTCCTTTTTTAGATTATTTCCTTATGACAGACACAAAGTAGTAGAGTATTGGATTAAAACTACTATCGCCCATTTCTGCAAAGACTTTTAACAAGACAGTTCAGTAGATAGTAAGAACCACATCAAATTAAAAAGAAATGCTATCTTAAGTCATCTGCTCCAATCTAATTTGAGCAGAAGAACCTCTGCCTTTTAAGTCATAGATATTAACCTGTTAAACGTTTGTTTTTCATTCTTTGCTTCAGGGAATTTCCCTTACCACTCCCAAGGCTGGGGTTACGTTCCTTCCTGGGCGCCCTGAGGGGCCTCTGCTTTCACCTGTTACAGCACTAACTGCTTCATAAACACTCACTCATGCTTCCTATTCCCTAGACTACGTACGAGCCACCAGCAGATTTACCTTGTTCACTGCAGAACCTGAAACAGTGGCACACCGCAAGGACGCTATAATTTTTGCTGAATTAATTCCTTATCTTTATTTAGGAAGTGACTACATATCCTTTTCCATGACCTTAAAATTCACAATTTGGGGGTTTGAATATTGTCCTACCAGGTACAGCAGTGCTTAGCATACTTCATGGCACACAGACATACAAAAAAGTAAGTTTTGAATGAATTATTCAACTAGTTCATTCACTTTTTAAAAGGACATGATATTCCAAAACAAACAAAATCTGAAAAGTGTACTGTTCTAGGATTTGGGGACTAAAAAGAGATCTAGCAGTCAAGGTAAACATTTGCTTACTTGATGTGTCATTTGCATTTCAGACCTGAAACTACCATTGTCTGTGTGTGACCTTAAGAAAGTCGACTATTCTTAGTTTCAGTTTCCTCATGTATAAAATGATGTGGTTAGATCAGATAATTAGTATGAGTTCTTCCAGTTCATTCTAATTCATTACTCTGGGAGGGAATTTATTGAGTTATAATTAAGATAATGTGACACAGAGAACTCAATAACCCTGTGCTTTTTTTTCTGATTTGTTTTGTTTTACTGGAATTTCTAAGTTACAAGATTTCTTTGCAAAGATATAACTACTTGTGAAAGCCTGATAAAGTTAGATGATGGTCCACTGTTAAGAGACAATAAATGTGGTGTGCCCATCCTTAATGGTCATCACAGGTGTTATCTGGGGCCATGGATGTTTCTTTGTTTTGATGGGAAGGTTGTAATTGTGGCTGTTGCATAACCAACTGACATTAAAGCTCAGTGTAGCTCTTTCAAGATTCTGGAGGCTTTTCAGAGGCAGGACATACTATACTGTATGTCAACTAACTTTAATTAAAAAATAAGGTAGGTTACTCTCCATACTCATCTCCTTTTGAAAGGTGGAAGACTAGGTATCTTTTATGACTCCAGATAAACCAAATTATCTAGAAATCTAATAGTTTTGCTCCTATATTTTAATTGCCATTCCAATTGGCACTAATCCCTCAGTAGACAATTATTTGTTTGCACAATTGAATGTGCTAGTCTTGGGAATGGTAAAGGAATGACCGTATTCCTCCAGCTGCCCCCTGGTTTCTCATAGAGGTAAGGCGTGCAAATACATCACTTGGAGTGCAAGTCAGTGATCAGCAGTGCAAGGAGGAAGCCCACAGCAAAGTCAAGGGTGGTTGCACAGGTTTATACACCAGAACACTCCGTAGAGGACACATGGAAGAAGGGGAGACAAGGCACCATGCCTAACACAGGCCAGAGGGCAGCACCTCTGAAAAAGGAAAGGGGGGGATCTAGCAAGCTTCACAAATATACATCTTTATTGCTATAATTTTATTACTATAATCATGTGCTTCTGGTTCAACAGCTTGAGGCTATGACTAAAACATATATGGTCAGATTATCTGTCATCTTCCTTTCCTCTCCTCTTTTACCTCCTCATCATCGTATTTTTTTTCCCTTGCCTTTCTGGTACCTTCAGATTTATGAAGCTCAGTCTTTTGATTCATTTATGACCCTTTGACATTTTGTATTCAGATTAAGACCTTGTTCAGTATGTATTGTCATATTTTCTTATATGTAATTGTTTTTCTAATTCTGGAAATTTTTTAATATTTAAGTTGTTTTTATTTTAAGTAATTTAATAATATTTCTAATCAGAAATTGCTTTAATAAATGGAAAATTGTTTAAACTTCTTCATGTTTCAAATGCATCAATTCAATTCAGTTCAGTCGCTCAATCGTGTCCGACTCTTCGTGACCCCATGAACCACAGCACACCAGGCCTCCCTGTCCATCACCAGCTCCTGGAGTTTACTCAAACTCATGTCCATTGAGTTGGTAATGCCATCCAACCATCTCATCATCCTCTGTCGCCCCCTTCTTCTCTTGCCCTCAATCTTTCCCAGCATCAGGGTCTTTTTGAAAGAGTCAGCTCTTTGCATCAGGTGGCCAAAGTATTGGAGTTTCAGCTTCAACATCAGTCCTTCCAATGACCACTCAGGACTGATCTCCTTTAGGATGCACTGGTTGGATCTCCTTGCAGTCCAAGGGACTCTCAACAGTCTTCTCCAACACCACAGTTTAAAAGCATCGATTCTCTCAAAACATCCCACCTTCGCCTTCTCCCACAGAGTCCAAAAGTCTGTTCTGTACATCTGTGTGTCTTTTTCTGTTTTGCATATAGGGTTATTCCAACTGATAAAAATAAATGGTGAAAAAAAAATAAAATATTTAAACTCAAAAAATAAATAAATAAATAAAAGCGTCGATTCTTTGGTACTCAACTTTCTTTATAGTCCATACATGACATCCATACATGACAACTGGAAAAACCATAGCTTTGACTAGATGGACCTTAGTTGATAAAGTAATGTCTCTGCTTTTTAATATGCTGTCTAGGTTGGTCATAACTTTCCTTCCAAGGAGTAAGCATCTTTTAATTTCATGGCTGCAATCACCATCAGAAGTGATTTTGGAGCCCCAAAAATTAAAGTCAGTCACTGTTTCCACATCTATCTGCCATGAAGTGACGAGACCGGATGCCATGATTTTAGTTTTCTGAATGTTGAACTTTAAGAAAACTTTTTCACTCTCCTCTTTCACTTTCATCAAGAGGCTCTTTAGTTCTTCTTCACTTTCTGCCATAAGGGTGGTGTCATCTGCATAAGACATCTAAAATGCTTTATTTCCCCCAAGTTAACTCCTCAGAGACACATTTAGCATCTCAAATCATCTCTAAGTCTGGTCTGAGATGTCATTAAGAAGAGCTCTCTGGGGAAGGCAGATGGCTTCATACTTAAAATCTATTCTTTTGGCGATGCTAGAAATTCAGATATGCTCCAGGTAAAATTTCTCCCATAGGAAGTCCTAATTCCAATGTCAAATTCTCAGAATTTCTAAAGCGGAATAACTGCATCCAAATCTCCTCTCTACCGAATCTCTTTTATTGATTTCTTCAGCATACTGACTTCTTAATCAAAGCCTTTCTTCTGTCAAACAAATCTACCTAGAAAGTACTCAAATCTAAAGACAACTTCTCAGTATATATATATTGGTCAGGATGAGCTAGTCTACACTACAGCAACAGATAACCCTACAATCTCATTTCATAACACACTGCAAGTTTGTTTACAGCTCACATCAGGGTAGGCTGGTCAACTCTCCTCCAAAAGATAATTCATGGACTTTCATTAGGTACTCTACTAGGAATATATGAACTCTGTAGTCTCCAGGACGAGAGACAGAATAAATGGAATAAAAGGTCAGACACAAAAGTGACTTAAATCTTTTCTACCCTCATTCCATAGCCTCAGCTTAACTGCAGGGGAGACTGAAAAATATAGCTCTCAAGTGGGTCCAGAATAAGAAAATTATGTGGCATTGTCACTGCTACACCCTATAATCATTGATCCCAAGAAGCAAACATGGAATTTCAGAACCACAAACTCTATGACATATAATTAAATTTTCCCTGACTCTGAAAAGATTCAATTTCCCAATAATTTTCTTGGAGCCTAGCAAGATAGAAAAAGCAATGTATTGATTCATACTGATATACCTACCTACTTTCATTCATTCACCCATACATTCACTCAATAGTATTTCTTTTATACAATCAAAACCATATCTGATTTTTTTCCATGTAATAATGCATCTTAAAGACTGTCCCACATTCATGTTTATATACTGTGTATAAATGGATATGTATCTAGTATAGAACCATCTTAAACATTTTAATAATAATAGCTATTCACTGTACTTCCTATTAAAAGGCAAGTTGTCTCTAAAGAACACACTTAAATAAGTACATTTTTTAACACATTTGCAATTATGTATACCCAATTCAGATTCCTAAAGGCAGATAAAATTGTTAGAACCTAAAGCCAAGAATTATTGTTAGTACATATATGTGATCATTAATTCAACCAAGATGACTGATACGTATTTTCTAACTGGCTTTGTTCTGTTCTAATTGTTTAACTTTAATTATCTTTTTGTATATGTATTTTATTATAAGAATTTATTGTACACTTAGCAGATAGGGTACTGCTTATAGCAACTGTCAGATCTAGAAGTAAAAATAAAAGCAAAGGCTGTAAGGAAAAGGAGAATGATTGAGAAGGACAAAAAAATTAGTTTCAAAAAGTGAGAGAGGAAAATAAGGATAAAATAAAGTTAGTAAAAGAAAAAATACAGATGGACAAGCAGACATTCAGAAAGGAAGGTAGGAAGGAGCCTTTAGAAAACTGGATGATGTTTTCAAATTATGCTTCCAAGGTCAGATTATCACTGAAATAAAAACCAAAAAAAACACAAAAATAGAAAACTACAGACCACTCTCATTTGGGAAATTACTCCCCAAATCCTAACACTGGCAAATAAAATAGGGCAATATATTAAAGAATGATATTCCATAAACCAGTGAAACTCATGCCACAAAAAATCCAATATCTAGATTTCCTGAATACCGTAGTATCTCCAATACCTAGAAGCGTGCTTTACACTGAGTAAACCTGTACTAAACTGATGGAGAAATGCATGAATAGTGAAAATCTTTGACTATAATTCATCATATTAATAGATTCAAGGAGAAATATTATACAGTCATCTCTACAGATGCCAAAGAGGCACTGATAAAATTCAGCATACATTCCTGATTTTAAAAAAAAAAAAAGGAACTCTTGATAAAATGAGATCCTGCCTTAACATTGTTATAGATAGGTAGATTGAGAAGCAACTAAAAATTCATAAGAAGCAATAACAAAATTCATTAAGGTGATCCTACCACATTACTACATAAATTAATGGTTTTGAAATATACAAATAATTATTTAAAATAGAAAAAATATCTGATTTATAACAGTAATAAAAAGATACAATACTTAAGAACATCCTTAATAGATAATGTGAAAAGAAAGTGAAAGTCTCTCAGTTGTGTACGATTCTTTCCAACCCCATGGACCATACAGTCCATGGAATTCTCCAGGCCAAAATATTGGCATGGCTAGCCTTTCCCTTCTCCAGGCGATCTTCCCAAGCCAGCAATTGAGCCCAGGTCTCCTGCATTGTGGGTGGATTCTTTACCAACTGAACCACAAAGGAAGCCCAAGAGTACTGGAGAGTAGGTAGCCTACCCCTTCTCCAGACAATATTTCCGACCCAGGAATTGAAATGGGGCCTCCTGCACTGCAGGCAGATTCTTTAACCAGATATACTTAGGTACAAGTAGATTGCCCTGGGATCACTGCTATATGAGCCTCAGGAAGGTAGCCAGTGAGATTAAAATATATATAGATAGACAGACAGAAAATGTGTCACCACAGATTCAGCTTTGGAGTCAAACTCATAAGATCAAGAATTGGAGTCGCCTAGTTTTCTATATGAATGGCATAGTCTTATTAGGTATTAATTAAATGTATTAATATCATTCTGTAGTGAAGTTCAGTCTGCATTTCAAACTTCCATAGTGATCCATATCACAGTAGTGTTAACTTGCCACAAAATGTTCACCTAGAAATTCTAAGTAAGCCTTGACCCATTAACTATACAAGTTGGGAAATAAATTTCATAACACTGAGTCATGTATCAAAGCATCATGGAATTTCAACAATAACTTTGATACAAGAATATCAAACAAAACTTAGTCTGTGCATTTACAATTACTTCGGTCATGAGGTTAATAAAACCCATTTCTATGGAAATCTTCTTGAAATAAGGAAAAGAACAAACCCCTTAGAAATTTTCAAAATCAGGACACCTCTCATAGCAGTATTCCTTCAGTCTTTACACTGTTGCCAACTTGTCCAATAGTTCTCTTTTCTATATTGTCTGCTGTTGTATTCTGAGGCTGCATAAAGTGCTTGGCATACAGTAGGTTAAAAAAAATCCCAAATCTTAGCCTACTGAAACTAGTTGGAACATGACGACAAAATTTTGCTTCCTTGAGGGCAAGTCTCATAAATCCATGATTTGCCATTGCCAGAAGTTATGCTAAGCACTTTATATTCATTATTTACATTCACACATTATTCTATAAACCACCCTGAAAAGTAATTATTATTATTTCTGTCAGACAACTAAAAAAATCAGGCTTAAAAAGGTTGAGTAACTTGCCCAGGGCTTTCTCATTGGAAGAACTGATGCTGAAGCTGAAGCTCCAGTATTTTGGTCACTGGATGTGAACAGGTGACTCACTGGAAAAGTCCTTAATGCTGGGAAAGATTGAGGGCAGAAGGAGAAGAGGGTATCAGAGGATGACATGGCTGGATGGCATCACCAATGCAATGGACATGAACTTGGGCAAACTCCAGAATATGGTGAGAGACAGGGAGGCCTGGCATGCTGCAGTCTATGGGGTTGCAAAAAGTCAGACATGACTGGACAACTGAACAACACTTTACCCAAACATACACAATGAAAGAGACAAAATTTGAATTCCTGCTCAAACCCCTAGGCTGCTTCTCCACTCAGGTCTGTATAGGACCAACAGCTATCCATAATCTCACAGCCAACCTTTCCCACTTCAAGTACGTATATTAAAGAGAACAGGCAAGGTGACACGCAAAAACTCATAGATAAGCCAATTTATATAAAAGAAATCTCTTGAATATTTATCAGGCCATTTATAAATGCTGACACTCCCATCCTAAGAATGCCTCTGGTATTCTCTTGCATCATTGCATTAATGATGAACTTTTATTTCTGAATTTCTACAGCAAGGAAATACACAGGATGTCTCCAGAGCCCTAGCATGAACATCACTCCCTGAAATTTCGCCCTAGAGGGAGAGGTCCACAAGGGCAAACTGTCTTTCAAAGGTTTATATGCTAGTCAGTTATTTTACGGTCCTTGTTATTTTCCTACACTAGGTTATATAAGGAAAATTATGAAAATTGTTATCAAGTAACTCTAATATTCTGTTTTGTATTATTAAAGGTCAATGGCTTGAATAGCTACCTTCTGGCTTGTGCATTTCATTTACTTCTTTAAAGAAGAAAGTCACAGAAAGAGGTTTCTGTGTCAGCACCCAGAGAGAATGCCAGGGAGGACTATAGTCAAAAAGATACACTCTCAGGTCTCACAGAAAGACAGCTTTCAGTGGTTAGATCCATTCTTCCATTAAGTTGTAATTTCACTCGTGTACTGTCTTCAAGGGTGTGGAAGAGTAGGCAAGGACAAGAGAAAAATGAAAATCTGAGGGGGCTGGTGCTAAACGAAGTTTTCTGTCATTTGACTTAGTCTATAACAGCAATTAATCTTTTGCAAAAGACCATTTCAATGCCTTCAATTCTTTTTCAGTGACAATATATTTGCACACACAGGTCTTTTAGTGTACATTTACTAACTGCGGTAAGGAGGTTTTAGAAAGAAAACACTTTTGTTTCATTGAATATTAATAAAGGTTAATGCATATCTCAACTTTTTCCTGACTTTGATAATAAAAGTGAACTTCAGTAGGCAGTATAAATCATCCACTGCCTTCAAGGGATATAAACAACAATTTTCTGGCACCTCATGTTTGCCAATGAAATTGCATTAAATGGTGAAACATTGGCTCTTTTAGTTCTCACTTGCTTCCTCCAATGTAATGATAAAGCACTGTATCACTTAGTCTGATCCTTCCTCCTGCCAAATTCATCTCTGAGTCTCTGGCAGGACTAAAAGAATGTACCTGAGGTGATTACTAATATGTTTCGATTATTAAAAATTAAACCTTCTTACATTCATTTTTCAGGACAACAGTCAAGAATCCCTGAGTTAAAGGCAACCCCTTGATCATCTTAACCTTGAACTGCTCATTCTGAAGACGGAAGAATTATCTCACAATCTGGGCATTTTAATAGTGATGTAAATTATGACTCTAAAGAAATAGCCAACTTTTAACAAGGGGCAGCTGACTACATCCTGGAATAAATTAGGCTAAATGTTAATCAAATAGGAGGGAACCAATATGATTCAGAATTCACTCTCTGAATCACATGTATCTTCAGCAAAGGTGGCTTTTATAATGGTGATTGGCATATACCGGGTGAATAGACTTTAGGCTAGATGGACAAAAACCTTAACAGAAATAACCACAAATAGCAAAGCTGACCTCAACATAAACATCTGATATTTAACCTTTGGTGATGTCCTAGGAAAGGCAGGAGATTCCAAGATATTAATACATATTCAAAGATGTTTATTTTCTTTTCCTATACTCATAGCAAGAACTGGTAATCAGATGATGTAGTAGAAATCATCAACCAAATTTTGGCTTCTGTTCCAACATTAATTGAGTGGCATTGTGGGAAGTTACTTAAACTCTCTTGCATAAGTCCATTTGGTTGTAAAATTATTCTACTTTACTATATCTTCTACTCCCCTTTACAGTTATAAAACTTCAAAATTCTGTAATAACTAATTATGAAGCATGAAATACAAGATATTTGTTTCAGTCACTGCTGAGTTTGAGCACTTAGAATTGTGCCCAGCACTGAGTAAATTCCCCATAACTATTTCTTCAATGAGTATCAGCATACTTAAGTGTTTGTTGAATGAATGCGTATATAAACTACATATCATCTCAATTTCTTACTGGCTACTTTATACATACAGAGAATATGTTGTGAAAAATGTTTTTGAAAACTCCTGAAGTACAATAAGTTAAAGTTCATAGTATAAAAAAATAGAAGTTAAAAAATAAGGACAGTCCATTTTCTAATTTTTTCACTCCACAAAATACCCAGAGATTAATAAATCAGCAGTCCACATGTAATATAACAGATCAAGATCAATTATATATAAGACCATGTAAGACTATAAGACCACATATCATAAAACTGATAGAGCAAAACAGAAGTAAATCATATTTTGACATAAATCCAAAAAAATCTTTTTTGAATCTGTCTCCTAAAGCAAAGCAAATAAAAGCAAAAATAAACAAATGGGACCTAATTAAAAACTTCTGCACAGCAAGGAAACCATCAACAAAATGAAAAGACAACCTACTGAATGGGAGAAAGCATGTGCAAATGATATGATTTATAAAAGATTAATATCCAACATATATAAACAGTTAATACAACTCAATATAAAAAAAAAAAAACAATTAAAAAATGGACAAAGAACTGAACAGATAATCTGCCATAGAGGGAAGGCAGATGGCCTACAGGCTCATGAAAAGATGTTCAATATTGCTAATCATCAGGGAAATGTAAATCAACACCACAATGAGATATCATCTCACACCCGTCAGGAAGGCCGTAGTGAAAAAGAACACAAATGATAGATGTCGGCAAGGATATAGAGAAAAGGAAACTCCCGCACTCTGTTAATCAAAATGTGAGTTGGCACAGCCACTACAGAAAATAGCATGGAGGCTCAGATGGTAAAGCGTCTATCTACAATGCGGGAGACCTGGGTTCCATCCCTGGGTCGGGAAGATCCCCTGGAAAAGGAAATGGTAACCCACTCCAATAGTGTTGCCTGGAAAATTCCATGGACGGAGGGACTTAGTAGGCCACAGTCCATGGGGTCGCAAAGAGTCAGACATGACTAAGCAACTTCACTTTCACTTTCTCAAAAAGTTAAAAATAGAGCCACCATATTACCCACCAACTAAACTCCTCGGTATATAGCCAAAAGAAAGCAAAAAGCCAAAAGCACTAATTCAAAATGACGTGCACTTCAATGTTCACAGCAGCATTATTTACAATTACCAAGACATGGAAGCAGCCTAAGTGTGCATCAACAGATAAACAGACAAAGAATATGTGGTACATATAGAAACACACACACACAACAGAATACTCAGTTCAGTTCAGTTCAGTGGCTCAGTCGTGTCCGACTCTTTGCGACCACATGAATCGCAGCACGCCAGGCCTCCCTGTCCATCACCAACTCTCGGAGTCTACTCAAACTCAAATCTGCCGAGTCGGTGATGCCATCCAGCCATCTCATCCTCTGTCGTCCCCTTCTCCTCCTGCCCCCAATCCCTCCCAGCATCAGGGTCTTTTCCAATGAGTCAACTCTTCGCATGAGGTGGCCAAAGTATTAGAGTTTCAGCTTCAGTGTCAGTCCTTCCAATGAACACCCAGGACTGATCTCCTTTAGGATGGACTGGTTGGATCTCCTTGTAGTCCAAGGGACTCTCAAGAGTCTTCTCCAACACCACAGTTCAAAAGCATCAATTTTTTTGGCACTCAACTTTCCTCATAGTCCAACTCTCAAATCCATACATGACCACTGGAAAAACCATAGCCTTGACTAGATGGACCTTTGTTGGCAAAGTAACATCTCTGCTTTCTAATATGCCGTCTAGGTTGGTCATCACTTTCCTTCCAAGGAGTAAGCGTCTTTTAATTTCATGGCTGCAATCACCACCTGCAGTGATTTTGGAGCCCAAAAAAATTAAGCCTGTCACTGTTTCCACTGTTTCCCCATCTATTTGCCATGAAGTGATGGGACCAGATGCCATGATCTTAGTTTTTTGAATGTTGAGCTTTATACCAACTTTTTCACTGTCCTCTTTCACTTTCATCAAGAGGCTTTTTAGTTCCCCTTCACTTTCTGCCATAAGGATGGTGTCATCAGCATATCTGAGGTTATTGATATTTCTCCCAGCAAGCTTGATTCCAGCTTGTGCTTCTTCCAGCCCTACATTTCTCATGATGTACCTTTCATATAAGTTAAATACACAGGGTGACAATATACAGCCTTGGCATACTCCTTTGCCTACTTGGAAACAGTCTGATGTTCCATGTCCAGTTCTAACTGTTGCTTCCTGACCTGCATATAGAATACTACTCGGCCAGTAAAAAAAAATGAAATTTTGTCATTTGCAGCAAAAATGGACGGAAGTGGAGGGCATTATGCTTAGTGAAATAAGTCAGATAGAGAAAGAAAAACTGTATGATATCACTTATATGTGGAATCTTAAAAATACAATAAACTAGTAAACAAAACAAAAGGAAGCAGATACACAGATAAAGATAACTAATGTGCTTACCAGGTAGGAGGAGGAAAAAGGAAGAGTATTATTAGGGTAGGGGAATAAAAGGTAAAAACTGTTAGTTATAAATAAGTTACAAGGATATATTGTACAACATGTGGGATATGGCCAATGCTTTATAATAACTACAAATGGAATATGACCTTTAAAAGTTATGATTCAATACAATGGAGAAAAGACAATCTCTTTAACAAGTGGTGCTGGGAAAACTGGTCAACCAACTGTAAAAGAATGAAACCAGAACGCTTTCTAACACCATACACAAAAATAAACTCAAAATGGATTAAAGAAGGAAAACATAGGCAAAACACTCTCTAACGTAAATCACAGCAGGATCCTCTATGACCCACCTCCCAGAGTAATGAAAATAAAAGAAAAAATAAACAAACGGGACTTAATTAAACTTAAAAGCTTATGCACAACAAAGGAAACTATAAACAAGGTGAAAAGGCAGCCTTCAGAATGGGAGAAAATAATAAGCAAATGAAGCAACTGACAAAGAATTAATCTCAAAAATATGCAAGCAGCTCATGCAGCTCAATACCAGAAAAATAAATGACCCAATCAAAAAATGGGTAGATGAACTAAACAGACATTTCTCCAAAGAAGACATACAGGTGGCTAACAAACACTTGAAAAGATACTCAACATTACTCATTATCAGAGAAATGCAAATCAAAACCACAATGAGGTACCCTCTGATGCCGGTCAGAATGACTGCTATCAAAAACCTCTACAAACAATAAATACTGGAGAGGGTGCAGAGAAAAGGGAACCCTCTTACACTTCTGGGGGGAATGCAAACTAGTACAACCACTATGGAGAATAGTGTGGAGATTCCTTAAAAAACTGGAAATAGAACTGCCATATGACCCTGCTAGGCATGGGTATGCCTACTGCTAGGCATACGCACTGAGGAAACCAGAACTGAAAGAGATACCAACGTTCAACACAGCACTGTTTATTTACAATAATTAGGACATGGAAGCAATTTAGATGTCCATCAGCAGACGAATGGATAAGAAAGCTGTGGTACACATACATAATGGAATATTACTCAGCTATTAAAAAGAATGTATTTGAATCAGTTCTAATGAGGTGGATAAACCTGGAACCTATTATACAGAGTGAAGTAAGTCAGAAAGAGAAACACCAATACAATATATTAACGCATATATATGGAATTTAGAAAGATGGTAATGATAACCCTATATGTGAGATAACAAAAGAAACACAGATATAAAGAACAGACTTTTGGACTCTGTGAGAGAAGGTGAGGGTGGGATGATTTGAGAGAATAACTTTGAAACATGCATATTACCATATGTGAAACAGATCATTAGTCCAAGTTCAATGCAAGAAACAGGACACCCAGATGACCCTGAGGGATGGGATGGGGAAGGAGGTGGGAGAGGGGTTCAGGATGGGGGACACATGTACACCCATGACTGATTCATGTCAGTTCAGTTTTCAGTTCAGTAGCTCAGTCATGTCTGACTCTTTGCGACCCCATGAACTGCAGCACACTAGGCCTCCCTGTCCATCATCAACTTCCAGAGTCCACCCAAACTCATGTCCATTGAGTCAGTGATGCCATCCAACCATCTCACCCTCTGTCATCCCCTTCTCCTCCTGCCCTCAATCTTTCCCAGCGTCAGGGTCTTTTCGGATGAGTCAGCTCTTCGCATCAGGTGACCAAAGTAATGGAGTTTCTGCTTCAACATCAGTCCTTCCAATGAACACCCAGGACTGATCTCCTTTAGGATGGACTGGTTGGATCTCCCTGCTGTCCAAGGGACTCTCAAGAGTCTTATCCAACACCACAGTTCAAAAACATCAATTCTTCAGCATTCAGCTTTCTTTACAGTCCAATTCTCACATTCACACATGACCACTGGAAAAACCATAGCCCTGACCAAACGGACAGTGTATGGCAAAAACCACTACAATATTGTAAAGTAATTAGCCTCCAATTAAAATAAATTAATTTTTAAGTTATGATTCACTATATTGTATACCTATAACATATAATATTATATAGCAACTATACTTCAATTTTTAAAAAATCAATGAAAATTGGTGAGTGCCTGGGGAAAAGAAAAAAGTATACAAAGACTTTTTTTTTAAAAAACCTTTGATTCTTTGGACAAATATTTCCTAGACTTCTAAGTTACAAAACATGAAATTCTAAAATTTTTAAACTAGATATTCAGACATCTAAACTGCAAAGGAATCTGACCATGGGCATGTCCGTTTGACTTCTACTATTCACATGCCTAAATGTGTACTTCAGCTTGAAACTAGGACTACATGGTGACTGTAAGAGAAATACATCTTTTCCAAGTTGAATGAGTTAGTTCTGGCTAAATGAGCTGATCTTTTGAGTTAAATCATTTGTATTTGTCTACCTAAAGACTGGAACATACATTCTAAATATTGGTTTAAGTAGAATTAATGCCAATCTTTTGTTGCTAGCAATATATAATTATACATTCGTTTTCTACATAGAGCCATTTCTTGTTTGTGATCAGTAATTGCATTAATCACAGTACTAAATCCATTTGCTATATTTCACAATACAGAAATAAAAATTAGTTTAACAATCCTTTGAAGAACCTGTAATTTTTATTTCTAATTTGTCTTCTGTAATCTTATTTCCTTGCTTCGAAACAAGCCGAGGTCCATGGACTTTTCAAAGGGTTCTCCTTATGTGTCTTGCATCTCCTGTCTCTTCACTGTGGCAGCAAACCTCTCTCTTCATTCCCTGCATTTCGCCACTTCCTCACTCAATTGCAGCTCACTGGCCTCCATGCTGTTCCTCAAGCACGCCAGGATGCTCCTGCCTGATGGTTTCGCATTTACTGTTTGACTTTTGCTTTTTCCTGGAATGATCTTCTCACCAGATATCCACATGACTACCTCCCATCCTGCCTTTAAACCTTCTCCTTCAATGGAAACTGCTCAATGGGACTTTGCTAAAAGCTATTTACTTTTGCAAACTGCTCCCCATATCTTAAACTTACCCTGCTCTACTTTTTCAAAGCATCACATTCTAGCAAACTAAATAATTTACTTTTTATTTTGTTTGTTGTTTATATTTTCTCTCTGTTCCTCTACAATGAAAGCTCCATGAGGGCAGAGAGCATTGTCTTATTTCCTGATATATTCCAAAAGCCTAAAACAGTGCGTGACACATAAAGTGAAAGTGAAAGTCACTCAGGTTTGTCTGACTCTTTGAGACCCAATGGACTATATAGTACATGGAATTCTCCATGTCAGAATACTGTTTCCTTCTCCAGGGGATCTTCCCAACCCAGCGATCAAACTCAGGTCTCCCATGTTGCAAGCAGATTCTTTACCAGCTGAACCCTCAATAAATATTAGCTACATGAAAAAGTATGTCATTAAAATAAATTCTTAGAGTGCTACTTCTTAGTCAAAGTGTAGGCAAATCTCAAATTCAGATGATTATTAGTAAATTAATAAGTAAATTAAAATACTTCCTGCAAAGATTGCCTAAGCCAACAAAAATGTATGGTCTTAAAATAGAAGTGCTTAACACTCTGCAGAGGACTCACTTCCTCTCAACTGTTATTCCTCTTTTGAACACCAGCTACAATAATGTACAAAACTCCATCACTGAGGAGCAACAAACATCTTCCAACTTTGATCTACTCAACCAACAAAGGTGCTTAAAAATAAAGGGTAAGGACAGACCATTACTGATCTGGGGTTTCCCAGGTGGCACTAGCGGTAAAGAATCTGTCTGCCAATGGAGAAGATACAGGAGATGTGGATTCGATCCCTGAGTAGAGATCCCCTGGAGTAGGAGAGGCAGTATTCTTACCTGGAAAATTCCATGGACAGAGGAGCCTAGCAGGCTACAGTCTATGGGGCTGCAAAGAGTTGGACACGACGGAGCACACACTGATACAGATGCAATAATCATACCTCAGGTGTTTTATTCAATGGACCTTCTCATATACACAAAACCCAGAGAACACTGTCCTCACCTGCCCTTTCAGATTGTATTCATTGCTAGTTTAGACACACCTGGTTCCAAGCTAGGATCCTAAATCTTATCCTGGAGCCAGCCAACCCATCTGCCTTGTCTAACATGGAGGCTGCTTCTTGTCTTTTTTCCTTCATGTTGTTCTGACAACAGAAACAGTGACAGACTTTATTTTCTTGGGCTCCAAATCACTGCAGATGGTGACTGCAGTCATGAAATTAAAAGATGCTTGTTTCTTGGAAGAAAAGTTATGGCAAACCTAGACAGCATATTAGAAAGCAGAGACATTACTTTGCTAACAAAGCTATGGTTTTTCCAGGAGTCATGTATGGATGTGACAGTTGGACTATAAAGAAAGCTGAGTGCCAAAGAATTGATGCTTTTGCATTGTGGTGTTGGAGAAGACTCTTGAGAGTCCCTTGGACTGCAAGGAGATCCAACCAGTCAATTCTGAAGGAAATCAGTCCTGAATATTCATTGGAAGGTCGGATGCTGAAGCTGAAGCTCCGATATTCTGGCCACTTGATACAAAGAGCTGACTTTTTAAAAAAGATCCTGATGCTGGGAAAGATTGAAGGCAGGAGAAGAAGGGAACTACAGAGGACGAGATGGTTGGATAGCATCAGCAACTCAATGGACATGAGTTTGAGCAAGCACCGGGAGTTGGTGATGGACAGGAAAGCCTGGTGCGCTGCAGTCCTTGGGGTTGCAAAGAGTCAGACACAACTGAACAACTAAACAACAACAATAACAATTGCTCTGACACTCAGGAGGTAGGCTTCTAAATTCGGAGCACCTATGATCTCTCTTTGTATAGAATCCATGTTCTGTAATGTATCATGCTAGCTGACCTGCCCTCAACAATTATACTCCATATTCAAACAACTATAAATAAAATAAAAATGGAAAAAATATATATATCTATGTAACACATAATTTATACATACCCCCAAACTGTATGTGTTCCTACTATCCTTCCCAGTCACAATTATTAACACATATATCTACATCTACTTCTCCCTGTTCTTCCTAAGCCTGATTCCCATTTGACATTTGCTGCATATTTCAGAGAGTCCTTTCTCTACTCTAGCATCTCTCTCATTACTGAGAAAAGTCAAACTTGCCCTAAATTGTTGTTTACTTGTTTTGACTCTCTGAATCAGTGAAGCAGTGAAACTAAAACTCTACTCTCTTTTTCACATGCCAAGTGGCACTCCAGCTTTGCAAGCCTCCATACATCTTGTGTTGCATCGTGCAAGGGTGAGCTCAATGTGATATGAACATTCGTCTCACAAACATTCCAGTGACAGAGTCAGCATAACTGCCACATTAATCCAACCAGATACACACAAATTCAAGTAACCATTAACTCCCTGATGTGCTACAATCCAGCACTGGCGTATTTTTTCTCAAAGCATATCCATACATTAGGTACCCTCCTTCACCATCCTACACTAACTCCATCACTGAAAATTCCATCCCAACCTCCCTTTTCTCCAAAAGAAAGCACAAACTAATACTGATTTAGTGGATCACTTCAGATTCCCTTGCTATTTTCACTTCTAAGTCTCCTTCAGCATAAGGTCACCTGCCCTTGTCTTATACTTATGGCATCTCTGTTTTCTGTTAATTCCTAATCATCTTTTTACAAAGGACCCACAGCCAGACTTAAGGGTAACAGAGCTGGTTTTCCTTGTTCCCCTTTCACTCACCTTCTCTGGCTTCCAGGCTGCACCCAGCTGCCTCAGGTAGCCCACCATTCTAGAACCTCCACTCACCCCTCCCACACCCATTTTAGGTGACACTATTTCTATAAAAGCCTTAGGTCAAAGACCTCTGGCTACACCAGCAGCACCACCAATCTGTGACCTATAACTCTTCTATGTGAGATTAGAAGCTTCAAACAAGGAAAACAGATCACAAATTACCAACAAGCTGGGCCTATTTGGGATAGGTGGGATAAATCATATCAGAAACAGACCCTCTGACTTGATAACATTCAAATTTGGTTATTTTTTTTTTCTTTACAGATATAGCCCAAGTCTCCCCGCCCTCATCATTATATCTGAAAACTGAGACTTTGAATACCAATAAATTATCTTTCCAAACTTTTCTCCTGGCTAACAATATGTGCTGCAGTGATCAGAATTTGATGTCATCTACTTAGCACAGGCTTGCAGTCACTGGGTCCTAGTTTCACAGTTCCTTAGTTTGCAGAGCTCACTGGCTGAGAGAACTTCTGCAAGTTACCTAAGTGTTCTTAGACTTTCTTTCCTAGTGTAAAATGGAAATAATAACTGTAGCCTTTGGGTGTCTGGTCACAGTTTAATAACAGAGCTACTTATAAATGTGTAGGCAGAGTTTAGAGAATGCAATAAGGAAAGAGGCAGAGCCCAGGGTTACTAATGGCAGGAGTTACTATTCCTGGGCCCAAGAGGCAAAAGACAGAGCAGCTACCAGAACCAGAGAGCTGAGGGAGATCTTGGTAAGAGGAAAGTAGTCAACCCCGTATAACAGAGCAGGCAGAGAGCTGGGCGGACAATACACTGCCGCCACTCTCCTTCCTTTTCCCAGATGCCACTGGCATCTTCCATTGGCTGAACTCAACCGGAAGCCAGAGGGTAACGGAATCCAGTAGAAACATCCATGAGTCAGCCTCTGGAACACTGTAGTAGGAAGTAAAGGGTGAGGCATGGATCTGGAGGGGAAGCAGAAAAGATCCATTCCAGGACATATTTTCTCCTTATCATCCACTCTGACCGTTTATCTGGGTGAAAAAAAAAAAAATCCATGTCCCTAATATAGATGACAAACCATTAGCTATTACATTATTGCAGAATGAGGCCAGACTCCCACCTAAAGTATAAAACATTAGCACTCTAAATGGAAGAGTACAGAGGGAGGCAGGAAAAGAAAAAACTAATTAACATGAAATTTAGGTGCTATGGTCACTGGCTTTATAAATAGCCATGAAGCTGTTAATCACCACTTCCTGTTCCACCACCAGTTTTGTTTAACTTACCTTCTGCAACACCCAGGGATAGAAAGTGTGACTCAAACCTTCATTTATGAGTCCTAATTGGTCCACACCTATCAAGTTGTCACAGTTTTCCACTGACCATGACTACTGGGCAAAACGAGCACTAACGGATGTCCAAGCAGACCCCCTAGGTAACAGAAACAGCCCTCTTTGTCCTGATCACAGAGCAGCATCCCACTTCTTCCTTGGTATTCGGGCTCATTCACTCTGGCAGGTATGGTGACCTCTTTTTCTGCCTGTTGCTATGATGCCAGAGTATCCAGGGAGCTGAACTTTCAGTTCTTCAAGACTATGACTGGGTTCTCTGATGGAAGCACTTCTCCATTGGGCATTTCTCTCCTGGACTTCCAAATTTGTCAACCCCAAAAATACATACATGGGAAGAAAAAAACAACTTTAGCATGCTATTTGGTGTAAATGTGAGAAAAGTCACGCCAGCCTCCCAAAGCTTGCATTCCAGAGCCCCATATTCTGACTAAGGAGACGAACATACGTGGGCTAATGGTTCAAGGTAAACACCACTATCTGAATATACACATATATAGCACTGAACCTTACAGGGTGTTGTATCAGAGCTGGTAATGTGACTGCTCCTAGGTCATAAGGGTGAGAGGTAAAATCAAAGAATTCTCTGGGCACAAACCCTGCCCTGTCCTTTCTCTGCTGTAAAGTCTGCCCCAATGGGGGAGGAAATGTTTTGTGGAACAATGTGGTCATGGAAACAGCACTCTGTGAGTCTGTAACTGGCAATGCAGGTAGAGGCAGTGTGGGCAGGGGGACAAATCTGTCCCAGGATATGTGTCCACTCTGATGGGATCAAAACACTGCCTCTTCAATGCTGAAAGAGGACTGACATAGTCAATGCATCGCCACATGACTGTAAGGTACACTTGGGCAATGATACCAAGTAAGGGATCAGCCCTGGTGAAGGAAAGACCATGTTTCTGAGCTCACGCAGAGCTTCCAGCATGGCTACCATTGCCGTGTTTGCACATAGATTCAACACAAGACGGAGGAAGAGGCAGATGGACAGCCATCTCGCTATGCTGGTTACCGAGGGCCTCCTCCACTGCAGATGCCCTCGGGTGGCATGGAAGGGAGGTACAAGGTCCCCGTGCTCGGTGCCCACTGTGAGAGGAGCATCACACATCTTGCTCTCACACCTCCTTCCTAACAGACTCCAGCTCCGGCCCTGAGCCATCTGCTCCATAACTACAGGAGAGGAGGAACTCTTCAAAGTGGCCACTGAGTCTTTCTGATTTTCCACTCATTTCAGAGTTCAGCATCCAAATACTTCATTTTCCCCTTATCTCGTTCCTTTAACAAGAAGTTTGTGAATATCCAATCTCAGAATCTCACTTTAAGAAGAATGAATTCTAGGGCCACTCTCAATCCAACGACTTTATCAGTCAAGGCATCAGTCAAGCTGGGTAACAAAGAGCATTAAAGAGATGCAGGGAGGGGCTTAAAGCAAGCAACAAGGAATGAATAAACACTAATATAATCAAAGGAGGTGGGATCCAGGAGGGAGAGGGATCAGGGAACAACAAGAATACTTAAGGAAACCTATTATATGCCAAGCCCTTTATTTGTATCACCTTATATAATCCTCACAACACAAAGCAGACATCATTATTCTTTTACTTACAAAAACAATAATGGGAGCCTCAGAGAGTCAAGAGGAGAAGGAAATGGCACCCCACTCCAGAACTCTTGCCTGGAAAATCCCATGGACGGAGGAGCCTGGTAGGCTGCAGTCCATGGGATCACAAAGAGTCGGACACGACTGAGCAACTTCACTATCACTTTCAGAGAGTCAAGAAGCTTATCCAAAGTCCACAGCTACTCAGCAGGAAAGCTAGAATGTGAATCTAAGAATTTCTGACACCCCAGTCCCTGTCCTTTCCCCTGCCCCATCCCACAGCAGAAGTACTAGAATCTCTTCCCTCCTGGTACAGACCCACTCCTTGCTTCTTCCCTTTCTCCGTCTGGTTTCTTTTCTGACCCTTTTCCCATTACTTAGTTGGTCCAATCTAAACTGCCCAGTTAAACACTAACACCTCAATTCCTTCTTTTCTGCTAGTATTCTGCTTTGGCCTAGGCTTTAAAGAAGACCCAGAAAATAAAGTCTCAGATAGAGACTTTTTCTCATAAACATCTAAAAATCATATTAACATAATGTTTAACAACATCTAACAATCACAAAGAGTTGGACACAACTAAGCAACTAAACTGAACAATTGTATAAAGACCACACATATACACACACATTACTTTGTCATTCATAGTATCAGAATGTCTTAAGGTTCTACTGTTGTCATGTATATTCTGCATAAAGGAATAAATTAGTGAATAAATCCCTGCCCTCATGGGATTTATATCCTATTAGGTGAGGGAGATGTTAGGGAGGAAGCAGACAATAAATAAAATAAACACAAGCAAACACATGGTGTGTTAGATGGTGATAAGAAGGAAAGACAGTGGGTGGGGGGAGGGAAGAGGGACAGCTGTGAGAAGGTGATGTTTCAACAAAGCCTGAAAGGGGAGGAAGTCTTCATGTATTTATGTGGGAAGAGCATTTGACAAGACAGTAAATGCAGAGGTCCTGAGCAGGGAACACACCAGACATCCATGAGAAATAGCAAGCAAGCTAGTGTGGCTGCAAAGAGTGATTCAGTGAGGGCCTTGTGAGATAGTAAAAGAAGCAATGAAGGCCAGACTGTGCAATGCCTTATAGCGTTAGGAGTTTGGCTTTCACTCTGAGACAGGCAGGCATAAAGGCTGAAACCAAAAAGGAACATGATCTGACTTCTTTTTTAAGAGAATCACTCTGGCTGTTTATTTAGAATGAAATGGAGGAGTACAAAGGCAGAAAGGGAAAGACCAGCTAAGAAGTCACTGAAAATACACACACACAACAATCTACTGATATGAATTTAATCATCTGTTCCTCTTCTCATTTAATAAATATTTATTTGGGGATTCATTATTTGCAAAGAACTATAACTGATATGATGTAAACCTTCTAGCCCGCTGCTACCCCTAACCAAGAAAAGGAGACTGCTATAGACTGAACATTTGCATCCTCCCAAATTCATACATTGGAACTTTATCCCAGTATGATAGTATTTGGATGGGGCCTTTGACAGATGACAGAGTCATAAGGGCAAGAGCCCTCATGAATAGGACTACTGGCCTCATAAAAGAGGCCCCAAAGAGGTCCCCTATCTCTTCCACCATGTGAAGACACAGCAAAAAGACAGCTCACCAGGAAGCAGCCCTTCACCAGACACCAAATCTACCAGAGCCTTGATCTTGGATTCCGCAGCCTTCAGAACTGTGAGAAATAAATTCATTGCTTTATAAGTCACCCAGTCTTTGGTATCTGTTATGCTAGCCCAAAGGGCCTCCTATTTACAACTATTATAAAGCACACACCTTGCCTGCTAGGAAGACCTGATAAAGCCTTGAAAGAATTTTTGCCTCCTTAATGTTTACCAAAGTAAAAACCCACAACAAGAGAGACCAACTTTCCGGAGTGTCACACAATCAGCTTATTACATTTGATATTGTTCTCAAAACTGTTGCATATTTCCGAAGTAAGACTGTAGCATTCATAGAAATATGACTGCAGCCCTTAATAAAGACACAGATAATATCAGCAATTATTTTTATTGAAAGAGGAGATTTCCATGGAATTCAAGAGAGAACTGCAGTCATTGTTGCTATTAGAAAATATACAGAAACATTATTCAACGTTTTTACATCTTAAGATTCCAGGAAAATGAGTTTGTTTTTAAATACCACTAAGATGATCTGAAGGCTCAAAGCTCCACAGTAATCCTGATGCTGCCTAGGACTGAGGTTACACAAGAAGAATTTCTAATTAGAAAGCAAGCAGAACAAAGACGTGTGAGGCAGAGTCACTGGATTCTTTAGTTTTGGCAGGTTTGTTGAGTTGAAGCATTGACTTTAGAAACTGCATATATGTTCACTGCTCCTGGGATCTTAAGAAGCTAAAACAGATCATCATTTCTATTGTGATGTCCTCTGGTTTGAGGTAAGAGGCTGTGGGAAGGGAAGAAATAACATTCTGGGAAGAAGTATGATGCTGCAGGTTGAATACCATCTTTCCACATTGATGCCTTGTTAATGAAGTTTCCTTTCTCATCTCTCCTCAACTGGCTCGTGCTTATTTATCCCTCAAGACTCCTCTTGGACACATCTGCAGCAGTCTTCAATGAACACTGAACCTCCTTGAACCTCTCTAGAATCTTGTGAGTCTATCTTATCACTTACCATGAACTGTATTTGTCTGGTCCATCAGAATATAAGCCCCTTGATGAAAGGCATCCTGTCTTACTCATCTTTGTCCTCATAGAATCCAGTCTGGTATTTAAAAAGTAATGTATTCAATAAATGTTTTGAATAGGATTAGCAACTTAAACATAAGGATTAACACCATAAAACTCTCAGAAGAAAACATTGGGGGGGAAAACAAGAAAACATAGGAAAGAATCTTCTTGACACTGATCTTGGTAATGATGTTTTTTAGATGTGACACCAAAAAGCGCAAGCAACAAAAGCAAAAATCAACAAATGGAACTACATCAACTAAACAGCTTCTGCACAGCAAAAGAAACAGTCAATGGACTAAAAAGGCAACTGCAGAATGTCAGAAAATATTTGCAAATCATATATTGGATAAAGGGTTACTATCAAAAATATATAAAGAAATCATACAACTCAATAATAACAAATTTTAATTTTAATTTTAAAATGGGCAGAAGAACTAAAGAAATACTTTCCCAATAGATATGTGAAAAGATTTTCAACATCACTAGTCATCAGGAAAATGCAAATCCAAACCACAAAGAAATATTACCTCACATCCATTAGAATGGCTATTATTAAAAAGACAAGAGAGTGTGTAGAGAAAAAGAAATCTTTATCCACTATTAGTGGGAATGTAAATTGGTTTAACAACTATGGAAAACAGTATACATGGTTCCTCAAAAAATTTAAATTAAAGTTACTATATAATCTAGCAGTTCTACTCAAGTATAAATCCAAATAAAATGAAAGCAGGATGTTGAAGAGAGAAATGCACTCTCATGTTTATTTCAGCACTATTTGCAATAACCAAGATGTGGGAAAACTCCTGTCCATCAATGAATGACTGGAAAAAGAAGATGTGGTACATATATACGGAATATTATTCAGTCATGAGAAAGAATATTGTGCCATTTGAGACAACATGGATGGATCTTGAGGGGATTATGCTAAGTGAAATAAGTCAGATAGAAAAAGAAAAATACTGTCCGATGTCACTTGTGTGTGGAATCTGAGAAAGCATAACTTGAAAAAAGAGTAGAATGCTGGATGGGGATATTGGGAATGGGGGTTGGGGGAACTGGGAAGATATTGATTAAAGATACAAACTTACAATCACTAGATACTTAAGCCCTGGAGATCTAACAAACTGCATAGTGATTTTAGAAACAATACTGTTTTATAACTGTCAAAGAAACTAGATCTCAGTTGTTCCTGACAAACACACACAAAATGATAATTATGTGATGTGACAGAAGTGCTATCTAAAGCTACAGTGATAACCATATTGCAATATATAAATGGATCTAATCAGCATGTTGTATACTTAAACTTATACAATGAAATATGTCAATTATATCTCAAAAAATTAAATGTTGATTAAGTAACTAAACTGATATGACAGTGGTATTCTCCAATTGATAGCCAGAGATATTCTAGTATCTCCTAATATGTATCCTGAAGGTATTTATAATATTTTGCTCTTGGGCTCTCTATCCAATTATCCTTTCATTCCTCTTAGCAATAAACAAAATGCTTACCTCAGTTTGCCTTCCAAGCTGACTGAATTATGCTGTCTATATCGTGATTTCCATCAACTTCATTTTTTACTACCAACTCAGTTGTACAAAAGTAACAGAAACTGCAAATTCTATCAGTCTCAGGAAAGAACACTCAAATTCTTTTTTTTGTAAAAAGTAAAAATTATTTTTCCTTTCATTTTTTTTTCATTTATTTTTATTAGTTGGAGGCTAATTACTTTACAATTTTGTAGTGGTTTTTGCCATACATTGACATGAATCAGCCATGGATTTACATGTGTTCCCCATCCCGATCCCCCCTCCTGCCGCCTCCCTCCCCATCCGATCCCTCTGGGTCTTCCCAGTGCACCAGCCCTGAGCACTTGTCTCATGCATCAATATATGGTCTTCAAATCAAAAATGTTAAAGCTATGAGGAAAGAGAAAGCTACCATTACATTTAACATTGTCGTTTTATTTTATTGTGACCTCTTATGTGCCATATTTCGTTATAATACCTCTCCCATCTCTCTCCAACTCCTCCTCAAGATTTCCAGTTTGATACATTTTCTAGTCTCCCAAGTCCTAAATCTAGAATCTGCCATTGACTTTTCCCTCTCCACAAAATATTTAATCAGTTTCTATATCCTCCAATTCTCCCTTCACAGACTTGCTCATATCTGTCCCTTCCTTTCCACTGTAATTGCTCAGCTCAACTATTACAACAGCCTCCTAAAGAGTCCCCCTGATTTAGGCCTCTTCCTCTTCTGGGTAACAACAAGATCCACCTTCTTAAAACATCATCAAGAGCATGTCACATCTGTCTATTAAAGACTTCTTTGGGGTCTTCCTTGGTGGCTTAGTAGTAAAGAATCTACCTGCCAATGCAGGAGACATGGGTTCAATCCCTGGTCAGGGAAGATCCCACATGCCCTGAAGCAACTGATCCTGTGCACCACAACTATTGAGCCTGTGCACTATAGCCCAGGAGCTGCAACTTGTGAGCCCACGTGTCGCAATTACTGAAGCTACATTCCTAGAGCCCTTGCTCTCCAACAGAAGCCACTGCAATGAGAAGTTCACCTCAACTAGAGAAAGCCCATACGGTCAAATAAATAAGTTAATTAAATTTTTTTTTTTTAAAGACTTCTTTGGTTTCTTTGATATCCAACACCTACATGATCTGTGTTGGTTCACAAAATGAGGACTTCCCCAGGTGAAATATGAAACTGGCCCTCTCTCACAGAATCTTACCGTGGGATTCTCTAGTCTATTTTCCTATCCAATGTGACAAACTTTCTGTTGAGAAGTTTAAAACAACTGAAATCTCCTCCACTATTTGAAGAACAGAGGGAGGTGGGATGGGAGACCGGGATGGGGAATTCGTGTAACTCTATGGCTGATTCATATCAATGTATGACAAAACCCACTGAAAAATAAAAATTAAAAAAATAAAATAAAAAATTAAAAAATTAAAAAAAAAAAAAAAAAAAAAAACAGTTGTCCATATATCCCAACAGATTTTGTATCAACAATACAAAACCTTTCGTTGCACTAAAACTGTAATTTGGAGGATTGTTCATTACTACAGTTTAGTCTATCCGGACAAATATAGAGTCAGAGGGTAGCTCATTTCCTGAGATGAGATAAGAAAGACTTCTCAGAAGGTAAGATGAATTCATAGACATCAATTTCTAAGTTCTAGTTCCAAGGAAGCTATATGCATTTAGGGTGTGTGAACAGTCAGTCACAGCATTGTGACCTCAGGAAAATAAATAGATGTAAATGTCTTGCTTTAGGCAACAAGGATTGACATCCATTATCTCCAAGGCTCTTGTTAGCTCTAAGGTTATCAGGAAAGTTTGAAATTTCACATTCTCTTTGACGACTATTTCAAACAAAAGTATATACAGACAATATTCAGTTAATTGGAATAACTCATTTTTATTAAATTATTTGTGTAAGGTAAAGTCAGCCCTATAAGAACAGAGTCTTACATCTATTCACTGAAAATCTTTTATTCCTATAATAGGACTGTCTCAATAAAGAGGCTAAAAGCTTTGCAATGTCAAAAGTTTCATTGGGCCCTTTACATGAAATATTTGGGCTAAATACTGGTCTTTGGGTTAAAAAAATTAATCTAAGCATAATTTATAAAATGACTCCTCTTAAAACCTATGACTCCCCTAGAATTGTATCTCTAATGAAAAGCCTTAGGGGAAAAAATACTATGTCTAGCTGAGCTAAAGTGTATCCCACTTTTCCTTCACATGTGTGGCCAGTCAGATATTTTCCCGTTAATAAGATATTGCCTCAAAAGATACTTCTCAAATGCAAATCAAAACCTCAATGAGGTACCATTACACGCCAGTCAGGATGGCTGCTATCCAAAAGTCTACAAGCAATAAATGCTGGAGAGGGTGTGGAGAAAAGGGAACCCTCTTACACTGTTGGTGGGAATGCAAACTAGTACAGCCACTATAGAGAACAGTGTGGAGATTCCTTAAAAAACTGGAAATAGAACTGTCATATGACCCAGCAATCCCACTCCTGGGCATACACACCAAGGAAACCAGATCTGAAAGAGACACGTGCACCCCAATGTTCATCGCAGCACTGTTTATAATAGCCAAGACATGGAAGCAACCGAGATGCCCATCAGCAGACGAATGGATAAGAAAACTGTGGTACATATACACAATGGAATATTACTCAGCCATTAAAAAGAATACATTTGAGTCAGTTCTAATTAGATGGATAAAACTGGAACCCATTATACAGAGTGAAGTAAGCCAGAAAGATAAAGACCATTACAGTATACTAACACATATACATGGAATTTAGAAAGATGGTAACGATAACCCTATATGCAAAACAGAAAAAGAGACACAGATGTATAGAACAGACTTTGGGACTCTATGGGAGAAGGTGAGGGTGGGATGATCTGAGAAAACAGCATCGAAACATGTATATTATCAAGTATGAAACAGATCGCCAGTCCAGGTTGGATGCATGAGACAAGTGTTCGGAGCTGGTGCACTGGGATGACCCAGAGGGATGGGATGGGGAGAGAGGTGGGAGGGGGGGTTCAGGATGGAGAACACATGTAAATCCATGGCTGATTCATGTCAATGTATGGCAAAAACCACTACAATATTGTAAAGTAATTAGCCTCCAACTAATAAAAAGAAACGGGAAAAAAAAAGATATTTCTCAGAAGCCTTTTACAGTTTTAATCTCCGCATAACACTAAGGCTGTTAGCTGCATCTGACAAATTTACCTATAAATTTTTGTCACTGCAAAAAAAAAAAAAAAATGGTGTGCATATATTCTAAGTTGGCTAAAACCCAACTGATTTTTTACAAAGTAATAACCACTTAATTTATTATATTTTTAATTCTTATTTAAACATTAATTTAAATTATTAAAGATTAACACAATGGCTCACTCCCTCACCTATTCAGGTCTTTATTCAAATGTCACCTTTTCAGTAAGTCTTTTCCTGAATGCACTATTTTAAAATCAAATTCTCCCTACTCCAAGGATACACAATCTCCCTCTCCTGCTATATGTTCCTCCACAGCCTTTATCACGTTCTAACAATACACTGTTTTACTTACTTATCACTTGTGTTGTCTCATTAGAATATAAGTTCCTTGAGGATAGGAATCTCAAGTCCATATCTGCATCTTAACAACTCAGAAGAATATCTGACACATAGTTCAGTTCAGTTCAGTTCAGTCGCTCAGTCGTGTCCGACTCTTTGTGACCCCATGGACTTCAGTACACCAGGCTTCACTGTCCATCACCAACTCCGGGGGCTTACTCAAACTCATGTCCATCCAACCATCTCATCCTCTGTCGTCCCCTTCTCCTCCCGCCTTCAATCTTTCCCAGCATCTGGGTCTTTTCAAATGAGTCACTTCTTCGCATCAGGTGGCCAAAATATTGGAGTTTCAGCTTCAACATCAGTCCTTCTAATGAATATTCAGGACTGATTTCCTCTAGGATGTACTGGTTGGATCTCCTTGCAGTCCAAGGGACTCTCAAGAGTCTTCTCCAATACCACAGTTCAAACGCATCAATTCTTCAGCATTCAGCTTTCTTTATAGTCCAACTCTCACATCCATAATGACTCCTGAAAAAACCATAGCCGTGACTAGATAGACCTTTGCTGGCAAAGTAATGTCTTTGCTTTTTAATATGCTGTCTAGGTTGGTCATAACTTTTCTTCCAAGGAGCAAGCATCTTTTAATTTCATGGCTGCAGTCACCATCTGCAGTGATTTTGAAGCCCCAAAAAATTAAGTCTGTCACTGTTTCCATTGTTTCCCCATCTATTTGCCATGAAGTGATGGGACCAGATGCCATGATCTTAGTTTTCTGAATGCTGAGTTTTAAGCCAACTTTTTCACACTCCTGTTTCACTTTCATCAAGAGGTTCTTTAGTTCTTCTTCACTTTCTGCCATAAGTGTGGTGTCATCTGCATATCTAAGGTTATTGACATTTCTCCCGGCAAGCTTGATTCCAGCTTGTGCTTCATCCAGCCCAGCGTTTCTCATGATGTACTCTGCATGTAAGCTAAATAAGCAAGGTGACAATACAATTGACATACTCCTTTCCCGATTTGGAACCAGTCTGTTGTTCCATGTCCAGTTCTAACTGTTGCTTCTTGACCTGCATACAGATTTTTCAAGAGGCAGGTCAGGGGGTCTGGTATTCCAATCCCTTTAAGAATTTTCCACACTTTATTGTGATCCACACAGTCAAAGGCTTTGGCATAGTTAATAAAGCAGAAGTAGATGTTTTTTTGGAACTCTTTCACCTTTTCAATGATCCAACAGATGTTGGCAATTTGATCTTTGGTTCCTCTGGCTTTTCTAAATCCAGCTCGACATCTGCAAGTTCACAGCTCACGTACTGTTGAAGCCTGGCTTGGAAAATCTTGAGCATTACTTTGCTAGCATGTGAGATGAGTGCAATTGTGTGGTAGTTTGAGTATTCTTTGGAACTGCCTTTCTTTGGGATTGAAATGAAAACTGACCTTTTCCAGTCCTTGGTCACTGTTGAATTTTCCAAATTTGCTGGCATACTGAGTGAAGCACTTTCACATAGTAGATAGTCAATAAATATTTCTTGAAATAATGAGTGAAAAAATGAACACCCTTCCAGGAGACCTTTAAACACAGACAAGATAAACCACTGTGTAATAGAATCTCTGCTGTTGAATGATTCAAGCCCAGAAAATGAACTGGCTCTTCCACACAAATTCTAGCAGGAAACAGCACAGACACTGGTGAACCTAGGTTCATATTATCAGAGAATTGCTTCTATTTTATCTATAAATAGATCTTCTTAGAATAAGGGAAAGGATAGCAAGTTAACCAATGCCTTGTCAAACACTATAAACCTAATGGCAGCAACAAAACATTACCCAGAATTTGACAAGAGCAGTGTTCACAGGCTGATCTTTCTTAAAAGAATCATGTTTAACACTTTTTCAAATTGTACTTGGTATAAATTGTTTGCATAACCTAAAGTGTTAGTCGCTCAGTCATGTTCAACTTGTTGAAACCCCATGGACTATAGCTGTCCAGGCTTCTCTGTCCATGGAACTCTACAGGCAAGAATATTGGAATGGGTTGACATTCTCTTCTCCAGGGGATATTTTTGACCCAGGGATCGAACCCAGGTCTCCAACATTGCAGGCAGATTCTTTACCATCTGAGCCACCATGAGGTTAACATAATACAACTGCCAATATTATAACAACTTAGAAGACACAATAAAGAAAAAGTGACATGAGCAGGGTTAAGTTTCCCACGTGACTCAGTGGGTAAAGAATCTTCATGCAATGCAGGAAATGCAGGCAGATGTAAGTCCGATCCCTGGGTGGGGAAGTTTCCCTGAAGGAAGGCATGGCAACCCACTCCAATATACTTGCCCCGAGAATCCCATGGACAGAGGAGTCTGGTGGGCTACAGTCCATAATGTTTCAAAGAGTTGGACACAACTGAGCTACTGAGCACACACACAAGCTTCCAACAGCAAGTTTTGCTTTAGCAATCTCTAAAGATTTATTTTCAAGAACTAGAAAATCATTTGTAACAAAATGGGCTCTGTGAATTTGTCTGCTCTTACCTATTACCAATAATTAGGTTATAAGAGATTGATAATGTCCCAGGGTTTGGGTTATTGCTTTTAGAGGACTAGGAGAAGGAAAGTGGTTTAAGTCAAATATATCACTTAGAACTACAAGATTGCAAGTGTAAATCAAGTTCAAGCAACAAAGATACAATGCCTAAAACCAAATACAAAGACTTAATATAGAAACACTGAACTTTAAACAAGTAAAATTGGAATTTACAAAGCCTGTTTACATCCTTTCATTTATTTATTCATTCAAATAGGTACTATATTTATTCATTCTTTTATGTACTATGCACTGGTAGTGCAGTGCTGAACAAATCACCTGTTTCTTAAAGAATAATTCCAGGCACTCCAAAAGCATAAGCAAAGAAACAGGAAAGAGATTGTAGAGCTCAAGGCAAAATTAAAACCTATAATCTTGTCTCTAAATCAAATAAAAATGATTCATAGAAAAAGGAATCAAAGAAGTGTCAAAGGTACTGGAGAATAACAAATCCTTCTTAAAGATTTTTGGGCCATTTTTAAAGTCTTTATTGAATTTGTTACAATATTGCTTCTGTTTTATGTGTAGGTTTTGTGGCTGTGAGGCATGTGGGATCTTAACTCCCTGATCAGGGATCAAACCTGCACACCCTGCACTCAAAGGCAAAGTCTTAATCACTGAACTTCCAGGAAAGTCCCCAGGGGTCTAATATGTCTTAACAAGCAAAAAAGCAAAAACAAAAAACAGACAATTAGTACTGGTTTCATATAATGAGTACATTGTTTAGTACAGTATCTCCCCTTAAGAATCCTTGACAGTATGTGTCTCAGCTTTTCTTTCATTTATCAGTTCAAAACAAATACATTTTACCATACAAGAAATTTTAAAAAGTTATGTCTAGCACTGAAACACTGCAGGGATCCTCAGACTTTTCTCGTCTAACAATTCTCTTTTTTCATTACCACTGATATCACCTCTTATATTCTACCATATGCTATAACAGCAAAGAGATCTGGACCAGAAATCATAATGTCTGGATTTTAGTTCTGGATCCAAGCACGCATGCTCGGTCATTTCAGTTGTGTCCACTCTTTGCCACGCTATGGACTGTAACCCACCAGGCTCCTCCATCCATGGGATTCTCCAAGCAAGAATACTGGAGTGTGTTGCCACACCCTCCTCCAAGGGATCTTCCCCACCCAGAGACTGAACTAACATCTGCCTGCATTTCCTGCATTGCATGTGGATTCTTTACCCACTGAGCCACCTGGGAAGCCCAGTTCCAGATCCATCAATCATTAATTATCTGTGTGAATTTTATGTGAACTGTGACAAGTTACTTAACATAGACTGACCTCAGTTTTCTCATCTGCAAAATTAAATAATATCTATCCTAACCTAACCCACAAGTCAGTTATAAAGAACAAATGGCATAATGTATTTGTTAATATCTCACTAAACCACTATGGGGCAAATACAAGTACAATATCCATGTTTTCCTTCAAAGTTATATTGACATTCAACCCTGTAAGCAACAGAAAGTATGATTTTATATCATTGTATGTTAATCAGAATCTTAGTCATATCTTTTTATGTATCATTATGGTAGATCTAAACAAAAAGATTTTTCAGTTGACATTCAGTCAAGACCTCCCAAAGTTAAAAAAATTTTGGGTGTATAGTGAAGAAGCAGGAAGCCTGGCATGCTGCAGTCCGTGAGATTGCAAAGAGTCACACACAACTTAGTGACTGGCCAACAATTATCTATCAAGTTGTCTTTTTAAAAACCTCCACATCTGTGCAATGCTAAATTAATTAAAGAAGATCATTAGACTGAGGTGGTTTCAATGACTTGGTAGCCTACGTATGCAAACCCAAAAACCTATAGTGCCTCAAGGTTAAGAAGCTGAAACCTGAGGAGTACAAACCACACACAGACAACCAGGCTTTCCCAAATAAGGCAACTACTTAAATTTCAACCAATTAAATAATTTCCTTGCTCTGCTTTCAAATCTCCTTACAGAAGTCTTGCCCCTAGCTCCCGTCAATGAGGACTCCTAACCACATCCAATTTGGTGTTGTTCAATTCAAATAAATTTTTGTTCAAATAAACTTTTAACATCTTTAATATACCTCAGTTTATCTTTAAACAACAGAATGCCTCACTTTAATACAGAAATCTAGGCATCTTCTTAGACACCTACCTCTCCCTTTCCATCTTGTCTCCCTCTTAATTCATCATCAAGTCAATTATTCTCAATATTTGTTTGTGCATGCGTGCACAGTCCCTAAGACTCTGTGACCCCATGGACTGTAGCCTGTCAGGCTCCTCTGTCCATGGGACTTCCCAGGTAAGAATACTGCAGTGGGTAGAAGAATACTTCTCCAAGGGATCTTCTGGATGCAGGGATCAAACCCATGTCTCATGCTTGGCAGGCATATCCTGCTTGGCAGGCAGATTCTTTATCACTGAGCCACCTGGGAAGTCCATTACTCTCCCCAAATCTTCATGTGTTCACTGATCAAGAAGCTGTCCAAACCCCTCTCTTCTGGGTTTTTATGGATGCATCATTACTAGGAAAAACAGAATACATCATTAATCATTGGCAGCTGATCTAACCTCCAGCCCCTTTCCCTTCCTTAGAGATCAAGGAGTTAGGGACTGAACGTTTCAACCCTCTAGCCACGTGATCGGCTCTCTCAGCAAACAGTCCTCCTCTTTAGGTACATCCAAAAATCACCCCATTAACATATCAAAGACAGCCTTATTGGTCTCTTCACTTTGAAAATTCCAAGGGTTTAGAGAGCCTCGTGTCAGAAATAGTGACAAACCACCAAATATACATATCTCATATTATAAACCACATCACACCCTCCATTTTTTATACTGCAGGCAGAGTGAGCTTTACAAAAGGCCTATGTTACTCTCTTGCATAAAACATTTGAGAGACAAGGACTTAAACATATACATCACCATATGTAAAATAGATAGCCAGTGGGAGTTTTGCTTCATGACACAGGGAAACCAAAGCCAGTGCTCTGAGATAACCTAAAGGGGTGAGATGGGGACGGAGGTGGGAAGAAGGTTCAAGAGGGAGGGAACATATGCATACCTATGGCCAATTCATGTTGATGTATGGCAGAAACCACCACAACATTGTAAATTAATTATCCTCTAATTAAAAATAAAAAATTTAAATTAAAAAAAAGCATGATGATGATACTGTATTTATCATGTGATAAATTACAAAGTGGGCTTCCCTGATGGCTTAACAGGAAAGAATCTGCCTGCCAATGCAGAAGATGTGGGTTCAATCCCTGCACCAGGAAGATCCCCTGGAGAAGGAAATGGCGATCCATTCCAGTATTCTTGCCTGGGAAATCCCATGGACAAAGGAGCCTGGTGGTGCACAGTCCATGGGGTTGCAAAGAGTCAGAAATGACTGAGTACAGGAAACACTAAGTATGACATAAAGTACTTCAAGGCCCTCAAAATCTGCCCTAGCTTCTCTCCAGTTTCCATCTTATGCCACTCTATCACTGTCTGCATGCCAGCCCACTTCCTTCAGTTTCTCCAGTGCACCATATTCTTTTCAACCTTGGGAATTTCACACATGTTGTTTCCTCTCTCTGGAGTATTTCCCCAGGACTATATTCCCTCTGTATTGCATATGAACTTTCATCTCCGACCTCTCAGACTACATGACATTCCTATAATTTAATCCTTCAACACATACTTCCTTTTCAAAGCATCCACCCAGCTTATTATTAAATTATTAATCCTCCACTTATACATTTAGTGTCTATACGCTCTTCCAGAATAAATACTCAGCAAGGCAGGAACTATACCTTTCCTGTCCATCACTATGCTTCGATACCTACTATGTCCTATGCAATAGGCCTTATCCAAGCTCCTAAGACTTGGGTATGATTTTTCATGGTATCCTGTCTACTAAAGCCCCTTCTCTCTACTATCTCATGCAATGTTTCCACCTGGGACATCCTCTATACTCTTCAAGGTGAAACTCAAATACCACCTTGTCCTTGTAATATTTTACCCTACCACCAACAGGAAGAAATAACAAATTCCATTTTGCTACCCAACAACTTTACACATAGCTTATTACAACAAGTGACAAATTCTATTTCAGGTGTCTCTATGGGCCCTACTTTCTTACACAAGACTGAAGTCCCTGAGTGCATTAATCATTGTTGAAGTCTTTCATTCTGTTCCTTAAATATTTGGTTTTCTCTTTCTGAGCATTTGGTTAAATTCCCCACCCTCTCAGAGGTTAATTGTGATCATGTCACTTGCTTCAAGCAATGGCATACAGGTGAACAAGATCTGCACTGCTTCCAGGCAGATGCTTACAGAGGTAACACACTCTCTTTCCCTCTGCCACAGACGTACAATTGAGGTGGCTGTTATCCTGGCCTGAGTCTTAGAGGAGGAATGAAGGGAGCACAGCCCCAAGACAAGCCACAGCAGACATGTAGCATGAGGAAGAAATAAACTTTGCTTCAAGTCACTGCGATTTGGAGGTTGTTTGTACTATAATTTATATAATCTAGCTTATTCTGACAGTTCACTTTTTTACATCATTATATATCCAGGACTCGGTCCAAAGCTCAATACACAGTGTTCAAAAATGTTTAATGAACTGACTTGAAATTGATCATGTATATACAGCATAGATTAATCACAGGCTTTACAACTTTTTCAGTTCTCAAAGCTGCCAGCAGTGGTGTTTAACTGAGCAGATCCAACACTATACAGTCAGACTAAGTTAATTTACCTAAAAAGAAAGACATTTAATTCAATTTGTATTGATTAGTCAGTGATCTCATTCACTGATTTTCAACCCTTGATGTGCATTAGAATAACTCTACATTGAATTTTCAAAACATAGATGCTTCAGATCCATCCTCAGAGTCTGAATTGGGACATCCAGACTGAGGGCTAGTCCTCTAAATTGAGAAAAACCTCAACAAGTGATTCTTATGCACATAATGATTGAACCATGGTTGTTATCTTTTGTTTAAAATCTGTCTGAACATAATGCAGACTTGGCTTTTTTCCCCACACTTCTTTAATAGCAGAAAAAAGTTTCATAAGAGAAGACAAAAAAATAGATGAAACAGAAAGAGTGGTGGAAAAAACCTTGGCCAAATCTTCTAGTTAAAAATTCTAGTTTACATATCAACTTGACAACATTTTCTCTTAGTTCATTTCCCAACTTCCCTTTAAAATTCCTTTGAGTATTTTAAATTACACAATTTTTATTAGAAAGTAAAAAATTTTTTTTAATCTCCTGAGCCAAAATATCAGATGTTGGAAAGGATTTGGAGCAACTGGAATTCTCAGTTAACAGTTACAACTGTTAGTATTCTTGTAAATCAGTAGAGTTGTAAAATGATTTGGTAGTACTTACAAAGCTGAATATATGACAGTTCAGTGACTTGATAATTACATTCATGGATATATAGCAAAAACATCTGCACATTTATACTTTCAAAAAGACATGTTCTAGAATGTTCATAGCAACACTGTTAATAATAGCCAAACACTGGAAACTATCCAAATGTCCCTCAAGAACAGATAACAAATAAATCATAGTATATTCACTCAAAGGAACATAGTAAGGGAATAAAATGTGCACTCACACACAGCAATATAAATGAAACTCACAAACAATATTGAGTAAGAAAAGTCAAATACACAAAAAGAACATTCTATAAGGTTGCTTTTAGATAAAAGTACAAAAATAAGGAAGCATGCTGATAAAAGTCAACACAGATTTCTAGGATGATGACTAGGAAAAAGCACAACAGAGACTTTTCAGATATTAGTAGAATTCTGTTTCTTGATCTGAATACTATTTACTTGGATGTGTTTAACTTGTGAAAATTCACTGATTATTTATGATGATTCACTTACATGCAATTTTCTGTAATTAAACTATATCTCAATTTTTAAATTATTTTTAAATCCCACAATTAACAAAACTTAAAAGATAGCTCTAAAGATAAAACTGACAGAGTGTTGGGGATGAGACCCATACCAAGGAGAGGCAGAAGGAAAAAAGGAAAATAAGAAAAGAAAAAGAGAAAAATCTGTAAGTCCTAGATCTATTATCTCCCTGATTCATTCTCAAGTAATTCAAAATTACTCATTTAAGATTCATCATTTAACGTTCACCTCTTACACCACTTGTAAGAGCTATTCTCTGACACTCAACTCTATCACAAGACTGAATTGTCTTCTTTCATGTTTCTGTAACACTTAATATATACTGTCTTTAATAAACTTATAATGCTGATTTTTAATCATATACTTATGAATCTGTTATCTCCATTACTACAAACATCTTAAAAGCAATCACATTTTATTCATTTTTGTAACCTCAGAGTCTAAAAATATTAGAGACTATTCTAAACATATTAAAGTATTATTAATGATCGTTTGGAGGTTGTGTACTAGTAAGTGGTATTTATTCTCTATATTCGATATATTTGCAAGTGTCTTACAAGTTATTTAAAAGCTCATTATTTTAAAAAAAAAAAAAAACCTATTGACCTGAATTTGTTGCATTTCCCTCATTGAATTGAGGATAGAAAGACAATCTTAACTGTGACAGGCCCCTTTCTATGTGAAAATAGAATACCTTATCAATAATTTTTATTTTGGTTATCTTCTAAAAGAGAAAAAAACTATTGAGATAGTACTTCTGGCTTAATTTTTTTAACTTTATATTCCTTTCTCTCTTCCAAATAAAGGAAATTTTCTCACCTTAAAAACTGATGCAAGCACAAAAAGGCCTGCAACCTTCACTCACAAGGAGTAGTCAATAAAACCACCTAATAAAAAAATCTATTGAGACTATAATGCCAGATGACAGTCAGAAAGGATTAGAGCCTCAATGAATGCTCCCACAGAAGTCATAACATATCTAGTTTCAGTTTAAAGACTTTTCCAACAGTGGAACTTTCCAGCTATTTTAGTGTTTCCCTAAGATCTCACAAAATGATCTAAATAATAACATTCAATTCTAAAAGCTAGATGTTGAAAAATTTTAAAATAAGTCAAATTTTAGGGGACTTCCCTGGAAGTCCAGTGGTTATGAATTTGCCTTGCAATGCAGGTGATTTGGATTTGATCCCTGGTCAGAGAACTAAGATTCCACATGCTTCGGAGCAATTAAGTGCAACTACTGGGCCCACGCTCCACAACTAGAGAGTCCACGAACCACAACAAAGGTCCCACCTGACACAATAAAGATCCCACCTGCCACAGCTAAGACCCAATGCAACCAAAAAAAACATCAAATTTTAAAACTCGTATGTCATAAAAATGAATACCAAATGTGTATACCGGTGTAAAGATATTATTACTCCTTTATTTAATAATATTATTTATGTGGCCTAATATTATTTATATTACTTATTATTGCATTACATTATTTCATAGACACATCTGAAAAATTTTAGTACTCTTTTTTAAGAGTAAGAAGAAACTTTCAAAAGCATGAAAGGATTTTGAGGAGCATTACTCTGAAAGCCTAAGTTGCCTTGAACAGGCTATTAATAGAAATCTGTATTTGAGAAGGCTGCCAGCATTATACCACCAGCCACCATGCAATAAGGAAGACAAGCAGCCACATCAGAGAATATTTAGCAGCATCTTCTGACAACCCCAGCTGAGGTCCCAGCATGAACTATTTCATTTTCAGTATGAAAGAGAATGAGAAAGCTTTCTTATGATTCCAGACCCCAGTTTTCAAGTTACTCACAGAGTTTTCCCTCAGATCTCAGATATCACGGAGCAAAGATAAGCCATTTCTGTTGTGCCCTTTCCAAATTCTTAATTAATGGAATTTGTGAGTATAATAAAGTATTTGTCATTTTACTCCACTAAGTTTGGGATGGTGAGTTATTCAGCAATAATAACTGGGACAGATCACATCAGTGAATGCTGCAATGGGATCAGAAGGTGATACTCAAAGACCAAGGACAAGAAGACATCTCAGTGAAGGTCACCCAGGAAATAGGATAGCATGTGGACCAGACACTTCTTGCCTGGTGCTATGGTGTCATTTGCATAAGCTATAACCAGATGACATCTCCACAAAATAAGAGGGAAAGTTCTTGAAAGGAAAAAACAGTCTTGATAGAAATGTGAATTTTTTTTAATGATTCTCTTTAGTTCTTTTCACTTTTTATTTTGTATTAGGGTATAGCCAATTAACAATGTTGCCACAGTTTCAGGTGAATAGCAAAGGGACTCAGACATACATATACATGTATACATCCTCCCCCAAACCCCCCTCCATCTGGGCTGCCACATAACATTGAGCAGAGTGCCATGTGCTACACAGTAGGCTCTGGTTATCCGTTTTATATAGAGCAGTATGTACATGTCTATCCCAACTACCCTATCCCTTCTCCATAAAAAATGTGAATTTTGAACTGAATATAAATCTTTAATATAAATTAACTAAATGTTTATTTAAAATAGTCTCTATGTTCTACACCAGGAATGACTGAGTTACCCGCAAGTGGCAAGGTCAAGAATTTCTCACTGGTTGTGAAAATGGGAATTCCAGAGCAAAATTGAGCTCAGTTACAAAACAACAACAAAAAAAAAAAAACCTTGCATTTATGAATTGTTGAGTTGTCCTTGTAAATTTTAAAACCTTCACACAATTATTTATTTAAGTATCCATTGACAGTAAAACTTTCAGACAACTGGGATCATGACTGTACTGCCCACTGTTACATACCCAGCTCCAAGCACGATTTATTACATAATAGAAGCTCAATAGATATGTGTTGAGTGAATGAATGAATAGAAATACATGCTAATGGACAATCACAGGGATCACCATCGTAAAATTCTATCACCAAGCAATAAACAATTTTAGCAAGTATAAATCTTCTGCTCACAATAAGAACATTATTTCCTCCAAATTAATTTAATCTCAGTTCTGAACTCCCAAGCTACTGGACTATCAAGAATATTGTCCTGGTCATTCCCAGGACTTTCTCCTTGTTCCGGTGTCACACTGAAAGTAGGAGCAGGGCTTCCGGTCCTGAACCATCATCATGGCCACACACAGAGGTATAGAGGCATCAAAGAGCTGACAGATTTCAAGAGCTTGGACTCTGAGAAAGGCAGTCCGTCTAGTCAAGGCTATGGTTTTTACAGTGGTCATGTATGGATGTGAGTGTTGGACTGTGAAGAAAGCTGAGCGGCGAAAAATTGATGCTTTTGAACTATGGTGTTGGAGAAGACTCTTGAGAGTCCCTTGGACTGCAAGGAGATCCAACCAGTCCATCCTAAAGGAGATCAGGCCTGGGTGTTCATTGGAAGGACAGACTCTGAAGCTGAAACTCCAATACTTTGGCCACCTCATGCGAAGAGTTGATTCATTGGAAAAGACCCTGATGCTGGGAGGGATTGGGGGCAGGAGGAGAAGGGGATGATAGAGGATGAGATGGCTGGATGGCATCACCAACTTGATGGACATGAGTTGGAGTAAACTTTGGGAGTTGGTGATGGACAGGAAGGCCTGGAATGCTGCGATTCACAGGGTCGCAAAAAGTCGGACACGACTGAGCAACTGAACTGAACTGAACTGATACCTCACGGTAAGCATGAGAATCTTAGGTGAAGCTGGACTGTGATGCTATTTCCCAGGATGCATTGTACAAACACTCCTGTCTGAATGCTGCCATTGTGATGAAACTAAACAAACTACTGGTCCTTTGACAAGGATCCTCGGGGGACTCCTCAGAGGCATGAGTTATAGAGGACGAAATGTAAGTAACTGAAAGCAATCATGCTGGAAGCTTGGATGGTCCAGACTACTTTTCCAAGATGCTCAGAGTTGGTGATGGACAGGGAGGCCTGGCCTGCTGCGGTTCATGGGGTCGCAAAGAGTCGGACACGACTGAGCAACTGAACTGAACTGAACAATACTAACTACCACAATACTTCTCAATTGAGGGCAAAATATCCAACACTTTTGCAGTAAAGGCAAAATTATTCTAATGACAACATAAATCCTCCCACAGCAACCTCATTACATCATAGGTCAATTATCTAGAGATAATAAGTACACTCTGGAAAACCACTGTACAATCCCCACATGGGAACGAATACTCACCCTTTACCAGCCACCTTGGTATATAAAGGGATACACCACCAACCATGCACATCACCAGGACAGCTTGTCTCAGGTTCTCATTCTGGTGATGCTGAATCAAGTAGGACCTGTGATTTAGCACATGTCAGGGAACACATACTTCATGTTCTGCTAATCAGGAACAGAGCTATCAGGTATATTTGTTAGTGGAGTTCAGTCCACATGCCATACAGAGACCTAATTTAATTAATTTAAAGATGAAATCTTTATCAAATGATAAGCAATTTAAATGGAATGGTTATGACTTCTATTATTAAAAATATTATTAATATAAAATAATATCAGCTTCCATAAATATTTTACATGGATTCTTCTTTGTGGTTGTTTAACTGTAGTAAATATAACTAGCACACTTTCTGCTCCATTATCACCTGTAACTAAAAATTGTATATATGAGAAACAAAATTTTTTAATAAAAATCAAAGAGGAATCAAAAGAACCTCCCCAGGTTTACTGTCCTGGATTTATCTGCATAAGACTAAACATCACTACAGAAAGAGGAAAATTCAGTTGCCTTTACATATAAAATTGACTACATTTTTTCACTATTATCCCTTTATTTGGCTTATGTATTTACTCTAGAAGCTGTCCTTTGAATACTTTAAAACTGTATTTAAACAAAAATTTCATCTTAGTTTAAGGAAGATTAACAGGACTTTCCTCTAGTACCTTTTTATTTTCTTGTCTTAATAGGATGTTTTTAATGTATTTCAAAATAGACCACATTAATCCTAATAAAAACCCTTAAACTGATTTTTTTAAATTGACTAATGAATGAATGAATAAATGAGGAGTGCCCAGTACCCAATATCCATAAGAAAGGAACAAGCCGGGGATGCAGTGTTAACAGCCTGGGACTGAGGGGGCAAAAAGGGTGGAAAAGAACATCTCATTAAATAAACATGAATAACTATTACCACTGTCAACACTATTACCACTGTCTCCACTATTACCACTGTCTCATGCATCCACGTACTGAGTCTTTGCATTATAAGCTAGGTGACTGCACGGTATTTCCAGGACCGAAAGGTTAAAATCATAACTTATGTGGGCAATGGACAACTAACAAACTTCAAACTTTTCCTTGGTGATCCCAAGGGTTTCTGCTATTAAAGCAAATTTCTCTGAATGCTAATGGGAGTAAGTGGACACATTCATGATCTTCTTACATTCCTGTATATCTGGCAAGTAAGGCACTGACTACCCTGTTACACACTTATCTTCCTCAAAATATTTGTGGAACTATAGAAATAATGTCTCTCTGAAGCAAATGGCAATATGCTTATTGTCTATTATAAAATACACAGATTCTTTAAGCTGAAAGGTCTTCTAAAACACCACTACTGTACAGACAGGCATCACCTGTAATTCTTGGCATCATCATGTGGGAACTGGGGCTCCAAAAGTGTTGATTGATACTCTAGCTACTGCTGCTGCTGTTAGCAATAAATTGACCTTTGTCTCTGACTCAGGAGTCTCATGTCTTCAACCAACATCCATGAGATTGTGTGGTAGGCTAACTTGTTAGCTATAAGTGGTGTAAAACCAGACTCTCGGCAGATGCTGAAAATGAGATGTCCAAGAATAAAAGGAAATAGTCTTTGCATGTTTTCATAAAGTACCACTAAAGATACAAGTGTGGCTGTATATGTTTTACTATACTAACTCTATTACCCTGTGATTCTTCCTTGCCTCAGGGAGAGTGATGAGTTAGCAGAAAGGCAGCTACTGCCTTTGAGTTTCAAAACCCAACACTTCATGTTCAAGGTTCTGAGTTTCTGAGGTCACAAAATCTGAGCCCTTAAAAACATAAAATATATGTTTTAAATAACAGATTGGAACGAATGAAGGAAAAGGCACATCACATCACCACACTAGACAAAGCCTCCCTTTGACAGTGGAGATGTGGGGCGAGGGGAGGAAGAAAAGGGACAGCGAAAGCAAGAAAGCTATTTGCTTATGGTTCCCTAAGAAAGAGCCCTGAGAGGCTGGGGACTGGGAAGCAGAGAAACCATGGAATCTGAAAGGAGAGAAGCTCTGTGTCCTTCATTTTCACATAAAACAGAGGGGAACTTGACAACTGTGTCCTCTGTCTGCAGCACAGAGGGAGCATAGTAGACAGAATGCCTTTGGGGTGTGCCTGGGTGTGTGTTGGAGGGGGCAGGTTGCTCAGTCACTCAGTCACGTCTGACTCTGCGACCCCATGGACTGTAACCTGCCAGGCTCCTCTGCCCGTGGAATTTTCCAGGCAAGAATACTTGAGTGGGTTGTCATTTCCTACTCTAGGGAATCTTCCCGACCAGGGATCAAACCTGCGACCCCTGCATCTCCTGCATTGGCAGGCAGATTCTTAACCACTAGCACCACCTGGGAAGTCCTTGGGATTTGCCTAAATGGAGAGATTTTCCCTTTGTCACTACAGTCCGGGGACAGAGCCAAAGATGTTTTACATACAAAGTAGGGTACAGAGGCCATGTGATTGAGACGGTAGAATGTAGTAGAAACACACGTGGGCCAATTACTGAGACTGGAAAAAATAATACACATCTCAGCCAGTGTCACAGTGGATGGTTGATAACAACCAAGAATGAGAAGTTTTCCCAGAGCCCTCATAAGTCCTCTGGAACTTAGATACAATATGAGGTAAATGTGTAGGAGAGCAGGAACCCATAAAATGGTTGAATTGACTAATAGTTAATCTCTACCAGCAGGCAGAATAAGGGTTTACAAAATCACTATGAAAAAATTAGTGCTTTTTTATTTGTGTGTTTATTTTATACATTGTTTGTGACCTGAAATCTGTGCTTGCTAAACCTGTATTCCTAAAACAATACGTCTTAAGAATGCACTACTGTGACCCTCATTTTTTAAAAAAAGTTTGGCAGAAACCAATACAATTTTGTAAAGCAATTATCGTTCAATTAAAAAATAAATTAAAAAAAAAGAAAAACTATGTCTTCTTTTGTGTTCTTAGCCAGAGTCTCCAGAATTCCCAGTTTATTTATGGATTCCCAGAACTTCAGTGAGACTGAAACCATGATGCAGTCCCCCTGACATTATTTCTACAGCAAAGGGATTTTTAAATTCTACCTCCAGCTAAGCAACTGGGAATCATATAAATAATGGAACCTCTTTCCAGCCTCAACCTACCCTCCTCTGACTATTATTATTGATACTTTGCAGACACAGAGAAACTGGCCATTTCAACTCAATCCACATTTCCTCAGCATAATTAAGAAGGCAAATGAAATTGTATTCACAGGAGTCTCAATTGTAAAACATATACCTATATTGTATTACTCAGAGCCTGGAGAACTTGAAAATCCTACATATTTTTCAAATCTCTCTGTATTTTTTCAAAACTATATCGTTAAGAGTCTATTTTTATTTCAATATATTTTGAAAACAGGAATGTTAGATGAAATTGAAAAACTAAATAAATTTGTAGTCTTCTCTAAAGTTTTTTCTTCTGGAAACATTTAATCAGTTTTTATAACAATAAAGCAGCAATTCCAAAGGTTAAACTGTTTTCAAAAGTTTCAACCAAGCCAAAACATACTAAAGAGGGTATTTATTTAGCTATGTCCATAAAGGCTTCTCTGGTGGCTCAGACTATTGTCTGAGTCCACCTGCAATACAGGAGACCCAGGTTTGATTCCCCTGGAGAAGGGAATGACAACCCACTCCAGTATTCTTGCCTGGAAAATTCCACAGACAGAAAAACCTGGAGAAAGCTGTTGCTGTCCATGGGGTTGTGGACACAACTGAATGACTTTCACTTTTACCTTCTTTCATAAAGGAACTCAAGGTGACAAAAGCAAAGGAGAGAAAAGTTATATGATTTAACAAGCATGTCTGATAGCAGTCACCAATACCGGGGCTTCTCTGATGGCTCAGTGGATAAGGAATCCTCCTCCAATGCAGGAGACGCGGGTTCGATCCCTGGGTTTGGAAGATCCCCTGAAGGAGGAAATGGCAACCCAGTTCAGTATTCTTGCCTGGGAAATCCCATGGATAGAGAAGCCTGGGGGAGGAGGGGGGGGACTGCAGTCCAGGGAGTCACAAAGAGTAGGATATAATGGAGTGACTAAGCAAATAAGTCACCAACCCCAAGTAGAAGCTATGTTTGAGAGACAAAAATAGAGAATAAAGTTGTGTTTCCCCAATGTAAACCTTCCACAAACCAGCCTGGACATGAACCTCTCACTCTAGTATCTATGATATTCCGGCATCATACTGACATTGTAACTCTTCTATGACATGTTCCCTAACTTGTGACCCACCCCCCGACTCTAACTTTCTTTTCACGCATATATAAACTTAATCTCTTAGGATCTAATCTAAATACCTTTCTCTCTTTGTCTCTCACACACACACACCCCTAAGCCCTGATAAACATGTACACACACAGATGCCACTAAGCCCTAACTGATTTCTCCCCACTGAGAAACCCAAAAGACCTCTATAGCTGTCATTGCGAGACCAATAACACCTTTCGATCTTCCAATATGTCACTTATGTCTGGCCTGTCCAATGGACTTTGATGTTATTGAAGGGTTGGAAATGTGATTAAATATGCTTCTTATTCCCAAAAGAGCCAAGATCCCTGTTGGTACTCAATAAACCTCTTGTTGAATTGAAGCAATTCTTAAAAGCTTCCAGAGCATAAAAATTAACTTCTTTGACTCTGCCAGGACAGTATCTTGCAATATTCTGCAAAAAAAAGTACCAGGATAATAAACCTAGTTTAAGTTGTTGACTATGGGAATTTTACATAGTAGCTAACTTGCAGAGAAACCCATAGATACCAACTGCAACTTTTTGTTTACGGTTTTTGTACTCTGATCTCCAAGTTTTTCATTTTGAGAGGTAAAGCAAAACTAAATTTAGCTCTTCTTGAAGTCCTCTGTAAATGAGTAAAGTGGAAATGAACCAGAAACAGATGTATAATATTTCTGTCAAATCGGACATGACTTTAAAAGTTTGAGACAAGATGACTTGGGGGAAAAAAAGGCATCACCCTGAGTATACTTTCCAGAAACTTTTACAAGATACCTTGATAGCACAAAGCCAAGTAGATTTATCCATCAGTCCCTGACAAACAATACATCAATATAACCTGTAATATCTTTCTTTTTCATAAGTTTCCAAGATATATTGCTCCTTCAGGAAATACACATCCTTCCCTTCTAATCTAATCTCCAACTTTTTCCCAATTGTCCATTTCTTGTACTTAGCATCATGACATTTTAGTAAGCAGCTTTACAGAACAAATAAAAGTTTTTTAAAAGCCAAAGATTTTTTTTTTGTTGCTTCATAATTTTATTTCAGTTGGAGCTCCAAACAAAAAACTATGCACAAAGGTTAAATCAATAAACTAACCATATTCTGACTCCAGTTTCCAGGTTAAGGGAAAAAAAAAAACTTCTTTGTCCCCTAACGTTTTAAAAAAATATATCAATTACAATTAAAATAATTATTTATTTTCCCTAAAAGTTATGTTAAGAATTATTCTCATCTTGGGAAAACACTTTTAGTGCAAACATGTTATTGAAACAACAACAAAAAATGCGAACCCTACAATCATGGTGATGATTACACAGGATGAGACCAGGTTTCATATTCAAATTCCTCTATATACTAGCTAGGTAACCCTCAGCTAGTTACTTAGATTCTGAGTCCCAGTTTCTTTATCTTTTAAAATGCTGCTATAAGGATTAAATAAAATAGTATATGTGAAGCTCCTAATACACAATCAATGAATGCTAGTTTCCTTTAGTATGAGGTAGAGATTTCTAGCAGTCATATTTTCCAACTGTCATGTTTTAATCAAGTGGAGGGTTATTTTTATCACATAACAAGAAGACTGTAGGCAGTACTTAAGGAAGGCATCCAAGACCCAGGCTCCTTGTAGATCTAGCCACTTAGGCAAATGGCTTAATCCTTATGGTGACAAGATGGCTGCTCTACTTGCAGACAACAGTTGAAATTCATGTTAGTACAGTATACCTTTTCCCAAACCCTTACTTTTCATCTTTCTGTGTCTCAATATTTAAAGTGGATTTCTTGTAGACAATATTGTTGGATCAATTCTTTTGAATTTGTACCCAAAAGGAGGACTACTGGATCATATGATAATTCTATTTTCAGTTTTTTTAGGAACCTCCATACTCTTTACCATAGCAGCTACACCAACTTAGATTCACACCAACAATGCACAAGTGTTCCAATTTCTTCAAATCCTTGTCATCACTTACCTTTGTTTATTTTTACTTTGATTTTTTTTTAATAATAGCCTTCAGACAAGTGTGAGGAGATATTCCAGTGTGTTTTTGTTTTGCATTCCCTCATGATTCGTGATGTTGAGTATCTCTGCATATATCTGTTGGCCAGTTCTATATCTTCTTTGGGAAAATGTCTATTCAATTCCTTTGCCCACTTTTTAATCAGGTTTTGCAGGGGTTTTTTGTTTGTTTGTTGCTATTGGGTTGCAGAAGTTCCTTGTATATTTGGGCATTAACTTCTCAGATATTTTCTCCTGTTCCTTAGTTTGCCTTTTTATTTTGTTGATTGTTTCCTTTGCCATGCAGAAGCATTTTGGTTTGATATAGTATCACATTATTTTTGTTTTTCTTATTTGTGATTTTGGTGTCATATATGAGAAGTCTTTTCTAAGGCCAGTGTTACACAAAGTTTGACTCCTATGTTTTCTTCTAAGGGCTTCCCAGGTGGTGCTAGCAGTAAAGAACCTTCCTGCCAATGCAGGAGACATAAAAGATGTGAGTTCGATCCCTAGGTCAGGAAGATCCCCTGGAGGAGGGTATGGCAATCTACTCCAGTATTTTTGCCTGGAGAATCCCATGGACAGAATAACCTGGTGGGCTACAGTCCATAGGGTTGCAAATAGTTAGACATGACTGAAGTGACTTAACACACACACACAAGAACTTCATAATTTCAGGTCCTACATTTAAATCTCTAATCCATTCTGATCTGATTTTTTTATATAGTGTAAGAGAAGGATCCAACTTTTTTTTTTTAAGATGGATATAAAGTTCTCTCAGCACCACTGCAAGTTCTTGACACTCGTCAAAGGTCAGGTCACCATGGATTTATTTCTGGGCACTCCATTCTGTTCCATTGGTCTATATGTTGTCTTTATGCCAGTATCTTACTGTTTTAGTTACTGTAGGTTTGTAATATATTTTGAAATGAGAAAGTGTAATGCCTCCAGCTTTGATCTTAAGACTGCTTTGGCTATTCAAGGTAATTTGTGATACCATATGAGTTTTAGGACTGCATTTTCTATTTTGATAAAATATATATAAATATAATTAGGATTTTGATAGGGATTACACTGAATCTGTAGTCACTTTGAATAGTATAGACATTTTAATCATATTAAGTCTTTCAATTTGTGAACACAGGATGCCTTTCCACTTACTTGCATCTTTTATTTTATTTACCAATGTTTTATAGTTTTCAGTGCATAAGTCTTTCACCTCCTTGGATAAGGTAATTTCTAAGTATTTTATAAGTTTAGTCATCCCTGTTTTATATTGGTTATTATTTACATGAAATATCTTTTCCATCATTTTACTGTCAGCCTACTTGTTGTTCAGTAGCTAAGTCAGGCCTAACGCTTCATGACTCCATGGACTACAGCATGCTAGGTCCCCCTGTCCTTCACTATCTCCCAAAGTTTGCTTAGATTCATGTCCATTGAGTCGGTGATACTATCTAACCATCTCATCCTCTGTTGCCCCCTTCTCTTTTTGCCTTCAATCTTTCCCAGCATTAGGGTCTTTTCCAATGAGTCGACTCTTCAAATCAGGTGGTCAAGGTACTGGAGCTTCAGCTTCAGCATCAGCATCAGTCCTTCCAATGAATATTGAGGGTTGATTTCCTTTAGGATTGACTGGTTTCATCTCCTTGCTGTTCACAGGACTCTCCAGAGTCTTTCTAGCACCACAATTTGAAAGCATACATTCTTCCGTGCTCAGCCTTCTTTATGACCCAACTCTCACACCTGTACATGACTACTTGAAAAACCATAGCTTTGACTATAGAGGCTTTTGTCAGTAAAGTGATGTCTCAGCCTATATGTATCCTTAAATCTACAGTGAATCTCTTTAGGCAACATATAATTGGATCTTGGGTTTTGGTTTTTTTTTTAATCCAGTAGCCACTCTGTCTTTTGAATGAAAAGTGTTTGCTTCTCCCCCCCAAAAATGTGCATGTTGAAATCCTAACCTCTACAGGTATCAGCAGCTGGAGACTGGGGAACGTGATTAGGTCATGAGGATGGAGTCCTCATGAATAAAATTAGTTCGCTTATAAAAGAGATTCTGCAGAGCTTCCTATCCTCTTCCATCATATAATACAATGAGAAGTCTATGCTAAAGAAGAAAACTCTTACCAGAACATGCTGTCACCCTGCTCTTGAACTTCTAGCATGCAGAACTGTGAGAAATTACTGAGTAGTTGTAAGCCACCCAGTCTGGCATTTTGTTATAGCAGTCTGAAAGGTCTGAGCTTTGTCACAGATTCTTTCAAGTTCTGGCTAGGTAATTCATATATTTCCATTTCTTTAGTGGAAGTTCCTGGAAATTTACTTTCTTTATGTCATGTTTTCCTGATTCTTCATGTTCTGTGATTTTTGTGTTGATATCTATGCATTTCAGGGCTTTCCAGGTGGTTCAGTGGTTAAGAATCTGGCTGCCAATGCAAGAGACACAGGAAATGTGGGCTCAGTCCTCGGGTCGGGAAGATCCCCTGGAGAAAGGAATAGCAACCCCTCCCAGTATTCTTGCCTGGAAAATCCCAGAGACAGAGGAGCCTGGCGGGCTACAGTCCCTAGAGTCCCAAAGACTCAGACACAACTAAGCACACGTGCATATAGTATGCATTTAAAGAAACAGTCACCTCTCTCAGATTTTATGGACTGGCTTTGACTGCGAAAGCTCTTCAACTTGGCTAGACTCTGGGGCTTTGTACATAGATGCCCCAGGTGTCCAGTCTTTTTCCTTCTCTCTCTCTCTCTCTCCTCTCTCTCTTCTTTCTCTCTTCTCTCTCTCTCTGTCTCTCAATGATCCTGTAGTCTCTTGCTCCCTCTGGTGTCCAACTATACTGCTGCTAATTGTTCACAAATGAATTTCTTCAGTGATTCAATCACATTCTGACTTACACAGATAAACTTCCAAGAAATGTGGGTGACCCTAAAGGAATTAGACTGAATCAAAGAGAATTTTGGTAATTCTGTCCTTGTTCCTTTTTGTTAGTTCTTCAGTGTCTGACTATTCAGGCTTGCTCTATAGCCAAAGTCATAAACCCTGTCATTTGAGAGATAAGGAGATACAGACATTTTGATTACATATTAGAGACTGCTGACTATTCTTCACATTTAGAGATAAGTAAGTTATCTTTCATTTTTCTTGAAGTACATTAACTTTGGGGTATATTTTTCATTTTCCCACTTTTAGGCATAGTATAAAGAGGTGTCAACTGTGAGACAACTAACAGTGCACGTACAATGATAACAGTGCAACTAGAACTATAAAGCCAGCTGTGAGTGCTCATGTCTGTAATACATCAAAGAGAACAGCCTCATGTGGAGGGGATCCTACTACCCAGAGCTAGACACTGATTACCATGCAGAAGTTAGATCCAGTGTTGCCAGGTTATGTTTAGGATCCAATATGCTATATGAAATTTCCTGAGTTTTAACTGTTGGCTAAAAAAAAAAAAAAAAAAAAAAAAAACCCTAAGAACAATGTAGACATATCAGATTTGGATTAAGATCTATGAGTTGGAAGTTTCTGCTCTGGAGAATGGGCTTCCCAGGTGGCATTAACGGTAAAGAACCTGCCTAAGCCTTGGGTCGGGAAGATCCCCTGGAGGAGGGCATGGCAACCCACTCCAATAATCTTACCTGGAGGACCCCATGGAGAGAGGAACCTGGCGGGCTACAGTCCATGAAGTAGCAAAGAGTTGGACATGACTGAAGTGACTTAGCACAGCACACATGATATTCCTTGATGTCATGAAGGTGTGATAGGTGTTTGATTATATTTTGCAAAGACTGTACAGACTGCAGATCCATTTTAAGTACTTTTCAAATAATGATAGTAACCAATGCACTCAAATAATAGCAAGAGTGGCCAAAGTGGTTGATAACAGTAAATGCTAATCAAGGCCAATAACTGTTTTGCAGACAAAGTCCTCAGTCTTAACTTCTGATCTACAAAAGTCTCCAAGACTGTATATTAAATAGGAGCAAAAAGATGTTTGTGTGGGGGTTGGGGGCGGAATAGAAAAGTATTAATACAAGTTGGATAAATAAAATTTTGAACCGAACAGCAGGATGGTTTAAAAGATAGGCTTTGGAATCAAGCAGACCTGGTTTAAAAGCCAGGACTTGCCACTTAATATCTCAGTTGGTAAAGAATCCGCCTGCAATGCAGGAAACCCTATTTCGATTCCTGGGTCAGAAAGATCCACTGAAGAAGAGATAGGCTGCCCACCCCAGTATTCTTGGGCTTCACTTGTGGCTCAGCTGGTAAAGAATCTGCCTGCTATGCCGGAGACCTGGGTTTGATCCCTGGGTTGCAAAGATTCCCTGGAGAAGGGAAAGGCTACCCACTCCAGTATTCTGGCCCGGAGAATTCCATGGACTGCATAGTCCATGGGGCCCCAAACAGTTGGACACGACTGACTTTCACTCTTGCCACTTACTGTGTGTGCTCAGTTGCTCAGTCATGTCTTTGTGACGCCATGGGCTGTAGCCTGCCAGGCTCCTCTGTCTTTGAAATTTTCCAGGAAAGAATACTGGAGTGGGTTGTGATTCCCTTCTCCAGGGGATCTTCTGACCCAGGGATTGACCCACATCTCTTGTTTCTTTTGCATTGGCAGAGGAATTCTTTACTACTGTACCACTTGGGAAGCCCCTTGATAGTTATGTATAATTTAATAAGATCTTTCAATATTTTTTTATTTACTTCATGAAGCATCAATTTTCTCATCTGCAAAATCTCGCTAATGATAGTTCCTATTGTAAGGATTGCTCTAATGCTCAAGTTAATGCTTAGACAATATTGTGTAAAGCACTTAGCAAAGTATCTGACACAGATTAAGATCTTCAGTCCCTCATACATACACAGATGCTCTGAGGCTATGCATATCTTCTACGTATATCTATATACACAATATTCAAGAAAGTCACTATGTGCAAGGAAATTCCACCCATTGTACCAGTTCAAACTGAAGACTTGAAATGTTTACAGTATACTCATTCTGTAGCACTTAGTTTAACTGCGGGATATTGATTTAATATATGTTTCCCCTGGTTTCCCCAGCATTATTTTAACTTAAGAAAAACATGTCTTCTAAAGAACAGCTTAAAGTTTTGCTGCATTTTAACCACAGTCTCATTTTTGCATGAATTTAGCAAACCTGGGGCATTTTTCTTTCAAGGAAAAAGTGAGAATTTGAGTGACAGTGTGACAAATATAGTGTCAAATGCCCACTGACGCCTAGAAATCCATCGACCCTGTTTCTCTCAAAGAACAATAAGAATAAGACAACATGCCTGTGAGCACTGGTCTCCCCTTAGGGTTCTTCTGAGCGCCGAAGAAAAGTATCACCTTAGTCATGTTTCTGAAATCTCAGAAATTGCCTTTCAGTAGAAGACTCTGTTCCTTATAAAACTTTTCTTTTTCCAGCATCACACAGGCAGGGACTTGTTCACAAGCATATTCTATTAATATCTTATACAGTAAGTGCTCGCCAAGCATGTGGTGTGTGAGAGAAGTAGAGTTCCATCTTTTTAGGTTGATAATTCCCCTGGTAGACAAGAGGAAAAATGAAACAGCCAAAAGAGCACTTATTTGGACAATTAACCATTCATGTTAATTTTGAGTAAAGTAAGCAAAGTCATTTCTTATGACTTTTTTCCCCTCACAACAATGAGCATATAATAGATGTCAATAAATATCCACTGAAGTTCTCATCTTTTTTATCTTCTTTCAACAATGACTAGCAGAGCAGCTGAAGAGCTGGGCAGATGGCTTGGAGAAGGACGTCGGATGTCATTGTCCTCCCAGCTTTTCAATCTTCCCCCAAAGCCCCTCAATAAAATGGTTTGATTCCAAAAAAAAAAAAAAAACCAATGACTAGCAAAGTCCAAGGATACACAGCTTATTACTGAAAATAAAATGACACTGTAATGAATTCACAGGCTGGAAACCCACAAACCACAAGAGCAGAGTATAGGCTTTTAATAAAAGAGGCAGAGTACAAGTTTTGAGTTGAGAGGGAATAAAACCTTATTCTAAATTAATACTAATTTTTCCTTGCTTATGAGGGAGGCATGTTGAAGACAGAAGATAACGAGCCCATTTGGTTTAAAGTCCAAAATGATTGGGTTAAATAAGGAATTCAGAATGTTCTATGACTGCAAAACTCATTTGGTTACCTATTATACCATTCAGTGACCTAGTTTGAGCTAATTGAACAAGGGAATTAAGGTTTCATAGAGGAGAAAATGACAGCAATCCCAGTTAGATAAATGTAACTAATTCAATAAAATAGAATTTTTCCCCTAGAATTTATTAGCATATCAATTAGATGAAGTAAGTCTATACACAGTTCCCATTCGTAACCTCTCTCATAATAAAACAGATGGCATCATTCTGGATAATGAAAAAGATTTGACTTTAAAAAGAACAGATGTGGCTACAAAATATTAAAGTACAACCAAACCAAATCCAAACTCTAAAATTTTAAGAAAGGCATTTTGTTGATTTATTAAGTACATCTCACCAATTTTTGTATATATATCTGAAACATTCCATTTATGCTTCAACTCACACTGAGTCAGAAGTTGGTTTTTGTCACATGTATTTTCTACTTCACTTCTCTGTGAGGAATGTGTAATGATATTTGCCTTAGATACATCTATTTAAATTTATATTTAAATTGTCTTAAATATTTTGCTTTGAATTTGTAGTGGGACTACTATACTTGAGAAAATGCATTAGGAAATTTATTCACTTCCTAAACCATGTGAATACCTAGAGAGAAAATATTTTCTTATTTCTCAGAAGGTAAAGTTACATTAGAAAGTAGAGAAAGAAAGACATCTGTGTGATTAGACAACATGATGGTAGTGGTTTAGCCACCAAGTCCTGTCTAACTCCTGTGACACCGTGGACCATAGCCCACAAGGCTCCTCTGCCTGGAATTTCCCAGGCAAGACAACTGGAGTGGATTGCCATTTTCTTCTCCTGGGCATCTTCCTAACCCAGGGATGGAACCAACGGACCCATGTCTCCTGCACTGCAGGAGGATTCTTTTACTGCTGAGCCACCAGGGTAAAAGCCCAGATAACATAACTGAGACCAAAAGTTCATTGGAAAATTCTGAAATCCTCCTTTTTGAATGTACAGCTCTCTATGAGAGAGTCTTGTCACTTGTCTCTATGAGAAATCATTAGAAAATATTTCACATATATCAAATGTTATAAATAGAATACTGGAATGCGTTGCCATTCCTTTCTCCAGGAGACTTTTCCCAAGCCAGAGATCAAACACTGGTCCCCCTCATTGCAGGTAAACTCCTTACCGTATGAGCCACTAAGGAAGCCCATAAATAGAACCTAAATCTTAATAAGGAACCAGCTTTTGGCTTATGGCAATCTGTTTCTGTTTCCTATTTCATTCATTTCTCTTTTTTGTTTTTCATCTATTTTTTTGTCTATTTGAACTGATACTACAATAATTTGAATTATTTTCAAACTGAGTTATAAATGAACCTCCATGTGCTTTTTTTATAGCAACTTCAATGAGCAGGACTTTGTCATTATTTCTAAAAATTTACTGTAATTTCCACTGTGATCTCCCCTTTCCCTCATTCAGTCGTCCTTTTTTAGTTTACAAATTTATGGAGTCTTCCTAAATAATTTTTTATTCTTCACTTTTAATTTAACATATTTTTTTCAGAGGACATGCTCTGATCTTCATTGAGGCTTCCTTTGAGAATAATATCTGTGCCTAATGCCAATGTTTGTAACTATTCTATATATTCTTTAAAAGAGTATATATTTTCTATTTTACAGTACAGATCAAGCTATTATTTTTGCTTAACCGCATTACTTTTTACCTACTTGATCTATCAATTTCTGATAAAGTTTTGCTAAAAAATCTCCAGTATCTTTGTGAAATCTGCCTTATAATTGTGTCAATTTTATATTCTGAGACAATGTTAGTTACCGAGAAGTTCATAATTTTTATATCTTCTTAGATAATTCTTCCTTTTTTATTATGTAATCATCTTTGTCTCTGCTTAGGATTTTTGCCTCAGTTTCTATTAGTACTTTGTATGATTTTGCTTTGCCAACTTTTTTTAATTATAGTTTTCTTGATATATATTTTAATTATCTCTTTATTGTCTTTCTATGTGGTTTTGTTTCAGATTTGGCTCTTGGCTACATCATATAACTGGAGTTGGTAATGTTTATCCAACCTAATCATGTCTTTAATAGTGAAGATTAACCAATACACATTTATTGAATCTTCATATGTACTATAACGCTGGTTATAGTCCTAACATTTTCTTTTTTGTTTTCATTTTTTCCCTTTTGCTGCATTCTACTGGATTAATATTAACAGTTTTATATACAACAATAATGATGAAAAATAGATTTTAGCATTTAGTATAGGGTTACGTTATAAGGCCTTTATGTGTGCAAATTAATTAAACCTTCACAACCACTCTATAAGGGAAGGACTATTAAGATCCCACCTTGCTTCTGAGGAACCTGAGCAGAGGCTAAGTTAATGACCTCTAGGTCACCAGGCCAGTAGGAGACGGAGTGAGATTTGAATTTAACAAGTCAAGTTTCAGAAATCACACACATTGCACTCTTTTTAAGGTAACTTTTACAACGGTTTTTAAATTACTTTTGATTCCAGAAGTGGGCGGGGTCGGGGGCGGGGCGGCCGGGAGGGGGCGGGGTCGGACCGCGGGGCAGGTCGGCGGAGGTCGCGGCTGGCGGCAAAGATGGGACAATGGGAAGCTCAAGGCTAAGGCAGTGTCTGCGCACAGAGAGCTGGGCTGCAGGGTTCCGCGGGCCGCAACCACAGACATTTATAGACTCGCACCAGAAGCCACGGAAGGGTGGGTACCACGGCTGCAGCGCACAGCGTCGCAGTTCTTCGATTGACACCCCAAGTTCCGCGGATCACTCCGCCCATGTGCAGCGTGCGATCCATGGTGATTAGATGTTGGATTCTCTTCCCATCTCTGGGGGTGGTTTGATCCCTCACATACACAAGTATTTGATTAAGGGACAGCAGAGATCTGCTTGAGAGTTGTTTTAACCAACCCTCTTCCTCCCGCTGTAACTGGGACAGAAGAAAAATAATGGGTGTATGTGGAATTTTTAAACCAGTTAGCTGGAAAGGCATAGTTAGCTGCTGTAGACTTGATAGGAGAAGCATTTGTAGGTTCTTAGAGTCAAAGTCTGATTAAAAAAAAAAAAAAAAAAGTACCTCTTCGTGTGGTAACGGTTGTGTGTTCAATGACTAAGTTTCATCCATGGGTTGTATACAAAAATGGAATTGATAGGCCATACTTTTAAAATTACCCTTTCCAACATCACCTTTTATTAAAAGAGCTTTGACTCTTTAGTTAAAACAGCTGAAAACTTTTGCATGGAATAGGTAGTGGTAAGGTATCCTTCAGCAAATCTCGTGGCTTGATACAGCTCCTTTCTCAACTCCAGACACTAGGGCTCTCCTCCCCTCCCTAAGTGTCGACTGATTTATGAGCCATTTATGAGTAACTACAACAGTCTGACTTATTTGCCATCCTTTCATTTTTTTCAATTATTTAAGTTTGTTTCTGGATGGTGATTTCTTGAGTATAAGGAAAATTTATCTTATAGCTTGGCATTTTTAAATAAAAAATTATTCATGACACTGGTTAAACAAATGTAAGGCAGAGTTTATTCAGGAGAACTCTCATGATAGAGCTAGAGTCCAAAGCAGTGGGGTATTATAGGGCAGGAGAGACACTGGACTCAACTCTAAATACAAGGGGAAAGTGGGAATTTATAGAAAAGGAGTGGGGTGCATGGGGGCAAGGGAGTCAGGAAATGGAATATTACTAAAATATCAGGAAATAACAGGGGTAAAAAGAATTCTAGCTAAAGTGATCTAACAGGATTCTTGCTGAAGGCAGACTTGAGTGATAAGACATCACCTGGAGAATGGAGTATGAGGGACCCAATTGGATACTGAAGTCAATCAGATAATAACGATGGTATATTCTGGTTAAACTGATCTACCAGTGTTTTTGCTAAAATGTGGTAATACAGAGACCAAACAGAAATAGAAAGTCAAGGCCTATTTGAAAAAGAGCTCAGAAGAACCTGCTTAGAATTTGGTTAAAGAGAGAATCTTTGTCATCATATCTCCCTATCCTGGCTTTGTACTGGTAGATGTTTAATGAATATTTGTTACATTAATTATCTCCATACTGGACAATGTTGGTCAAATGCAATGATTTCAGTTTTGGTAGAACTAAGGGTTAGATACCTTTCTAACAGTACTTGGTCAGCAAGTTATTTTGTTACTTATTATCATTGTTCATTTGTGATAATAAAAGATAATCAACAAGGACCAGGGAATTCAAGGAATACCTGTGTGTATATGCAGGGAATTCTGCTCAAGGTTATAAGCAGTGGCAGCCTGGATGGAATTTGGGAGAGAATGGATATGTGTGTATGTATGGTTGAATCCCTTTGCTGTCCACCTGAAACCATCACAACATTGTTAATCAGCTATACCCCAATACAGAATTTCAAAAAAGAAGCTAAATAAAAGTAAATTTGTTTGAAAAAAAAAAAAAAGAAAACTGTCCATATAAAAGATCAAATTTGAAAAGGACCTAGTGCAATGGAAAGATTAAAGTGTTTAGAATCTTACAAGAACTTTTAAAAATCCAAAATAATACACTGGACCTCAGGCAGGTAATTAAACCTGTCTGAGACGCCAAGTATCTATAAACTGATGGTTATATTAGCTACTTCACTTATCTGTGGGCTGGAAGGGTTGACAAACTATACTGCATGGGCCAGATCTGGCCTTATAGTCTATTTCTGTACATCCTTGGAGAAAGAATGGTTTTCACATTTTTGAATAGTTGAAAGGAAGAAGGGTGGGGGGAGGGGAACTATGTGTGGCCCACAAAATCTAAAATATTTACTATCTGGCCCTTTATAGAAACAATCTGCTAATCCCTGTGTTATGGTTAAATTTATGTGTCAGCTGAATAGGACAAGGAGCACCCAGGTTAAATACTGTTTTGGGGTGCACCTGTAGGAGTATTTCTTGATGAAATTAGCATTTGAATCAGTGGATTCAGTGAGGTAGATTGCCCTCCCCAGTGTGAGTGGGACTCATCCAGTCTTTCACAGCCTTCAAAAAGAATAAGGAAAAAAAGGCAAAGGAAGGGCAATTTGCTCCTTTTTGCTTCCTGCTGTGTCAGTCTGTTGAGCTGGGACATTAGTCTTCTTCTACCCTTGGACTGGAACTTACACCAGCAGCTCCCTTGGTTCTCAGGCCTTTTGACTCAGACTAGAATTACATTACCAGTTTACCTGCATCTCCAGCTTGCAAACAACAGATTGTGGTACTGCTTTGTCTTTATAATTATGTAAGCCAATTCTTCAAAATGAATCTATTATATTCATGAAGGGGCTTACCTGTGGCTCAGACAGTAAAGAATCTGCCTGCAATGCAGGAGACCCAGGTTCAATCCTTGGGTTGGGAGGATCCCCTGGAGAAGGAAATGGCTACCCACTCCAGTATACTTGCCTGGAGAATTCCATGGACAGAAGAGCCTGGCAGGCTACAGTCCATGGGGTCGCAAAGAGTTGGACACAACTGAGCCACTAACACTTTCACTTTCATATATATGAAGAGAAAAAAGCATTCACAGCCCAATTACCAGGTGCCAGAGGCTTTGAACCACGTCCTTATATTATCTTCCCTATTTGTCTAGTGAACACTAGATCTTCCACCCCATCCCCAACCCCAATGTGATCTCTGTGAGATCCTCCCTCAGTGAAGGGCCTGGAAAGATCACCAAGCTATTGGGTACCAAGACTGCAGAAAATACTTAAGAGCTCTATTCTTTCTGATAATATTTAAATGACAAGAAAAAAAAATTTCTTTTAGTGAAAGAAGTTCAAATGAAAACCATTCACTTGAAAACAAGCTACTTGTAAACATTGTCAGTAAGAATTTGCAGCAGCCATGACTGAAGACCCTGCTTGGTAAGTTTGGTGCCCTGATATACCCATAACATGTTCAAGCCCCAGAGATGGGTACTGCTGCTTAGCGCTGTGGGTATTCACCTGGTTAGGTGGCTTTTCTTCCAAGAATATATGAAAGATATACAGATAAAAAATTACAATTGGTGTCAACTTCAGCAATGCCCAACTTTTTACTCTTTTCACTTTTTAATACCTATATTCTTCCCCTTCCTCACCTTTTTCAAAATTATCATCTCTATAGTTTCTCCAGTAAAGTAGTAGAGAGTATGTTTTTTTCGGAAGTACTGAGTTTCAAAGTCTGATGCTAATGTGAATTCTGAACCTTCATCTAGTTACTCATCTCCAGATGCTATCAGTAAACTGGAGAAATTAATTTAACAAAAATAAATAAATGAATCCAGAATCTCTCCACACTTGTTTTCCAGTAATTGTTGTATCAGTGCCTGGACCTTATATTTCTACTTTTCCTGATTGTTTTAACTATAATCTTTTTCATTTTTTCCAGTCAGTACTATACCCATCATAGTTAAATATTTCAGAGTCTTCACAACAAAAATAACCTGCTTAGCCTGGACAGGAGGGCATTTGGGGGCGAATGGGTACATGTATATGCAGGGCGGTGTCCTGTCACTGTTCACCTGAAACTATCACTACATAGTTTCTCAGCTACTGCTTGCTGGCTTCTTGCTTGTTAGTTGCTCAGACATGTTCGACTCTTTGCGACCCCGCCAGGCTCCTCTGTCCATGGAATTCTCTAGGCAAGAATATTGAGGGTGGTTGCCATGCCCTCCTCCGGGGGATCTTCCCTACCCAGGGATCAAACCCAGGTGTCCCTCATTGCAGGTGATTGCTTACCAGCTGAGCTACCAGGGAAGCCCTTTATCAGCTATACCTCAATACAAAATTAAAAGTTTAAAAGATAAAAAAATTAATGACCTGCCCTTTCCTGACTCTGATTTCATCTTGTAAGTTTTTGTCCGAACTTTATTGGTTAAGTATTCTTTGGGTTCAACATGGAAATATAAAACAAAAGACAAGGACTCTTAAGATCTGAAATATTTACTTTAATATCCTACAGGCTTTTCAAGGTTGGTTCACCATGTTTCTCTGCTAATTCACTTTAGGTAGCTAAAAATTGGGGAACATTTCCAGAGCATGGAGATCAAAAGTATGGCATTCAGTTGGGATCTGGCTTTTTCTTCTGCTCTCCTTTATTTTGGGACACTATTTTGGTTGCTGTAAGAAAATACCATGAACTAGGTGGCTTAAACAACAAACATTTATTTCTTACAGTTCTGGAGTCCAAGATTAGGATGCCAGCATAGTCTGATGAAAGTCCTCTCCTGAGTTGCAAACTGCCTATTTCTCCCTGTGTCCTCATATGGAGAATGAGTGAGCAACTCTCTGCAGTCTCTTTAATGAAGGATATTAAATCATGATGTAATCACTCCCAAAGGCCCCCACCTCTTAACACCATCAACTTGCAGTTATGATTTCAACATATAAATTTTGGGAGACACAAGCATTCAGGCCATTATTAGGACAACAGCCAATTTATGTTCTGCATCATTTTCACTATGTCTTTCTTCTTCTGCTTCTGGAAGGTCAACATTGCCCCAGAGAATCACTTCTCTTGCCAAAAGAAAATTGGTTTAATGCTGCATACATTATTTCCACTCATAATTTCTTCAATAGATCTTGGCTTCCAAATGAACACATTTCTCCTTAAATTATTTCAGTGCATCGTGTCTTCTTTTTCCTGCACAAAGTTCAGTGGAGCTTGAGGAGTGTCAAAGACAGTGTAAAATCATTCCTGTAAAGATACCAAAATCTGGAGATTCAGCATCACCAGGTACATGAGAATTTCTGCATTAATTTGCATTTTAGCAACTTCTGAGAAATCTGAAGGGACATCATCAAATATTGATAACTTATGGTGTGTTGGATTCTTGATCTCTGAAAAGAGGATTTAGGTTAGGGATCAGGGACCAGGTTTGATCACTCAAGAGCTTTTGTGTAGCAGAGTTTTATTAAAGTAAGAAAAGGGACAGAGAAAACTTCTGACACAGACATCAGAAGGGGGATGGAGAGTGCCCCCCTAACTAGTGTTAGCAAGGTAGTTTGTACATTTTTAATTCGTTATTACAATAAACCAAAAGAATGTCTCAATTTTGTGAAAATTTTTAGCAGATCCACTCCCCCAATTTACATTTTAGAATAATAGGATTAGAACTTAACAATAGAAAGATCCTACTAGACCCACTCCCATAATTTATATTCTAAAATATCAGGATTAGTCAGAAGATTTTCAGGAAGGAGAAACTGTCTTCAAGCAGGATACATTACTGTTATATAATCCCTAGTACAGAGTGTAAACTGAGTTGTGTAATCATCAGTTCTGGGCTTCAAGAAAAAAACTTTGTATGTGATTAAGACTAAGGACATCCTGGAATGTGAAGTCAAGTGGGCCTTAGAAAGCATCACTACGGACAAAGCTAGTGGAGGTGATGGAATTCCAGTTGAGCTATTTCAAATCCTAAAGGATGATGCTGTGAAAGGGCTCACTCAATATGCCAGCAAATTTGAAAAACCCAGCAGTGGCCACAGGACTGGAAAAGGTCAGTTTTCATTCCAATCCCAAAGAAAGGCAATGCCAAAGAATGTTCAAACTACTGCACAGTTGCACTCACCTCACACACTAGTAAAGTCATGCTCAAAATTCTCCAAGCCAAGCTTCAGCAATACGTGAACTGTAAGCTTCCAGATGTTCAAGCTGGTTTTAGAAAAGGCAGAGGAACCAGAGATCAAATTGCCAACATTTGCTGGATCATCGAAAAAGCAAGAGAGTTCCAGAAAAACATATATTTCTGCTTTATTGACTATGCCAAAGTCTTTGACTGTGTGGATCACAATAAACTGGAAAATTCTGAAAGAGATGGGCATACCAGACCACCTGACCTGCCTCTTGAGAAACCTATATGCAGGTCAAGAAGCAACAGTTAGAACTGGACATGGAACAACAGACTGGTTCCAAATAGGAAAAGGAGTACGTCAAGGCTGTATATTGTCACCCTGCTTATTTAACTTATATGCAGAGTACATCATGAGAAACACTGGACTGGAAGAAGCACAAGCTGGAATCAAGATTGCCGGGAGAAATATAAATCACCTCAGATATGCAGATGACAACACCCTTATGGCAGAAAGTGAAGAGGAACTAAAAAGCCTCTTGATGAAAGTGAAAGAGGAGAGTGAAAAAATTGGCTTAAAGCGCAACATTCAGCAAACTAAGACCATGCCAGCTGGTCCCACCACTTCATGGGAAATAGATGGGGAAGCAGTGGAAACAGTGGCTGACTTTATTTTTTTGGGCTCCAAAATCACAGCAGATGGTGATTGCAGCAGTGAAATTATAAGATACTTACTCCTTGGAAGGAAAGTTATGACCAACCTAGATAGCATATTAAAAAGCAGAGACATTACTTTGTCAACAAAGGTCTGTCTACTCAAGGCTATGGTTTTTCCAGTGGTCATGTGTGAATGTGACAGTTGGACTGTGAAGAAAGCTGAGCGCTGAAAAATTGACGCTTTTGAACTGTGGTGTTGGAGAAGACTCTTGAGAGTCCCTTGGACTGCAAGAAGATCCAATCAGCCCATCCTAAAGGAGATCAGTCCTGGGTGTTCATTGGAAGGACTGATGCTGAAGCTGAAACTCCAACACTTTGTGGCCACCTGATGGGAAGAACTGACTCACTGAAAAAGACCCTGATGCTGGGAAAGATTGAAGGTGGAGGAGAAGGGGGTGACAGAGGATGAGATGGTTGGATGGCATCACTGACTCAATGGGTATGAATTTGAGTAAACTCCGGGAGTTGGTGATGGACAGGGAGGCCTGGGGTGCTGCAGTCCATGGAGCTGCAAAGAGTCAGACACGACTGAGCGACTGAAATGAACTGAACTGAACTGAACTGATCGCCTCCTCAAGAACCCCAGACCCCTCTCTCCTCGGGGACTCCCAGACTTCTTATCAACCTGCATAGGAATTGACTCTGTCAGTATCTGTTGTCAACTAAGAAAAAGATGTACAACTTGAGAGTTGTGAGTTAAGTTTTATTTGGGGCAAAATGAGGACTGCAGCTCAGGAGGCAGCATCTCAGATAGCTCTGAGAGAATGCTCCAAAGGAAAGACAATATACAAGGTTTGCAGGAAGGGCGAGTTCAATTCTGTGAAGCACTCATTTTACAGAAGTCATGAGGATCTGATATCACCATGAAGGGATTTAGTGCTTCTCTAGATATTCAGAGATGCAAGGATTGAGATCATAAAATCTGTTTCTAAAAGCATCCAGCTATCTGAAGACCTGTCCCACCAGATTCCCTGGAGCACAGAGTGCCTTACTCCACCCTGAACTCCCTCAGGGGTTGTTGAAGGTCAACAGCTATAGCAGCATGGGGTTCAATCTCTGTAGAGGCAGATGGCAAATGCCTTTGTTATTCTGTCACTGGCAATGCTCTTGGTAAGTGCCAATTTGTAGTTGACACTGTCATCATGATGCTTTTAGCCCTCTCTTCTCCTGTGGCAGGGTAACCCAAAGGCATCTCCTTCTTAACCAAGGGAGAGATTCTAAACACTTCCCTGCCGCAATAACTTGGCTTAATAGTCTCCCAAATGCTCTCTTTTATGTGCACAATAGGTGCTTTCTTTGATGTAGAAACCAATAATTATTTTACGCATGTTAATGTGTACCTGTGTGCTCTGATCTCAGGGGGCAATGGAGTTCCTAAAGACCCCAAGATTAAGAGCACCTAAGGAAGAGTCATGGCCTTAAAAGGAATGGTTTGGGACCCACCAGTAGACTGTTGGAGAAGGAAATGACAACCCATTCCAGTACCCTTGCCTGGAAAATCCCATGAACAGAGGAGCCTGGCAGGCTACAGTCCATGGGGTCACAAAGAGTCGGACACGACTGGGCAACTTCACTTTCCCTTTTCACTTTCAGTAGACTGTAGGTCCAAAAGGCTTTCTGTGCTCTGGCCCCTGACAGTGTCTTCAACCTTGTTTCCTGTTCCGCCTAATCCTTCCCTTCACACAAGTTCAAACCTGTGGCCATACAGCACATCATCACACTTTAAGGTCAGGATGTATTCTTGTTTCTTTCCTCTCCACTAGAACCCTTGAGGGGAAGGTTGCTAGAGTAATATCCCCTCTATCTAATAGTACATATCTTAAGTATACAATGAATATAAATGAATGACTGAAACAGATGATGAACATTGCTCATCACATGCTGGATTTATTTTTAATTGTGGAATACTGACATTACCTTGTTTTCTGACAAATAGATGTCTACTCACTCTCACCATTGCCACCACCCAGCCCCCACTTCCATCATTACCACTGGACAGTGAGGCCTTTGAGGATAAGAAAAACATAGCATTAGCTGTGTCACCTGAAACATACCACGTTGCCTGGAACAAAAGTAATATTTTGATTGAATTCACAGTGCTTTCTCAGGTAGGCTTTGCACTTTGTATGTTACTGAGTGGACACCACTTCTATCCTCCATGAGAGGCTTTAAAATATATTTTATAGTCTTCTCACTTTATCTCACAATGTTTACAACAAAGAGAAGTCACTATGAGTGAGTCAACACACAGTGGACACCACTTCTATCCTCCATGACAGGCTTTAAAATGTTTTTTATAGTCTTTTCACTTTATCTCACAGGTTTACTGCAAAGAGAAATCATTGTGAGTGAGTCAACACATCACTGAGCTATTACGAAGATTTCCGAATGTTTTAAAATTGTTAAACTTTTCTTCACTGCTCCTTGGAGAGGCTCAGGAAATCTTCCTCTTTTCCATCTCCCTGTGATTTTATTTTGTTTTGGTTTCTAAATACTTTCACAGGATATTAAAACAAACCACTAAGAAAAATCTATGAAGCATTTTAAATAAGTTGGGAATTGTTAAACTTTCCTTTTTCATCTGAGACCTCCAGAGGCTAGTATAGGCAGCATTTTGCTCTTGAAATTAAATTCATTCTATCTTTTTTTTTAGAAATGATAGAAATTCAACTATCAGGGCTCATTATTCCAACTTCCATAAGAGGCTAAACACATCCAAAAAGATGACTAGTATTGAGAAGTCTGAGGAGCAGGCAAGTCCATGACAAAACATTGAAGTTGAACACACAAATCTGATAGCCAAATAATTTATTGGGAAACTACTGGGTTTCATCAGTGATGAGGTTCAGTATTATACTGAAGAAACAATTCTGATACAAAGGCCAAAAATGGCTGCTTTTCACTTTTCGTCCTCTCCTCCAATCTTCTCAATTTCCTCACATGGTATTTGGGTCCATTGTCAAATTATACCATATGTGGGTGGGCTTCGAGACCTTCTAGCTACCAACAGTAGCAATGAGTTATCTGCCTTGAAAGTGCCCAAAGAAATCAAATAACCTTAATATGATATAGAACTCAAGATTCTTAATCTATAAGAGTGTTTCATACTCTGTGCAGGATGCTATATCATAAATTTAGCATCTATACTAAATATGCTTTATCTTTTCTGAAGTTAAAAAAAATTTTAAGAAGCTGTGTTTGAAGAAATTTACTTTAATTTGTAAGTCCTAAAGAAAAAAGTTCACAATATAATAAAAATTAAAGCTCTCTTTTATTACACAGTTAATTCACATCTCATAATGATAATTTGATATTCAAACATTGTGAAAAATCAAATTGTCAGATTTCATTAAAGAACTAGGCATTTAAAATATAAGCAAACCGTTTTGACTTAATTAAGCTAGAAAGTGCTACTGCTTTATTTTAGTTATCAAATCCATCATATATTAAACCTTTTTTGAGAATTACTGCTCAAGTTAAGCAAATATGAAACTTCTAACACAAACCCAGAACTCTCTTGAAAAAGATTCCAGGAGAGGCAGGCAGTCATTGGTACTGTTACTTAACTGAAAGGAAGGAGAAATTGCAGTGTTTAAAGCCAAATGATGTTTGTGTCACTGAATGCTTGAAAGTTAACGTAAACTATTTCTTCTTTGTAGTTAACCATTGTAGTTAACCATTCACCTCACTCCCAAAGACTCAGAGTCAGCACTAGCTTCTCTTCCTTCAGGAAGAGAAAAGGAATAAAAGAAACCAAATACTAATATCATTATTTTCAAAGGAAAAATGTTGACAGAATTTTCTCCAACTGTTTTTCTGTTTGTTTGGTTTTGCTTTTGGGAGTAGAAATGCAATCTCACCTTCAGGATCTAGTTTTTTTCAAGTGCACAACAATATATCTTGTGTTCTGAATTTGAAAAATCTTGGCAGAAAGAAACATAAAGAATCTTAGAGACAGCAATTCATCTGAAATATTCTGTGATTTTTCTTATTTGCATTTTGTGTAATCAGAAGAAATAAAGTTTATTATTCCATATAACTACTAGATTAGAGATAATCAGCTACAGAATGTCTATTAAAAATTAGCTATCCAATTTTATATAAATATCTGTATAAAATTAACATTCTCTAAAGTAGATCATTAATCTTTCTATCAATCAGTCAAAAAGTGATGCTGAAGTTTATATGGCCTTTAGAAGGACACGGATCAACCTGAAACAGCAATTCAGGACCCAAGAACTCAGAAGTTTGCAAACATAAAATAAAAGAGAGTGAGCAACACGTTTCACATTTATTCTGCTCCTGAGTCTTTGTGATATTCTAACTATAATCCCCACGCCTGAAATTTAACTCATTAAATGTTTAGCATAAGAACCTGAAAAATATAACTGTGTGTTTTTATAAATATTCAATTAACACTCATTTCATCATTTTGAGATTTTTGCCACTAAATAAAGATGCTTATCCTGCAATAATTCTGTTTGGTCTACCCTTTTGCTTTAAAAAAGAAAAAAAAGGCTGTGTCACAGAGTGGAAACATCAAAAAGAAATACTTTTGGAAGATGGCAGTAACAGAAGAGAAATTCTCTAAACAGATAGTCTAAATAAATAGAGAAAATTTTACTATTTTTCTCTTCTTATTCACTGGAAAAGATCTATTCTCCAAAGAATCAGTTTTTGTTTATCAAGCAGACAAACAAAAGAATCCACAATTTATAATGTAAGAATGATAATAAATTAAAGTGCCATCGTGTATATTCCCTGTGGCATTTTTTAACTAGCAGCTGGCTCTTCTGTCTCTGGTAATGCTCAAAAACCAAACTAAATCTGAACAGTCCTCTTATAAATTATGACATATTTCTGGGAAAATAGGAAAATCTTCAGTTACACTGCAATTGGTGTCCCACTAAATAGAGTGAAAATCTTACTGTATTTTTATTAATTTCCTGATAAGTACAGGAATTAAGTCAAGTTTTTGTGAAAATTGGCCCCCCAAATGTAATTGTAAAATTACTAATTGAACAACTGATTATAAATTCTGATTTTTTCTAGTAATTTACTAATTAAAAAATTTTTATAATACTACATTGCTGGGCATTAATAGAGACATTTTGTAGTGCCTGGATAAGCACCTAATATACAGTTGATATTCAATAAATAAATGTATTTTTTTTAATGAAAGATGAGATATTCCTGATTCCTCTTTGCTGTCTACCTCCATGTTAAACAAAGCTGTGTTTTCTCCTGTTACCATAATATAATACTTGAATTTCAAATTTCTCTATCTGATTTTAACCATTAGCCCCACCTTAAAATAATCTGAATCTTTAAATTTAAATTGCCAGTGCAATTTAGCCAGATTCACTATATTCTTATTGAACACCAATCTTACAAAAATACCACAGGGATATAACATGGCCAGTCAGCCACTGGCCCTGAAAAGCTTATAAAATAGGAGAGACAACAAGTGCATTAATAATTACACAATAAGCAAAAACATAAGCATCAAAAGACAGGGGAACATACAAGTGTGAAACAGGGACCTTGGCCAAGATGGCATGGAAGAGCTAACATTTAAGATAAACTTTTGAAAAAAAATAACTTGTCTCTGACAGATGACATGAGACAAATAGGGTATCCCAAGCAATGATGGCTTCCCAGGTGACTCAGTGGTAAAGAATCTACCTACCAATGCAGGAGACACAGGAGACACGGATTTCATCCCTGGGTCTGGAAGATCCCCTGGAGAAGGGAATGGCAGTCCACTCCAGTACTCTTGCCTGGGAAATCCTGTGGACAGAGGAGCCTGGCAGGGTACAGCCCATGGGGCCACAAAGAGTCGGACAGGACTGAGCGTGCATGTACAAGCAAAGAAAACATAGCAAGCTTTTTTAGGTCCATTCAGGGAGCTATGACTAACCCAGCTTTACTGGAGTGATGAGTCAATGTAAAAATAAAGTACAAGAGTAGCCTGAGAGTTTACGTTCAGCTTGGGGTTGGAGGTGTGGGGTCTGTACTTATTTTGATAGGCAATGGAAAGGCAGTTATGTTTTGTACTAGCCGGGGTCTAAAGCAAATATCACATTCAAATAGGTTCAGTGGGTGGAGTTTTGATAAGGAGATGATTTACAAAAGGTATGGGCTGAAGAGTGGACATCAATAAGGGATGATGGACAATTTCCCGCCAGCAGCAGTGGGAAGTGTTGTCACCACCAATTCTAAAAGAGGAAGTAAAAGGAGATATTATTGTAAGAATGTATCTCCTGCACTGAGGCAAGACCGTCTGTGGAGAACAGGCAACCAACCTATAGCCGAGCCGGGTGGATAAGAACCAACTTAACTCTCTGCTGGCTCCCTTCAAGTCTCCTGCTAGTGCCCCCTACTGGATAAACCCAAGTGGAAGTCAGAAGGCAAGGGAGCCCATTGATAGAGTTCATATAGGCCTTCCTCCCAGAGCCCAGAGCAGAACAGAGAAAGAAAGGGAATGGATCTGAAGGGAAAAAGGAAAATGTAAGACACAAGGCTGTTGAGCAAAATAGAGACATATCTCCTAGGAAAATTAATCCTACAGGTATAGAGATAATCAAGATGAAGAAACTAAGAATATAATAGAGAAGACTGTAAAGGTCAGAAATAGGGCCATGGCAGTGGAACAAGAAGTAAAAAAATCACCTGTGCGAACTTGCAAGGCTACAGTCAGCTCTTGGGATGGTGCCAGGCATGAATCCAGCAGTGACTTTTGATGACTTTTGGTAAACAGGTGCTTAGCAAAAGGATGAAAACCACAGCTGGTTGTCAGAAAGCACTGTATCCATGAGCAAATAGCCACTAAGCAGGATTAGCTGGAAGTTAAAGTGATCCTGGGTATACGTTTTTATCTGTGGATGGCTTTCTTGAGATGCAAATTTTGGAGACCTTTTATATAAAGGTGTGAAGAGAAATGTTGGCTACAAGATAAGAAACTAAAAGATTTAAGCAAAAGCAGATGTTCTGTTATCCTGAAGATTTCAAGGGCATTTTATGACAGCAGTCATGCATCTGAACAGTTTACAGCTGTATGGATGCTCATGGGTTAGAAGAGCAGACGAATTGAAATTTTAATAAATATTTATCAACAGAAAATTTGCCTGTAAGAAACACAAGAGTGATAAATTGTGGGGCTTCTAACAGATTAGATGGAGGGGAAAAGGAAAATTAGAAGTTCAAAGTTTTGAATCTTGGTTCCTAGGAGAACAAGGTAATTATTACAAACATAAAAATTAAGTGCTGGATTTTAGAGTTAAATGGATGGAATTTCTAAGTGCTTCTCACAGTAATGGGAAGGCCAGGGGAATGCGTACTATGAGGGGTATCCTAGAGGTCAGCACAGTCTGGGACAGGGTTCTACCCAAGGTCATAGCAAAAAGCACAGCAAGAGGAAGAGTCCAGATGCATTTGAGGCCCCATAGCACACTTATGGTGGTTTCGTCTCTAAGTCATGTCCAACTCTTTGTGACTTTGTGGACTGTAGCCTGCCTGGCTCCTCTGTCCATGGGATTTCCCAGGCAAGAATACTGGAGTGGTTTGCCGTTTCTTTCTCAAGGGGATCTTCCGGACCCAGGAATTGAACTCTGGTCTCCTACATTGCAGGCAGATTCTTTACCAACTGAGCTATGAGGGAAGCCCATAGCACACTTATACCCTTCCTGAAAAGTCTTCCTTAAAAAATAATACTGCTGAACTATCTCTCCCCAAAATATCATCCAAAATAACACAGGTCATAGGGGAAGACAGATGGGAAGTATTGAGCACAGAATGCAAACCAAACAACTGCAGTCACTGTGGTTACAAAACAGACTGCAGAGTCATAATTTTTGAAAGAAAGGCTGCATAAAGCAAAAAATAGTCATTTGGCAATAAAAAAATTAAAATCCAACCCAAGCATGGGTTAAGAGAGGCAGGAGGAAAGAAGTGTCAGTGTCAACAACTGAAGCAGTGTGGTATTGTGGTAGAACTAAAAGGCTGATGAAGAGAAAAGAATGATGCACATGGACCAGGTCCAGGAGTATATAGGAATTAGTACATATGTAGTTACTACTGGAGCGGGAGTAAAATTAGGAATTACTACGTGATACACATGTATTTAAAATTAAAGGAAGATAAGAACTTCCCTGGTGGTACAGTGGCTTTGACTTTGCTCTCCCAACATAGGGGGCCCAGGTTCAATTCCTTATCAGGGAACTAGATCCCACATGTTAGCAAATAAGCATTCACAGGCCACAACAAAATATCCCATGTGCTGCGACTAAGACCCAGTGCAGCCAAATAAATAAATAAAATATTTTTTACAATTAAAGGGGGATAAATATGTACTTTGAATTCCCAATAAATTGTTGGGAACAATTAACTAATCTTTTGGGAACTATTAATATGATTTGATACCATTTAGGAATGACTTCTTGTGCAAATAGCAGAATCCCCAACTCACAGCTGCTTAAATAAGTTGGGGGTTTATATAGCTTGCCAACAAGAACTCTGGGAATAGCAGTTCAGGACTCATGACAGCTCAATGGTGTCATTAAAGACTCCAGTTGTTTCTCTTTTCACGCCACCATCATTACTGAGCAGACTGTGGTCCTCACGTTTGTCTCCTCAGGATATAGATCCTGCACACCCCATGACCTCGGGCCTGCATTCTAGGCCCGAAGAAAGCGGAAAGGCAGGGTCAGAATGGGCAAACCAGTCATATATTCACCAAACCCTAACAGTGGTGGCATCTGTAACTGGATTATTTTTATCTCTAGTTTTATTGTGTGATCTGAATTTTTCCAAAGATTATGTATTGAATTGTGTCAGAAATAGATGAGGAACCTATTTCCATTTTGCAGAAAGATTAGTTAATCAAAGAAACCATAAACCTCTTTCAAAATCAGTAAACCTCAAAAAAAAAAAAAATCAGTAAGCCTCCATTGCTCTATGATTCTTAGTATCATCCTACATTTTATTTTTAGCACAGACCACTTTCTAGATTTCTTCTTATGGAAAATGAGCTGTGAAGAAAACTTACTTTTATGTTCCAAACCCCTGGGAACAAAAAAATTATGGGTTGTCTTTTAAATAATGCTGAATCTCTAAGAACCTTATTTAATGCATTTAGGTAAGCTGTATATTTTCGGCATCTAATTACAATTGCTGAGGTTCATTCCCAGCATGATCTTCACAGAAAGAGAAAATGGGGGGGGTTGCTCAGAAGAAAAAAATCAACCAACAAATAACTTTTCAATACTTACCAATATTTCCAGATTTTGCTTAAATATTCTGTTCTACTCTAGGATATTTTCTTTTTTTTGGCCATACAGACTAATATGAGTTTTAAGAATTCAATACAGTTATAGAGTCCCAAAAAGGTTGCAGGATTTTGGATAAAAAGAAATGCCTGTGCTTGAGTCAAAAATAAATCTTCACTCTCCCCTAAGCTTGAAAACAGTTCTTATGGAAAAAAAAAAATGTCGTTATGATTATGATATATGATACACCGAGGATTTTAGTGAAATTAATTATTTTATAATGTGTAGACTAGACATTACTAACATTGGTGGTAGAAAAGCATTTAAAATACAAAAGAAGAAAATGGTTTTTAATTTGGGGTTACAGATGTTTTTTCATTCATGGTTTTCAAAGAACTCGGGAAAGCAGTTTTGCACACGCCATTTTCTAAATGGTTAATATACAGTCCTTTAACAAGCATCCTAAACATCCTTTGAATTCCTAGGAATGATGAAGGGAACAGGCAACTAACCAGGCTACTCTCCAGCCCCTAGTCTGCGCTCAATGTCATTTCTTGTAAATAAAGATTGAAAACTGCCATTTCATTTTCCCTTCACTCTTTTATCTGCCTGTGTGATTGTGTCAGATACATGAAAAAGTATAATTTGCTACGTTAACCAAAGTCAGTTTCTGTTATCCCTCTAATAGTCTGAATCCTAGCCCTCTGTTCAAGATGTCTGTGATTTTTAACAAAGTATTTAAGCATCTTTCACCCTGTTTCCTCACCTGTAAAATAGGTGGTATTGTGAAGATTAAGAAAGATTGTGTTCCATTAGTGCTCTGCGCATAATAACCATTCAACATATTTTAGCCGCAATATATTATATACTGGGCTTCTTAGGTGGCGCTAGTGGTAAAGAACCCACCTGCCAATGCAGGAGACATGAGATGCAGGTTCCATCCCTGGGTAGAGAAGATTCCCTGGAGAAGGAAATGGCAACCCACTCCAGGATTCTTGCCTGGAGAATCCCGTAAACAGAGGAGCCTGGCAGGCTACAGTCCATGGGGTCAGAAAGCGTCGAACATAACTGAAGTGACTTAGCACATATATTATATGCTATGTTATATACTTAAAGTTCTATCCATTTTTTCAAGACTCCTACATTCTTGCTCAGCTTTCACAATGAAATTATCAGCCCTGTAAGGTAGTCTAAGCAATCCGTTCCTGCCATTAGACAGCGGTCCCCAACCTTTTTGTCACCAGGGACCAGTTTCAGGGAAGACAGATTTTCCACGGAGGTGAGGGAGGTGGTTTGGGGAGGATTCTTACAAAGACTGTGCAGTCTCATCCCTTGAATGCACAGTTCACAGTAGGGTCTGAGCTCCTATGAGAACCTCACGCTGCTGCTGATCTGACAGGAGGCAGAACTCAGGCTGTAATGCGAGCAATGAGGAGCGGCTGTCAATGCAGATTAAGCTTCATTTGCTCACCACTGCTCTCTTCCTGCTGTGTGACTTGGTTGCTAATAGGCCATTGACTGGTACCCAGTCCATGACCCAGGAGTGAGGGAGCCCTGCTATAAGACATAATATCTTTATTTGATAATTCAATTATATCCTGTTTTACAAGCCATTCTCTAGCTTTTCCAAGAGGGTCTGATGTCTTGCCCTAATCCTGATTAAAGTAGAATAAGTAAATGCTGCAATCCAGCAGCCCATGGGGTCTGGCGTCCTTCTGGGCTCTATACCTTGTATGAATGGATAAGCTCCATCCATCTAACTTGCTTCTCCACTAAGCAGGTTTCCTTCTGCTTTAGGCCTCAGTTTTTTTGCATGTAAACCAGGTGTCCAGATCCCGGCATCTTTACCTGAACCCAGCCTTCCTTGTCTGCATCTTTCATGATCTCTGGCCAATCTTGTCCATCAAAAGGGATGAAGTTATTCCTGCTTCCTACCCTCACCCCTCAGTCACAGGTACAGATTATGTCAAAAGTATACTGATCCCTTAAGATCAAAGTATATATCCAGCCATGCCTATTCAAGCTTTCCTTGGTTTCTAAATTCTCTTTGTCATATTCCATCCTCCAGAGTGGGCCTCCCTTGTTATAGGTGCCCTGCGATTTCATCATCATAACCTTTGAAGTGAGGTGAAAGTTGCTCAGTCGTGTTCGAATTTTTGGACCCCATTGACTCGAGTACTACCTATTTAACTTGCCCTTGTGCACATATGAGACTAAGCTTCCAGCCTAATAAAAGATTGTAACCAAAAGAGTTGAGATTATACAGACCCTTAAGGAGAAGTAACATCGTTTATACTTTATCACAATGAGAGGCCTTTGAGGGTTTTAGAAAAGGAAGTAATGTGATAACATCTGCCTTTTAGGACGAGCTCTGAGTGCAGTGTGAAGACATCTGGATAATATCTCTTTATTATAAACATCACACCAGTTATGAAAGGAAGGAAAAACTTTCAAGAGCAGGAAGCCACAAAGAGACTAAAAAAAAGATCTGATATTGGAAAGCAATGTGCTGGTGAGGAGAAGTGGAAGAAGTAGACGGAAGTTACAGAGGTAGAATCAACAGAATTTGATGATTATTTTGAATATGTTGTGGCATAAGAAAAATGAGAAAAGTTAAATATTGCTTAAGGGCAAATATCACAGGTGTGTTTCTTGCCTCAACTTGATTGTATTTTTTTTTTTTTTGATGGCAGGAACTATTCCAAATATTTGTATGGACATTTTGATGTCCAGTTTGTGTTCAATTAACCAATAAAGACTCAATAAATCTGTCATGTTATCTGTCACAAGACTTGTCTACAAGGAGTTCTCTTATCAAAATCTAGAACCTAAGTTGTGATTTTAGTCATTTTTCCCAAGACTGCATATAAAGAAACACTAACAAAAATTGAACAGATGCCTGGAAACTAGGCTACCAATTCACTCATAGTTTGGAAGGTAAGATGCTGGCTTGATCTTTTTCTATGTTATTAATAATCATCAGAGTTCATTTGGAAACGTACTGGTTAAAGCTCACCTAATTTAAACCAAACTTAAACTATCTAATTTAAAACATCACAGTTCTCAAACTTTCATAAGGATCCAAACCTCTTGGAAGGTTTTTTTTTTAATAGGATTGAAAGACTCAGTGACTTCCTGGTAGTCTGGTGGTAAAGATTCTGCCTTGTAATACATGAGACATGACCCCTGATGGGGAACTGAGATTCCACAGGTCTTGGAGCAACTACTGACTCTGCTGCTCCAGAGCCCACATGCTGGAAGCCCATGCTCCACAACTAGAGAGTCCGTGCTCTGCATAGAAAGATCCCAGGTGCAGCAACTAAGATCCACCACAACCAAATAAATAAATAAATAAATTTTTTAAAAAGAAATATGGTTTATTTTTTTAAAAATGATTTCTAGGCTCAGAGTTTTTGATTCAGTTAGTTAGAATGGAATCCAAAAAAAATCAAAATCACTTTGAGAAACACTGCAGTATGTTCCCAAATTGTTATAAAAATCACCTAGAGTACGTATTAACAATAAAAATCCCCAAGCCCTCTCTGATCACCTCCAATTCAGACATTTCAGGAAAGCTGAGCAGGGATCTGTATTTTTTTTTTAAGTGCTTCATGTGATTCTTGTGGTCAGTCAAGTTGGGCAAGTGCTTCCTGAGAGCATCCTGTGAGATAAGTACTATTATAATTCATTTTTTTATGGAGGGAAAAACAGGATTAGCAAAATTTAAATAAATGGCAAAGCTCTTAAACATTCCTCCAGAAGACTTAAACTATCGTTCATGCTGAAATATAAAATGTTTCCTATACAAAGGTACTGTGAGCATCTCGGTGACAGGGACCCCTTAATCATATTTATCTTAGTATCGCTAAAACCTGACAAGAAGATCACTGAATGGACGGTTAGAAAAAACCCTGTAAAATAATTCTATGCCTAATAAAATTTACAAAAACAAAGCAGCTAGCAACAAACAGACAAAAATTCAGTCCAATGAAATGAAGGCAGAATCAAAGGACCATGGAAATGAATTGTCTAGTGGGACAGAGAAAGACAAATATCATGATATCACTTATATGTGGAATCTAAAATATGATACAAATGAACTTATTTACAAAACAGAAACAGACTCACAGATGTAGAAAACAAACTTATGGTTACCAAAGAGGGAAGGCAATAGAAGGATAGTTTAAGAGTTCACGATTAGCAGATACAAACTATATAAAATAGATAAACAAAGTCCTACTGTACATCACAAGGGACTATATTCAATATCTTGTAATGAACCATAGTATAAAAGAATATGGAAAAGAATATATATCTATTGTACACTAGAAATATATATATATATACACATATATATACTGTACTTAGAAGAAATGGAGTAGCGATCATAGTCAACAAGAGAGTCTGACATGCAGTACTTGATGTAATCTCAAAAATGACAGAATGATCTCTGTTCGTTTCCAAGGCAAACCATTCACTATCATGGTAATCCAAGCCTATGCCCAGACCAGTAATGCTGAAGAAGCTGAAGTTGAACGGTTCTATGAAGACCTGCAAGATCTTTGAGAACTAACACCCAAAAGAGATGTCCTTTTCATTATAAGGGACTGGAATGCAAAAGTAGGAAGTCAAGAAACATCTGGAGTAACAGGCAAATTTGGCCTTAGAGTACGGAATGAAGCAGGGCAAAGGCTAATAGAGTTTTGACAAGAGAACGTACTGGTCATAGCAAACACCCTCTTCCAACAACACAAGAGAAGACTCTACACATGGGCATCACCAGATGGTCAACACAGAAATCAGATTGTTTATATTCTTTGCTACCAAAAATGGAGAAGCTCTATACAGTCAGCAAAAACAAGATCCAGAGCTGACTGTGTCTTAGATCATGAACTCCTTATTGCTAAATTCAGACTTAAATTTAAGAAAGTAGGGAAAACCTCTAGACCATTCAGCTATGACATAAATCAAGTCCCTAATGATTTTACAGTGGAAGTGAGAAACAGATTTAAGGGACTAGACCTGATACACAGAGTGCCTTATGAACTATGGATGGAAGTTCATGACATTGTACAGAAGACAGGAATCAAGACCATCCCCAAGAAAAAGAAATGTAAAAAGCAAAAAAACTGTCTGAGGAGGCTTACAAATAACTGTGAAAAGAAGAGAAGCAAAAAACAAAGGAGAAAAGGAAACACATACCCATTTGAATGCAGAGTTCCAAAGAAGAGCAAAGAGAGCTAAGAAAGCCTTTGTCAGTGATCAATGCAAAGAAATAGAGGAAAACAATAGAACGGGAAAGACTAGAGATCACTTCAAGAAAATGAGAGATACCAGGGGAACATTTCATGCAAAGATGGGCTCAATAAAGGACAGAAATGGTATAGACTTAACAGAAGCAGAAGATATTAAGAAGAGGTGACAAGAATACACAGAAGAACTGTACACAAAAGATCTTCACAACCCAGATAATCACGATGGTGTGATCACTCACCTAGATCCAGACATCCTGGAATGTGAAGTTAAGTGGGCCTTAGGAAATATTACTAAGAACAAAGCTAATGGAGATGATAGAATTCTAGTTGAGCTATTTCAAATCCTAAAAGAAGATGCTGTGAAAGTGCTGCACTCAGCATGCCAGCAAATTTGGAAAACTCAGCAGTGGCCACAGGACTGGAAAAGGTCAGTTTTCATTCCAATCCCAAAGAAAGGCAATGCCAAAGAATGCTCAAACTACCGCACAATTGCACTCATCTCACACGCTAGTAAAGTAATGCTCAAAATTCTCCAAGCCAGGCTTCAACAGAACATGAAACATGAACTTCCAGATGTCCAGGATGGTTTTAGAAAAGGCAGAGGAATCAGAGATCAAATTGCCAACATCTGCTGGATCATTGAAAAAGCAAGAGAGTTCCAGAAAAAAATCTATTTCTGCTTTAATGACTATGCCAAAGTCTTTGACTGTGTGGACAACAATAAATTGTGCAAAATTCTTCAAGAGATGGGAATACCAGACCACCTGACCTGCTGCCCGAGAAATCTGTGTGCAGGTCAAGAAGCAAAAGTTACAACTGGACATGGAACAACAGACTGGTTCCAAATAGGAAAAGGCGTACATCAAGGCTGTATACTGTCACCGTGCTTATTTAACTTACATGCAGAGTACATCATGAGAAACACTGGGCTGGAAGAAGCACAAGCTGGGATCAAGATTGCCGGGAGAAATATAAATCACCTCAGATATGCAGATGACACCACCCTTATGGCAGAAAGTGAAGAAGAACCAAAGAGACTCATGATGAAAGTGAAAGAGGAGAGTGAAAAAGTTGGCTTAAAACTCAACATTCAGAAAACTAAGATCATGGCATTGATCCCATAACTTCAAGGCAAATAGATGGGGATACAGTGGAAATAGTGGCAGACTATTTTGGGGGGCTCCAAAATCACTGCAGATTGTGACTGCAGCCATGAAATTAAAAGAAGCTTATTCTTTGGAGGAAAAGTTATGACCAACCTGGACAGCATATTAAAAAGCAGAGACATTCAGTTCAGTTTCGCTTAGTCACTCAGTCGTGTCCAACTCTTTGTGACCCTGTGAACCGCAGCACGCCAGGCCTCCTTGTCCATCACCAGCTCCCGGAGTCCACCCAAACCCATGTCCATCGAGTCGATGATGCCATCCAATCATCTCATCCTCTGTCGTCCCCTTCTCCTCCTGCCATCAATCTTTCCCAGCATCTGGGTCTTTTCCAATGAGTCAGCTCTTTGCATCTGGTGGCCAAAGTATTGGAGTTTCAGCTTCAACATCAGTCCTTCCAATGAACACCCAGGACTGATCTCCTTTAGAATGGACTGGTTGGATCTCCTTGCAATCCAAGGGACTCTCAAGAGTCTTCTCCAACACCACAGTTCAAAAGCGTCAATTCTTCAGCACTCAGCTTTTTTCACAGTCCAACTCTCACATCTATACATGACCACTGGAAAAATCATAGCCTTGACTAGATGGACCTTTGTTGGCAAAGTAATGCCTCTGCTTTTTGATATGCTATCTAGGTTTTTCATCATTTTCCTTCCAAGGAGTAAGCATCTTTTAATTTCACTGCTGAAATCACCATCTGCAGTGATTTTGGAGCCCCAAAAAATAAAGTCAGCCACTGTTTCCACTCTTTCCCTATCTATCCGCCATGAAGTGATGGGACTGAATGCCATGATCTTAGTTTTCTTAATGGTGAGCTTTAAGTCACCTTTTTCACTTTTTCACTTTCACTTTCATCAACAGGCTCTTTAGTTCTTCCTCACTTTCTGCTATAAGGGTGGTGTCATCTGCATATCTGAGGTGATTTATATTTCTCCTTGCAATCTTGATTCCAGCTGTGCTTCCCACAGCCCAGAGTTTCTCATGATGAACTCTGCATATAAGTTAAGTGAGCAAGGTGACAATATACAGCCTTGATGTACTCCTTTTCCTGTTTGGAACCAGTCTGTTGTTCCATGTCCAGTTCTAACTGTTGCTTCTTGACCTGCATACAGGTTTCTCAAGAGGCAGGTCAGGTGGTCTGGTATTCCCATCTCTTGAAGAATTTTCCACAGTTTATTGTGATCCACACAGTCAAAGACTTTGGCATAGTCATTAAAGCAGAAGTAGATGTTTTCCTGGAACTCTCTTGCCTTTTCGATGATCCAGCGGATGTCGGCAATTTGATCTCTGGTTCCTCTGCCTTTTCTAAAACCAGTGCGAACATCTGGAAGTTCACGGTTCACATATTGCTGAAGCTTGGTTTGGAGAATTTTGAGCATTACTTTACTAGCGTGTGAGATGAGTGCAATTGTGCGGTAGTTTGAGCATTCTTTGGCATTGCCTTTCTTTGGGATTGGAATGAAAACTGACCTTTTCCAGTCCTGTGGCCACTGCTGAGTTTTCCAAATTTGCTGGCATGTTGAGTGCAGCACTTTCACAGTGTCATCTTTCAGGATTTGAAATAGCTCAACTGGAATTCTATCACCTCCACTAGCTTTGTTCGTAATGATACTTCCTAAGGCACACTTGACTTCACATTCCAGGATGTCTGGATCTAGGTGAGTGACCACACCATCGTGATTATCTGGGTTGTGAAAATCTTTTGCGTGCACTTCTTCTGTGTATTCTTGTCACCTCTTCGTAATATCTTCTGCTTCTGTATTAGGTCTATACCATTTCTATTCTTTATTGAGCCCATCTTTGCATGAAATGTTCCCCTGGTATCTCTCATTTTCTTGAAGAGGTCTATAGTCTTTCCCATTCTATTGTTTTCCTCTATTTCTTTGCATTGATCACTGAGGAAGGCTTTATCTCTCCTTGCTCTTCTTTGGACCTCTGAATTCAGATGGGTATATCTTCCCTTTTCTCCTTTGTTTTTCACTTCCTGTCTTTTCACAGCTATTTGTAAGGCCTCCTCAGACAGCCATTTTGCTGTTTTGCATTTCTTTTTCTTGGGGATGGTCTTGATTCCTGTCTCCTGTACAATGTCGTGAACCTCCATCCACAGATCATCAGGCACTCTATCTATCAGATCCAGTGCCTGTTTCTCACTTCCACTGTATAGTCATAAGGGATTTGATTTAGGTCATACCTGAATGGTCTAGTGGTTTTCTCCACTTTCTTCAATTTCAGCCTGAATTTGGCAATAAGGAGTTCATGATCTGAGCCACAGTCAGCTCCCAGTCTTGTTTTTGCTGACTGTATAGAGCTTCTCCATCTTTGGCTGCAAAGAATATAATCAATTTGATATCCGTGTTGACCATCTGGTGACGTCCATGTGTAGAGTCTTCTCTTGTGTTGTTGGAAGAGGGTGTTTGCTATGACCAGTGCATTTTCTTGGCAGAACTTTATTAGCCTTTGCAGAGACATTACTTTGCCAACAAAGGTCTGTCTAGTCAAGGCCATGGTTTTTCCAGTAGTCATGTATGGATGTGAGAGTTGGACTATTAAGAAAGCTAAGTGTTGAAGAATTGATGCTTTTGAACTGTGAAGTTGGAAAAGACTCTTAAGAGTCCCTTAGACTGCAAGGAGATCCAACCAGTACATCCTAAGGGAAATCCGTCCTGGATATTCATTGGAAGGACTGAAGTTGAAGCTGAAACTCCAATACTTTGGCCACCTAATGCGAAGGCTGACTCATTTGAAAAGACTGTGATGCTGGGAAAGATTGAAGGCAAGAGGAAAAGGGGACAACAGAGGATGAGATGGTTAGATGGCATCACCAAATCAATGGACATGAGTGTGAGTAAACTCTGGGAGTTGGTGATGGAAAGGGAGGCCTGGTGTACTGCAGTCCATGGGGTCACAAAGAGTCAGACACGACTGAGCAACTGAACTGAACTGAACTGTACCCTGGAAACTAATACAGTGTAAATCAACTATACTTCATTTTTAGAAATTGAAAAAAAATAAATGAATTGACTAGAAGATTAAATCAAATTTCTCAACTCTATAACACTTGGTAGCAGAAATAATAATAATAGATATTGACTTTGATGCCAGAAAAACATTTTCTATGTATTCTATGGACTTCCCTGTTGGTGCTAGTGGTAAAGAACCTGCCTGCCAATGCAAGAGACATAAGAGATGTGGGTTCAATCCCTGAATCGGGAAGATCCTCTGGAGGAGGGAATGGCAACCCACTCCAGGATTCTTGCCTGGAGAATCCCATGGACAGATGAGTCTGGCAAGCTACAGTCCATAGGGGTGCAAAGAGTCAGACGTGACTGAAGCAACTTAACACACACACACAGTACACACAAACACACACACGTTTTGTATAACTGGTTTGATATTTATAATAAAAATTATTATCCCATTCTTAAAATCTTGAAAGTGCCTTATAAATTATTTTATTTGATTATTCCATGATTTTCAGAAAATGAAATATTGATAACACTATTCTCAGCAGAGCTATTACACATGCAAAGTGTCCTTGAAAATGTTTTCTCTGGGAACTTCCCTGGCAGTCCTGTAGTTAAGACTCTATACTTCCGATGCAAGGGGTATGGATTTGACCCCTGGTTGAAAAATTAAGATTCCACATACATGCCACATGATACAGCCAAAATTTTTTTAAAAAATAGCTTTCTTTGAAATGTTCCACAATTACATTGAATGGTTTTTTTTTTAATTTACAGTATTTAAATTTATTTTATTGTTCAGTTCAGTTCAGTCACTCAGTCGTGTCCAACTCTTTGATACACCGTGAACTGCAGCACACCAGGCCTCCCTGTCCATCACCAACTCCAAGAGTTTACCAAATTCATGTCCATTGAGTCAGTGATGCCATCTAACCATCTCATCCTCTGTCATCCCCTTCTCTTCCCGCCTTCAATCTCTCCCAACATCAGGTCTTTTCCAATGTGTCAGCTCTTCGCATCAGGTGGCCAAAATATTGGAGTTGCAGCTTCAACATCAGTCCTTCCAATGAACATTCAGGACTGATTTCCTTTAGGACTGATTTCCTTTAGGACTGATTTCCTTTATGATGGACTGGTTGAATCGCCTTGCAGTCCAAGGAACTCTCCAGAGTCTTCTCCAACACCACAGTTCAAAAGCATCAATTCTTCAGCGCTCAGCTTTCTTTATGGTCCAACTCTCACATCCATACATGACCACTGGAAAAACCATAGCCTTGACTAGACAGACCTTTGTTGACAAAGTAATGTCTCTGCTTTTTAATATGCTGTCCAGGTTGGTCATAACTTTCCTTCAAAGAGTAAGCGTCTTTTAATTTCATGGCTGTAATCACCATCTGCAGTGATTTTGAAGCCCAAAAAAATAGGCAGCCACTGTTTCCACTGTTTCCCCATCTATCTGCCATGAAGTGATGGGACTGGATGCCATGATCTTATTTTTCTGAATGTTGAGCTTTAAGCCAACTTTTTCACTCTCCTCTTTCATTTTTATCAAGAGGCTCTTTAGTTCCTCTTCACTTTCTGCTATAAGGGTGGTGTCATCTGCATATCTGAGGTGATTTATATTTCTCCCATCAATCTTGATACCAGCCTGTGTTTCCTCCAGCCCAGCATTTCTCATGATGTCCTCTGCATATAAGTTAAATAAGCAGGGTTACAATATACAGCCTTGACATACTCCTTTCCCTATTTGGAACCAGCCTGTTGTTCCATGTCCAGTTCTAACTGTTGCTTCCTGACCTGCATACAGGTTTCTCAAGAGACAGGTCAGGTGGTCTGGTATTCCCATCTCTTGAAGAATTTTCCACAGTTTACTGTGATCCACACAGTCAAAGGCTTTGGCGTAGTCAATAAAGCAGAAATAGATGTTTTTCTGGAACTCTTGCTTTTTCGATGATCCAGCATAAACACATGTAAATAATGGCTAACATTTACAAAAGTACTCTGTATCTTTTAACACATTTGACCCTCACAACAAATTTTTGAGGTAGATACCATTATTTTTAGGCTTCCCAGGTGGCGATAGTGGTAAAGAACCTGCTGCCAATGCAGGAGAGATAAGAGATGTGGTTTATAACTGTGGGTTGGGAAGATCCTCTGAAAGAGGAAATGGCATCCCATTCCAGTATTCTTGCCTGGAAAATCCCATGGATAGAGGAACCTGGAGGCCTATAATCCATGGGGTCACAAAGAGTCAGAAATGATGGAGCGCAACAACACAACAACCACTGTTTTCATCATTTACAGATAAGGAATTTAGGCTCAGAGTTCACTTCGCCAGCAGGCCAAGAAATCAGGCAATAAATCCTGGTGTCTTAACCACACTGTTACACCTTATCCTGTATTTTGATTGAAAAAGAGACATCGTTATTTCACTTATTTGGATAACCGAAGCAGATTCTATATGGAATTGCGACAATAAGGAATAAATAATAAGTTGAAGAATGATCTTCCAAAGGACGAGGTGCTTAGTTAGGGCCATGCCTCAAAAGACAAAGAAGAAACAGGATGTCATTGCACTTTTAGGGAAGAGAAAAATAGCTGCCCATTACTTTTCAAAAAGCAGTTCTACAGGAGCAAACACAAAAATAACAATAAATTTTGCTAATTTTATGATTCTAGATACACACCACGTTTATAATCAATATTTGTTGGATGAAGTATTTAAAAAGCCTTAAGGATTTCCCTCGTGGTCCAGTGGTTAAGAATCTACCTTGCAATGCTAGAGGACGCAGGTTTGATCCCTGACCAGGGAACTAAGATCCCATATGCCAAGGGGCAACTAAACACACATGCCACAGAGAAGACCCAAAGCAGTCAAAGACATTTTTTTAACTTTTACAAGAGTTTCAAAAAGCCTAGCCCATACAGTATCAAACTCCAGATTCCATATGCATCCCCAGTGATGCGTATCATAGCAAGAATCTAGTAGGCCCCAATGTTATCTTCCAAATCTTGTTTTTCTAAGTCCAGTTGCGGGGAGCGGCTTGAAAGAGCTGACTCTGGGAGCTGCCTTGATTGATTATCAAGGGTCCCTTCAAGGACATAGCTCTCTGTCCCGCCACCCCTCTGGAATTTACTATCCAAAGTTAAGCAGAACACTAGTAAGCCTTGAATGCACACATGACGCAGGTGGATAAGCCTTTCACAACCACCCTTAAGATAAACGGGATGCCCTTCTTGTCCCTTGACGTTATCAGAGAGTTCTGGTGATTGTTATCTCAAAGTGATGTTTATGGAAAAATATTTTCTCTTCTTAAGATTCTCTTCTTGGTTTAGTATAAATGTAACCCTGAGAAATAAAGAATCATCGTTGACTGCAGCGATCCTCTCAACCCCATCTGTCCTGTGTCTTATTTCTTAGCCTAAAGGAATGCGTCGTGTTGCTCGCTGAAATCTCCCGGCGGGTCCGGCATCCAGTCTGGTTAAAAAGAAGATAATTAAACTAAATTTGTAAATACTGAATGTCCTTCTTTGTGAACAAAGAAATTCTCCACCTCATATTAATAAAAATAAGGATGAAGGACAGATGTTTATAACACAGAAAAGCTCTTAAGTAAAATTTATTAATTCTTCCCCCAAAAGCTTTTTATTTTTTCAAATTTTAAATTTTTGTCAAAGCAATACTTAAATATAACTCAAAAATAAAATGGGGTAATATAATTCAAAAATAAAATGGGATAAAAAGACCCATAAAGAAAAGCAATTATCTCTGCTTTGCCTCTTCCCCCATGTCTATTTTACTCTAAGAGGAAACACTTGTTAAGTTCATTCTCTATTTATTTTGGCAGTTCACATCAAATCTCAAAATATTGAGAAATGGCAGGTTGCCATTTCTTAATTAACTATTTTAAATTTACTTATGTACAACTATAATGTAAAAGTGTTTAGTTCTCTTCTCCCACCCTCCATCTATTCTCCATCTTTTTCTCCCAACACAGTTATATAAAGTTTCACTAAAATCATTAACATCTGTTTATGCTTTTAGGAATTTTTGAAGCCAAGAACTTTACAGTGATTATATTTCCTTTCCTCTACTGATTTCCTGAGTTTCTCATTGTTTTTCTTTCCTTCATAAAATTTACTTTTAATAATAATTTTCCTGTTGTAAAATTCAGTAGAGCAGATCCTCTATGAAACCTCTATTTTTTCCGAAGACCTCCCTCTCAGAGTCTTCTATCTTCCTGCTGCAAACCAGGCTGTTTCTCAGACTTATTTCATGATTATCACTCTAAGGATTGTCTCAGACTGTGCTTACTGCATCCCATCCTTCCTCCCATTAGTTTATTTCTTCATTTTATTGGAGTATATTGAATCACCAGCTGGAATCAAGTTTTCCAAGAGAAATATCAGTAACCTCAGATAAGCAGATGATACCATTCTAATGGCAGAAAGTGAAGAAGAACTAAAGAGCCTCTTGATGAAGGTGAAAAAGGAGAGTGAAAAAGCTGGCTTAAAACTCAACATTCAAAAAAACTAAGATCATAGCATCTGGTCCCATCACTTCATGGCAAATAGATGGGAAACAGTGACAGACTTTATTTTCTTGGGCTCCAAAATCACTGCAGACGGTGACTGCAGCCATGAAATTAAAAGATGATTGTTCCTTGGAAGAGGAGCTATGACAAACATAGACAGCATATTAAAAAGCAGAGACATCACTTTGTCGACAAAGGTCCATATAGTCAAAGCTGTGGTTTTTCCTGTAGTCATGTAAGGATGTGAAAGTTGGGCCATAAAGAAGGCTGAGTGCCAGAGAATTGATGCTTTCAAATTGTGGTGCTAGAGAAGACTCTTGAAAGTCCCTTGGTCTGCAAGGAGATCAAACTAGTCATTCTTAAAGAAAATCAACCCTGAATATTCATTGGAAGGACCCATGTTGAAGCTGAAACTTCAGTACTTTGGCCACCTGATGCAAAGAGACTCATTGGGAAAGACCCTAATGCTGGGAAAGATTGAGGGCAGGAGGAGAAGGGGGTGACAGAGGATGAGATGGTTGGATGGCATCACTGACTCAATGGACATGGGTCTGAGCAAGTTACAGGAGATAGTCAGGGACAGAGAAGCCTGGCATGCTGCAGTCCATGGGGTTACAGAGAGTTGGACATGACCGAGTAACTGAACAATGATAACTGTCATCAAATTTCATAAAGAAATAAATCTTACAGGGAAGATATATTTTTGCTTACCTAAAAATACGTTTGATCCATTCCTCTGCTTGAATTACAGGATTACTGAGCATAGATACTTAGTTGAAAGTCATATTTTTTCCAACTCTCTGAAGATGATATCACTGCTATACCCCCAGCACCTCTTAGAATGATTTCTGGCACCTATTTGGCTTCAGTAGAGATTTGTTAAATGCATGAATGGGTGAATGTAATACTTTTTCAAAACTTTTAAATTGCCCTTTGTTTCCTGCCATGCTTCTGTCTTTACTTTTTCATTGCTGAACTCTACCCCCCACCCACCCAAATATATAGCAATCCTCTTTTGCATATTCACATGTAAGGAAAAGGCTCTAAAAAGCTGATTAAGAGTTCATGTTGCTGTTGTTTTTTTTTATTCTCAGTCATGTCCAACTCTTTTGTGACTCCATTGATTGTAGCCTGCCAGGGTCCTCTGTCCATGAGATTTCTCAGGCAAGAATTTTTGAATGGTTTGCCATTTCCTTCTCCAAGGGATCTTCCCAACCCAGGGATCAAATCCACACCCCCTGCTTTGCAGGCAGGATCTTTACCACTGAAGCACCTGGGAAGCCAACTATCCACATGTTGCTGCTGCTGCTAAGTCGCATATGAGTGGTTCTTACAATATGGTTCTAGGCATTTTCTGGGAACCTTTTAAAAAGGCAAGTTCCCTAGCTTCAACTCACACCTAGTGAAACAGAAATTCAAAAGATGAGATGAAGAAACCGTGCTTTAATAAACCCTCCAAGTGATCCTAAAACGTTAAGAATCACATAAATAGGGCCAAGGCTGGCAAGCCACTGCTTTAGGGTTACCTGGAAGGGAGTGAGCATTTACACAGGGAGATTATTTCAGTGTGACTGTTTAATTTCTTCAGGGAATAAATTTTAGGTGTCCTACACATAGGATAGATACCTAACAGTGTACTCCTGGATGGTTGAGAGTGGGACACAATGACCCAAGCATCTCATATGATAAGATGAACAAAGTGATTCTTAGATCAGTAGAACTGCTATAACTTCTGAATAGGAAGCCCTGGTTCCAACTCTCGAAGAGATCTGGCTGTTTGGACTGCTAATTAAGTTTTCTGTATCTCCTTTCTTAGACATGTATCCTTTTCAAAAACTCATCACCTGAGGCTGCCTGAGTGTGTCTCTGCCCTTACTATCTACAAGAATTTGACAATTGCAGTTTGAAATTACCAGTACTTTGTCATGATATGCACTATTTGAATTACTTGCATCTCAAAAAAATCAAACAAGTGTAACGCAAAAGCTTGGGGAAATAATAATGATAATAATTTCCGCTCTTCACTGTACAAAGTACATTTCCTGTATTTTCCTCAAAGACCACTAGGTGGCACTTTCGGCTCTATTTATAATCATTATTGACTCCTTTCCTTTGAGATAATTATTGACTCCTTTCCTTTGAGACAAACTTTTAATGGAGTTCCTTTTGGCATCTCCTCAAGATTTTGCCAGGCTTCCCAGCTAGCTCAGTGGTAAAGAATCTGCCTACCAATGCAGGAGACTCGGAAGCCCCAGGAAGCCCTCTATAGTTCACAATGGGGTTCTGGTTAGATTCATTTGGAAAGCAATACAGGTTCTTAATTATTTAATCAAAATCCTTTAATGTTCATTTTTTTTCTTAAGAAGTCAGCAATCCAACTAATCTATGAAGTGTATTACAAAGTAACAGTAGTTAAGGGATTTCCCTGCTGGTCCAGTGGCTAGGACTCTGAGCCCCCAGTGCAGGGGCCCAGGTTCAATCCCTGGTCAGAGAACTAGATCCCACATGCAGCAACTAAGATCTGGTGCAGCCAAATAAATAAACAAATATTAAAAAGAAAAAAAAACGCAACACTGGTTAATGTAGGGTGGGACTGGACAAGAAAAGACACGTTTCTTGGAATGGTGGAAATGGCCAGAAACCGACCTGGATTTGCCTAAGTGACAGGTTATTTGGTTGCTTCTTGTCCTTTAAAATATCATGGAGTCTCTTAAAATATACAAGCTTGGTCACTTGGGGTTTTTCCTTAAAACCCTCACCTTATGTCACTAGATTGTGTTTTACTTCAATGACATATATTTTCATGATGAAGCAGGGCAAAACACTCACACAGTTGCTACAGTTTTCCAAAAATTCAACAACATTGAAATCAGGCATACAAATTATCACACAGTGGCAGCCTCACAAGGTAAATATTACTGTGCTTCCTTTGAATTTCAGCAGATTATCTATAATTGGATTTGGGGATTTTAGCTATTTTTATGGAAATGTATAGAGACATTCCAAACAGAAATCTCAATAGAAAAAAGGAATTTTACAATGAATTTTTAAAAAACATCTCAGAGAATGAACTGTGAGCAAAACTGACCTAAAGATAAAATATTTTTAATAACCCCATCTATGTCTTGTCAGATGAAAGATGCTGAGCTTGTCTGAAGAGATACTAAAGGAAGATGAGACAGTAACCAGTCTTCTTGCTCGGCTAGAAAAACCCTGCTTGCTGTGTTTAAAAATGTGTGAAAGTGACCCAGAAAAGATTCTCTCACTGGAACATAGCCCAGTTTTCTGCCTCGCTTGCGCCAGCTTCCAGGCGGCCTGACAGCAAGACTAGACAAGAACCAGAATTGAGTTGGGAAGAAAAGAGAACGAAGAATGTGAGTGATCAGGACTTTACTTCTGTTTATATGAAGCTTCCCTTCATCAAATTCTTCTCACCAGTTTGTCTAATATGACCCCAGAAAAAGTAAAACTGTATAAGACAAACTCCTTATATGGTTCAATCGTATCTTCACTAAGAGGCATAGCAGGCAGATTTACATGTCATTTTATTTCATCTCCCTGCCTTGTGTTGTTTGGAAGGGATGCAATGGACTGCATAATCCCCATTCTGGGATGGATCTTGGTCTCCTGAATGACAGCGAAACTGGTATCTTTTAGTTGTAAAAGTCAGAAAACTCATAAGCCATGGGTTCAAGTTCTGGTGCTGACATGACCCTGTGTGTTCATGCTCAATCGTGTCCGACTCTTTGTGACCCCGTGGACTGTAGCCACCAGGCTCCTCTGTCCATGGGATTTTCCAGGCAAAAATACAGGACTGGGTAGCCATTCCCTTCTCCGGGGGATCCTCCCGACCCAGCGATCAAACCCGAGTCTCCTGTATCTCCTGCTTTGGCAGGCGGATCCTTTACCACTGAGCCATGACATTGACATGATTTTGAGCCTTGGACAAGTCATTCTATGTGTTTTGATCGCTCCTAAAATAGTAATAATGGAACAAAGTATTTCACAGAACAACTGAGTGAGTCAGAAAAAGTAATAACAGCCAAACTTTGTGGTCTTGGAATAAATATCCAAAGAGCAATTTTTCATGGAGAGTTGGAATTATAGGCTGCACCAACTGTTTTAGTCAAAAAGACTCTGACAACATCTCTTTTCAGAGAATAGGAAAAAAAGAAAAGGAAAACACTTAACTAGATTCGGTTGAAAGTCTGTGCCCAAGAAAAAGTAGGCATATTCTGACAACAAAGTTCATAAAGATCCAGTGTGTTGTTAGGGAGAAATAAGATAAACTGAAGATCTGGGCTTTCTATTCAAATTGTATGCCATCAGGTAGGCATTCCTGAAACCAGGCTTGTGAATTTTCTTCAAAATTCCTTAAGTCTCATCCTCTAGTCACATCCATCACTCAGAGTGGGAAAAAATTAATCTTTTGCTTTGGATAATGTGTCAAAAATAGAACATCTATACCTATTCCTTCAAACTGCAGTGCACTAATACATGTAGTAATGTTGAGAGGCATTTAAAATGTTTTGTTATTTTGTAACATTTTATTTTGTAATCATAATTATATTTTATTTTGGAAACGTATGTATGCAGATTTTCTCAAGTATACCCATTCTGACAATGACAGGAAACATTCCTGCCAAGTCCTCTGTTTTGGAACTAACCCAATGAAGCAGACAGGAGTAAATTTCTTTTCTCCCTCAAAACCATCTCACACCCTAATGTAAATAATTAAGTCTGACACTTCAATAGCCAATACAATCAATTCAGACAATGTGTGTTATTGGTGTGAAAATTCAAGAAGGGAAAGGTTAAGCTCTGAAAACTCAGTTTACTTAACCCCTTGCAATGAGCAGAAATAATTCAGTTATTCCCAGCATCATCTAAGGATTAGTTCAGAGTAGAGCTAAGGACCTCTGGGGCTTGAGTCATTTCTCTTCTCAGTATGACCTGAGGATACCTCTTTTCCACCATAAGAAATTGCAGTGCTGGCCACATGATATATACTAACAATAACTCCCCTTATTTTCAAATGTCCCAAATCTGTACCTGCATTCAAAGAGCAATTTTAAAATAACAAGTACCCCTTTGTAGAAGGCTGTCCTCAAACACTAGTTCAATTTACTATTGACAGACTTTAAGGAAAATTGAAATGTCACATGAAACCCCTTTTTTAACATTAATTTTCATTATTGATGAAAAGTGAGTCATAAAGTGTTCAATGTTCATTAAAAAACAGCTTGAGTCACAGAACAGTACATCACATATTCAATAAAAATATATTCTTTAATAGACTATATTAGATGCAACGGTCCCAGAATTGTAGCAATACAATTCTGATAGTTATTTGACATTTCAGTATATAGAATCTCTACGGTGATACAGCATTATAGAAATATGTGTGGTCTTTGTCTCTGGTTCTTGGCACACAGCCATAAAACCTTTGGAACATTCTGATGAGAGTAATAGGTGTGGCTCTTGTTCTAATGAAGTAACTCTTGGCCCCTAAATAGCTTCAGAACGGAGGCTGGTGGCCAAGAAGATGAAGCCTAGATAGGAAGTTAAGAACTTCTAGCTGTATCTCCCAACTTCCTGGAAAAGGGGAGGGGCTAAAATTTAGTTAATTATCAATCACCAATGTAATGAAATCGTCATTAAAAACCCATGAACCACAGGGTTCAGAGAGCATCCAGACTGGTGAAGGTACAGAGGTGCTGAGACACCTCTTCAGAAATGGCAGCCATTCACCCTCTCTACCTTGCCCTGTGCATCTCTTCTGTAGACTATTCTGTGTTGCATCATTTTATAATAAACTCATGATAGTAAGTGCCTTCCTGAGTTCTATGAGAAGTTCTTAAAAATTATCAACTCTGAGGAGAAAGCCATGGGAATACTACTCAACAATGAAAATAAAAAGAATCTATCTATATATCTATCTATATATATAGATAGATATACAAGACAATCTAGAAAGTCTTCAAGGGCATTGTGCTGTAAAAAACAATGGATTTCAGAAGGTTGTATTCTGTATGATAACATTTGTATACATTCTCGAAATGACAAAACTACAGCAATAGAGAACAGATGAGCAGTTTCTCAAGGGCAGGCCAATCCAAAGAAGTAGCATGATTGAGTTCTTCTGCAGTGATGTAACTGTGTATCTTAACTGTGGCTCCATGAATCTATATATGGGATTAAATTGCATAGAACTATACGCACATGGGATTCCCTAATAGCTCAGTTGGTAAAGAATCCACCTGCAATTCCAGAGACCGCGGTTCGAGTCCTGAGTCGGGAAGATCCACTGGAGAAGGGATAGGCGACCCACTCCAGTATTCTTGGGCTTCCCTTGTGGCTCAGCTGGTAGAGAATCAGCCTGCAATGAGGGAGACCTGGGTTCCATCCCTGGGTTGGGAAAATCCTCTGTAGAAAGGAAAGGCTACCCACTCCAGTATTCTGGCCTGGAGAATTCCATGGAGTGTAAAGCCCATGTGGTCGCAAAGAGCTGGACACGGCTGAGCGACTTGCACTTTCACGTTCACTTCATACGCACATAGGGCTTCCCCGGTAGCTCAGCGGTAAAGAATCTGCCTGCAACGCAGGAGCCTCAGGAGACGCTGTTTCGATCCCTGGGTTGGGAAGATCCCCGGGAGAAGAGCATGGCAACCCACTTCAGTATTCTTGCCCGGAGAACATGGACAGAGGAGCCTGGCGGGCTACAGTCCACAGGCTCGCAAAGAGTCAGACACGACTGAAGCGACTGGCGTGAGTGCAATACTCACACATGCACAGAAGGGAATGCAGGTTAAAAGCTGGGCAGAGCCTGATAAAGTCTGCACTCTGCTAACAGGAAAGTGCCAGTGTCCTGGCTTTGCTATTATACCATGGAAATGTGAAGTGATGTCCCTGGGGAAACTAAGGAGAGGGTATGTGAGACTCTGCACCATTTTATAACTTCTTCTGTGCGCTTAGTAGCTCAGTTGTGTCCCACTCCTTGTATGAACCTACAGTTAGGTCAAAATGCAAAGTCCAAAAATGTTTTTAAAATAGTTAAAATAACATTCATATCAACAGGGATTTAAATTTTTATCTTTATTTTCTTTTTAACATTCTCTTTCAATTTTATTAAATTTTAAGAAAATAGAGTATTTTCCCCATGTTACCCCAAGATAACATATGTTGTTATCTTTGCATGAACTATCTCTGATTTCGCTTCATTCTGACATGAAAGTAGGAGTCAGTATTTCACTGACTCCTCCATTAAAAAAAAAAAATAGTCCATTTCACAAGGCATTGGTGAACAACACAAATTTTACTAAAATGTTCATATGTGAAACATTGCATAATGAATGCACCCACGTACATACGTTCATATGTCGTCTCAAATCAGTGCTCTCTGCTGTCCTTACCTGTTCACAGCCTCTTTTGTACCAGCGTCTCTTACCACTCTTACACCCATGACTGTGGGTTAGGCTTAGGTCAATATAAGTCATTACATACAAATAGTCTTTTTTTTTTCCACAAGAAGTCCAATCACGTGAAATTTGTGATTTTCTTAAAGCTTAAAAGTTTGCAATTTTTATTAAAAAGTAAATCCTGGAAGGATAATTTTACATGGTACATTAAATAATTTTTAGCCAATTCACCTGTTCTACTCTTCACATTTTTCTGCCTTCCAAAAGCCAAGATTCCTAACACAGATCCTTGTCTGTAACTTGCAATAACCTGAGAAATCTTAATATAATCCAGTCATCTTTCTTAACCAAGCTCTAGTTATTTCTCTTTTGGGGAACAGCTCTGCCATGTTATGTGCTACCTTAGCCACTACTGGAATTAAGGAAACCACATTTTTCCTGTCTCATTTCACACATAGAGCAGTTCTAGTTTGCTGGTTTATCAACTTAATTTGACAGGAAATGTCAAAGTCATAATCATTACATTTTATTATTTATCTTGTGGAATGTGTATATTCTGAAAATTAAAATGGTATTATGCTGTATGTTATGTTACTACCTTAACTTTAAAAAAGTGAGTGAAAAGAAATCATATATTGGAGAAAATAGCAACTGTATTTACTGTACAGTGTAGGCTGTGTTAGACACATTGATTCATTTGTCCAAAATCTCCTGTTTCTTGAGAAATGTTCTCTCATCCACATGGTTACTATGGGAACAGTCATTTTCAGAGCTGCTCCCTGTTATCTTGTGAAAACCCCTCGTCCAAATCCACATTAGCGATATCCCATCAGGAGCTTGAAAATGGCTGTGATGAAAGTATTTACAACTCAGAGATGGCAATCACCACAAACTGGTCCCTCTGTCCACCCAGGTTCCCACTTTCACCCCCTGAGCCCTTACTCTGCCTTACTCTGAATCAGAACACCACCGCGTTTAGTGCACTGTGGTTCTGGTTTTGGCTACAGTTTATACCGGAGTGGGGAGGGACACTTGACTCCGGCTGAATCAATCGGTTCTTTTCCCGTAACTTGTGAAACTGGAATTGAGAATAAAAGCCAACTTCTCTTCAGTGGCTGAAATAGTATAAGTAAATCTTAGGAGAGAAAGGAGAGGTGCTTATTGCTGTTTAGATCAGAAAACCAAAGACAAAAGGCCTACAAAAATAGAAAGAATTATGAATTATGCTGTACAGAGGTAAGCAGAAATGAGAAACGGTGAGATGATTTAGGAATATTTAAATCCTCCTACTTATTCCTTGAAAACATCTGGATTTCTATCCAGGGGTTCCATTCAACACTTCATTTCCTTTATAACAAATTATTCTTTGTGTTAATTTAATTTTTATAAGATTTCTGATCTTTGCAATCCAGGAGAGTCCTAATTAATATGTGGACCCTCAGTTATTTGCTGATTTAATCAGAAAATCCTCTTGAAGCCTCTCATTTAGTAATAGTCGATATACAACCAAAATTAGAAGCATTGACCTGGCACTACCCTTATTTAAAATTAAAAATAATCAAAATGAAGTGATGTGTGATAAGAAGCATTGAAAAGATAGAAACTAATCCTTCCAATATAAATAGGTATGAAATCCTGTGTGGGAATTCCCCGGCAGTACAGTGGTTAGGACCCCACACTTCCACTGCTGGGGTTGAATTTAATTTCTGGTAGTGGAACTAACTACTTTGCCACCTGATGCAAAGAAACGACTCATTGGAAAAGACTTCGATTCTGGGAAAGATTGAAGGTGGGAGGAGAAGGGGAGGACAGAGGATGAGATGGTTGGATGGCATCACTGACACAATGGACATGAGTTTGAGTAGGCTCCGGGAGTTGGTGATGGACAGGAAGGTCTGGCGTGCTGCAGTCCATGGGGTCACAAAGAGTCGGACACGACTGAGCCACTGAACTGACTGAATGAAACTAAGATTCTGTAAGGCGCGCAGTGCTGCCAAAAAAAAGAAAAATCGTGCTGTGCCATTAATTATCATCTCTGAAAGTTAAAGAAAAGAAAGTTACAAGGTATTTATATTTCAGTAATTCCACAAGAATTTAATAACCAAAGAGAAGCTTTGGAAATTATTCAGATGAAGCAAAGCTACTTGCTCTGTTTACTATTTTTGTGTTAATAGTTTCACCCATGTTTATTAATACTTAATGATAAGTTGAAAAACCTGCATAACTTTTTTAGCAGCAATTTTTTAATTTCCCAGAAATTTTATGTCAATTTTTTTTCGTGGTTACCCAAAAGCTTGTAAGATACATTTGTTAAAGTTAACTTCTTTTGATTCATAATAACTGTTTATTATAGAAAATCAAATTCTCTTAATTGATAAATAAACTCGGTCCTGTATTAATTAACTCACCGTTTCATACCCATTCTGTGAATTTCCTTGAAAATAGGAAATGTATGACTTCATAGTTCACACTTTCTCCCTGTCACCAACTTAAAATTTAAAAGCACCACAAATAAAACTGGGAGCTTTGGTCTTCTACTTTCATGATTCTTAATTTCATCATTCATAGTTTGAAAAATTAGGTCTATCACTCTCTCACAAGGCATAGTGTTTAAAGGTCCCAGATTTTAGAGTCAGAGAGCCTGGTTTCAAATCCTAAATTCATACTGACTGGATATGTGGCTTTAAACAAGTTACTCCACCTCTACATATCTCTGTTTTCATGTCTATATAATGAGAATAGACATATGGGTAACACTTATTTCTAGGGTAATTGTGAAAATTAAATGAGTTAACAGGTGCTAAGCTTTCAAAACAATCCCTGACACATTATAAGCTATATGAGAATTTGCTATTAGCTACTTATCCATCTTTAACACTTTTGCATAAATAAATTGCTGAAACTATGTTCACCTAAAATATTAATGAGTATTTCTACTTGGTGAAGTATTCAGTGTTCTTTTTTTCCTACTTTGTAACTTTTTATAATACCTTATTTTTATAGTATGTGTATGCTGTTTATATAAATACAATAAAGCTTTATTTTATATATAAGTAATATAAATAAATTCATCAGGAAAGAAACAAACACATTATGGCCAGGAATGTTTCTATTTTTAAGAAAAAAGTGATAGGGAAATGATTCTTCTGGACATAAAAATAAGCTATAAATTTGTACTACAAACAGAAAATTAAACCTGTGTAAAAATAGATAAATAGATCAATGAAACAAAGTAAACTGCCCCAAAATAGAAGCGCGTGTGCATGAGAATTTAGTATGTGATAACATTGACCTATCATATCAACTGGAAAAGAATAGCTATTCAACAAATGCTGTTAGACATCATGAGGAAAAAATTGCCAGATTTCTATCTTACCTCAAACATAAACATAAAATTTTAAATTGATTACATTGGCATTTTACAGACAAAAATAAAAGTCCTAAAGAAGGAGGTCATATTAGTTTCCTATTGTTCCTATAACAAATTTCCAAAACCTTACTGAATACAATACAAATTTATTCTGTAAAAGTTCTGGAGGTCAGAGTCTGAAGTGGGTCTCACTGGGCTAAAAATTAAGGGCCAAAGTCCCTTCTAACGCTTCTAGGAAGGAATTCATTTTCTTGATTTTTCCTCCCTACAGAGGCTTCTGCACTCTTTGGCTTATGGCCTCCTTCCATGTTCAAAATCAGCAGCGACCAGTCAAACTTTATCCCTCTGACACTCTCCCTCTTCTGCTTCCCTCTTTCATTATAAGAATCCTTGCAATTACACCTTGAAATCCAGGATAATCTCCCCATTTTAAAGTCAGCAGTTTAGCAATCTTAGTTACAGCTACAATATAAATTCTCATTTGTCATGTAACCTAACAAATTCACAGGTTCTGGGAATTAGTAGATGGACTTATTTGGGGGACTAAGATAAAGAAGAGTATTTTTTAGAGATAAAAAATTTTCTAAAGAAACAGAAACTCAAGATAACATAAAAATTTCAACAGATATGACTTCATAAAAATTTAGAAACTTCAATGAGCAAAATGCCAGTTTGAAAAACAAATGAAATACTGTGATTAAATATTTTTTGCTACATGGAAGAGAGAAAGAATTTATATACAAATATCTTTAAATTTATTTAAATTTTCTGATAGATTCTGTTTGCTAGTATTTTGTTGAGGATTTTTGCATATACATTCTTCAGTGATATTCATCTGTAATTTTCTTTTTTTGTGGCATCTATGTCTGGTTTTGGTATCAGAGTGATGGTCACCTCATAGAATGAGCTTGGGAGTATTCCTTCATCTGTAGTTTTTTGGAAGATTTTGAGAAGGATAGGTGTTAGCTCTTCTCTAAATATGTAACAGAATTTGTCTGTGAAGTCATCTGGTCCTGGACTTTTGTTGTTGGAAGATTTTTATTCACAATTTCAATTTCAGTACTTGTGATTGATCTGTTTGTATTTTCTATTTCTTCCTGGTTCAGTCTTACAGTTGTAGCTTCCTAGGATTTTGTTCATTTCTCTAGGGTCATCCATTTTATGGGCATGTATTTGCTTGTAGTAGTCTCTTATGGGGCTTCCCTCATGGCTCAGATGATAAAGAATCCACCTGCAGTGCAGGAAACTTGGGTTCAATCCCTGGGTCAGAAAGAGCCCCTGGAGAAGGGAATAGCTACCCTTTCCAGTAATCTTGCCTGGAGAATTCCATGGACAGAGATGCCTGGAGAGCTACAGTTCATGGGTCACAGAGTCAGATACAACTGAGCAACTAACAGTTTCACTACTTTTTCAGTAGTCTCTTATGATGCTTTGTATTTCTGTAGTGTCAGTTATAACCTCTATATCATTTCTACTTTTATTGATTTGAGTCATCTGTCTTTTCTTGATGAGTCTGGCTAAAGGTTTATCAATTTTATCTTCTCAAAGAACTAGCTTTTGGTTTCACTGATATTTGTTTTTGCTTTCTTCATCTCTGGTGGTGGTTTAGTCACTAAGTTGTGTCCAGCTCTTTGTGACCCCATGGACTGTAGCCCACCAGGCTCCTCTGATCATGGGATTCTCCAGGCAAGAATAGTGAAGTGGGTTGTCATTCTCTTCTCCAGGAGATCTTCCCATCCCAGGGTTTGAACCTGAGTCTCCTGCACTACAGGTGGATTCTTTACCATCTAAGCCACCAGGCAAGCCCCATAACTTGACAGAAAAATATAAAATTCCAGACAAGAGAAGATAAAGTTATAAATATCTAATTTTCCCACAATAGTCTTCAAAGTCAAAACAATTCCTGTTAAAGTCACAGGAAGATTTTTTAGAGAATTTGATAAACTTACTCTAAAGTTGATATGGTAAAGAAAATGCATAATAATAATTTTTAAAATGGCTAAAATTTTTGAGTACTTAATATTTTCCATTCACAGAATTACAATCTTCATTGCAACATTATTAGCAGCATTACAAGTGAGGAAATTGAGACTTAAAGAGGCTAAATGACTTGTCCGATATCACAAAATGAACAACAGGCAAAGCATTAGCACTGATCCCAGCTGATCTGACCCAGAGACTCTGCTTTTAGCCACTAAGCTCTCAGGCTTCAAAAGACACTTGTCAATAAATTCTTAAAAAGAAGAACAAAAATAAGGGACTTGGAATTATAGTTTGATTGTTACAGTAATTAAAGAATGTTGTCTATGAACTAAACAGAGACACTTAACCCAACTACCTATGTGGACTCAGCTAATAGGCCATTCTCCCTGAGCTCTTATGCTATGATTCAGATCAACAGCATCATGAAGCAAGAGCAGGCTCCAATCTATGAACTATGTCCAAGTGAGGATGTGTCAATTTAGTGCCAAAGATTGGGCTACTGGGAGCTATAAAGTTAATAACCTCCACAGATCATATTTCAGCATCTCAGCCGACTTAATTAACGTCCTCTGGTGCCAGCTTCCTTGTACAATGTTTGTGCATGTTTGGAGCATCAATCACTCTAGAAAGCTCTGGATACTTTATCTTTATTTTTAAATTCCAGGATTTAGTACCAGGATATCAGGTGACTATAGGGTGGTTGGGATGAAAATTATTTAGACAGAAGCTAAATCCTCCTGCAATGTCTTTGCCAAAATGCACGTATTGATTTATTGACTTCAGTTGATAATGGTTAGAACCATACTTGATTGCTGGTTGGCAAAATTGCCTACGAAATGGGCTCAAAATTCCCAGACAATTTTATTTGACCTCTACAGTTTAGGTCCAAGAACTAGCTTGAATCAGATGTACAGAACTAAAAATGACCTCGTTTGCATCACGAGAATAGTTAATTAGGAATTAAAGTCCTGAAGGTGTATCATTTTTACTTCACTATATTTTAAAGCAAATAAGCATATAAAACAAATAATTTTCAAAGCAGAAATGGCAGATTTCCTGCAGAGGCCAGAGCTGGGCCCTTGGACTCAATTCCTTGGTATACGTCAGTTCTATCAGTGAGTAATCAATAGTCCATGGAGTCCCGTTCTACCTGTAAGAGTCTCACATTCCCCACACTTTCTAGAGATTTTTCTTTTCTTCGATACCTGAATTTTGATTCTTGCTATTGCCACGCAGGAAATCAATAGGTAAACTAATTCACATTAAGATATACAATACTAAAATATTTTATATTCTCTTCTCTAATACCCTTAATTTCGATTTTAGCATTGATGTCACTTTGATACGTTACATGCTACATCTTTCCCTGTGTCTGTGTTTTAAAAGTTTCATTCCTTTATGATCACTCTACTCTTCAATTCCTGGTATAGGGGAATAGCAGCATCATCTCATACAATTCTTTTTTCCTGCTCCACACTAATTTCAGGGTTGAATTTAGCCTGTTTCCTTGGTTTTTATTGACACATTTCTTTTATATAGCAGAGTTTACCAAAAGTTCAGGGAAATGCACAAGGTTTATGTTAATATTAATGCAACATGAATATACTAAAATTGAATGTTAGGCTTATTTGCTTTGAAAAACAGTTCTTCAGCTTTTTTTCTACCAACCCGAGCTGCAACATTCAGTGTTTCCACTCGGTTTGCTTTCCTCTCTGTTACTCCCTGGGTTCCCAGGTGGCGCTAGTGGCAAAGAACCCACCTGTCAATGCAGTTGACATAAGAGACATGGGTTCAATCCCTGGATCAGGAAGATCTCCTGGAGGAGGGCATGGCAACCCACTGCAGTGTTCTTGCCTGGAGAATCTTGCCTAGACCGAGGAGCCTGGCAGGCTCCAGTCCATAGGGTCAAACAGAGTTGGACACAACTGAAGCGACTTAACACGCACACACAAGCCAGCATGCTCTTACTCCTGCTTGATTGCCATGGGCAGTTCCTCAGTCTTGGGCAATCAAGGTTCTTTCTCTAAGTCTTGGGCAATCAAGGTTCTTTCTTTAGCCCCTGCACTAACGGAGGCCTCCCTTCTCATAACGCAAGGGTCATCCATTCATAGGCCATTATCTCTTCTCCATCCATATCTGTAGGGAAAAGGGACCCATGCGGAGATTATTTCCCCACTGATCTGAAGCATATCATCGCTTTGCTAGAGTCAGCTTCAGCTCCAAGTATCGTTTTTTTTCTTCTGTAACCGTGTTCATCCTTTAAGACTTAGCACAAGTTTCCCTCTCTTGTATAAATGTCCCTGTGCCTCCACCCCTACTTCTATCAAAGTCTGCTGTCTCTTCTCACAATGCACAGCTTCCCTGTAGCTCAAACAGTAAAGAATATGCCTGCAATGCAGGAGACCTGGGTTCGATCCCCCGGTCTGGAAAAATCCTCTGGAGAAGGGAATGACCACTCCGACACTTTTGCCTGGAGAATCCCAAGGACAGAGGAGCCTGGCGGGCTAGAGTCCATGGGGTCTCAAAGAGTCAGACACGACTGAGCAACTAACAGTACTACTGCTGCTACTACTCCTCTCAAATGTATCAAAAATAAATATTTCATCAATTTTTTCTTCCCTAAGATGCAATGTATTCCTCAAGAAAGGAATCATGTCTTTTTATTGTCTTGATCCCTCACTTACTAACGTGTTCTTAATAAATGCTTTCTGAACTTTTCAAATCTCAGAAGTATTGCATGTTGAGAGGGCAATATTTAATCTCTTTTAAACCATAACTCCTAATCATTCATCAAATTTAGTTCAAATGTTATCTCTTCTATGAAACTTAGAGTTTTCACAGTACTTTCTTCACATTTTTATTATAACAATATAATCTTTTCACATAAGATTCCAGGTGTCTTTTTGCTAAACTAAACACTGGATTCCTTTGGGGAAGGAATGATGTCTACTTTATGACAATATCTCAAGCTCCCCAACTTTTATGGTGTCTGGGTCCTGAAAGGCATTCAGTAGATTAAAGAAAAAAAAGATTACTAGAAGGATAGAAATTATCTGGGTTTTCTGGTCCTCAAATGGTAAAGAATCTTCCTGTAATTCAGGGAGACCTGGGTTCTTTCCCTGGGTCTGGAAGATCCCCTGGAGAAGGGAATGGCTTCATCCCAGTATTCTTGCCTGGAGAATCCCATGGACAGACAGTCTGGTGGTCTACAGTCCATGAGGTCGCAAACAGTCAGACATGACTGAGCAACTAACACTTTCACTTCACTTTAGAGATTATTTCCCCACCGATATGAAGGAGTCTTCCATCTGCTGGAGTCAGCTTCAATTTAAGGGAAGGGAAGGAGGAGTGATGGAAGGAGTCTCTTAACTCCTTTCAGATACCGTTAGATCTAAAAGGTGTTTTGAGAAAGGCAGGCTTTCCAGTGTTTTTCAAATGAAATCATACTGCTAACTACTAATAATGTCTGTAAATGAAGTCAGTTCAGCAAGTTTATTATAAAGTTAACTCAGCAGAAAAAATACCTTCTCTGATATCTTATGTATCTAACTTGTATCTAACAGAAAATCTAGCCAAAAAACCAGCAGCTATAACAACACACTGATATATCATGAAGTCTTCACAGCTATCTACCAAATTTTTATTATTCAATAAATATTTTTATACCCCGCCTGAAGATATATTCTACTATAATGATAGCTATTGGCTAGACCATTGAGTTAAGTGGGTAATAAGAAGTAGTGTACTGCCATGTACAAACTGATACAAGTAAAAGCTAGAATGACATCATAGCATTAAGATGGCACCAAAGTAATGTCTCAGATTTCCTGGAACATATGAGAACCTCATTTCTTAAACATGTAAGCAAATCCAGTCAGGACCATTATCCATAGTTTGGCGAACTTTTTCTCTAAATAGTAAGATACTGAATATTTTAGGCTTTGTAGGCACAGGCCATGTGGAATCTGTCACAATTACTCAGCTCCACCATTATATTACAAAAGTAGCAATAGACAATAATAAATAACTGTGCATGACTATGTTCCAATAAAATTCCAGATATCATGTAACTTGTAAAAATGTTAATACGGGTGTCTAAAAGCATAAAGACTCATTTTTAAAAACATAGCTGTATTTTGTTAGTTGGTGGGTCAGGGACTATTGTATGCAGATTCATGTCATAACCTGTTCTGTTCAAACAACATAATTTTGAAAGTCATGAGTGCATATTCCCGTAAATAAGAATTAAATGCAAGTGAATCATATCAAGTGTGCTTTTAAACATTTCTGTGTTTAAAATTGTGCTGTGAATACAGTTCAGAATTACAAGCCCTGATTTAGCCTTTGCTATGCTGGGAGGGACTGGGGGCAGGAGGAGAAGGGGATGACAGAGGATGAGATGGCTGGATGGCATTACCGACTCAATGGGCATGAGTTTGAGTAAACTCTGGGCGTTGGTGAGGGACAGGAAGGCCTGGCGTGCTGCGATTCATGGGGTCGCAAAGAGTCGGACACGACTGAACTGAACTGAATATGACTTTCCGCCTGAGTGTTTGCCACTGTGATTCAGAACAGTACATGTCATGAGATAAAAGCAGGCTCTAATCTTAGGTCTATATTCCAAACAAAAATCTGTTGAGTCTCCTTAAAACAACTTACTTGACACTCAGTGGTCAGGGACCTGATGTGTTACCCAAAATCAGTCTGGCTAATCACCACTCAAAAACCAATAAAGAGGCAAGGTTGGTGGAAAGGAAAGTTTGCTTTATTTTAGAGGCCAGCAAATGGGAGAAAGAAGGGCAGATTCATGTCCAAAGGCCAACTCCCCAGACACTGACAACCACTGAACAAGACCTTTTAAAGAGGAGTCTCAAGGGCATACAGGTGCAGGGAGGGGACTAGATGCAGTAACAGCACAGTCAGCTCTGATAGTCATCTTGAAATTGGTCGTGCGGTGATCTGATCAACATCATCTTGATTGTTTTAAGTACAGTTAATCTTTAGTTCCAGGGTTGGCTTATTCCCATTTCTATGAGGTCAATTCTTGGAATTACTGCAGCTTATGTCATGGCTACAATCTGGTCATTGTGTCGTTAACGTCTCCCATCTGGAGGGGTTTCAGTATTTACAAGACAGCTCAAAGGACATGGCTCAAAATATTTCCTATAGCCCTTGTAGAAAAACTAGAAGCCTTTTGTTTACTGACTAATCTGTTATCATTCGGTCTTATTTTCCTTTGCTTTTGCCTTTTCTCACTTCTCTGATTCTACTTAGTCTTTGGCTAAAGTTTTCCTACAGATAAAAGGCAGATGGAGGACATGGGGGGAAGACCAGAGGATCCTGCTCCGTTTCAGCAGGGTATTTTATTTTAGCAAAGAGCATAAGTAATTAATCCCTTAGTTGATAATTCAAATAGGTTTGAGAGTACAAAATGTCTGGAGTCTATATTCTTAATCTTCCTTTCAGAGAAACAGGATACAATACACTGATATAATGATTAAGCACTAGCTGTAGGGCATGCCCAGAGCATATAAAAATTATTTGGATAGAGGCTGAATTTTCTCTTGACTCAATAGTTGAGCGTTGCTTACTATAATTTACTTATTTTATTCAAAAGCTGTTTTGGCTGCCAATTTTTTGGTGTAAAGTTATTTTTCTTTAATGACAATACTGCCAAGTGGATGGATTCAGAAATTTTATTGACCAACACAATTTCAGCTTAAGAGCCAGTTCAAACAATTGCACAAAGTTAAACTACACAATTTAAAAGATTAAAGTAGTCGGATGAATATCAACATTTCCAAAGGGATTCCATATTGATTTCTTCTTAAAGCACATTTCAAAGTAAACAGGGATTGAAAACAAGTATTTCTGCTAGATGGTAATTGCAGTTTTCTGCAGAGGTTATTGCTGGGCCCTCAGAGTCAATTGTCTTGTGGAGCTCGTGGTAAAAAACATGCCTGCCAATGCAAGAGATATGAGAGATGCGGGTTTGATCCTCGATTCAGGAAGATCCCCTGGAGGAGGATCTTCACTCCAGTATTCTTGCCTGGAGAATTCCATGGACTGAGGAGCCAACAGTGGACTACAGTCACAAAGAGTTGGACTGAAATGACTTAGCACAGCACAGAATTAAATGAAGTGGAGACCAAAGTCCCAGGGAGCAGCACATTTGAAGGAAGGGCTCTCTTTTACTACCCTCCTTCTAGCATTTTCTGTCTTCTCCTTAGAAGCACACATGTCCCTTCCGGAGACTTTTCTTCCTCAGGGGCATCTGGAGCATTGATGTTGCCCAGAACCCTTACTCCTTGCTTAACAGAGTAAAGCACCTGAAAACTATTTCCAACATAATACTGGTGACTAAATTTTATTAGCTCCCTTCTTTTTTTACACAGCCAATTCCAATTTTAACCTACACATCGGCATATCCAACCTCCAGCCTAATCCTGGATCCCTCCTCCTCACGTCTATGCATTCCTATGGTTAACCCTCTATGTCTTAAAGTTTTCTGCCGAAGAGTTCTTCAATATCACCTCCCATGACTGAGGTGTTCCATCTTGTGGCACTTAGGTTTATTTTCTTATGTTCTGCAAAAGGGAAAACAGGAAAAGAACAAAACAGACAAAGCATTTTGTGAAGACCTGGAGACACTGGACAAGGATATATAGCAGCAGTACACACAAGCAGTTTAATATAATGTCCAGTGATAATACCCTGGCAGTTCAGTGGGTAGGACTTCATGATTTCACTGCTAAGGATGCTGGTTCCATCTTTGGTTGGGGAAATTCCTGCAAATCGATCAGCACAACAACAACAGCAAAAAATTGTCCACCAGCTTTGATGAAAGCATCCTCTACTGTTGCTCAGCAATCTCCTTCCCTCTTTACAAACACCAGCATTTCAAAGACACCAACTCCAATTTCAGTTTTTTTTTTTCAAAGACTCATCCATATGCTCTGATTAGACATGGGTCATTTTGTTTGAATCTAATTTTTCTCTCCATCTCCCCAGTCTCTAAAGACAAAAGGGTCAAATGAAGATATAGTTAACCAATGAAATGAACTATGTCACAGTCTCTACATTGTAGAATGGGCTAGGGTTCATTTTATTTTAAATAGCTATTATTTCATTCTATAACACTAGTCTTCCTTTCTTAGTTAAGTGTTTCTCCATGTAATGCATTAAAACAGTCTCTTTGGATCTCTCTTTCCAAGAGATTATAAGCTTTTCTAAGTCGGGAATCAAGTCTTATTGTTTTGTTTTTACTGTTTATTATGAAAAATGGTCTCATGAACCCCTGGTAGTCATCACCCAGCTTCATCAATGACCAGTTTATGACCAGTCTGGCCATTTATACCTTGCCCCCTTACTCTTTCCAGCATGATTTTAAAGAAAATCCCAGATACCTTAAAAAACTTTTTTTAAGGTATCTTGTGATTTTTTTTTTTAAAAAAAAAAAAAGCTCTGTATTTTTTATATATTTTTATTTATTTATTTATTTTTGATTGCTCTGGGTCTTCGTTGCTGCGCACAGGCTTTCTCTAGTTGTGGTGAGCAAGGGCTAGCTACTCTTCATTGGGGAGCACAGACCTCTCGTTTCGGTAGCTTCTCTTCTTCGTGAGCACAAGCTCTGGTCACTCTGGCTTCAGGGGTTGCAGCGTGCAGGCTCAGTAACCGTGGCTCATGGGCTCTGGGCTAGCGGGCTCAGTAGTTATCGAGCACAGGCTTAGTTGCTCTAAGGCATGTGGAATCTTCCTGAATCTGAGGTCAAATCCATGTCCGTTGCATTGGCAGGTGGTTTTTATCCACTGTATCACCAGGGAAGTCCAACTATACATTCCATCTGTAAAAATTTTTTTGTATGGATCTCTTAAAGATAATAGAGAAGGAAATGGCAACCCACTACAGTGTTCTTGCTGGGATAATCCTATGGACAGAAGGACTGGTGGGCTCTAGTCCAGGACGTCAGAAAGAGTCAGACATGACTGAGCAGCCGAACACTTAGATAAAGACCTATTTAAAAACACATAACCATAATGGCACTATCACCAAAAAAAGCAATTGTTTTATTTAATCATGATTTGTTTTCTAAGCCTCCCTTCTATCACACAGCACCTGGCAAATGGAAGTGCACGACCTCTGTTTCCTGAGCTACTAAACTTTTTAGAAATTTCCAGTTTGAAAAGTCAACATTCAATCTCACCTCTCTTCCCAGCTAGTTCTTTAAATAGCTCAAAACTCAAACTCAGTATTACCTTTTCTTTTTCAAAAATTATTTAACCTTTTAAGTAAATAATACTTTAAAAAAATAATACTTAAAAAATATATATAATATATATGTATATATATAGTTAAGTAAATACACACACGCAGACACACATATATGTATATACAATTACCATCTCCATAAAAGCGTCCCTCATGTTGCGTTTGGGAGAACATAATTAATCACTTCATCTCAAGGGTTCTCATAAAACACCATCCATACCTCTAATATTATTATGTAAACATTATATATTGTAGTTATTCATTTAGTTGTCTATGTTCCCAAATTTAGGCATCCCTCAAGGCAACAACTGAGCTTTGCTGGAATCACAGTAACCTCAATACCCAGAGTGCCCGGTTTTAAGAGGAATTTTATAAGTATTGAGGAAAAGAAGAAGGAAGAGAGGAAGGACACAGAAGCTGGCCCTCAGTTATGCTCCCTGTAGGAGGAAGTCCTCTGGAGCATCCCCACAGCCCCACATAACCCCCACCCCACTGTGAAGTCAACATAGATGTACAGAGATGCTTGTTTCTTTTAGGTATTTTTCTATCTCTAGCATCTAAAATAGTACCTAATAAAAGTTTGATACATCTTTTTTGAAATGCATGCCCTACACAAAATGCCCTACACAAAAGATTGATGCGTTGACGTGCATTAAGTTGAAAAGTTTACTAAATTAACATTACCTGCTGCCACACATTTTCTTGATAAATTAAGCATTTCTATAAGAATGTGTCACTTATTTTCAAGCCAGGATTTATTCGTCTCAGAATATATATTATTCATTGCCTTAAAGGAAAGCCTAACTAATAACCAGTGACCTCCTCAGAATTTTATTTCAGTGTAAAAGCCACCAGTGTAATCAGCGCCTTTGACTGCCAGATCCAAAAGCAGAGATAATTCTGATCTTTATGCAAATAGAAACTCAACAAACAGAATTCTTATTCCTTCCTTCAAGAAATCCATTACCGACATCTGGCATGGAGAGCAAGCAAGTGGTAGACAGATCTGTATAATTTAATTTACTGAGAAGGAAATTATATTCTCCATATCCTTGGCTCAGGAGCTCAGTTTGATTTACTCCGACCTGGAGACATTATTTGTGTATTTGGCTAGTTGGCAATGAGCTTTGGGCAACTGAGTCAGAAACCTCTAATAAATGCTATTGATTTCCTTCATCCGGGCACCAGCTTAAACAGGCACTCAAAGGCATATCACCTGTTTACCTTTTAAAAAGACAAATATCCCTAACTTTCTAGAGAAATTTCCACGTTTCCATCATATCCAGATATTTAGCCCTCTGCTATCAATTTCTTGTCACTTGTCAGTCTTAAGCAAGAGAAATACAAAGGGAGCAAAGTCTAAGAACAAAGTAGATGAGATTTCTGTCAACCCCCTGCCTGTTTTTGTACTCTTTCCACATGGCCCACACTCTTCTCATTAGCTCTTCTTTGCTAAAATACTTCAGGTTTTGATTTGGTTAGATTCTGTTTTGTTGTAGAGTGAAACAATCTGGTAAACAAATTCATGCCAAAACTTTCATGATATCCTACTTTATTCTACACACACATACACATATATACTTTTTAACCAGGGGCTTCCAATTCATCCTTCAACTCTGAACTCTATAATCATTTCTCTGAGCTGCCCATGACTGAATAAATCCCCGTTATCACTAGACCCCATGGACTGTAGCCTGCCAAGCTCCTCTGTCCATGGAACTTTCCAGGCAAGAATACTGGAGTGGATTGTCATTTCCAGTTCTAGAGGATCTTTCTGACCCAAAGATCAAATCTGTGCCTCTTGTGTCTCCCGCGTATAGGTTCCCCAGGTGGTGCGGTGGTAAACAATCCACCTGCCAGTGCAGGAGAAGCAAAAGATGCAGTTTCGATCCTTGGGAAAGGAAGATTCTCTACAGTAGGGAATGGCAACCCATTCCAGTATTCTTGCCTGGAAAATTCCACGGACAGAGGAGACTGGCAGGCTGTAGTTCATGGGGTTGCAAAGAGTCAGACACAATTGACCTCACACATAAAGTAGGAAAGCTATTTGCAAGCTGCATATCTTTTAATAGGCTTATAAACAAAATATATTTTTTAAAACTCTTAAAATTCAATCATAAGTAAAAAACAACTCAATTAAAAAATAAATAAAACATTTGAATCAATACTTCACCAAAGAAGATACAGAGAAGCCAAATAAGAAAATGAAAATGTTTCCTCATTATTAAAAGTTAGGAAATGCAAATTAATACTATAATGAGGTACTACTATACACCTATTAGATTATCTAAAACCAAGAATACTGACCATACAAAATGTTGGCAAGGATACAGAGTGGAACTCCCATATGCTTGTGGTAGGAAAGTAAAATGGTGTAATCATTTTGGAAAAGAGTTTGGCAGTTTCTTTAAAAAGTTTAACATATACTTGCCATATAACTCAAGGCATTTACTGCCTCCACAAAAAAAGAAAGCATTATTTAAACAATTTTATTTATAGTAGCCCCAAACTAATTATGCCAAGCAAAAGAAGCCAAACAAAAAAGTACAGTCTATCCATTTATATAAAAGTCTGAAAATTCAAGGTTAACTGCAGTGACTTAAAGCAGATCAGTTAGTTGGGGAAGGGGGAAACAAAAGAGAAAATTAGGAGGAATTACAAAAGAACACAGGAAATAAGTGCGTTCATTATGCTAATTGCAATGATGGATTTATAGGTGTCAAAACATGTCAAAAGTTGCCAAATTGTACACTCTAGCTATATGTGGTTTATTGTAAGTTCAATTTGGCCTCAACAGAGCTGTTCAAGCAAGAAATCTCCATGGTCCAGTGGTTAAGAGTCCAGCTTCCAATGCAGGTGATGTGGATTCAATATCTGGTTGGGGAACTAAGATCCCACATGCTGTGGGGCAATTTAGTCTGCACGCCACAACAAAGACCCTGTGTGCCACGATTCAGACCTGATGCAACTAAATAAACAAGTTAAAAAATAAAAAAGCTATCTCTTTAGGGATGGGGCCAAATATTAATCATGCTTGTATCCCTGTGTTCTGAATGCTGCCCTGGTACATCATAAGTACACAGCAACACAACCAAAAATAGCAGTTGGTAAATGAGATAAGAGAAGGATAAGTCCAACACCTGTGGTCATTGTAGACTGACTTTGGTAAAGTAAATTCATCATATCTCAGTCTGCAAGTGGTTACATAATATTTACGCTGAAGCCTAGATCATGGGAATATTTTTAGTTTTTAATAAATGTCTATAAAAGACTTAATATCATAAGTATCACTGTAATTCTTTCAGTAAAACTTTAAAAGATTATTTCTATAATGAGCTCTAGGTGTCCATTGCCTCTTGACCCACTCTCAATTCAGAGCAAAGGGGAAAACTATAATCTGTTAGTTACAAAGCATGAAAGGAAAGAAGAAAAGCAAAATTAGTTTATCTATTTTATCTTCAATTAGAGCATAATAGAAAGTAAAACCATAGTGTGTTTAAGCCCAATGAGAAGTAATATTTTGCAATAGATACAATACTGAATAATTCTGTCACTTCACAACACAAAAAAAGAAATAACTATGAAATATATCCATTTAACCTGGATTTAAAAATTTATAATAAAAATAAGATTATCAATATGCTGAGGCTCACTCTTTGGCATCTCTATATTAAAAAAAATCTCACTCTATAAATCTATATCTATTGCTACTGTTGAATCTGAATATAGAATAATAATAATGCCATTAATTTGACAGAAACTCTCTGCCAAGCATTCTTCACCCAATAGGAAAGTGAGACAGAAAATTGGTATAAAAGGAAATACAATGACTCAAATATATAAAAGATGTTCCCTAAATGCAAGTTAAAAGTATAATGAGATACCATTTTTCATCCATCAGATTGGTAAAGACCAAACATTTGATACATTCTTGTGTTGGCAATTGATGGGGAAAAAAACACTTTTATTCTTTGCTAGCAGGCAGGAGTGCAAAGTTACACACAACATCCATGGAGATATTGGGCAATATCTCTCAGAATTAAAAAGCACATATCACTTAGTCTAGCCAATATACAGCCTGCTCAGTATAGTACTTTGATGTTCACTGGGAATAAATATCAATCATGCAACTATCCTTGTTCTTAATACATTGTTTTCTATTAGTGTAATTGTATGAATATAAGAGAGAACATCTAGGGCTTCCCTGGTGGCTCAATGGTAAAGAATCCACCTGCCGATTCAGGAGACAAGAGTTTGATCCCTGATCTGGGAAGATCCCACATGTTAAGGAGCCAGTAAGCCCACGCACCACAGCTATGGAGCCTGTGCTGTAGAGCCTGAAGCCCGCACTCCCTAGAGTCATGCTCTGCAACACGAGAAGCCACCGCAATGAGAAGCCTGTGCTCCACAACCGCGGAGTGGGCCCCCCACCCGCTGCTACAACTAGAGAAAAGCCCATGCAGCAACGAAGACCCAGCAAGCCAAAAATAAATAATTAAGAGAGACCATATAATATAAAATTTAAACTACGATGTAAATTGCTGATTTTAATGTTTCCACATCATATTGTTTTTATTTAGTCTATAAATTTTCATCATGTGTCCATTTCTTTTGCTTACAGGACCTTTCAAACCTATCTGAAAAACAGAGACATTATGTAGCCACAGTTACACAATATTGGACCCAAAATGTCTTATTTATCTTTACTCCTGTGCTTTGCACAGACATTTCATAACACATCCAAGGATTTCATTACAGGCTTGCTAATCTCTAGTGTTGAGGTTACAGGTTTGTTAATCTTTAGTGTTGAGGTTACAGGTTTGTTAATCTTTAGTGTTTAGAAACACTAAAAATCTGTTACTAATGCCAGGGAAATTTTAATCTCATGATATCAGTGATTTTACATAGAGGCAAAAGGGGTCTCTTTTTGATTCAGAGTCCAAGCAGAATTTGCCAAAGCAAATTTAAAATAAATTTAAATTTTTTAAATTTAAAATTTAAAAACCTTCCCCCAAAAAACACAGCACATAAACAGAGCAGAAAACTATAACATCAGAAAGTTTCCCTTGTATATAATGCAAATAAATAAGCAGCCAGTAGCTTGCTGAGCATCTTAAAAGAAAGTATATCCTTTTGTAAAATGCTGTTAATAAGGACTTGATACTTAAAGACTGCACTTTGAGTAAATGCATGACCAAAGACTGGCTTTGTAATAACAGCCCTAAAGGAGAAAACTGACATATCACATTATGTGGGACAAGGCCCACATGAGACATACAGAACAGAATAAAGATGAGACCAGAATGGAAACTATGTCTCAGCTATTAATACAATAGATAACGATGCCACTAGATTTTTAGAAAAGGGAATGGAGGGATTATTTCTGAAACCACTGAGAATCCTTTAAAGGATGTTATGCATAAACACATGAGGTAAAACATTTCTTGCTACAAAGTCTGGGCTTATTCACTCCCAACAACTCATTTTATTACCTGTATTTAGTCTCCAATTGTAGATATCAAAGTAGTGTAAGACTTCTCGCTTTGTAGTTGTGATCAGGGATACCCTACCTTGCAGAATTCTCTTGTGACGAAGTCTATTTCAATCCTGAAAGGCAACACATTATACTAATCTAGATTTTTCCCAAAGTACATGCTCTGAAATATTAGACATGACTGATGCTCTTTAGTTTGGGGACTAAAAGGTGAAGGGTCAAAGGAGAAGATGAAATGTGAATTCCATGGTTCAAAAATGCTTGCTATAGACCTCTCCGGAAATCAATAAAACACATTAGCTTATTAAAGATGAAAACCTGTTGCAGTAAAGAAATCTCTTTAGCATGAAACGAAACTAGATGTTCATAGCTCCAACTCTTTGCAACTCCATGGACTGTAGACCTCCAGGCTTCTCTGTCTATGGAATTCTCCAGGCAAGAATAATGGAGTGGGTTGCATTCCCTTCTTGGGAATCTTCCCAACCCAGGAATCAAACCCAGGTCTCCTGCATTGCAAGCAGATTCTTTACCATCTGAGCCTCCAGGGAAGCTGTCTCCTTGATACAGCATTTCTCAAACTAAATTGATCAAGGAAAGCTTTTCTCATGTAATATTAAATAACACACTGGAGATGTAATGTTTTATAGATCAAGCCTTGGAAGAAGGTACTACTTTGAGATAATCAGAGATAAGGAGTAAGGAGCCAGGTCCCATAAACAGAAACTATTTTCTCCTACCCCAAATTATAAACCTACTAAAGACACAGATTGCTGGCTTAATAACTCAAATCCAGAAACAGGAGTATTATTTGAAACATCTTGGCTAGAATGACTTCTTGGGGAGTCCATCTTTGAGAGTTTAGTTAGGGAGTAACAATGCCGAATTACACTGCTACACCAATGGAAGGAATATGGAAGAATGTAGTGGTTCATAAAAAGAGAACAAGTCATGAGACATCTGTATGGTTTTAAAAAGCACAATCTCAGTAAAAAAAAAAAAAAAAAAAATGCTTTTAAGGGAAAGTTGTTCAAGCTTCAGTTGGAAGTTTCCTGAGATAAGAAAATGTATAAAAGTCAAGAATCATGTGTAAGAAAGCACTGGAAAAGTTAGTTTCACTTTACAAATATAGATTAATAAACTGACTTTATGTCCAAATTTGCACCTGTGTCTCAGCATGGCAACCAATTGCATCCGCTTTTACTCTCAAAAGTGTTTCAACTTGGATAATAAACTGGGGACTTCCTATCTACTGAACACCTACCATGTGCCAGGTATACTAAGAAGTCACATGAAAAATTCTTTTTGATACAGCATGAACTTTGTCATCAAAAAAGGGAACAATCCCATGATAGGGACAAGAATTGTACATCTGAAGCAATCTGAAAACAAGAAAAGGTTTTCTAGTATAAGGTCAATATCTGTATCTAATATAGTAGTTACCCTACCTATGAACCTTCAAGTTGTGAATTTTCAAAGATGCAAATGTATGTTCCATCAGTGTCAGGCTTGAGTGAAATTGCAGCTTGCCCTCCATCTCCTATTGCTGACGATCCTTCAGCTCCACCACCTCCCACTTCCTCTCTGTCCTCCAGTCAGTAACTTTTCTTGCCTGTTCACTCAAAGCCAGCCCCTGTATGCCAGCTGCTGTACTGTACTACTGTACTTTTCAAGGCACCGTATTATAAGATTAAAAATGTTTTCTTTACTTCTGTGTTTGCATTTATGTATTATTTGTGTGAAAAGTATTATAAATCTGTTACAGTACAGTACTATATAGCCAACTGTGTTAGCTGGGTACCTAGGTTAACTTTGGTGGACTTAGGAAAAAATTGGACTTTCACACACACTCTCGGGATGAAACTCATAGATAAGGGACTTAGTGTACTACAAATAAATTGCATAAGAGTGAGTTCCCGGTGGCCTAGTGTTTGAATTAAGGGCTTTCGATGCTGTGGCCCAGGGCCAGTCTCTGGTGGGGGAACTGAGATCCCGCAAGCCATGCAGCATGCCAGCTCCCCCAAAAGATGGTAGAATGCACTACAAGTATTGGGGAAGGTAGCTGGTACCTGGAACTCAAGCTTGAATCCCTGTGTCCTTAGGTAGAAAAAGAACGCACGCAGACATGACCGACTGGCTCCTCTCCTGCAGCAAGGGAGCGAAGACTGCATTCCTCAACGAGTCTCAGTTTTTTAAATCAATTTCTTCAGATTAGATCAGATACTGCTTCCATATCAAATGCACTACCCCGAGCACTAATCGGGACTCATCCAGACCACAGATACACCAAATTCTGAATTTTATTTATGACCCGTTCCAGAAAAGGGCAGGTTTTTGACATCCAGAAACCAAACTGTAGGACTGTTTGGCCCCCAGAACCCTTTCCATGTCTAGAGGAGCTTCTGGGTCTTGGCTTCTGCTTTATTTTTCACCATGTTAGCAGTCACTTGCTGAACATCAGTTTCTACATTCATTTTACTCCCAGTGCTCTCTGGGGTTAAATTATGCTAGTTTTCTAAAAAAGCTAGTTCATTTTTAAAAGTCTAACTTTTGAGTGGAAGCCGTTCTATGCTCATAAAAGCCATATTTACTTAACATTCTGTAAAATTTGGTGGCCTAAAAAGATGACACATGCCAAGTATGGCACAGAACACCACAGTATGTTTTCACAGGGAAAGAGATGAATGATGTGTTACAGTTATCCCTCTACAAGCAGCAGAGCTAATAAGAAAATACACCTTTCATGTGTGGGCTTCATAATACTTTTCGTTGACTTCACACAGCGACTTCAAAGCCCTCCCCTGTGAAGAGTAATTATCTGCAATTTGCAGATCAGCACACACAGTCTTTTCACAGATGATACAGTCACCTTCAGATCTCAAGCTGTCTGGATGTGGATGTTGGCTAGCACTTCATTTCTTATACAGGAAACAAGATCCTGACTCAGCCAAGAGGCTGAAGAAGACGGGGAATATCTCCAGTTCAAGACTTTCCCAAAAGCCAAGTCCTTGGCAATGGCAGACTACTCACAGTGATCTCAGAGTCCAAGCAAGTACAACTTGAAATTAAAAGACAGCCCTAATATTCAGATCACTCAAATGGGATCCTAGTGTATAGGGAACCTCTCGTGAACAAGTCAACTCCACTCTTACATAAGACAGAATAAAAAAATGGACAAAACAGTGACTAGTGAAATCTTCGCTCAGTCCCTCCAGTACTACTGTGTAACAAACCACTTGGTTCTTCATATAATCAATTTCTGATTGTGAAACAAAATTCACAGAATTTTATGCAGAGCAGTTGACATTTCTTCCACATAAGATATTTTTTTAAAAGAACAAATGATAAAATATAAAAGGATTTCTAGGATCCCATCTTGGTCTAATACGCCATCTTTTACATAAGGATTTTGATCTCAGAGTGGATCCTGCTAAAAGGTATGAGAAGTGTGTGGTGGCTCTTGACCATTAAGAACTGACTTTCCTAGGATTTCTAGCTTCATTTTTAATTATCTAATTGCATTGAAATTCTAGGAATAATTGTTAAATTTCTACCACCATTTGTTTTGTTTGGAACAGTTTTGAAACCAGGAAAAATCGACTCTACACAGACCCTTTTCCCCAAGGCTGTTTAAATTAATTTTAATTTTTAATCAAAGTATTGCAATACTTTTTTCTCAATTTGCTCACTTACTTTACTGAAGATACATTTTCAGTACCTTTCTGAGAAAGAATGTATAGGAGATAAAAGCTTGGGAGCGTCCGTGTATCTCAATAGCTTTGTTCCACTATAATACCTGATCGATATGCTGTTATATATAAAATAAGTCTTTTAGCTTTTTATATTCCCACTGAGATGTCTGACGTTACTCTATTTTCTGATACTCTTCTTTGTATATAAGCCTTGTCTTTCTAGAAAATTTTGCAAGTTTTTTTTTTCTGATATTTTAGTGTTTTGTCTGCCCCCGAAGCAAGTATGTCACTAACCACATTGCGTAGCCCAGAGTTTGACCAGAGGAGTGGTTTTCTAGTTAAGCAGAGACCTCTTGAGTTTTCACACTAAGTTAGACTGATGCTAGAAAGGTTATGGTAATGGAAATCTTTGCAAACAGATAGAACATCTAATCCAGTTGTGCAAAGACTGACTTACACTTAAATCTCATGTTCTACTCTGAAAACTACTCGAAGCTCAGAAATGTTGGTCTCACAGCATGTAAATCATTTTGCCATAATTTTAGTTCCAGTTAACCCTGAGACAAAGGAGAGAGAGACAGAGAGAAGGACAGACACAGAGAATAATACAGTTTAATAAAAGACGTCTCTCATTAGGTCCCATTTGTTTAGTTTTGCTTTTATTTCCAATATTCTGGGAGGTGGGTCATAGAGGACCCCACTGAGATTTATGTCGGAGAGTGTTTTGCCTATGTTCTCCTCTAGGAGTTTTATAGTTTCTGGTCTTACATTTAGATCTTTAATCCATTTTGAGTTTATTTTTGTGTATGGTGTTAGAAAGTGTTCTAGTTTCATTCTTTTACAAGTGGTTGACCAGTTTTCCCAGCACCACTTGTTAAAGAGGTTGTCTTTTTTCCATTGTATATCCTTGCCTCCTTCTGCACTACAAAGGAAACTATAAGTAAGGTGAAAAGACAGCCCTCAGATTGGGAGAAAATAATAGCAAATGAAGAAACAGACAAAGGATTAATCTCAAAAATATACAAGCAACTCCTGAAGCTCAATTCCAGAAAAATAAATGACCCAATCGAAAAATGGGCCAAAGAACTGAACAGACATTTCTCCAAAGAAGACATACAGATGGCTAACAAACACATGAAAAGATGCTCAACATCACTCATCATCAGAGAAATGCAAATCAAAGCCACAATGAGGTACCATTACACGCCAGTCAGGATGGCTGCTATCCAAAAGTCTACAAGCAATAAATGCTGGAGAGGGTGTGGAGAAAAGGGAACCCTCTTACACTGTTGGTGGGAATGCAAACTAGTACAGCCACTGTGGAAAACAATGTGGAGATTTCTTAAAAAACTGGAAATAGAACTGCCATATGACCCAGCAATCCCACACCTGGGCATACACACTGAGGAAACCAGATCTGAAAGAGACACGTGCACCCCAATATTCATCACAGCACTGTTTATAATAGCCAGGACATGGAAGCAACCTAGATGCCCATCAGCAGATGAATGGATAAGGAAGGTGTGGTACATATACACCATGGAATATTACTCGGCCGTTAAAAAGGATTCATTTGAATCAGTTCTAATGAGATGGATGAAACTGGAGCCCATTATACAGAGTGAAGTAAGCCAGAAAGATAAAGAACATTACAGCATACTAACACATATATATGGGATTTAGAAAGATGGTAATGATAACCCAATATGCAAAACAGAAAAAGAGACACAGAAGTACAGAACAGACTTTTGAACTCTGTGGGAGAAGGTGAGGGTGGGATGTTTCAAAAGAACAGCATGTATATTATCTATGGTGAAACAGATCACTAGCCCGGGTGAGATGCATGAGACGAGTGCTCGGGCCTGGTGCACTGGGAGGACCCAGAGGAGTCGGGTTGGGGGTGGGTGGGAGGGGTGATCGGGATGGGGAATATGTATAACTCTATGGCTGATTCGTGTTAATGTATGACAAAATCCACTGAAATGTTGTGAAGTAATTGGCCTCCAACTAATAAAATAAAATTAAAAAAAAAAAAAAAAAGACGTCTCTCATGAAATGGAGCAATCAAAGACCTCCATTCAAAGGCAATTTGTTTTTTTAATTTCTAAATAAATAATTGAAGAATGAGATAAGACCCCTGCTCACATGAAGGTGAAGGCCTAGTATAAAGAAATAAGATGCTTAGATCAAAAATATGGGCTCACAGAGGATAGAAATTATTTCCAGCTAAAAAGAACAGAGATGGCTTTATAGAGAGATGATTTGAGCTGGTGTATAAAGTATAGGTTGCATTTTGATAGATGGTAGTAAAAACTAAGAACAGCAATTCTGATTTCAAAGAAAAGCAAGGCTTCTTACAATTTGAGACATTTCCATTTTAAGATTCTCAATGTACTAAAAAGTAAAGAAACAAAAAAAATAAGGTTGTAAAAACATGGCATATAGGTGGATTTTTCCTCCTTTATCTTTAAGAAATGTTTAATCTTTTTTTTTTTTTCAGGATAAAGAAAGCAAAGAAACATGATTTTTTTTTTTAATGGCTTAAAAGCATTTGCCTATCTCCTTCATGCATCACTCCCTCTGTGGGCTGCAGTAAAACCGTCTCATATATTTTCTTCCACATCAGTTTTTATTTTCTAGCAAAAGGAAAGACTATCAAAGCACAACATGACTTTCCTTGAAGTAGCAGCCAACTTGCATGGCATAAACACCAGATGATCTCTTCACCAAGGGTCAGACTGACAAGAGAAGAAACTGCTCTGAAGAGAAGCCACTCATCTTCAACAAAAATAGCATCCAATAAAAATCAGTGTCGATGCTAAAATTCACCAGTTCATAAAATCACTATTTCATATTTTATAAATGCTTTTGTTTTATGTACTGTATTTCACACAAAACTTACTTCCCCTGGCTTTTTACCTATGAGTATCTTCCTAGGATTAATCATGGCATTGTAGATGATGTTGGTGAACAAATCAGAGTTTATCAGGCAGATAAATTAGCAAAGCTATGATTATTTCTCTAGACCTTAGAAGAGAATGGGGTGAAAAGCGATAGACAAGAAACTATCAAAGGAACTAGAAGTGGGAAAGGACCAGCAAAATCACAACAAATAAGCTCCGAAATACAACAGATGATTTTCAGGAGCAAAACAAATAAAAATGGAGACCCATGAGTCCTACATGATACCCATGTAACCAGGGTATTATTTGAAAGTAGAGGTGAAGAAATTACAAACAGTCTTTCTTTTGTTAGTTTAAATATCTAAGCAGTATATTTTAAGTAATGCAAAATGAATTTGTTATTTGTTAGGTTTGTAGAGAATGCCCATAATCGTCATTTTTTTACCATATTTTTCTCCACTGATGGAGTAAATGTAGGAAGATGGTACTAGAGTCATTGTTGATGATCCCTAATATTAGTAAGTGTTTTTTTCGTAAATATAATTTAAATTACATATTCACTCTATATGAGTTTCCTTTTGTGAACTTACCTGCTAGGCCTGTCTCTGTTAGAAAGATTTATTGGCTCTGCCCCTTCAGTGTATCTAAGAAGCATTACCATGCCAGAGGATGGCACCTGGTGATTCCAGAGGAAAATATTATATGACTCAGGATGCTCAGACAACTCCCTCCATGATTGTGAGCTATTTATTGCGAAAAGGTCCCCAATGGTTTACCTCTTTCCAGTAAAATTTCTCTTAGCAATGTGACTTTTAGCTTCTCCTAGAAAGACTTGGAGTCTATTTCCCTGCTCCTTGAATCTGGACTAGCCTTGTGATTTGCTTGGGCCAACAGAATGCAATAGAAGCAATGCCATGCAAGTTCAAGGTGAATATCTCAAGAGGCACCACACATTTCCATCCTCATCTAGAATTATGCCACTGCCGTGTTAGCAAGCCTGAACTAGCCTGCTAAAGGATAAGAGTCATTCAGGGAAGGTGGAACTAATGCTGGGTAGAAAATAAAACAGAAATATTCACAATATTGATCAAATTTGGGTTGAGGAAATGAAATCAAAAATTAAGGAAAAGTCAAGAAAATATAGCATATATATCTTTTCTTGCAGTTATAGATCCTCCTCTTTGTCATTTTTATTTGATAGAATTTGTACAAAGGGGATTAATATTTGAGATGATTATTTTTTGTAAATCAACTCTGCAGACTTTGTGAATATTTTATTTCATAGGTTCTTCATTTTTCCCCTTTTATGTATCAAATATTATCCCATAAAATAAACTATTTGGGTAAACAATTAAAAGAAGGGAGGAGGAAGAAGGGGGAAAAAGTTTTCTTAAATAATCTCTCCTGGCAACTGAGGATATACTTACCTAGAAACAAACTTACTGATCATATAATCTTGTTACATGTATTTGCTGAGAACTTCAGTGAGATACATCTCATCAATGGGTTCTTCTGTCTGAAGTTTCGGGGGCTTTTTGGTTTGGGAGTGCCCTCAATCCTTTATGAGCCAATTGCAGTTTACTATTTCTAATACTATTAATGAGGCTTCAGGCGTCGCTGGTAGCTCAGCTGGTAGCAAACGCCTGCAATGCAGGAGATCCCAGTTCAATTCTTGGGTCGGGAAGATCCCCAGGAGAAAGGAATAGCAACCCACTCCAGTATTCTGGCCTGGAGAATTCCATGGACTGTATAGTCCATGGGGTTGCAAAGAGTCAGGCACAACTGAGAGACTTTCACTTCACTGGACACCAGACCAGATGTTCTTGAAGATTTACCAAAAATTATCGATATGATAAGTTTTTTTTTCAGGGTTGGGGGGGGAGCAAAGAACAAGGAAACACGTTGTTACAATTTCTGGCAACTTTAAAAGCATTGCCAGTTTGAAAAAATGAAAAATCAGAATAGAGAGTGATTTTGAAGTGTCATTTGCAATAACAAAAATGCAGTCAAATTTGGTTATAGCTTATTTGGGGTATGGAGAGACAAGAAAACGCTTCTCTCCTATAGATTTTCTCTGAGACTGGGAGTAAAAAAAAAAAAAAAATACCCGACATCACTGCATACACAGGCTATATTGAGGTTCAGAACCAAGAGCGTGGATTAGGATGGAGCCAGGAAATGGGCTCTGGTCTTGGATTCACCGTAACTGGCTGTGTGATCACCTTCATGTTCTTTTCAATACCTTGGAGACAATAATTGTGCTTTTTCAATAATGAGTTTTTTATTTAATTTTTTTTTGGGCTGTGCTGGGTCTTGGTTACTGCATATGCACTTTCTCTAGTTGCAATGCACAGGCTTCTCATTGCCATGGGTTCTTTTGAGGCAGACCCCGGCCTCTAGGGTGCAGAGGCTTCAGTAGTTGTGGCTCATGGACTTAATTGCCCTGCAACACATGGAGTCTTCCCAACCTAGAGATCAAACCTGTGTCCTTTGCATTGGCAGGGGGATTCTTAACCACTGGACCACCAGGTAAGTCCAATAATGAGTTCTTATTTTAATTTTGTAAAGCAACAATATAAATCCAGTAATGACTATTACTATGTAGGGAATGCTTAGTATATGTCAGGCACTGTGCTAAGCACTTCACAGTATTCTACCTGTTACTGTTCAAAATAATCCAGAGAAGTAGGTGCTATTATTATCTCTGTTTTAGAAATGAGAAAACAAAGAGGAGATTGGTAATTTGCCTAAAGCCTCATGAGAAGTAAAAACAGGATTCAAATTCAGGCCATGTGCTTCCAGAGTCCATACTTGTAAATTTATTCTATATTTGAAAAAAGTATGATATAGTCTAGAGATAATATGTGATCTATGAATTCTATTTCACAGTACTACAAAATGTTTGGTCTTGCTAGTTAAAATAATTATAGATCACAATAACTGTATTGAAACTGTGCTTGGCACAATTCTTCCCTTTCATTTTTTGATAATATATTTTCTAGCAGATCAGTGAGTATGACAGCAGACAGATGTCTAGATCTAAAGGTTATAATTTTTCTTTTCCACATGCATTTGTTTCTTCCATGAATTTGGGAATCTGGTCTCTAACTTTCATGTTAAATAATTAAGCTCATTGGTTCAGAGTAGTTATCTTCCACCAAAATGTGGGTACTGGTCTAAACCACACTGCTCCTTCCTACCATCAGGTAAGATCCAGCTCAATACTGGTCCTGGTTATTGTAGGTCTGAGGAGTAAGGAAGAATCCAGCAGGGTCTGAGGAAGATATAATGACCCAATTAACTAGGCTTTGACCTGGGAGTAGAAAGGTAGCACCGTTGTAGACCATCAGCCCATCTTTAGTGAGTGCTAACCTGTCTAAAACATAATTCATTTATCTCAGCAACCTGAAAACCAGAAGCCAGACTAGGGAGTACATAAATAGTCATAACACTTTCCAGAAGAACCTGAAGATAAAACACTCATCTCACCAATTAGTCAGATCCTTCAACTCTCCCCAAGTTCTTGACTTTTAGAATACTCCTAGAAAGAGGAGGACCTTCTAAACGTGTAGAAGTATCTAGGGTTACTTTAGACCATGACGTCTTCCTTCTGCTCAGGAAGAACTTTGATCTACAGGTGTAGATTATTTTAAAAATTGGAAACCAAGGCATTATCTCTACAAATTTTCTCCTATTTCATTGTTAATTCTCATAAAATAAGAAAATATTAAAATTGGAAGGTCATGATAAGTAGAATAATGACTCCCCCACCCCAAGATGTCCCTGTCTTAAATCTCATAACCCATGAATATGTGATCTTACATGGTAAATGGAACTTTGCAGATGTGATTAAGGTTAAGGGCTTTGAGACGGCAAATTACCTTGGATTATCCAAGTGAGGGCTATCTAATCAGATGAGTTCTTAAAAGTGGAGAATCTTTCCCCAATGGGTCAGAGAGGTGAAATGCAAAAGGAAGGAGAGATTCAAATCATGAGAGGAACTCAACCCACTTGTTGCTGACTTTGAAGATGGAGAAGGGATCCATGAGACAACAATGTGAAGAAGCTAGGAACAGCCCTCAGATGACAACCAGAAAAGAAATGAGGACCTTAGTCCTACAGCTACAAGGACTGAATTTTCCCAACAACCTGAATGAGAAAGAAAATGAATCCTCCCTTAGATCCCCCAGAAAGGAACACAGTCTGGCTGATAACAGTTTAATTTTAGTCCAGTGAGACTCATGTCAGACTTCTAACCTTTAGAACTGTAAAACCATGAATTTGTATTTTTCAAGCTGCTATGTTTGTGGTAATTTGTTATAGTAGCAATAGGAAATTTACATAGAAGGGATCTTAAAGATTATTATTTTTTTAGCTCTATCCCTAATATTGATTGATATTTCCTTCATAGCTCAGTCAGTAAAGAATCTGTCTACAATGCAGGAGTCCCAGTTTCAATCTCTGGGTCAGGAAGATTCCCCTGGAAAAGGAAATGGTAACCCACTCCAGTATTCTTGCCTGAAGAATTCCATGGACAGAGGACCCTGGCAGGCTACAGTCCATGGGGTCACAAGAGTCGGACACGACTTAGCAACTAAACCAGCACCACACAATATTGACCAGTGATAAAACTGAGTTCTATCTGTGCTGTAAAATACTCTTCCAATTCTGTCCATCTGGCTAACACCTCAGGATTCAACTTGGACTCCTTTCCTTCCAGGGAAGTTTTCCCTGGCCCTCCAGGACACATAGCACCCTGTGCATAATTTAGCATGCTGTCTACCTCTCAGTACTCCTACTACATTTTTGAGGACAAGGGCTTTTTTTACTCAACATGCTGCTAGAGTATTTTGTTGAAAATGACCAGAGTGTGGCAAACAAGTTGGTAGCCTTGAAAGGCAGTATGTCTTATCTGTTAAAAGCATGGCCTTTAGAATCATACAAGCCAGGTTCGTGTCCTGGCTCTAGTATCTATTAGCTGTATGACCTTAAATACTTTCTTTAATGTTTAATTTCTTTCACTGTTATTTTCTCGTAAAAAGAAAGATAGTAGCAGCACCTGGCTCAAACAATTATTTTGAGAATTCATTGAAATAATGCTTGTAAAAATCTTAGCCAGATACCTGCTGCATGTGAAGAGCTAAATAAACGTTGGTCATTATTATTATTAGGTATCTGTATTATCATTAGGTATCTGTGATGGTTAAGGGCTTCCCTGGTGGCGCACTGGTAAAGAATCTGCCCACAATTCAGGTGATATAGGAGATGTGGGTTTGATCCCTGGGTTGGGAAGATTCCCTGGAGGAGGGCAAGGCAACTCACTCCAGTATTCTTGCCTGGAGAATCCATGGACAGAGGAGCCTAGCAGGCTACAGCCCACAGGGTCACAAAGAGTCAGACACGACTGAAGTGACTTAGCATGCACGCGTGAGGTTGTCAATTTTGTGTTAACTTGGCTGAGCCACAGTGTCCAGATATTTAATCAAATATTATTCTGAATGTTTCTGTGGGGGTATTATGGATGAGACTGACTTTTTTTTTTTTTTTTGAGACTGACATTTAAAGTGGTGTGCTCTGAGTAAAGCAGATTACTCTTTATAATATGCAGGGGGTGGGCCTCATCCAAACAGCTGAAGTCTTGAATAGAACAAACAACCGACCTCCTCCAAAAAAAGAAAGATTAGCCAGCAGATGGCCTTTGAGTTGAATGACAACATTGACTTTCCCTGGGCCATACTCACATATGCACACATACACACTGCTTTCTTTGGAGAACACTCACTTATACAATATCAAATCTGTAACCTGTAAATATGGTAATATCACTATGTACAACATGTAAAAATAAATATGTGAGGATAGGTAAGACTCACATTACCCATTATAAGTAAAATTTCCTTCATTTCAATATCAGATGGGACTCTTTCTGTTAAGAAGAGTGACAGTAAGAAGACAATGAAAGGGAAGCTGGCTTAATCCAAAAAAGGGAGGGGGGAGGAAGAAGAGGAAGGTGGGAGGGAGAAAGAGGGAGTGGAGGAGAAGAAATGGCTTGACTCCTGTGACTGATATGTGCACATTTCAAAAATATTGCCGTAGCCCAGTTTCTGTCCATCTCTCAGAGATGCCTTCTCCAGGGGGTTTCATTCTCAGATAGGTGTTCCCCTCAAGGTGGCGAGATGGCTGCAGCAGCTCCACATTACACACATCCAGGCTCAAGTCACAAGGGAATGAGAATGCAACTTTTCTAATAATTCCCATAAAGTTTCCAAGAGCCAGCCTAAGTCGTCTTCCTTAGATCAAGTGTTCATCTGGAACCATCACTGTGGGCAGGAAACCAGAGGTGTGCATTGGTTCAGAGCAGTCTGTGCTCTCTGCTAGAACTCCTCACTAAGCCAGTTACCAATCATGGGGACAGGGAAGCCCACAGGGTATACATGCCTGAAGAAGTTTTTAGTAGATGAATGCCAGGTAGTCAAAACCAAGAAGTGGTCACTCCATTTGCTTAACAAAATCACTCTTTACAATTGTGGTTATTTTGCCTTTTACAAAAAACTATTTGATTTCTGAGAATCAAAAACACAAGAGGACACCAGGAATTAAATATTTTTGAAACATTCTTGCTATAAACTCATCCAACATGGAAAATTTGTAACAGTGAATTTCTTTTCTTGGCTCTTTTAAAACAAAAACAATTTCAAACTGTTCCACCATATTACAGTTATCATTGTTGCAATTTGGTGATGGTTAAACTTCTAGGCTTACCTTATATTTTCATAATATGCTGTTATGGTTTGTATTAGCTATCACATATGGGTGAACCAGATCCTCTGGCATTTCTGCAATATTCAATTTTTAAAACAAAGACAAAAACAAAAAATTCTCACTCTAGTTGCTTGAAGCAAGCTGCGGCTAAGCTAAAATGAAAACTGCATCCCCTCCTTCATATATCCAGGATAACAAGTCTGTTACTTAGTAACAACAGCAAAGTTTCTAAATCTAAACCACAATAGGAGTTAGGTGGTTAGTTTTTATCTGCCATTATTCCAATATTCAAAACACTAACTTAGAGGAAGAACCCAAAGGCATACACCCAGAAATTTTACAATGGTTATTACTGAGCCAAAGGGGTAGCTAACAATTCCTGGGCACCTACCGTTTGCGTGTTTTACAAGCATTATTTAACCTCATTCTCATAACAACTCTATGAAGCAAATATTACTAATCTCCATTTTACTGATGAAGACAAATATTGAATCTTAGAGTGTTTAAATAAGTTGTTCAAATCAAAGTTAAATAGCTGGTTAAACATCTGACCTTGGTTTTGAACTCAGAAAGTCTACTTTTTACTTTTCCATTATGGAAGCCTGTTTTTAAAAATTTCCTTTTCCCTCTATAACCCTAAATTCTTTAGAAAAAAATCATTTTTCCACAAAAGAAAAAGTATTGTAGAAAGAAGGAGGAAGAAAGTAAGGAAAGAAGTCAGGCAACAATTTCATCATAGTGTAATAATCACACTAGAGCTATGGGGGGCTTCCCAGGTGGCTCAGTGGGATGGGGAGAGAGGTGAGAGGGGGGTTCAGGATGGGGAACACATGTAAATCCATGGCTGATTCATGTCAATGTATGGCAAAAACCACTACAATATTGTAAAGTAATTAGCCTCCAACTAATAAAAATAAATGAAAAAAAAAAAGAATCCACCTGCCAGTGCAGGAATCGGTGATTCGATCCCTGGGTCAGGAAGATCCCCTGGAGGAGGAAATGGCAACCCACTCCACTATTCTTGCTTGAGAAATCCCATGGACAGAGGAGCCTGGTGGGCTGCAGTCCATGGGTCACAAAAGAATCAGACACGACTGAGCAACTAAGCAACAACTTAACTTGGAGGTTGTTTGATATTAATGGAAGAAACTTTCAAATATTGAGTGGCAGGAAAGTCATTCTGGCTTCTATATGATTTAACTTGAATTTTATACTAACTCAAACAGCCTGTGTGTGGCCTATATATAATATACGTAAAACGTATATTTTATATCTGCTTTAGTCATTAAAGAAAAGGTATTGACCATAAGGAAACAATGGCCCTGGTAAAAATAAAGATTAAATCCCTCCAGTCCTGGAACACCAGTGCTGGTACTCCTTCAAGGATGAGACCCTTTCCCCAGGTGTCAAGGTCATACTGACTCATTGGGTTCATGCTGATCTGTTTATTTGCTTGTTTGTTTGTTTTTCGGAAATATTGAAGGAATGTATTGCTGACTTGTTTGATACTCATTGTTGTGACAAGATAGAAAGCTATGTGAAAACCATGCTTCTGTGGAGCAATTCCTCAGACTTATCTAAGAGGCTGTCTCTAAGGCTATAGTCCTCAATTTGGCTCAAATAAAACTCTCTTTTATTCATATTATAGTTTGGTTATTGATTAACTGCATCAAAAATGTAAATGGACGAGGCATGAGGTTACTTGCAGTGGGTGTTGGAGTACCAGGCCTACCCACCCTTGTCTATAGAATTGCCCTCTGTGGGGTAGAGCCACATAGGGTGGTAACCCAACACCCACCATCGCCCCCCATCAACCTCCCTGCCCCTTCCCATCCCCAGGCCACAACTAATGATTAAATAATACAGGACTATAAAACTCCAAGCCCACGTCTACAGGGCATTTATTTCAGAGAACGTCCCTTGAGGAGCTGGCCAAGGCAAGACCTTGCCAAACTCTTATTCAAAATAAATTAAGGACTCCTCTGGTGGTCCAGTGGTTAAGAGTTCACCTGCCAACACAGGGGATCCAGGTTTGATCCCTGCTCCAGGGGGATTCTACACGCCGCAGAGGAGTTAAGCTCATGTGCCACAACTTCTGAGCCTGTGCTCTAGAGGCAGAGAACCGCAACTGCTGACCTCACGTGCACAACTATTGCAGCCCAAGTGCCCTAGAGCCCTTGCTCCATAAAGGAAGCTACCGCAGCGAGAAGCCCAAGCATCGCAGCTAGAGAGTAGGCCCCACTAACACAGCTAGAGAAAAGCCCACATAGCAAGGGAGACCCAGCAAAGTCCAAAACAAAATTTTATTATAAAAAAATTAAATACTATAAAATTAGTAATGAACTCAGAAAGCTCTCATTCCCCAGTGCGGTGCTGTATGCGTTCTATGAGGGGCATACTACTCAAAAGATAGACTATTTGCAGTATCTGACCATTCTCATGGGAACAAATTTAAATTGATTTTGTGAGCCATGTCGACATTTAATCAAGTGCGGTTATTAAAAAAAGAAATACCGCAATCTGTTCTTTAACAAACCTTCGCTTTCTATCCCAAAGCAATTACATTGCATAATTTTATTCAAAGTTTGTAGTTGTATTATGAACCAAGTGGAATCAGGGTTTCTTTAGTTGTGGAGATGAGAATTCTTTTTTAAATATTTACTTATCTTTGGATAATTACTAAGAGAAGTTTTCATATTTTTAATAATAAGACTTTTGTTATCCCTTGATGACTTTGGTTTACTCATGTTTGCCATATTTCTTATTTCTTTTGATACTGGCCTCCTAAGAGAAATTTCTTATGAAGCATTTGTGTTCCCTTTTGTGCATTTCTAAAGTGCATTACAAGCCTTATTTCCTTTTCCCTGAAACTTTCTTTAGGTTCACCTGAGTAATTGATTGTATTATTTTTACTTTACAAAAATACAGGGTGTGAGATTTCTATTTTTGTGTAAAATCAATTTGTCGTTCCCAACTGTTTTCTGGTCCTCTGTGGAATTCAGGTCATTTAAGGCTATGCTGTTGCTAAAAAGAATGTCTTAATTTTTTTTTTTTTTAATGTCAGATTGCATTACTCTCTTATTTACCCCTCACATCTCAGAACTGGCCATCTTTGGCACAATATTCCAAAATAATGGACCACTTTATGATCCTTACCTAAGATAGAATTCACTAAAAATCTAACAAAAACATATAAGGCAGGATTGAATTTTGACTAACGTGCCTTATAAAGCAACTCCGAATATTTGTGTCCTAGAAGTCTGACCTCATCCAACCTGACCAATATGTGGCTGTCTGGTTATGTTATAAAGCCAGATGTACTATGAAGTGGGGTGCAGTGTTTAAACACCAAGTCATCATCTCAGTGTGAACTGTACTAATGGAGACATACTTGCAGTTAACCAAAAGTGTAGATAAGCTTCTTAAACCCCAATAAATATAACGGTGCCTTCGCGGGCGGTAAGGGACAGTGCCTAGAACATGGTTTTGACAGTCAATTCTATACATCAATTTGTCTGAGCTATAATCCCCACTGTTTGGTCAAATACTCACCCAGATGGTGCTGTGAAGATATTTCTTTAGTGATTAACACTTAAATCAGTAGCCTTTGAGTAAAGGATTACAGTAGTCTCTGTAATGTGGGTAGCCCTGACTCTATCAGTCAAAGGCTAAGCAATTCTGCTCAAAAACAGCAACACAGAAACCTTGCTTGAGATTCTAACTTGTCGGCCTGCCCTACAGATTTTGAACTGGAGGTTGCAACAACTCTTAGATGAATCTCCCAGCCAGCCCCCCACACATTTCAGACTTACCATACCCCACCATCACATGATCAAATTTCTTGAGATAAATCTCTCTAAATCTCTCTCTCTACATATGCACGCACGCGCGCGCACACACACACACACACACACACGCTGTTGGTTCTGTTTCTCTGGAGAACTTTAATAAAATGGTAGTTACTTACTGCTCATCAGAAACTCCACGGGACTGCATATACAAATGGGCAAAGGAATGACCATATATAAAAACAGAACTTTGACCTACCATCTGCAGCAATCCCCTCAGAAACCAACTCCTTTACTACAATAAACAACCGAGGAAGCCAGCTGCTATAAGCCAGTTTTATAGGAAATCTGATTGCTATCTTGAGTGACAATCCAGGAAGCTAAACAATTCCTTCTGTAATAATCAGCCCCAAATGGTTAAGACTTGATTAATAACTGATTGCTTCCCTAATTTTTGTCCCTGCTTTTAACTGAGGACTAATCGTAGAAAGTCAGATATGCTCTCCATTCTTGCCTGGGAAATCCCAGGGACAGAGCAGCCTGGGGGGCTACAGTTCATGCGGTCTCGAGAGTTGGACACCATTTACCAACTAAACCACAACCACCACCCAACCACACAGGATGCCCACATTAAGTCAACCAGCCCAAGCTTTCCCAGGCCAGTAGCCTCTAATCGCGGCACAGGTAAAATCTTCTCTCTTTACACCACAAAGCTTTTCCATTCTTCTGTCTGCCTTTGTTTTTCGTAGCCATTTTTTTTGTTGTTGTTGTTGGTTGTTTTTTTTTTTTTTACTATTTATGACAGTAATTTAATGTTATTCATTCAAAAGTTATCAGCTTTAAATATAAAATTTGTTTCTTATCCACATTAACAGATACTAACCTTTCTACAATTTCTATGCTCTGCCTTCCTTTGAGTCTGCTAAAAAACACGTGACAGTAACGGACTTCCTTGCAAGCTTAGAATAAAGAGCTTTTGCTTTTCTCATTCAAATGGTCATTTGTTTATCCCCACAGCCATAAGGTACTGAAACAGAAAGAAGTTAATCTTTCAGAAACCACAGATGGATAAAACCAGCCTCAAAATTCTGCTACCCACAGAGACAGAATTTCCAGGTTCCATGTACATAATTTGGAATGTGAACAGTACATAATACATAATTTGGAATGTGCACAATACATAAAAATATGTATCTTTATTTATTTTTTTACTATGCTCTTAGGCATGTGAGAATCTCAGTTCCCTAACCAGGGATCAAATCCATGGCCCCTGCAATGAAAGCATGGAAACTTAATCACCAGACTGCCAGGGAAGTCTCAATGATAAGTTGTTGTTCTTTGTTTTTTTTTTTTTTACTGAAACAAATGGTGATAGCAAACATGACTGAAAGGCTTTAGTACAAATAATTTTAAAAATCCAATTATTTGACTTATGACTTATTGACAATAACATCCTAATGATGCCCCAACTATGAAAGATTTTAAGTATTTCTTATTTTAGCCTCAACAAATTAACTGTTTCAGATAAAATTTTCAAAAAAGGGTAATATTTCTCTAAAAATGTGGTTTTTGACCTGCCATATATGAATTTTTTATAACTAATCTGCAAACACTAAGATTTGAGCATGATTGTTACACAATTAAGCTTATAAATTAAGTGGCTGAGATCTCTAAGAGTTGGGAATTAAAAGGGCCCAGGAATATAATTTAATGTCATATAGTACAGAAATATCAAATGAGATACATGTGGTAATTAGATTTATTCTTAAAAAAATAGTAAGTACAACCTTAAATCAGTAGAATTTCACAGACTTTTCAGATATTTGATATTTGGTTTATGATAAGTGTAAACCATTGCTTTGAGTGCGATTTTCAAAAATACAAAAATCACACTTAAGAACATTTATTCAATAATTTAAATTCCTCAGAAAACATCAAAAATGCATTACCATTATATTGTAAACATGATCAATATAAATCTTAAACTTGAAAAAAAGAACACAATACCCAATAGCAGCACAAATCTCACGTCCTTCAGAGGCACATGTATATCAAAATTAATAAAAAGATCTGAACAGAATTGACCTGTCAATTACAATAAAGGAACGAGGAGATTTTTTTAACAGGGATGATCCAAGAAGATTACAGCTGTGAAAGGTAATGAGGTACCTTAAAATTTTCATTTGAAAATTCTGTGGAGGCTCATTAATGATCCATTCAATTATTCAGATTTGATCGTCTCAGGAAGCAATCACCAACAGCAGTTCTGGGATGCTAGTTGCAGCTTGCATTTGGAGGGTGCTGTATTAACGGTGCACAAGAAAAGTATGTTATTAAACCTCCAGGCGAAGACTTCACCTCCTCCAAGAATTCCTTTCTGACGACTACCTTCTTTTAAATCTGCACTTTGGACTGAGTTCCTTGCATATTTATACACACTATTGTAATAAGAGAAGAAAAAACCTTTACAGAGAGAACAGTGAGGCCACTCTATAAACATAGTGACTTCCCCCCCACCATCAAGATTAAGCACACACACACATGCACACACAAACACACACATAAGTAAAACAAAACTTACAGCTGCCTTCAAAGCTTGATCTAGATCATCCAGTAGGTCTTGTTTATCCTCTAAGCCCACCGAGAGTCGAATAAGTGTATCACTAATTCCAAGGACTTCTCTGTCGCTCTTAGGCACTGATGCATGGGTCATGATTGCCCTGGAAGAAAGAGTGAGCAAATTTCTGATCACTATTCTGTCTCATAAATTGCAATTATTTTCAATTTTTTTTTTCTATTCTAAATATCAAATCCTTCATACATACACCTGCAATGTTTTTTAAACAAAAGATTAAGGAATTGTGAAAATTATCTTTTCTGGTTATGCTTTTAAATGAAAACCATGATCTTTTGTTGTTTTTATACCATCAGTATAAATGGTATACTCAATCAGAAACTGAAAGTGCCAGTCAAGTGATCGCATACAGGGGGGAAAGACATAGCTTTCAATGTGTGAATTTTAACACCTACCTGAATGAGGCCTTGGCCAGAAGTCAACACCCCATGACCATCCAGCTGTACTTACAGAGGCCTCTTGGACCAAGAGCTGGTCAGAATTAATTCTGTTTGGAGCAAAGGGTCAGTCCAGAACTGGACCTTCTGAGACAGATCAGGGAAAAGACAACCTAGGAGTGCTAGTAGCAATCACTAAGCACTAGGAATTAATTTCAACTCACAATTCATGACACAGAGGCCTCAGAGGATGTTTAAAACCATCTAGCAACTCACTGTCAACATCGACCTCTGTAAGGGTAAAGCACCTACTGTGGGTCAGGCCCTACAGTGAAGCTGGGAAACCAAGAAGAAGGAGATGTTATTTTTACTCTAGGTAACAAAGCAGAAGCTAAAGACTATGATAATTCACAAAACAGAACAGTCTACGGTGAGTGTTAAACAAGTATGGACAACAAGGGCTGCTGGAATTCAGTGGAGGCTGAATCTCTGTGGGCTGAGGCATCGTGGAGGAAAGGCTTACAGTCTTGCTGAGCACTTGAGTACGCTGCCCCCACACTCAACGCTCCCTTCCCACATCCAGCAGAAGGAGTTACTTTCTCCTACCCACTTCAGGCCCATGGAAAGAAAATCTTAGTAAATGAATATTAAATGAATAACCTCTTCTATGACTCTAAGAAGTGATGCTCATAGTAAATGAATATGCTCTTCTATCACTCTAATGAGGTTTTACACGCAAATGTCCTCCTTAAAAATTTCTGCCTTTTTAGGTTTTTAACTCCCTGAAAGAGAGTGAATACTCAGAAGCAAGAACTTGGGCCTCTGGGAACTAAAGACTTGGGTATATGAATCTCAGCCCCTCCACATACGGGCTGTGTTGGACTTGTAAGTTACCAGTCCTCAAGTCAATTTCCTCATCTGGTACAGTGTTATCGGCATTTTACAACCAAGGAAACTAAAATGGAGAGTGGATAAGTGAGTTTCCTAAGGCCACTGAGCTAACACATGTTAGGCTGAGAGACCGTCCCAGTCCCCGTCGGCTGCTTCTCTCTCGCTGATTGCAAAGCTGCACTGGTTGCAGCATTACTGGGAGACTCGAAATGGGGAGGACAGAACAGGCAAGCTCTGACCTAAATTTATTCTTCCACTGGCACTGGGGTTACAGCCTAGCTGGAGTGCCCGACGGCCTAGCAACTTTAAACCAAATCCCTAAATAAAGCAGGTGAGGTCTACTTTTAAGAGTCTTAAACTAATACACACTGTATTACTACGAAAAATAAGCCAATTTCATATGCTGAGTGTGCCCTCTTGTGCATCCAGACTTACTAGCAGGCATCTTCTTGAGAGACTAACAAAAACTTCTCTGTCTTATCCTAACCATTTGAATCATTATTTGGGCATCATCTTTTTAAGATTATGAAATTGCCTGAATCTCCCCATGAACTGTAAACTACTATAACAGGACAGAAAACGTGCCTACATTCTTAATTCCTGACATTCCTCAACACATAGTTACTTCAGAAATGTTTATGAAAATTAAAACATAGATATATACCATGCATCTAATACAGCTGAAAATTAATAGCTAATGATGTTGATTTATCCCTGCAATAATTATAATACATGGTCATAGAAACTTACCTCCCTGCTCACTGTTTTTGAGGCAAAGCCTCGAGAGTGAAGTTGCTAACATATTTCTGTGTGACATTTGATCAATCAGCAAAACTTTCTGAATCTTTGTTTCTTTGTCTGTAATATAAGTTGCTGGACTCCCTGATCTTAGGTTTCTGTGTCCTAATATCTTCTGGTGCTTTGATAAAATTAAATGAATTAGCTAGGTTAGACAGTGAAGGACCCGGAATACTAAGTTAGATTTGGGGGTTGATCTTGTAGAGCCTTTTACCCCAAAGAAAAGAAAATAAATGGACCTGATGGTAACTAGTAGGGCTCTCCTCTGACAGATAAGAATGTGGAGGTATTTTATCGGAAACACATTTTCCATTTCCCTGGGAGCTTTGAAATCAGCCCTTCCAGTTCAAAGTCGTCAATCTCCCTTCTGGGGCAGAATCGGGTAGAATAAGTAGCCCTGGTTCAGAAGTCAGAGAACCACTGCTGAAATCTTCTTCAGGCAAACAGAGAAGAAAACAAAACTTGGGAAAACACAGCTTACTGATCCCAGTAGAATTTTAACAGGGTCTCCATTCTCTTGAGTTAAGAGTCCACTCCAACTGGACAAGGCCATGCTGCCCTTATTGCTAAATAACCTGAACAATCACTGATTTTATCCTAATCCTTTCTCAAACAATCATTACAGCTGATATCAAAGTTAAAATACTGAGAAAAACAGAAATATACTTACGGAAGCTCAGCAAGACTTTCATATCCTCCCAAGCTCTCAGCCAGAGTAAATAACTATGGCAAAAAAAAAAAAAAAAAAAAAAAAAATATATATATATATATATATGTATATCAATTTAGATCTTCCACTAAAATAAAGATACTAAAAAAAAACTAAAAATAAATGTTTTTAATACAATGACCCTGCAATGAGAGATGGAAAATTGTGGCAATTATGAATAATTACTACAAAATAATTATTACAAAAACTACAAACTGGATAAAACCTTGGAGAAAAAATGAAAATAAAATCCATAACAATGAAGCCATTAACAATTGATCTCAGCCAATTAGACATACTGTGTGTTAACTTTTAAAACATTAAAAGTTGATCAAAGTGAATCTTCTATACCTTCCTCATTTGACCTCATACAAAAGAAAACCTTAACATGAGCTCTCAAACCTCAGAATTATTACATATGAGACCCAGCTCTGTGGTTACCCTTTATATAAAAATCTCTAATGTCTATCAAGTTATACAAACTTACTCATTAATATGTACCATTTATCAAATGAATATACCCATTTAACCCCATCCTGGAGTAGAAGGGAAAAAAACTCAGTTGTTGCATTTAGTGTTACTGTGTATTACAGAAGTTTACAAACATGTTAAAAGTTACTTTCACAACTGTATGCAATTAAATGTACACTACTATATTTCTGATTTTAGAAGTGGACAACTTTTAGAACCAGTAAGACTTTGACTAATCTGGCAGCATCCTCTTCTTTTCTTTAGATCTGCAGCATTTAAAACTCAGAGTCTTAAATACATGACTGCATGAACTCAAAGTAAGCCCACAGCATGCAATTACACAGGCCTCTCTCCCAGGGCTCTGGAGACTCCTACCTCTGTGAACTTTAAACAAAGGCCACCTTTCCCTCACTCCAGGCAGACACAGCCTGGGAGGCACAGGGTTCAGGAAGTCATTCCTAGGCTGGATTTCAGTACAGTTTTCAGCAGTGCATTGACACAGTACTGAGGTTTTTCATAACATTTCATTTGAAAAGGCAGTTAGTTCACTAAAAATTTAAAAACAAATGGCTTAGAACATTCTGTCTCTCTCAAATGGATGAAAGCCTCTGCAGAGTTAAGAAAATGAACATGTTCTATCTGCTTCACATCACTCCTGCTTCAAGTGATTTTCTAACCCAATGCATTTCATGCCAAAGAGGCTTGTGGGTGTGACCTGCAGATACAAACACATTAATCTGAGTTGGGTATAAGTGAGAAATAATGAATATCATAATGCTATAAGAAGGCCTTAATGTCTATAAATTTAAAAACGATTTTGTAAAGTTACCTTTAGGTTCTTGAGGAAAGTTTCAGCATGTTGAAGAGAGCCCTTGATATAAAAGGTGATCATCCCCGGGCAACCTGTGCACTGACGCTTAGCTAGCTCATGCTGAGGATGAGAAGGCAGCCCTGTAGTCAGAAGGTATAATGAATGTCTTATTTCAGAGTCAAACATGTAATTTCAGGACAACAACAACAAAAAAATCACTGTTCACTTAAGTCAACTACAAATAAGGCTAATAACAGGCTTTATGCCATGTTCACATCTGACCTCTTGTTCTGGCCCCTGTCTATCTTGTGAAAGTGGTTCAGTCATGTCCAACTCTTTGCAACTCCATGGACTATACAGTCCATGGAATTCTCCAGACCAGAATACTGGAGTGATGTAGCCTTTCACTTCTCCAGGGGATCTTCGCAACCCAGGGATTGAACCCAGGTCTCCCGCATTGCAGGCAGATTCTTAACCAGCTGAGCCACAAGGGAAAACCAAACTGCCTTCATTTTGACCTATCTTTTCTAGTCTCTCCTCGCTCTAGCCATGCCAGTTTTCTTTACACCAGCGGTACTGTACTCTTCTTTAATCTTGGGACTTTTGCACATGCTATCCCTTTAGCCTGGAACATTCTCCTGCTCACTGCCCCCTTCCCATTGTTAATTATATCCTCTGTAATTTCTTCCTTAATATCTGTCTTATCCATCAGGCTAGCTCCATGAAGAGAAAGATATTTCTTTTGTTAATAATTGGATCCCAGATCCCAGTACAAAGCCTGTCCCATGGTTCACAATTGATAAACATCTATTGAAGAAATCTGAATTGCCTTGTCCAGGCCCTTTTAACAAATGTTAACCGATTTCCTCAGGGCACAGTCCAAAAATTTTCTCCCTCTCTCCATTCAGAATACACACCAGTCAACAACTCTTTACCTAGTGTACATATTAGGGCATTTAGTCTCATTTGTATTTCTGCCTTGGCTTACCTAAATGCCTTAAAGGTAGGGATCAAGCATAATTTTCTTTTACACCCAAGACTCCATGAATGCACACCTCAAAAGGGTTTAAAATAACTATTTACTTATGACCACCACACTATAAAAGTCTGATAAAATAAATTCAAAGAGTAAAATGTAAGTCTGCTAACTCACATTAGCACTTAAAGATGCTGTGAGAAGTGAAGGAATTTCAAAAAAGGTAAGAGAATTTCAGGGGAATTTTGGTATCAAGTTTTAACTTGGTAAGCATGAAGACTCAATGTATATCAGATAAAAGTTAGAGCTAGTACAGAACAGCAGACTGATAAGATTATAAGCAAATCAACCGGAAAGTACAAGGTTGTAATCCTGGAATGTTGTTGTTCAATCACTAAGTCGAGTTCAACTCTTTTCAAGCAGAGTCCAAGCATCCACTAGACTACTAGACAACTCTAGGCTAAAAAGCACATCTATCTTCTTTACCATCAGACACACATAAAGCAGCACTCAATGATAAGTGGACAACAACAACAAAAATACATGAAAGCACCTAACTTGCAAATGTTACATAAACAGAATGCAAGGGATAACATGTAAAATCCTAGAGTAACCACATGTCTTTAGAAAGCAGATTAACATACCAGGATAAATAACCTTTTCCACCTGAGGATTCGACTCCAAAAACTGAGCAACTGCCATTCCATTTTCGAAATGCTTCTCCATGCGGACTTGTAGAGTCTTAAGACCTCGACTGCAGAGGTAACAGTCCATAGGAGATGGAACTGCTCCAAGAGCTGCAAAATGAATATGTCCTGGGTTAGTTTGAAGGTGAAGATGGACCCAGAAAAGCCTCTCACCACTCTTATTCATCATAGTGACTATAGGAAGCTAACGACAAAGCCCAATATTTGAGTTTTAGTGGGAAAAATTAATATATCAAATAAGAAGCATGAGAATGAGGCATAAAAAACATGCTTAGAGAAATGGGCTTTAAAATGAGAAGGGAAATGAATATCCTAAAAACGAAGTACAAACACAATCACATAAACTTTTCAAATATTAGCATCAATAGTCCTTTCCATGATTTTAATAAAAGGATGCACTGCACATAGCTTAATCTTGTATTTCTTTAAAATAGTATTAAAACACAGAGAGAAAATAGCAGTTCAGCCTCTATTATTCCTGGGTGTTCTACCAACATTCTACTAATATTTAGCTTCTGTCTAAGTCAGCTTGTGGTTTCCCAGGCCTCCAGGATACATGCCTTATTCCTTCTTTTTATAAATGAAAGGAACTTAGCACACAATAAATTCTGGTTTCCTTCCTCAGTGCCCCCTTTTGTTGCTCTAACATTTATTTCCTAGAAGGGGATTTTTATTCCTAATTATACTGATCTCTGTCAAATCACATTGGTTAAAATCAAGTCTTTTTCAATAAACCCTTATCAACATCTGAGATAGTAAACAATCTAAACAGAAAACAGATATTTAGATATCTGTTGAAAAATACAAGTTTATATCTTAAGTGCCATTTAAAATTAGATATCATTCCATATATAAAAGGTATAGTATAAGAAAGCCATCATTCCAAATGTTTAAAAAAAAATCCATTGTATTAAAACTAAAAATTCACTTGGGCTTTACCAAATTGACATGGATTTGAAAAATAAGAAAACATCCCTTGGCCATGTTGTAATGCTCTATTATGCTATAATTAAATTTTTATAACCCAATTTTTCTTTCCTCTAAAAAAAAAATCAGAATTTTCCTTCTATTCCCCATTTCTTCGTAAATTAGTGGAATGCTATCACTTCACAACACTTAGTGGAAACACAATATCAAATGTAGTCACTTTGAGAGCACAAGGGGAAATTCAGGCTTTTTAATACTTACAATTTTGCAAGAAACGGAGCCTATTATGAAGGCTCTCAGAATTCAGTGACACTAAGCCCATTACAACATCACTGTGGCCTAAAAACAAAACCAAAAAGCTTTACGTTAAAAAACAATGTATAAACATTATTCCTCAGTTTATAATTTCTAAAATTAGACTTTCACTTGAAAAAAATCTCTGGGAAAAAGCCTTATAGAATAAGTTTAAATACACTTTACTCAATTTGATAGTAACAAAGGCTATATCTAAAACAATAAAATTAAAATACTATAAAATATGTGTTTCTTTGAAAGCTGTCAGCAGGATAAAATCTTTTACAGTAAATTTTAATCCTTTGCTGATATATCATGAGCATAGTTTTGTCTGCTATAAATGAAGTCCTATATTTAATCAAAGGATAATTCTCTAACTTTCTACATGTGTCAGAGAAAATCTGTATAATAGTAGAAGAAAAAGAACAAAAGGATAAAGCCTTATGCTATTATCATCTATCCATGGAAAAGAATGAAGTGTAGACTATGTATGTCTTACCATTCATGTATTTTGTTGCTGAATACATACAAATATCAGCTCCCAGAGACAAAGGCCGCTAAAAAGGAATTAAAAAAAGGTTTTTATTTTAAAGGGGAAATCACTTGAAAATATCCTGCATTACTTATCTATTTACTATTGTAAATTTCACCCCTATTTTAATTTTTCAAAAATACGTACATCTAAAAATTTTCCAGGACCTCTATTTACCTTTCCCTTGATATCATCTTTCCCTTTCCTCCCTCACACCAAATAAAACTACAAAAGTATTGGATTCATTATTCAATCCAAAGGCAGACATTTTCTGGAAACAGCAGATAACTCAGGTCAACAGGCCTTCTGAACTTGTTTCTTTAGCGCAGTTGCTGACTAACCCCTAAATTTATTACCTACAGAAGACACGCTGGCATTTTATGACTCAGTAAATGCACAGAATGGTTGACACAAACACTTAGCAATTGTTATGTCAAGTAAATGTAAAACTAATTTGCTTGGGTTTTTAATCATTAAAACCTTACAATGTATGCTGTGGTTATTCATTTATTTGTCATGATCTTGACTCTTAATTACTCTTTTATTATTCTAGTTTTGTCAAGTGTAAAATCACTTGTACAGAAATGTGTTTAGATTGGTTTCCCTTACCCAATTTTCCTGCAAAGTAGTTCTTTAGTCTTAGACGTCTTTGTTTACAGTGAAAATTAATAACCAAGTTATTCACTAACCAATATAATATCAACATCTTTTCATTTAAAATTTCTTGAAAATAAAGTGTGTGTATGTGCAGGTGTGTGTATGTGTGTGTGTTTAACCTCACCACTTGGAGGCTGGGGGACTTTTCATTTAAGTTCTCAAAAACAGGACACTTTAAGTAAAGTACGGCTCAAAGCACTCTGTACGTATGTGTTTGCTCATCTCTAAAGTGATGGGTCAAATTAGACGATGTGTGAAGACTGTTCCAGGGCTAACATTCTGTAAATCCTATAGTCAAAACGAAAAATAAAAGCCTGTAACTAACATCTGTTGATCTCATTATGCTCCGAGGATCATGTTAAGTATTTCACATAACTTAGTGAAGCAGTGTTCAAAAATACTTCAACTCACTAAAATCAGTATGTTTATGACTCTAATTGTACAGAGAAGGAAAAGGAACTGAGAAAAATAAAATAGATCACTCAGATTTTTAAAAACTGGTAGAATCAGAACTCAGACTACCAGAATCCAGAGATTCTACTCTGAAACTTTATGCTGGTAAACTTTATGTCCACTTTGCCTCTTGTGAGACTTGCAGAAGATCAAGAAGACAAAAGGCAGGAAAAAAAAGAACATACCCAGTTTTCATGAGGGTAAAACAAAGAGAGGATCTTTTCAGAAGATTTGCTTTGTGGAACCAATGCATGCGGTTGCCTAGGGACAATGTGATTCTGATTAATTCCACTGGAATGAATCCAGATTGAAATGAAGTCAATTGCAGTCCCTGGCAAGTGGAATATGATGTGAGCTTCAGAAAAGTGGAAAAACTGGACCTATTTTAGTGACAGTAATATGAGAAAAAGGGCCAGGCCTGATGAGTAACCTGGGCAGGCTCAAGCTAAAATAATTCGTGCAATCTCTTTGAGAATATACAGGACTTAGGATGACTCAGCCAGAGCAATCCTCTGCTATATTAACTGTCCTACTCCAAGTGGTAGATGGAGTAAGGAGCGGGTATAAAAACTCCCAAAGTGAAAATCACCTGGGACAAACAGATGATGCCAGGAGATTTTTACTTGGAAACAGACTGCTTTACATGAGATAAGACTCAGCTGAAGTGGTATCACAAGCCACAGGGAGGCAGAGGGCGCATGAAACCGTCTGAATACAACGCAACCAGGAAATGTGTTTCAGGAAAGAAAGACAAAACACAGTAGTGCCTTCTGAATAACACAGACTAAGGCATCTGGTCCATCACTTCATGGGAAATAGATGGGGAAACAGTGGAAAGAGTGTCAGACTTTATTTTGGGGAGGCTCCAAAATCACTGCAGATGGTGATTGCAGCCATGAAATGAAAAGACGCTTACTCCTTGGAAGGAAAGTTATGACCCACCTAGATAGCATATTAAAAAGCAGAGACATTACTTTGCCAACAAAGGTCTGTCTAGTCAAGGCTATGGTTTTTCCAGTGGTCATGTATGGATGTGAGAGTTGGACTGTAAAGAAAGCTGAGTGCCGAAGAACTGATGCTTTTGAACTGTGGTGTTGGAGAAGACTCTTGAGAGTCCCTTGGACTGAAAGAAGATCCAACCAGTCCATCCTAAAGGAGATCAGTCCTGGGTGTTCATTGGAAGGAGTGATGCTGAAGCTGAAACTCCAATACTTTGGCCGCCTCATGCGAACAGTTGTCATTGGAAAAGACCCTGATGCTGGGAGGGATTGGGGGCAGGAGGAGAAGGGGACGACAGAGGATGAGATGGCTGGATGGCATCACCGACTTGATGGATGTGAGTTTGAGTAAACTCTGGGAGTTTGTGATGGACAGGGAGGCCTGGCATGCTGCGATTCATGGGGTCACAAAGAGTCGGACACGACTGAGAGACTGAACGGAACTGAAAGTGAAAACAGCTTTGTGCAAACTCCCAGGGAGTCAGTCCCTCACATGGAGGCAGCAGCCTGGGCCAACTTCAGGGACCCATAACAGAAGAAGGGAATGTAAACTGCTGAGCTTGTAAACATCAGCCTAATTGAAGAGCTGAAGAAAATGAGCTGGGGTTTTAGGAACTCTACAGAACACAGGTGAACTACAGGAAGTGCAGTAAGAATGACCACAAGGTACAGACAGAAAGTAAAGAGCAGGGAGATGGTAACTCCTAATAAGGAAAGGAAATAATTAAGTTACTCAGGGAAAGAGAGGTAGAACATGTGGAAATGGCAGACAAGTAGGCAACTATAGAAAGATTCCCAAGATGATCTACCAAAAGGAGCAAAACAGAAAGGAAAAAGTACAAGGAAAAAAAGAAAGGGATTGAGGATGGATGGCAGGGTTTGAGTTGGGAAGAGGTGTATGAAGAGGGATAAGTAGGAAAAGAGTTTAAAAGGAGAACGATAAAGGAGCTGCAGAGATACAAGGTGATACATAGAATAGGAATTTATGATGCAAGTCAGGTAAAGATACGTAAGGCCAGGAATGGTCTATGAAACATGGAGAGAAGAAAAACTAGAAAGAAGGAAGGAAAATGGAGAAATAGCAAAAGGAAAATGGAGAAATAACATGTGTTTTACCTAGCTACCCTTGCAAATAAAGGAAAAGAAAAGCTATACTCAATGACATTTCAGTATACGATGGACATCTGCAGGACTTACAATGACATGTATGTATGTAAATATATACACAAAACTGACTTAGAACCAACACATAAACACTGAAGTCCCTACTATGTGTAAGGCACTGACATATACAATCATATAATAAGGGCAGGTCTTCAAAGAGTTTACAGATAACCTGAAAGCTTTAATGAAGATAATATTTAAAAAATACAAAGTCCCATACAATATACTAGCCTAGGGTTGAAAAAATATCAACTAATGGTAGGAAAGATCCAATTTTAATTCTTTGTCTAATCAATAATTGTGATTAGGTTTCATGTAACTTAATATAAAGAAGTCCTTCCTCTCCTAATTACAAGTACCTGTGTAGTCTACCAATTATGCCAAAAATATTACTTTCATTTACCTGGAAATATGCTGACATAAAAGTGTTATCCACAACCAAAATGATGTCTCCATGTTTATGGACCGTATGTGCACAGGCTTCAATGTCAATCATCTTCAAAATAGGGTTTGTGGGGGTTTCAATCCAAACAAGCTAAAACAATTCAGTAAATGACAACAGTTTGTAAAAATACACTGCACAAACATATATCTCATGCACTGTAACCATCTCGGAGGCTACATGGGAAGACCATGGAGGATGAAGTTTAAAGGTCTGAATCTGAATCCTAGCCCCATGAATTTCTGAGAGGTCATCACACCTAAGTAACTAACCCTCTATGTGCTCCCAATTTTTCATCTATACAATAAGACTGATATCATTTACTTTATACAGTAGTCATAAGGATCAAATGAGATAATGTACATATAAGCACTCAAGTTAATCACTATAATTATTTTCCATTAAAAAGAGGATGAATTCCAAAGACATATTTCAAAGTCTGGGAATTTTGCTCTCAAAGATAAACAAAAGATTGTGTAAGATTACATTCTGGAATTTCCAGTAAAGAGAACTATTTGATGCCAAAAATATTATGACTAGTAACTTAAATAATGTCAGATGCACTAGAAACTACAAAATAAGTCCCCAGAACCTGAAGAAGAGCATGGGTTTTGGAGTGAGGAAGAGAAGTGATACATACACAACAAAAAACCCAGCCACAGCTCACTTAAGAGATGGTATCATATTATCTGTCTATTCTAAAACCTAGCACAATCCCCACATCATGTATGTTTGATAGTTATTGAAAAGACCAAAGAACAGAATTCTATTTGTTAAAAACAAGCTGCTACTATTTTGATTGACATTATCTACTGTGATTTGCTTTGCTTCATTGCTCAGTTGTGTCTGACACTTAGCAACCCCACGGACTGTAGCCCGCCAGGCTCCTCTGTCCATGGGAATTCTCCAAGCAAGAATACTGGAGTGGGTTGCCATGCCCTCCTCCAGGGGATCTTCCCAATCCAGGGATCAAACTCAGGTCTTCCGCATTGCAGGCAGATTCTTTATTGCCTGAACCACCAGGGAAGCCTGACATTATCTACAGCTTTCTTTTTAAAGGGGTTGATGATTCTTTCTTCATTGCCTATATAAATGAGCAAGTGATCTGGTTTAACACTCATCCTATTTTAGAGTTTTACCATAGAAAAGATAGGGTAGTTAAAATAATGCATATTCTACAAGAGCAGAATTATTTGAGAACCTATAAAAATTTATTCCTGGGTAAGAATTTATCATTCCCATTCATAACTTTTAAAAGTAATTAAAATAAAAATAAGTAAATAAATACAAAGTAGATTTTACCTAGACTTAAAAAATCTACTTTAAATGATGAGGCAGATATATCAGGGGGGGAAATGTATTAATTCAAGTTGGTAAGGAACCACTACATAAAGTTCTGCTGACAAGAATTAATATACACACAATTTGCTTTCCTCCCTTAGAAACACTCAGACCATCTATTTTATTATCTTTTCTCCCAAGGAAGAAAAAAAAGAAAAAGAAAAAAAAAAAAAATAATAAGTTCCTTTGAAAACAAACCTTAATCACCCTGGAGTTAATCTTCAAAGTAATTTGTATGAGAAGAAGTTTTCTCTTTTTTAGCATTCACAGCAACATAATCTTGAGTACAAACCTTTTAATCATTAGTAAAAAGTTGGAAAAGGCTGACACTTATAAAAGATGCTGGTCCTTCTTTTCCCCATGCAGAATTTCAATGAGGTTCCAAGAATGAAGATCACAAATGCCATTCATTCCAGCACAAAACACCTTCCAGTGGCATACAAGCCTTCCTAGGACGGAGGCTGAAGATCACTTGTGGCCCTTCTGTGCTTCTATTATTTTGCTGAAGTATCCTTCAGTACCCTTAAAGCTATGCTTATTAGGATTTGGGAGTTTACAAGCTTCCTTTCTGTAATCCAAACTCTGAAATGGCTTCTGTTACCAATACTAGCTTGGTAATGCAGTTAAGAATTGTCTGCTTTTGCTAACAAATGTTTTAACTGTCATCATGTATTGAGTACCATAACAAGGATTTCCTACGCCTTATTATCTCTGGAGGAGGGCATGGCAACCCACTCTAGTATCCTTGCCTGCAGAACCCATGGGCAAAGGATCCTGGCCGGCTACAGTCCATGGGGTCACAAAGAGTTGGACACAATTGAGCGACTAAGCAGAGCATATGCCTTATCTCATTTAATTCCCCCAACTACCTTTTAATAAAGCAGGTAAATTACCCCTATTTAGTAAATGAAAGAAATGAGACTTTGATTAGATAATTTGCCCATGATAATACGCCAACTATGACATAGAATTAGAATTTGAATCCCATTACCGAATGCATGTACCTAATCATTAGGCTACAGTACCCAACAAAAGTCAGACCTATCCTAATCTTGATGGCTTCCAATGGCTTTCAGGAAAATTGGTTATTCAGATTTAAATTATGCCCTCAAGTAAAGAGAAATGATGAAAATTTAAAAATCACAAGGAAAACAGACAAACTGAAAACTGAGTTACCTTGGTTTCTGGTGTAATAGCTGCCTCTAGCAATTTGGTTTTGGAACAATCAACAAAAGAAATCTTTAATCCAAATTCAGTTGCCACCTGCCTGAAGTACCTGTTTGTACCTGAGGCAGAAGAGAATCAGATAAAATGAAAAAGAACACTGTTTTCAGAAATATTCATTCCTTAAAAGTATAAACACTTTAAAAATATGAGGAAGTGTCAATCACCAATATAGAAACAACCAAAAGCAAGTCTGCTTTATTTGAACAGCTAGACCTCCCTGTATGCTAAAGAATGTACTCAGTGGCTCAGTTGGGTCCATGCGACCCCAGGGACTACAGCCCTCCAGGCTCCTAGGCTCATGGGATTTTCCAGGCAAGAATACTGGAGTGGGTTGCCATTTTCTCCTCTAGTGGATCTTCCTGTCCCGGGGATTGAACCTGCATCTTCTGCATTGGCAGGTGGATTCTTTACCACTGAACCACCTAAAGAATATAAGGCTTAAATTTTAAACTAAAAGTATAAGAGTCAAATAAAACATACTTGATACCCACACCAAGTGGCATGAAAGAAAATGTTAACAGTCTCTACTCTTCAAACAATAAGTGGTATGCTCCCTAAAACATCAATATCTCTTTCTAACAATTCTTTCCTAGTACTTAAATCTAAAATAAATGAACCAAAGTCAATGAAATGTTCAAAGTAAATTTTCAGACTGATTATACTTTGGTAATAGAAAAGAACTAGTTATTACCCTTTGTACTTTCTCAATCTTTTTGTTATGTGGTTCTGAACACTTTAATAGAAAAATGAGATCATGTAAACCAAACAACTAGAGTTTTATAGTTAAAGAAGATAAATCATTCAATTCAGAATAGTTAATTTTATAAATACTGGTCTGGATTTAAGGTTTACATATGCAAAATTAAAGAAAAGTTTACCATTATTGACAGTGAACCAAAAAAGGAAAAAGAACTTTATCATCAAAGACTCACTAGACCTTTGGTAGACTGACCCTAGGTAATTTAAGATTGAAAAAGAATGTAAAGAATTGTTAAAAAAATAAAAATCAACAGCAATTTTCAAGATTTTGTACCTAGGTTTATCAAGAGATTTTAACAGTGCATTATAATAGCATTTAAAGGTTTGATTTTTTCTATAATTTCAATTCATCAAACTATCATAGGGAGCTATGATAAAATATAAAGCTTTTTACAAATTTCTGAGAGGGATAAAATGATTACTAAGAGTAAGTCTCTTTTTTCAAAGAACTTACAGATTTAACTTGTTGTTCAAATAGGAGATAGATAAAGTGATAATATTCTAGAAGTGATCTTTTAATTATCTGGAAGCATTTGGAATATACATGTACATTAAAAATTTTTTTTTGCCGCTGTTTTGAATGCAAAAATCAGTCTTACTTAAAGATAAGGGCAACTTGTTTTCCTTACCTTCCCACTTACCACTTTATATAACTAGCATTTAAACAATTTGGAATAAAAGTTCTTAAATTTGTATCCACAGATAGGCTACAAAGAGTAAGGCCCTTTGACCTTAAAATTAAAATGATAAATGTTGAGTATAGTCTTAAGCACATTTTTTGGAGAAAAAGGTCCATAACTTTCAACCGGTTTTCAAAAGGGTCCCTAAAAAAAATCAGGGGGCAAGATGCTTAAGAGTTGGTTAGGGTTAAGCCCTTTGAGAATGACCTGGACTATAGACATTTTCACTGCAGGCAAAAATTTTAAATTATAGTAGAACACTATCTCTCTAAATACTATCTTCTCTGGAGCAGTGTATGTCTCAAATAGGTTCATCCCAGCAGCTTAAATGGGCTTCCCAGGTGGCGCAACAGTAAAGAATTCACCTGCCAATGCAGGAGATACAAAAGATGTGGGTTTGACCTCTGGGTCAGTAAGATTCCCTGGAGGAAAAAATGGCAACCCACTCCAGTATTATTGCCTGGAGAATCCCATGGACAGAGGAGCCTGGTGGGCTACAGTCCATGGGATTATAAAGAGTTGAACACAACTTAGTGACTGAGCATGCATGCAGCAACTTAAATAAAATTATTAAACAATCAGTCTTATAAGCAGTACTAGAGCATAGACCCCTGGTGTTTCTGCTCTTCCTTTATCAAATGTGGAGCAGCATGGAGGTGTTCATCATATTTTGAAAAGATAAACAATAACCCAAGTAGCAATGTTAATATAATTCAGGACCCAGTTTATTGTCTTTAAAATAACAGCTGAAACAGCATGAATGAGAGGTCACCTACCTCCATACACATCATCCATACAAATAATTTGGTCTCCTGCTTTTAAGAGATGGGTAATAGTCACAGTGGCTGCTAAACCTGAAGCAAAGGCCAAACCTAAAATAAAAACCAAGCTAGAGTAAGCCAAAATGCCAGACCCATAGGTTAAAAACACCTACAGTATTTATTCGCGTTGCTTTAAATCCCTCTCTCTGCTGACTGAAGGACAACTATCACTAATGAGTCATCAGAAATCCCCTGATTAATACCATTACAAAATCCTCCACTCTATTTCAAAAATAAAAAATACCTAATTCTGCTTTGGTTATAACAACATCACTCTGAAAAGCTTCAAAGAGATAATTGTTTACAAAATTCTGAGTCAAAAGATCAATTGCCAATTAAATTACAGTTTAAAAATATCAAACTCTAAAGAAATTTCAAATTTTAGGAACAGAGCTAAGATGTGATTCACCCATTAACTATATGATATTCAATTGAGCAAACATTTTAACAAAATTCAAAATCATACCTGAGATGTCTGATAAATTTCATTAAAAAAAATTTTTTAATGTAGATTCTCTTCTAAACATACATGATCTAGAATCACATATTGAATAAAAATAGTGAAATTGAATAATAAAAAGAAATAACTGGCATTGTACATTAGACCCTGTAAAGGAAAACATCCTACAAAACATCAATATATCACCTTGATGATAAAAAAAATCACCTATGACTGATAGATGGGATATCCAGTTAACTTGAAAAAGGTAATTATTTCAAAATTTTCTCAGAAAAGTTGAGGTTGGTATTGCAATTTTCTACTAGGCAGATTCACAGTCCAACCACGAATTCATATTGAAAGCTAACCTTGAAATCCAATTCAAAACAACCATGCTTTCTGCAGTCCACCTGTAAAGTATCTAGCATATGAACCATCAGCTTTTATACCCTTTGTGGGAAATGTTCCTCATACAGTATTAAATTTCAGAAATTTGGTGTTTAAAACATTCTCTCATCTAAAAAAAAGAAACCTCAACAACTCATGTTAATATATCTAATTCCTACACTCTTGCTGTGAGAAAATTCCTAAGACTCTTTATTTTCTAACTCATTATTCTGCCCTCATTTAGTATCATTTGTATAAAAAATACAAAGATGATTTAACAGCCATCTATTCTATTCACTGAAAGAACACAAGACCTGAGGTGTTAATTCATAATCTCTGAAAGCACAGTATCAAGGGCACCTGGCTATTGCAAATGTTCCTTGGTCCTATTCTCGGGCCCCAACAGCAGCTGATATGAGATTCCCTAGAACTTACTCATCAATTTCTCCTATTTTTAAAAGCCATTTATACTTTTTTTCCTATGGAATGACTATTCAAATCTTGTGTTAATATTTATATTGGTTACCTTCTCATTAACTTGTAAGAGATTTTTATATATTGAAAAAGTAGCCCTCTGCTTAAAACACACACACACACACACACACACAATAGCAGGTGAATGAACCAGAGCATTAAAAGGTTTATGTTCTCATGCATGGTGTTATAAAACTTGGTTAATTTGTATCTATTTATATTGACAGCTCAAGGTGAAGAGTGAATTTACATGAATACTAAGTGAAACATTCTGCCACTTTGCCTCTATTCAGATTTACTTTCACTTTGTAGCTACACATATACATATGAAGTCCACTGTGCAACCTTGGGCAAATAACTCAATGTCTTAGAAAAATAAGAGTTTTGAACTAGCTGATTTCCTTATTTCTTTCCAATTCTACATTCCATGCCTCTATGATTTTCTCTATATAAGTAAGAATGAATTCTAGATTTTACAAACTTTGAAATGAAAATCACTTACTGTACTTAGCCCCATCCAGTGCCGCCACTGCTTTTTCCAAGCAATTTCGGGTGGGATTTCCAGAACGGCTATACTCAAAACCCTGAAGGAAAGAAGTCAGAGTTCACCCTAAGAGATTTAAATTTATTATCAGAGTCTTAACACGAACATCTCCACAACTACAGGGGCACCCTACCATAAGGACTTTCTGTTGTTTATCTATGACATGTCTTGCCATTAGACACAAGAAAGAGTGTTATGGCTGTAGTGGTAAGGAGAAGCTCTGAAGTCAGCCAAACCGGATTAGAATTCTGTGTCTGCCACTTAGGAGCTATATGCCAATAGATAAGTTACTTAATATTTTCCAGAATCAATCTCTAGACCTGTAAAATGGGAATAAAATACAGGTATCTAGTTCATAAAATAGACATGAAGATAAAATGAGATAATGTATAATAACTTCTCTGCATGATGTCTGGCATGTGCTAACCACTGGGATAAATGGTAGTTTTTATTATTAGCATTATTATTATGTTAGACTCACCTCTAACCATTAATCTAGGGGTATTAGGAAACAGGAATCACCTGAATCAACAAAGTAAACCTATTTATAACCTGCATATCATTTCCTAAAAATTAAGTGATGCAAATTCTGTTTAGCATCCAGCAGGAAGATATGCTTACAAATGCCTGAAGTTCAGGTCTTAGTTCTACAAAAGTGACTCAGAAAAGGGAGTCATTCTCAGCAAAACAGCTCTACACAACCCTTTTTTAAAATTTGCATTATATTCCTTTTACACATATGGTACTACTCTAGCTGAAGTCATCCAGTCATTTTATTTGATATTTATTTTTATTGAGGTATAGTTGATGTACAATATTACCTTGTTTCAGGTGTACAACATAGTGATTCACAATTTTTAAAGGTTATATTCCATTTATAGTCATTATAAAATATTGACTATATTCCCCATGTTGGTACTAAGTATTCTTATAGCTTATTTATTCATATTGTAGTTTTTAACTTCTTAATCTCCTGCCCTAACTTCCCCCTCCCCTTTTCCTCTCCCCACTGGTAACCACGAGGTTCTCTATATCTGTGAGTATGGTTTTTTCTTGTTGATGCTATAGTGACTAGTTAGTTTTATTTTTTAGCTTTCACATGTAAGTGATATCATATAGTATTTGTCAGTCTCTGTCTGTATCCAGTCATTTTATTTAATCTTCACAACCTGCTCTGAAGAAACTAAAGCCAAATGTTACCAGGTATGTCAGAGCCAGAATTCAAAACCAGGATTTAAACACTGACTAAAAATCCTATACATACTTTTCTCCTGCTTCATACAGCACATGACCAAACATAACCACTTTTTACACCTGGTTCTGATTCAGGAGCTCCCAGCATTAGTTACGCACACATGTGCGTGCATATGTGCTAAGCCACTTCAGTCATGCCCAACTCTTTATGATCCTATGGACTGCAGCCCGCCAGGCTCCTCTGTCCATGGGGATTTTCCAGGCAAGAACACTGGAGTGGTTTGCCATACTCTCCTCCTGAGGATCTTCCCAACAAAAACACATATATTACACAATTGTATATATAATCTGTAGTTTATTTAGTTTTGTGGCCTTGTTTGTTGCCATGTTTTTGACAAACTGAGTAGGCAGATTTTATAGGGCTCCAGGATATCCTCATCACTCTCCACCATCACCTCTTTGATGGGACCTGCAGCTGTACTCCAGATGCGAAAAAACTGTCTGGAATCATGTGGCTACTGCCATGGAAAGGTAACCCTTATCTTCCTAAATATTGAGGGCAAAGATTTTAATTTGTGGAGAGAAAAGAAGCATTTCAGTGGCAAATTCCCACACTATCACTCATTCAATGGTTTTCCAAATGGAACTGAAGAATTAGATGCTTCTCATTTCAGTTCCTTGATTCTCTTTAGTGCTCTTAACTGATATATTAAAGGCAGTAAGAGGAGTTTGGAGGGACTTCTCTGGTGTTTCAGTGGTGAGGACTCCCTGCTTCCACTGCAGGGGGCACAGGTTTGGTCCCTGCTTGGGGAACTACTAATAAGATTCCACAAGCAGCACGGTATGGTGGAAAAAAAGTTTGTGGATTTTATCACCTGGTTGGCTCTCTGAAAACATTTAGTTATTAATATCATAGCTAAATTATTAACTTTTGCATTAAATATTATAGCTTGGGCAGCTACACGTTCATGAAGGCTTATACAGGGAAGGAGCTTGAAAGACAGATGTGTACACATTTTGATTACAAGTTACAATAGCTCAAAGTATCCTAAACAAGTTGTAGAAATGCCCTTAGAACTCCACCTCACAAAACAAAGGGCCACGTCTAAAAGAACTTCCTCAACTTATATAACACCCTAAAGAGGTGTTTGAAGTATTGATACAATCAAGCTTTTAGATCTACAAAGTTTATTTAGTTACATTTGACACCTGAACAACTCTTGAGTTAGGGTGCCAACCCTCTGCTCAATGGAAAATCCATGTACAACTTACAGTCGGCCCTCCATATCTGAGGTACATGTGAACACTGTGAAACTACTAAGCGATTATAATGTATCACACCATATAGCTTAACTTACATATCAACAACTTACATGGCAGGTACTATTATTGAAACATTTATTTACACAGGATAAGTTAAATTACTTATAAGTAAGTAGATAAGTTAAATTACTTCCTCAAGATTGCCCAGCTCAGAAGATGTGCTGTTAGAATTCAAACCTAGGGCCTCTGACTACAAGATTTATGCTCTTAATCACTAAGCCACACTGATGCAATGGGTAAGATTGTTGCTAACATAACTGTTAGTACAGCACAGTGTGGATTAAAGCCCAAGAGTGGATGGTGTTCTAGAGCAAGAATGAATCCCAGCTCCATTACAGTGGCCTTTGCAATAGATGTTTAACATCCCTAAACCTCAGGTTTTTCATGAGAGAAATGAGAATTTAGTTCAGAATAGAATTGCTGTAAGGATTATCTGAGGTAATATATGTAATACATATGATATAATGTAGGTATGTACTGATATCTGGCATACAGCAGTACTCAATATCTATTAATAACTATTGGAATAATATTAATATTGGGAATTAATAGCTATTGGGAAGGATCTTGATTCCAGGTGAGTTATGACTTAGTTTTTTAAGTTGACTTCTTACTATATCTTTATAATTGTTCTTGCTTACGGTAACTCAAGGAAGTTATGATAATTTTGACCTGCAAATCTGCCCTAATCACATGAATATCAGCCCAAATCAATACAGCAAGTTAGACAAACTGTTCCCTCTAGTCCTGCTTATCAAAAGAACTGAACCATCCAATACAAAGCTTTACTATAAGGAGGTTTACAGGTATCATCCTTACAGTAAACATCCTTCGTGATAATACACAAATTACACCTTACAAATTACTTGCGTGCTTCTTAATTTACAAGCCATGTCTCTTTCAACGACCAACACTGGACCGCCCCAGACACACCCAGCTCACCGAGTGCTGGCCAGGAGCCCCTTGCTTGAACGTGGTGGACAGCGAGATGGGGGGCACTACAGCCTGGGAGGTCCATTGCTCCGGTTCTTGGCCCACGTGGATGGCCTGCGTAGCGAAATGCTGGAACCTAGGCAGGAATCCGTGTGGGGAGGCTTCTTTTTCCTGCATGCTGAGCTGCGAAGAAAGGAAAGAGTAAAAGAGCGAGGAAGATAAAACTATGACACTGATACGTCAGGACTTAAAAAAGACAGAAGAATCAGGTGAATGGAAGGTTAAGGTACACAGGGGATTCAGCCGCAAGTGCACTAGAGCCGAACCCTACCCCTCTGTAGCTGGGACTTTATTAACCGGCCGGTAGCGTTGCTTCACCCCGGGGCGGAGCCAGCACGACCCAATGAGCGCAGGCCCCAACGCGGCCCCCGCTTCTCATTGGCTGGCAGCAGAGGCGTAGCCTGGAGCGTCACCGCCAAAGCTCTTCCCGGTGCAGCCTGGATGGAGGCTCGGTTACCCGCTTGGTGTTGGTTCCTGCGGGTGAAATTCCTGAGTCCTGACCCTAGGAAAACTTCCTTGCTGGCTCCTGTGAGCCACCCGGGCGTCTATGTGACCTCAGACCGGAGGTTCACGGGAGACGAGGAGAAAGACTGGCTTGACATTAAACCCAGTAATCTGAAAAGAGGCCACACAGATAGCCTCATCTTAACGGCAGCCCTTGCCTGGACCCTTCCCCGCCTCCACCTACCACCCTTTGTCCTGAGGGCGGTTCCGAAGGACGCAAGCGACAAAGTGGAGATCGGTGACGAAAACGGCGGCCCAAGCTGCCAAAAGCGCAGTTTGGATTCTCGTTAACAGCGGGCAGCCTGCCTTGGTGGAAGAACGCTTTCTTTAATGACCAGTACTTAACGTTGATTGAAATCGGAGTGAGAGTCGTATTTTTAAGTAATAGTAAAGCTACTGTAGAGAGGGTCTCTAAGGAAAACTCTTGGCAGCTTTCTAAGAGCTATTCAAACATCATTATCTTTTGAAGTGCCCAGAGAAACCTCTCTCTGAAGAATTGCAAACCAAAGTGTGGCTTTGAAAACCTTATTGGAGCCTTAAATCCTTAGACAGAATGCCTTCGTTGTTACACAGTTGACAGCAACATCCTGGTAGGAATGGAAGTTGTCCTGGGTCGCAATTTATTCACCTGTATCCACAGCCCTACTCTCACAAGGATCACTCCCCTAAAAAACAACAACAAAAGTCTCCTTGTTCCCTAAACAATACAGACTTGACCTATTTAGTGTGGCTACTATTTTCTAGGACTAGGGAATTTAGGAATACTTCTCTTCCTGCAAAGTGTTAGCTAAATATCTGAAACTTTATTAAACTAATTAAGGAAGAAGAGGATACAGAATAAATGGCTCTTAAAATTTTACTGAAAGTACTGAGGCAATTTGCTTTTCAAATTAACTACTGGGATACAGCCATTAAGCACTGGGAGCAGTGCCTAAGGACCTGAAGATTTTTAAGAAACCAGGCAAAATTTTTAGCCCTGGGGAAAAAATGAATGGACTCCAAAGCACTAATAAATATTAATGTATATTTAATTAACATTTTTCTGTTAAAAATATATCAACTGCAACTCATCTCAAGAGTTATATATAGCTGTATATGGGTATGTTTTTATGTGATATGAAGCTTAGGGACCAGGAGGGTCCTAATTAGCTTATCTCCTAAATGAGCATACCTCCTAATGTCTGTGAACAAACACTGAGTTTCATAAATATGGATATTGTATTTAGTATTACCATAACAAAAGCTTCTTTTTAAAATGACACTAATATAAATGCTCTAAATCAAGCTTTTTTCACTGTCATAAATTGAGAAAACTTTAATAGGCAGCAGCTCAGTATTCCCATGACTTAGTCAAGGGTTCCCATGACTTAGTAAGTTTACTTGTAGGAATTTATCCTTCAAACGTATTCCCGTATGTGTGTAAGGATGAATAAGGATGTTATTCATACCTATTTTTGCTATTTTAAAAGCAAAAGAATGGAAAACAGCTTATGTACCCATCCACAGGAGACTGGTGTGTTAATGACACAATTCTGTGAGGGATATGGTATAGTTGAGAAGCAGGAGATTGATCTGAGTTGGTGTGTCATGATTTCTAACTTCTGAGACAGCAAAGCAAGGTGCAAAGCAATGTGTATGTTATGCTCCCACTTTTTCAAGAGAGTTTATACCATGGTGCATTATTTTCAGAGGAACATACATAATTTAATGGGCTTCCCAGGTGGCTCAGTGATAAAGAATCCACCTGCAGTGCAGTAGCCGCAGGAGACGAGGGTTCTATCCCTGGGTCAGGAGGATCCCCTGGAGGAAAGCATGGCAACCCACTCCAGTATTTTTGCCTGGAGAGTCGGACAAAGGAGCCTAGCGGGCTACAATCCATGGGATCACAAAGAGTCGGACAGGACTAAAGTGACTTAGCGTGTAATTTAATATGTGTAAAAATCATTCTAGTAGTTTAAATCATGGATCTGCAGTAAAAAGATAACTGTCTAAAGTTTTATATCTAAAGATAACATTTTATTTGCTTTTGTGTTTAAGTTTTATACCACGGGCATATTCTACCTCTTAATAATAAAATTAATACCAGGCATCCTAATTTGAAAATGGCAGTTAAGCAAGTAATTTAGAAAAAAACTTCTTAAGTGAAAAGAAGACAGCTACTTTAAATATACTAAATGCTATATAGTTTGGAATGTGTGTGCTAATTTTTCATGTAAATTAGCTCATGAACAGCAAAACAGCATTATAACACTGAAAAAAAGATTAATTCCTCTTGGAGTGGGATTCTACATGAATGTGTTTTTTTGGAGGAAATGGGAGATTCCTTATTTTTTACATTTCTTTCATTACACAAAGTTCACTAATATTTTTGTAATAAATACTTTTTACACACCATGAAAATAGCGTTGTCATTAAAGTCAGGCTATGGATAAAGATATTGTGATGAAACAGTGAAAACAGTGAAGACCTGAGAGGGATGTTTCTGACTGTAAAGCATAAATATAGGCAATGCTTATTGATTACGTGAAAGCCTTCGACTGTGTGGATCACAATAAACTGTGGAAAATTCTGAAGGAGATGGGAATACCAAACCACCTGACCTGCCTCTTGAGAAACTTGTATGCAGGTCAGGAAGCAACAGTTAGAACTGGACATGGAACAACAGACTGGTTCCAAATAGGAAAAGGAGTACGTCAAGGCTGTATATTGTCACCCTGCTTATTTAACTTATATGCAGAGTACATCATGAGAAATGCTGGGCTGGAAGAAGCACAAGCTGGAATTAAGATTGCCAAGAGAAATATCAATAACCTCAGATATGCAGATGACACCACCCTTATGGCAGAAAATGAAGAGGAACTAAAAAGCCTCTTGATGAAAGTGAAAGAGGAGAGTGAAAAAGTTGGCTTAAAGATCAACATTCAGAAAACTAAGATCATGACATCTGGTCCCATGACCTCATGGGATATAGATGGGGAGACAGTGGAAACAGTGTCAGACTTTATTTTTTGGGGCTCCAAAATCACTGCAGGTAGTGACTGCAGCCATGAAATTAAAAGACGCTTACTCCTTGGAAGGAAAGTGATGACCAACCTAGATAGTATATGAAAAAGCAGAGACATTACGTTGGCAACAAATGTCCATCTGGTCAAGGCTATGATTTTTTCAGTGGTCATGTATGGATGTGAGAATTGGACTGTGAAGAAAGCTGAGTACCGAAAAATTGATGCTTTTGAACTGTGGTGCTCTAGAAGACTCTTGAGAGTCCCTTGGACTGCAAGGAGATCCAACCAGTCCATCCTAAAGGAGATCAGTCCTGGGTGTTCATTGAAAGGACTGATGCTGAATGTGAAACTCCAATACTTTGGCCACCTCATGCGAAGAGTTGACTCATTGGAAAAGACCCTGATGCTGGGAGGGATTGGGGGCAGGAGGAGAAGGGGATGACAGCAGATGAGATGGCTGGATGGTATCTCCGACTCGATGGGCATGAGTTTGAGTAAACTCCGGGAGTTGGTGATGGACAGGGAGGCCTGGTGTGCTGTGATTCATGGGGTTGCAGAGTCGGACACGACTGAGTGACTGAACTGACTGACTGACTGACTAGATCTGTTTTGTTTTACCTCAAAGGAAACAAAATTACTCTTCCTTGACTTTTGACAATGAAGTTTATGAGAAGGCAATTTGGGGCTCAGGGAGAGGAGAAAGACATTACAATACAAGTCCTTAATTTGGGTTTTGTAGATCACTACAGGGGGACAAAGCCCTGAGGATATCACTTAGGACACCTACTTTTGTTTGCTAGTAAAAATACTTTTTTCAAAATAGTAACAGAAAACCCCTTAGTCTGGTTTAGATATGAAATAATTGAAAGTGATAAGTCTTGAGAGCAAAAGTCTAAATACTCTTGATAAATTTATTAAATTTTGTATCAAGAGAAACACTGGAAATTGAGTTTCTAATACAATTTCTTTGTTTTAGTGATGAGATGAAAAAAGTTGTGACTTGCTCTTGCTGACATGTACAGTGAGTGAGTATCTATTCTGATAATAAACAGAGTCTCAGATATTTGGGATAATAAAGTAGCCTATAAATCATTAAGAGGCATTCCACAATAATTTTAAAAGGAATAGAATATGACTGAAAAATATAATGAAGTACTAACTGGGGCATTTTAACAGTGAAGTTCCTGAGTATGGGGGTCAGAATGCTTGAGTTTGAAGCTTAGTTCTAGCACCTGCTATCTATGTAACCTTGAAGAGTCAATTTACTGAACCTCTAAATTGTAGGTTCCTGCTTTGTAAAAATGAGAAAAATAATAATATTTCACAATTTTCAAAAGTTAAGTCCTTAGAAGTTCATGGCAGACCAGGATAGAATGTGTGGCAAGTAGACCTAGTGGGTAGCACTTAGGTCAGAAAGCTACATTTTGATGTTTTGATATTTCAGCTTCTTTGCAGAGGTATACTATACATAGGCCATGTATTCCAGTGGAGAAAGTTGATGACTTTTTTTGCACAGCTCACAGAGATAAGATAAGAGTGATAGGTGACTTAAACTATTCAGATGGGCCAAAGTCTTATTCAACTGATAATACAGCAGTTGAAGAGCTCTTGACTTTCTTGCTAGCAATTTTATGTCATAGCGAAAACATTTTAGGGGGGTTTCTTCAAGTTTCAGGACCGTCTGGTTCACTGGCGGCTAATGACACACCCCTACGTATTTCCACAGATTTCCAAACATGGAAAGACTAACCCCAATTGAGAACTATGACTAGAGGAACCAAGGGACTGCTCTGAATTTAATCGTATCAATAGGAGAATGGATTTGTAATGAAGACATACAGAGAACTTGGGGAGAAAATGACCTGTTATCCTGAAAATTCTGTTATCTAAGGAATGGAAAGCAAGATATTTAAGATATACTTCCTAGACCAAACTTCCCCAAACTATGTCCCTAAGAATGTCTATTTAAAACAAATGGCTTGTGGCTGAAAGAAAAATTTTTTGTAAACACTACACACTTAATCAGCCATCTTTAGAGTTATAATACATACTATTAGCATAATAAAGAGTCAGAGAAATCTTAGAATAGGAAACCAAGTATCAAACATTTCAGAAGAGATGACTCTTCTCTATACATCTATTAATACGCTCTCTTCCTCTGGCATGTCTTCCATTTCTACTGTAATAGTTTTCTCAACAGTAATTTTAAAAGATTAAAAAAACAAAATTTTAAATTTAAAAATAAATAAGAGCTTCTCAGAATAGGCTTTAAACTACAGACATGCCTCAGAGGTACTGTAGGTTCAGTTCTAGACCACCAGGATAAAGTGAATACCACAGTAAAGTAAGTCACACAAGATTTTTGACTTCCTGATAAATATAAAACTTTTACTTACACTATACTATACTATATATCTACTATATATAATCAGTTACATGTGGAAGAGCATTATATCTAAAAAATAATGTACATACTTGATTTAAAATACCTTATTAATAAAATATGCTGATCATCATCCAAGCCTTCAATGAGATACAATCTTTTTGCTGGTAGAGGATCTTGTCTTGAGGTTGATGGCTGCCAACTACTCATGGTGTGGTTTATTGAAGTTAGGATGGCTGTGGCAATTTCTTAAAATAAGACAGCAATGAAGTTTGCTGTATCAATTAACCCTTCCTTTTGTGAATGATTTCTCTGAAGCATACACTGCTATTTGATAGCATTTTAGCCCCAGCAAAAATTCTTTCAAAATTGGAGCCAATTCTCTCAAACCCTGAGCAATCTCAAAGTCAACCGTGAAAGTTGGAATCAACTTCTTTCACAGTCCTATTAATGTTTGCATTTTGACCCCTTCTCATGGATCATTAATGCTGCTAATGACATCCATTCTGGGACTTCCATAGTGGTCCAGTGGCCAAGACTCATGCTTCCATTGCAGGGACACAGGTTTGATCCTTGGTCTGGGAACTAAGATCCCACATGCTATGCAATGTGACCAAAAATAAATAAATAAAATAATATTATTCAAAAAATTACATCCATTCTATACATAACAGTTTGCATCTGCTAATCCCAAACTCCCAAATCATCTCTCCCCCAACTCCAACCCGTAGGCAACAACAAGTCTGTCTTCTATGATTCCGTTTCTTAAATAATAAGATTTTAAATACAAAATTACTCCTTGATCTATGGGCTTCAGAAAGGATGCTGTGTTAGCAGGCACAAAACAACACAAATCTTGCTGCATAGCTCCATCAGGCTTCTTAGATTACCAGGTGCATCGTCTATGAACAGCATTATTTTGGAATAATCCTTTTTTTCCCTAAGCAGTACATCTCAAAAAGTAGGCTTAAAACATTCAGTAAACTATGTCATAAATAGATATGCTAAGCATCTAGGCTTTGTTGTTCCATTTACAGAACACTGGGAGCAGCTTTAGCATAATTCTTATGGGCCTAGGATTTTTGGTAAATGAGCATCAACTTCTTCAAGTCACCAACTACATTCAGTTCAGTTCAGTTCAGTCGCTCAGTCGAGTCCGACTCTTTGCGAACCCATGAATCACAGCATGCCAGGCCTCCTTGTCCATCACCAACTCCCAGAGTTTACTCAAACTCATGCCCATCGAGTCGGTGATGCCATCCAGCCATCTCATCCTCTGTCATCCCCTTCTCCTCCTGCCCCCAATCCCTCCCAGCATCAGGGTCTTTTCCAATGAGTCAACTCTTCGCATGAGGTGGCCAAAGTACTGGAGTTTCAGATTCAGCATCAGTCCTTTCAATGAACACCCAGGACTGATCTCCTTTAGGATGGACTGGTTGGATCTCCTTGCAGTCCAAGGGACTCTCAAGAGTCTTCTAGAGCACCACAGTTCAAAAGCATCAATTTTTCGGTACTCAGCTTTCCTCACAGTCCAACTCTCACATCCACACATGACCACTGGAAAAACCATAGCCTTGTCTAGACAGACCTCTGTTGGCAACGTAATGTCTTTGCTTTTTCATATACTATCTAGGTTGGTCATCACTTTCCTTCCAAGCAGTAAGTGTCTTTTAATTTCATGGCTGGATTCACCATCTGCAGTGATTTTGGAGCCCAAAATAATAAAGTCTGATACTGTTTCCACTGTTTCCCCATCTATTTCCTATGAATGATGGGACCACAGTTGGCCCTAACAAGTCAGCCTGACATTTGAAGCTCTGCAGCCAGGCATTGACTTCTCCTCTTTACCTATGTTAAAGCCCAGATGCCAACATCTTTCAATATAGGCTGTTTCAGTCTACATAGAAATATAAGGATGTTTCATCTACATTGAAAATCTGCTATTTAGTGTTGCCACCTTTATAATTATTTTAGCTAGAGCTTCCAGATAACTTGTTGCAGCTTCTACATCAGCACTTGTTGCTTCCCTTGCACTGTTATGTTATGGAGATGGCTTTTTTCCTTAAACCTCATGAATTAACCTCTACACGCTTCAAACTTTTCCTCTGCAGCTTCCTCAGAATTGAAGAGAGTCAAGACCTTGAAGAGAGTTAGGGTCTTTCTCTGGTGGCTCAGACATAAAGAATCTGCCTGCAATGCAGGAAACCTGGGTTTGATCCCTGGGTGGGGGAGATGTCCTGGAGAAGGGAATGGCTAACCATGCCAGTATTCTTGCCTGGAGAATTCCAAGGACAGATGAGCCTGGTGGGCTACAGTCTCTCTTCTGCATGCCCACTGCAGTATCCTTGATCAGCTGCTATTGCATGCTCCTGCCTGTTCCCTTTTCAGTTCATCTTGTGCTTTACAGGCAGAATTATTCTTCTAAAATGCAATTTTGATCATGTCAGCACTCTCAAGTCCCTTCTCTCAAGAAAGGACTTCTATCTGCACTTTGTCCCTAGAGCTGTACATACATGTATGACAATGAACAACACTGAGCTATATTCATTCTTCACTGATAAATTCATTCGACAAACAGCCATTCAGTGACAATTATGTGCAAGCATAATGCTTTGTCTTTGCTTAAGTCTCTTATTATGTGTTACCTAGGCTATCTATTCTATACATTCTATCCTCCATTCTAGCAGGAATAACTTTGAAAATGAAAATGCAAAACTGATTATGATATGTCCTGACTAGAAAGTGTTTAAATTCCTTCACCTGGCATCTATAACCCTTGTATCTTGCCAGTCCTTACCCCTCCCCAGTCACACCAAACCACGTCCAGTTCCTTGAATGTGCCAATACACTTTCATGATTATGGGGTTTTATACATATTGTTTCTCTAGTTTCTCAGTTGGTAAAGAATCTGCCTGCAATGCAGGAGACCCGAGTTCCAACCCTGGGTCTGGAAGATCCCCTGGAGAAGGGAATGACTACCTGCTCCAGTATTCTTGCCTGGAGAATTCCATGGAGAGAGGAGTCTGGTGAGCTACAGTCCATGGGTTCGCAAAGAGTCAGACACGACTGAGCCACTAACACACACACATACACACATGCCTATTGTTATCCTGGAATTATATTCCCCCTTCTTCACCAGATGAGCTAGCTGCTTTAGGTTCTATAAATCTCAGTTCAAGCTTTCCCTCTTCTGGCAAGATTTATCTGAGGTTACTGTCCCCAGAATTGGTTTCCATCTCACAGATGTGAGTTCTATAACATTTCTTATTGTTTGTATTTCAAATTGCTCATTTAAATGTCTTTTGCTGGGTTATATGTTCCTAGAAGGAAGGCAGCAGTATCTTCATGTCACCAGCTCCTAGCTTTGAATCTGGCATACAGAAAACGTTCAATGAATATTTGTTAAATGACTGAATAAATGTTAGGCAATTGAGGGAATACCAAGATTTCATCCTCACCTTCAAGAAGTCTAAAAAATGTAAGTAGTGGAAGTACATCAGTACTGTCATACTATTTATTGTGTCATTTATTTGTTTCAAGTGAAGAGAATTTCTTTATAAAATAACTTTGTTCCCAGATGAATTATTAACCAGTGTGTTATAAGAAATCTATTGATATATCCATAAATCTCATGAGGCCTACTACTGCAGTGATTTTTCTGAAGGATAAATCTGACCTTAGAAAGAAGGGAATATGAAGATGGAGGGACAGTTGTTAAGAAGTAAGGGAAAATGGAAGAGTAGGAAAAGGAAATTAGCAAGTTAAGGTGTTCTGCCTATTGCTGAAGTTGAAGAAGAGGAGGAGAAAAATATAATATCAGCAGCTACCCCTAAGTCTTCTGTATTCAGATTTTTACTCATGAATAAAAAATACTTCATCTTCTACATGGACTACCTTATCTAATCCTCAAAAATGAAATGATTCAAGCTTTAAGATGGTTGAGTAAATATATTCAGTTATACGTAGGCACTGTTGAGCTCCTATTATAATACTTTTCATTAGAAATAGTCTTGAGGACTTCCCCAGAAGTCCAGTGGTTAAGATTCTCCCCTGCAAATGCAGGGGGTACAGTTTGATCCCTGGTCAAGGAGCTAACATTTCACATGCTTCACAGACAAAAGATAACATGAATAAGAAATAGGCCTGAAAGTGAAGGTCTCTATTTATAATTCCATGATCAGTTCAGTTCAGTCACTCAGTCGTGTAGGATATTTTTGACCCGTGGACTGCAGCATGCCAGGCTTCCCTATCCATCATCAACTCCTGGAACTTGCTCAAATTCATGTCCATTGATCAGTGATGTCATCCAACCATCACATCCTCTGTCATCCCCTTCTACTCCTACCTTCAGTCTTTCCCAGCATCAGGGTCTTTTCAAATGAGTCAGTTCTTCGAATCAAGGGGCCAAAGTACTGGAGTTTCAGCTTCAGCATCAGTCATTCCAATGAATAGTCAGGACTGATTTCCTTTAGGATTGACTGGTTGGATCTCCTTGCTGTCCAAGAGACTCTCAGAAGTCTTCTCCAACACCACAGTTCAAAAGCGTCAATTTTTCAGCTCTCAGCTTTCTTCATAGTCCAACTCTCACATCCATACATGACTTTGGAAAAACCGTAGCTTTGACTAGATGGGCCTTTGTTTGCAAAGAAATGTCTCTGCTTTCTAACATGCTGTCTAGGTTGGTCATAGCTTTTTTTTCTAAGGAACTAGTGTCTTAATTTCATGGCTGCAGTCACCATCTGCAGTGATTTTGGAGTCCAAGAAAATACAGTCTGTCACTATTTCTGTTGCTTCCCCATCTATTTGACATGAAGTGATGGGACCAGATACCATGATCTTGGTTTTCTGAATTTGAGTTTTAAGCCAGCTTTTTCACTCTCCACTTTCACTTTCATCAAGAGGTTCTTTAGTTCTTCACTTTCTGCCATAAGGGTGGTATCATCTTCATATCTGAGGTTATTGATATTTCTCCTGGCAATCTTGATTACAACTGTGCCTCATCCAGCCCGGCATTTCACATGATGTACTCTGCATGTAAGTTAAATAAGCAAAGTGACAATAGGCAGCCTTGACGAACTCCTTTCCTGATTTGGAACCAGTCCGTTGTTCCATGCCCAGTTCTAACTGTTACTTCTTGACCTGCATACAGATTTCTCAGGAGACAGGTCAGGGGTCTGGTATTCCCACCTCTTGAAGAATTTTCCACAGTTTGTTGTGGTCCACACAGTCAAAGGCTTTGGCATAGTCACTAAACAAGAAATGGATATTTTTCTGGAACTCTCTTGTTTTTTCTATGATCCAGCAGATGTTGGCAATTTGATCTCTGGTTCCTCTGCCTTTTCTAAATCCAGCTTGAACATCTGAAAGTTCATGGTTCATGTACTGTTGAAGCCTGGCTTGGAGGAATTTGATCATTACTTTGCTAGCATGTGAGATGGGTGCAATTGTGCGGTAGTTTGAACATTTTTTGTCATTGCCTTTCTTTGGGATTGGAATGAAAACAAACTTTTCTAGTTCTGTGGCCACTGCTGAGTTTTCCAAATTCGCTGGCATGTTGACTGCAGTACTTTCACAGCATCATCTTTTAGGATTTGAAATAGCTCAAAGTGGGAATTCCATCACCTCCACTAGCTTTGTTCATAGTGATATTTCCTAAGGTCCACTTGACTTTGCATTCCAGGATGTCTGGCTGTAGGTGAGCTATCACACCATCGTGGTTATCTGAGTCATGAAGATCTTTTTTGTATAGTTCTTCTTTATTCTTGCCATCTCTTCTTAATATATTCTTCTTTTAGATCCATACCATTTCTGTCCTTTACTGTGCCCATCTTTGCATGAAAAGTTCCCTTGTTATCTCTATTTTTCTTGAAGAGGTCTCTAGTGTTTCCCATTCTATAGTTTTCCTCTATTTCTTTGCACTGATCACTGAGAAAGGCTTTCCTATTTCTCCTTGCTATTCTTTCAGTTCAATTCAGTTCATTTGCTCAGTCGTGTCCAACTCTTTGCGACCCCATGGACTGCAGCATGCCAGGTCTCCTGCCTGTCACCAACTCCGGAGTTTACTCAAACTCATATCCATTGAGTTAGTGATGCCATCCAACTGTCTTATCCTCTGTCGTCCCCTTTTCCTACCTTCAATCTTTCCCAGCATCAGGGTCTTTTCCAATGAGTCAGCTCTTTGCATCAGATAGCCAAAGTACTGGAGTTTCAGCTTCAGCATCAGACCTTCTAATTAGTATTCAGGACTCATTTTGTTTAGGATTGACTGGCTGGATCTTCTTGCAGTCCAAGTGAATCTTAAGAGTCTTCTCCAACACTACAGTTCAAAAGCATCAATTCTTCAGTGCTCAGCTTTCTTTATGGTCCAACTCTCATATCCATACATTAGTACTTGGAACTCTTCATTCAGATGCTTATATCTTTCATTTTCTCCTTTGCCTTTAGCTTTTCTTCTCTCAGCTATTTATTTTTAAGGCCTCCTCAGGCAACCATTTTGTCTTTTTGTGTTTCTTTTTCTTAGGGACAGTCTTGATCACTGCCTCTATCCATAGTTCTTCAGGCACTCTATCAGATCAACTCCTTGAATCTGTTTGTCACTTACTGTATAGTAATGTCACTTACTGTAAATATGTAAATATAAAAATGTCACTTACTGTATAATAGTAAGGGATTTGATTTAGGTCATACCTGAACAGTCTAGTGGTTTTCCCTACTTTCTTCAGTTTGAATCTGAATTTGGCAACAAGGAGTTCATTATCTGAGCCACAGTCAGCTCCTGGTCTTGTTTTTGCTGACTGTATAGAGCTTCTCCATCTTTGGCTGCAAAGAATATAATCAGTCTGATTTCAGTGTTGACCATCTGGTGATGTCTGTGTGTAGAGTCTTCTCTTGTGTGGTTGGAAGACAGTGTTTCTATGACCAGTACATTCTCTTGGCAAAACTCTGATAGCCTTTGCTCTGCTTCATTCTGTACTCCAAGACTAAATTTGCCTGTTACTCCAGGTGTTTCTTGACTTCCTACTTTTGTATTCCAGTCCCCTATAATGAAAAGGATATTGTTTTTCTGGGTGTTAGTTCTAGAAGGTCTTGTAGGTCTTCATAGAACCATTCAACTTCAGCTTCTTCAGCATTACTGGTTGGGGCATAGACTTATGGTTGAGAATCTGCCTTGTGATTTGGGGGGTCATGGGTTCGATCCTTTCTCTGGAAAGATCTCACATGCCTCAGGGCAACTGGGCTCATGCGCCACAACTACTGAGCCTGGGAGCTACAACAAGAGAAGCCCTGCTCTCCGCAACTAGAGGAAAACCCTTGAGCAGCAAGGAAGACCCATAAATAAATATTTGACTTCCCTGGTGCCTCAGATGGTAAAGCATCTGCCTACAATGCAGGAGACCCAGGTTCAATTCCTAGGTTGGGAAGATCTCCTGGAGAAGGATGGCAACCCGTTCCAGTATTCTTGTCTGGAAAATCCCATGAATGGAGGAACCTGGTAGGCTATAGTCCATGGGGTTGCAAGGAGCTGGACACGACTGGGTGAGTTCACTTTCACTTTCATAGACTTGGATTACTGATATTGAATGGGTTTGCCTTGGAAATGAACAGAGATCATTTTGTCATCTTTGAGAATGCACTCAAGTACTGCATTTCAGACTCTTTTGTTGACTATGAGGGCTACTCCATTTCTTCTAAGGGATTCTTGCTCACAGTAGTAGATATAATAGTCATCTGCGTTAAATTCGCCCATTCCAGTCCGTTTTAGTTCACAGATTCCTAGAATATTGATGTTCACTGGTCTCCTGTTTGACCATCTCCAATTTACCTTGATCATTCCAGGTTCCTATGCAATATTGTTCTTTATAGCAACGGACTTTACTTCCATCACCCATCACATCCACAACTGGCTGTTGTATTTGCTTTGGCTCCGTCTCTTCATTCTTTCTGGAGTTATTTCTCCCTGATCTCCAGTAGCATATTGGGCACCTACCAACCTAGGGAATTCATCTTTCAGTGTCCTATCTTTTTACCTTTTCATGCTGTTCATGGGGTTCTCAAGGCAAGAATACTGAAGGGGTTTGCCATTCCCTTCTTCAGCGGACCATGTTTAGTCAGAACTGCCACATTCAGCACCCCCGACCCTGCGCCTGGCCACTGCTGACCCACACCTCCACCAGAGACTCCTGGACACTCACGGGCAAGTCTGGGTCAGTCTCTTGTGGGGTCACTGCTCCTTTCTCCTGGGTCCTGGTGCACACAAGATTTTGTTTGTGCCCTCAAGGGTCTGTTTCCCCATTCCTGGGTAAGTTCTGGTGGTTCTATGGTTGTGTTAATGGTGACTTCCTCCAAGAGGGCTTATGCCATAGCCAAGTCTGCTGCACCCAGAGCCCATACCTCTTTGGCAAGCCACTGCTGACCCATACCTCTGCAGGAGACACTCACACGCAGTTCTGGCTCAGTTTCTGTGGGGTCTCTGGGTCCTGGTGTACACAAGGTTTTGTTTGTGCCCTCCACGAATCTGTTTCCATGGTCACTGATTTAAAATTCCTTCAGTCTTTACAAAACATGTTCAAGACTAGATGCATCCTTTGAAATATTTCTTTCATAGGCAGAAATTCCAAGTTTATTTATTTTTCTCCTGCTAAATGTTCACTTATTAACAGAGCCTCAAGCAAAAGCTTTGAGTCACAATCATTAGGGTGAATAATACCACCATCTAGTCATTCATTGAATATCATTTATTGAATGCCAACTGTGTCAAGCACTGTGCTAGATGCTGCTTACATTAATAGACAGTGATAAATATACATTTTCAAATAAGAGAATTGGATGTCTAGCAATGACAGAGTAGTAACCGCTCCCTGACTTCCTCTCTTGACACAGACAGCTAAAAAATTGAATAAATTATGATTTTTTAAAGCTATTATCTGATAACAGGCAATGCAAAACTATGATATCTTGGAGAAAGGAAACAAACAAGATGAACTATAATATCATCCCAGCAGGAAACCTGGAGGAACTTTCTGGACCAAAGAGAGAAGACTCTCAAGCAGAACATGATGGCTTCATTTAGCTGAGAAGACAGAGGTTCAGAGGGCCGAGGCAAAGTGTTAGAGAGGGGAGGGAATTATTCAGGGGAAGAGCTCTAGAAATCTATATGGGTAATTGCTTTACGTCTTTGCATGAAAATTAAGCTACAAGTTTGTAAGTGAAACTCCACGAGACTGGGAAGAGTACAACTACTGGATAACTGAAAACAATTCCCAGAGTTCACACGAAGCTGGGAGACCTCAGGGTAGAACCACAGGATAGAACTCAAACTTCTGGGACAGTCAATGCTGAATCAGTAAAAACCAGCTACAAAGTAAAGGATACTTTATGACCAACCTAACAAAGCTTAAAAACAAGCCTTTAAAGGGACAAGGTGAATCAGAGGTAATTTTATCATTTCCACAGTAAACTTCAAATTCTCTAAAGGAAACAAAATCTGGATATTCAGCCACATCAAAATCCACAGTGCTCAGAATCCAAGTCAAGCTAAGACATGTGGAGAAGATAATTGTACAACGAACTGGAAGTATTACAATCACTGTTTATAATAACCATTTTACTATAGATTTCCTGGAAACTAGAAAAAATAAAGATCCGTGTAAAAAGGCCATATAAATCTTCATATCAGTTTAAATGAAACTTGTATGTTTCTTTTGATAGAACATACAAATTTAGTAAAAAAAAAAAAAAAAAAAACAAAGAAAGAAAGAAAGAAAACTTCTTTGATAGAAAAGTTTTATTCTAGGCACTGAATTCTGGGAGGCACTTAATCTATGGATTCTTTCATGTGAATTACCAAGTATCATAATGTTAAATGCTAGATATCATGCTGTTAAATGTATACAACTTCAGAACATAAAGTTTTGAGAATCAAAAGCTTTCACTTTAAATTTTAAAATAGTCATTATTAGCTTCACAGATGACTCCTAATTTCTCCCCCAGCTCCTTGAGGAGATGTCCTAGAAATCTGTGGCAAGATATAGTAAGAATCAACTTGCTAGAACAGCAGCTAAAATAATAACAAAACAAAAACTACAATAATATGTACATCCAAGTGTTTAAAACATCAACTCGTCATCTCCCCTTCCCTTCTTCCTGTGCATCCTCATTTCTCCTCCTCTTGTGAATTTCAGGGAACTTCTAAATGAAAATTGTATAATAAAAATTAAAGGACATAATTTAATTAAAATATCTGATATCTGAAAAGTTTTTGATTACTTGTATTGAAAGAATTTAAAAAATTAAACGGTGTAAGATCCTGGAAATCTGGTACTCTGAATGAGATTTCTTGACCTCAACTTCTGATCCTATCCACATTCCCCTCTTGAGCCTGGCAGAAAAACAGGAGACAATATCAGCCCCCAGTGGGGATGCCTGGTCTTCCAGAGCTCTCTATCCTATGATATCCTATGATATGATATCCTATGATATGATATCCTATGATATGATAGGAAAATTATGGTGAGAATAGGGATTATGGAAGCAGTAAGACCTCAGTGTTACCCAGGAAACAGGGCTCACATCTTAAAGGTATCAAGCCAAAATAAAATGATGTGAAGGCAGGGCGCAACCTTTAAAAGAGTGACGCAACCATTGAGAAGATGACAAAAACTAGTTAGAACCAACTATACCCAAGATAGTGGAAGATTTGACTTCTTATGAACCTTGAACCTCATTATAGGTTCATTTTAATAATTAGCATGGCAAATGACACACCTATCATGACTGTATAAAGACCCAAAAGTGGGCAGTGGCCTTATTCCTGTAAATCTCCAACCTTTCCCCAAAATAGTTGGAATAATCTTCCCACACCTGTGAAATTACTCCTCCCCATACCCTGGGGCCACTCTCACCTTCTGAGACAGTCTCTTTTCTGCCTATGGAAAGTGTATCTCTCTAAAATAAACTTGCTTTCATTTTAGTATGGCTCACTTTTGAGTTCTTCCTTACATGAAGATAAGGACCCAAACATGGCAGCCCATCCAGGATTTAACCCAAGACCTGGGATGTGACCATTTTCTCTCTCCCCCATTCTCTTGCAATAAATAGACCTAACCAAGGCAAAGGCATGAAAAGAAATGATTTATTACTTGCAGAAAGTAAAGAGAGCACTGAGGATTTTTCCCAAAGCAGTGTCTCCCTGAACAGCGAAATTGGGGCAGTTTTAAGCTAAGGGCACATGCATATTCATGAAGGGGCTTGTGTGCATGTATGAGGGCTAAGTAGCTTTCTTTGGAACCCTATGGATTATAGCCCACCAAACTCCTTTGCTCACGGGATTCTCCAGGCAAGAATACTGGAGTGGATTGCCATGTCCTCCTCCTTAGGAAGAAGGTGATCTTCCCAACCCAGGGATTGAACCAGGGCCTCTCAAGTCTCTTGCATTGGGAGGTAGAATCGTTACCACTAGCACCACCTGGGAAGCCCATGAAGGGGCTTCAGCAGGGGAGAGAATTCAGCATGTAGTTGAGGCAAAGATCCACAGAGTCCAAGTTTTAGTTGACTGAAGTCAGAATTAACATCAGTCTTCCATCCTTCACCCAAGTGAGGGCCTTAGGTCCTGCAGAACTCAAAGACATGTATCAAATTGTTACATATATTCCAAAACTAGGGTTGCTTTATCACTGAACAATTGTTTCTTGACTGCTTTTTTTTACTCCTTCATTCCCTTAAGATCATTAATCACTGAGACCTGTTTGTGGACAAACATAGTGGCCAGGCTTAGATCACAAAATGGCTTGGCTAAAAATGGCTTCTCTTAAGTCAAGAAAGATATGCCTAGTTCCCTTTATTCCAGGGACCTCATATCCTATCTGCTTAAACCATCATTGACTGGTGGATTACCTCTAGTTCATGCAGAAAAAGAGAGAATTACTTCCTTCATCTGCAGCACTGCCAAAGCTCAGGCTGACATTACAATCAGACTTAAGACTCAAAAGCTGACACAGGAAAATACAGCACATTCAAGGGAATATGGTATGTCAGGTTCCCCTAGAAACAATCTTTGCAACTGTAAGATTTGTGTACAAGGAGGTTTTTAGGGAGTGTTCTTGGGAACAATATTTATGATGGGTGAAGTAGAGAGAACTGGGCAGAAGGAAAATTTGATCCTTGTGCAGTTGCAATGGAGGCTTTAGGAGTAACCATGGGATGCTTGGGACCTGGAGTGACCTTTCAGAATTGTCCTACCTTGAGGCCAGGGCAATGAGCAATGGGGTGTGAGCTATCCTGAGGAAAGAGTTATATCCTTGGGTAAGATTATTTGCTTTTGCTAAGACAATCCCCAGAAAGAGAGGTAATTGCAAGTCATCAGTCTCCAACATTCAAAGTGAAACCATTCATCTCAGATTGGGACTCAAACCCAGCCAAAACCCAGTTTGGGACTTGAACCCATGAAGTGTGGATTTGAACTTCAACAAAACTCTGCTTGGGACTCTAACTCACATGACTGGTACTTGAACCCAGCAAAACCCCATGATTTTCCAACTGAGATCACAGACCTGGTTTCAGGACCTAATGAAGCTCATATTTTTGATGTCTCATTGCAGAAAAAAAATTCAGTGAGAGACAAAGTGATAGGTAAGAAATGGATTTATTTTTTAAAAAAAAGAACAAAATGGATTTATTTAGAAATAAACATACTCCACAGATCTCAGAGGGTGAGTGTGGCCTTGGAAGAAACATACTCCACAGAGTGTGGGCCATGGTAGAAGACAAGAGTGGCCTCAAAATGTGGTGTGGTTAGCTTTTATGGGATGGGCAATTTCATAGGCTAATGAGTGGGAGAATTATTCCAACTGTTTGGGAGGAGAAGAGATTTCCAGGAGTTGAGCCACTGCCCACTTTTTGTCTTTAATGGTCAGCCTTGGAACAGTCTTGGCACCTCTGGATGTGTCATGTATCTTCCTGATGTGGCATAATGAGCGTATATGGAAGATCAAGGTTTAGTCAAAGTTGACTTGTCTGCCATCTTGGACCCATTTGATTCTAATCAGTTTGCTGTATCCTTAGGCTATGTCATCCTTTCAAAATTGTGCCCTGCTCCCTTCCTTCCTGTTTCAAAAGCAGCTGGGAGAATGAGTGCCTGAGAACTGGGAATCCAGGTGGCTTACTGCAGCATCCAACCAGGGCTGGGACTAAAAGACAGCAAAATTAGACTGGTCAAATAGAATAACCACTCAGTGAAAAAGAACTGTTAGAGAAGCTGACACCATAACTCAGGTGAGACTCAAACCAACAATTTTCCTACTGAAACTGCACAACTTGTCTCAGGACCTAATGAAGCTCATGTTCTTTATGTCTCAGTGCAGAAGGAATTCAGCAGGAAGTGAAGTGATAAGTAAGAAATAGATTTATTAATATCTTTTGTAAAGAGGTTGCAGGGAAATGGGATTTGAGAGGATGGTCCTGTCCCAGGTCTCAGACAAGTTCCTAAGACAGGCTACCAAGGGAGGGTCTTTGGTTCGTGCAGGAAAATATTCAAGAGCAAGCAATAGTAAAGTGAAAGCAGAGATACACATTCCATAGGCCAAATGCAGGCCTTCTCAGAAGGTGAGAGGGGCTCTGGGGTGCAGTGGCGGTTACTGTTTATGAGCTGGGTAACTTCATAGGCTAAAGAATTAGAGGATTATTCCAACTTTTTTTTTTTTTTTAGTTCTATCACTTTATTGCTACCAACCCATCTCCCTCCACCCTCGTGCACACATGCTCAGTCATGCAACCCCATGGACTGTGGTCCGCCAGGCTCCTCTGTCCATGGACTTTTCCAGGCAAGAATACTGGAGTGGGTTGCCATTTCCTTCTCTTATTCCAACTATTTTGAGGAAGAGGTGGGGGTTTCCAGGAATTGGGGCACTGCCCACTTTTTAGTCTTTTATGATCAACCTTGGAACTGTCATGGTGCCTGTGCGTGCATCATTTAGGATGCAATAAAGTCCAAGGTCTACTGGAAGTTGAATCTTCCGTCAACTTGGGCCTAATTGTTTCTAATCAGTTTATGTTGTATCCTCAACAGTTGTGGTTCTTTTGACAATTATACCCTGCCCCCTTCCCTCCTTCAAAACTAGACATCAACTTAAATGACAGAGATATAACTACAAAGGTAAGAGATGTTAAAATAATTATGAAAATACTGACAGTAACTATGGCAATGGATTTGATAAGACAGGAAAAGGATAATATTCTAGAAAAATAAGCATTACCAAAATTGACTTAATAAAGAGAGCAAATTAAATAGAGATTAGAAAAGTGACAAAGGTTCTAACATTGAATTGATCACATACCTAACAGCTCAGATGATTTCAATTTTACTTTAAACAATGCTTCTAAAACATTAATGTTCATAGGAAACTCCTGAAACTGAGCAGGACCCTGGTGGGGCTTCTGCACACAGGAAACTTTCAAACAGTTGCTAATCAGGAAAGGGAAAATACCCTGATGCCAGGAAAAATTGAAGGCAGGAGGAGAAGGGAATGACAAAGGATGAGATGGTTGGATGGCATTGATAACTCAATGGACAAGAGTTTGAGCAAACTCTGGGAGATAGTGAAGGACAGGGAAGCCTAGCCTTCTATAGTTCATGCAGTCACAAAGAGTCAGATAGGACTGAATGAACAACAATCAGGGAAGGCAGGGGATGCAGAGACAAGGGAGGAGCAGTCAAGAAACTATAGTGCAACCCTAGGGCAGGGTCCTGGTTCCACCTCAAGTTGTTCAGTCACTAAATCCTGTCCAGGTCTTTGCAATGCCATGGGCTGGAGACTGCCAGGCTCCTCTGTCCATGGGATATTCCAGGCAAGAATGCTGGAGTGAGTTGCCATTCCCTTCTTCAGGGCATCCTCCCAAAGCAGGGATTGAACACGCATATCCTACATTGGCAGGTGAATTCTTTACCGCTGAGCTACCTGGGAAGTCTCAAGGGATATACATAACAGTATCTTTGAGCTCTGAGCATTGAAGAATTGATGCTTTTAAATTGTGCTGTTGGAGAAGACTCTTGAGAGTCCCTTGAACAGCAACCAGATTGAACCAGTAAATCCTAAAGAAAATCGACCTTGAATATTCATTGGAAGGACTGATGCTGAAGCTGAAGCTGAAGCTCCAATACTTTGGCCACCTGATGCAAATAGCCAACTCATTGGAAAAGACCCTGATGCTGGGAGAGATTGAGGGCAGAAGTGGGCAACAGAGAATGAGATGGTTGGATGGCATCACCAACTCAATGGACACGAGTTTGAGCAAATTCTGGGATATAGTGAAGGACAGGAAAGCCTGGGAACTGCAGTCCATGGGGTCCCAAAGAGTCAGATATGACTTAATGACTGAATAACAACACCAAAGAAGTAATCTGTCACGTGGACCCTTTGCATCCCAACTCCCTTCCCCAAGGGAGGAAGAGGAAATCTGTATGATAAAACCCTTGCATTTTCTTCCCCAGAAAAAAAGATGTGCCAGCCTCAAATCACAGTTTCTTTTCTTTTTCTAATGATCTTGCCCCACCCCTCTTTTAAGAGTTTCATTTTGTATCACTTCTTGCCTTTGTAGTTGCAGATGGGATGCTGCCAGACTGATGAATCACCGAATAAAACCAGTTCAGTTCAGTTCAGTTCAACCACACAGCCATGTACGACTCTTAGCGACCCCGTGGATTGCAGTTATGCCAGGCTTCCCTGTCCATCACCAACTCCTGGAGCTTATTCAAATTCATGTCCATTGAGTCGGTGATGCCATCCAACATCTCCTCCCCTTCTTGCCTTCGATCTTTCCCAGCATCAGGGTCTTTTCAATTAAGTCAGTTCTTTGCATCGGGTGGCCAAAGTTTTGGAGCTTTGGCTTCAGCATCAGCCCTTCCAATGAATTTTCAGGACTGATTTCCTTTAGGATGAACTGGTTGGATCTCCTTGCTGTCCAAGGGACTCTCAATAGTCTTTTCTAACACCATAGTTCAAAAGAATCAATTCTTTGGAGCTAAGCTTTCTTTATAGTCCAAGTCTCACATCCATACAAGACTACTTTAGCAAAACAATAGCTTTGATTAAATGGACCTTTGTTGGCAAAGTAATCTCTCTGCTTTTTAAAATGCTGTTTCATAGCTGCAGTCACCATCAGCAGTGATTTAGGAGCCCAACAAAATAAAATCTCACTGTTTCCATTGTTTCCCCATCTATTTGCCATGAACTGATGGACCAGATGCCGTGATCTTAGTTTTATAAATGTTCACCTTTAAGCCAACTTTTTCACTCTCCCCTTTCACTTTCATCAAGAGGCTCTTTAGTTCCTCTTTGCTTTCTGCCATAAGGGCTGTATCATCTATGTATCTTAGGTTATTGATATTTCTCCCATCAATTTTGATTCCAAATGTGCTTCATCCAGCCCAGTATTTCTCATGATGTACTCTGCATATAAGTTAAATAAGCAGGGTGACCATATACAGCTGTGACGTACTCCTTTCCTGATTTGGACCCAGTCTGTTGCTCCATGTCCAGTTGTAACTGCTGCTTCTTGACCTGCATACAGATTGCTCAGGAAGCAGGTCATGCGGTCTGGTATTCCCATCTCTTTCAGAATTTTCCAGTTTGTTGTGATCCACACAGTCAAAGGCTTTGGTGTAGTCACTGAAGCAGACGTAAATTATTTTCTCAAACTCTCTTGGTTTTTTGATGATCCAACGGATGTTGGCAATTTGATCTCTGGTTCCTCTGCCTTTTCTAAAACCAGCTTGAACATCTGGAAGTTCATGGTTCACGTATTGCTGAAGCCTTGTTTGGAGAATTTTGAACTTTACTTTGCTAGTGTGTGAGATGAGCACAATTGTGTGGTAGTTTGAGCATTCTTTGGGATTGCCTTTCTTTGGGATTGGAATGAAAACTGACCTTTTTCAGTCCTGTGACCATGGTTGAGTTTTCCAAACTTGCTGGCATATTGAGTGCAGCACTTTCACAGCATCATTTTTTTGGGATTTGAAATAGCTCAAATGGAATTCCATCACCTCCACTAGCCTTGTTCGTAGTGACGCTTCCTAAGGCCCACATGACTTCATATTCCAGGATGTCTGGCTCTAGGTGAGTGATCACACCATCGTGGTTATCTGGGTCATGAAGATCTTTTTTATATGGTTCTTCTGTGTATTCTTGCCACCTCTTCTTAATATCTTCTGCTTCTCTTAGGTTCATACCATTTCTGTCCTTTATTAAGCCCATCTTTGCATGAAATGTTCCCTTGGCATCTAATTTTCTTGAAGAGATCTCTCGTCTTTCCCATTCTATTGTTTTCCTCTATTTCTTCGCATTGATTGCTGAGGAAGTCTTTCTTATCTCTCCTTGCTATTCTTTGGAGCTCTGCATTCAGATGCTTATATCTTTCCTTTTCTCCTTTGCTTTCAGCTTCTCTTCTTTTCTCAGCTATTTGTAAGTCCTCCTCAGACAACCATTTTACCTTTTTGCATTTCTTTTTCTTGGGAATGGTCTTGATCACTGTCTCCTGTACAATGTCACAAACCTATGTCCATTGTTCTTAAGGCACTCTGTCAGATCTAATCCCTTGAATCTATTTGTCATGTCCACTGTATAATTGTAAGGGATTTAATTTAGGTTGTATCTGAATGATCTAGTGTTTTTCTCTACTTTCTTCAATTTAAGTCTGAATTTGGTAATAAACAATTCATGATCTGAGCCACAGTCAGCCTCTGGTCTTGTTTTTGCTGACTTTATAGAGCTTCTCCATCTTTGGCTGCAAAGAATAAAATCAGTCTGATTTAGGTATTGATCATCTGGTGATGTCCATGTGCAGAGTCTTCTCTTGTGTTGTTGGAAGATGGTTTGCTATGACCAGTGTGTTCTCTTAGCAAAATACTTTTAGCCTTTGCCCTGCTTCATTCTGTACTCCAAGGCCAAATTTGCCTGTTACTCCAGGTATCTCTTGACTTCCTACTTTTGCATTCCAGTGCCCTATAGTGAAAAGGACATTGTTTTCTGTGTGTTAGTTCTAGAAGGTCTTGTAGGTCTTCATAGAATCATTCAATTTCAGCTTCTTCAGCATTACTGGTTGGGGCATAGACTTGGATTACTGTGGTATTGAATGGTTTGCCTTGGAAACGAACAGAGATCTTTCTGTCATTTTTTTTTTTTTTTTATTCTTTCATTTTTGAGATTGTACCCAAGTACTGCATTTCAGACTATTTTGTTGACTATGAGGGCTACTCCATTTCTTCTGAGGGATTCTTGCCCACAGTAGTAGATATAATGGTCATCTGAGTTAAATTCGCCCGTTCCAGTCTGTTTTAGTTTACTGATTCCTAAAATGTTGATGTTCACTCATCTCCTGTTTGACCACCTGCAATTTACCTTGATTCATGGACCTAACATTCCAGGTTCCTATGCGATATTATTCTTTACAGCATCAGACTTTACTTCCATCACCAGTCACATCCACAACTAGGTGTTGTATTTGCTTTGGCTCTGTCTCTTCATTCTTTCTGGGGTTATTTCTCCACTGTTCTCCAGTAGCATAGCATATTGGGCATCCACCCACCTGGGGAATTCTCTTTCAGTATTATGTCTGTATCAAGTCTTGACATCAGGTAGCGTCAATCCTACAGTATCACACATATTCATTCTTTAATTCCCACAGTAACCATTGATATAGAAACTACTATAACTCCCACTAGGTAAGAAACTGTTTGGAGATGTTACAATTCCCATTTATAGATAAGGAAACCAAAATACAAAAAGATCAAATAACTTGTCTGCAGGAAGTCATTTTGAGCCTTAATCAACTGACCTCAGCCCCATTGTTCACATTCAATTAACCATCCTGCTTTTTGCGATGATGCCATTTTGTTGTTACTGGATCTAGTCTGATACAAATATTGGAAACTTTAAGTCATATCAGAACAGTATTTATAATTCATTGTATAGGGTTATTTAGAGAACACTTAAAGATTTTATTTACCAGAAGATGAGAGATCAACTTTTCAGTTAATTCTTACAGTGGGATAGCTGTTAATTCATTATTTTGGAATAAATTTTAAACTTCTTTTTAAGTTGATTACTATGTATATGACCACTAGTATTGAGCAATTGCTGGATCCACCTTCTGCTTCATTATAATATATCACCCATGGAATTTATCAGTCCATTTGATTCTGACACAGAACCTTTTTTTCTTTTTTCCTGGAAGCATTTGGTTCACTGAGAGTTCCCTAGTGAAGGCTATGGTCTTTCCAGTTGTCATGTACGGGTGTGAGAGCTAGACAATAAAGAAGGCAGAGTGCCAAAAAATTGATACTGATGGGTGGTACTAGAGAAGACTCTTGAGAGTTCCTTGGACAGCAAGGAAATCAAACCAGTCAACCCTAAAGGAAATCAACCCTGACTACTCTTGGAAAGACTGATACTAAACCTGAAGCTCCAATACTTTGGCCACCTGATGTGAAGAACTGACTCATTGGAAAAGACCCTGATGTTGGGAAATATTGAAGGCAGAAGGAGAAGTTGACAGAGGATAAGATGGTTGGATGGCATCACTGATTTAATGGAAGTGAACTTGGACAAACTCCAGGTGATGGTGAGGGACAGGGAAGCCTGGCATGCTCTAGTCCTCGGGGTCACAAAGAGTCAGATGTGACTTGGTGACTGAACAACAATGAACAACAGCAATGTATGTTGTATCTTGCTTATACTTGGAAACAAGGACCTATCCATATTTTATAGACACATACGTAATGGAATAAAGAAAATGCACCTATATATTAATGTTTTCTATTTATATTAAAGTCAATATAATTTAACACCTACTTTTATAGTCACACTTATTAAAAATACCTTTTTGCACATAGCATGTTAATCTTTCTTTTTTCAGTATCATTACTGAGTTTCTAATGCTCAAATTGTTACAAGTTGGTGGATGGAAATCCCTTTAAGATGGCACCTTTGTCCTTAAACCATGACCTTGACATTCTTGAAATCATCCTTGCTTTCTAATAACGATAGATAAATAAATAATAGATAAAATATTTTCAACTGCCCTCTATTCAATCTTATTATTTTTTCCTAAAATAACATTATGGGTAAAAATCTGGGCTGCTAGGATTGCCCATGGCTTTTTGTCGTGGGCAAAAGTACTGCTACAACTATTGCTGCTGGATCACTTTTAGTAGAGAACTAGAACCCAGTATTTCTTTGTTGGTCTGTGAATTCACATTGATTTTTCTAATTCAATATTTTATGGTGTTGTATAGTACTTTTCTTACTGTATGACGTTTCAGCAACCACCAAGGCTTTAACTATGCCCTGTTGCTGCTGCTAAGTCACTTCTGTCGTGTCCGACTCTGTGTGACGGATTAGACGGCAGCCCACCAGGCTCCCCCGTGGAGAGAGGGCAAGAATCCCTTGCCTGGGATTCTCCAGGCAAGAACACTGGAGTGCATTGCCATTTCCTTCTCCAATGCATGAAAGTGAAAAGTGAAAGTGAAGTCGCTCAGTCGTGTTCCACTCTTCGAGACCCCATGGACTGCGCCCACCAGGCTCCTCCGTCCATAGAATTTTCCAAGCAAGAATACTGGAGTGGGGTGCCATTGCCTGCCCCGATCTATGCCCTCACGCTCTGTAAATCTCAGTTTTCTCTATACTCTTATTTGCAAAATTGGTGTACTCAAAAATTTGTTTGAATAACAAAGAAAATATGCATGTAAATGCCTAAACATGGTTGGTAAACAGTAAACAAACACTCAACGTTGGCTATAGCTATAGATACAAACTTCATTACTGTTTCCTCTTCCTTGGCAATTTTCTTCCATTGATCCATAGGCTCTGCTGCAAGGCTGTCATGTTAGTTCAATTCAGTTTTAATACACAACTACAGTTGTTTGGTTTGGACCTGATACTTCACAGGACTCTAGGTCAAATTCTCCTTTTCAGGCCTTAATTACTATTTTCTTTTCTCTTGAGAAATAATTGACATTAGCAGATTGTGAATGTTCTCTTTTCACCAAGGTAAATCACTTTAGGATGCATGCACCTTCTCCTAAATATAAAAGACACATGTATTTGCCTTGGCTGAGGTTTCACAGTGATCTAATACAGCTTATGGCAGAAACCCTATCAGGGGTTTATACCAACCTCCCGAAAGACTTCCCTGGTGGCTCAGACGGTGAAGCGTCTGTCTACAATGCGAGAGACCTGGGCTCAATCCCTGGGTCAGGAAGATCTCCTGGAGAAGGAAATAGTGACCCACTCCAGTATTCTTGCCTGGAAAATCCCAAGGATGGAGGAGCCTGGTGGGCTGCAGTCCACGGGGTCGCAAAGAGTCGGACACGACTGAGCGACTTCACTTTCACTTCTCATTTTCACGCATTCGAGAAGGACTTCACTTTCTTTCCTTGTAAGTTGTCCACAGCTGGTTCAATCAGCCATGACGGGAGAGGTAGGACAAATTCAAGGAGGATAAAAATTGCCTTGTTTTTAGGAGAGGGTAGCTTCTTGAAGAAGAGGGGATAATTGTGTGTCAAGCAGGTAACCCCAAAGTGTCTAATAGTAGCTTATAAATGTGGAATTATTGGTATTCTAGAGCAAGACTGTTCAACAGTATTTTCTGTGAGGATGCGAATTTTGTCTGTACTTTTCCATACAGTAACCACTAACCAACTATATGTGGCTTTTCAGTACTTGAAATGTCACTAGCACAACTGAAGAACTGAAAACATGAAGCTAATTTTATATAATTAAAATTCATTTAAAGTTAAATAGCCACACGTGGTTAGCTACTATGGTATTGAATGGCACCATTTTAGAATTGTCAGTGAAACCATACTTATTTACAACTTCAGAATTTGGAATCAGTCTTGGTTACAAATTTGGCCTTTGCCATTGATTAAATTAAGCAAATTATTTTATTTAGCCAAGTTTTCTTTTTTAACAGAAAAGTGGAAATAATAATCTCTATTTTGTATAGGATATGTTGTGCTGTACTCAGTCGCTTCAGTGATGTCTGACTCTTTGCAACCCTGTGGGTTGTAGCCCGCCAGGCTCTTCGGTCCATGAAATTCTCCAGGCAAGAATATTGGAGTGGGTTGCTATGCCTTTCTCCAGGGGATCTTCCCAATCCAGGGATTGAACCCTTGACTCCTGAAGGATTGCATTAAGACCCAGTAGTTCTTAAATAATATTACAAATAACCATATAAATTTCAAATGGAGCAAAAGCTAACAACATTTTTTTTCTCATTAATTCAGAAAATCTATTTCATTTCTTTTTCTGTTTTTTATTTAAGATTTTATTTTCAAGAGAGCTTTTAGGTTCACTAAAAAATTAAGAGTAAGATTCAGAGATTTCCTATTTACCTCCTGCACTACACGTGTTCAACCTCCAATTATCAACATCCTCATCAGAGTGCTGTGTTTGTTATATTAAACCCATATTTTACATTTGCATTCACTCTCAGGATTGCATATTCTATGGGTTTGGACAAATGCCTAACATCACTATAATACTGTACAGACTATTTTTACTACTCTAAAAATACTCTGTGCTTAACTTCAGTTATTAATACAATACTCTTTTTATGCACTTAAATACAATTTTCATTAAGCACTCCGAGTAACAAACTTTATTCCTTATATACCTTATTAATACATTCTTCAATCAAAAGTACAGTCAATCATTACAAAGAATATGTTGCTATTAACTCATAGTGACTAATTTATTGTGCCTTATGCCTGTTCAAGGAGAGAAAGACTTATAGGCCTGGACATAGTTAGTGACAGAATCAATCAATGGGATTCTATTCTGAGCAACCAAAAAGAGAAATCCTTTCTATTACCTTGAAAGTGGAAGTGTTAGCTGCTCAGTCATGTCCCACTCTTTGGGACTCCAAGGACTGTAGCCCATCAGGATTTTCTGTCCATGGAATTCTCCAGGCAAGAATACTGGAGTGGGTTGCCATTCCCATCTCCAATGGGTCTTCCTGACCTAGGGATCGAACCTGGGTCTCCCCCATTTTAGGCAGATTCTTTACCATCTGAGCCAACAGGGAAGCCCAAACATAGGGCTATGAGTGTGTGCTCAGTCATGTCTGACTCTTTGGGACCTCCAGCCTGCCAGGGCCTGCCTCATGGACTCCAGCCTGCCAGGGCCCTCCATCCATGGAATTTTCCAGGCAAGAATACTGGAGTGGGTTGCATTTCCCACTTCAACCTAGGTATCAAGCCCATGACTCCTGTGTCTCCTGCATTAGCAGGCAGATTCTTTACCACTGAGTCACCTGGGAAGCCCAAGACTGACATCCACAATAATAGCCATTCTTTCTACTGCATAAAGATAGCATTCTAGACCTTTTACCTCCATCTTTGCAGTGAGTCTGCATCTCCTGCATTGTAGGTGGGTTCTTTACTCCACAGCTACCAGGGAAACCCCTTTGTATAGGATGCTAAGTTGCTTCAGTCATACCCGACTCTTTGCGATCCCATGGACTGTAGTCCCACAGGATCTTTGTCCATGAGATTCTCCAGGCAAGAATACTTAGGTGTTGCCATTTCCTCCTCCAGGAGATCTTCCTGAACCAGGGATTGAACCCATGTTTCTTAGGTCACCTGCATCGGCAGACAGGTTCTTTACCCCTAACACCACCTGGGGAGACCCTATGGTATAGGATAGCACTACTCCAAGTGTGGTCTTCTTAGCAGTGTCTGTCAGCAGACTGTTTGCTGCGGGTTAGACGAGAAATGTGAGCAATAGAAACTACTATAAAAATTTTACAGAGTAAATAGATATCTTTGAGTAGAACAAAATTTTGTATGACATTTAAAGTTTTCTAGCTATTTATTTCTGTTATATTTTACAAAATACAGGTCTGCAACAGATTGGAAACAAAACAAAGTTGGTACATATATGCAATGGAATATTACTTAACCATAAAAAGGAACACATTTGAGCCACTCCCAGTGAGGTGGAAAAACCTAGAACCTGTTATGCAGAGTGCAGTAAGTCAGAAAGAGGAAAAAAAATATAGTATATTAATATATATATATATATATATAATCTAGAAAAATGGTACTGATGAATGTATTTGCAGGGCAGGAATAGAGACACAGACATAGAGAACAGACTTCTGGACACAGCAGGGGAAGGAGAGGGTGGAATGAATTGAGAGAATAACATTGAAACATATATATCATCATATGTAAAATAGATAGGTAATGGAAAGTTGTTTTATAACACTGGAAGCTCAACCTGGTACTCTGTGACAATATAGAAGGATGGGATAGGATAGGTCATGGGAGGGAGGTTCAAGAGGGAGGAGACATAGGTATACTTATGACTGATTCACATCGTTGTATGGCAGAAACCAACACAACATTGTCAAGCAATTATCCTCCCATTAAAAATAAATTTAAAGAAAAGCAAAAACGCTAGATGGTGTTTAAAAATTAGAGACTGATTAATCAAAATGAAGCTGTACGTATATCATAAGTGAAAGTAAAAGTGTTAGTCACTCAGTTGTGTCTGATTATTTGTGACCCCATCGATGGTAGCACTCTAGGCTTCTCTGTCCATGGAATTCTCTAGGCAATAATACTGGAGTGGGTTGCCAGGGGATCTCCAGGGGATTGTTCCAACCCAGGGATCAAACTCAGGTGTCATGCATTGCAGGCAGATTCTTTACTATCTGAGTTAAATGCAATATATCATAATGTTTTGTTTAAAATTAATCTGGAAGAGTGTCTTGTTCTCCTTATGCCTCCCTTCCTCCTCTTTTTTCTCTTTCCTGCCTTCCTCCTCTGCCTCCACTCCTTCCTCCTTTTAAAAATCATCTATGGTAATTTTAAAACAAATTAGAAAAGCTTTAAGAACTAAGTGCACATGCATGCATGCTAGGTTGTTTCAGTCGTGTCCAACTTGTTGCAACCCTGTGGGCTATAGCCTACAAGGCCTCTCTGTCCATTTGATTCTCCAGGCAAGGATACTGGAGTGAGTTGACATTTCCTATTTCAGGGAATCTTCCTGACCTAGGGATTGAACTTGTATCTCTTATGTCTCCTGCTTGGCAGGCCGGTTCTTTACCACTAGCGCCACCTGGGAAGCCCAAGGACTAAAAGTAATTGTCCTATATATTGTGTAGGTGTTTGTGTACACATTCAGAAGAACAGTTTAAAAAGTCTGACAAAAATTTCAACTGATAGATCACATCCATTAGTATTGTACCTAATCCTTTTATCCTGAGCTGAAATATTAAAAATATTTTGCTTTTATGTGTTAACCTTATATAGAAACCATGATGAGGAGTCTCCTCCAAGAAGAAACATTACAGTTACAGGTAAGCAGAGTTATTTGAAAGCTAAAATTTGAAATGATCACATAGTGAATTTGAGTAGAGATGTATAAAGTCAGGGAAAGAAACAATGGCTTCCAGGCTTATACTTGACAATGATCACATAAAAAGTTATAATATATATCCATAGAAAAAAGTGACAAGGTGATGCATATGAGATCAGGGGATAGCAGTGTTAATCATTCAGAAATTCCAGGAAAAAAAGAAATCACAAATGCACAAATTTGTACTGCAATCCAAGCATTGTGTGCTGGCGAGGCATGGGCTGGTGCTTCTCAGGTCATGTAAATCTCCATCTGCCTCACAGACAGAAATTTCATTCCTGCAGCACAGAACACAAAAGGCTCACAAAACACAATGCCACTAAGCATTAGAATCAAATAATTGGCTCCACTTATTCTGATTCCATGCTCACCAAGCAGCCTTCTGTTTCTTTGGCTTTGTGTGAGATTTATCTACAGGGGGTGTGCTGTTTAGTAATTCTAGCCCACTCCATCATTAATTTTAGATTGGAATTCTGATTTATCAGTCATTTATCTTCCACTGTCTGAAGTTCATTCCTGCAAAATGGACAGACTCCCAAGAAGCTGACAAAAACAGGTTTCTTTACTTGTCATACTGGGGACCAGTTCATGGACTATGGTGAATCCGTTGTGGCATGTTCCACTGTCGAAGGCTCTTGATTATCAGCCAACATTCTCCAAATGGTAACTCTTTGCATTCCTTGGGCCAAATGTTCATAACAGTCAGGGAAGCATGGTAGGTTGGAGTTTAGCAATAGGGGATCCTCAATAACTATATGATCACTTGACTTAATTTTCTTCTCTTGATATTGCCTCAAAATAACCCAGATGAAATTATTTTAGAAGTATCAAGAGTACAATGTGAGGATAAGACTTAACTGAGGGTTGAAATTACAAAGTTTGAGGGGTGGAAATAAATAAAGAGGAAGTAGCTAGAATAAAGATGGCACCCTTTTTTAAAAATTAAAAAAAAATTTGGCTGTGAGGCATGTGACATCTTAGTTTCCTGCCCCCCCCAAGGATCAAACCCATACCCCCTCCATTGGAGCACAGAGTCTTAATCACTGGAGCACCAGGGAAGTCTGAAGATGGCATCCTCCTGATACCTGTTTCACATACTTTTTTTCCTTGCACCAATTTCAACTGCTTCAATGCTTTCCCAATATCCACCTTTTTTTTTTTTTTTTCCTATAAATGAGAATGGGAAAATGCTGAGCAGCAAAGACTCTAAGAAGCATCTTAAAATCAGAATTGAAGGAAGAGTACTGGTCAAATTAATAATTGTATCCAGAAAACAGATGACAGGAGAGAGAAAACTTTCAAAGAAGCAAATTTACATAGTAAAAGACACTTGTATTATTTTATTAAGGTAATAATGCATTTGGCTTCCCTTGTGGCTAAGCCATGCTGTGTGGGGCCACCCAAGACGGACGGGTCATGATGGAGATTTCTGACAGAATGTGGTCCACTGGAGAAGGGAATGGCAAACCACTTCAGTATTCTTGCCTTGAGAACCCCATGAACAGTATGAAAAGGCAAAATTATAGGATACTGAAAGAGGAACTCCCCAGGTCAATAGGTGCCCAATATGCTGCTGGAGATCAGTCGAGAAATAACTCCAGAAAGAATGAAGGGATGGAGCCAAAGCCAAAACAATACCCAGTTGTGGATGTGACTGGTGATAGAAGCAAGGTCTGATGCTGTAAAAAGCAATATTGCATAGGAAGGTAGAATGTTAGGTCCATGAATCAAGGCAAATTGGAAGTGGTCAAACAGGAGATGGCAAGAGTGAACGTTGACATTCTAGGAATCAGCGAACTAAAAGGGACTGGAATGGGTGAATTTAACTCAGATAACCATTATACCTATGACTGTGGGCAGGAATGCCTTAGAAGAAATGGAGTAGCCATCATGGTCAACAAAAGAGTCCGAAATGCAGTACTATACAGTGGAAGTGAGAAATAGATTTAAGGGACTAGATCTGATAGACAGAGTGCCTGATGAACTATGGACGGAGGTTTGTGACATTGTATAGGAGACAGGGATCAAGACCATCCCCATGGAAAAGAAATGCAAAAAAGGAAAGCAGCTGTCTGAGGAAGCCTTACAAATAGCTGAGAAAAGAAGAGAAGCGAAAAACAAAGGAGAAAAAGAAAGATATTCCCATTTGAATGGAGAGTTCCAAAGAATAGCAAGGAGAGATAAGAAAGCCTTCTTCAGCAATCAATGCAAAGAAATAGAGGAAAACACAGAATGGGAAAGACTAGAGATCTCTTCAAGAAAGTTAGAGATACCAAGGGAATATTTCATGCAAAGATTGGCTCAATAAACGACAGAAATGGTATGGACCTAACAGAAGCAGAAGATATTAGGAAGAGGTGGCAAGAATACACAGAAGAACTGTACAAAAAAGATCTTCATTACCTGGATAATTACGATGGTGTGATCACTCACCTAGAGTCAGACATCCTGGAATGTGAAATCAAGTGGGCTTTAAGAAGCATCACTATGAACAAAGCTAGTGGAGGTGATGGAATTCCAGTTGAGCTATTTCAAATTCTGAAAGATGATGCTGTGAAAGTGCTGCACTCAATATGCCAGCAAATTTGGAAAACTCAGCAGTGGCCACAGGACTGAAAAAGGTCAGTTTTCATTCCAATCCCAAAGAAAGGCAATCCCAAAGAATGCTCAAACTACCACACAATTGCCGTGAACTTCTAGATGTTCAAGCTGGTTTTAGGAAAGACAGAGGAACCAGAGATCAAATTGCCAACATCTGCTGGATCGTCCAAAAAGCAAGAGAGTTCCAGAAAAATATCTACTTCTTCTTTAGTGACTATGCCAAAGCCTTTGACTGTGTGGATCACAATAAACTGTAGAAAATCTGAAAGAGATGGGAATACCAGACCACCTGACCTGCCTCTTGAGAAACCTGTATGCAGGTCAGGAAGAAACAGTTAGAACTGGACATGGAACAACAGACCGGTTCTAAATAGGAAAAGGAGTACGTCAAGGCTGTATATTGTCACCCCGCTTTTTAACTTATATGCAGAATACATCATGAGAAATGCTGGGCTGTGGGAAGCATAGCTGGAATCAAGATTGCAAGGAAAAATATAAATAACCTCAGATATGCAGATGACAACACCCTTATGGCAGAAAGTGAAGAGGAACTAAAAAGCCTCTTGATGAAAGTGAAAGAAGAGATTGAAAATGTTGGCTTAAAGCTCAACATTCAGAAAACTAAGATCATGGCATCTGGTCCCATTACATCATGGCAAATAAATGGGGAGATAGTGGAAACGGTGTCAGACTTTATTTTTGGGGGCTCCAAAATCACTGCAGACGGTGATTGCAGCCATGAAATTAAAAGACGCTTACTCCTTGGAAGGAAAGTTATGACCAACCTAGAAAGCATATTAAAAAGCAGAGACATTACTTTGCCAACAAAGGTCTGTCTGGTCAAGGCTATGGTTTTTCCAGTGGTCATGTATGGATGTGAGAGTTGGACTGTGAGGAAAGCTGAGCACCGAATAATTGATGCTTTTGAACTGTGGTGTTGGAGAAGACTCTTGAGGGTCCCTTGGACTGCAAGGAGATCCAACCAGTCCATCCTAAAGGAGATCAGTCCTGGGTGTTCATTGGAAGGACTGATGCTGAAGATGAAACTCCAATACTTTGGCCACCTCATGTGAAGAGTTGACTCATTGGAAAAGACCCTGATGCTGGGAGGGATTGGGGGCAGGAGGAGAAGGGGACGACAGGGGATGAGATGGCTGGATGGCATCTCAGACTCAATGGGCATGAGTTTGAGTAAACTCTGGTAGTTGGTGATGGACAGGGAGGCCTGGCATACTGCAATTCATGGAGTCACAAAGAGTCGGACACAACTGAATGACTGAATTGAACTGAACTGAATAATGCATTGATTTTTACACATGGTTAGGGATTAAGAGCTCTTAGTAAATCAAAATTTTTGTTAGCACATAGACTTTAAAGGAAATGAAGGAAAAGAGCAGACTGAGCAGAAGATATCAGTTCAGTTAAGTTGCTCAGTCTTGTCCGACTCTTTGCGACCCCATGAATCGCAACACGCCAGGCCTCCCTGTCCATCACCAACTCCAGGAGTTTACTCAAACTCATGCCCATCGAGTCAGTGATGCCATCCAGCCATCTGATCCTCTGTCGTCCCCTTCTCCTCCTGCCCCCAATCCCTCCCAGCATCAGGGTCTTTTCCAATGAGTTAAATCTTTACATGAGGTGGCCAAAGTATTGGAGTTTCAGCTTTAGCGTCAGTCCTTCCAATGAACACCCAGGACTGATCTCCTTTAGGATGGACTGGCTGGATCTCCTTGCAGTCCAAGGGACTCTCAAGAGTCTTCTCCAACACCACAGTTCAAAAGCATCAATTATTCGGTGCTCAGCTTTCCTCACAGTCCAACTCTCACATCCATACATTATCACTGGAAAAGCCATAGCCTTGACCAGACAGACCTTTGTTGCCAAAGTAACATCTCTGCTTTTTAATATGCTTTCTAGGTTGGTTATAACTTTCCTTCCAAGGAGTAAGCATCTTTTAATTTCATGGCTGCAATCACCGTCTGCAGTGATTTTGGAGCCCCAAAAAATAAAGTCTGACACTGTTTCCACTGTGTCCCCATCTTTTTCCCATGAAGCTATGGGACCACATGCCATGATCTTATTTTTCTGAATGTTGAGCAGAAGATATAGGTTACAACAAAATTTACACTAGACTCCATAAACGCAAGTGGTATAAATATCTAATACCTATTGTATAATAGAATGCCTACCATATTCACTAAACTGAATGTAGAAGTATAAACAGCAATTTTCAGAAACATCACATATGCCTAAGTGTAGTTTGCAGAAATTGGTGAATGTTTATGATATGCTAATCCTAAACAGCCAAAGCAAAGCCTAGTTTAGGTGACAGATAATATTGAAACCAAACTTTGCAATATGAATGACAGAAGAGAACTTTATTCCAGGTAATGTTTAACAATTTACACACCATGAGGTGGTAAGATTTTATGATTCCATCTAAATACTGATTATAAATCAGGATTATTATTAAAAGTAAATTATAACATGCCTTGAAGTGAAAGTGAAAGTGAAAGTCCCTCAATTGTGTTCAACTCTTTGAGACCCTGTGGACTGTACAGTCCATGGAATTCTCCAGGTCAGAAAAATGTTAAATAAACCAGTCCATCATTCATTAATTAACTAATTCTTATTGCAAGTATTTTTTTCTCTATTGCAAGTATTTATTGTGGGTTCATTAATGCCAGGCTATGGAAATTAGGGTCAACACAACACAGTCTGTACTTTAGGAGTTTACATTCTATGGGAAACATAGAGAAGGAAGTCAGCACACACTGTGGTGTGACTAGGTCATAAGTGGTGGTGACAGTACTCGAAGTGCTGGAATTATTGATTGGCCAAAAAGTTTGTTCCAGTTTTCTGTAACATCTTACTGAAAAACCCAACCAAAATTTTTGGCCAACTCAACACATAGAAGAAGAACCTAACCCAGACATAGATAAGGTGTCAGAGAAGTTTCCCCAAAGATATTGATAATTAATTTGAGACTTAATGACAAGGGGATGAGGGTGGGGCTGAGTCTCCTCTGAGAGGAAATAGTGTGGACTAAGTCTTGGACTAATCTTTTGCAGAAAATTGTTCAACATGACCAAGCTGTTGAGTACAAGCTGGAAACGGTACAATTAGAGAGGTAAAAAGGGTCAGTGGACCTGTGAAGGTGTTTGTAATCCTTGTTCTGTTGTTTGGGCTTTATCTAGAGGGCTACTAGAGATTTTTTAAATATTTGTTGCAAACATTTGAGACACACAAAGAAGCATAGTGATATAAAAAGTCTGCATTTGTACCATTTATGTATTATGAAACAAATACTCTTAGGAAAAAACCCCAAAAGCAAAAATTAAAAAATATACTCAATATAAATACACATATGATAGAATTTCCTTCTGTATCCCTAACAGATGACATTTCCCTCTTCATACTCCGTGGAAACTACTATCCTGAATTTGCTGTTATTATTCTTACACATTTGGTTTCGTACTTTAGCTACATATATAACTCTCAACTACATAAACAAATGGTTGAGGGGTAATTCGGTTAGATAAAATATAGTTAAGCTTGAATTTTAGATTAAAAAAATGTTTTTTAGTATAAGTGTGTCCGAAATATTGAATGACCATTTGTAATACTCGCAACATTGTCCCATGGAATATTTGGGACAAACTTATAGTAAAATTGTTTATCTGAAATTCAAGTTTAACTGGGAGTCCTGTAATTTCATTTGATAAGTCTGGCGATCCAAGGGGTGAATCGATGTCGGATTCTGCATAAGTATGCATGCGGGAGTAGGAACTGGGAGCCAGAGACAAAAGAGTTTGGCAACAGTTCAAGTGAAAATGGCCGAACCTAAGTTGGCCAGTGGAAAATCAAGAGAAATAGTTCAATTTTAGAGCTATGTGGGAGATAGAAAAGTGAAGATTTGGTGACTGGCTGGATGTGTGAGTAAACGAGAGGGAGGAGTTGAGGATAATAAAAGTGATATACAGGTTTGGCTAGTGGCATTGCTGACAGAGATAAGTTCTATATTGGACATGTTGAGTTAGATGTTCTCTTGAGGAATGTTTAGGCTAATTGATACAACATGTACTTGGATGTATTCTGGGGAAATTTAGTAATTTAAAATAAAGCAGGACTAGAAAACTCTGCACACAAGTATGTTCACCCCAATCTGTCTATTCCATTTAATATCTTACATATACATCTATTGTGTACACCTCTTCTTTTACTAAAATTTCTATTCTTACCCTTGTTCTATCTCTTGTTCCAAGCCCACATTGGTGATCTAAAAATAATCTTGTTTACATATGTTGCACTTTATCTTCTCCATTTCATTTCATATTGACTTGTCCTCTCATTAAGGTCTTGGCATCTTTCCTCCCTGCCGCTCCCTGCCCCTCCTCCCTCAATAAAAAGTCTGTGTGTTTTACCTGCCTCAGAGGATTTGCTTCCTTCGGGAACTTCCACAGCTATTGGCTCTGGTTTCCTTGGCAACCCTTGCCTCTCTTATTTTTTTCTATTACTAAGACTTCTGATTTCTAAGAGAAATCTGACTAAATCACTGATAGTCACTGACCATAAATAGTAGAAGGAATTAAAGTGCTCAGCACGGTCTCTGAGAAAAGGAGTGGGCAAATTTAGAGGAAATAAAAATACTGAGACCCAAAGGGATGGATGTAAAATGTGTGAAGGTATTGATTTACAAGGTTTGTTATTTTCATTGTGAGTGCACTGTTTGGAGTGTTGTTGAGGCTGATCAACACAATAACCTCAAGAGCTAGGCAGCTATACCATCTAGCCAAGCAAAATTCTCCTAGGCCTAGGTAAACCAACAAGGAGTGTGGGAAATCATATTCTAGGTTATTGTGGAAGTATAAAATACAAACCTCGAGAGGAGAAAAAAAAGATGTAGACTAAACTTGCTCTAATGTTTACATTAGAAACTTATTAGTATACAATGTAAAGAGGATTGCATAAGACTTGTAAAGATCAATCTTAATTTTAGGTTTGTTAAAGTGTTAATAAAATAGAACGGTGAGGTTTTGTTATTTTTTTTTTTTTGCGAGGTTTTGTTATTTTATACAGTATATTCTACATTCATACTCTGATAGTACTGTTTTTATTACATAAAGATACCAGGATGGAGATTAGATGTTTGTCTAAAGCTAATACAGATACATAATTTCCCCCTAAAACTTAGAAATAAAACTGTGGTTCGGCTTAGAACCACGCTTAATCCTCCAGTTGTTGTTGGGTGTTGGTGAACAAAGTTATTTAACAAAATTTTCATTAGAAAAAGTTGAAAAATCCGATTGTCAGAAGGTACTTCCTCCTTCTAGTCAAAGCAAATTGGTCATCATTTAGATTCTTAGCCATACCATGAGGGGAATTAAGAAGTGCTAGTCTGTAATACTAGAGTAAACCTAGTTTATTCAATAGTTAAGTTATATAATAGTAGACTCCACCAACGGAAAAATCCCACTTTAAGTCCTTGGATGTAGTACTTTTCCAGACTGAGCTTGAATTTGTCTCCCCAGTCACCTTTCCTAACTCATTCTCATTATGAAATAGTTTTGCCGGTTGGAGTGCTTGCCCCGCCCCCCCACCCCAACTCTGTTCAGAGATGAAATCTGATTGGGCAAAACTGATCAGGGTAATCCCATTGGCCACAGGGCTTTGTTCGGGTACAGGCCTGAGCCAATCAACACTCTCCCAGACATGAAGACTGGACAGGGTCATCTAATGAATGCCGAGAACCAGAGTTGTGTGGTCCTGGGCCCTGCTTCCGAGCCGGAGGAGGAGGCCAGTGTTACTGCTGTCAGCCATGTTGGGTCCTTGAGGAAGCTGGCCTTTTGAGCTTCCTTTGTTCCTAATAGCGAGAAGGTGCCCTGGGTCACCGAGAAACTGACTTGCAATTTGGAAGGGCACCTCTTGAAGACCTATCTCTGTACCTTTTTGTTATGTAAGTCAGTAAATCCCTTTAAGACCGTTTCGGTTGAATTTACTGTTATTTGGTTAAAAAAAAAAGTCCAAAGTGATATTTATTTACTCTTGGGCCTTACATAAGAATCCAAGAAACTAGTAGTCAACTGAAGTGTAGTCAGGTTGGGATTATTTATTAAGTTTATTTAGCCTCTCATCACTTAGTTTTCTTGGTACATTTTATATACTTTGAGGTTTTATGTTCTGGCTGATTGATTCACCCACTGTTCATTATCAATATTAAGCATTCAGTATTTCCCTATTTGTCAGGCACTGTGCATACAAGAGTGATAAACAGTTTCAGTACTGAGAAAGGTCAAAGGATTAGTTGAAGAGGTGAGCAAGAATACCAAGGAGGTATGCAAAGTTAAAATGGGAAATCCGAATGAAAGCAAAGAAGGGACACCTATTTAGAGTGGTGTGGTGTTGGAGAGGGGAGGAGAGGGGAGGGTAGGTATCATAAGAAACTCCTAAGACGGAATTACCAACTTCTGTTTGTGCCCTGGACCTCTTCGGCAATATGGTGAAGCCTAGACACCCATTTCCAGAACACTGTTTTTAAGTGTGTAAAAATGCTTTGGATTAAGAAGGAAATTTTGAGTAATGAAATATCTGTCAAAATATTTTTTTAAAATGTATGATATAGTAATATATGTGCTTCTTTATTAACTCACAAAAGAACAAAGTTTATCAGTGGGCATAAATATTAACCTAGTTTTGAGGTAGTGATGAATGTAAATGATATTTTGAGTTATCTGCAGCAGCTGTAATGTGATACAAAAATATCTCTGGTTTCTTTTGGCTGCAAAGGTACAGGTACCTCTAGTACTATTGTGGTTTGTGGCAGACATTCATAATAGAAGGATGTGCTGAATTTTATGTAGTGGTTTCATTCAATATAATTTCCTGGACCCCTGAATTCTATGCCAAGTTAAAGAAAAAAAAAACCCTTGTGTGAAGAAGAGATATAATTTGAACTAATTCTTTACAGATTGAATAAGGTATTTTGGTAAGTGAAATAGAAATGAATTCAGAAAAAAAAAAAAAAGAAAGAAATGAATTCAGGATATGTGGAAGAGCATATTGAAAGGCATGGAGGCATAAGAGCAGATAAGGACTGTCAACAGGTTGCTTTGGTTAGAGTGAAGAATCACTTTGGCATAGTGGGAGGAGGCTAAGCTGGAAAAATTGATAAAATCTACTATCTTTGGGCTACTGGTTGATTGTACATTATAGTGTTAAGTGATTCTGAATTTAATGTGTTTGAAATCCTTTGCAAACTCTCTACTGCCTAGCATATATAGTCCAAGTTTCATATAGTTGCTCCTTGTAATCAAGTCTCAGCTTTCCTTTCTGATGTCATTTACCACTTTTTCTGACATATTATGCTCCAATAATTCTCAAATATTTTATATTTACATATACTATTCTCTTTATCTCTATTCAGCATTTGGATCATTACTTCCTGTGCCTCAGTTGTCTCATCTGTAAAATAGGGACAGAAAGTACCTCATAGAATTGTTGTGGGGATTAAATAAAATAGTTACAGAACTTGTTTGGAACAATGCCTAACATTCTCAATAAATGATAGCTATTATACTATTGTAACTTTTATTATTACATATAATAATTTTTCCTCTTGCCCAGTTGGGGAACTCCTATACATTCTTTAAAACCCGGTCTGGACATTACCTCCTCCAGGAAGGTTTTCTGATCATGCAACTTTAATTTCCTCCAGATAGAACTAATAATTTCTTCTATCAATTCAGTTCAGTTAAGTTGCTCAGTTGTGTTCAACACTCTGAGACCCCATGGACTGCAGCACACCAGGCCTCCCTGTCCATCACCAACTCCCGGAGTTTACTCAAACTCATGTCCATTGAGTTGGTGATGCCATCCAACCATCTCATCCTCTGTCGTCCCTTCTTCTCCTGCCTTCAATCTTTCCCAGCATCAGGGTCTTTTCAGATGAGTAAGTTCTTCGAATCAGGTGGCCAAAGTGTTGGAGTTTCAGTTTCAACATCAGTCCTTCCAATGAATATTCAGGAGTTATTTCCTTTAGGATGGACTGGTTGGATCTCCCTTCAGTCAGGGTACTCTCAAGAGTCTTCTCCAACATCACAGTTCAAAAGCATCAATTCTTTGGCGCTCAGCTTTCTTTATAGTCCAACTCTCACATCCATACATGACTACTGGAAAAACCGTAGCCTTTACTAGATGGACATTATTTTGATTCTTGTGTTTTACATAATGTATTATGTGGGAGTTATTTTTGGCAGGGGTTCAGGGTGTTATGGAGGTAGTGATAAAGTTGGTTTAGGAAAGAAGTCATTTGAGAGAAGCAACCGTCAGGGTAAATGGGACTTTGGAGAGATAAACAAAGTAAGATCTTTAGGACATTGCTAATTCCTCTCCCCTCCAGCTCCCCACAACTTTAGTTATTTTGTCAAAGTCAGATTTATGTCCTTTAGAATTTGACACTAGGTCAAGGTTGGCCATGAATGAGTCCAGTGATATTTCCATTACACTGGTACTATTTGCCATCCTTCAAGGTGCACTCCTCATGCTTTAACTCTGACTCTTGCCCGAAAGTCATTCATCCAACAAATATTTGAGTAACCTACCCTCTCTCTCTGCTGAATAGCCTGTTTTCCAAGGTCACTTTCTAAACTTTTGTGGTGATTTGACACTTCAGCACTACGATTTGCCTCTCCTTTTTTTCCCCGTTCATCCCAACTTTTTGTATCCACTTCATTCAAAGTTGTTATCTTGTGCTCAAGTGTTTGACTATTTTTCCTCCTCTAATGACACATACACACACTAACACAATGTATGGCACGAAGTAGATGCTTAACAAATGCTTATTGAATGAGTGGCCTGTGCATTTCAGTGACATCACATCCTGTGTGCCTGGGTGTCAGTCTGCACTCATCTCCGGGAAGCCCGGAGGTCGCAGGGTTTAAGTCACCGTTTATAAGGTGCATCGAATATGTCAAACACAGGCTCAGGTTGCAGACTTCCCACAAGAAGCGCAGCCATCGGGAGTGCTGGATCTTCTCTTTTGGTTGAGAGACCAGCTAGGGGCCCAAACCCGCTGCCTGGTAGGCGACGGCGTTCCGCAACTCTGGGAATAGAACGTGCGAGGGCGGGAGCAGGCAGCTCACTTATCGCGGTGTTTCCTCCCTCCTGCCTCCCGGGGGAGTTCTCGCGAGAGAAGTCAGGGGAAGATGGCCGTGCCCTGTTTTTCGGAGTGAGGCAGTGGCGGCGGCTGCGGCGGTGGGGACGGGAATCCTAGTATCGTGGGCCCTTGAGCTGTAGCTCCCCCCAGCGAGCGCGCGTCCCTTCGTGCCTAGGCGAGAGCCGGCTCTTCTTCCTCCGGGAGATGCGTTTGTCCCGGGCTCGGGGGCGCTCTGGGAGTTCATGCTGCGCTGGAGTATCCTGGCCACCGCTCTAATCGCCTTGTGCCGCCGCAGCGCCAGTTTCGTCGCCAGCGGTGAGCCTCCTGGATTCCTTCTCTGCCCGTGGCGGCGATGACCGGGGAGAAGATCCGCTCATTGCGGAGGGACCACAAGCCCAGCAAAGAAGAGGGGGACCTGCTGGAGCCTGGGGATGAGGAAGCGGCGGCTGCCCTCGGCGGCACCTTTACCGGAGGCAGGATTGGCACAGGCGGCAGCAGCAAGAGCGGTAGAGCCTGTCATAAGATCTTCAGTAACCATCACCACCGGCTACAGCTGAAGACAGCTCCGGCCTCCTCCAATCCCCCCGGCGCCCCGGCCCTGCCGCTGCACAATTCCTCCGCGACTCCCATCTCCCAGTCCCCGGCTCTTTTAGCGGGCACCAACCCCATTGCTGTCGTCGCAGGTGGAGGCAATTGCCCTGCACACTACCCGGTGCACGAGTGCGTCTTCAAGGGGGATGTGAGGAGACTGTCCTCTCTCATCCGCACGCACAATATCGGGCAGAAAGATAATCACGGTGAGGAGTGCTCGCCCCTGTCCACCTTTCCTTCCTAGAGCCTAGGTTGCGCCTCCTCAGGCCTCTGAAATCCTAGGCGTCTGTAAATCCTAGGCTTCTATCGGACTCTTCTTTGCTCTCCTTTGCCCATCATCCGAGCCAAATGCCCGTAAATCATGTAATAGCATGCCAGTGGTCTGGGGATTGGTTCTTGTGGGTGCAAAGGATTGCTTCTTCCTGGCCTTCTTCAAACTATTAGAAGCTGTTTTATCTTTGAGTCAGGGCTTTAGTTGATTCTCGACAATAAGAAATTTTAGACTGTCTCTCGTCCAGCCTGGTCGTCATCCTTGTTTATTGAATTGTATCTTTTTCCACCCCCTCTCCACCCTTGGGATCTTGAATTTTGAACATATAAATTGCCCACCTCCCTTTATCGTCCAGGTACAGAACCCAACCTGGCTGCAACTGGTTATGATTTCTACAGCCGTTAGGCTGTCTCTCTGGTTTTCCTTCTGCTTTTAAGGAAGCTTAGTTTGATACAAAGTGTTTACACTTTTGCAGGTGTTTTGATTTCTGAAAGCAACAGTACCAATTTGTTGGCATTTGATACCTAGAGCAAGTAGTGACTTCCAAGTGGCTAAGATGTTAAAGCAGAGCTTAGAGTTTTACACTTATTTCACATAGATAATTGCTGATAGTAATTAAAACATTACTTGATGACCTGTGATGAAAAATAGTACTATGATTTTTCATAGTAACTTCCTCATATCCTACATGACAACATGTAGTGTCATTTGTTATTCAAGGACTGTATTTCTACTTTTTGCTTTAACTTATTAGCTGATTTTTTTGTTTCTTCTAAAAACATAATGTGATTGAGTTGACTGTGATAATGTGATTATCAGTTGACTGTCATAGTGTGATTGACTTTATTTTACTGTGATTTAAGCCACAGTAAAATAAAGCTAATGTAAACACTGATATTTTCAGCATTTAACAGATACGCTGTTTTAAACTGGGTACTTGGCAAATATTGTTAATAGTTCAGCTTTTAACCGAACATGAGAGTTGTATGCATTCAATTAGAACACACTCAATTCTGTGCTCAAAATAGTATAACACATTAATGAAATACATGCCTGTTGAATAAGCTTCCTTAATTCCACTGGACTCTAGGCTTCTTATCTACAATTAGGGCAAAAACAGAGGTTAAAAAAAAAGAGTAAGTTTCCACTGTTTGTATAATTCTCTGACAACTGCATTTGTATTCTGAATTTAAAATATTGTAATATTACTGTCATTTATTAAAAATCAACCCCCCAAAATGTTCCTAAAAGCTGCACCCAGTTTTTCATTCTTAAGTTTATTTAATTACTTTACTATTGTTTCAACAGCATCATATTGTTTGTTGATAGTAATTATATTTTAACCCTTTGGGAAACGGTTTTTAGTGGGAGATCTATTATTGTAGCTTTGAATGTTTAGAATGTTTTTCAGATTTGATCTTCATATAGCTATATAAAAGGTTTATCTTATGGCCATTGCCTTTAAAATATTGCCATTTAAGGGTTCCATTACATTGAAATATACCTGAAAACTGTTGAAACTTTGTTTTTGACGGATGATTCCCTTTGAAAGAAGTGAGAGGTGACTGTGACTAAGTATGATAGTATGATGTTAAAACTGATTTTCTTGATTGATCACAGAAGGTACTGAATTGCAGGATTATTGTGCTTGCATGTCTGTCATCTAGCAGATGAAAGCTGGTTTGTTAAAGTACAAATTCTGCTCAAAGTAATAGCAAAGTAATTAGAATCCTAAATACCTTTAAACTCTTTTCCATAGCCTACTGAAATTCTTTTTAAAAATCAGTTTAATATACTAAGTGCTTGCATTGTACTTAGCTGCCCTTTGTTGATTTTTTTAATTGAAGTGTAGTTGACTTACAGTGTTTCGGGTGTACAGCAGAGCAATGCAGTTATATATATATATATGCACACGTATTTTAGTTTTTTTTCAGATTCTTTCCTGTTTTAGATTATTGCAAGATACTGAATATAGTTCCCTGTGCTATACAGTTCAGTTTAGTTCAGTCACTTAGTCGTGTCTGACTCTCCGCATCCCTGTGGATTGTAGCACACCAGGCTTCCCTGTCCATCACCAACTCGTGGAGCTTGCTCAAACTCATGTCCATCAAGTTGGTGATGCCATCCAACCATCTTATCCTCTGTCGTCCCCTTCTCCTGCCTTCAATCTTTCCCACCATCAGGGGAAAGTGCTATACAGTAGGTCCTTGTTATCTGTTTCATATGTAGTAGTGTGCATCTGTTTATCCGGTGTTTAGCCCCCCCTTCCCCTTTGGTGATCATAATTTTTTTTATGTCTGTGAGTCTGTTTCTGTTTTGTCAGTAAGTTCATTTGTATCACTTTTTATTTATTTGAATTCATTAATTTTTGGCCGCACTCGGTCTTCACTGCTGTGCCCAGGCTTCTCATTGTAGTGGCTTCTTTTGTTGTGAAGTACAGGCTCTAGAGCACTGGCTCAGTAGTTGTGCTACATGGGCTTAGTTGCCCTGAGGAGTGTGGAAGCTTCCTGGACCAGGGATTGAGCCCATGTTCCCTGCATTGGCAGGTGGATTCTTAATCGCTGGAGCACCGGGGAGGTGCATATCACTTTTTTAGATTCCCCATATAAGTGCTGTCTTAAGATACTTGTCTTTCTCTGACTTATTTCACTTAGACTGATAATCTCTAGGGTCATCTATGTTGCTGCAAATGGCATTATTTCAGTCTTTTTTATGGCTTGGTAATATTCCTTTGTCTATATATACCACGTCTTTATTCATTTATCTATCCATGGACATTTAAATTATTTCCATGCCTTGGTTATTGTAAATCATGCTGCTGTGAACTTTGGGGTGCATTTATCTTCAAATTAGAGTTTTTGTCTTTTCTGGATATATGCCCAGGAGTTGGATTGTTGGATTCCTCTGTTAATTTTAGTTTTTTTAAGGACCCTCCATACAGTTCCCCTTAATGGCTGCACCAATTTACATTCCTACCAGCAGTGACATTGTTGGCATTTTTCATGAATATAACCAGTGTTTCACATACTGGTGGAAAGTGTAATTGTTGTTTTCTGCAATATATAGATACATTCTCATCTCCTGCAGTGAAGACTCCTAGAAAGAGTAGCTTCTATTTAACTTTGTTCTTGTTTAGTTGCTAAGTCATGTCCAACTTTTTGTGACCCCATGGACTGTAACCCACCAGGCTCCTCTGTCCATTTGATTTTCCAGGCAAGAATACTGGAGTGGGTTGCCATTTCCTTCTCCAGGGGATCTTCCCAACTCAGGGATCAAACCTATGTTTCCTGCTCCACAGGTGGATTCTTTATCACTGAACCTCCTGGGAAGCCCATTTCTGTTTAATATGCTACTTCTTCAATCTTTTCGCTTATAGCTGCATAATTTCCCTACTATGTTTACATTACTTTTACTCTTGAGAGTTTACTAACCTAGATATTTCGTTAATTTTTTTTGGAATATTTTTCCTTTCAAATTACAGAAGATAAAGGCATTTTAAGTTGCCCAACAAAAACAAGCTATGTATTACATTTGGATTGTTAAAACATGATAAATACATAGCAGAATCATCTACTCATTCAGGTGCATAGCAGAGCCATACAATTATACCATACCATATGACATAGTTGTATGTTCACTTGACATTCTTTCCATAATATAATGATGATGATGATCATGATCTTAGTTTATTGAACATGTGAGCACTATGCTAAGTGTTTACATACATTATCACATTTAATTCTCACAATAACCCTGCAAAGCAGATAGTTTTATTCTTGTTTTAAAGGAGGAAACTGAAGCCTCGAGGCACAAGGAAACTTTGCCAAAGTTGCATACTTAGTATAAGTTCCAAAATGGGGAACTGAACTAACAGTGAGGGCTTCAAAACCTGTGATCAACCTTTGTAAATTTTCTGTTAATCAGGACCCACTAATTTGCAAAGAAGTCAGTTTTAATAATGTGTATGTGGCATTTTATGGTAAAATTCTTTGATATATATTTTCTCATTTAGTACCTATAGAAAGATAATGCTATTAAACAGCTCTCAGAGATTTCCTGTGCAGCCCAGATCTCTCACTATTGTTTTTTTTCTTCTTCATCTAATGGCACAGATAAATATGCTGCCTTGTTCACGTGATAGCCCTTTAGATACTTGACAAGCAAGAGCTATCATGTTCTTCCTATCTTTATGTTAAACATTCCTAACTTCTGTATCCATTCTTCATAAGATATGATTTACAAAGTGCTAAGAATGGTACCTGAAACCTAGTGAATACTATAAAACTGTATTAAATAAGTAAATGAAGATCTTATTCATCTTTTAGTGAAACTCTAGTTGCTTAGTCTTTCCTTTGAGGATGGAAAGAACCAACCTTAGTGTTGAAGTTATAGTAGCCTCATAAACAAGACAAAGAGATTATATTTATTGCTCTAAGTGGTACACATTTAGTAATGTGCATTACTAAAGAGCACACATTAAATAATACAGTGAAATAATATGTGGATTTTTAAAAATGTTGTTTATTCTCAAGTGGTTGTCTTCCTATTCTAATGTCTTCTTGTGCTTTTTTTAAAACCTCAAAACAGAACTTTGCATTTATTAATACTTATCTTGTTAGTTTTGATTCTTTATTCTATCTACCTTGGAAGCTTATTGAATTCTACAGATAGTAGATAGTGCTTAGTCAACCATGTCTGACTTTTTGTGACCCCATGGACTGCAGCCCTCCAGGCTCCTCTGTCCATGGAATTTTCCAGGCAAGAATACTGGAGTGGGTTGTCATTTCCTACTTCATGGGATCTTTTCAACCCAGGGATTGAACCTGCATCTCTTGTGTCTCCTGCATTGACAGGCAGATTTACCACTGTGACACCTGTTATTGGATCCTAATTTGATCACTGTTTAGCTCATTATTCATTAGCTCTTTCAGTTTGTAGTGATCTTGGAATTGAAACACGTCCTTTGGGGGGGGTGTGTGTGTATGTGTGTATTTATAAGTTATTGTCAAGTTGAATAGGGGCAGGGATAGAGCTCTTTTTTTTTTTGTGGAAAAATGTTAGTTTAGTTTGAATTGCTTTTTCTGAGCCATCAGTTATACTGGGGAATATTGTATTTGGATCCAAACATATTGCTTGAAATATAAGTTAAATACAGTAACAGTTATAATATCATCTATATACTGTGTTCAGAAATGGCAATGATTTTGACTCATGGTATATTTAGTAACAGTTTTGTTTGAGTGGGGAAAAAGATACATTAAACATACAAAAATTGATTCAACTCTATATCATTAGTGTATCTTTAGCTTTATACTACTATTTTTTTAAGTATAGGATTAAAGTTTAAGTCTAAGCTTTTTTTTTCCACATTGAGTGTAAATATTTTTCTGACTTTTTTTTTTTGCCATTGGTATTTAAAGAAAGCATCGTGTTAACATGCAGTTTTTTTTCTTTTTTTTTTACAGTTGGTGGTAATGATTTTTATTTCTTCTTTAGAACTGAGAATGATTGTGACGTTTATAGAAGACTGTCTTGATTTTGACTGCATTTCCTATTTGTTAAACTTGTAATTTTTTTCCCCCTTAATTAAGTTAAATATCTTTGGAAGTTAAGCACCTTATCTTGGAAACTAGTCAAAAGCTTTTAGGTGCTAAAGTGATGAAAATCCTTGATCTAGGAATTGCTTAAACTAGTCTTTCCTAGATATGGAAAAATTTTGATCTATTCTGAGAGATTTGGCAGTTTGTACTGCCTTTAATTACACTATCTGGCATGGGACAAACCATTTTCTCTATACACAGTTAATTTTTATTTCTTATTGAGTTGTAATCTTCTTGAAGCTGTTTTATATAGTGATTAGAGATTTCAAATTCAAGATAAAATTCATTTTGTGACTATTCCTACCAATGCAGGTGACTCAGTGAAGTGATAAAGAAACGGTCAGCTTGTGTCTGGTGGCTGGCAAATTTCTTCAAACAGAAATTTTAAAATATCTTACATTCAGAAAGTTTAAAAATGTACACTTGAATATGGAGGCAGTAGAATAATCTGTTTGGTGCCCATGCAATATGTTTATTCTGGCTTATTCTATATAAATTGATCTTCCTTTTGATGCTATTCTCTGCTTTTGGTCCCTAACATTCATAAGGTGTGATGCACAATGTGTTGTTTGTTTGAGAAGAGGCGACTATAAAGATAAACTTTGCATGGCAAAAAAAATCTTGAAGTCTCAGGTGAACAATTTTAGTCAAGAGGCACATCTTTAAATGAACACTGGTGGTTTTGTATCTGTTCTCATGTTTTGTAGTCTTTTCTGAGTTTTGTTTTCTGGAAGACATGCCTCATTTTTCTTCAGATTAAAAAAAAGTGGTTTCTGGAAGCCCAAGATAATCCATTAACGTTTTCAGCACTGACACTGGGTATGAGGCTGATTCAGCTGTGAAAGCTGTCACTCCCCTAATCTGTGGAGTTGATTAATTGATCTTCATGATTATATAAATATGACCATCCTCCTTTCACCTTTCCTGTGTGTATATCTCCGACCAGATAGGACTGTCCTGGAATTGAATGACTGTGCTTCCCAATGCCATCATCATTAGCATTGTAGAATGTGAACTGCTGCTTAAAACTGGGATATGAACACATCTTCTGGAAACCTACTTTCACTGAACTATGGTAGAAGTAGGAAGGTCTGACTTTTCAACTTGACAAAAAAGGAAGCAGAAATGAGCAGTTACTGATGATGAAGTGTCCTGGGCATCAGCAGTGAGGCAGGACAATTTGGAAGGACTTACTAATGGAGAACTGAGTATGTTGGTTCCAAGTTAATGACATTCTTAAGTCATAGAAATCTAAAGAGTACAAGGTAATTGTCAGGATTCTTTGTTCTATAAAATGAGTGTAGTTTCTCAAAAAGTATTCTTGCCTGGAGAATCCCATGGACGGAGGAGCTTGGTAGGCTACAGTCCATGGGGTCGCAAAGAGTCGGACATGACTGAGTGACTTCACTTTCTTTCTTTCTCAAAAATTGGTTTGGAGTTGAGCAGACAAAGAATATATTCCTCTTCACATTTATATGTCATCTATTTTATCTGGAGAGAGATGGAAGGTCAGTTTTAGAGCAAGACAGAAGCATATCAGATGAGTGTAGGAAAAAGAGAAACGATCTCTTTTCTAACTGCTTAAAGATTATGAATGTTGTTCGTTAGTTACCAGGATATGTGAGGTTTAACTCTGTGGTTGGTTGTGTTTCATCTGTTTTTGAGCCTGTTAGTCTTGTTGATATCCCGAAGATTATCTGCAAAACTAGAAGGCATTTTTTATGTATCAGATCTGAGTTTGAGACCATGCTTCTCTACAAACTAGATTTTATGTAATTATACTATTTACTTAACTGCTGAAATAAGTAGATATAATAATATCTATATCTTGGGGCATTATTTTCTTATATGGGAGACTGTACTTGAACATAATGTTGAAGGCTCATATCATAGTAGTAGCGATTAATATAAATACCTTGCTCTCACATTTGCTATGACGTACTTTTCAGCAGAGGACACTTTAGTTTTTGAAGTTTAGGTAAAGTTTCATTCACCTGAGATTTTGTCTGATACTTGAATTTATACTGCCTATCAGTTTGCTACAAGGTTAGGTTTATTTGTCTCTCCTGTAAGTCATCTTTAGTCTACTACTGGTATAACTCGGTTCATACCTGTCATATACTGTCATCACTTTTGTTTGTTTTGGGGTGTTTCTAATTTGGATTTTGTTTTTCTGCATATATCTTTCAGTTGTTTCTGTCTTTCCCAGTTTTTTTCTTTTAGTTGAGATCCAAAAGAAGGGGAAAATCTGAAGGAATAAGCATACTTTAAAAAATAATTCACTTCTGGAGGATCTTTGTTTTTCTAATAAAACTTTTATTGAAAAAATTAAAAAAAAAAAATAATTCACTAGGTAAACCTTCTGAGGGGAACAGTAGATAAAGTCAAGCACCTAAATAAACGTTAAATTCAGTATCAGGTTACTGGTATATTCCAGTTTACAATAACTTCATATACCTTCTAGGTGTATGAACAACAACAAAAAAATGCATTTGGATTCTTGAGTGTAGGTATCTGTCAGGTTTGTTAGTTCATCCTCTCTTAATCAGCATGGTGCTGAATTCTGTAAAGCCACCAGTGCTATGTTGCTCATCCTTTTGGACATTGGTTGGCTTTCATAGAGAATCGTGTGGAGACTTGCATTGTCCTGGGTAAAATGCTTTTTGGAAAGTAAAAACAGATTTTAACACTATTCTGATGGTTCTTTATGGGAAGATACCCTGGAGGAGGGCATGGCAACCCACTCCAGTATTCTTTCCTGGAGAATCTCATGGACAGAGGAGCCTGGTGGGTTCTTAGGGTCACAAAGAGTTGGACACGACTGAAGCAACTTAGCTTGCTCGCTAATGGTTTTTTATAGTTTTTACCCCCCATTTTTTTGGTTCATTCATTCCTTCATTTAACCGATATAAACTGACCTCCTGATAATGTGATAAACAGTGTTTTAGGTTCTGGGGTTACTTAGAGCAGTGAGCAAAATGAACAAAGTCTCTGCTCTCAGGGAGCTTACATTCTAGTGGGGCAAGATAAATAGTAAACAAACTAATAAATATATGGTAGTATTCTTTGGTGTCTCAGATGGTAAAGAATCTGCCTGCATTGCAGGAGACCCAGGATCAATTTCTGGGTTGGGAAGATCCCCTGGAGGAGGTAAGGGCTACCCACTCCAGTATTCTTGCCTGGAGAACTCCATGGACAAAGGAGCCTGATGGGTTACAGTCCATGGGGTCACAAAGAGTTGGACACAACTGAGCGACTGACACAGCAGCAACATAATGATAAATATTATAAAGTAAAATAAAGCAGGGTGAAGAGGATAGAGAGTGCTGGCAGTATAGGGAGGGGAGGTTAGGTTCTGGAAAGACATCAGGGATGAGAAAAATTAGAGCAGTTACTTAAAGAAAATTAGGGAGCTGTTTTCTAGAATAGAAGAATTTTAGGCAGAGAATTGCAAATATAAAGAAAGGTACCATGTTCAAGGAATAGAAAGAAGGCAAGTATGACTGGAACAAGGCAGAGAGTGGTAGGAGATGGGAAGTTTTGAGATGTGGGGGTGGGGAGGGGGGGGTGGGGGATGTAAGCCTGCAGAACTTTTTGTAGACCAGTGATTGCTTTTACTTCACTCAACATAGGAAGTGATTTGAGGATTTTGAGCAGCCAGGTAACATGATCTGATTTTAAAAGGCTCTCTCTGGCTGCTATATGAAGCAGAAAAGAAACTTGGATGGGCATAGATCAATTTAACATGCCTTTGTAATAAATGGGGTAACTGGAAATAATGAGAAGGTAGACCTGGGTAAGAGTTGAGGATATTTTGAAAGTAATATACGTGTGAATTTCAGTAATATAGTACCATTCATGAGAGAAAATACAAAAATTCTCCCTTTTTATTGCTTGCTTGGATGAGACTTGAAGGTATCTGTAGAAGCTGGAGCTTTGTTGGTTGTGTGTGTGTGTCTGTGTTAGTCCGTCAGTTGTTTCTGACTCACTGAGACCCCATGCCAGGCTCCTCTGTCCATGGGATTCTCCAGGCAAGAATACTGGAGTGGGTTGCCATTCCCATCTCCAGGGGATCGTCCCAACATGTAATTTCCTGTTTTGCTCCCTAGTTAGGGGGTACATGAAGTCAGAACTGTTTTTGTAATAATACAAAATCATTGTTTGCCTTTTTTTCACTGCAGTGACATTTCAACTGATGGTGCAAAAGTAGTGGTGGGTAAAATTGTTGGAATGTTAGCATGAATTAAGGCACTGAACTGCTAGTAGTCATGTATTAGTCACTGCCTGTACTTGAAGTGGGGCAGGGGTGGGGAAGCCAATTTCACAATGTCTTTGCTGTAGCTGTAGAAATTGTTAATTTTTAAAGTCTTAATCTTGAGTACATGCTTTTTATATTCTTTGAGACATTATATGGATTATGCATGCTTTTCTGCTATATACTGAAGAGAAAATAAGGGAAAACACTGTGCATTTTGAGTTGTAAGCCAAACTGGCTGCTTTTGTCATGAAACACTATTTTTTTTGAAAAAACAGCTTACACACAGATTATGGTTATTCCAATTTGGATATTTGGGATGCATTTTCTGGAAATTGAAAGTGAACCTGGGACCTCAAGGAAAACAATTGGTAGTCTTTGTTGTCCATGAAAGAAGTTCAATTTGAGATGAAAGAATTTAGAAAACTTGTCTTTGTCACTCTAAGCTTGACAGTTTCTTAGTATTTAAACACTTTTGCTCATATTGGTAATATTACTAAATGTGATTTAAAAAATTTTGTATCATGAAATGTGTTGACATATGGAAGATCTGAATGACTCAGTCAACCAGTATTTTTTAGACTGATCAAGTTCACTATGTTACAGAATCATGCATCAGTAAAGATTCATTCAAAGTGCAAGTGAAACCAATGAATTTTAGTGTACCACAAAACAAAAAATTTATTGATATGGTTTTAGATTTCACATGGCAACAGTCCATTAAGAAATGACCACTTAATAAGTTTTGGTGTCGTATCAAAGAATACACCTGATTATTTGAAAAGGCTATTAAAATGCTCCTTTTTTTTTTTTTTAATTGCTTGCCATCTGAATCTGGATTTACTTATAAATTTTCTATTAAGCCAAACATTTAATTTACTTTAATTTTTAATTAAAGAAATTAAAATTGTACCACTCATCATTTTTTAAAAAATTTGTTTTGGAAAATTGCAATTATGTTTTTCATAAAAAATTTATATTAGCATATAATGAGTTTATTGTAATTTTAAAATTAGTAAGGAACATTTTAAAACAATTTAATGTGGTCTTGAAACCAGAAAGTCTGCAATCTGTTGGTATGGTAAAAAGAATACTGATTTTAACATACAGTTCAGTTCAGTTCAGTTCAGTCATGATTTCTATATATGTAATTTTAGGAAATTAACTGTTATTAGATGTTTTTTTCTTATGACATGTGAAATAGGAATAATCTTTGTCTCATGGGGTTAGGGGGCAAATTAAATAAGATATCTAAAGTATACAGCGTAGTGCTGGGCCTATACTAATATATGCCCTATAAATGGCAGCTATTTGGTTAATAATTTGCATACTTTAACACTGCAGTGTTCTTAATGTTACTGGAATGTTTTTTAATCATTTAGCAAAACAGAGTTCAGTTTTGTTTACCAAGTTAGAACCAAGGCATCCAATTTCAGATTTTAAAGTATATTTTGAAAAGTTAACAGAGTTATTTTAAGATTTTTAGCATCCTTTGTGTAACAGATTAGCTTAAGCAGCAGGTTGAGGACTTAGATAACTGAGGGGATAGTAGATGAATCCTTTGTGTAACAGATTAGTTTAAGCAGCAGGTTGAGGACTTAGATAACTGAGGGGATAGTAGATGAATCCTTTGTGTAACAAACAGATTAGTTTAAGCAGCAGGTTAAGGACTTAGATAACTGAGGGGATAGTAGATGAAGGTTCAAACTAGTATGCTTAAACACTTAGTTTCATGATACATTTGGTCATGTGGTGTTGGGTAGAGAATGATGTTGATGATGAGTATTTTGAATTTTAAGCTATTGAAATTATAGTGTGACATATGGCATTCTTGATTGTAGGTAGTGTGTATTTCTGCTCATGTTCCTGCCTGTGAAGTGAGAGGGATTGGACTGTTGAACTCAGAGTCATTTCTAGTTTATAAATCTTTTGAAATTATGATTACTTTGGACTTGTAATAGGAAGTTTCATTTGTAACTTCAGTAGGTACTAAGGCTTTTACCTTTTCATCTTTATGTTCTTGGAGGATTTAAGAAAGCAGTAATTATTTAGGTGCATGAATGCCTTGATTTCTTCACCTTTGTGCTCTGTCTAGACTCTTGTGTGTCCTCCTTAATTTGTGTAATTTTTTGAATAGTTACTATGTTTACATGCTACAAAACTATAAAAAGATATACAAGGATATGATGTAAAAATAGTGTCTCTCCCACCTGTCTTTATCCACCCAGTTATCCTCTTTGCAGCAACTAGTGTTATCAGTTCCTTGTTTTCTTTTTCTGTTACCGTTTAGAACATACAGTTCAGTTCAGTTCAGTTCAGTCGCTCAGTCGTGTCTGACTCTTTGTGACCCCATGAACTGCAGCATGCCAGGCCTCCCTGTCCATCACCAGCTCCCAGAGTTTACCCAAACTCATGTCCATTGAGTCGGCGATGCCATCCAACCATCTCATCCTCTGTTGTCCCCTTCTTCTCTTGCCTTCAATCTTTCTCAACACTGGAACTTCTCCAGTGAGTCAGTTCTTTGCATCAGGTGGCCAAAGTATTGGAGCTTCAGCTTCAACATCAGTCCTTCCAATGAATATTCAGAGCTGATTCCCTTCTTTGTCTCACCCCCTCTTTTTACCCACACATATCTAATTAGCAAGTTATTTTGAATCAGTCGCCTTTCTGTCTCTGTTCCACTTAGACCAACCAATTTTTATTATCTTTTCCCTGGAATACTGTACTGGATCTGCAACTAGTCTCCCTATGTTCAAATTCCATTCTCTCTGGGTTAAGAAAAGTTATCTTAAAAAGTAAGCTGTATCATTCTTCTCCCCATTCAAGATCCTTTAATGCCTTCTCCACTTCAAAATAAGTTCATATTTTTTTCAATTCAGTTCAGTTTCTCAGTTATGTCCAACTCCTTGCAACTCCATAAACCGCAGCACACCAGGCCTCCCTGTCCATCACCAACTCCCAGAGTCCACCCAAACCCATGTCCATTGAGTCCGTGATGCCATCCAACCATCTCATCTGCTGTCGTCCCCTTCTCCTCCTGCCCTCATTCTTTCCCAGCATCAGGGCCTTTTACAATGAGTCAGCTCTTCGAATCAGGTGGCCAAAGTATTGGAGTTTCAGCTTCAACATCAATCCTTCCAATGAACACCCAGGACTGATCTTTAGGATGGACTGGTTGGATCTCCTTGCAGTCCAAGGGACTCTCAAGAGTCTTCTCCAACACCACAGTTCAAAAGCATCAATTCTTTGGCACTCAGCTTTCTTTAAAGTCCAACTCTCACATCCATACATGAGCACTGAAAAAACCATAGCCTTGACTAGACAGACCTTTGTTGGCAAAGCAATGTCTCTGCTTTTTAATATGCTGTGTAGGTTGGTCATAACTTTCCTTCTAAGGAGTAAGCGTCTTTTAATTTCAGGGCTGCAGTTACCATCTGCAGTGATTTTGGAGCCCAGAAAAATAAAGTCAGCCACTGTTTCCACTGTTGCCCCATCTATTTCCCATGAAGTGATGGGACCAGATGCCATAATTTTAGTTTTTGGAATGTTGATCTTTAAGCCAACTTTTTCCCTCTCCTCTTTCACTTTCATCAGAGGCTCGTTAGTTCTTCTTCACTTTCTGTCATAAGGGTGGTGTCATCTGCATATCTGAGGTTATTGATGTTTCTCCCGGCAACCTTGATTCCAGCTTGTACTTCCTCCAGCCCAGCATTTCTCATGATATACTCTGCATATAAGTTAAATAAGCAGGGTGACAATACACAGCCTTGATGTGCTCCTTTTCCTATTTGGAACCAACCAGTCTGTTGTTCCATGTCCAGTTCTAACTGTTGCTTTCTGACCTGCATACAGATTTCTCAAGAGGCAGGTCAGGTGGTCTAGTATTCCCATCTCTTTCAGAATTTTCCACAGTTTATTGTGATCCACACAGTCAAAGGCTTTGGCATAGTCAATAAAGCAGAAATAGATGTTTTTCAGGAACTCTGTTGCTTTTTCAATGATCCAGGAAATGTTGGCAATTTGATCTCTGGTTCCTCTGCCTTTTCTAAAACCAGCTTGAACATCTGGAAGTTCACGGTTCACGTATTGCTGAAGCCTGGCTTGGAGAATTTTAAGCATTGCTTTACTAGCGTGTGAGATGAGTGCAACCATAGTTAAAGAACCTTCATGATCTAGCCCCTTCTTACTTCCCTGATATAATCTTGGGCCAATCTTTCCTTTTTTTCTGTGTCTGGCCATACTTGTTTTCTTTCAGTTCTTGAATATGCTAGGTTTTTTCTGGCTTCTGTCTAGAATGCATTTCTTCCCATTCTTTGATTTCTTATTTCTTACTTAGCTTTTAGATCTCATTTTAAACATTATGTCTTTAGAGAGATTTTCCTAATTTAAGTATCAAAAAGTATGCTTCTCATTATTTTCAGTCTTAGCCTTTTGTTTTTCTCAATACTTAAAATATATTTTGTTTCATTTTATATTTCTCTTCCTTTTATGAATATAAACTCCATGAAGGCAAGAGTTTTTGGCTTATTAGCGGTTGAATCTCTGGTGTTTAGCACTATATGCCTAGTGCATAGTGATGCTCAGTAAATAATTTATTGAATGAAAATGAATGGATTTGCTTCTGGGTAAAATGTTAAATAAATAACAGAACCTATGAACTCCTCTTCTAACTTTATATTAGGATACAATGGTGACTCTAGAATCAAGTAAACTAAATTATGAGAGAAATTTTTAATAACAGTAATGTAGTATGATTACATATAGAAATTATATTGATGAATGACAAGTATTCTATCCTGGAAGCAATATAATGTGACATGAAACCTTTAGTATTTAGAATATTGGTCTACAAACATTTCATTAAAGGGCAAGATAAGTAAATATTATAGGCTTTGCAGACTATACCATTTGTTACATGAAAGTAGCCATAGACAATTCATAAACAATCAGCATGTGGCTGGGTTCCAGTAAAACTTTATTTACGTCATGTCCCTGAATTAGAGGATAAAGAAGTTTCTAATACGGGAAACAGATGCCAGGAGTAAGTTTGTGCCAGAGCAAGCTTACCCTTTCTTCTTGCCTTCATTTATTGCTATCATTAAGACTTATAACAGTCAAAAAAAAAATAAAGCTTTTTTACAATACCTTATTTTGAAGAGAGATTCACACTGAACAAGCAAGTGGGCAAGAAAGCTTATTTTAGTTGAGAGCTAGACTAACCTGGGTGATGGTTGTTAAGGTAAAATAAATCTGGTAAAAAGACCTTTGTAAGGAAAACTTTTTTTTTATTATTTGAGTGAATAAGTTTTAACTTAACCCCCACTTCCTTATCTCTTCTTTATTTATTTTTAAACAGTCCTATTCTGATATAATTCCTTTAGTGTACAATTGAACCATTTAAAATATACAATTAAATGGTTTCTGGTAAATTCTAAGTTGTGCAGCTGTCACCACAATCAATTTGAGAATATTTTTATCACCTTAAAAAGAAATCATGTATTTTTTAACCTTTCAATGTTCCCCACTCAATTTCCTCCCGCCCTAGACAAATCACTAATCTACTGTCTCTTTAGATTTTATTATTCTAAACATTTCATATGAAAGAAAATGACACAATATGTGGTCTTTCACTTAGCACATTTTTTTTTTTTAATTTGTCTTATAGCATGCATCAGTACTTGATTCCTTTTTATTAACAATTACGATTACATTGTATGGGTATTTCTCATTTTATTTATACTCATCCATTAATGCACATTTGAGTTGTTTCTACTTTTTGGTTATTTTGAGTAATGCTCACATGAGCACCTGTATATATTTTGTGTGGAGGTGTTTTCATTTTCTTGGGTGTATACCTTTTGCTGGGTTGTGTGTTAAGTCTGTGTTTACCGTTTTGAGGAACTGCCAAACTTTTTTCCAAAGTGGTTGCACTATTTCACTGGCCCAAGAACAGTGTTTGAAGATTTCAGTTTCTCCTCCTTGCCAACATTTGTTGTTACCTGTCTTTGGTTATAGGCATCCAAGTGAGCATAAAGTTGTATCTGCTTGTGGTTTTAATTTGTACTTCCTTAGTGGCTAATGATATTGAGTATATTTTCATGTGCTTTTTGGCCATTTGTATATCTTCTTTGGAGAAATGGCTATTCATATATTCTTATTTTTAAATTGGATTGTCTTTTTATTATTTAGTTTTAAGATTTCTTTATATATTTTGGATTCAAAAACCCTTATCATATATATGATTTGCAGAATATTTTCTTCCTTTGTGGGTTGTCTTTTCCTCTTCTTGATGGTATCTTTTATAACACAAAATGTTGTAATTTTGGTGAAATCCAATTTCTTTTCTATTTGCTGTGCTTTTGGTGTATCTTAGAAACCATTACCTAAAGATCACAAAAATTTACTCCTTTGCTTTTTTCCCTAAGATTTTTAGAGTTTTAATCCTTACATTTAGGTCTGTGATCTTTTTTAAAGTTAATTTTTGATGGTGTGATTGATATATACTTATGTCCTTATGCAAGTAAATACTATATTGATTATTGTGGTTTTGTTGTAAGTTTTGAAATTGAAAAGTATGAGTTCTCCAACTTTGTTGGTTTTTTCCCAAGATTGTTTTGAATATTTTGGGTCCCTTGAATTTTTGTATGAATTTTTGGATCATCTTGTCAATTTTCGACAAAAAACCAGCTGGGTTTTAATGGAGAGAGCTTTGAGTTTATGGACCAATTTAGGGAGCATTGTCATCTTAACAATATTTAATCCATGAATTTGGGGTATTTAGGTATTTAATTTTTTTCAATAGTATTTTCTAGTTTTTGGAGTAGAAGCCTTGTACCATTCTCCTTATCTTTTGAGTTACATGCAGCAACTCCTCAATCCCTCAGCTGTTTGATTTCTTTGTATTATTTAGAATGTCATAGGAAAGTACTTTAATATCAGTTTGTTCTTTTAGCTTCAGCGTGTAGAGGAGTTTCTGCTACTTTTTCTCTTGGATGTTGAGAGAAAAGCAAGGGCAATATGCTTGCCCTTTCCCATGCTAGATCTGAATGAATCATTCCAGGATGGAAAAGCAGAAAAAAAAAAAATCCATTTGAGAGTCTTTGAAAGTGGTTATTATAAAAAAAGCATCAATATAAGTATCCTAAGTCTCTATTAAGAACTGTAAGAAATAGAAGTTTAGAAAATAATTGCCTTGTAGTAACACATAAAGCAGTTTGTTTCTTTAAAACTGGTAAATCATGATGTGAATAAAACCGTCCAAATTATCAAGATACTATGGAAATTAAAAAAAATATAGTCACTTCATTTAAAAATATCTAAGTTGAATACAGTAAAAAAGTCTTGACAGTAAAGGAAATTAAATGCTGTACAAAACTAATTTGAAAACAAAGACTGTAGAGGAAATTGAGACATTAAAAGAATGAAGGATGAGTTAAATATGGAATATATATGTATAGATTTTATGCTATGAATAATATGTATTTCCATAGAATAAAACAGAAGAAATGGATCAGAGGCCATACCCAGAGCTATAAATAGAGAGGAAAAGAAGAAAACATTTTACCTCTGCAGTGTTAAAACATACTTGATACACCATCTTATAATTGTGGAATTTTTTCTAGTCAAGTACTCACTTGTGAGAGCAAGTTTCTAAAAAAAAACTTTTGTTTCAAATTTTGAGAGACATATAATCCATAACAGGTAAGTAAATGGCTCATAATCACTGAATAAATCTGAAGCAAAAATGGACCTAAAGGAAAAGTAAAAGTACTGACCTCTTTATAACTGCATCAAAAAGAATAAAATACCTAGGAATAAGAGATGCTTCCTTGGTGCCTCAGACAGTAAAGAATCTTCCTGTGGTGCAGGAGACCTGGATTTGATCCCTGGGTCTAGAAGATGCCCTGGAGAAGGAAAATGGCAGCCTACTCCAGTGGACTTTCCTGGTACCTCAGTCAGTAAAAAAATCTGCCCACAGTGTGAGAGACCCAGGTTCAATTCCTGGGTTGGGAAAATCCTCTGGAGAAGGCAGTGGCAATCCACTCCAGTATTCTTTCCTGGAGAATTCCATGGCCAGAGGAGCCTGGCGGGCTACAGTCCATGGGGTTGGAAAGAATCGGACATGACTGAGTGACTAACACACACACACGCCTAGGAGTATACCTCCCTAAGGAGGTAAAAGACCTGTACTAGGAAAACTGTCAGAGCCTCATGAAAGAAATTGAAGACTAAATACACAGACAAAAAGATATACCGTATTCATGGTTTGGAAGAATTAATATTGTTAAAATGGCTCTACCACCCAAAGAAGCCTACAGATTTATTACATCCTTATCAAAACACCAAGGGTGTTTTCCATAGAACTAGAATGAATAATTCTAAAATTTGTATGGAAACACAAAAGACCCTGATTACCAAAGGAAATCTTGAGAAAGAAGAACAGAACTGGAGGGATCAAGCTTCCTGACTTCAGACTACTATAAAACTACAGTAACCAAACAGTATGGTATTGGCACAAAAAGAGACATTTAGATCAGTGGAACAGAACAGAAGGCTCAGAAATAAACCCACGTTGGTCAATTAGTCTATGACAGAGGAGGCAAGAATACACAATGGAGAAAAGACAGTCTCTTTAATAAGTGATGCTGGGAAAACTGGCCAGCTTACATGTCAAAGAATGAGATTAGAGCAGTTTCTGACACCGTATATTTACTAAAATAAACTCAAAATGAATTAAAGACCTAAATGTAAGACCAGTACTTCCTAGAAGAAAACATAGGCAAAACACTCTTTGATGTAAATAGTAGCAATATTTTTTTGATATGTTGCCTAAGCAAAGGAAATAAAAATAAACAAATGGGACCTAGTTAAACCAGAAAGCATTTGCATAGCAAAAGAAACCATTAACAAAATGAGAAGACTACCTGTGGAATGGGACAAAATATTTGCACATGATCTGACCAACAAGGGGTTAATATCCAAAATACAAAAACAGTTCATATAACTGAACATCAAAAAAAAAAAAAAAAAAAGAAAAACCTAATTAAAAAGTGTGCAGAAGGTCTGCGTAAACAGTTTTCCAAAGAAGACATACAGATTGCTAAGAGGCATGTTAATTATCAGAGAAATGCAAATTAAAATCACAATCATCTCACACTTGTCAGAATGGCTGTCATCAAAAAGAATACAAATGGTAAATCAATTGTACTCTAATAAAAATTAATTTAAAAGAACACAAAAAACAGATGCTCACAAGGATATGGAGAAAAGGGAACCTACACTGTTGTTAGGAATGCAAATTGGTGTGGCTGCTATGGAAAACAGTAAGGGGGTTTCTCAAAAAACTAAAAATAGAACCAGCAGTTTTACTCTTGGGTATTTATCTGAATGAAACTGAAAACACTTATTTGAAAAGATACATGCACCCCCAGTGTTCATAGTAACATTCTTTACAGTTGCCAAAATATGAAAGCAACCTAAGTGTCCATCAAATATGAATGGGTGAAGATGTGATTTATATACCATGGAATATCATTCAGTGATAAAAAAGTGAAATTTTGTTATTTGTAGCAACATGGATGAACTTGAAGTGAAATAAGTCAGAGACAAATACTGTATGATATTACTTATATGTGGATTCTAAAAAGTAAAATAGACCAGTGAATATAACAAAAAACAAACAGTTGCAGATATAGAGAACAAGCTAATGGTTATCAGTAGGGAGAAGCAGAAGGAGACAAGTGGAGATGGCAGAATAAGAGATACAAACCACTATGTACAAAATAAATAAGCTATAAGGGTATATAATATAATACAGGCAATATAGCCTATACTTTGTAATAGCTATAAATGAAATATAACCTTTAAAATTGTGAATCACTGTGTTATACACCTGAAACTTACATACTATTGTATGTTAGCAGTTTTCTAATTGGGAATCAGACTAGTTGGGTTTGAGTCATGTGTCTTCCCTGGTTCATGTTCTTAAGGTATGACATTTGTTACTAAGGGAAAACAGTAGTGAAGAAATTCCAAAAATAGTAACTATGACATCTGGTAACTAAAGCGAAGAAAAGGACTTTCATACATACTTGGAGAATAGTGAAAATCGTGATTTACTGTTGTGTTGGTAGTAAAGGAAAGAAAGCTGTGACTGTTAATTGCTGATAAAATTGAATCTGAGGTAAAGTGATTTGAAAGTGCTAAGAGTAATTATATTTTGATAGAAGGCATGATCATTAGCACTCATAAAGTTATTGCATCTTTATGCACTCATCAAAAAAGTATAAAAAATAGAAAAGTATTAATGAAGATAGAGAAAAGTTAACAAATAAAATCAAAGTAGGACTTCTGCCTCTAGTGATGAGCTAGATAATTAGGACCAGTCTTCTTTAGAAGCAAATAAGAATAAAATCCCAGCAGAACTATTCAGATCCCTAAATGACGATGCCATCAAGGTTTTGCATTCATTATGTCAGCAAATCTGGAAGACCCAGGCCACAGGACTGGAAATGGTCACTCCTCGTCCCACGTTCCAAGAAGGGTAGTACCAATGAATGTGCTAACCATTGGACAGTCACACTTATCCCCCATGATAGTAAGGTCATGCTTAAAATATTGCATGCTAAGCTTCAGCATTACGTGAACCAACAACTTCCCTATGTCCAGGCTGGGTTTAGAAAAGGGAGAGGAACTAGAGGTCAAATTGGCAACATTTGCTGGATTACAGAGAAAGCAAGGGAATTTCAGAAAACACCTACCTCTGTTTCACTGACTACGTTAAAGCCTTTGACTGTGGATCATGACAAACTGGACAGCTTTTAGAGAGATGAGAATACCGGACCAGTCTCCTGAGAAACCCATGTGCAGGTCAAGGAGCAACAGTTAGAACTCTGTATGGAACAACTGACTGGTTTAAGATCGAGAAAAAAGTATGACAGGGCTGTCTGCTGTCACCCTGTTTGTTTAACCTATATGCTGAGCACATGAGAAATGCTGGGTTGCATGAGTTAAAAGCTGGAATCAAGATAGGTGGGAGAAACATCAACAGTCTCATGTGCGAATGATTTGCTTTCTAATTGCATAAAGCAAAGAGGAACTAAAGAGCCTCTTGAGGGTGAAGGAGAGTGAAAGAGCTGGCTTAACTAAATATTAAGAAAACTAATATGGCATTCGGACCCATTACTGCATAGCAAATAGGGGAGAAGGTGGAAGTAGTGACAGATTTCCTCTTGGGTTCCAAAATCTCTGTGGACGGTGACTGCAGCCATGAACTCAGAAGACGATTGCTTCTTGGCAGGAAAGCGATGACAAACCTAGACAGTGTGTTGAAAAGCAAAGACATTACTCTGCCAACAAAGGTCCATATAGTCAAGGTTATGGTCTTCTCAGTGGTCACGTGTGGTTGTGAGAGTTGTACGGTAAAGAAGGCAGAGAATGCCAAAGAATTGATGCCATCGAACTGTGGTGCTGGAGAAGACTCCTGAAAGTCCCTTGGGCAGCAAGGAGATCAAACTAGTCAATCTTAAGGGAGATCAACCCTGAATAGTCATTGGAAGGACTGATGCTGAAGCTCTCCAGTATTTTGGTCATCTGATGCAAACAGATGACTCTTTGGAAAAGTTCGTGATGCTGGGAAAGATTGAGGGCAGGAGAAGAGGGTGTCAGAGGATGAGATGTCTGGATGGCATCACCAATGCAATGAACACGAACTTGGGCAAAGTCCGGGAGATGGTGAGGGACAGGGATGCCTGGTATACTGCAGTCCACGGGGTCTCAAAGAATAGGACACAACCGGGTGACTGAACAACAACAACAACAAAGAATAAAATATTCTACTTTAAGGGCATTGAAGATCTAATGAGGTAGGAAGGAACCCTTGGTCCAAGATCTGGCAGAAGATGAAAACCCAAAGAAGGGAGCCTAACACTTGAGGTTATTTTTCCCCAGTAGCTTTTGTGAATCCTGAAGAAGTGGTTAAGAGGCTGAGTAGTATTTTTGACAGTACCAGTGAGCTAAGAGGACAAAAGATAGAGATTGGGCTTCCCTGGTGGCTTGGTGGTAAAGAATCTGCCTGCAGTGCAGGAGACCCGGGTTTGATCCCTGGATTGGGAAGGTCTGGAAAAGGAAATAGCTATTCAGTCCAGTGTTCTTGCTTGGAGAATTACATCGACAGAGTAGCCTGGAGTGCTACAGTACATGGGGTTGCAAAGAGTTGGACACAACTGAGTGACTAACACTTTCACTTTCAGGACCTACCAGGTGTGGGGTATCTCTTAAACATGCTGGTCTTTGGGATGAAAACTTAAAGAGCTACAGCTTGGGAATAAGGGTAAATAAGCAGGTAAATCAGCTCTGATACAGGGTGAATCATACTTTTGAGTCATGAGGTCCAGAAAAAAATGTCAGTCCCTGGGTTAGTCTAGTACCCCCAGCCATATGGCAGAAGCAAATGAAAATCTCTGAAGGATTTATTTCTTAGGCTTCAAGATTTTTGCATAAGGAGTTAGTTAAATATCACATTCAGCTTATAATTAAAGATGGCCAGCATTACAGGGAAACTGGACAACATGAATGAGAACCAAAGAGAAGCAATAAGAGAAACAATCATCAGAGCTTCATTTATTGTAATTATTATTAGATAGAGACTATTTTTTATTATTTGATAGAATTATGGTTGATTTAGAATGTTATATTAATTTCTGGTGTATTGCAAAGTGGTTCAATTGTTCATATGTATACTCTTCCAGATTTTTTCCATTATAGTTTACTATAAGATACTGAATATAGCTGTCTGTGCTATTTACAGTAGGACCTTGTTGTTTATCTGTTTTATGTATAGTAGTTTGTATGGACAGAGACTTTAAATGACAGTGTTTATGATTTTCTTGGAGGATGAGAGACAGGGTTGAATATTTTAGTAGAGAATTGGGAACTATGAAAATTGAAATAAAATATCTGGAAAAGAACTAAGTAGAAATTCTCAAATGGAAATGTATAATCCTGAATTAAAAACTAAATAAATGTGCTTAATAACAGTTTAGATCCTAAAGAAGACCAAACTTATGATCTTGGAAATAAGTCAGAAGAAAATACAATGAAAAAGGGAAAGAAATTTTTTTTAAAAATTTTTATTTTTTATTTTTCAGTGGGTTTTGTCATACATTGATATGAATCAGCCATAGAGTTACACGTATTCCCCATCCCGATCCCCCATCCCACCTCCCTCTCCACCCGATTCCTCTGGGTCTTCCCAGCCCACCAGGCCCGAGCACTTGTCTCATGCCTCCCACCTGGGCTGGTGGTCTGTTTCACCACAGATAATATACATGCTGTTCTTTCGAAACATCCCACCCTCCCCTTCTCCCACAGAGTTCAAAAGTCTGTTCTGTACTTCTGCGTCTCTTCTTCTGCCCTGCATATAGGGCCATCGTTACCATCTTTCTAAATTCCGTATATATGTGTCAGTATACTGTAATGTTCTTTATCTTTCTGGCTTACTTCACTCTGTATAATGGGCTCCAGTTTCATCCATCTCATTAGAACTGATTCAAATGAATTCTTTTTAACGGCTGAGTAATATTCCATGGTGTATATGTACCACAGCTTCCTTATTCATTCGTCTGCTGATGGGCATCTAGGTTGCTTCCATGTCCTGGCTATTATAAACAGTGCTGCGATGAACATTGGGGTGCACGTGTCTCTTTCAGATCTGGATTCCTCAGTGTGTATGCCCAGAAGTGGTATTGCTGGGTCATATGGTAGTTCTATTTCCAGTTTTTTAAGAAATCTCCACACTGTTTTCCATAGTGGCTGTACTAGTTTGCATTCCCACCAACAGTGTAAGAGCGTTCCCTTTTCTCCACACCCTCTCCAGCATTTATTGCTTGTAGACTTTTGGATAGCAGCCATCCTGACTGGCGTGTAATGGTACCTCATTGTGGTTTTGATTTGCATTTCTGATAATGAGTGATGTTGAGCATCTTTTCATGTGTTTGTTGGCCATCTGTATATCTTCTTTGGAGAAATGTCTGTTTAGTTCTTTGGCCCATTTTTTGATTGGGTCATTTATTTTTCTGGAATTGAGCTTCAGGAGTTGCTTGTATATTTTTGAGATTAATCCTTTGTCTGTTTCCTCATTTGCTATTATTTTCTCCCAATCTGAGGGCTGTCTTTTCACCTTACTTATAGTTTCCTTTGTTGTGCAAAAGCTTTTAAGTTTCATTAGGTCCCATTTGTTTATTTTTGCTTTTATTTCCAATATCCTGGGAGGTGGGTCATAGAAGATCTTGCTGTGATTTATGTCGGAGAGTGTTTTGCCTATGTTCTCCTCTAGGAGTTTTATAGTTTCTGGTCTTACATTTAGATCTTTAATCCATTTTGAGTTTATTTTTGTGTGTGGTGTTAGAAAGTGTTCTAGTTTTATTCTTTTACAGGTGGTTGACCAGTTTTCCCAGCACCACTTGTTAAAGAGATTGTCTTTTTTCCATTGTATATCCTTGCCTCCTTTGTCGAAGATAAGGTGTCCATAGGTTCATGGATTTATCTCTGGGCTTTCTATTCTGTTCCATTGATCTATATTTCTGTCTTTGTGCCAGTACCATACTGTCTTGATGACTGTGGCTTTGTAGTAGAGTCTGAAGTCAGGCAGGTTGATTCCTCCAGTTCCATTCTTCTTTCTCAAGATTACTTTGGCTATTCGAGGTTTTTTGTATTTCCATACAAATTGTGAAATTATTTGTTCTAGTTCTGTGAAAAATACCGTTGGTAACTTGATAGGGATTGCATTGAATCTATAGATTGCTTTGGGTAGAATAGCCATTTTGACAATATTGATTCTTCCAATCCATGAACACGGTATGTTTCTCCATCTGTTTGTGTCCTCTTTGATTTCTTTCATCAATGTTTTATAGTTTTCTGTGTATAGGTCTTTTGTTTCTTTAGGTAGATATACTCCTAAGTATTTTATTCTTTTTGTTGCAATGGTGAATGGTATTGTTTCCTTAATTTCTCTTTGTTTTTTCATTGTTAGTATGTAGGAATGCAAGGGATTTCTGTGTGTTAATTTTATATCCTGCAACTTTACTATATTCATTGATTAGCTCTAGTAACTTTCTGGAAGAGTCTTTAGGGTTTTCTATGCAGAAGATCATGTCATCTGCAAACAGCGAGAGTTTCACTTCTTCTTTTCCTATCTGGATTCCTTTTATGTCTTTTTCTGCTCTGATTGCTGTGGCCAATACTTCCAACACTATGTTGAATAGTAGTGGTGAGAGTGGGCATCCTTGTCTTGTTCCTGATTTCAGAGGAAATGCTTTCAATTTTTCACCATTGAGGGTGATGCTTGCTGTGGGTTTGTCATATATAGCTTTTATTATGTTGAGGTATGTTCCTTCTATTCCTGCTTTCTGGAGAGTTTTAATCATAAATGAGTGTTGAATTTTGTCAAAGGCTTTCTCTGCATCTATTGAGATAATCATATGGTTTTTATCTTCCAATTTGTTAATGTGGTGTATTACATTGATTGATTTGCGGATATTAAAGAATCCTTGCATTCCTGGGATAAAGCCCACTTGGTCATGGTGTATGATTTTTTTAATATGCTGTTGGATTCTGTTTGCTAGAATTTTGTTAAGGATTTTTGCATCTATGTTCATCAGTGATATTGGCCTGTAGTTTTCTTTTTTTGTGGCATCTTTGTCTGGTTTTGGAATTAGTCAGAAGAAAATACAATGAAAAAGGGAAAGAAATTTTTTAAAAAGTTAAAAAGATAAGAGCAGTTTTATGTTAATTGAACACCAGGAGAGAAGAGAGAGGATATGGGGCTAAACAAATATGTGAGGAGACAATTGCTGAGAATTTTCAAAAATTGATGAAAGATACCAATTCAGAGATTTAAGAGCCCAGTTCAGTTCAGTTTAGTCACTTAGTCATATCTGATTCTTTGTGACCCCATGGACTGCAGCATGCTAGGCTTCCCTGTACATCACCAGCTCCCAGAGCTTACTCAAACTCCTGTCCTAGAGGCGGTGATGCCATCCAACCATCTCATCCTCTGTTGTCCTCTTCTTCTCCTGCCCTCAATCTTTCCCAGCCTCAGGGTCTTTTCCAGTGAGTCAGTTCTTCGCATCAGGTGGCCAAAGTATTGGAGTGTCAGCTTCAGCATGAGTCCTTCCAATGAATATTCAGGACTGATCTCCTTTAGGATGGACCAGTTGGATCTCCTTGTAGTCCAAGGGACTCTCAAGAGTCTTCTCCAACACCACAGTTCAAAAGCATCAGTTTTTCGGTGCTCAGCTTTCTTCACAGTCCAACTCTCACATCCATACATGACTACTGGAAAAACCATAGCCTTGACCAGACGGACCCTTGTTGACAAAGTAGTGTCTGTGCTTTTTAATATGCTGTCTAGGTTGGTCATAACTTTCTTTCCAAGGAGTAAGCGTCTTTTAATTTCATGGCTGCGGTCACCATCTGCAGTGATTTTGGAGCCCCAAAATGTAAAGTCTGACACTGTTTCCACTGTCTTCCCATCTATTCCCCATGAGGTGATGGGACCAGATTCCATGATCTTAGTTTTCTGAATGTTGATCTTTAAGCCAGCTTTTTCACTCTCCTCTTTCACTTTCATCAAGAGGCTTTTTAGTTCTTATTCACTTTCTGCCATAAGTGTGGTGTCTTCTGCTTATCTTAGGTTATTGATATTTCTCCCAGCAATTTTGATTCCAGCTTGTGCTTCTTGCAGCCCAGCATTTCTCATGATATACTCTGCATAGAAGTTAAATAAGCAGGGTGACAATATACAGCCTTGACGTACTCCTTTTCCTATTTGGAACCAGTCTGTTGTTCCATGTCCTGTTCTAACTATTGCTTCCTGACCTGCATGCACATTTCTCAAGAGGCAGGTCAGGTGGTCTGGTATTCCCATCTCTTTCAGAATTTTCCACAGTTTATTGTGATTCACATAGTCAAAGGCTTTGGCATAGTCAATAAAGCAGAAATAGATGTTTTTCAGGAACTCTGTTGCTTTTTCAATGATCCAGTGGATGTTGGCAATTTGATCTCTGGTTCCTCTGCCTTTTCTAAAACCAGCTTGAACATCTGGAAGTTCACGGTTCACGTATTGCTGAAGCCTGGCTTGGAGAATTTTAAGCATTACTTTACTAGTGTGTGAGATGAGTGCAATTGTGTGGTAGTTTGAGCATTCTTTGGCATTGCCTTTCTTTGGGATTGGAATGAAAACTGACCTGTTTCAGTCCTGTGGCCACTGCTGAGTTTTCCAAATTTGCTGTCATTTTGAGTGCAGCACTTTCACAGCATCATCTTTCAGGATTTGAAATAGCTAAGCTGAAATTCCATCACCTCCACTAGCTTTGTTCGTAGTGATGCTTCCTAAGGCCCACTTGACTTCACATTCCATGTAGCTACCATATAGGACAGTGCATGTCTAGGATAACCACTGTAAAAATAGTAAAATAAATATGTACGTTCCATCCACAGACAGAAAACCAAAATGGAAATATGAGAATAATCAATTTAGAAAAAGGTAGGAAGATGAGAAAAATAAGTGTGGAACTGGCAAGACAAATGTTGAAAATACAGTAGAATGCACAATGCTGGATGTTGGAGTTAAACTCCAGTAATATCCCTAGTATTGCTCAGCTGTAAAGAATTCGCCTGCCATGTGCGTCGACCTGGGCTCCATCTCTAGGTTGGGATGATGCCCTGGAGAAGGGAACGGCTACCCACTCCAGTATTCTGGCCTGGAGAATTCCATGGACTCTATAGTTTGTGGGGTGGCACAGAGTCAGACAGGACTGAACAACTTTCACTTCAGTATGATTAAGTATAATATATGAGACTGGATTAAATGCTCTAACAGTTAAATGATAAATACTATCTTACTGTATGAAAAAACACCCAGCTGCATACAGTTCGAACACATCTGAAGTACAACAACATATAAAAATTGAAAGTGAAAGGAGTGAAAAATATATTCCATGTAAATACCAGTCAAAAAATTGGTATATTTGTGTTAACATCATGTGGTTGTGGTTGTAGTGTAGTCATGTCCAACTCTTGCACCCCATAGACTGTAGCCTCCCAGGCTCCTCTGTCCTTGGAATTCTCCAGGCAAGGATACTGGAGTGGGTTGCCATGCCCTTCTCCAGGGGATCTTCCTGACCCAGGGATGAAACCTGAGTGGGTCACCATTTCCTTATCTAATATTAACATCATAGTAGAATTTAAAGCAGAAAATACCTGAGATAAAGAGAGGTACTTCAAGATGAAAAAATCATTAATTGAACCAGGAAAGTATTCAAGGATTTGGTTTGTAGTTAATTACGTAGGCTGAAAATATACCAAGCCAAAATTGCTAGAAATAGAAGAAGATATAGAAATTTCCATTATAGTGGGAGATTTTGGCTTTCTTCTTTTTTTAACAATAAGCTGACAAGAAAACCAGTAAGGATACAAAAAATATGAATAACACAAACTGGACCTAGTATATTTATTTGAAATGTTGCACCCAAAACTCTCAGGTTACTTGTTGTTTTCAAACATACAGAAAACATTTACAAAATTGACAAAACTTGACCATAAAGCAACTTTCAACATGTTTCAGATTGAGATTATATTGAGTCTGTTCTCTGATCACCTTACAATTAAACTAGAGATTAGTAATCAAAAGATAAAGATATTAGGAAACGGTGAAAAACCATGCATCTAAGAATCCATTTTGAGAAATTAGGAAAAGAACAACTTAATTTACTTAATTTCCCAACTTAAGTCTATTTTACCCAAATAACAGAATAAAAGAAGTAATAATAAAAGCAGCAGTTATTTAGAACAGACGTTCAATAGCAACATGCCAAAACTTTGTCCTTTAAAAAGGTGTGTAAAATTAGCCTCAGACTGATCAAATAAGAAACACCAATAACAGATATGAATGAAAAGTGGGGCTTCTGCATAAATTTTAATGTCATTGATAAATCGCAGAAGGATATTTATGAACAAAATGTATGACAATAGATGACAATTTAGATGACATAGACAGAATCCTAGAAAAACATTGTCAAATTGTACACAAAAAGGAATTAGGAAACATCAGTACTCTGGTCATTATCAATCCATAATAAAAATGTTCACTCAAAGGAAATTCAAAGGCTAAATGGTTTTATAAGCATATTCTTATAAACATTTAGGAAAAATAATATGAAAACTTTTACAGTTACCTTACCCAATTATGGAAATATTTGAGTGTGCAACCCTTGCCTAAGGTAATGCCTTTTGCATTTTAGTGATATTTTTAGGGTTGGTTGCTATCAGTCAGAACTTTTCTCATGCTTTCATTCACAAATGCTTACTGACTGTATTTTGAATGTTATATGTGTATTGGAAGCATTTTATATACATAAATGAACAAAATATGTATCTAGTTGTACTGAGGTTAATGTCTAATGAAGGGGACAGATGTTTCTACATAAAATAAAAAGTATAGTTTAGTGTGAAAAGTTCTTCACAAAAGGAGGCATAGAGTGCTCTGGGAGCAGTGCAGAGGGACATCTGGTTGTCTGGAGAAGGCTTCAGTGGATAGATGATGTTTGAGTTAAGCCCTAAAAGGTGAGTATTAACTTGCTATGCCAATGAGAAGGAATATTTAGGAAGAATTAGCAAAATGTGTGTAAAATATCAAGAATCTCGGCTATTGGAGAGTTTATTGCATGCAATTCAGATGAAATATGGGGTAAGAAAGAAAACAGAAGGAAGGAAGGTAAGGGCTTATCTCAAGAACCTTTTATGCCATGTTAAAGATAAACTGGACCACGGTCAAGCCTTTTAAGTGAAACTGCAACATGGTCAAGTTTTTGTTTTAAAATTATTTTTCCAGTTTAGAGAGGAGATTGAAACGGGAATTAGAAATGAAAGTCCAAAGTAAAGGCTTTGGTTTTGGCCTAGTGTTGAGCTGTTTATGGCATCAGTTTGTCAACAAGTTTTGTTTACTTTTTGTGACTACATTTTGGTTTTGATAGAGATTGTCATAGAATGTGAATGCAACACATGAAATTAGTTCAATATTTAGAAAAAGTGGAAGACAATCTTATTCTAGACCAATCAGATTGGAAATTGATACTTGTATATGTAGATTTCTTTTTCTCTGGAGCTGATCAGAAACAACTGTTTATAATAGCAAGGTACTGATTTTAGCAAAACAGGAAATGTATCTTCTACAGACCCACCTAGATTTAGCATACTGAGACAGAGGAAATTGTTTATCTTTGCAATACACTCTTTTTTTTTAATTGAAGTATAATTGATGTACAACATTTTATTACTTTCAGGTATATAACCTAATGTTTTCATGTTTGTATATAGTGAAATGATTACCACAAGAAGTCTGATTAATATACATCGCCATACATAGTTCAAAATATTTTTTTTCTTGTGATGATAGCTTTTAAGATCTACGTTTAACAACTTTCAAATGCAATATAATAGTAACCATGCCATATGTTACATCCCCATGACTTAATTTTTTAACTGAAAGTTTGTACCTTTTAATTCTCTTCACCCATTTCACCTGCTCTCCCACTGTTCACCTTTGGCAATCACCAGTTTGTTCTGTGTGTGTGTGCGTGTGTGTGTGTGTGTGTGTGTGTGTGTGTGTGTGTATGTATGTATGTATTTTTAAAAATTCCGCATATAGGTGAGATTGTATGGTATTTGTCTCTATCTGACTTATTTCATATAGCATAATGCGCTCACGGTCCATTTATGTTGCTGCAGATGGCAAGATTCCATTCTTTTTTTAATGACCAAATAACATTCCATTGAATGTGTCATACATACAGACACACACACATTTTATCTGTTTGTTTGCCGATGGGAACCTAGGTTGCTTCCATATCTTGGCTATTGTAAATAATGCTGCAGTGAACATGGGGGTGAATATATTTTTTCCAGTTAGTGTTTTCATTTTCTTTTATTTTTTTAAAACTTGAGGACAGGATTGAGTCTTATTGAAATGAACACGGATGAGTGTGTAGTAGGTATTTAAACTGTGTGCTGAATGAACAAAGGTGGATAAAGAGAAATTAGCAGCAAAGGAATCTGACATCTATTTGAAGGGAAAGTCCCAAAAGCAAAATGGATATTTTTCATGGGAGGTGGGGGAAAGACAAGTAGGATATGCTGTGTTTAGAAACCATTGTGTCCTCTGACCTTGACTTTACCACATAAGCAGGATCATTTTGTAGTCACATTATTTTTGCTTAAAATTTGTCAGTGAACTTTCTGAAGGAGCTGAAACCATTTAAAAATAATTTTTCCAGTGTTTTTATACTAATCTGATTTGTTTTTGTTTCTGTTTTAGGAAACACTCCTTTACATCTTGCTGTGATGTTAGGAAATAAAGGTTAGTAGATATTTTCTTTTTTTGTTGTTGTATAGTCATGTATAATCAGTTTTATTACTGCAGATGGTGACTGCAGCCATGAAATTAAAAGACACTCCTTGGAAGGAAAGTTATGAACAACTTAGACAGCATATTAAAAAGCAGAGATATTACTTTGCCAACAAAGGTCCGTCTAGTCAAGGCTATGGTTTTTCCAGTAGTCATGTATGGATGTGAAAGTTGGACTTTAAAGAAAGCTGAGCGCCGAAGAATTGATGCTTTTGAACTGTGGTGTTGGAGAAGACTCTTGAGAGTCCCTTGGACTGCAAGGAGATCCAACCAGTCCATCCTTAGGGAGATCAGTCCTGGGTGTTCATTGGAAGGACTGATGTTGAAGCTGAAACTCCAGTACTTTGGCCACCTGATTCGAAGAGCTGACTCATTGGAAAAGGCCCTGAGGCTGGGTGGGATTGAGGGCAGGAGAAGAAGGGGACAACAGAGGATGAGATGGCTGGATGGCATCACCGACTCAATGGAGATGAGTTTGAGTAAACTCCGGGAGTTGGTGATGGACAGGGGGGCCTGGCGTGCTGCAGTCCATGGGTCGCAAAGAGTCATACACAACTGAGTGACTGAACTGAACTGAATCAATTTTAAACTGATCTCACTCATGTATAGTCAGTTTTAAAATTTTAAGACGAGTTTTATGTTTTGAATTTTAAAACATTCACCTGATTATTTGATTTGCTAATTGAGTCTAGGATTCAGTATATTACAAAACACAAATACTTTCTCATTTTTCTTAGCACTTTTTTCAAAGAGTTAGTGGATGTCTTATACTAACCTTTATACCTTTTGAAACTTTTTTTCTTGTTTGGTTATGTTTCAAGTAAGTATAATATCAGGAGACTCTTGTTTCCAAATATTAAGTTTTATTAATTATTATAATATTTTTAGTATTCATAGTTTAATAAAATTCTTTAATATGGGCTATTTTTTATAAACTCATAAGTCTAGGATTATTATGTTAGATAATAAAAAGTTAGTACTTGTTTATTCTTCAGAACAAAAAAACAGCTCATAGACAGATGGTTTAAAAAAAATCTCCTTTTAAAAAAAAAAAAATTTATTTATTTATTTGGCTGCACTGGGTCTTAGTTGCAGCATGTGAGATCTTAGTTCCCAGACCAGGGATGGAATTTCTGCCCTCTGCAGGGGGAGCATGGAGTCTTAGCCACGGAAGCATGGAGCCTTAGCCATTGGACCACCACGGAAGTCCCAAAAGATCTACTTTTTAAGCCTATCCCTAGATGCCGTAATTATCTAGATTCTGGATTCCCAGTTATCTTGAAAAGTGAGGATTCTAGGTAGCTGACTGGCAACCTTCTGAGTGCTCGATTTTAAAATTTTGGATGTGTTTGATAAAAATCTTTGGAAAGCATATACTGTTGAATTTTTAAACAAGATAATTTTTTAACACTTTTCTGATGTTCTAACCATATCATGAACATCTGTTATTGTTGTATACTATAAAATAGCTGTTGCTGTGAAGTTTGATCTGAAAGATATTACTAAAACTTGCTTTGTTGAAAAACAAAATTTTTTTGCTAGTTTAAGTTCATGTGTTTATGTGAAACATGACTTGTAGGAAATTTAATTTAGATTTTAATACTACATAAATTGCCCACCTGATGCTAAGAGCTGACTCATTGAAAAAGACCCTGATGCTGGGAAAGACTGAAAGCAAAAGGAAAAAAGGGCAGCAGCGGATGAGATGGTTAGATAGCATCACCGACTTAGTGGACATGAATTTGAACAAACTCCAGAAGATAGTGAAAGACAGGGAAGCCTGGCGTGCTGCAGTCCTTGGGGTTCCAAAGAGTCAGACATGACTTAGGGACTGAACAGCAACAACAAAACTGGAGACTCCAAGTTTTAGTTAGTTATGCTGTTTATTTCCTCCTTACAGAGAAGAGACTCACTCAAGTGACTTTTAAGTAAAGAGAGATTCATTAAGAGGCTATATATTAAATTCAAGCTATGGGGATTATCTATGTCTCAGGAAAAGTAGTAACAAAGATAGTTTGGGAGGTCAGCAATCATTTCCCCCTTCCTCCTTTCTCTTACCTCTTTACTTCCTCCCTCTCTTTCTCTTTCCTTCCTTTCCTCCCTCTCCTCCCCCTGCCTGCAACTTCCTCCTTCCTTCCCTTCATATATGTATGTTTATCTATCCATCTATATCAATCATCTTGTCTGTTTCTTATGGTGTATCTACTGTTCTTTATTTATATATATAGTATTCTGTCTTTTCTTGATTGATTTTTCTCTGTTTATTGAAACTGACGATGACCCAAAATAACTGTTCTAAGTTCCTAAATCTTGAAGGCTTTCTGATTTCAGTGTTCTCCACCAAACAGTTCAATTTCTTAGGTTCCTGAATTTCTTAACAGAAAGTTTGATTGGGCTCGTTCATCTTCAGCCAAGTCACAGTGATGAGTGACTAGCGACCTCATGAACTGTGTTTGGAATATGTAGTTAGTCATATAAAATTAGCTTTAGTGAGACTGACTGGGAGAGAGTTGGGGTAGAGGAGGGTATCAAGAATGCAGAGGAAGAATATTTAGCAGGACTATTGGTAGGGCAGATCATGATAGTCATCTCTAGTATAGCTACCTTGGTGAAAAGAAAGATACAGTTAGCTAAATTTGACCAATAAAGGCTCATACCTTCTTTTGAAGAACATTGGATCAGACTTTAGAAAATAACTGAAATGTATTCACTTACAATGTGCTAGATGCTTTTTCAGGGCTTTATACATGTTTACTCATTTAACATAGCAATCATGTGAGGAAGATACTATCATTGTCCCCATTTTACAGATGAAAAAAGTTAGCTCTGAGATGTTAAGCAACTTTCCCAGGGAGAAGTAGCAGAGTTTTGACTTGAACTTGGAGTATCTTAGGTCAGAGCCTGAATTCCTAATCATTATGGTGACCTGCATTGCTCTGTTTTCACTGTGAAGCATTTGAAAAGAAAATAGTCTAAATCAAAGTTAGCTAACATGTAGCCTGCTTCCCTCCTGTCTTTGTGATAGTCATAATTAATTTGATGCTGTCTAATTGCTGTTCTAAATTTAACACTTTAATAGTAAATATAGATTTATCAGAATTTGAATGTGAAATGAAACATATTTACTGTCCTAGGTCCTAATTTTTGGTGGAGGAAGTTTTGCTATGTTTCTTCATAGGATTTTATCGGTCTATTCAAAATTGTTTCATAGAACATTTGTTTCATAGAACATTTGTTTCATGGGAGATAATTTTAGAGGAAAATAGTGATTTGGAAAATAGTGGCTTAATACATATTAAGCAGTTTTTTTTTTTTTTTTTTTTTTTATTGTGGACCTTCTTAGCACTTTTGAGGTGCTAATATTCATTGTGACATTCTGAATTGGAGCCTTCTATTATAGAGTCATTGTTCCCTGTAGTTATTTGGTATTTTCTCTTTTTTACAAGTATCTTGAGAAACTAGAGTTTTTGGGAAACACTTGGTTAGCTTATTCATGATCTGCAAATAATATCAGTTTTTGCTCTTCCTGAGTCCTTTTCATGAAGAGTAGGTACAGCCGTTAATATACCTATCAACTTATAATTTTCCATTTATATTTTTCCAGTTGTATATTCTTTTTCTACTTTTTCCTATTTGACCCTTTAATATTTTTGGCATTTGGTTGCATAGGCATGAGACTGAAATAGATGGTGGAAGATAAAACATCTACCTTATATTTAATTCTGTACAGCAGTTTTACATTCTACCACTGTTCAGTCTGTGCTACTCTGTTCTCTTTTATCTTCTCCTTTAGAGATATGCTGTGTCTTTAGTGGCTTTATTGTTGAAGGGCACTTTTTGTTTGTATACGTATTTGTAAACACAGTAAAAATTCCCAGGGCATTCAAACATTTGTTGATTGAATTAGAGATACCCTACAACTTACACACTTGTATTTACTTCTTTCACTCATCTTAACCTACTGAATAACCTGTTGTTCACTAGTGAAGTCTTAATTTTTTCTGAATTTCTGGTGGATATATTGGCCAAGTTGGCTAGGAAGATTTTCACTTATGGATTTGAGTTGAAATGGAGAAGAACATTATACTTAAAGGAGATTTCAAGGTACATATATTTTTATATACTACTAGCAGGCTTTCTTAAACACCTTTGTGAAATTTCTGTATTTGTTTTACTTACTTAATATAATTTCCTGCTAGTGTAGATATTTCTTCTATTACTAGGAATAGTGCTAATACCATTCTTCCTCCACCTCAGCTCACTTGCATTACAACTATCATAATACTCTTATTTCCTTCAGAGCACTTAACATTATTTTTTTTAATTTACTACTTAATTATATTTTAACATAATATGTGAGCTCTCTGATTATCTTTCTTCTCACTGCTTATATCTAGGACCTAGCACTTAGAAATGGCATATAATAGGCATTGATATATACATGCTCAAAGACTGATTGAAAGAATGAATCATTCATTTAGGGAATTTAAGTTGGATAGCTATCTTAAACTTCCCATGAGCCTTGTTTCAGATGTTTTGCTGCGTGTTAATATGCTTACTATTTTTAATTTAAGAAAAATTTCCTCAACCTATACAAAGGTATATACCTTAGACTTTTTTCTCCTATTATAGAAAACTTATTCATGTTGTCATATATTATGTTAGTTCTTATTGTAAGACTTGCTTCAGATTACCACATGTCCTCAATGTTAAATGTTGGACGTGCCCCAGCCCCTGAGTTGGAAACAGCAAGTATTATATAGATAAAACAGTTGAAACCACAAAATCCATTGATGAAGTACTATGTAAATTAATTTTCCCATGAATAACTGGAAATGTTGACAGTGATGATTTAAAACCACCACCCCTAAACTTACCGGCTAAGATCCAAGAGGCTGAGATCCCTCAGTGCATCCTAAAATATTCAGTGTTGAGAATTCCCTGGTGGTCCAGTGGTTAAAACACCATGCTTCCATTGCAGGGGGTGCAGGTTTGATCCTGGTTGGGGAACTAACATCCTGCATGGGAAACTAAGATCCTGTTGCCGTGTGACTAGCCCCCCAAAATCCAGTGTTTTGGGAACTTTTGTCCTGATCATAGATTTTTTTTTTTTTTTTTAATGTAATTTTCCTGTCTCTGTGGCAGTCTTCATTGTTCCTCTTAAGTTTCAGCAGACAACTGTGCCTGGGCTGGATGGTGAGCCAAGTATACCTTTTTTAAAAATTACCTTTTTTGATTATTTTATTATCTTTTTACTTTTTTTTCGGTTACTAGAAAGACTATCTAGATTTGTCCTTATAAACAAGTTTTTGTCTCCTTTGAGTATTTTTCTGAACCAAACAAGCTGTAAAATTTGAAAAATAAGGGCTTATGGAAACATCAGTGATTTTTTTTGCAAATACTTTTTTTTCCCCTTGAAATAAATAATGAACTTTCCATTTGACCTTGCAGATAGTCCTCTTCTGGGTCTTATTAGTTAGTAGAAATTTTTGTGTAAATTACTTTTGAGCTTCTTGGGTTATTTTTTATAATATGGAAACATTCTTAAAATATCCTTGGGAACAATTATTAGGAAACATAATATTTTCTTTGCAGAGAGATCCAGTTTATTTTTGGGGAATAGAATAGATAATTTTTGAATCTAAGGATTTGAGATAACATGGTTAGATACATAGGAATTTAAAAAATTACTTAATTTTCTATAGTACGGTGCTTATTTCATAAATCTGTTTATATTAACTTGATACCTTGAATTTTTACATGATTTTTTAATTTAGAGATTCTGAAAATTGCATGATGTTTGATATTATTACCATTCTATGTTTCAGAATGTGCCCATTTACTTTTGGCTCACAATGCTCCAGTAAAGGTGAAAAATGCTCAGGGATGGAGCCCGCTGGCGGAAGCCATCAGTTATGGAGACAGACAGATGAGTAAGCAATATGAATTACTATTGTTGCTATGTATTCTCAAAACATGAAATGATGCATTTGACACATTTTTCTTTTGGTATAACTTTCTATACTTTGAAAAATTTGCAGCTACTTATAAACTTATGTATGAATTATTCTTGACTATATATATATATTACCGTGTATATATAAATGTACCTAAATAAAATATTTAGACATACAAAATTATATTAGTTTCAGTTGTACAATATATTGATTATTTTTGTGTATTGCAAAACAATCACTGCAATAAATCTAGTTAATACCTGTCACCATACATAGTTACAGTACTTCTGTTTTTCTTGTGATGAGAGCTTTTAAGATCTGCTCTTTTAGCAACTTTCAAATATGCAGTACAGTATTATTAACTATCATCATCATGCTGTATGTTATATCCCCATGAATTATTTATTGTATAACTAAATGTTGGTACCTTTTGATTCCCTTTATTTGTCTGTTCCCCCCATCTGCCTGTATACCATGCTCTAATTCTTAACTATACTGAGACCTAGTTGTCTTTTGTCTCTCCAGGAGTTACTCATGGTTTATACAGAGATACATATATATCATTATGATATATTTGTGTAAGAGTAGCTTTAGGATTCTGTTAGCCTCTGTCTTATTTTTGTAGCACATCAAAAGTTAGTTTGGAAAGAAAGAGAGAGCCATGTGTGTTGGTTTGCAACCTTATCAGGAACTGATAGTCTTCATTTGGCTTTCAACTTTGTATTTTTTTTTCCCAGCTCATTAAGTAGCTTAACTTCTCTTGCCTATTTTCAAAGTGGTCCACTCTTTTCCTTTGCAGTACTCAATACACTTTTAAATAATTTTTTAAGAAATTAATTTTTTAAAATGAATCATTTTTTAAATGAAAAAAATCCTTTTTAAAAAAATTAATTAATTTTAATTAGAGGCTAATTACTTTACAATATTGTAGTGGCTTTTGCCATACATTGACATGAATCAGCCTCGGGTGTACATGTGTTCCCCATCCTGAATCCCCCCTCCCACCTCCTTCCCCATCCCATCCCTCAGAGTCATCCCAGTGCACCAGCCCTGACCCTGCCTCATGCATCGAACCTGGACTGGTGATCTGTTTCACAGATGATAACATACATGTATTCAATGCTGTTCTCTCAAATAATCCCACCCTCGCCTTCTCCCACAGAGTCCAAAAGTCTGTTCTTTACATCTGTGTCTCTTTTGCTGTCTCACAGTATCTTTTCCTCATAGTGTATCATAAAAGCTTTGTGAAAGCTCAAGTCATCAATATGTTTCTTATTCATCCTTTCATTTCTGGCGCCTAGAACAGTGCTTGGCACATGTATTTGTTCAATGAATTAATGGAAAAAGTTAAAGCTGCAAGGAAGATTTGAGATTCATCAAGAGTTAAAATTTTTCTGAAAAGTATTATATTAGATTTTTATTTATTTTCACTCTTCTGAGATGCTCAAAACTTTAAAATATTTTTTTAAGGAAGGTAATGACATTCATTGTAGAAAATTAGAAAATTATTGAGGAAAAAAGCTGGTGACTTTTTGGTTACTTGGTGACTCAGTTGGTAAAGAATCCATCTGCAATGCAAGAGACCTGGGTTCGATCCCTGGGTCAGGAAGTTCTCTTGCAGAAGGAAATGGCAACCCACTCCAGTATTCTTGCCTGGAAGATCCCATGGACAGAGGAGCCTGGCTGGCTACTGTCCATGGGGTTGCAAAGAAGTGGACATTATTCAATGACTAAACCATCACCAATGACATTTGTTGTAGAAAATTAGGAAATTTTTAAGGAAAAAAGAGTAATAATTTCACCCAGTGATGACCATTGTTTATATGTTATTATATTTTCTTCTAGTTTATTTTTCTAGTCATGTTATTTTCCTATTTAAAACTCTTTAAAAATTCTTATTCTTAGGATAAAGACCAAAATCTTTTAACTTGGTTTATCACATCTAGTATGGTAATGTCATTTTTTCATCTCCATCCTTATCTTGTTCTTTCCACATGGTTTCTGTTTGTCAGTTACTGACTTCAGTTTCTCATATTCATACATCCTTCCCCTTTTGCCCCAGGTCCTCATAATTCTTCAGACCTCAGTTCAAATATAAGGAAGCCTTCTCTGCCTGTATACTATGCCAAAATGCTACCTGTTACTTCCATTAAGCAGTAAGCTTCATTGGAGTAGGGATTGTCTGTTGTCTCTTAAGTACCTAACATGCATCAGAAACATGGCAGGGATGTGCAATTAACTTTAACGTTGAGGATCTCATTTTCATTGAGGGAGAGAGACCAATGAATATTGTGCAGCATTCTGAAATATTCACAAAGTATTAGAGGGAAGCACATGAGGGTGAAAGTAATTTTGGTTTTGACAAGGTATTTGGTTTATTTAAGCTGAGTCTCAAATGATTTTAAGAGTTAATAAGGCAGATAAGGACATTCTAGGACTTCCTTGGTGGCTCAGATGGTAAAGAATTTCCCTGCCAGTGCAGGAGACCTGGGTTCAATCCCTGGGTTGGGTAGAGCCTTGGAGAAGGGAATGGCTACCCACCCCAGTATTCTTGCCTGGAAAATCCCATGGACAGAGGAGCCTGATGGTCTACAGTCCATGGGGCCGCAAAGAGTTGGACACAACTGAATAACTAACACATATGCAAGGACATTCCAGCCTATGGGAGCAGAATGTGTAGAGGTGTGGAAATATAAAGAACAAGGCCCGTTTTAGGGAACAATGTATACTTCATTGTGGCTCCCTAAATGAGGCTATGTGACTACCATGGTGAAGGCTCCTTTACCATTAAAGGAGCCGCACGGACTGAGATCTGCTTTATGTGCTTTTCAAGGTTTTAATGTCAATCTCTAGTCACTACAAAACCTCAGAAGACTTTAAGGCAGGACTGACATTATTAGATAAACCTGAAGGCTTTTTAATTGAATAGAGAGACAAGAGATTTTTAGAAAATCTTTAAAACAAATGTGGTAAACTTGACTTAAAGAAGAGACAGTGTTTACAAAAGTAAGGGATAGATTAGAAAGATAAATGAAAGAATCAACAGTGGTTGATTGTCTCTTGGATATGGATAGTAATGAAAGGACTTGGAGTAATTCCAAAGTCTTTATCATGGGTCAATGGCTGTCTCATTAATTAATTGATATACAGAAAATAGGGAGAAGAACAATATGGGTTTTGATTAATTCGGGGTTAGGTTTGTTGAGTTTTTTGTAGTATATCCAGGGTGCTCTGCTATGCTGAGTTGCTTCAGTTGTGTCTGACTCTTTGCAACACTATGAACTGTAGTCTGCTGGGGATCTTTGTCCATGGGATTCTCCAGGCAAGAATACTGGAGTGGATTGCTGTGTCCTCCTCCAGGGGATCTTCCCAACCCAGGGATCGAGCCCATGTCTTTTGCTGAGCCACTGGGAAAGTCCAGTATATCCAGGTAGAACTGTCCAAATACAAAAAGGGAAATAGTTAGACTGGAGCATAGAAGGAAGTGGAAGGTAGAAGGTACACATTTAAGTGATACTCAGAGCAGTAGGGTATAACTCCAAAGGCGTTAGACACACAAACTGGAAAATTTAAAAGTACTTTATATGAGGGAAGAAGGAAAGAGAAATTAATTGTGGTTTATTGGAGTTCTTCATTCGCATCTTTGTGTGAATTCTGTCTGTGCGTGTGTGCTCTGTCGCTACAGTCATGTCTGACTCTGTGACCCTATGGACTGTAGCCTGCCAGGTTCCTCTGTCCATGGGATTCTCTAGGCAAGAATACTGTAGTGGGTTGCCATGCCCTCCTCTAGGGGATCTTCCCAACCCAGGGATCAACCCATGTCTCCCGTGGCTCCTGCATTGCTGTCGGATTCTTTACCGCTTAGCCACTGGGGAATCCACATAAATTCTAATACCATCTAAATCCTTTAAAGTGGAGAAGCCACATGAATTCTAACACCATCTAAATCCTCTAAAGCTAATTTTAATTTTCATTCACTGTTAATAAGATTCTTATAATATGGGAGTACAAATATTGACTCCCCCAGATATGCTAATAATTTTGTCTGTGTTCTGAGTGTCTCCGTTGATGTTATATTTTAATGTGAAATCTCATAGAACAGGAATTTCTTTGCACACATCACTATGTTATATGTAGTTGGTGTCACTACATTTTTAATAATATTTGGTCTTTTTAATAATCTTCTATGTATTGAATGTCTTCAGTCAGTTATAGTATATTTAGTTGATGGAAACTATATAGTTTCTGCTTTTAATTAAGATACCTTTTCTTTTTAGGAAATTAATTATTTTTGTTCTTTATGTGAAGGGGGATCTGTTTGAATCTGAAGTAAAGGTAGATTGAATAAACATTTATTAAACTATTTGCATTTATAGTGGAGAAAAATTATAGAAAGTATTCTACTATACTTAGATAATATAGATTTGATATTAAATTATAACAAACATGAAGGTTAGTCAGAGTCATATAAATTTGAGTCTGTAAAGAATCCTAATTTATCTAGGTAATTGGTCCTTAGACTATTTGGATTTTATAGACCAGAAAAGAATTTTATTTGAGGATTGATGTAGGTAGCTGAAGTTTTCATTTTAGCATCAGTTCAGTTCAGTCGCTCAGTCGTGTCTGACTCTTTGTGACCCCATGAACCACAGCACGCCAGGCCTCCCTGTCCATCACCAACTCCTGGAGTTTACCCAAACTCATGTCCATTGAGTCCGTGATGCCGTCCAACCATCTTATCCCCTGTCGTCCCCTTCTCTTCGTGCCCTCAATCTTTCCCAGCATCAGGGTCTTTTCAAATGAGTCAGCTCTTCCCATCAGGTGGCCAAAGTATTGGAGTTTTAGCTTCAACATCAGTCCTTCCAAAGAACACCCAGGACTGATCTCCTTTAGGATGGACTGGTTGGATCTCCTTGCAGTCCAAGGGACTCTCAAGAATCTTCTCCAACACCACAGTTCAAAAGCATTAATTCTTCTGCACTCAGCTTTCTTTATCGTCCAAGTCTCACATCCATACATGACTACTGGAAAAACCATAGCCTTGACTAGGTGGACCTTTGTTGACAAAGTAATGTCTGTGCTTTTTAATATGCTGTCTAGGTTGGTCATAACTTTCCTTCCAAGGAGTAAGTGTTTTTTCATTTCGTGGCTGCAGTCACCATCTGCAGTGATTTTGGAGCCCAAAAAAATAAAGTCAGCCACTGTTTCCACTGTTTCCCCATCTATTTGCCATGAAGTGATGGGACTGGCTGCCATGATTTTAGTTTTCTGAATGTTGAGCTGTAAGCCAACTTTTTCACTCTCCTCTTTCACTATGTATTGATGTATACATTCTCCACCCCACTAATACATTTTTTATCTTATTTTATTCAAGGCTAATATTTTCCCTTATGTCAGTAAATGTGAGAGATTGAGTTTGCTGGTATATTTTAGACCTTCATTCTAGTAAACAAAACCCCTATTACCTAATTGCAGGCATGGTAGTAAGCAGTTTATATTGAGCCTCTATAGTAACTCTTTATAGTAGATTTTACTTGAGATTTACTGTAGATTTTAATATAGATTTATTCTTACTTGACAAATGAAAAAAAGAAATTGAAGTTTAGGAAAATTAAATAAGTGTTCCATATTGACACAGCTAATAAGTAGTAAAGCTGTGGTTTGCACTTAAACAATTTGTCTAAATATCTGTTAACTATTGAGAAGACACTGTGGAGGGTTTCAGGGTTTTTGTTTAGAGTCAGAAGTTCTTTTTACAGATAGAATAGGGTTCATTTTAGTATTTTTTATGCTATGTTGGTAGTATGTGAGAAAAAGTACAGTCTTAAGTGAAAGAACACATGTAACTGGTAACATTCTGTAGATAATTACATTTTTAGAAAAATAATATCTAGTATGATTTTTGAGATTTTCTATCTTTGAGATCATCTTTTAGATCAGTGTTAACAACAGGACATTGCATCATCTGACTGAGGTTGGAAATCTTGACTCAGTCAGATGAAGCCTTGCTGATAATTAAAGATCACCAAAGCTAGTATGACTGGAAGTTGATGTTGAGGTATCTCCTTTCATTTTTTCTTGAGGACCATAACAGCTTTGCCAAAGGTATTATCTAACGTATTCATAATATCTGTATTATATCTGTGTGTAATAAGCCAGTAGTGTTTCTTAGCATGGTGACATTTTTTTTCACAGTTTTTTTTTTGAGGTATAATTAGCAGTCTAACATGGCAAAATTTATTTTAAATTAAATTTTTTTTTTTAATTTAAATTTTAGTTACAGCTCTTTTAAGGAAGCTTAAGCAGCAATCCAGGGAAAGTGTTGAAGAAAAACGACCTCGATTATTAAAAGCCCTGAAAGAGGTAAGCTGAATTTCTTGACTGATTTTGTACCTGAACTGTAATTGCAAGTGTACTTTTAAGCATTTAAAAAATACAGTTTAATTTTTCGCTAATTATTAAGGGTCAAGAAATAGTAAAAATCCTGCTTCAATTAAGCAGTAATGACATTAAGAAATACTGATTATAGTGTGTAATTTTATGGGAAGCATTATTTGCTTTGAACTTAGGAGGTAGATAAAGAATTATTGCTTTAAATAAATTAGGTAACAGCTCTAAGAAAAAAGAAGGTAAGTGATAATTAATGGAAGTAATTTTTCTTTGTCCTTTGGATTCAAAAATTTCCTATGGGCAAAAGCCTCTACTGCTAGTAGGGGCAGTTTGCATTTTCTGTATATAACAAAACTTTATCTATCCTACTTCATGGTGGTAGAGCTGGGTGTAGTGGTACAGAAAGGGAGAGAGGTTTGTTTTCTGTTTTTTTTTCCTCTTTATTTTGGATGCCTGAAAAAACTGTGGGAGAAAGACCTATGACTGTGTCTTCTTTTAGGTATGCTATTTTTTGAAATCTCAAGGGATAAAATTTTTTGAGACTATTTGATTAATAGTTCCTTGAACAGATATAGTTTTTGTTGTTTAGCTTCTAATTTAAAAAATAAAAACATTGTCTATAGATAATATGATGACATATTATTTCAGATTTAGAAAACTTGTGTTCTCACTTTATAGGAAAAAAAGTTTCTGTTGCAGTGAGTGATTTTATTAGATCATTATAAGCCTACACAATAATCATTTTAGAAGTTTTTTTATAACACTTCTAAAGTTATTAACTATTTTCACAATACTACTCATTTTGTTTTGGTTATACTGAGAAGTGGAATATTTATTGATGCAAATTTAAATGCCTATCAGTTTTATGTGATTAAAATGTTCCTGTAAAATCTAGAGTGGTATGTATTTTCCTTTGTAGATAAGTGTAGTAATGTCTGCTATTGTAATATTATTTTAAGTAATAACCATACATATATATTTTGGTTCTTTCTCCAACACCATAATTGAAATTATTTCCTATTTCTGTCTGTATATCTTTAATGGTTACAGATTTTTTTTAAAGCAAAATGTTAAGTAGGTATAAGAGCTGTTGACTAAGGTATGCATTTACTAATTATATATATTTCATTTCTCAGCTAGGTGACTTTTATCTCGAACTTCACTGGGATTTTCAAAGCTGGGGTAAGAATGTGCTATGTTTTACTGTAAAATATGTAGGTATGCAAAAATGCAAGTGCAAAAATAACTATTATATAGAAATGTTAAAATAACCAATACTTGCCATAAAGAAATTTAAATATTTTTCATCCTGTTGAATATAATGGTTATAAAACCCAGTGTGTGTATGAGTCGCTCAGTTCTGTCCAATTCTTTGAGACCCCATGGACTATAACTTGCTCGTCTCCTCTGTCCATGGAATTCTCCAGGCAAGAATACTGGAGTGGGTTGCTATTCCCTTCTCCAGTGGATCTTCCCAAACTAGGGATTGAACCCAGGTCTCCCACAGTGCAGGCAGATTGTTTACTGTCTGAGCCACCGGGGAAGCCCATAAAGCCCTATAGGAATATTTCATTATCCCAACCTGATTATTAACTTCCATCATTATTTTTTTAAGGTAAAAAATTGTCTTATTTAAAAACGAAATGCTGGTTCAAATATAATAATTTAACGTGAGGAATTTTCAGAGAGAAGAGACGAATAACTATGGGATTATTAGATTACCGAATTTAGGGAAATTTGACATACAGTATTTAGATACCTAAATGTGAAGAATTCGGTTAACATTAATTGATTTTGTCTATTTTGTCATCTTTCAATCACTTTTGCTGCTTTTATTGCATACTTTATAACCACTGTCTTAACACACTGTTGGGTTGCACACTGTTCCACTTATTTATAAAAGATGTTAATTCCTAGATATTTTATAGTCATTTTTTATTTACCTCGGTAAGGTAAGTTTTCTCTCTTCCTCATTTTAAACATGAGTCTACTTAGGAAACTTTTTTTTTTTTTTTTTTACTTAGGAAACTTTTGTGTCCAAATAGGAAGTTTGATCCTAGTGACCTGTACTTTACTAAATAAATAACTATGCAAACAACTGACTTTTGGGTTAAACATTTTTTAATGTAAACTATATATAAATTGGATATAGTGTGCTTATGTGTGTTTTTTAAAGCATCTGAATTAATCTTTATAATATAAACATTTGAATGCTTATCAACAAAATAATCATAAAAATAAATCTTAAAATAATCATAACAATAAATCATATACTGACAGAGACCACTCTGGAGATGACTATTAATGTTTTATATGAATATTTTCAAACTCTTTTCAATGCTTATGACCATGTGTTTGTACACACATATAAATATATATATATAGCCTCAGCATTAGTTTTTTAAATGAAATCACACAGTTATTATGCATTTTGTCATTTTTACTTAATCTATCATAAATATCTTATATTCTAGTTCATGAAGAAGTACTTCCTTTTACAAAAAACAGCAGCATAATACTTTATGAGATGGGTGATTAAGATGTTTCTGTTTATTTAATCTCTAAATATGAAATTCTAATCCCTAAATATAATCAGTTACAACTTTAGCTTATCAGGCTGGTTTTGGTTCCATCAAAATCACACTACGGGAGTTCCCTGGTGGTCTAGTGGTTAGGATTCTGGGCTTTCACTCCTGTTGTAGGTGGTGGTGGTGTTGTTTAGTCACTAAGTCCCATCGGACTCTTTTTGTGACCTCGTGGACTGTAGTCCACTAGGATCCTCTGTCCATGGAATTCTCCAGGCAAGAATACCAGAGTGGGTTGCCATTTCCTTTTCCAGGGGGATCTTCCTGACCTAGGGGTCGAACTCTGTCGCCGGCATTGTAAGTGGACTCTTTACCACTGACTCTGGCCCAGGTTCAATCCCTTGTGGAGAACTGAGATCCCACAAAGTGCCGTGGTGTGGCCAAAAAAACTCACCCAAGATTTTCTTAACTCTGATAATGCTTTATGCTCTATCATTCAGAAGTCCCAATGTCCTAGAATACCAAAAGAAAAAGAGATGTAGTAGCATTATGTAATAAAATAACTCCAGATTAGATTGGTCTAAAGTCTGGATACTATTTTTTTCACTGTTTTTTTTTTCTATCTGTAAAGACCCCAGTCATTCTTGGTGATCTTAGAGTATACTGGCTCTTTAATTGACTGTCTTAGTAACTGTTAGTGTTTTGAATTCTAAAATTGTCACTTTATCTTGCTGAGCAAAATATTATAAAATATTTTAAAAGTGACATTTCTATTACATGAACAAATTGAAATGGATATAATTACTCCTGAAATTGTGCATATTATCTGTAGTTGTAAACACATTGTAAATGTTGCATAATCAAGTTTATTATGTAACCACTGAGGTACTTGTTTAAAGTATTGCTTCTGGGACTTCCCTGGTGGTCCAGTGGTTAAGACTCTGAGCAGGGGCATTGGGTTCAATCCCTGATTGGAGAACAGAGGTTCCGCATGCCCCATGACATGGGAAAAATATAATAAAAATTATTTTTGAATAAATGTATTGCTTCTCTGAGAACTTGACTTTGATGCAAGAAAGTTAGCATATCTGGTTCATTGTTGATAAAGGTTTTTACTGATTTCATGTCACATTATTAGCACCTGATGGTTGGATGTCATCTGTCATTCTAAAAGTTAAACTCATTGGCTAGATTTAGTTTAGATGCTTTGGATTAAAAAAATTGGATAATCTCTGTCATAAGATTTGATTATCAAGTTTTTTTTATAGTTTAGGCATGCTTCCTCCCTTGTTAAAGCCCTTGATTAAAAAAAGAAAAGAAAAGAAAAGAAAAAGGCAACCCAGAAATAAGGACAAGTTAAGAAATACTGAGATCCAGGGCTAAGTTTAGTTTAGTGGTAGTGGAGCACAAAAACTCCACTCTTTCTCCTTCAGTGTTTGGCTGAAAATAGCCTCAGACTTGGTTAATAGCAAGTCTCAAGGCAACTAAATTTTTCCAGAGTGAGTTTTTAGGTATAGAAAAGCCTTAAAATGGAATCAGAAGTACTGGCTCCTGTTTGACATGGAAAATCACGTATTTTTACTGAGCTTCAGCATTTTCCTTTTAAAAGTGGGAGTAGGAATAAGCACCCCACCTATTTTCAAGTCTTTGTTTTGGTGTAGATGAAATGAAATCATGTTTTTGAAAGAAGCACTTTAGATGCTGTAAAGTGTTAAATAATTTATAGTATTATAATCACTATAAACTTAACATTATGTGTATGGCATGTTTCAACAGAAGAACTAATAGTTTTTTCTGTATCTCATAATCTGCAGAATATCTGTCCTGTTTTTAGGACTTTTTTTTTTTTTTTTTAGCATATTATAGATGGAAAACATTAGGCCTAGACTCTTCTTAAAATCAGGGGGTAAGTGACAGCAAAGCCAGAATGAAAACTTAGAGACTATTCATTTTTCAGTTCAGTGGATTATACTGCTTTTGGAGTACTGTGTTAGACTCTCAGATACAGTTGAAATAACTTAAGACATAGAGAGCCTAATTGTTCAGTTTACATAGGGGAAGAAAAAGTCATCACAAAATTGGGAAAATGCCAATTGCTCTGTTTTTGTAATGCATTGAAATCTTTTTTTCTCTATGATATACTTTCTTCTTCTTTTTTTTTTAACTTTTGCTTTTCAGTCTTCAAATTATTTTTTTCTCTACATTCCGCCTTTCTTTCTTTTCTGATAAGTGGGTATTGGTGTGTGATTCTGAATTTTGCTTTTGTAGTTTACCATACTACTTTAAAAGATGTAATAAATTTAAATTAAGTTAGAGTGCTGACTTCTTGTAATCATCTTTTTCTTACTGTATCAAATATTTAAGAACAGAAAAAGTAAATCTTTATAATAAGTAAGAAAGACCCTCCCATGTTATCTTTTACTTTAAACAACCAGACACATTGGCAGAGATCACATTAATTAGACCTAGAAATGCTAGTACCTTCTCTGCATCTAATTGGTCAAATAAGTAAGAAAGAGGAGCTTTGATCATTTATATAGATTTATGCCATTGGAGAAGGAAACGGCAACCCACTCTAGTATTCCTGCCTGGAGAATCCCATGGACAGAGAAGCCTGGCAGGCTACAGTCCATGGGGTCATAAAGAGTTGGACATGACTGAAGTGACTTAGCACGCACATGCATATGCCGCGTTATTACTCTTCTTAACTTCTGTTGTTTCATTTAAGGAAAAATTTGATTGGAAAATGATTTCTTACGTTCTTTGACCGGGGTAACTTTTAGGTGATACTCCTTCTGGGCTGTAAACTTTTCTTATTTTTATAAAATAAAAATTCTAGAAAACTGTCTTTAATGATGTAACCATTTTAGATTGAATAACCTCTAAAGAATTAAAAAAACTTTTAATGTTAATTAGAAAATATTCAAAAATTTAGAAAACTTTTGAAAAAGTTAACTGAAAACCTAGCCATTAGTTTTCTCCAGGGTCTTTCTTTCTAACCAGGTTGATTTTTATCACCCATTTTTAAAACACTTGAGTTTTATAAAATATACATGTAATACATCTTACGCAGATAAACACACACATACATACACCTGTACATGTGATGAGATCTTTAATTTCAAGAATTTTGAGTTTCACATTCTTTTCTTTTTTTGGTATATGGTAGTTTAATTTTATAGCCTGTTATGTAGATTTATTTATCCATAGAATAACTCATCTTTCCTCAAAATATAGCAGATAATGAATATTAAAAAGCTATAAGAATATAGCTTATGATATGAATGTGAGCAACACTGGAATGTAGAAATGTGTAATTCAATAGTATGATTGTATTTTAAGAATTTTAAAACTAATGTACATTGAGCTTATTGAGTAATCTGTGTATTTAGGATTCAAACCCAAATTCAACTAGCTCTAAAAGTGTATTTTTCTATTACACATATTACTTTTCTGGTATTTTATGCAGTTATATGTAAAAAATTAGATGGGATCCAGGTTTATCTGGTTACCCCTTCAGGACGGTTTAGTTACCAAAAGGCCTTGTTTTCTCACTAACAGTAGCATCCTGCAATATGTACCAAGAATGGCACTGCATTAGTTCTGCTACTCTTCTGTGTATTTGGTGGTGGGTGGTGGTGATAGTGAAAGTGAAAGTGAAGTCACTCAGTCGTATCAGACTCTTTGCAACCCCGTGGACTGTAGCCCACCAGGCTCCTCTGTCCATGGGATTCTCCAGGCAAGAATACTGGAGTGGGTTGCCATTTCCTTCTCCAGGTGGTGATGGTAATCACAATTAAATAGTAGATATTTGAAGTTGCTCAAAGTTGCTTTCTGTATTATTTTTCAGTGGAAAAATGCTATTTTTAAAGGAAATTATGACAATTTTGATAAAATAGTAAAAGGTTACATTACTGTTCTTCTAATTAAAAAATTTATAATGTCTCAGAACTTTAGGTGGTTATATTTCACCTTTTCTTTTTACCAATACAGTGCCTTTACTTTCCCGAATTCTGCCTTCTGATGCATGTAAAATATACAAGCAAGGTATCAATATCAGGTAAGGTGATTTTATTTTTCTCTTAGTAACAGATAACTGAGATTTAGAAGAAGCTTTTCTTTCTGTTGTAAAAGCTTATACATGGATGTAGTATTTTATAACCTAAATATGTCATAATATATTCACAATGTTTTATCTCCTTTAAGGTACTAGAGATAAGAAACCAAAGGCATAAAATCATGACTAAAACAAAGGTATTATTGTTTAACTACAGACTATCTAGAAGGCGAGTAGAATGAAGATCATAATACAATACCAAGAAGATTTAAGATGGTCATGCCCCTCTTCCTAGCTTTTTAGGGAATGCGGAACAACATTAGGAGGACCCAACTCTTGTCCTTTTTTACTGCATCCCTTTCCTACTGTTCCCTCCCCTATCTACCCACTCATACTTCTAGCCATTCATTTATCCATTCTAGTGAATATTTTTTAAGGCTAGTTTTAATTTTCTTCTGTTTTCTTTTTAAATTGATATTTGGATCTCATGGAGAATCTATTTATTTTACTCATTTCAGAATTTTATCATTATTTCTTTATATTAATATAGGTATATTTATAAATGATCACTTTTTTGGCACTCAGCTTTCTTTATGGTCCAACTCTCACATCTGTGCATGACTACTAGAAAAACTGTAGCTTTGAGTAGATGGACCTATCTATGTTAGCAAAGTGGTATCTCTGCTTTTTAATATGCTATCTAAGTTTGCCATAGCTTTCCTCCAAGGAGCAAATGTCTTTTAATTTCATGGCTTCAGTCACCATCTGCAGTGATTTTGAAGCCCAAGAAAATAAAATTTGTCACTACTTCCATTTTTTTCCCCTTCTGTTTGCCTTGAAGTGATGGGACGACCACATGCCATGATCTTAGTTTTTTTTAATGTGGAGTCCCTTGGATAGCAAGGAGATCAAACCAGTCAATCCTAAAGGAAATCAGCCCTGAACATTCATTGGAAGGACTGATGCTGAAGTTGAAGCTCCAATACTTTGTCACCTGATGCGAAGAGCTGAGTCATTGGAAAAGACCCTCATGCTCGGAAAGATTGAAAGGCAAAAGGAGAAGTGGGTGGCAGAGGATGAGGTGGTTAGTTAGCATCACTGACTGAATGGACATGAATTGGAGCAAATTCGGGGAGATAGTGGAGGACAGAGGTGTCTGGTGTGCTGCAGTCCATGGTGTTGCAGAGTTGGACACAACTTAGCATTGAACAACAAATTATATAAATGATGCCTGTTTAAGCTATATAGAATGCTAGTGAATATGCCAGCTTTTTTTTAACTAGCCGTACGGTGCGGCTTGTGGGATTTTAGTTCCCCAACCAGGGATCAAACTTGGGCCCTGAGCATTAAGAGCGCAGAGTTCTAACCACTAGACTGCCAGGAGGTGTCCCCATTTTAATGTATTCATATTAGTATATTTGCATATGTATACATATAATTTTATATGCCTATATTTGTAAAAATTCACAATATTAATTTGAGTATGTAGAGGTCTAGGACTAGAGATGTCTTAAAAAGCTATATAAACTCTTCATTTTATAGATTAGAAAGTTCAGAAAGGTGAAGTGATTTTTATGAGCATATTGCAAATTAATGGCTGAGCCAGGACCTCTATGATTTACTGTCTTTTTATCATGTGACTTCTTATCACGTCACAGGACAGAAATTTAAAGAAAATCAACTGTTTATGAGGTTAATTATTAAGTATGATGAATTATAATGAAGAGATGACCTTTAGTTAGAAATAAATTCTAGGGTAATTATTCTCAAGCAAAATTCTATTGGTTAGGGTAGAGTTTTCTGTGTTTTTGTTTTTTAAATATAACTTCAGATATTGCTCATCATGAAAGTTCTCATGCACATTAAATTTATGGTCATTACAGAAACCTTGGAAAACACAGTATAGATGAAAAAATATGAAAGGATTTGTTAATGATGTAGATTTAATTCAGTAGCCTATTGTTAACAATATAGTATGGATTTCAAAAAATTGTTCATCAGTTTAAAAATTTTTAATATAGGTACTTGCCAAAATTAGTAGATAGCTTGGGAGAATAGTATTGTCTTCCATGTGCTGCATTAAAGGTTAGTTTTAGTTCCGTTTGATTCTTAAATTTAGGCAAAAAGGAGCTTCTTTCTTTTAAAAAGTTATTTCACATTTATATATATCTTTTAAAAGTAAATGACATGATACATATTACATAATAAATATAGATGATTAAAAAAAAAACCCACAAAATGACTAAGATAGACATATGAGAATAAGAGCCTGAAAGAGTAATTGTGTCAAAGAATGTAGCTTAAGGGAAGCTGCTGTAATTTAGTAAGACACTGAAGCCTGGGACTTGCTAGCAGGTGAGCTCTTTACTGAGGTTGAAGGAGTGATAGGTTCAAACTGCTGGTTATCAAAGTTAACTAGAGTAATGGAGAAGCTGCATTTAGGAATGTATGGTAAAGGTTTTTTGCATAGATGAAGAATTAAAAGAAAAACAAGTTTGTTAACATGAAATAAAAACTTTCACATTTAAATATCATGAGATAATTAGTTCTTTTAAACATCACTTCAAATGACTTTTACTTGTATCTCATGACAGCAATGTGATTATTTAAAGTATCTTCTTTGGGAATTCCCTGGCAATCAAGTAGTTAGGACTGCATGCTTTCACTACCAAGAACACAGATTCCATCTCTGGTTGGGGAACTAAGATCCTGCAAGCTGCATGGGCAAAAAACACCACAATATATACTTTGGTGTCTAGGAGAAATTAATATTTTAGTAGAAATAGTAATATGAACAACTTTATTGTTGAGAATACTAATAGATATTTTCACTATCAATAATTTTAAGGTAATATATCACCATTGACCTAAATAATCTTTGCGAACTGTCTCATTTGAGCTCTTCCTATATCAAGGGTAGGCCCTATTTTCTTTTCACTGTTACTTGGGCATTTATCAAGTTTTCATCTGTAAAAGAACATTTTCTATTTGAATCTTTGCATTTGTATAAAGAACTGTATGTCCTTCATGGTGAATTACATGGTAAAAATTAGAAGTATTTAGGCTCATTAAGCTGAAAGCCAAGGACTAGTTAATACATTAAAATATCACCATGATAAATTATATCATTATGAGGCATGTTTGATACAGCTTACTATGCCATCTAATATGTCTAATATCTAAGTTGTATTAGTCTTTCAGTTGTAAATTATGAAAATACATATAAAATAAAAATTGACAGTGACTGGTTTTAGGTGTGGCTAGATTTAAGGGCTCAAATGTCGCCAATGTCAGTCTGTCTTTGTCTGTCTATGCATCTCTTCTCTCACCCCCACCCCTTGCAACCCACTACTATTCTCACCCAGAATGGGCAAGAAGGGAGTGGAGGCAAAAGACTATTCTGGCCCAGACTTCTTTTTTTGAGGGGTATAGAGTTCCCTGGTAGCTGAAGCATGGAGTCCAAATAGGCCACTCATATAAAATGATCTGTCCCCTCTTTGAGACTTCAGTAGCCCACATCTTATAGAGGTAGGAGATAAGCCCCTTTTATGGGCATCATTTTCTCTTGTGCCACATATACAAGCAATAACAGAATATGTTTAGTAGACAAGCACCAATAGTGCAGTAGCAGGCCTCTGAAAGTGGACCAGGAGCAAGAATTCAACTATCAAACAGCAGGTCAGGTTCACTCCTACAGGAGTTGGTGCCTTGCTATTTTTTTAGGACTTCTTATTTGACTCTGAGGAGTGTATATATTTTACATGGCTCAGAAAAGAGCTTCTTAGGTTAATCATACTTCCCTGTTCATCTCTGTTGCCCTAGTAAAATTATTAATAGTTTCACCTTCACTTTTAAAAGTTACTAGTTTGGGTGTTAAATTATATGTAACCTTGGTTACTCTTTTGATGCAGCCTGTGAAATATGTTCCATTTTTCAACTTCTCCTATAAAGGGAAACTAGTAATGCCCACTCATTTGCCTTGTCTATGGTGAGAATGAAAAATCCTACAAAGTAATGAGTTCTTATATTGTGTTAGAAACTCATTAGCCAGGGTGGACCTCTCACAAAGACTTAAAAGAAATTTTCTTTTGGGTGTGATCAACATTTTTTAACAGCTGTGTGAACCTATTTCTTAGATTAAGGACTGTGTTTTGAGCAGCCAGTCAGAGAGGTCCTGATATGGTGATCTGGAGACCACAAAGCCTTGGGCAAGATTGAAGCACATCAGGGTACTTGTAAACTTTGCCACTGCATTATTGTCTCTAATTTCACCAAGTAGTGGTTTCTAGAATTTATTTGAGACCAACCCATTGGGTCAACCATGTCAGGTCTTGGTTACAATGAACACAACAAACATATAGGTGTTTGAATACATGAGTATTTGCCATAGCAAAGATCCATAATGTTTCAGGCTGTGGAGATGTTAGAAAAGAAAATGTTGGGAAAGAGAATGCTAATCTGAATCTGAGGAGTCAAACAAAAAGGCCAAGGATTTGGAGTAAATCAAATGGTTTATTGCATTGAAGGATGAAGCAAGGTTTAGTACTGTATGATTAAGCATCAGCATTGATGCAGCTCACAAGGACCAGACTGTGGACACACAGTCCTTAATCTAAGAATGTGGTCCGTCCGTTGCTATACTCTTCATATATGCAGCAGACCTTTGAACAGTACTGGTTTGAACTCGGGCCTTCTTATACACAGATCTTTTTTCAGTAAATATATATTATAGTACTACATGATCCAAGGTTAGTTGAATCTGAGAGTGTGGAAATGTACATATGGAGGGCCAACTGTAAAGTTATATATGGAGGGGATGGGAGTCAGTGCTCCAGACCCCAGTGGTCAAGGGTCAGCTTGACCTAGCTTGACCATGCTGAGCTAGCAACTTGGTCTTAAAGGGATCAAAAAGTGTTAGACAGGCTTGCTTTCCTTTTCTGCCCTTCTTCCTTAAGGTCAGCAAAGGCGGGAAATAGAGTGGGGTACAGGTAGAAAAATGCATCGGCAATGGGAAAACAACCTTTCTTCTGCTGGATTAATGAAGTTATACATTCAGGAAAATGAAATATAGGTAAAACTGAATATATATTTAAATATTCTTTTCGTGTTTTTTAATGAGATATTTTAAATTTAGCTCTTATCTATAAGTTTGGCTTTGAAATATGGTATTAGCCTCTTGGTTTGAGTTTAGAAGGAACAAAGCTTGTTTCATTAATATGGACTTTTATTGAAATTTTATTGTCAGAATTTCTCATCTATCCATCTTTCACAGGCTTGACACTACTCTCATAGACTTTAGTGACATGAAGTGCCAACGAGGGGATTTAAGCTTCATTTTCAATGGGGATGCGGCACCCTCTGAATCTTTTGTAGTATTAGACAATGAACAAAAAGTTTATCAGCGAATACACCATGAGGTGAGCATGTTGAGCAAATTCCTGTAAATTGTTTAAAAAAAATGTCTGTGTATGCAGCCAAGCCTCAGTGTAATTGTTTTGAAAGGCATAAGACATAATTGAGATGGTTTATTCCCAAAGTTTCCATTTTCTTACCTCTAGTTTTTAAAAAAATTTTTTGTTATCATCTGTTCTTTATCCTGACTAAACTATTGAGTCTGTTTGCTCATAATTCACTGATGATCTCCTGGTTAAATAAACTCTAACTTCTTGTAGTTCTCATTTATTGAACCTGCTCTGGCCCTACTTTATTTTAGGGTTGTGAACCATCTCTTTCTCTTTAATATGACCACCTCTTTTGGTTCTTTGTACCCTTTTACTTTCCCTAACTCTTTGGCTAGCTTTCTTTTCTCTTTCTTTTTGCTCTTAAAGTGTAAAATTATATTCCTTCTAAACACCGTATCTCCATATTGGTTTTGTCTCTACAACCACCTTTGAAAAACCATGTACACCATTATCTTGATCCATTGTTCCCTGAAAGCTCCTTTCCTTGCTATAAACCAAAGAAACAGCTTTTCTAGTATCTATATATATCATTGATAGCCCTACAGATGTTCTTAAATCAACATTTTGTTTTATCACTGTTGCTTTTATTTTGTTTTTATTTTTATTTTATGCAGGCACACATAGTTGATAACAGAGCAAGATTCTTAAACAGCATATTGATATGATCAAAAAGTAATTTACGTGAATTAATTTTACATAGTTCTTTGACTTTTCCTCCTTCTCTCCCTTTCTTAAACATTTATCAAGGACCTAATAAAATGCATCTAGACACTGCTAGGTGCTATGTATGGATAGCACCCACCACCTATGGGGTGGGCTACCCACCCCAGTATTCTTGCCTGGAGAATCCTGTGGACAGAGGAGCCTGGAGGGCTGCTATCCATAGGGTCACACAGAGTCAGACACGACTGAAGCGACTTAGCATGCATGCAGGCGTTGGAGAAGGAAATGGCAACCCACTCCAGTATTCTTGCCTGGAGAATCCCAGGGACAGAGGAGCCTGGTGGGCTGCCGTCTATGGGGTCACACAGAGTCAGACACGACTGAAGGCAGCAGCAGCAGCAGGTGCTGTGTATAGTGGCATTGTATTAATAGTATACAGTTTGTCCCTTGGTATCTGCCGGGGAATGATGCTAGGAACCCTGAGGTTACCAAAATCCACAGACGCACAAGTAAATAGTTGTACAATGTAAATGCCTTGTAAATAGTTGACTGGACTTGGTGGCAAGTTTAAATTTTGGTTTTTGGAACTTTCTGGAATCTTTTCCCAAAATATTTTTCATCCTTGGTTGGTTGTATCTGTAGATGTGGAACCTGTAAATATGGAGGGCCAACTGTATATCAGTTACTATCATATATAAATACAGAGTTGCAAAGAATAGCAAGGAGAGAGAAGACAGCCTTTCTAAGTGATCAATGCAAAGAAATAGAAGAAAACAATAGAATGGGAAAGACTAGAGGTTTCTTCAAGAAAATGTGAGCTAGTAAGGGAACATTTCATGCAAAGATGTGCACAATAAAGAACAGAAATGGTAATAACAGAAATGGTATGGACCTAACAGAAGCAGAAGATATTAAGAAGAGGTGGCAAGAATACACAGAAGAACTATACAAAAAAGATCTTAATGACCAGATAAAATCCACAATGGTGTAATCACTCAGCTAGAGCTAGACATCCTGGAGTGTGAAGTTGAGTGGGTATTAAGAGGCATCACTATGAACAAAACTAGTGGAGGTGATGGAATTCCAGTTGAACTATTTCAAATCTTAAAAGATGATGCTGTGAAAGTGCTGCACTCAACATGCCAGCAAATCTGGAAAACTCAGCAGTGGTCACAGGACTGGAAAAGGTCAGTTTTCATTCCAATCCCAAAGAGTATGTCAAGGCTGTATATTGTTACCCTGCTTATTTAACTTATATGCAGAGTACATCATGCAGAATGCTGGGCTGGATGAAGCACAAGCTGGAATCAAGATTGCCAGGAGAAATATCAATAACCTCAGATATACAGATGACCACCCTTATGGCAGAAAGCAAAGAGGAACTAAAGAGTCTCTCTTTTTTTTTTTTTTTAAATATTATTTTATTAGTTGGAGGCCAATCACTTTACAACATTTCAGTGGGTTTTGTCATACATTGACATGAATCAGCCATATAGTTACACGTATTCCCCATCCCGATCCCCCATCCCACCTCCCTCCCCACCCGACTCCTCAGGGTCCTCCCAGTGCACCAGGCAAGAGCACCTGACTCATGCATCCCACCTGGGCTGGTGGTCCGTTTCACCATAGATAGTATACATGCTGTTCTTTCAAAACATCCCACCCTCACGTTCTCCCCCAGAGTTCAAAAGTCTGTTCTGTACTTCTGTGTCTCTTTTTCTGTTTTGCATATAGGGTTGTCGCCACCATCTATCTAAATTCCGTATATATGTGTTAGTATACTGTAATGTTCTTTATCTTTCTGGCTTACTTCACTCTGTATAATGGGCTCCACTTTCATCCATCTCATTAGAACTGATTCAAATGAATTCTTTTTAACGGCTGAGTAATATTCCATGGTGTATATGTACCACAGCTTCCTTATCCATTCATCTGTTGATGGGCATCTGGGTTGCTTCCATGTCCTGGCTATTATAAACAGTGCTGCGATGAACATTGGGGTGCACGTGTCTCTTTCAGATCTGGATTCCTCAGTGTGTATGCCTAGAAGTGGTATTGCTGGGTCATATGGCAGTTCTATTTCCAGTTTTTTAAGAAATCTCCACACTGTTTTCCATAGTGGCTGTACTAGTTTGCATTCCCACCAACAGTGTAAGAGGGTTCCCTTTTCTCCACACCCTCTCCAGCATTTATTGCTTGTAGACTTTTGGATAGCAGCCATCCTGACTGGCGTGTAATGGTACCTCATTGTGGTTTTGATTTGCATTTCTCTGATGATGAGTGATGTTGAGCATCTTTTCATGTGTTTGTTAGCCATCTGTATGTCTTCTTTGGAGAAATGTCTGTTTAGTTCTTTGGCCCATTTTTTGATTGGGTCGTTTATTTTTCTGGAATTGAGCTTCAGGAGTTGCTTGTATATTTTTGAGATTAATCCTTTGTCTGTTTCCTCATTTGTTATTATTTTCTCCCAATCTGAGGGCTGTCTTTTCACCTTACTTATAGTTTCCTTTGTTGTGCAAAAGCTTTTAATTTTCATTAGGTCCCATTTGTTTATTTTTGCTTTTATTTCCAATATTCTGGGAGGTGGGTCATAGAAGATCTTGCTGTGATTTATGTCGGAGAGTGTTTTGCCTATGTTCTCCTCTAGGAGTTTTATAGTTTCTGGTCTTACATTTAGATCTTTAATCCATTTTGAGTTTATTTTTGTGTATGGTGTTAGAAAGTGTTCTAGTTTCATTCTTTTACAAGTGGTTGACCAGTTTTCCCAGCACCACTTGTTAAAGAGATTGTCTTTTTTCCATTGTATATCCTTGCCTCCTTTGTCAAAGATGAGGTGTCCATAGGTTCGTGGATTTATCTCTGGGCTTTCTATTCTGTTCCATTGATCTATATTTCTGTCTTTGTGCCAGTACCATACTGTCTTGATGACTGTGGCTTTGTAGTAGAGTCTGAAGTCAGGCAGGTTGATTCCTCCAGTTCCTTTCTTCTTTCTCAAGATTACTTTGGCTATTCGAGGTTTTTTGTATTTCCATACAAATTGTGAAATTATTTGTTCTAGTTCTGTGAAAAATACCGTTGGTAGCTTGATAGGGATTGCATTGAATCTATAGATTGCTTTGGGTAGAATAGCCATTTTGACAATATTGATTCTTCCAATCCATGAACACGGTATGTTTCTCCATCTGTTTGTGTCCTCTTTGATTTCTTTCATCAGTGTTTTATAGTTTTCTATGTATAGGTCTTTTGTTTCTTTAGGTAGATATACTCCTAAGTATTTTATTCTTTTTGTTGCAATGGTGAATGGTATTGTTTCCTTAATTTCTCTTTCTGTTTTTTCATTGTTAGTGTATAGGAATGCAAGGGATTTCTGTGTGTTAATTTTATATCCTGCAACTTTACTATATTCATTGATTAGCTCTAGTAATTTTCTGGAAGAGTCTTTAGGGTTTTCTATGTAGAGGATCATGTCATCTGCAAACAGCGAGAGTTTCACTTCTTCTTTTCCTATCTGGATTCCTTTTATGTCTTTTTCTGCTCTGATTGCTGTGGCCAAAACTTCCAACACTATGTTGAATAGTAGTGGTGAGAGTGGGCATCCTTGTCTTGTTCCTGATTTCAGAGGAAATGCTTTCAATTTTTCACCATTGAGGGTGATGCTTGCTGTGGGTTTGTCATATATAGCTTTTATTATGTTGAGGTATGTTCCTTCTATTCCTGCTTTCTGGAGAGTTTTAATCATAAATGAGTGTTGAATTTTGTCAAAGGCTTTCTCTGCATCTATTGAGATAATCATATGGTTTTTATCTTTCAATTTGTTAATGTGGTGTATTACGTTGATTGATTTGCGGATATTAAAGAATCCTTGCATTCCTGGGATAAAGCCCACTTGGTCATGGTGTATGATTTTTTTAATATGTTGTTGGATTCTGTTTGCTAGAATTTTGTTAAGGATTTTTGCATCTATGTTCATCAGTGATATTGGCCTGTAGTTTTCTTTTTTTGTGGCATCTTTGTCTGGTTTTGGAATTAGGGTGATGGTGGCCTCATAGAATGAGTTTGGAAGTTTACCTTCTTCTGCAATTTTCTGGAAGAGTTTGAGTAAGATAGGTGTTAGCTCTTCTCTAAATTTTTGGTAGAATTCAGCTGTGAAGCCATCTGGTCCTGGGCTTTTGTTTGCTGGAAGATTTCTGATTACAGTTTCGATTTCCTTGCTTGTGATGACTCTGTTAAGATCTTCTATTTCTTCCTGCTTCAGTTTTGGAAAGTTATACTTTTCTAAGAATTTGTCCATTTCATCCAAGTTGTCCATTTTATTGGCATAGAGCTGCTGGTAGTAGTCTCTTATGATCCTTTGGATTTCAGTGTTGTCTGTTGTGATCTCACCCTTTTCATTTCTTATTTTGTTAATTTGGTTCTTCTCTCTTTGTTTCTTAATGAGTCTTGCTAATGGTTTGTCAATTTTGTTTATTTTTTCAAAAAACCAGCTTTTAGCTTTGTTGATTTTTGCTATGGTCTCTTTAGTTTCTTTCGCATTTATTTCTGCCCTAATTTTTAAGATTTCTTTTCTTCTGCTAACCCTGGGGTTCTTCATTTCTTCCTTCTCTAATTGCTTTAGGTGTAGAGTTAGGTTATTTATTTGGCTTTTTTCTTGTTTCTTGATGTGTGCCTGTAATGCTATGAACCTTCCCCTTAGCACTGGTTTTACAGTGTCCCATAGGTTTTGGGTTGTTGTGTTTTCATTTTCATTTATTTCTATACATACTTTGATTTCTTTTTTGATTTCTTCTATGATTTGTTGGTTATTCAGAAGCGTGTTATTTAGCCTCCATATGTTAGAATTTTTAACAATTTTTTTCCTGTAATTGAGATCTAATCTTAAAGAGTCTCTTGATGGAAGAGGAGAGTGAAAAGGCTGGCTTAAAACTCGACATTCAGAAAACTAAGATCGTGGCATCCAGTTCCATCAGTTCATGGTAAATAGGTGGGGAAACAGTGGAAACAGTGACTTTATTATCTTGGGTTCAAAATCACTGCCGATGGTGATGAAATTAAAAGATGCTTGCTGATTGGAAGAAAAGCTGTGACAAACCTAGATAGCATATTAAAAAGCAGCGACATCTCTCTGGACAAAGGTCTGTCTAGTCAAAGCTATAGTTTTTCCAGTAATCATGTATGGATGTGAGAGTTGGACCGTAAAGAAAACTGAACGTCAAAGAATTGATGCTTTTCAAATGTGGTGTTGGAGAAAACTCTCTCTGAGAGTCCCTGGGACAGAAAGAAGATCAAACCACTCAATCCTAAAGGAAATCAATCCTGAATATTCCTTGGAAGGACTGATGCTGAAGCTGAAGCTCCAATACTTTGGCTACCTTATGTGAAGAGCTGACTCATTTGAAATGACCCTGATGCTGGGAAAGATTGAAGGTGGGAGGAGAAGAGGACAGCAGAGGATGAGATGGTTGGATGGTATCACCAACTCAATGGACATGAATTTGAGTAAGCTGCGGGAGTTGGTGATGGACAGGGAAGCCTGGCATGCTGCAGTCTATGGAGTTGCAAAGAAATGGACACAACTGAGTGTCTGAACTGAACTGAACTGATGAAGCATTAAATGACAGTATATCAGGACTGTAATCTAAATACTTTAAAGCTCTTCTCATTAAATCCTTAAATAACCTGTCTAAATAGTATCATCTCTATTTTATAGACAAAAACATTGAGGCTTATAAATATTAACTGATACCTCTAAGGTCACACAATGAGTATGCCAGGTGGATTGGAAAAGGAGAGAATGGAAGGGGGGAAAATAGATGTTTTTATAGTTATAGGCATACTTTATTGCATTTCACAGATACTGCATTTTTTGCAAATTGAAGGTTTGTGGCAAGTCTGTTGCTGCCGTTTTACCAACAGCATTTGCTTCTTCATGTCTCTGTGTAAAGTGAAGAAGAACTAAAGAGCCTCTTGATGAAAGTGAAAGAGGAGGGTGAAAAAGTTGGCTTAAGACTCAACATTCAGAAAACCGAGATCATGGCATCTGGTCCTGTCACTTCATGGCAAATAGATGGTGAAACAGTGGAAACAGTGGCTGACTTTATTTTTTTGGGTTCCAAAATCACTGCAGATGGTGATTGCAGCCATGAAATTAAAAAAATGCTTACCCCTTGGAAGGAAAGTTATGACCAACCTACACAGCATATTAAAAAGCACAGACATTATTTTGTCAACAAAGTCCATCTAGTCAAGGCTTTGGTTTTTCCAGTAGTGATGTATGGATGTGAGACTTGGACGATAAAGAAAGCTGAGTGCAGAAGAATTGATGCTTTTGAACTGTGGTGTTGGAGAAGACTCTTGAGAGTCCCTTGGACTGCAAGGAGATCCAACCAGTCCATCCTAAAGGAGATCAGTCGTGAGTGTTCATTGGAAGGACTGATGTTGAAGCTGAAACTCCAGTACTTTGGCCACCTGATGCAGAGTTGACTAATTTGAAAAGACCTTGATGCTGGGAAAGATTGAGGGCAGGATGAGAAGGGGATGACAGAGGATGAGATGGTTGGATGGCATCAGCAACTCGATTGAACATGAGTTTGGATAAGCTCCGGGAGTTGGTGATGGATAGGGAGGCCTGGCGTGCTGTGGTTCATGAGGTTGCAAGGAGTTGGACACAACTGAGTGACTGAACTGAACTGAACTGAACTGAAATATTTTGAATCCTCACCAGCAAACAGATTATGACTCGCTGCAGGTTCAGATGATGGCTAGCATTTTTTAGCAATAAAGTATATTGATATTTTAAAATTAAGGTATGTACCTTGCTTTTTAAGCATGATGGTATTACACACTGCACAGACTGTATATAGTGTACATGATGGTGGTGTCACTGATACATTGGAGCATTTGGAAAAGGAAGTAGGGTTTGGGGTATTAGGTGATGTTGATAATGAATCCATTGCTGATATCAGTGCACTTGTTTCAACCTTCTCTTTATATAGACATCTCTGAAATGTTTTCTATTACTAGTAACTCATTTCTTAAAATTTCATTTCCTTGTGATTTGACTTTGGCCAATAGATGCTCTTTTCCTATGTTTCTGTCTTACTCTCTTTTCCCTCTTCCTTTTTCTCTGTTTCAGTTCAGTTCAGTTCAGTTCAGTCACTCAGTCATGTCTGACTCTTTGCGACCCCATGAACTATAGTACTCCAGGCCTCCCTGTCCATCACCAACTCCCGGAGCCTACCCAAAGAGTTGTCCATTGAGTCAGTGATGCCATCCAACCATCTCATCCCCTGTCGTCCCCTTCTCCTCCTACCTTAAATCTTTCCCAACATCAGGGTCTTTTCAAATTAGTCAACTCTTTGCATCAGGTGGCCAAACTCTTGGAGTTTCAGTTTCAACATCAGTCCTTCCAGTGAACACCCAGGACTGATCTCCTTTAGGATGGACTGGTTGGATCTCCTTGCAGTCCAAGGGACTCTCAAGAGTCTTCTCCAACACCACAGTTCAAAAGCATCAATTCTTCTGCACTCAGCTTTCTTTATAGTCCAAGTCTCACATCCATACATCACTACTGGAAAAACCATAGCCTTAACTAGATGGACCTTTTTTGGTAAAATAATGTCTCTGCTTTTAATATGCTGTCTAGGTTGTTCATGACTTTCCTTCCAAGGAGTAAGGGTTTTTTAATTTCATGGCTGCAGTTACCATCTGCAGTGATTTTGGGTCCATAAAAATAAAGTCAGCCACTGTTTCCACTGTTTCACCATCTATTTGCCATGAAGTCATGGGGCTGGATGCCATGATCTTAGTTTTCTGAATGTTGAGCTTACGCCAACTTTTTCATTTTCCTCTTTCACTTTCTTCAAGAGGCTCTTTCTTTGCTTCTTGAATATTGATAGGGCCTTGATGTTGTTCTCATTTTTACAAATTGCCAGAATATCCCTACAGCTCTCACTACCTCTTATTAGTTGATAATTCACGAGTATATACTTGTAACTCAGTTCTTCTGAGTGGGGACCTATTTAAATCCCTATTGTGTATCATATGTGTCTCTTAAGTACCTCAAAATTCAGTTTATTGAAGACTTAACTCATTATTTTCCCTCCAGGGTGCCTGTTCTCCCATTTTCTTTCTTTTGGTGATTGACATCATTTTCTGTTCAGAAAGCTTGTAATGTTTTGGACATCTTTTCTTGTACTCTCAGGTTCCTTATTAGAGAGCATGTGTGGTTATTCTTGTCCTCCTAATGCCTTATGGGTGCATGCATGCTAAATTGCTTCAGTCGTGTCCGACTCCCTGCGACCCCATGCACAGCAGCCCACCAGCCTCCTCTGTCCACAGGATTCTCCAGGCAATAATACTGGAGTGGGTTGCCATTTCCCTCTCCAGATGCCTTATAATTATCCCTTTTTTATTCATGCTGTTATTGCCATAATTTAGATCCTCACTGTGTTAGCTGGACTGTCACAAATGTCTCATAAATGATCTTCCTGGCCCCCATCTTGTCTGCTTCTAAATTGTCTCACATATTGGAGATAGGTTGAACATTGAAAACAAATTCATGAAACTTGTCTTCCTTAAACACACTTTAAAAGTTCCCTATTGCCAAGAAGAATGAAATCCAGTTTCCTCCTCGTGGCATGGTTCCTTCATGATGTGGCTTTTGCTGACTTTTCCCATGTCTGCCTTACCTTGTTATCATAGCTACCCTCATGCTGATCTCTTTGCAGTTTTTTCCAGGCTATTTAGTATTCCATTCCTTTGTTCATGTTGTTTCCACTTCCAGGAATACACTTCTTACACTCTCACCCTGTGGGATACCTATTTAGTGTTGTTACTTCCTCCCCTCCTGGGTGACCATTCTTTTCTTGATGCTCCACTAAATCTGGTACTGTAGAGCTTCTAGTGCTATTTCTTTCTTTCTTTTTTTAAAATCTATATGGCATTCTTCTTTTTGGGGGCGAAGCTCCTCAAAGGTGTGGGGTTCTTTGAGTTGTATTCTCTGGTACTTAATACAGTCATCCGTGCATTCTAAGCTAGAGTTTGCCAAACTCTTTCTGTAAGGGAGAGAGTCAATATTTTAGATATTTAAATATATTTGTGGGGTCATATGGTCTCTGTCACAGCTACTCACCTCTGTTGTTATTAACATAAAAGTCACCTTAGACAACATATAAATGAATGAGTATGGCTGTGTTCTAATAAAATTTTACTTATAAAAGCAGGCAGTGCACTGAATTTGACTTCTGTTCATAGTCTGCTGACCTTTATTTTAGACTTTCAGAAATGTACTAGATAATTTGAATTCTTGTGTCTTAAATAAAAATAGGATAGCTAATGAGGCAATAGATGAGTTAGAAAGATGATACTAAAAGAGAAGCCAGAGATTAAGGCTAGTAGTGTAAATATTAGGTGATGTATTTAGGGTATATGCGTGTGTGTTTTATGTCTGAAAGAATATAGAAAAGCTAGATAGTGAGCAGTAATTCTCAAGGCAAGGAATGCTTGTTTTTTTCTCATATATATATATATATATAAAAGTAATAACTGTTTATTAAATATTTGTTGGGTGAATGTAATTAATAACAGGTCATTTTCAATGATGTGGTTAGGAGATAGTCAGTGTACAATTTATAGAAGAGTTCTGTTTCAAATGTTTTTTGCGGGCTTCCCTCATGGCTCACTGCTAAAGAATATGCCTGCCAGTGCAAGAAAGAGACATGGGTGTGATCCTTGGTCCAGGAAGATCCCACATGTCAAGAATCAGCTAAGCCCATGTGCCACAACCATTGAACCTGTGCCCTGGAGCCTGTGTTCTGCAACACGAGGAGCCACTGCGATGAGAACACAGTGCCACAACTAGAGAGCAGCCCCCACTCACCTAAACTAGAGAAAAGCCCATGCGCACAGCCAAAAATAAATCCATTAATAAGATTATATTAAAAAAGTTTATTTGACATGGGATGTTTGAAACTTAAGGCAAATTTCTTTGTAGGTAGTGATATATATAGTGTTGTTCCCAAGCTAATACATGAAATCCTAATTTATAATATATTTGCATCATGAGGATTAATAGTTCTGTACAATCTATGCCAGCCAAAATTTTGCAGTTGTGTTCAGAATAAGTTTGGGTTATCAGGAATACATTTTCATCTGTTACAGCCTTAGCATTAATGTCAAGATTTTCCATTCCTCACTTGCAAGGGTGAAGGAAATGTGGGTGAAAGTTTGGTGGTGAGGAATAAAAATTGGGCCTCTTGGGAATCTAGAAATCAGGAAATATGGAAAATAGAGCCTCTAGTTATTGTAAACCCTATGGATGGTTCTCACTCTCCACTAAGGCTCTGGGTTCTTCCTTTTTTCTCCTCCTCTTTTTCAGATTCTGTGGTCCTAAGTATCAGGGAAACTCTCTTAGCCTATTAGAGAATAGAACCTTATTTATTACTTGCTCAGTTACTCTTCTGTACTTGGTCATTTAGTTATGTTTCTGTACATGAAACAAGCGCAAAGCTTTCTCTTTTAAAAAATAATTGTTGATCAATTATTATATGCCAGCTCTGTGGAATATGTTGAAGCAAGGCTGCTAATTGAGTTTGGAAACCATGGGATGATATTTATGGATTCCTTTTCTTTCTATGATGAGTACAGAGAAGATCCTATACTCCTTTCCTTTCTTTCCTTGCCTTTCTTTCCTTCCTTCTCTTCCCTTCCTTCCTTCCACTTAAAACTATTGGGAAAGAAGGGTTCAAATGGTAGCAGTGGGTCTTCAGGTTAAAAAAAATTAAGTAAGATTCATCTGTATTTAAAGAAAACAAAACCTTTGTATAGGCATTTTGTCTCAGACCTGTCTACTTAATTCTTAAATCTTCTGTAATTACGTACTCTGTGTTTATGTAATGGGTAATCTAGTATTATTTCCATTATATATTTCTGTGATGGGGTAAACTATTATTATTTTCATTACAAGGTACATTTTTCATGTGTCCTGTATTTTTAGATTCATAATTAGTTATAATTCTAACTTATTTAGATGAAAGTGAAAGTCGCTTAGTCATGTCTGACTCTTTGCAACCCCATGGACTATCCAGTCCATGGAATTCTCTAGGCCAAAATACTGGAGTGGGTAGCCTTTCTCTTCTATGGGGGATCTTCCGAACCCAGGGATCGAACCCAGGTCTCCTGCATTGCATGTGGATTCTTTACCAACTGAGCCACAAGGGAAGCCGAACTTATTTAGAGATACGATGTTTAAACTTCTGTAATTGTTTTTAGAATTGATCCTTTTTGCTTTTTGAAATGTGTAATGTTTTAATTGTTGATATTTTCATTTGTGGCACTAATAACCTTTAAAAACTTAGTTTCTTTTTTTTTTTAAAAACAAAAACAAAAACTTAGTTTCTTATATCTACCTTTTGCCTCCACCTCAGGAATCAGAGATGGAAACAGAAGAAGAGGTTGACATTTTAATGAGTAGTGATATTTACTCTGCAACCTTATCCACCAAATCAATTTCTTTCACGCGTGCCCAAACTGGATGGCTTTTTCGGGAAGATAAAACAGTATGTGCAAATCGAGATTTTTACACTTTAAAAACTGTTCAGCATTTAATATTGCCAAAATAATGTGATGGAAACGCATGTAGAACAAGTAGCTTAATTAATTGTCAAGTCATGTATTCTTTTCTCCTTGAATCCCAGTAGGGAATTATAATGGTTGGTTACAGAGTTGGAAGATCATCTTACAGAAGCCAGGAGAGAAAGCTCCAGGAGAGAAAGCTTAGTTCGTTTGAACTTTATGTTGAAAAATATTCTTGTTGTCAGTTGCCTTGTTGTTAAATAGGAAACAATGTCTTCACATGGTTCTGTTATATTTCTACTGCTTTAATTTTAAGAAGACCATAAAGAAGCTACACTGTTAAATTCATTTCCCTGGACCTTTTTTCTACTTTGCAACTTTAAAACTATTTTCTTATCCATTATCTATTCTTGAGTATTCCATATATATTTGACTAAAGCTAAACAAGCTTACATTTCTACAGTACTTGTTAAATTAAATCTCAGTGGAAGTTTCTCCATTAGTAAATTGTAAATTCTTTCCATAATTCTTATTTCATCTGCTCAAAATATACTCACACATTTTTTAGTTGGATGTATGAAGAAGCATTTTATAAAATTTTTAAGAATAACTAGGTAAGGGCCAAGATTTTATGAATATATCTTTTATTACACACAACAGAAATATATCCTTATTAGAAAGACAAAAGTAAATTAGTCAGGGTTCTCTGAGAAACAAAATCAATAAGAGATCTATATCTGTCTGTATATATGTATATCTGTATGTATATATACATACATATAGACAGAAGGAGAGAAGGGTGAGGAAGAGGTTGATTTACTTTAAGGAATTAGCTTGTGTGAATGTGGGAGCTGGTAAGTCTGAGATTTGTCGAGTAGTCTAGCAGGCTGAAAATTCTGGAAAGAATTATATGGTTTTGAGTCTGAAATCTATAGATCAGAATCTCAGGCAAGGTTTCTGTGTTGCAGTCTTGAGGCACAATTGCTTTTCCTTTGGAAAACCTTAGTCTTTGCTCTTCAGGCCTGCATTTGTTTGGAAACAGCCTTCCCACGTTATGAGGGTAATCTCCTTTACTCCACTCCACGTCTACAGATTTAAATTGCAGCTAATCTAAAAAATGCCATCTTGGAATTCCTCAGCAGTCCAGTAATTAGGACATGCTTTCACCACCATGGCCTCGGTTCAGTCCCTTCTTGGAGAACTGAGATCCTGTAAGCTGTGTGGTGCATCCCCTCAACACCAAATGTTGGCTTCGTAGCAACATCTCGACTGGTGTTTGTTTGAACAGTTGGGCATCATAGTTTAGCCAAATTGACTTAAAATTAACTACCACACAATCTTATATATAAAGCTGAGAAATCCCCCTTGACTACAGCTTATAGTCCCAGAGTCTTTAGCAGAACATTATCCAGGTGTATATCTTCCTGACTTTTTTTATACTTTATGTACATTGTTGTTCAGTTGCTCAGTTGTGTCCAACTCATTGTACTTTGATATATATCTATAATAATCACTATATCTCAATGTATATTGATATATGTCTTTAATAATATTTAGTTATTGATACAAATATTTATTTTTTCATGAAGTGTCATTGCATTGTATCTGTTGTTTTGCAACTCCCCCCCACCCCCAATTTTTAGTATGTCTTAGAAGTATTTTCTTTTCAGTAGTACTACTTTATTCTTCTTAGCTACTACATTGTATTCCATAGTATGGATATATTGTAATTTATTTACTTAGTCTCTTATTTTTGGATGTTTAGGTGGATACACATTTGTGTCCAGTTTTGTCCCACTATAAATGATGTTGCATTTACCATCCTTTTATATCCCTTTGCATTGTCTTTTATAGCTAGCAAGAAATGGAATGGTTGTATTATGGGAAATATAGATTTAAATATTTTTATTGATGTGACTTGTTTTTTGATTTATTTTTAATAAATTCTTTTTCATTATAAGATTTCAAAAATTGATCATTATCTCCTAAATGTTTCCCAACCACAGAAGAATTCTCACTTTGAGATCTAGGTTCATCAATTTTCATCTCTAAGCCTATTTGGCAACAAGTAACATTGTAGGATTTCCAGATGTGAGATCCTATACTGCAATCCATTTGTTGGCCTGAGTCTTATTTGTTTGTACTCTGTTCTTCTGGACAGCATTAGAAGGATCACTTCAAGAGAAGATAAAAATTGAAGCTGCTGTTCATCTAGTACTACTGCTAAGCAGCTCAAAGCTCTTGAAGAGTGTCTAGGTGATCTTCTTAAATCTTTGACAGGTAAGGAGGGAGTCAGTAATTGCTTATAGTTCCCATTTTGTAGGTAGAAACAGGTGCAGAGTGCCTTCCTTTCTAATGATTGGTAAGGAAGCCACAGAGCAAGATAGGAACAGAAGCCACTCTAAACACTTAGTTTTGGAATGCAGAAAGCAGCAGCAAGAGAAGTGACTTGCATACAGGTAGAAATGGGAAGCCTGTTTTTAGTAAGTTACTGATCCTGTTGTTTGTGGTAAGGTATTTCAAACTCTGACCACCTGTGGGTCTGAAAAAAGTGAAGGCAAATGTTGAAGGAGGACTCTTCTTGATGTCCTTTTGTTCCATTTGGGTTCCCCATTCCCAATACATGATATAAACATAAATTGTACTAGTCAGCAAGACTGCTTGCTGGTTCTCTCTTTGTTGAAAGAAGCAAGCAACTGTGTCTTGGAAGTTTGGGCCTACTAGAGAATACTGGAATGGGTAATTAATTTTAATTGTACTAGAAGTTTTTATGTGACTTAGTTTATTTCTTTTTATTCTAGTTTTTATTTCTATCTATAAAATGGGAACATTAATTATCCCTGACCCCTCCTTATAACTCATGATATTTGACTACTAGCTAAATTAAGTTTTCTGTAGCTTTGTGCTACTTAGTAGATTATAAAGGAATACTATGTGCTGTTTTTACTTAGTCTTAATTCATTGGAGATTAACTACCTGCATTTTATGTGTTTAAAACATTTACGTTACAAATTTAAAATGTGTAATGTTATGTATTTTTTAGCTTAATAGAATGTATAAGATAATTTGATGATTTTAAGTACCAGAGGAATATTTATTTTCATCTAAATGTTACATGTTTGTGGAGAAACTGTATATTTTATTTTGAAACTTAAAAAAAAAACTAAGGTAAACTTTATTTGTTTTATTATTTTGAAATATTTGATTTCATTTTAGGAAAGGGTAGGAAACTTTTTGGCCGACTTTTATCTGGTGAATGGACTTGTTTTAGAATCAAGAAAAAGAAGAGAACATCTCAGTGAAGAAGACATTCTTCGAAATAAGGCCATTATGGAGAGTTTGAGTAAAGGTGGAAACATAATGGAACAGAATTTTGAGGTATAATTTTATTTTTCTTAATTTATAATGTTCTAAGGGAGGGGTTAGACTTTATTCATGGCATTCAGTGAGTTTATTTAAGTATGCTCTTAGGTTTTGTTTACCGTGTATCACCTTTTATTTTTCTGTGATGGTCTGGTGATTTTTTTGTGAATCTTTTGTTGGTTTTTGAGTCTTCACTAATAAATAGATTAAAATCATTTTGTAAGCATGAAACCAAACCATGATCCCTTTGCATAAATTTTTTTCCACTTCATCAGCTGAAACCTGCTGCTGCATTGAAGGGAAGGCCTTGCTAAAAATCTGCCTACTTTATGAAGTCATTTTTAGCCATTACCATCCCATAAATTTTTTATTCAGTATGTCGTTACTGAAAACATGCTACCTGCAAAGAATTGTGTGACAGTTAGGAAAGGAGAGGGAAATCAAGGAAATACTTAGGTGCCAGACAGGATAACTTGCATCTGCAATCTTGTTTCCTTAGTAAGATGAATTAGACGGGTTCTTAAGTGTTTTTTAACAATTTTAGATTTTAAAACTGGGGAAAAAAAGATTCCCAAAGATTAACATTCTACGGCATTTTTTATAGCAGTGTTTTCAAATTGTACAATAGGGAGCCTCTAGTGGATTATGACTGGTTCCAAATAGGAAAAGGAGTACGTCAAGGCTGTATATTGTCACCCTGCTTATTTAACTTATTAGCAGAGTACATCATGAGAAATGCTGGACTGGAAGAAGCACAAGTTGGAATAAGGATTGCCAGGAGAAATATCAACAACTTCAGATATGCAGATGACACCACCCTTATGGTAGAAAGTGAAGAGGAACTAAAAAGCCTCTTGATGAAAGTGAAAGAGGAGAGTGAAAAAGTTGGCTTAAAGCTCAACATTCAGAAAACTAAGATCATGGCATCTGGTCCCAACACTACATGGCAAATAGATGGGGAAACAGTGGCTGACTTTATTTTTGGGGGGCTCCAAAATCACTGCAGATGGTGATTACAGCCATGAAATTAAAAGACGCTTACTCCTTGGAAGGAAAGTTATGACCAACCTAGAGAGCATATTAAAAAGCAGAGACATTACCTTGCCAACAAAGGTCCGTCTAGTCAAGGCTATGGTTTTTCCAGTGGTCATGTATGGATGTGAAATTTGGACTGTGAGGAAAGCAGAGCGCCGAATAATTGATGCTTTTGAACTGTGGTGTTGGAGAAGACTCTTGCGAGTCCCTTGGAATGCAAGGAGATCCAACCAGTCCAACCTAGAGGAGATCAATTGTGGGTGTTCTTTGGAAGGACTGATGCTGAAGCTGAAACTCCAGTAGTTTGGCCACTTGATGCGAAGAGCTGACTCATTGGAAAAGACCCTGATGCTGGGAGGGATTGGGGGCAGGAGGAGAAAAGGACGACAGAGGATGAGATGGCTGGATGGCATCACCGACTCGATGTGCATGAGTTTGGGTAGACTACAGGAGTTGGTGATGGACAGGGAGGCCTGGCGTGCTGCGATTCATGGGGTTGCAAAGAGTCGGACTTGACTGAGCAACTGAACTGACTGACTGAGTGGATTATGAATTCAGTTTAGTGGGCTATTATAACTCCTGCTTTTTTTTTTTTTAAGTAGAATCTAAATTCAGATAATAAAACTAGAGCACATAGTGTGTGTGTGGTTAGTCGCTCAGTGATGTCCAACTCTGTTACCTTATGGACTTGCACCCTGCCAGGCTCCTCAGTCCATGGGATTCTCCAGGCAAGAATACTGGAAAGGGTTACCATATTTCCTCCTCCAAGAGATCTTCCCATCCCAGGGATCAGATCCTTGATTCCTGCATCTCCTGATAGGTTCTTATTACTTTATGAATCAGTAGTGTCTGGGGTGTGTGTGTATGTTGTGTTTATGTATATATGTGTGACTGCTGGGTTATAGTGCAAAACGTGAGTCACAGTCATGAAAAGATTAAAGGCTACTATGAGAAGACTTGAATTCCTTGAATGTCTAGTCTCTACCCTGCGGTGTTGTGCCAAATTACATTTATAGTTCAGTTCAGTTGCTCAGTCGTGTCCAACTCTTTGCGATCCCATGAACCATAGCAGGCCAGGCCTCCCTGTCCATCAGCAACTCCTGGAGTCCACCCAAACCCATGTCCATTGAGTCGGTGATACCATCCAACCATCTCATCCTCTGTTGTTCCCTTCTTCTCCTGCCCTCAATCTTTTGAGCATCAGGGTCTTTTCCAGTGAGTCCTTCGCATCAGGTGGCCAAAGTATTGGAGTTTCAGCTTCAACATCAGTCCTTCCATGAACACTCAGGACTGATTTCCTTTATTTAGGATGGACTGGTTGGATCTCCTTGCAGTCCAAGGGACTCGCAAGAGTCTTCTCCAACACCACAGTTCAAAAGCATTAATTCTTCTGCACTCAACTTTCTTTATAGTCCAACTCTCACATCCATTCATGACTACTGGAAAAACCATAGCCTTGACTAGACGGACTTTTGTTGACAAAGTAATGTCTCTGCTTTTTAATATGCTGTCTAGGTTGGTCATAACTTTCCTTCCAAGGAGTAAGCGTCTTTTAATTTCATGGCTGCAATCACCGTCTGCAGTGATTTTGGGCCCAGAAAAATAAAGTCAGCCACTGTTTCCAGTGTTTCCCCATCTATTTGCCATGAAGTGATGGAACCGGATGCCATGATCTTAGTTTTCTGAATGTTGAGTTTTAAGTCAACTTTTTCACTCTCCTCTTTCACTTTCATCAGGAGGCTCTTTAGTCCTTCTTCACTTTCTGCCATAAGGGTGGTGTCATCTGCATATCTGAAGTTATTGATATTTCTCCCGGGATTCCTTATTCCAGCTTGTGCTTCCTCCAGCCCAGCATTTCTCAGGATGTATTCTGCATATAAGTTAAATAAGCAGGGTGACAATATACAGCCTTGATGTACTCCTTTCCTGATTTGGAACCAGACTGTTGTGCCATGTCCAGTTCTAACTGTTGCTTCCTGACCTGCATACAGGTTTCTCAAGAGGCAGGTCAGGTGGTCTGGTATTCCCATCTCTTTCAGAATTTTCCAGTTTATTGTGATCCACACAGTTAAAGGCTTTGGCATAGTCAGTAAAGCAGAAATAGATATTTTTCTGGAACTCTTGCTTTTTCAATGATCCAGTGAATGTTGGCAGTTTAATCTCTGGTTCCTCTACGTTTTCTAAAACCAGCTTTAACATCTGGAAGTTCATTGTTCATGTACTGTTGAAGTCTGGCTTGGAGAATTTTGAGCATTACTTTACTAGTGTGTGATATGAGTGCAATTGTGCGATAGTTTGAGCATTCTTTGGCCTTGCCTTTGGGATTGAAATGGAAACTGACCTTTTCCAGTCCTGTGGCCACTGCTGAGTTTTCCAAATTTGCTCACATATTGAGTGCAGCACTTTCATAGCCTCATCTTTTAGGATTTGAAACAGCTCAACTGGAATTCCATCTCCTCCACTAGCTTTGTACATAGTGATGCTTTCTAAGGCCCACTTGACTTCACATTCCAGGATGTCTGACTCTAGGTGAGTGATCACACCATCATGATTATCTGGGTTGTGAAGATCTTTTTTGTATAGTTCTTTGTATTCTTGCCACTTCTTCTTAATATCTTCTGCTTCTGTTAGGTCCATACCATTTCTGTCCTTTATTGTGCCCATCTTTACATGAGATATTCCCTTGATTTCTCTAATTTTCTTGAAGAGATCTCTAGTCTTTCCTATTGTATTGTTTTCCTCTATTTCTTTGCATTGATCACTAAGGAAGGCTGTCTTATCTCTCCTGGCTATTCTTTGGAACTCTGCATTCAAATGGAAATATCTTTCCTTTTCTCTTTTGCTTTTTGCTTCTCTTCTTTTCACAGCTCTTTGTAAGGTCTCCTCAGACAGCCATTTTTCTTTTTTGCATTTCTTTATCCTGGGGATGGTCTCAATCCCTGTCTCCTGTACAATGTCATGAAGCTCCGTCCATAGTTCATCAGGTACTCTGTCTATCAGATCTAGTCCCTTAAATCTATTTCTCACTTTCACTGTATAGTCATAAGGGAATCGATTTAGGTCATACCTGAATGATCTAGTGGTTTTCTCCACTTTCTTCAATTTCAGTCTGAATTTGGCAATAAGGAGTTCATGATCTGAGCCACAGTCAGCTCCCAGTCTTGTTTTTGCTGACTATATAGAGCTTCTCCATCTTTGGCTGCAAAGAATATAATCTGATTTCGGTGTCGACCATCTGGTGATGTCCATGTGTAGAGTCCTCTCTTGTGTTAGGGATAGACAAGCTTTATAGAATAGTATGCCAGGTTTCAACTAATTCATGGTGATAACTGTGTGTTTGTAAAATTATTTTAATGTTTAAGAAGTTTATATATTGAGCAAATCAGTCATTGTTTAATGAGTACAGGATGTAAAGGTACTTAAGAATCCACATTAAATGTTTAAGTTAAATTTGTCATCATACCAGTTTAGCATGATCCTATTCTCTTCCTGCCAGATCCTCTTTGCAGTCCTCATTTTTCTTTTGTCCTTGGGATAGAGCCTCCCTAGACTTTATTTTCCAGATACCTCCTGGTATTTACTGATCTCTTGATCAATAGGAGATGTAGGATGTGTTATGTTCAGGTAGTAGGAGATGAATTGAGAGAGGGAATGATGAGCTTAAACTTTGACAAAGCCACTACGCTTTTTCATTGTTAAACAGCCAAAAAAGCCATTTCTTTGGTCTTACATTGTTATTTACATTTTATTACAGTTCTCTTTAAAAAGATGATATTGTTGTGCTTATTGTTTATAGGTGCTTACTGCTACCCTTGTTTAGTTTTGGCAGTAAACCATTTTGAGATAACTACACAAGTTACTTTCTTTAGGGCAGAATTTGTAACTTGATGCAATTGAATTGTTAAAGGGGTCTTTAATTGACATTTTAATCAAATACAGGTTTACACATTGAAATTAAAACTTAGTTTAATCCCAGTTGCCTATATAATGGGAGTTAAATAATTAAGTTTTTGACTTCTAATTAGCAGTCAAAGGAAATGGTTCCTGGGTATTGTGTGAAGTATTTTTCCATATACTATCTCATTTAGTTATTAATTGTTACAGTGACCTACTGAGATTGAAGCTAGGAGAAGGAGACGACAGAGGATGGGATGGTTGGATGACTTCACCGACTCAATGGATATGAGTTTGAGTAAGCTCTGGGAGTTAGTGATGGACAGATAAGCCTGTCGTGCTGCAGTCCATGGGGTTGCAAAGAGTTGGATATGACTGAGCGACTGAACTGAGATGACTATCCTTATGCAGTTTTATAGAAAGGAGAGTGAAGTTTAAAGAAATTAATATATCTGAAATCACAAAGCTATAGGTAGCAAAGATGGGTTTTGACTCTAGGACCCTTATCCCAGGTTCTTCTTCTTCTTTTAAGTATATTGCCTCCCAGTCTGCCTTTGTTACAGTCTCTTCTTTGTGTGTATCCACATATTTAGCTCATCTTAGCAATTCTTTCAGAATATTGTGAAGTTGAACCCGGAAAAGGAATAAGGGAAGTTTGCTGTTGAAAAGTGTACTAAAAGTTAGTATTGTGTTTTTTTCAATGATGTCTCTAAAACATATTAGTAAAAAACATGTTTTTAGCTTTGGAGCATTATTGAAATTTTTGCAAGCCTAGAAAACATGTTTGACTATTTTTATTATGATTGTTTTCAAAAGACATGAAAATATTGTATATATGCATATATGTATATACATTCTTTTCTTTTTTTTCATTTTTGGGTGGCATTGCATTGCTTGTGGGACCTTAGTTCCCTCCACAGGGATTGAACCTGTGCGCTCTGCAGTGAAAGCGTGGTGTTGTAACTACTGGGTTACCAGGGAATTCCTGAAAATACTATATTTTAAAGCCACATTTTAATAAAATTGCAGTTCTTAAAAATAAATATGCTAGTCTTTCAGAATGAATTTATGTTCTTTATTCTAAATAACTAGCTTTTGAGTTTCTTCTTGTTTTTATAGTCAAATATTTGTTTTAATTTCTATAAAAATTAGCTTATAAGTAGCATTTAGGAGAAATTGCTGTTTAACTAGTTTTGCCATGCTTACTTCTTCTCTTCTCCTTTCCAGACATAGTTCTAATATTTAGTATATATTTTTAACAATATTTTTTATAATAAAATTTAAGTGCTCAGAAATTCTTAAGTCATGGCTACTTGCTCCTATACTTTTGGTGCTGCTTTCCACTTTGTTCTATCCAGTTGGAGGGAGCAATGTACTATTTACACCTTAGACAGTCATTGAGAAAAGTATTAATTGTATGCCAGCTAGATAGATAGATAGATAGATAGATAGATATAATATTGAGTTAAGCTCTGTTAGTGATTATATATTTTTTAATATATTAAATCAAAATAGGAACACATAGACATAAAATACATGAATGCCTTAAACTTCCAGAAATCTTTGCAACATAAAATACTAGAATTTAGCAAATCTAGCAATAAATTAAAACTCTTTTTTTATGCTTTAAGAAAAACAGGCATTAGAAGTTTGCATTTAGTTATGTAGGAAAGGGTTGATGTCATTTCAGTTACAGAGCCTATTGACTTGGGGAAATAACACGAAGCCATGTGGTGTCCTGTGGCAGCCTTCATGTCTTCCCGTTTCGTTAAATAGTTGTGAAAACTGCATGGAGGGAAGACTGACGGGTTCAACTGCAAGTATCAGTATATAACAAAGGGCAAGTTAGAATAAACATAAACTAAGACAGAGCTTATTAAAATGTGACAACTGATTTTCATAATGATGAGGTCAAGTGTTCAGTAAAAGGTTAAATTAGATTCATTACAGTCTCTACTAAGATGGGGGATATATAATACATAGTTTAGAAAGAATTCTACTGGAAATAGTAGAAACTTCTTAGAGAAGTTTATTAACTGAAAAAATATATGACATGCTACATTAATCATGCCAGGAAAATGAGTCTTCACTAAGATTTTATATATATTTATATATATATATATATATATATATATATATAAAAAACACTAGTTATAGCCAAATACATATACAAGTATTAAATATATATAGGTATTAAATAGACTGGTGGCTCAGTGTAAAGAACCTGCCTGCAATGAAGGAAATGCAGGTTGGATCCCTGGGCTGGGAAGATCCCCTGAAGGAGGGCATGGCAACCCACTCCAACCTAGAGAATCCCGTGGACCCAGGAGTCTGGTGTGCTCCAGTCCCATGGGGCTGCAAAGAGTCGGACACAACTGAGCGACTAACACTTTCACTCTTTTCATGATATTAGTTTGGCTGACTATAAGAGATTCAAAATTACGGTAACTTAAACAAGACAGGAGTTTATTTTTTTCTTATGTAAAAATCTGAGTTTGTATGGTTTCATTGCTCTGTGAGTTCATCTCAGACCTATCCTTTTTTTTTGCCTGTCTTATCATATTTCTCTAGCGTTTCTAGGATCTAGCTCTCATCCACGTGGTATACGATGGTTTATTACCTGTTTAGTATCCCAACCATTAGGAATAATTCCTAGTAGTAATTAGGAAGGAAAGGCCATGTGTCTGTTCTGTTTGCAAACCCAACCAGAAGTTGCACACATCACTGCTCAAATCTCATTAATTAGAACTTAGTTACATGGTAACACTTAGCTGGCTGTAAAGATGGCTAGAAAAGAAGTCTTTTATATAGGAAGTAATGTGTCCAGTCAAAAATTGGTAGAAGGTTCTTTTACAACAAAGAATAGGAGAACAGATTATTGATTGAGTAGACATCTAGTATTCTCTAATGTCTCTTTGTTAGATACATAACTGATACTTCAGTTACCACATTAATACTAGTAACTCTCACCCAATATATACCTTCAATTTTGACCTGACTTTTAATCACCAGATTTGTAGTATTTTCCTTCCTCCACATGGATAAACATAGGTATCTGAAATTTAGTATGTTTAAATCCGATGAGACAATTTTTTTCCTTCTCTGTCTTGAGTGGTACCATCATTATTTGCTACCATTATCTAAGTCAGCACCCTGACATTTATCCTTGAACTTCTTAACTTTCCTTACCTCTGTGTCTATAATTGATCACAAAATCCTAAAGATCTCGTGAATCTCTCTTCTTCTACTTTGAAATAGCTCCCCTTATCATTTCTCATTTGAATTACTGAGATAGCTTCCTAACTTACTGCTACCAGAATGAGCTCTCTGAAATAGATTGAACTATGTAGAGCCTCAATAACTAAAATGTATAGAATATTTACTATTTGTTAGCCACTGTTTTAAGTATTTTAGGTTAACAAGCCAGTTTTACCCTTACAACAACCCTGAGAGGTTATAGTTAACTAAACTTGAGACAAAAGAGATTGAATAATTTTCCAAAGTCAGCCAGTAATTGGAAAAGCCAGGATTTGGTCAGTCTGGTCCAATTTTTTTGTTCTAAAAGCTGCAATATATTTGTCCACTGCTTTTTGAGTAAAATACAATCTCCTTACTGCATAAAACCCTTTCAGTCTCCTTTTCTCTTCTGTCTTGCCCTTTTACCCTGCATCTTGCTCTTTTTCCTTTCATGTATGCTACTTACTAGACACACCACACGTGTAGTTTCCTAGTACAGCATGCTTTTTCTCACCATTGTTTGTTCGTCAGTGTCCTTCAGTTGATTATTTTGTTCTCTTTCTTTCAGACTTCTCCACTAGGAATCAGCCTTGCTTGCACATCTTTTTGGCTGCCTACCCCAGCCTGGGTCAGGCAGTTCTCTTCTCTGTGCTGTTTATGCCATCCTCTTGATCTCTCTATCATAATAACCCTCACCCTGGATTATAATTATCTACTTCCTATGTATCTCTTTATAAGCCTCTCAAGGGCAGAATTTTGTCTTTCATACTACCTGATGTTCAAAACCTATTAGTTTCCTTTCGTCCCACATTCTTCTGCCGTTACTCAGAGATCATCAATGATTTCTAGCCAACAAAATCGATGGCCAGTTTTTCAGGCTTCTTTAAAGTCTCTGTGTTGTGGTACTGAAACAGTCTTTTCACTTCCATGATACCTTGGCACTCTGTTTTCTTATTGATTAATCTCCTTTAATTTCAAAGGCTCCTTTCTGTCCTCTTCCTGCACTCCCCTTCCCCACCACCCCCAGTCTGTGTGGTTTTTAGGACTCAGTCATCATTCCTGTTTTCTTACTTTTTACTTAGTGAGAGAGTTCTTAACATTATTTCTAAATATGATTTCCTTCCTTCCTTCTCTTTTTGTAACTGCCCTCTAGGAACTTCCCAGTATAAAATATTAATTATTATTTACTGAATCTTTTCTAATGTGCCAAGCACTAACCCTTTCTATGCATTATCTCATTGAATTTTTAACCATGAGGTGATGGTCATATTTCCATTTTGCTGGTGAGTTAAATTGACAGTTGTATAAAGTTACTTGTCCCAGGTCACACAACTACCAGCTAGTGGAGCTGGGTGGGATTCTGGCCCATTTTTGTGTCTTTAGAGTCCTTGGTTTAACAGCTGCCTGTTAACATCTTAAACTCATTATATCCAAAACTATACTTCTCTGAATGGAACCTCTCCCAGTGGTACTGTTTTTTTTGTTGTTACTTATAGCAGTCTTTCACTTATTACCCTTTTGCTGTATATAGTTTGTCTTGTTAATTTTTCCTTAGCAATTTCTACTCTACTCCCTTATTTCTTTATTGCCAGTTTATTGTATAGTGATCCAAATTTTTAGTTAGCAAAGACAAGGGGTAAGTTTTAAATCTGATATGACCCTTACCACTGTTGTTGATATTCCTTTTGAACTTTCCTCCCTAGTTGAAGTCAATCTAGTATTTTCATTATTAATTCTCCCTGTCCAAAATATTCTTTTTCTTTTCTTTTAAATTGGAGTGTTAATCTTCTAATCTCAATTTATTGTCTGTAGAAGACTGCCCTGTTTTCTGAACCCCTATATTACCCAGTTTTTTGTAAGCACATTTTGTCTTTAATCATTTAATATTTTGTATTCCTGATTAACTTTTCATGTTTGTGTATGTTTTTTCTTTCCAGCTCTGAACTGTGAGCCCCATGAAGTCAAGATTAGTTTTTATACTTCTCTGTAGTTCCCATGTTCAGCATCTAGCATAATGTCAGAAACATTTTAGATGATTAAAGCATTGAATGAATGGATTTTACCTGTTCAATACTTTTCTTTTTATTTGAGATTTTTAAAATATTAATAATAAATATTACCGATGGAGCTTATATCATCATGGAACTATCTCCGAATAACCTCTTAAAGCATTATATTGATGATATTAAGGAGATTATAGTTTATTATATGTTTTAATTTTATATTTTTAAAATATGATAATTTTCTTTTCTCTCTCCCTCTCGGTCTCTTGTGTCTCTATTCCCCACTCCTCTTTCTCCCTCTCTCTCTCCTCCTTACTCTTTCTTTCTTTGTTTTTTTTTGGCAGCCGATTCGAAGACAGTCCCTTACCCCTCCTCCTCAGAACACTATTACGTGGGAAGAGTATATATCTGCTGAAAATGGAAAGTAAGTGTTGATTTTGTTGTGTTTATGTATTTTTTGGCTTATAGAAAAAAGAAGTTTTGTAAAAAATTTTTTTACAGAGAATTATTAGTATAGTTTTGTCTGAAGCACTTCTTTTTTCTTTTAAAAATGTGGATGAAGTATGATGAGGGAGGAGCATTCCTAATTACATTCTCTCTTTGAGTAAATTGTAGAGCCGCAGTTCTACATCTCTCTTGCCAGTTTATATACTCCCCAAAACCCATATTCTAAGGAAATAGAATATGAAGACTGCCTAGTAAAATTGCTTGTTTGAGTTTTTTTCACTGTAAGATTAACTTTATATTCTCTTATTATCCAGTCTTTTGCAAGGTGTGTAAGGCCACTCATTGTTATCTGCTTTTTACGTTTCCATGTCATCATCCGTTTGATTCAGCCTCTGCCAGACTACTTCTTCTTATCCTTACCCAAGACAATTGCTTACTGTTATACTGCCTATAATTAGTAAAGTACCTAGTACATAGTTTGTAGCCAGTAAATGTTGATTGAATAAAAGAATGATGAATGGTTTATTTTGAATGAATGAATAAATAAATAAATTTTTCTAGCTGACCATATCAAAGAAAGTACTGTCTTTCATAGGAAATGTTCTTTTGTTGGAGAATAAATATTACTTACCCTCATGCTTAGGAAGAAGTTGTCTTGTTTTTAATCTTGAAAGGTTTGTAGTATACTTTTAAAATTTCTGTAAAATGTTTCCTTTTTATAATATTTGATAATTAATATAAAAGTCTTTATTCTTTACCTTCTTATTGATCAGTGCTGAGAACCATAGACAGTAAAAAGAGATTGAATTGAATAAGTGATTTAAAAGATATGGAATGATATTTGTAAAGTTTGTTTTTTTTCTAGAATTTTGCTCTGTTACTAACAATAGTGATTATTAAAATTATATTCGGTGTGAAATTAACTTTTTATACCTTGTTATTTTCCTTGTTACCCTTGTCTCAATTGTTATACATGTCTCATTCTCTTTTAGCATAGTTTTATTTCTATCCTCAGAGTAAGAAAAGTTGAAATATTAATGAATGTCATTGGAAGATGACAGATTCTTCTTAGGATGATGATAGAGTGTGGAAAAAATTTCCTAATATTTTCTTTTTTTCTTTTTCAATTTAGAGCTCCTCATCTGGGTAGAGAACTGGTGTGCAAAGAAAGTAAGAAAACATTTAAAGCCACAATAGCCATGAGCCAGGAATTTCCCTTGGGAATTGAATCGTAAGTTTGTTACTAACTGCACAAGTTTATGAAAGAAACTATTAAAATCTGAAGGCTATAATTATATTTGCATCTGAGTAGTGGATTTGAGGCCTTTGAAATGTAAAATAGCCTTTTCTTTGGCAGTGTCTATACCCTTCTAGAATTTTTCTAGCTCTCAAAATATTAACATTTCAATTATTTCAACTAAATAAAATGTTGAATAATTTTTGTAAATTATAAAAATAATACATGAATACATGCTTATTGTAGAAAATCTAACAGTATGGAAGTTTATAGAATAAATGTGGCAGTTTTCTTTGACCTTCCTAATAGTTGACAGGTAAATAACTAATATATTTTTGTCTAAATTTTGCTCTGTGTTTTTTTAGCATTTTTTGTAAAAATGGGGAAATAGTCTGTCTTATTCTGTTTCCTTTTTTATTTTAAAAGTGAGTTTAAAAGTGAGTTATCTTGGAGTTATTAAAATAATTACATTATCTTTTTTTTCCTTTCCCTGGTATTTTATGGAATTAATGTACCGCCACTTATTTTTGTTATCCTACTACTGATAAACATTTTAATTATTTGTAGTTTGTCACCATTATAAACAATACTCCCATGAATATCTTGAATATATCTTCCAAACCTGTATTCGCATCAGTTGCTCATTCAAAAAGAAAAAGTTTGGAGAGATGTGTGGAGTGGGAGGTGGGTAGCTAGAGCTGATTCTGACAGAACTGTAAATTCAGGCTTCTCGCGAAAGCAGGGGATGAGTTGAAGCCCTAGGCTTTCTTGCCTAGATCTTTCTACTTCCAGTCTGACCTAATACATTAAAAAAAAATTGTTTTGGAAGAGAGGAGGACCCTTATTTATCTATGGGGTTCTGTATACATCCTATACTCCTCAGTAGCCAAGTTTTAGAAGAGCAGATAGAATTCCATAGCTACTCTTCAAGCTGTTGATCAAAGAGGAAAATAAATTAATAGTTCTCAGAAGAACTATTAATGTAGGAAGGGAATTAGCCATACATACAAGTCTGCAAAATTTATCTTATCTTGGACCCAAAATGACTCTAAGATACTCTGGATATATATTGAAAGGAAGAAGAAAAGTGGCAGATTATATGATGCTGTCAATTTTAGGAGTTATTCCAATTTCAGAGATGTTAATATGTGAATAAAAATTAGGTATCTTAGAATTTGTAAAATGTGACAATTATAACCACTCCCCCTTAAAAAAGTAAAATAAGGAACATTAGAAAGTGTGTAAAAGCTAGACAAAGAACTCATTCTAGAATAAAATGTAAGTCAAAATATAAGTTTTAGAAATATTTTAGGAGAACATAAAAGAACATGGTTGGTAAACTAGATCACTCTAAGATAAGACAATAGAATGAAATGAAAAGGAGATTATAAAGCTAAGGAAATAAATTAAGCACCAAAGAGCACTATTGCAAAACAAATACGTTAGAAACAGCAATGAACAGGACAGGTACGGCCAAGATTAAGCTTTGATAGCTTATAGTGAACCCAGCGAAAGAAGTGCATGTGAGTGTTAAGTCTGCTCAGTCATGTCCGGCTCTTTGCGACCCCATGGACTGTAGCCCGCCAGGCTCCTCTGGCCATGGGATTCTCCAGGCAAGAATACCAGAGTGGGTTGCTGTGCTCTCCTCCAGGGGAATCTTCTGGACCCAGGGATCGAACTCGCATCTCTTGTGTCTCCTGCACTGGCAGACGGGCTCTTTACCACTAGTGCCACCTGGGAAGCCCAGTGAAAGAAGAGGTTAAAGGAATTTGAGAAGTAGTATATATGGAGGATGATAATATTCATTCATTCACCTGAATATTCATTGGAAGGACTGATGCTGAAGCTGAAACTCCAATAGTTTGGCCACCTGATGTGAAGAACTGACTCATTGGAAAAGATCCTGATGCTGGGAAAGATTGAAGGCAGGAGGAGAAGGGGATAACAGAGGATGAGATGGTTGGATGGCATCACCGACTTGATGGACATGAGTTTAAGTAAGCTCCAGGAGATGGTGATGGACCGGGAAGCCTGGTGTGCTGTAGTCCGTGGGGTCACAAAGAGTTGGACAGCTGAGCGACTGAACTGAACTGATATATGGAGGAGAGTGGTTCAATGTAAGGATCATTGCTGTTCCACTTAACTAAAGTCTCCAAATGTAAAGAAAATAGTATTCAAAATATGATAGAAGGAAATTTTCTTGTGTGGAAGAATTAAATCTGTAGTCTGATTAGGCTCCAATAAAAAATAATAGACAAGAAGTAGTAACAGTGATTATCCTGATTAAACTATTGCATTTCAGTTGTTAATAGAGAACTCTCTAAAAGCATTCAGGAGAAAGGGTGTAAAAAAACCAGCCTGACCTTACACTTTTTCACGTCTTGACATTGCTGAGGCAAAGAAAGTGTGATACCACAATTAGGTAAGATGTCATTTATATATCAAGGCAATTACTAAGGACACAGAAGAATTCAGTCAATATAGCAGCCATGGGCCCTTTTTGAGAGAAAAATAATGCTACTGAAATCAAATTCATCCAACCAAAGGCTAAAAGGAGGAGTTACAGTATAATGACTAGTCTAATACTTCGTGCTAAGAGTGCTTGAGACCTCTCAGCACTCGCTAAGAGACCTTGTCAAATTGTGTTAGTTAAGCGGGAAATAGTATAAACTGAAACTTTATGCCAGTCAGATTCCCCTTTCGTATGCAAAAAAGAAGCACTCATTTATCAAATCTGTGAGAAATCAAGGAATAATAAACACTTAAGAGCCCTCTCACACACAAAATTGACAGTGAAATTCAGGCATCCAAACAGTAGGCTAATTAAAGAACTTGAGAATGTGTAGATTTTAGGAGGAGGACTAGTGTGAACTTTGAGTCTGCTGAAATGTAGATCTAAGATCAAATAACTGTGGAAATTATGGCTGCACAATAAAATGTAAAAGTTATAGACTCTGACACAGTGAAAAGAATAATAAAACAAAAAAAATGAGGTAAAGGAGGTGTCATTTTTTCATCTTTAACATCTGTGATATTGGAGCTGTGATACTGTAAGTTTGGAGCATGTAGTTATAAAACATAAGGACACAATATAATCAATGTGAAAATTTTTTTTCTCCTTCTGTATTTCAGATTATTGAATGTTTTGGAAGTAATAGCTCCCTTCAAGCACTTTAATAAGCTTAGAGAATTTGTTCAAATGAAACTTCCTCCAGGCTTTCCTGTAAAACTAGGTAAGAGAAAAATTGTCATGTAAGTTTAATGTCTATTAGAAATACGGAGCTGTTTACTAACATTTAAAAAGAAATATTCTTTGAAGGAATATGAACTTCCTAGTTTATAATTTTATATGGTTTTTCTGTAATTACATGCATTGATATTCATATTTTGTCAAATATATAAAATGCTGTATGAAAACTCTCCTTGACTTAAAGCAAGTGTAAGTGAGGGATATACAAATATTTCATTCAAGAGGGTGTGAGTGAACTTATGCACTGTGATAATATTTTAATGTGAAATTGAGAGAGAGGATTTTAGCCCATATTTTCTGCAGATTCTGAGCTTCTGAACAGTGGGAATATTTCTGGGGTCAAGTCATTCAGGGATAAAGTAATAGTTATTACATTTTATTTTTCAGTCTTAAATATTTAAACTTAATTTCACTTTAAACAATGATCTTTCAAAACAGTAAACTTATTTTGTATATATTTATCTTCTTAACTATATTAGAAAAAGAGGAGTAAGACACTACTTACAGGATCTTTAGGAGTTGAGGCTTAGATTTAGCAGTGATTTAAGCTCCATGGGGGGCTTCCCAGGTGGCTCAGATGGTAAAGTATCTGCCTGCAATATGGGAGACCCGGGTTCAATCCCTGGGTTGGGAAGATCCTCTGGAGAAGGAAATGGCAACCCGCTCTGGTACTCTTGCTGGAAAATTCCATGGATGGAAGAGCCTGGTAGGCCACAGTCCATGGGGTCACAAAGAGTCAGACACAACTGAGTGACTTCACTTCACTAAGCTCCATGGGGGCCTTCAATACCACCCATCGATCCAGCCACAAGTATTTAATCAGTGCTTACTGTGTGCTGAACCCTTTTCTAATGATGAGAGACAGCGAAAATCCCTGTCCTTTTGGTGTTTATATTCTGGATGGGGTGGGGGTATTATCGAGTAAATATAATGAAACCACATCTCAGAACAATTAGGGCAGGTGCTATACTCCCAGAAGTAATGCTTTTATTACTAAAAATTAAACCCAGCCTTCTCAATTTTTCAAATTTGGGAAAATGCATATTGTGAGTTAAAATTGATTTTAAAACATATTCTCAATATGTCATTCTAGATTCTCTTTGTGATATAAAAGTGCTGAGAACCCAATATCTACTTGAGTAAACCAATGATAAGATTGTAGGCAGAAATTGTTAAAAACTAAAGCAAAGAAGAGCTGAGTGTTTGAGTTATGGATCATCACATAACTTTTTCTGTAGAAGCTTAAAATTCCACTGTCATTATCTATAGCCAGAAAATAGTTCAAGCATTGGACTCTCTTATGTATATTTTATTTAAGAGGCACAGTGACAAACCTGATTAGAGGGCAGGGATTAAATATATGAAACTATTACTGTATTCACATTTTTTAAAGTTCCAAGCCAAAATCAAACCTCACAATACAAGATTTTGTGAAAAAGAAACACCTTGGTTATATGGGAAAAAAGTCTACAGCACTTTTTTGCAGGCATTTCTCTGACATAAAGCTTTATTGACAAGGGATTTATAATTTTTTGCTTATATACTTATAGGGAATTTGCTTAAGTATCTCTCTCATCTCTGTCCTTCTTTTACAATGACCCTATAAAATCTAGTCCTAGGTCAGTTTCTTCTTCAGTCATTTCTGTTTCTATATTTAGGATAGACGGTACAATGGAGGGGGGAAATCTGGAAATTGTTAACACAACTGTATGTTTTCAAAATGAGCCAGAGCTTTTTTTTTTTGGTGTTTTTTTTTGGCTGAGCTGCACGTGGACTCTTCATTGCTATGATCGGGGCTCCTGTAGTTGTTTCTCTTGTTGTGAAACACGGGCTTATTGCCCTGTGGCATGTGGGATCTTAGTTCCCCAACTCCAGGATCAAACCCATGCCCCCTACATTGGAAAGGGGGCTCTTAACCACTGGTGTGCATGTGTGCTAAGTTGCTTCAGGTTTGTATGACTCTGTGCAACCCCATGGACTGTAGTCCACCAGGCTCCTCTGTCCATGGGATTCTCCAGGCAAGAATCCTGGAGTGGGTTGCCGTGCCCTCCTCCAGGGGGTCTTCCTGACCCAAGAAACGAACCTGTGTCTCTTATGTCTCCTGCAGTGATAGGTGGGTTCTTTACCACCAGTGCCACCTTCGCTGGACCATCAGGGAAGTCTTCAGCCAAAGCTTTAAATGCTAATTCTGAATGATCTTTTCTCTGATTTGCTGCTTCTCTCAGTCTGCTTTCGAAGGCTAAATCTGAGCCTCCTTCATCACTCCCCATCCGCATCCCCTCCGTTGCTTCCTCCCACAGTCTAAGCAGATAAGTTTTTTTGTTTTCTTAGTTACAAAAAGAGGCCATCAGAAGTAATGAGACCTTCCCCATTACTCCCAACCTTCCATACAAACTTTTTGCCCCAAGCCCTATCTCTTCTTCCAGCTTTTCTATCTCAGTGGAAGTGGTGTCCCTTTTCTTAGCTTGAGTAATCTCTTCATTTCTACTATGGATCTGTTCTCCTTCCCACTTTTTAAAAAAGCTTGCTTTGTCTTCCTCCATTTCTTCTTTACCTCCCAACTGCTTTAGTATAGCCGTCTTCTCTTAGTTGTTAGGCTGTGTTCAGGTCTTTAAAGTTCAACCAAAGGTCTTTCTCCTTTTAAAATTCAACCAGTCTAGGAAATTTCCTAGTGGCCTGGTAGTTAGGATTCTGGGCCTTCACTGCCATGGCCTGGGTTCAGTCCCTGGTTTGGAAACTGAGATTCCACAAGCTGTATGGTGTGGCCAAAAAAAAAAAGTCAGGGTCAGGGAGGTGAGGGAAGATGGCCAAACTTCAGAGAAAAATTCAACCAATCTAATAAAATAATCCCTTTCGCTCCAACCTACCCAGCACTTGCTTTTAACCGTTGCTTTTCATAGCCAGGTTACTCCAGTCTACTTTTATCTCTCCATTCTTTCTCTTTGTAGTTATATTATAAATAGCGGAAAATGAAAAGGAGATAAAGGGAGGCGAGGTTTTTCTCCATCACTTGAACTACTAAAATGATGAAATCAGGAGCCAATGATAAATTAGTTATATATAAGGTGTTCTTACAGCAGCCACCAAAAAAGGTGTACAAAGAGATATACTCAAAAATACTATCGATAAACACAAATAAAATTCTAAAATGTAGTCATGTCAGGACTCTCTGGTGGTCCAGTGGTTAAGACTCCATGCTTCCACTGCAGCGGGTATGGGGTTTGATCCGCGGTCAGGGAAGTTCTGCATACTGCATGGTGCAGCCAAAAGTAAACAAATAAATAAACAGTATTCCTGTAAGCTACAGGAAAGCAAGAAAAATACATGAAAAAAGAGACGACAGAAAAAGCAATAAAATAGCAGAATTGTCTTAGTATATAAATAATTCCATTAAATGTAAACAGTCTAAACCGACCATTTAAAAGATAGATTGGAAAAATAGATTAAAAACCATGACTCAACTACATGCTCTCTTCAAGAAGCTCCCTTCAAATATGATTTTGGCAAGTTGAAAATGAAATGAATGGGTGGAAAAAGATGTATCATGCAAAGATGAATCAAAGGGTAACAGGACTAGATACATTAATATTAGAAAAAGTAGATTTCAGAGTAAAGAAAATTACGGGGGGAGGGGTATTATATAACAAAGAGGTATCAGTCAATGAAGAAGAAAAGAATCTTAAATATGTATACACCAAACAACAAAACTACAGGATGGTGAAGCAAGAACTGAAAGAAATGAAAGGAAAATAGATTTTCAATTATAATTAGAGTCTGCAGCATCCTTCTCTCAACAGTTGACAGAACAACTAGAAAGGAAATCAGCAAGGATATTATAGACCAGCTCTGTAACACCATAAACCAGAGCACCTAGTTGGCATCTATGGGACCACGCTACCCAACATCAGCAGAGAACACTTTTTTTTTAAATACTTATGGAACATATACCAGGATAGGCTGTGTCTTGGGCTATAAAACAAACCTTAAGAATTGAAAAGGAATGGAAAACCACTCACGGTAGAGTCAAACTAGAAATAATAACAGGAGAATCTCCAGTTTGTGGTATTCTGTTATGCACTCCTCTAAATAATATATGGGTCATTGGTGAAATCTCAAGGGAAAAGAATATATTGAACTGTATGAAAATAAATTTACAAATGTCAAAATTTCAGATATGACTTGGCAACTGAAAAACAACAAAAAATTAAAACCACAGTGAAACAAATAAAGTGCAAATTGGTCAGTCATGTCCAAGTCTTTGCAACCCCATGGATAGTCCATGTAATTCTCCAGGCCAGAATACTGGAGTGGTTAGCCGTTTCCTTCTCCAGGGGATCTTCTCAACCCAGGGATCGAACCCAGGACTCCCACATTACAGGCGGATTCTTTACCAGCTAAGCCACAAGGGAAGCCCAAGAATACTGGAGTGGGTAGCCTATCCCTTCTCCAGAGGATCTTCGACCCAGGAATCGAAGCGGGGTCTCCTACATTGTAGGCAGATTCTTTAGCAGCTGAGCTACCAGGGAAGCCTAAAACCACAGTGAGATCATTATATACACCTAACAGAATGGCTGAAATAAAACATTGTTGGGGCTTCCCTGATGGTCCAGCGGTTAAGAATCTGCCCGCCAATGCAGGGGACGCCTGTTCCTGGTCTGGGCAGAGCTCACATGCCACAGAAACAGCCTGTGCGCCACCACTGAGCCTGCGCTCTGGAGCCCGCGAGTCCAAGAGAAGCCACTGCAATGAGCAGTCTGCGCGTAACTAGAGAGCAGCCCCCGCCTGCCACAACGGGATGAGTCCATGAGCACAACAAGGACCCACCACAGCCAAAAATAAACAAATAGTACTATTTTAAGAAACCGAAACATTGTGACAACTCCAGATGTTAGTGCAGATGTGAAGAAACTGGATGATCGCTGATACATTGCTGGTGGTTATGTAAAATGGTACAGCCACTCTAGAAAACGGTTTAGCTGTTTCTTAAAAAAAAGAAAAAAACAACATAAAAACTAACCATCTAACATCCATGCAGTCAGGCAATTGCATTCCTAGCCTTTTGTCCCAGAAAAGTAAAGATACACTCACATAAAAGCCTATATACAAAAATAAGTTTGTAACAGCCTTAAGTTAGAAACAGCCCAGCTTCTTGGTGCAGATTCTCTTCATCTCTTCTGAGATAGAGTTCTCTCTGGATTTTCTTCCTGCTGCCCTGACTGCTCCTTCTGGAACACCTCTCTCCTGTTATCCTTGTCACCCTACATTATATTCTCATTATCTCTGTCCAAACTTAATTCAAACGTGTTACTAGTATGCTCACAACCGTCCATTGATTTCCATCTCATCCAGAGTAAAAGCCAAAGACTTTTCCTTGACTTAAACCCCACTTGATCTGGCTGCCTTCTCCTCAGACCTCATCTGTCCCTAACTCATTTGGCTGTAGTCAAACCGATCTCCCACCTGTCCCCAGAATAAACCATAACTGTTTGATTTTAGGGCTTTCCCCCCCTTTTTTCCTTACTCACTTTACTTAGAATTTTCTTCCTCTAGGCAACTGTATAGTTTCTTTTCTCAGGTCTTTGCTGAAAAGTCACTTTATTGAGGTTTGCCTTTGAACCCTAATCAAGAACTCTTACCCTCAACAATGAAATTGCCTATGCCACAGCTTGCTTTGTTTTTTTCTGGATCCTAAGTCACAGTTACTCTTTACTTATTGTCTGGATCTCCTAACCAGAATGTAATCTCCTTAAATGCATGATTTCTTTTCTCCTGTTTGCTGGTATATGAAGTGAAGTGAAATCGACCTCATGGACTGTAGCTTACAAGGCTCCTCTTTCCATGGGATTTTCCAGGCAAGAATACTGGAGTGGGTTGCCATTTATATCCATTGCCTAAAACAAGGGTCAGCAAACTTTTTCTGAAAGATAGCAAATATTTTAGACTTGGAAGATCATATGGTTTCTGTCACAACTATTATCTCTTACTAGAGAATGAAAACGGCCATAGATAGTAAGTAAACCATGTGTTCCAATAAAACTTTACTATGGGCAATGATGTTTGAATTTCATGTAATTTTATCTGTATGAAACATTTTTTTTAAACCATTAAAATATATAAAATCTTTTCTAGCTCATAGGCCTTGCAAGGCCTAGGCAACAGGCCTTAATTTGTTGAACTCTGAATCAGAACAGAATCTTCACTCAGTAGGCCGCAATGAATGATCTTTTCCTCAGAAATAACTGGAAAAACTGTAATCCTTATGTTGATTTCTGTGTTTATTTTTTTTTTATGAGAATATTACTTTCTGCAATAAAATACTAGGTTTGTAACAGTCAGACTTAGTTTATGGTATGCCTTTATCCTAGACAGACATTCAACTTAGCTTTCATAGAATCATTTCAGAATTTTAAGGAGGCTTTCAAGTTTATCTCGTAGATGAAATCCTTGAGCCTGATAAGTTAAATGACTTGTAGGAATCAACCCAGGTTTTATAATTTGTGTTCTTTCCAATAAATTGTGTTAGGAATAAAACTAAGCAGAGTGATCAAATTTCAAGGTTTAAATTTTTTAAAATAAATGTATTCCTTTATCTATTGTTGGCTGTGCTGTCTTCGTTGTTTTGCGCGAGCTTTCTCTGGTTACTGTAAACTGGGACTACTCTTCCTTGCAGTGCAAGGGCTTCTCACTGCAGTGGTTTTCTTGTTGCAAAGAACAGACTAGGCGCGCAGGCTGTGATTGCAGCTCGTGGTCTCTAGAGCACGGGGCTCATTAGGTGCAGTGGTCCTGCTTAGCTGCTCCATGGCATGTGGAACCTTCCCAGATCAGGGACTGAACCCATGTCCTTTGCTTTGGCAGGCAGTTTCTTACCCACTGCGCCACCAGGGAAGTCCCGTTTGGTCATTTTTGATGTCAGATTTAACTCAGTTTCAGCTAGAAATGTATATTATTTAGAAAAATATTAGGCTGTTAGTATGATTATTACTCCAATTCCGACAAGATTATCTTTATCTCATATATTTAAGTGATGGATTGTTTTTAGTGTTTAAAAAAAAAAAAGGATGAGTGCATTTCATGTGTTAAATGAAAAAAAAATCAGCTCAGATTCAGAATCTATACACTACATTCTGAAGAAAATATACCAGAATGCAAAAAAGTACAAATATATCCAGCCATCCCTTTGCCCCAAGAAAAAGAAAAAATAGTCTAGTGGAATCCGCCATTATAGTTCTAAGACTGGGGAGCAGTGAGACCTTGATTTTTTGATGTAACTCTTGATGCCTTGGTGTCTTTCCTTCCTCATGAGTAGCCAAACTTCTCTCCCCACATCCCTCACCCCTGCCAAACACACTCATATTAGACATGTATTAGGGTTTGTCTGGTTCCTGAATAATGCTTTCTTACATTTTAAGGAATGTATATATTTCTCTTATCGTATTTCATTGTTTATAAATAAGTTACCATTCATTTTACAGTGTTACCATTAATTGTCCTCTCTAGATATACCCGTGTTTCCTACGATCACAGCCACTGTGACTTTTCAGGAGTTTCGATATGATGAATTTGATGGCTCCATCTTCACCATACCCGAAGACTACAAGGAAGACCCAAGCCGTTTTCCTGATCTTTAACTGACACAGAAGATGATGCCATTCAACCAAGGAAAGCTAGAGAATGCAGAGACCCCAGAGTGAATCCAAATAGAAGGGACAAATGCCTTCGAGGAAAAGGGAATTATGTTGACTTGACACATCAGTGATATAATGAAATGGGCCTCTAATAAGAATTTCAGCAAGTTTCCTGATGTGCCATTTTCAGTCTTTTTAAAAATATACATATTATAAATGTAATAGTTTGACACGTTAATGACCCCAAGTCCTTCTTATGTAAAACAGCTATGAGTGCTGTGATTTGTTTTTAAAAATTTTTACACTTCTTGTTGAAATATATATGCATATATCTATATCTAAAACACTCCTGGACCATTAACATAAATTAAATGTCTTAAGAGATATGAAGCCCTTTTAAACTTGTCATCTTATATTCAAGGTGACCTTTATAAATATTCCTTCAAGCTTTGTTTTCATAAAATGTAAAGTATGTAACATTATGTATAGTTCAGTAATTTGAATGTTCGTTCAATATAATGAACTAGAAGGAATGCAGTTTTCTGTAGATGAATGAACCAAATGGTAACCATTAAACAGTTGCATTTATATGTTGCAATACATTTCAGAAGGAGCGGTCACTCTGCAGGGAATAAGGTACCTCCTTTAGCACCTTAGTGCAATTCATCGTGGTGCTATTTGTTTTTACCTGAATTCTTTCTTCAATGGAAAATGTTTGTTACTAATCTTCCTTTCATAGAACCTCGATTTTTTTTTTTCTAAACTTGAGTTTAAAAGTCCTTTTTTGTGTTCATGATAAGGTACAGTTAGCATGCTTAAAAATACTCTTCTTCCAAATCTGAGCACTTTAAAGAAATTCCAAATATTTAAACTTGCTTCCTAATAAGTGCACATCATTCTGATTATTTCGTTTATTTTTAGTGGTATATGGATGCATTTGTGTCAGTTTTAAATACAATCCACATATTTTGGACATCCCTACATATTTAATGCTTTCAAAATAAGGTAAAAACATTTTATATAACAGAATATATTTGTTACAAGTTAAATTCCAGAAACATACTCAAGATTGACAATTCCTACTGTTATTTTTTTAAGTCACAAGAAAATATTTATTGATTTTAATTACCTCCACAGTGTTTAAATCATGCATTATTCATTTTTGCACTTAAAATCTTTCATACTTATTCCAAGATGGTTTGAAGGTCCAAGAATGAAAATAAATTAGGGAGAATAATGTATTAACAGTCATAAAATGTTATGTTACATTAAAGAACTTAGCTGAAGAAATGTTTTTTAAATGTATCCTGAGAAATGTGTCAGAATGGATGTCAAGTTTTTTTAGAGTGATCAGTAATTTAAACTTTTTCCAGGATTTTAAATAATTTGAATGAGTTTAGAGACCTTTATTGAAGAGATGATTTATTTAAAAATCCAAAGCATCAACCATAAGAAATTTTATAATAAATGTCTTTGAAGCTGCATCTTCCATGCTGATACCTACTACATTGCATATGTTGACAGTTTATTAAATACATTTTTATATGATGAAAAATAATCATAGTTAAAAATTCAAAGACCAGTTACTCTTATGTGGGTCTGTTCAACTCTGTGGAAAGAGTGGGTAAACCCATACTAGGTTTATTGAATAGAAGTTGATCCCTATTATTTTGGGAATGTTTTGATCAAGTGACTTAGAGATTCTATTAGCCTGTCAGTGATTATATGAAGTTTTGAGAGACTGAGAGGCAATGAATGATCACTGTTGCTCTTAGGCTCCCTTACTTTGTGGGAATATGGTACACTTTCAGGAATATACTGCAGATCTTTTTTGTACTGATTAATTCAGTGGGGGAAAAATTGGTACATTGCAGCTTAGGACTTAACAATTCCTACAAGCTGTGAGTTTTGCCGGGGTACACTGGAGGTAGGAAGACTACTGAAAACTTTTGCACTTGGATTTTGTTTTTTAACTTTCTCTCATAAATAATAGTAGAAAGAAATTATCCATTCCAGAATGTCTTTTATCTGATCACAAAGGACAGGTATATGTCACTATCTCTTATGATGGTAAAAATAAGGAGCTATTTAATGCAAATAAACTTTTCACAATATTACTTTTCAAAATGTGCCTTTTAATCCAGCTAATGAGTGAAGCTATATGCTGTTTTCAAGTAGATAAACACTTTATATTTTGATACTCTTACATGAAAAATCTAAGTTTTATAATATAGGTTCATAAAATTTTCTATGCCTTCCATCTGTGATTAAAAAACTTGTTTGAAAATTGGACTATAAAATGACTACCTTAAATGGCCACTTAAAAGGCTCAATATATCCCGCCACCACTATGGTTTCAAAAGAATATAGTTTTGTCTTAAAGAAAATTTCCTAAAGACAATTTGCCTCTCTCTGTAGACTAGACATTCATGTACAGAAAATTAAGAGGGAGGCAGAAAACTGATGCTGATTATTTTGAGTATAGCTACACATGGTCTGGAAATGGAACACTTTTCAGAGAAGCTGATAGCCAACAGAAGCTGAAAAACTATTCAGTTTCTTTCTCCTTCTTAGAACTGGTATTGAGCCCCACTCAAACAAGTAAAGATGTTTTCATAGTGTTATTCATGCACAACTTATCATTCACATCTTGAGGGAAGGGTGGTGAATAACAAGTGTTTTACTAAAGTTTCTCCCTAGTTTCCACTTAGCCTACAGCAGACATAGCTTGTTTCGAGGCCACAAAGGACTAAAGAAAATACTAAATTAAGGGGTGCTTCCTTTTGTTCATTCATATTTTTTTATTTACCAACATGGTTTCCCTGGTGGCTCAGATGCTAAAGAATCTGCCTGCAATGCAGAAGACCTGGTCAAAAGATCCTCTGGAAGAGCGAATGGCTGCCCTTTGCAGTACTCTTGCCTGAATTCCATGGATAGGAACCTGGTGGGCTACGGTCCATGGGGAGGCAGTCAGACACGACTGAGTGACCCAACACACAACATGGTTGAGACAAACAGTTGTAAAAATCTAGGTGAATTAGAAGTCCTATTTGTAGTATGCTAACCTTTACTATTGAACTGAGACAGTCACTGATTAGTATGAACACAATATGCCTGTACTGTTAGCTCCAGCAAAAGGTATCTCAACGATATTTTCCAAAATTACCAAAATGTATTTTTTCCAAAATACCTAAATTTGGGAACTTTAAAAGACAACTGACAGTGAAACTTTTTTGATATGTGATTGTGATATCTTTAATTTTAATTGGAGGATAATTACTTCCCAATAATGTGATGGTTAATGCCATGAAGGGATACCTGTGATGAGTTTTAAAAACTGTTATAGCTCATTTTAGAATAGTACTTCTGGCTATAGCACCTACAGTGCATAGACTTTTAGCCATTTTAGTTCATCCTTGTAGGTTCCAGCTTTTGGTTTCAATTTAATCTCAACCCCTCCAGCCAGCCTGCTTTGCTTTTCTTGACTCCTGTGGGCTTGAGTCTCCAGCATCAGATGCATGCTATAGACAATTTTGAGACCATTAAACCAGTTCCCACAATTAAGGTCAAATCTCTGTAACAAATCTTTGAGTCATTCTGCTTCCTGGATTGAATGCTGACTGAAAAGAAGAGCAAAACTATACAATGCTAACCTGATGCTTGTCTTCCCAAACCTGGTATTTAACACCTACTGTAAATTTTACTTTTCTCACAGATATCCCCACTGGTAAAGAATTAGCATGGTTCACACGTGAGTTATTTTTGCTAAAGAATGTCTGAATGAATTTTAGGTATTCTTTGATACTAACATAGGAACAAAAATAGAACACTCAGAATCAATAACTGCAATAGTCTCATTTAAAAACTACCTCTGTAACAGACATTCTGAAAGTACCAATAGCATCTCCATTACATCCATATTTAAATACAACTACAAGTACTTGATTAGAGAAGTATTTTAGATAGGAGTGAGATGCATTAGCTAGACTTGAGACAGAAGGAAAAGAACACTAATCTTAATCCCAGCACAGAACACTTCAAACAGCATAGACCACTTAATCAGGTGCCCAAGTGAAGAAAGTGGTATTGCTCTATCAGAGGAAAAGCTGGCTATTGCAGCCTATATGGTAACAACAGTAGAACCTGTTTTAAGATGCAGCTCCAAGGTAAATGTAAAATTAGTTTTCACAGTGCCCGGTGAGTTTTTCTTTCCCTTAAATGACTATAGTTTTTTCTACCACATAGAAATCACTACCAGGAAGCTTATTATCCAAAATCTATATTCACAAAAACAAAGGGTAACAGTCATCACTGCAAGAAATTTATCCTTGTGCTTTTGCTAAACCATTACCCCAAACTAAAATTTTACATAGCTTTGAGAAGAGTCATAATTGAAGAGTAGGTACCACATACTGACCCCGGTGTAGAGAGCTACATTTTTAACTACTTTACAAGGTAACTATTACTCCCCATTTTAAACATGAGTAAGAAAGGCAGGTCCCCAGCTGTAACTGAAGCCGAAGTTCACGACTGGACCCTTCCATGGCCACTACCTTCATCCACTCTTGAAGAATTTAAGCAAATAAATAGCACAAACATTTTTCTAACAAAACCACTTTTATTTTTAAATCATTTTTACTATCAAATACAGAACAAAACTCAGTGTGGAGGCAGTGTTCACTTGATTTCAACTCATCTGTATTAAAGGCTCATGTAACCTGCAACTCTACCTTTGTGCATAAATGTTCACTGAAAAATAACCTAAATATAGATTCCCTTTCATGGTAGTATCTTATGTCAGTAGCACTATTTAAGGCCAAAAATTTCTTAATCCCTTTTGAGAAATTAGCATACTTTGTATTCAGACTAAAAGGGAATAGAATGAGTAAAATTAGACTTAACCAAGTGAAACTGCCAATATTTTACTTGTTTCTGACTTACAAAAGACAATATCATATGGTTCAACCTTTTAGACTTTTTTCTACTAAATTTTTTTTTTAAAGTTTAAAGAAATGTCATTTGCGTTTAACTTTGTGTTTAAAAATGCAGTGATTATTCGGACCATTACTACAATGTCTTACTATAGACAAAATTCCTTTCCATAAAATCTTTAAAAAGTTACTACAAACTGTAAAAACAATGGTGCTTTTCTATACGGCATTTCAACTTTAAAAGATTAAAAAAAAAATCATACTGTAACTTGGATAAAAGCTACAATTCCAAGTCTCATTTTCCCCTTAATCCCGGCCACTCAAACACTACTCATTTCATAAATGAATAAATATACTATTTAGTACTGTACAGTAGATACATACCATTGAGTTTCTATACTATTCCAGAAAAGTTATGTTTATATTCACCAAAAATATAAATTTACTAGATATAGGTGGGATCATTTATCCTAAAGTTCATTGCTTCAACGCAAATCCTACACCCAAAAGATAAGAAAGAAAATTACACTTAAAAAGACTGTTTTAGAAATTAAACTAATTTTGACAATTCCGATGGCAACTGATCACTACTGATGGATCTCATCTTACTGCTATATTAAAATATGTGGTCTGCAAGGGGAAAGAACTTGATTTGTAAAATGAGTGAGGTAAATGTCATACATTCAACAATGTAAATAAATACAAGTACGTTTTTACAGAACATAAACATAAGTTTAAGGGTTTTATTATCAAAGTCATGTAAAACAATTTCAGAAACTGTACATCAACATGGCACAGACTGTAGCCTACTTTTGTTTTTACTGCACAAAAGTAAAGCTTGAAAACTCCTGTAAGAAAACAGTTGCCTAACTACTTTGCATTTAACATGGAATCACTGTGTGCATAAGATTACTATTGCAGTAACAGTAACACAAAATTTATTGGTTTTATACAACTTGAGATCAAATAAAAAGTACATTATCAAGTAGATTTGTCTTATTTAAAAGCATATGAAGGTCAATTTAAAATGCACTATCCCCCTTTTCCAACAATGAGATTAAAACAAATTAATAAAACTGTGGAAAACAAACTCAGGACAAGAGCTAACTTTCTTTTACAGATGGACTTCAGGATAGGCAAAAACAGCTTTCACTGATGTAGATATGGAATAAATTATTTTAGGAAAAAAAATTCCCAAACACCTTATGAAAAAGTATACAACTCTACTTCAAAATATGCTATTTACTTACTGCCAAAGACAGTTTCATTTGAAATCTTGTTTCTGTAATTAAAGCCTAATTATAGCCATCAAAAAAGGTTAGTGCATATATAACCTTTCAAAGTTAAACAAAAGCCACAAAAATTTAGCCACAAGGCTTAAAGGATTATCTATTTCAAATGCTCATTTCCAGATGTAACTATAAGAAGGTTAATTTGTCATGTCAACAAACGACCATAAGTAGATCCATCATGTTGAAGGATTTTAATGACATTTAGGATATTCCTGCCACAATTAACATGCAATCAGTGCATTCCCTACATGGCTCTATTACGGCAATGAATCAAATTCTAGAAATACTATAAGTGAACTTACTTAATAAAGGAGATCATACAACATAAACAATCCATGCCTGCTGTAGATGCATGCAGCTTTTCATTTTTGTTATGAAGCAGCACCAGAATAGTAAAACTGCTTGGTTACTCAATCAAATTTCACCCTGTCACGAATTGGTTACCCCTGTATCATCTTCCTTAAAGCTTTTGGATGTAAATAACTAATATCAACATCAGGAGCTTTATAACCATTTATGACTCAGAGCTGTATACATCTAGGTTTGAGATGAACAAATACAGCATTAAGAAATCACACAGGAATGACACTGATGCATGTACACAGATTCCCATAGAGGCATGGTCTAGTCACTCATATCCATGTCTTCTTCATGATGATCATCCCCATTCACTTTGGATTCTCTCAGTGAATCACCAGTTCCCTTTTCCACAGAACACTCTTTTGCTTTAGGAGAACCTGGTTCTGCCGGTTTCTTCTCCTCCTTTTTCTCCTTCTCGCTGTCATACCCCTGTTCCTCTTCATCGTAGTCCCGTGTAACCTGCTTTGCCAAGGAGAATAAAAAAGTAAACGTCTTCACAGGAAAAGCACTTCTTTAAAAGTACCAACATCAACCAAAACACCAAAATAAATTAGTTTGTAAACATACTTTTACATCTTTATCACTCTCTGATTTTCTTTCCCGTTCCTTTTCCTTATCTTTACTTTTTTTCTTCTTGCTTGTGGATCGCTCTCTTTCATCTCTGCTTCTTTCTCTGTCTTTATCTTTCTTCTTCTCCTTTTTATGTCTAGGATGACAGTAAAATGCTCACAAGATGCTTAAAACAAAATGCTCACGAATTTTTGCCACTATTTAAATAGCAATAAGTTTAAATTTGTTTTAGATGGTAAGCTTGATATTCACTGCTATAAGGAGGTTAACAAATATTCAATTTCAAATCACTGGACACAAGCTATATGCAAGTAACATAGGGAAGACAATTGTAACTTGATTACAGGTCTAAAATGCCCAATTATAAACAGTGTTTATTATAACAATCTCAAGTCATGAAGAGAATGTATCAGCACATTCTTAAGTATTTTAATTCCTGAGAAGGAAGAAAAATTCTAGAACAGTTCCTGAAAGACAGGATAGATCCAATAAAAGATTAACACTTACCTCCTAGGGGATGGTGAGCGAGACAATTTTCTTTTGGGAGACCTAGGCTTTTTAGGAGATCTTGTGCCACTTCTGCTTCTTCGTCGTCGTCTCTCTCTAGAACAATAAATGTGCAAACTAGACTTTAAAATACAGTGTTATTCAAAAAATGCAGGCACATCATAGCAGATGTGTCTACAATGGAACTCCACTAGAAACAGAAAACTCCATTTTCAAATATTGTTTTGAGCTGAAGAAGCAAATGGGTAATAAAAGTTGGCAACTTTGTGGGGCAAACTATGTGCCTTTCCTTTAATGCCCTAATTTCTAGCAATTCTTAAAGACATGATGTTATCAAAACATCAGAAATGTTAGGGCTTCCCAGGTGGCTCAGATGGTAAAGTATCTCCCTGCAACGTGGGAGACCCGGGTTCAATCCTGGGTTCGGAAGATCCCAAACAGAAATGTTAAGCTCATAACAAAGGTTCTAATTCAAGTCTGAAGTAAATTATTATTCAAAGAACCAGCTTTAGATTCAGTCAATGGACAGAACATGTAAAAGATTAATATATTGTGTTATGAAAGGCAGTTGCTAATAATATTCAAAACTACTTCTAAATCATTAGGTAAAACTTAAGAGAACTAGAGTTAGTGGTGGTGGTTGTTTAGTTGCCAAGTTAAGTCTCTCTTGCAACCCAAGGACTGTAAACCCACCAAGTTCCTCTATCCATGGGATTTTCCAGGCAAGAATACTGATGTGGGTTGCCATTTCCTTCTCCAAGGGATCTTCCCGATCCAGGGATCAAATCCACCTCTCCTGCACTGCAGGCCGATTTGTTACCACTGAGCCATCAGGAAACCGGGATCAAACTGACTTCCTGTTGTCCAGCAAACCACGCCCCTAATCCAATCCCTATTCTGAGCAATAAGCTTTTTAAGATATACCTCCTTCTCTTTAAATTAACTTAAAAAAAGTTCTGCTTCTACAATACAAACAGATGGAAAGTTTTGCTGTGTTCTTGGACTGGAAGCACCAATACTGTTAAAATGACTACACCACCCAAGGTAATCTATAGATTCAATGCAATCCATATCAAAATACCAATGGCATTTCCTGCAGAATTAGAACAAACAATTAAAAAATTTGTATGGAAACAAAACAACCTTGAATAGCCAAAACAATCTTGATAAAAAGAAACAAGAGCTGGAGGAATATTCCCTGGCTTCAAACTATATTACAAAGCTATAGTAATCAAAACAGTATGGTACAGGCACAAAAACAAGACACATAAATCAATGAAACAGAGTAAGAGTCCAGAAATAAACCCACACACTTATGGTGTCAGGAGGCTAGAATATACCATGAAGAAAAGTCTCTTCAGTAAGTGGTGCTAGAAAAACCAGCTGCGTGTAAAGGAAAGAAATCACAACAGTCTTTAATATCATATCCAAAAATAAAGTGGACTAAAGACCTAAGTATAAGACCAGATACTACAAAACTGGAGGAAAAGATAAATAGAACATTCTCTGACATAAATCATAGCGAATTTTTTTTGGGATCCATCTCCTAAAGTAAATAAAAGCAAAAAAACACAAATGGGACTTAATTAGAGATTTTGCACAGCAAAAGAACCATAAACAAAACAAAACAGACTACCTACAGAATTGGAGAAAATATTTTCAAATAATTCGACTGATAAGGCATTAATCCCCAAAATACACAAATAGCTTAGACAGCTCAGTATCAAACAAACAATAAAAAATGGGCCAAAGACCTAAACATTTCACCAAAGAAGACATCTGGATGGCCAAAAGTGAAGATGCTCAACACTGCTAATTATTAAGAGAAGTGCAAATCAAAACTACCATGAGTTATCTATCACCTCACAGTGGTCAGAACAGCCATCATCAAAAAGTGTACAAATAATAAATGCTGGAGAGGGTGTAAAGAAAACGGAACCCTCCTACACAGCTGGTAGAAAAGTAACCCCAATATTCACAGTACCATTTTTTAATAATTCTCAAGATATAGAAGCTATGTAACTGTTCATCAACAGAAGAATGGATAAAGAAAATTGCTATTATTTATATAAGAGAATATTAGTAAGCCATAAAAAAGAATGAAATTGTGCCATTTGCAGCAACATGGATGGACATGGAGGGCATTTAAGCAAACTGAAGTAAGTCAGACAGAGACAGACAAATACTGTAGGATATAACTTACACATGCAATCTGAAAAATACAACAAACTAGTGAATATAACAAAAAAGCAGACTCAGAGATAGAAAACTAGTAGTTACCACTGGGAAGAGGAAAGGCAGGGGACATTATACGTAGAGGATTAAGAGACACAAACTATTAGGTGTAAAATAAGCTACTACGATATATTTTACAACACAAGGAATATAGTCAATATTTTATAACAACAATAAACAGAGCATAATCTTTAAAAATTGGGAATTGCTATAGTATAGCAACTATACTTAAAAACCCACCTAATGACAAGCAACTATTAAGTTTAAGATAGACTCAAGGATGTCTTATATGACATGGGGAATAAAGTCAATATTCTGTAACAACTTTAAGATAGTAAACTTTAATAAAAATATATGATTTAGACACACACAAAAATAAGCCCGATACGCTTTGTCTTCCTTTCAGCAGCCTTCAAAGCTTTAAAGAACAAAAAACCACAAGTTGTCTATGACCCTGTCCTGGAAACATTACACAGAACTTTCCCTTCATCAAATATTTATTAAGCTTGTCAGGGTTGTATACGTAACACTTTTTCATACTGCTTTGTGTAACAAACATTCCATATTCCTTAGAAAAGATGGGCTTTAAAAAGTTTTATTTCTGTGACCTATAATAGACTGTATGACAGCTGCAAACATGTTAGTAGGTATTCATTAAAAATGTATAGAATATGCCATAATTTAAGAATGATTCAGGATTTCCCTGGTGGTCCACTGGTTGGGAGTCTACCTGCCAATGCAGGGAACATGGGTTCAATCCTGGCCTGGAAGAATTCCACATGCCACGGAGCAGCTGAGCCCTTGTGCCACAGCGATGGAACCTGAGCTCTAGAGCTCACATCCACGACTGAAGCCTGTGCCCCCAGAGGCTGTGCGCTCCAAGATAAGAAGCCCACACAGAGCAACGAGAGTAGCTACTGCTTGCTGCACCCAAGAGAGCCTGTGCCCAGCAACGAAGACCCAATGCAGCCAAAAATGATAAAAAAAGAATGATTCAATAATTAAGCAGAGTAAGGCACTTATGAACAAGTCCATTAAATAAAGAAACAAATAATGTATGCCTCCAGTTTTTAAGGTAATAGAATACATACTGCACATCTCATCTTTTATGCCCCTTTGCTGTCTTAGACCTATTTTGGTATTCCTTCAGCACTTTTATCTGGTTTCACTTTCTTTATATATACATAAAATTTTTAAAAAGACAATTTTCAACACCCTGAAGAGACCCCATGTCTTTAGCTATCATACTCCAACCACTAATCTAGTTTATAGATTCATCCATCCTGTACATTTCATATGAATGAAATCATACAATGTGTGGTCTGCTGTGACTAGCTTCTTTAACATGGCATGTTTTCAAGGCTCATTCATATTGTACTATCTATCATTACTTTGGTTCCTTTTTACAGATGAATAATAATCTACTGTATGAGTGTACAACTTTGTTTACCCGTGTTAAGTGGATATTTGGGTTGACTTCTTGGTTATGAATAAAGCTGCCAAGAACATTCATGTCTAAGTTTTCATGCCGACATGTCTTTGTTTCTCTTGGGCATATCGCTGGGAACAAAACTGTTGTGTTAAAGCGCTCTTAAATTTAATGTCTGTAAGGAATTGCCAACCTGTTTTTCCAATGCAGCTGCACAATTTTACATTTTTTCTATGACTGAGTTTTAAGTTTTTTAATATATTCTAGATAGAAGTTCATTATTGGAAACATTTTTCTAGCACTCTGAGGGCTGTCTTTAACAGTGTTCTTTGAAACAAAAAGTCTTCAGTTTTTATTATCCTCAAACTTGTCTATTTCTCTTTTGTTGCTTATGACTTTTGTCATATGTAGAGAACCACTGACAAATTCCAGGTCACGAAGGTTAACTTACATGTTTTTTTCTAAGAGCGTTTTAGTTTTGGTTTTTATGTTTAAGTGTTTTATCCATTTTAAGTTAATTTTTATAGACAGTTTGAGCCCTGAGGTGAATTTAAATAATCAAGATTAAGAAAACAAACACTGTAGTAAAATGTGTAAACAAGATAGGAGAAAATGGAGTTTAAGTATGGCTCCATTTTCTTTCTACCATGGTAGTCCTTTCTACCATCACATGAATGCCATGTTTAAGTATGAAAAATACACTTTCTGAAAGTTTACAATGCTAAATTTTCACCATAGCAGGTTAACTACTCTAAGAATGACACAAACTAGAACTTGCCTTGCCTCCAATTACTTTATCAACAAACTATTATGTATGGAAAATAAAACTATTTTGAGTATTAACATGTAATAAAATGAATCTAATGTGATATAATGCAGTATACTTTAGCCATTAAATGCTTGGGGGAAAAAACACACAAACAGTTCAAATTAGGATATGAAATGCATAGAACAAACAAAAACTGACCTCTGTTGAATTCCATGTTATTTTAAACGAACTCTATACCATAAAGAATTGAAAACTTATTCTTCACAGATTGCCTTTAGAAAACGTCACCATTGAAGTATGTAGTTCTGTACTGGAAAACATTTCACGTTCATAGCCTAATGAGTTTGTAAACAAAGTTTAAAAAATAACACCAAGAATTCATAATGCCACCCTACCTGCTAGCACTTCTGGAACGTCTGGCTGTGCTGTAACTTTTTGGTGGTGTTTTGGAACGTTTTTTCTCTTTGTCTTCTTTCTTTTTGTCTCTAATAAATGAAAACAATTTATTACTGTGTTAAAAGATTCAGTTAATAGAGAAAATATATATACAAATTAAAAACAAAAGTACAATGAAATGGAATCTCATTCTTAAGATATGGTATTCTGATAAAAACCTTTAAGTTATTCTTTCAAAGCACACACCTGATGTAAACATCTATCATGAATGAAGCCAGTCTTCTAATTTTTGCCCTGCTATTATATATTCTGGGCTACTCAATACTACTAGGAAAAAAAATCATAATGGACTGGTACTACAATCATACCTCAACTCTAAATCTTTTTACAGATTTCTCTAAGTTTATTTTTATTCCCCACAGCACTTTTATTCATTACACATATATAATGTCTTTTACACCCTTATACTCATAAACACACACCTATTTTCAACTATTTTATAACTTTAGAGACTGAAGTATCACTTTAGTTGTTCTAAACTAATTCCACCCTATATTCTCTATTTCATTCCCTCCCATCTTTGCTCACTCTGCTCCATCAGTTATATTCTCTATTCAATCAAGTGATCATTATCTAATTCCAATATTACTTAAATGGTCCCTTAAGTGGTCCCAGTCATGTTTTTCACAAATTCATATTATACCCCTTTATCAGAAATCTTTCAAAGTACATATCTGAAAATATTCTCTGCTCATCACTTTTCAATTAATTCCCACTGACTTCAGGATCAGTTGTAAACTCCTTAGTGTGAACAATAAAGCCAAATCACACATAAAGTGTGATCTGTCTCAACTGTCCTGACCTCATTTCCTGGTCCTTCTACACCAACATACTCCGTATTTCAAGAATTCATGCTAACCCTGTAAGTATTCTCTATCAGAAATCACACTCCTGAGTTCAGTCAAATCTATCAGAATTTAATACTCAAGTCACCTCTCAATAAATCTCTTCCAACATCCCTAACAATGGCCCTTCCTTGGTAATTACATTAATTTCTCCCCTAGATAAACTTCCTTAAGGGAAGTAATGCCTAACTGCTCTTTGTATAAGAGATGGTTCATTAAGTAAGCTTGTTTGATCGACTGAATTAAGAGATGACTAGCTCTAACATGATTAAAAGTCTTAGCAGAGGCTGAATATGCAGTAAAGCTATCACAAAACCCAAGTCCCAGGTTGAGTTATATGCTTACCAAGAATAAATTTTGAAAAAATAAATAAATAAATTTTGTTGCTTTTTGCTGTGATTCTTACTACTTTTAATCACATAATTAAATACATAAATGGGTAAAGTATAAAACATAGGGCTGTTTCTAGAAAATTAAGGTAAATATTTTAGAAAGAGATAAAAGACAGCAGTTTAAAAAAATAAGTGTTGCAAGATTATACTGTGTGACAGCTAAAAATGGAGGGAAAAATCTAAGTACTTTCAAGTAACAGAGTTCTTGATACTTTAAAGGTGGTTTAAACAAAAACAAAGTGATTTTGAATCTATTAGTCAAGACTAGGCCTACTAATTTCAAAGGGTTTGTCCCTGTATGAAAAACAAATTACTGAATGAATGTTTAAATCAAAATACAATGTTAAGGTGTGGATATTTTGATTTTCAGTGAATCCTCACTTTAATTCTTCACTGGCCCCAAATCACGGGATTAGACTCTTAAGTATGGTTCAGTGTCACAAATATAGCAATACCAATTCATACTAAAAAGCTGCTCATGACGAGATCTATAAAGAAGAATTAAGAAGGCATGACAGTCTGCCAAAAACTCTGGCATAACAAGATGTTGCTGGAAACACAGAATTCTTATCAATGGTTGAATGGAAAAGACGAAATGAAAAAAGGCAGTAGAAATAGCCAAGAATTCCTACTACAGAGAAATTTTACTCACTCATTATTAACAGTTTTCTACTGTACCTGTTTTTTGACGTGCTTCTTGACCTTCTACCCCTCTCTCTCGAATGAGACCTTCTCCGTCTTGGACTTTTGGATCGTCGTCTACTCCTTGACTTAGAATGTGATCGCCTTCTTGATCTGCTTCTTGACCGCCTTATAAAGTAAAAGGAAGCAGATATATGTATATAAACCTAAAAAGACTAGCTCTACTTTTGATTATTTCATATTAAGTGTAGGACCAAAGATTCAGACGTGTTGGCTAGCCATCAGTAAGTGAGGGTAATTTTCTGCCATTATTTATTTATTCCACACAACATCTGATATCCCAGAAGTTAGAAAATACCTTTTAACACGTGGAATTTCTCACCTTTTAATCTTTTGTTCAACCTGTCAAACCAATCATACTTTGCCCACTGAAACTACAACTCCAAACTTAAAAATATTGCTAGAAAATGAAGGAAAATAAAAAATATGACTCATTTGCAACACTTCATAATTACACAGCATTTTAGAATATACTTAATTTTATTCCTCACGATTACAAGTTAAATCCATTTACTACTTATCAAATACTTACTTATGCCCATTACATGCTTTATCAATATTCACTTGTTTACTTTCATAATAAACCTAGTAACAGTATATGCTATTATTATTCCCATTTTGGGCTTGCCAGGAGGCACTAGTGGTAAAGAACTCACCTGCCAAAGCAGGAGACTTAAGAGCTGGGAAGATCCCTGGAGAATGGGCATAGTAACCCATTTCAGTATTTCAAAAGGAAACCACAAACTGTATTGGTTTCTATGATTTCTAACTGCTGCTCTCTGATATACATTCCTCTTCTTTAATTTGCAGTTTAACAGATACAAGTAATGCAGGCCAGATACAGATATACACAACTCAGTATAAACTGTGCTTTTCACTCTCATGTATCCTCAATATTGTATGACCATCTCTTTCCTGCCATGTAATACATGTTTCTCTGTGCCTACTGCATTATCACCTCCACTTCCCATGTTTTCTCTAAAAGGTTAAATGCAATTAACCTTTTGATTTGTCATTGATCCTTTCCCCCCATTTTACTCCTTCCTATTTTAAGAAAAATTGAAAGCAAATGGCAGTTCTTTGCTTAGGCTTGGTCATTTAGCTTTTGGTGAACCATTCAACCTCTTTCCATGGAAAACTTCAAATACAATTTAAACTTTTTGCTTTCATTATTTTCAGAGTGCCAAAGGATAGACATTTTAGTAATGCAAAAGATTTGTGTTCAAATCTCCCTTTTAAAGTCAGTTAATAAAAGTATTCATTATTTAACCTGAGCCTATTACTTCAGCAAAAAAAAAAAAAACAGCACCTACATCATAGAATAGTTTTAATTTAAGGAAAATTATAAAACCCAGCTCAGCACCTTAGTGTAGACATGTAAATTAAATATTGACTCCCTCTGCTCCTATTGCTACGCTACCATAGTGCTGCCATCATTCTCTAGAACAGCTGTTTCAAAACCCATTAAGAGTAACGTCTCATCAAATTCAGTAACTGTATTTTGTACAGCACGTATTTTTGGCCATATCTGAAACTAAACAATCCCTCTCATAACATGTCTATATCCCAGGAAATTTTCATGTAATGCTTACCTACCTTTCTTTAAGCTCCATAAGGATAGGGGTATATATGTCTCCCTTATTCACTAACTGTGCCCTTGAGCAACAACTACTATATTGTGTAATGAAAGGTACTACTAATGTATTTTGAGGGAAATACTGACCCTCTAGAATTATCAGAACCATCACTTTCTTATGAAGAATTAAAAAAAAAATTATGGAAAACCAAAATCGATGCTGTTTGAATTAGCTACTGTTCATCTTTTGAGAAATTTGGCTTTAAAAAAAAATTAAACTTAACAATCATTTTAGCAAAACTATGTAACACATTTACCTTACCTCTAATGTATAAAAAAATGGTTGTAAAAAATTATAAATGCATTCTCACGTGTTTCCTTCTAAATGAAGTGATTAATAATATAAAGATTTAAAAAATCCAATAAGCAGAAGTATTACATCTATCAGTTTACTACAAGGTCCTGAAACAGGTATTTTTCAACAGCACTGCACTGCAGTCACGTCAACATTCAGTTCATATAAGCTTTTAACATTAGAGAAATATAGAGATTACCATTTATATAACAAAGTTAATGGAGGTGATGGAATTCCAGCTGAGTTATTTCAAATCATAAAAGATAGTGCTGTTAAAGTGCTGCACTCAATATGCCATCAAATTTGGAAAACTCAGCAGTGGTCGGTCACAGGACTGGAAAAAGTCAGTTTTCATTCCAATCCCAAAGAAAGGCAATGCCCAAAAATGTTCATACTAATGTACAACTGTGCTCATTTCACAAGTTAGCAGGGTAATGCTCACAATCCTTCAAGCCAGGCTTTAACAGTACATGAACCAAGAAATTCCACATGTACAAGTGAGATTTAGAAAAGGCAGAGGAACAAGAGATCAAATGGTCAACATCTGTAGGATCACAGAAAAAGCAAGGGAATTTCAGAAAAATTACTAATTCTGCCTCATTGACTACGCTGAAGACTCTTGACTATACAGATCACAACAAACTGTGGAAAATTCTTAAAGAGACAGGAATACCAGGATCTCCTTACCTGCTTCCCAAGAAAATTGTATCTAGGTCAAGAAGGAACAGTTAGAAATGGACACGGAACAGACTGGGGGAAAACTGGGTAAGTAGTACGTCAAGGCTGTATACTGTCACTCTGCTTATTTAACTTATGTGCAGAGTACTTCATGCTGGGCTAGATGACTCACAAGCTGGAATCAAGATTGCCAAGAAAAGTATCAACAACCTCAGATTCACAGATGATACCACCCTAATGGCAGAAAGTGAAGAGAAACTAAAAAGCCTCTTGATGAAGGTGCAAGAGGAGTGAAAAAGTGGGCTTAAAACTCAACATTCAAAAAAACGAAGATCATGGCATCTGGTGTCATCAACTCTTGACAAAGAGATGGGGAAAATATGGAAACATATTCTATTTTCTTGAGCTCCAAAATCACTGTGGACAGTGACTGGAGCCATGAAATTCAAAGACTCTTGTTCCTTGGAAGAAAAGCAATGACAAACCACTGACTTCCCTAGTAGCTCATATGGTAAAAGCATCTGCCTACAATTTGGGAGACCCAGGTTCGATCCCTGGGTTGGGAAGATCCCCCTGGAGAAGGAAATGGCAACCCACTCTAGTACCCTTGCCTGGAAAAGCCCAAAGACGGAAGGAGGAGCCTGGTAGGCTACAGTCCATTGGGTCACAAAGAGTAGGACATGACTGAGAGACTACACTTTAACTTTTTCAGACAGTATATTCAAAAGCAGAGACATCATTTCACCAACAAAGGTCTGCATAGGCAAAGATATGGTTTTTACTGTAGACATGTATGCATGTGAGAGGTGGACCATAAAGGTTAAATGCCGAAGAATTAATGCTTTTGAGCTGTGGTGCAGGACAAGACTCTTAAAGAGTTCCGTGGACTGCAAGGAGATCAAACTAGTCAGTCCCAAAGGAAATCAACCCGGAATATTCACTGGAAGGACTGATGCTGGAGCCTCAATACTTTTGCCAGCTGATGAGAAGAGCTGACTCATTGGAAAAGACCCTGAGGCTGGGAAAGATTGAGGGCAGGACAAGAAGGGACCAACAGAGGATGAGACGGTTGGATGGCATCACCGACTCAATGAACAAGAGGCTGAGCAAACTCTGGGAGAGCGTGAAGGACAGGGAAAGCTTGCTTGGGGCAATCCATAGGGTCACAGAGTTGCATACAACTGAGCAATTGAACAACAATTATTATTATCTATTATTACTATTTATATATAAATAAAAAGCATATTAAAAGTAATGGCTATTTTATATGTCAAGATGCTTAAAATACTACAGTTTATAACAACTATCTTTCTGCTATGATGTGTTACCACAAGTGTCCCAAAGAACTTTTCTCTTATGATCATAATTAAAATTAATATTTGAAAGGCTCAGCATGTAACTCGTATATACAAAAGATATAAGTCCTCATTTTTAAGTCTTTTTAAGTATTAAACAAAGCCATGAAAGCACTTGTCCTGGAAAGTTAGCATTCTAAGTAAAGGCACAGTTCAGAGATAGAGCTTGCTCCCAGACCACTGCAATAAAGATATCACAGTAATAGTATGTCACAATGAATTTTTGGTTTCCCAGTACACTTAAAGTTATGTTTACACTATAGTCTGTGAAGTATGCAATAACATTATGGCTAAAAAACATTGTACATACATTAAAAAAATATTGTTGCTCAGCTGCTAAACATCACCTGAGCCTTCAGTAAGCCATAATCTTTTTGCAACAGTAACATCAATGATCACTAATCACAGAGTACCATAACAAATATAATAACTAAGTTAGCAGTTTTGGAGTGGCAAATGTTAAACGTGGAAAGATTAAACTAAGACGGATAGTAAGGTTTTGTGTGTCATCTTATTAAGGCAATAGGGAACCTCTAAAGGTTCAATGGAGCCCTCAGATGTTCTAGATTTAAGTTTTTGAAAGGCAAAATCTTTAAGCACGAAATGGACTGGGGTGAAGGTGGATGACAGACACAGCAGACAGGACCACCCTGTGACACTCTGCTACAGACTGCAACTCTGTGCCCTCCCAGAATTCTTACAGGAAACCAAATATCCAATGTGATCATGTCATGAGGTAGGAGCCTTTGGGGTGATTAGGTTATGACGGCCCAGCTTTCATGAATAGGATGAATGTGTTTATCAAAGACGTCTCAGAGGGGGCTTCTCCAGTGGCTCAGTGGCAAAGAATCCACCTGCCAATGCAGGACCAGGGGTTCCATCCCTGGTCCATGAACACTGCACATGCCACGGAGGAACTGAGCCCGTGGGCCACAACTACTGACCTGTGCTCTAGAGCCTGGAGCGAGTACTACTGAGGCCACGTGCCCTGACGACTGAAGCCCGAGCGTGCTACAGCCTGTGCTCCGTAACAAGAAAAGCCACTGCAATGAGAAGCCCAAACACCATAACCACAGAGTAGCCCCACTTACCACAACTAGCTAAAAGCTTGCCCAGCAACCAAGACCCAGCACACTCAAAAATAAATAAATAAAATTATTTAAAAAAAAAAAAAAAATAAATCTGAGATACCCCACCCCTGGTCCATCCTTCTATGTGAGGTCACAGTGAAGATACAGGAAACCATCAATATAAATGAGGAAGTAGGTCCTCACCAGACAGCAAATTTTCTGACACCTTGATCTTGAATTTGCCAGTTTCCAGAACTGTCAGAAGTAAATTTCTGTTGTTTATAAGCCACCCAGTCTATGGTATCCTGTTATAGCAGTCAAATGGACTAAGGCACAGTCTAAGAAATAACTTAACAATGTTATGGGAGCTATAAGGTCAATTACCCACCCCAGAATCATAACAAGGTAATACCTGCCTTTGCCACTTTGACACTTGTATCAATGGTGCAAAAGCATCTCCTTACTACAAATCAAGATAGTGGCAACTGAACCTGTTATTTACTGTATTCTTCACTGGCATTTGCAGTGAAGATTCTGTAGTGAAAATCCTGCCATTTTCACCAAGGACGTCTTGGATAGAGCCAGTAAAAACTATTTACTTTATTAAATCTAATCCCTTGAGTACTGTTAAAGTTGTATCATTATTGACTAGAAATGTTAAATCTGGTCCCTTCAGCAACAATCTGTGCAATGAAATGAGCAGTATGCATAAATCATTTCTGATACTTTTAAGTTCAGTGACTGTCAAGGAAGACACTTGTGTGATTGAGTGTGAGCTTACCTAATTGCTTTTGCCATGAAACATCTTTACTTGAAAGAACTGAAAAACCATGGTTGTTCAGACTTGGGTATCTGGTAGACACTTTCATGAAAAATGAATTGTTTATCATTTCAAGGAAAAAAATTTGTTGCCAATAATAAAATCTGAGCTTTCAGGAGACAATTAAACTTTGGAAAACTTAAACCCACCTTTGTGAACCTGACAGCTTTCAACATTTTAAAAGGGTTTACTGGTAAGATGTATGGTGATAGTACCAGGTCATCTTTTGTGTAAAAAAGTGCCAACATTTGAAAATTTGCATAATGCAATCAATCATTTTCCAAATGCATCACTGTACAAAAGGATGCCTGGTGAAACGATTCACTCAAAGTATAATAAAGATCAACAGATTTTACATATTTTGGTATTATATCAAAGAATACTACTTCCAATTACCTGAAAAAACCTATAAAATTACTTTTCCTTCTTCTCACTAAATATTTGTGTAAAGTCAAGATTTTGTATATATATTAACCAAAATATACAATAAGAAGCTGAATGCAGAATCCTATACCTCTTCTATTAAGCTAAATATTAAAGAAATTTGCAAAGATGTAAGATATAAACAAAGCCATTCTTTTCATTTTTTTGGGAAAAGCTTTGTTTCAAAGCTAAGTTAATATGAATGGGTTTCAATATTCATTATTATTTCAAATGATGGTTTCAAACCACATAAACAAAAAAGCTCATTGGAGTTCTTATATTTTTTATGAATATAGAGGTCCTAATATCAGCAAGTTTGAGAGTCAATGGTCTAGAAAGATCCTTACAAATCTACACAACTATGTCATGTGAGAATACATTGGTCCTTTACCCTGCAGAGACTTACTCTAGGTAGGATAAAGAATAATAGTTAGCATCATGTAGTTTATCCAGTAATACAAAGAGCAATCTCAAAACACGTCATCTGCAAATATTCAAGCTTTAGATGGGTAAGCTAAGGTTGCATAACAACTCTCCATGTTGCAAGTCAGGAGTCTAGTGAAATATCAGAACTAGAATTCAAGTCGAAAGTTTCAAGTTCAGTGTCCTTTCCAGAATACTAATTCATTTTAGTGCTCAAATTCCAGTAGCTTCTTCCTATCCTTGGATTTTTGGGGGGATTTTAAACTATCTACCATCTTTTCTCTATTTATATACCTGTGAACAGTAATTCACATACTCTGCAAATAGCAGTAGTTATCAAAACCACTGCAACCATGAGCTAATTAGGTTAACAGCAGATGTGACATAGGTAAATAATCTTTGTCTAAGGAAGAACTTACTACCAAATAGCAATCAATCTAATTACCTGTGCCTGGAAGATGAGGGAGTCCTCCTCCTCCTAGAACGTGATCTTGACCTTGAGTGCCTTCGTTTTTCTTCTTTCTTATCTGGATTTAAATGAAAAGGAATCTGGATTTAGAAATCATTAAGCAAAAAGACTATTCCCATTTGCAAAAAGATTATTTCAATTTAGGAGTTACTCTAAGAGTTTATTACCTTAATTTTCAGGTTTGATATGTGATCTTTAAATTCAGGTAGCTAAAGGTTTCTGAAGCTATCAAGTGTCATCCATAAAACAATCTATGAAAATAACTACCTTTCTCATTCTTTACTCTTTACAGGTTTCTAAATCATGAATCCTTTTTGCATTCCTTAGGTTCTCCTTCCCCAAACATAGCTACAATTTACCCAGATTAAAACTCTACTCTGTACATATTCATGTATTAATAACACCTCCCCAAGCTGTACTTAAGTGTAAAATGTTTATATTTATAATAAAAAACATAAGATAAACATTTAAAATTCTTGGACCAGCAAAATGTTCCTTTTTAGTCATCACTTAGCTCTATGCTCCTTTCCTAGATATGTCTCATTCAATCACTCATTTCTTACTTCTGGGATAGAAACTAACTAAACCAGCTCTCTTTTTAATCTTTCTTTTCTACTTTTGCACTCCTTTTCAACACTGTGTAAGTTTACGAGCAGAGCAAGAATGATCTGCTACCATTAAGTAGTTTAAAATAACACATAAATTCCTTTAACAAAGGACCAAATGAGGAGAAATATAGCCATTGCATTCTTCACATATGGACTATCATCCAAAGTGAGAATGCTGCGCTCACCCTGGTGACTGAGAGTCAAGAATTCATTTGCAATGCAGCAGCTACACTGGGTCAGGAAGATCCCCTGGGGCAGGGCATGGCAACCCACTACAGTGTTCTTGCCTGAAGAATCCCATGGACAGAGTAGCCTGGTGAGCCAGTCCAAAGGGTTACAAGAGTCAGACATAACAGGCAACTTAGCCGGCTTGCGCCAAGTGAGAATGAGTGAGTTCCTCTTTTACATTTCTATCACTTCATTAATAGAATTCAACTTATTATGAATATCAAATTAACAAAAATTTGTGCAGCAAAAAAAATTTCATAAAGAAGTAAGTTGTTTCTAATCATTTCAGTTATGAGTTTCCAATGTAAACAGAAATGGTGTTCTGGTTTTGGAGTTATATATATCTATTTCCATCTCTGTCTATATATAGATAGATAACTGGATCTATATAAACTGCTTATCTATATAAACTATATCTGTATAGTTATCTATATAAACTGCCTGCCATCTGACCCTGGGTTAATTATTTAATAACTTGGTTAAATGAGACAATACACAGAAAGCATTTGGTATTAAAAAAAAAAAAGAAAGCATTTGGTATTATCCATTATACTTTACAATTATTTGTCTAATACCATACACAAAAACCATCCCATTAAGAACAGGAAAGAAGAAAATGAATAAAGCATTGTTTATAACAAAATAAAAAAGTCAGGACCAAAGATCCAAATACATATGTACAGAAAATGGGACAACCATTCATCTCATCACAAAAAGACAATCTGCAAAGAATAATATATTTCCTTTTCTTTAAACAAATGGTGTGTATAGAAGAACATTAGGCTTTCTTGGTCAAATAAAAGACTATATATCAGGCTACCCCAACTTCAGTTCAGTTCAGTCGCTCAGTCGTGTCTGACTCTGCGACCCCATGAACCACAGCACACCAGGCCTCCCTGTCCATCACCAACTCCTGGAGTTTACCCAAACTCATGTCCATTGAGTCGGTGATGCCATCTAACCATCTCATCCTCTGTCATCCCCTTCACCTCCTGCCCCCAATCCTTCCCAGCATTAGGGTCTTTTCCAATGAGTTAGCTCTTTGCATGAGGTGGCCAAAGTACTGGAGTTTCAGCTTCAGCATCAGTCCTTCCAATGAACACCCAGGACTGATCTCCTTTAGGATGGACTGGTTGGATTTCCTTACAGTTCAAGGGACTCTCAAGAGTCTTCTCCAATACCACAGTTCAAAAGCATCAGTTCTTCAGCATTCAGCTTTCTTTACAGTCCAACTCTCACATCCATACATGACTACTGGAAAAACCATAGCCTTGACTAGATGGACCTTTGTTGACAAAGTAATGTCTCTGCTTTTAAATATGCTATCTAGGTTGTTCATAACTTTCCTTCCAAGGAATAAGCATCTTTTAATTTCAAGGCTGCAATCACCATCGGCAGTGATTTGGGAGCCCCAAAACATAAAGTGAGCCACTGTTTCCCCATCTATTTCCCATGAAGTGATGGGACCAGATGCCATGATCTTAGTTTTCTGAATGTTGAGCTTTAAGCCAACTTTTTCTCTTTCACTTTCATCAAGAAGCTCTTCAGTTCTTCTTCACTTTCTGCCATAAGGGTGGTGTCATCTGCATATCTGAGATGATTGATACTTCTCCTAGCAATCTTGATACCGGCTTGTGCTTCCTCCAGCCCAGTGCTTCTCATGATGTATTCTGCATATAAGTTAAATAAGCAGGGTGACAATATACAGACTTGACATACTCCTTCTCCTATTTGGAATCAGTCTGTTGTTTCATATACAGTTACAACTGTTGCTTCCTGACCTGCATGCAGGTTTCTCAAGAGGCAGCTCAGGTGGTCTGGTATGCCCATCTCTTTCAGAATTTTCCAGTTTATTGTGATCCACAGTCAAAGGCATTGGCATAGTCAATAAAGCAGAAATAGATATATTTCAGGAACTCTCTTGCTTTTTTGATGATCCAGCAGATGTTGGCAATTTGATCTCTGGTTCCTCTGCCTTTTCTAAAACCAGCTTGAGCATCTGGAAGTTCACGGTTCATGTATTGCTGAAGCCTGGCTTGGAGAATTTTGAGCATTACTTTACTAGAGTGTGAGATGAGTGCAATTGTGCAATAGTTTGAGCATTCTTTGGCATTGCCTTTCTTAGGGATTGGAATGAAAACTGACCTTTTCCAGTCCTGTGGCCACTGCTGGGTTTTCCAAATTTGCTCACATATTGAGTGCAGCACTTTCACAACCTCATCTTTCAGGATTTGAAATAGCTCAACTGGAATTCCATCACCTCCACTAGCTTTGTTCATAGTGATGCTTTCTAAGGCCCACTTGACTTCACATTCCAGGATGTCTGGCTTTAGATGAATGATCACACCATCGTGATTATCTGCATCATGAAGATCTTTTTTGTACAGTTGTGTATTCTTGCCACCTCTTCTTAATATTTTCTGCTTCTGTTAGGTCCATACCATTTCTGACCTTTATTGAGTTCATCTTTGCATGAAATATTCCCTTGATATCTCTAATTTTCTTGAAGAGATCTCTAGTCTTTCCTATTCTGTTGTTTTCCTCTATTTCTTTGCATTGATTGCTGAGGAAGGCTTTCTTATCTCTCCTTGCTATTCTTTGGAACTCTGCATTCAAATGGGAATATCTTTCCTTTTCTCCTTTTTTTTTCGCTTCTCTTCTTTTCGCAGCTATTTGTAAGGCCTCCTCAGACAGCCATTTTGCTGTTTTGCATGTCTTTTTCTTGGGGATGGTCTTGATCCCTGTCTCTTGTACAATGTCATGAACCTCTGTCCATAGGGCATCACATACTCTATCACATCTAGTCCCTTAAATCTATTTCTCACTTCCACTATATAATCATTAAGCGATTTGATTTAGGTCATACCTGAACTTAGGCAAACATAAATGACTAAAAACAACAGTAAAACCCCTCAAATTAAAAACCACCAAATTACCACACAAAGCATTAGGTACTCCTAGGCACCAATGTTTCAGAATGAGTAATTCTCTCTTTAGGAATTGGGAGGTGTCTGTCTTGAACACTGTAAGATGTTTAGCATATCCCTGGCCCTCTACCCACTGGATGTAGTTTGTACCAGCATGAAAACTAAGTTTCTCCAGGTATTTCCAAATAGGTCTGGGTGACACTTATCCATACCACCCATCCACCTCTGAAATGAGAATCACGGCCCTAAAAGACCTTTTATAAAAATATGGGGGAAAAAATGACTAAAGTATTATTCAAAATATTTCTAAACATAACTGCATAGATCTATTTTACCTGGTTCTATAGCAGCAGAAATTAAGGACTGTGCTTCTCGTACTCTCTTCATGGCTTCCTCTATTTCTTTACTAGAGGTATCTGATTTCAGACTTGGTGAAACAAGACCAGCAGCGACATGATTCAATCTGGAATAGAACCAAGAATTGCATTTGACATATTTAAAGACATATTTATATATCCAATTAAATACCTTTCCCATTGTTTTACTAAGATACTCCTTTAAAAAAGTGAGAAGACTCCATAACTTTGGCAAAATCATACACAATACAGTGAAATGGCACTTGCCATTTTAAAAGACACAGATATGTCAAGTAAGAAAAAACTAATTTTGCTGAACATCCATCAACTTTCCATATACTTTCTAAGAATTGTTAGTAAACGAGAATATAATAATGGCAATTATTTTTGATTAATAGAACGTCCCTTCACGTGATTTAAAAAACTTTTCTACTTCATTCTAATTTTGTTGGGGAAGAGAATTCCTTTTTAAGTTTGCAGATGACAAACTGAGGCAGAAGCTGATGACATACCAAGGTTACCTATGAAATTCCTGACTGAAAAGGTTAAAGGGTTTAGTCTTTAGCCTTAAGGGTTTATAAAAGTGAGAAAAAACCATAGACACCAAGTTGAGGATGACAGTTATTTGTAGGCAGTGTAAAATGTAAACAAGAATGACTACGGGGAGGTCTTTTATTTTTTAACTCTATTAGTCATATTTTACTTAATAAGCTTCATGGTAGATACATGCTTGGATTTCACCTGGTCATGTCTGCTTTCCTACTTACTGACAGTGACTTTCACCCAGTTAAAAAGAAAATCAATTCTAATGAGGTGACTGAAACTGGAGCCTATTATACAGAGTGAAGGAAGTCAGAAAGAAAAACACCAATATAGTATGCTAACCCATATATATGGAATTTAGAATGATGGTAATGATGACCCTACATGCGAGACAGCAAAAGAGACACAGATGTATAGAACAGTCTTTTGGACTCTGCAGGAGAAGGCGAGGGTGGGATGATTTGAGAGAATAGCACTCAACTCTGTATATTATCATTGTCACTCCAGGTTCGATGCATGAGACACAGTGCTCAGGGCTGGTGCACTGGGATGACCCTGAGGGATGGGATGAGGAGGGAGGAGGGAGGTAGGAGGGGTGTTCAGGTTAGGGAACACATGTACATCCATGGTTGTTTCATGTCAATGTATGGCAAAAACCACCACAATATTGTAAAGTAATTAGCCTCCAATTAAAAAGAAAAAAAAAAAAAAGAAAATGAATTTAGCTCAGATTTCACACACTAAGTTTCTTTCCTTGTGGCTCAGCTGGTGAAGAATCTGCCTGCGATGCGGGAGCCCTGTGGGTTTGACTCCTGGGTTGGGAAGATCCCCTGGAGAAGGGAATGACGATACACACTCCACTATTCTGGCCTGGAAAATTTCATGAACTGTATAGTCCATGGGGTCGCAAAGAGTTGAAAATGACTGAGTGCCTTTCACTTAACACACTAAGAAATGACTCATGAAAACATCTCAAGAATCTGTGCTATGTCAAGTAGGAAATATAAACAGCAGCATGAATAAAACTTTTCAAAGCATTGAAAAGACAGTGACTTTTAGCATGTGATGTATATTACTCTTACTCTGGGCTAGTGCTTCCCTCAATTCTGTCTCTTATTCATCTCCCAGGTTTCTCTAATCTTCAAGCCAAGTTCTTCTCCTTGTCATAACGTTCCCACAGCATCTCTGTACCTCCTCGAGTTGGATGCACATGCTTCACTGTAGTTAAAAAAATGTGTCCCTTCCTGAGTATAAATGCCATAAAGGTCCAAGCTTATAGGAGGCAGTCAATGTAATTTTTTAAATGAATCAACTAAAGACAACATTAAGCTCTCTAATCGTCATCCTGAGACAATCCTTAGGATGATATTCATGAAATAAGTCTGAGAAGCAGCTTGGCTTGCAGCGGAAAGGCAATCTTGATTCCAGCTTGTGCTTCATCCAGCCTGGCATTTCTCATGATGTACTCTGCATATAAGTTAAATAAACGGCGACAATATACAGCTTTGACATACCCCTTTCCCAATTTTGAACCAGTCCGTTGCTCCATGATCTGGTTCTATTGGTTCTTGACCTGCATACAAGTTTCTCAGGGGATAGGTAAGGTGATCTGGTATTCCCATTTCTTGAAGAATTTTCCAGTTTGTTGTGATCCACAGTCAAAGGCTTTCATTTAATCAATGAAGATGTTTTTCTGGAATTCCCTTGCTTTTTCTATGATCCAATGGACATTGGTTATTTGATCTCTGGTTCCTCTGCCTTTCTAAATCAGGTTGTACACCTGGAAGTTCTTGGTTCATGTACTGTTGAAGCCTGGCTTGAAGGATTGTGAGCATCACCTTGCTAGCATGTGAAGTTAAGTGCAACTGTACAGTAGGTGAACATTCTTTGGCACTCATCTTCTGTGGGATTGGAATGAAAACTGACTGTTTCCAGTCCTGTGGCCACTGATGAGTTTTCCAAATTTGATGGCATATTGAGTGTAATACTTTAATAATATCATCTTTTAAGATTTGAAATAACAGCTGGAATCCATCACGTCCACTAGCTTTGTTCATATTAATGCTTCCCCTAAAGCCCACTTGACTTCACATTCGAGGATATGGGGCACTAGGTAAGTGATCACACCATCATTTTTATCCATGTCCTTAAGACCTTTTTTGTACAGTTCACCTGTGTATTTTTGCCACCTCTTCTTTTGCTTCTGTTATGTCCTTGCCTTTTCTGTCCTTTATTGTGTTGATCTTTGCATGAAATAATCCCTTAGTATCTCCAACTTTCCTGAAGAGATCTCTAGCCTTTCCCATTGTCGAGTCTATTTCTTTGCACTGTTCACTTAGGAAGGCTTTCTTATCTAAGTAATCTTTGGAATTCTGCACTATCTTTCCTTTTCTCTTTGACTTTCACTTCTCTTCTCAGTTATCTGTAAGGCCTCCTCAGACAACCATTTTGCCTTGCACCATTTTTCTGGTAGATGGTTTTGTAAGCTATTTACATGTAAGCTATTTACAATGATCTTCAAAGATTAAAAATTACACCAAAACAAAACCCTTTATAGATGGGCTTACTTCTGGATTTTCCTTTCTAGAAAAATAGGATTATGTATTGCATGCTTGAGATAAATTTCTTTTAGCTATCAAAAAATAACTGCTATCTGCAGACACTGACATATTTCTATCATCAATGGAAGCAAAAGGAAAAAAGTTCTTACTTGGGATCAACAGTACTCATAAGTTTCAGCAACTGATCTGCAGCAAGAGACTGGAAAATAAAAATATTAAAAATGAGAACACACAGAATAATAAATGATTACTAAATTTTTTTTTTAGTATGTTGAAATGTCCTAGAACAATTTAGCAAGCCTATAGAAGCTAACATATCCCAAGCACCACAATGACCAACAGAAATATAATGCCAGCTAAATATGTCACAGTAAATTTTCTAGCTGCAAAAAAAATAAACAGATAACAATAGTGACTACAGTACCGGATATCCAGAGCTGCTTTATCAAGTTAAATATAAGTATGATGAAGTTGAACAATCTAGATTTTATAGATTCGCTTATATAAAGATTTCCTGAGGACAAGTAACATTTTAAGGAAACATGTAAAACAAAAATCAAAGTGCTCAGTCAGTATAATAATCAAAAGGTTTTCATAAAGAACTTTAGAAAAGTTTATCTAAATTGCAATGATGAAAAACAAAAATTTCTAAGTGAGTAAATGACAAGAGAACAAATTATAAATACATTCCTATCTTTTCATGACTTGTATTCTGACTCTGCAACATTGATGTGGTAGTGGCTTCCTATGAAACTAGTCTTTGCTTTAAACAATATAAAAGGAGAAATTCTTTAATGGGCAAGGGGCTAATGCAGTGACCCTCTAATCTCTCATTAACAAGTTTATGTAAGAAAAAATCACTACCATGTAACAGTCAAGTTATCTCCTGCTGTTGAAATGCAAACTAAAATCTAATGAAGCAAATTCTTTAATTACCAAAATGAGCTCAGAGTTCAAGGATATTAAATTACCTGTGAGTTCAAGTTAGCTCCAGGAAGCCCAAGGGCGGCAAGGGCAGGATCAAGGGTAGGAGCTCCCAAAGCAGCCAATGGAACAGCGCCAATCTGTGGAATTCCAAGTTGTGCTTATTTAAAATTTTGTTTCTGTCTTATACTGTCAGGCTGGGAGAGTATGTCAACTTTTTTTTTTTCCTCTAAAGGGTCGGATGATTGCTAGTTGAAGTCTGTAAGCTGTGGGGGCTCCTCCCCCCAACTAAATGTGTATCTTAAGTTTATTCCTTGGGGCTTCCTTGGTGGCTCAGCTGGTAAAGAACATGCCTGCAGTGTGGGAGACCGGGGTTCCATCCCTGGGGTGGGAAGATCCCCTGGAGAGGGGAGTGGCAACCCACTCCAGTATTCCTGCCTAGAGAATCCCATGGACAGAGGAGTCTGGTGGGCTACAGTCCATGAGGTCACAAAGGATCTGACAAGACTTAGCAACTAATACTTATTTACTTACATTTCTTAGCCACAGCAGTAGTGGCTCTTTCTATACCTGAGATTCTTATATTCATTAAGAGTTCCTTAGTAACTTCCTGTTGTCTGTTCTTAGTCTCTCAGTTGTCTCTCTTTGCACCCCCTTGGACTGTAACCTGCCAGGCTCTGTTCATGGGATTCTCCACACAGTGTAGTGAAGTGGGTAGCCATTCCCTTCTCCAGGGGATAATCTTGACCCAGGGATCGAACACAGGTCTCCTGCATTGCAGGACGATTCTCCACTTTCTGAGCCACAAGGGAATTCCTCATAATCAGTCAATTTTATGCACACAAACAATGCAAAATCTTAAAACTTTGCAGGCAGTTTAAGCTTCTTCACAAGCACTGTGCTTAAAGTTCTCCTAGTTTCATTATTATTAAGTATAGGTAGCAGACTTACTGTAATTTAACCGATCAGAGTTAAAATCCTGTTAATACAGTTGATCCTTGAGCAACATGGGGGCTAGAGGTGCTGACTCCTCATGTAGTTGAAAACAGACCTGTAACTTCAGTCAGCTCTCCATATCCACTGGCCCATATTTTGATTCAACCAATCTTGAGTTGTGTAGTACTATATGTATTGAAAGTGAAAGCATCAGTTGCTCAGTTGTGTCCAACTCTCTGCAACCTCATGGACTATATATAGCCCACTACGCTCCTCTGTTCATTGAATTCTCCAGGCACAAATACTGGAGTGGAGTGGGTAGCCATTCCCTTCTCCAGGGGATCTTCCTAACCTAGTGATCAAACCTGGATCTCCTACATTGTAGGTAGATTCTTTACCGTCCGAGCCACCAGGAAAGCCATGTAGTAGTTAAAAAGAACTCCTCATATAAATGGAGCAAACAGTTCAAACTCATGTTGTTCAAGGATCAACTATTGTAAAATTGGCTTATTTATTACACAATTTTATACATCAAAGGTATCTATGAATTACCCAGATCTTAAAATTTATTTTCATGTCATCTACTTAATGCAAACCCCAAGAGCAAAAGATAAAACGGTATGGGGAAAGAAAAAAAAAGTCTTAACTTCATACCTTAATTTTCTCCATTCAAATGAACATATTATTTTAAACATGTGCAACAGAAATATGCCTCATGATTTACGGGCTTTTTTGAGAGTCAGTGACAAAATGATAAGATATGTTACTATTTTTTTTTCATTTATTTTTATTAGTTGGAGGCTAATTACTTTACGATATTGTAGTGGTTTTTGTCATACATTGACATGAATCAGTCATGGATTTACATGTATTCCCCATCCTGATCCCCCCTCCCACCTCCATCTCTACAAGATATATTATTTTTGAGAATGTCCTTATAATGTAAACTACCACTTTAATACTTATGATTACAATACAACAGCATTTACAATACTCTGACCATGTGACAATAGTCTGTGAAGTGGAATCACACAGCACTCAAAAAAGGCACAAATATATTTAGCTTTATCCACCATTCGGTGTTCCTTTCCACGCTTTAAGAATTCAATAGAACTAATACCTGGGTAAGTGGGTTAGGAGTAGGCAGGAGTCCACCACCAGGCAGAAGACCTGCCACTGCATTAGCTGGTGCCAACAGAGACAAAGCCTTAGTCTCATCAGGAATAACTCCTGCAGAGAAACACCCATGCATTAGAACACACTCTTCTGCAAGACAGAAAACACACAAAAACACCCAGAAAATGTCTCCCTGATACACCACCTGAGTTTGTTGAAAGTACTTATGTTCGCTAAAATATAAAGCTTGATTTCTATGATTATTTATCATTAATTTTATGTCAGAAACTTCAATGTGTGAAAATTTGTTTCCTTTTTCTCTACAAATGGTTAAGTTTCTAGAGTAAAAAAAAAATAGCACAATACACACTACTTTTTTGTTAACACTGCCAAGATTTCATCACCTGTACTCGATTTTTAAGTCATGAACCAAACGTAAGCAAGCACAGTCGGTTCTCCAGGGGTGTGCTCTCAACTTTCAAAAGCTGTTTTATGAACAACGACTCGTGTCGGCTGCTTCACTATAAAGCACACAGAAAAATCAAGATACACAAGACAAAAAAAGTTTGATTTAGGGGTTAATAATATGGTACAGTTACTATGATTTTCTTTTACACCTACCATACAATTTTGTAAAAATTAAGAGAAAAAAGTATGTAAAGGAAATATTCTGTTGAATCAAGAGTAGGGCTTTTGCTGACTCATGAAAATGAATATGAATGTTTCTGAAGGTCTCTGAATACACACAGGATGTGTGTGGGAGTGAGTGAGAGGGAAAGAGAGAGAGAATAAGTAAAACATGGCACATTCCTTACCTGTACAGTAAAACGCTTTATGTTCCAATATGTGCCATGCTAACCATACCAAAAAATGCTGCTACATAATGTCAGTTCAAAAGCTAACTTAGCCAAACTCCTAAAGCCAAAAACAACATGTATGTCTGTTTCTAAAGCCTAATCTGTGTATTCAGATAAAATCTAAGGGTCCTGAGACAAATATTTATGTAGACAATTTAAATTCTATCCAACAGCAAAAGCCCTATACAGATGGATTAATCTGTTAATGTGCCCAAGCCCCCAAAATGAGAGTTCAATAATACAATTAAACTACATATTTGCAAATACCAGTAGTATTTCTGTAATACATATTAAGAAACTGCATCTCATCATAAAACATACAATATGTACAGGGCACTTAAGAGAAACTGGATAAGCTGCAGAAGAAAACTGTTGGGTGGTATTTTCAGCAGGGCCTGGTATATAGTTCAGGCTGAACCAGGGAAAAGAACTGTAAAACACAACAACAAAAAAGAAAAACCACTGTTAAATAAAGGTAATGGTTCCTTCCACCTAAACTGAGAAGTGCCGATAATATAAACAAATGTATACTACACAGCACTGTTATCTTGCTTGTGTCAGAGCTGTCATCAATTTAGATACCAAGAGTTATGGAGGGGGGGAGAAGGGAGAAGATTTAGATATAGGGCATTAATGCATCATTATTAACAAACCTACAAAGATTATGGGATAATTTTGCATGCAAAATTATGTCTCAAGAGGATAATATTAAGTATCGACATCTTGCTAAAATTAGTGCATTTGCAACATTTCTGGCAAACTAAAATCCTCTTGAATTTATTGTGAGACACCGGATAGAAGATCTGCATCCATTAAAAAAAAAGTCATGCATCTGATCCTCTGATTAAAAAAAGACTATTTAAAAATAAAACTACAATTTAAAAATAGCAATGAGGCCCCTCACCAGTTAATTTTCATGCGTCAAGAGTATTTTTTTTACTGCTGCTTTGATAGAACCATGAAATACTGCATGAATGTGTAGAAACGAAAGAAAAAGAAACAGACAAAAGAAACAAACATTAACCAAGGAACCTAAATAGTCCCCAAATGCATTATTATTAAGAGTTCCTTCCAAATTCAGCTATCTCAGTTTTACCGGTTAAAGACTATTCCTTACCGTAGACTTTGTGTCTATTGTTCTAAAACACTGACCAAGAAGCAACGGCATAATGTAAGAGCTAAAACCAGGGTGAATGGTGACAAAAGGCTTGAGTACATCAGTTATTTAGTGGAGGCAACATTAATACAGCATACCATACCAGTAATTACCAGTAATATACTAATAGATTCTGTAGCTAAGCATTTTTGTAATTCTAATAATCTACTCCCTAAATATTTGTTTCAAAACAAATCCAAAAAAATTACTATGGTCTAAAAATATTTATGAAATCTTGTTATATGATATACTGTATTATGTTCAGGGCTTGGGAACTATGACATAATATTTAGCCAAAAAGAATTTTTATAATTATAAGGCTAACTAGTGTTTTGCAAATTACTCACATGATTTGACCCTTGTTCCAAAAGCTATGTTCTACATTTACTTATCCTAAATTTGAATTCTGTAAATTTTCTCTTGATGGTTAAGTCATCCTACAACAGGCACACTGACAGAAAATGCTTAATCAAAACACACTAACTCACAAGTTTATCACTACATATATATATATATATATATATACACTTTAAAACCTTAAAACTGGGCTCATACACTTCAATATCACGGAGACAGATTTACTGTTATATAGCATGCCTTAATTTATCCATGAATGCAATTTAATTTCTTTAGAAAACCACAGAGGAAATTTTTCTAAGTTTTAAGGACTAGACATTTCACAATTTTTACAAGGAACGGTTTAAATGTTCACATCAATATTCAAAGATAGCAACTAAAGTTAACAGTATCTAGATTCTGCTTCCACTGACCAGTTCACCAAGGAGAGGGGAAAGCATTTATACCCTGGTCAGCATATATGTTAATAAAATCCAATAATTTTAACATATTTCAGTGACTTCTTTCACTAAATTTATAGTTACCAAAAAGCAAATAAAGTAGCAGTACATTGGGAACAAGCTAAGTATAAAGTATGTCTTAGAAAATTTCACAAAGTGGAATAAAAATAGTGTTGTCTTGTCACAGTGGCTTTTTTAAGATCCAAAAACCCTGCTCATTATTTTTCTGCCAAATTACTTTAACAGCCTAAAATGTAAAAAGAGAGAAAATGTAGTTAACAAATGGTTACACCATGAAAACACTTGGGGGACTTGAGTGCTTGCTGGCCTTTAGTTAATGTCTAGAATCCCCTGTAGCTGCAGAGGACCCACTGTTTTTCAGTCATCTGGAAGAGTTTTGCATTTGCCTTCTCCACTACAAAAATCACACACACAAATAACAGAGAGAAGAATTTATTATTTAGAGATATTCTAGAAAATATAGCAAGAATGAACAAGAAAATCTGGCATAAAACAAAACACCCAGTGCCCATTTGGCACCTAAGCTATAGGAAATATTGAACTTCATAAAAACCAAAACCAATGCGACCCTTGGTATACTGAAATTCAATGTGGGATATATTTTTTAAAGTTATTGGTAAGAAGAATCAATAACAGGAATCACTATGGAAATAAACCAACCTGGTCACATTTATTCAAAATAGAAACATCATCATGCATTTATTTGAAGCTTTCTGTGTAAATGTTCATGAAGTGAACCGTTCACCTTCAGGACTTTTATATAAAACAATATTAAATTAACTAAGCAGATGTATCTAAAGGAATTACGATTAGGGAAGTGGTTTTAATGAACTTAAAATGTTTTAAAGTAATGTAAAAGGTTAAATATCTTATAAAAACAAATCAGATTTTGAATTTTAAGTTAGAAAGCCTTCATGTAAAAAAATATGGACCACAGTATAACAAGGGTTTCAAAATGTTAATAGCTTAGATTTTTTTAACATGCTACTAATGCTCATTCTAAAACTACACTGAGGTAGATGGTCATCATAGGATGCCCACATAGGTAGTTAAACAAAGCACAAACCTTCTGCATATGGTACGACTATCAAAGCTCTGTCAACGAATACAGTGTTTGTCAGATGCTGTGCCACAACTGCTGAGTCCGGATCATGGAACTTAACAAAGCAGACTCGGGAGGAGACTGGTAAAGGCGAATCACTAAAAAATACACAGATAACATAAAGAAGAGGAAATTATAAGCAAAAACACAAATGAATGACTCACAAATACCTGCATTCCAAAAGCTTAAGAGGCAGAGGAATACATAACTGCACACATACTAACCAGTTCAAAAAACACATGGCATTTTTCAATAAAGTACTATCCACAGAACTGACTATAGAAAATCATACCCAAAACAATCAGTGTTTAAATTCAGAACACATCAAGTTAAAAAAAGTTAGAAACCAGTCTCAAGAGTCTGAACAGATCACCAAAATGTCAACATTTATTTCATAGTATCAATACCAGCCATTTTAAAATACAAATAGCAAGTAACTAGTTTTGGCTTGGAAAACTTTTCATTATGGCTAACTTTTTAGAGCTAAAAACAAACATTTTCCATTTCAGGGACAGAAGAATATTATGGTCAAGTACATCTCTGACAATCAATGAGTTTTCTTGACCTGCCTACTAAATGCCCTGTCCTCTTTCATCTACAGCTTATTAAAACTTCCAGGCATTATAAATAGTTATGGGTCTCTCAGAGCACTTTCACACAGAGAAAAAAATAAAGTACTCATGGGAATAATACTCCCCCCCCCCAACTATTACCCAAAATTTCAATTAACAAAAAATCACTTTTCTTGGCAACTTGTTTTTGTAAAACAAAAACAAGCTAAGGTACAAGCAACAGTCGCTCTAAGCAAGATAAGATTAGGAAGGGAGCAGGTTTTTTTAAAAAAATATAAGACAGTTAAACTTCTGCCACTAAACTTTTTGTGGAAGGAAAGATTAAATAAGGTAAGGGTTTCTTTGCTCTCTAACACCAAACCAAAAGCTATCTGAAAATCAATGAACTAAAGTAATCACATTATCCCAGGTTTATATTAGAATCTTTGAAGTGGGGGGAGGACTACAATTAAATCAAGATCTCTGATGAAAGAAGTACTGAATGATGCCATCTTTAATTCTCCCTGACGATTTTTATATGCACCCAGTGTAAAGAACCACTGCTTTAACAAGCCAATTATATTTTCAGACTCAATAATGAGGGAAATCCCATAATACTTTTGAATTATTAGAAGGGGGTAATTGTCAACTTTTCTAAGTAAGCGAGATTTTCATGTATATATAAAAATTGGATTACACCAGATTGGTCACACTAAGTGTTTCAGATTAAGTGTTGAAACATTTTCTTATAATTTGGGCACGATATGAAAATAAAAACTTCTTACCAACATCAATCTATACTCTGAGAACTCTAACCTCTTACAATGTTAAGTTTTCTTAAAGGCATTGCCCTTATTAGCACAGATGCTAATCTAGGTTCAAAGCAAAGCTGTCAATGTATGCACTGAAATGGATTTAAGCCATACTGCTACAGAACTTTACTGGAAGATGGTTTTTTTTGAAAGGATACAATTTTTTTTAATGTGAAGCAACACTGTTCTGAAATTTTAAAATGTTGTACCCAGTATAGTGAAAATAATGCTTTTTCATCACTAGTACTAGGGCTACATAGCTCTTACTATTTCTGACAGGCACATTTTTACAACTAAATTAAAAAGCTCTTTCAAATTCTATCATTTTATGTTCTAAATAAGCATTTACATTTCGTAAAAAGTGACGCTACTATACATCTCTACCAATGACCCAATTTTGTTCCTATTTGCAGGGCAGGTATAGAGATGCAGACATAGGGAAGGGACATGTAGACATGGGTGGGGACAGTGGGATCAACTGGCAGAGTACGCTGACAGATACACACCACCATGTGTAAAACAGCCAGTAGGAAGCTGCCGTACAGCGCAGCTCAGTTCCGTGCTCTGCGCCAAGCCAGCCGGGTGGGATGGAGATCCAGGGAGGGGTATGTGTATACACACGGCTGATTCTTTGCGGAAGAGCAGAAACGAACACAACACTGTGAGGCGATTTTACCCCAATAAGAAAAGGGACATCCACTACTTCTCTGACACCACCTACTGTCATATAACTCAACGCAAATGTGACTATCAAGTATCAGGTTACTAAAGAATACAATCAATCAAAGGTTCGTTCTAAAAAATTAGGAAAGTATGCCTATGTGCTCCCAATATATTTCCATTTAGTGATCTTAAATGTTCACATTTTTTTCTATCCACTCATGTGTGTGCAACATTATTTGACTACTCTATCACACCTGTAAGTGGTGGTGCGGTAAAGATAAAATATGAACAATTTAAATATTATGGGAAAGTACAGTAAAGACTCAGAAGGGCAGATAATTCATCTCGCCCCACTTTAAAATGTCGTTTAAAGCCACTGCCGTTTGGTCCTGCAATTTATACTGTCACATTTTCTCAGTTAAAACCAGTAAGAGACGTTAAGAACTGACATTGGAAATTTTCCCACCCTAGGATCTTGTGCAAGTACCACTGCTAAAAATATGACTGTTAAGAATTAAACATAATTTACCTTTGAGATATCCTTACCTTTAAGAATTAATATAGAAGAGGCAGTGCAGGTGAAAAGAACTGAGGAACAAGATAGGGAAAAGGGCGCCTTGTGTGACGCTGCCATCCTGTATCTAAGAGTGGTGGTGGTACTCTGTCTAGTCTCTTAGTGACCTCTGAGGCTTGTTTCAGAATCTTCTGGGACGCACACGTAAAAATTCAGATGACTTTTCCACCTCAAGCCCACTGAATGTGAGAATCCTTTTCATAGGAAGGCTCTGATTCTTAACAAGATCCTTAACGGATATTCATGACTGCTCAAGTAGAAATTCTGGTCTGGGTCAGTTTTTTCAACCTCATCTTAAATATTGAGCTAACCATTTTAGAGCATAGAATTTTGAGCTTATACACAAAGTATCTCTTAAGCCCCACAAAACAGCAAGTCTGTGACAAAATTAACAACTCTGTTGACCTCACATCCTCTTTCCCTCATGTGTTCTTATTTAGTTCTAAAAAAATACAGTAAATTGTTGCATTTAGTTTTAAATGTAGATTTTATATTTTAAAATATTTTTTATTTTTAAATTAAAAATTTTTCAAGATAAATTATGTTCTCTCCCTTACCTAACTATACTGTTACTTATATGATCATTAAAGTATCTCTTTTTGGTCCCTGAGAACATAGTAATGGATTTATCTGCGGTGTTACAGAAGTCTTCAGTTATTGAGTAACTGACATATGCTTCTCAAGGATCATTACCTGATAAGCATTCCAGTGACTTTCTCCACTGATACCTCACTAAAATCAAGCATTTGAAGAATACCTATTAGGTGTAAAAGAATGATTCCACTCACAAGTTGCTTGGCTTTGAAGGAAATCATGATGAAGTGGTAGAAAAGAATCACATTAGGTTTCAAATACTAGTTCTGACACTGGTAGAAATCTATGTGAATTTCAGTTCACTCATTTGTAAAACAGGATACAAGGCTTAGTCCCCTCTGAATATATAAGGCTATCATACTGAAAAGAGGCATAAAATACTACTTGTTATAAAGACAGGCCGTTATCACTGCATGGAATTTTAAGTTAGCAATTTCTGGCTTAAATAAAATCAAGAAATAGGAGAATTTGATAATAAAACAAGGGGAGACACCTTCTTGAGGTTCTCAGTGAAATGTTTGTGATCCCAGGAATTTTCCCTACAAACAGGAATTTGGGGCTAAAATTAGGATTTCAGTAGGTGTGGATTGGAGCTCAGTTACATAATACTTTAAAAGTGCCCCTCAAGGGATGTTGCTGACCCCAAGGAACCTTATTCTAGAAGACAGAGGAGTTAAACTTGTCAGTTGGTGAACAGCTCTACAGAGAAAAAGCAATTAAATTGAATCAGAGAAGTCAGGGAGCAGTTGCATTTTTATACTGCGTGAATCGGTGACATTTGAACAACAAAAGAAAGCAAGCCTGTCAGAGTTCCAGGTGGATATGAACACCCCCTGGGAGAAACATATACCCATTTAAAAAAAAAAAGAAAGAAATCAAGCAACAAATATATTTACAACCAATAGAATTTCAAGTAATAAGTCATTTGATCTTATTTTATGAGTAAGAGTAAATTTTTGGAGTACTTTTGGAAAGATGAATCCCTTTTAGACTATTAGGACTCCATAACACATTATCTGCGACAAACTACTACTGAACACTGTAGGGAGCTTAAAGAAACCATCAATAAAGTATTTCCAAATTGTGCAGGTCAGAATAGCTATTAAAACTTAAATTAGTAAAAAAAAAAAAAAAAAAAAAGAAAGAAAAGAAAAATCTATATATTCATACACACATATAATATTAAATGAACAAAAGGATCTACATTCATACTATTCAATTCGGAAAGGCCACTAAAGTAATGTAAAATTCACTACATTATAAGCTTACATATTTTCAGAAAAGAAAATGATCTGTACATGGGTGCATATATGAAGGAGTCAGAGCAAAAATGTGTCAGTATTTATTCTTCTCAATGTAGGAAAAAAATCCTCTTAATGCATAGCACCCCAGAGATCAAGTTACCTGCAACACACAACTCTTCCTGATTAGGATGGAACCATTCCATCGACTACAAATCAAAAAGCCAGTCTGTTCTACCATGACTCCCCCTTGAGACACAGACAAGGTAACATCCCACACTTCTGTCATCTTTTTTTTTTTCCCTGTCATTTTTTAATGAAAGTATCATAAAAAGAACATTTTCACAAGAAAACCGTTTCATAGTCAGCAACTCTAAAAAAAATTCTTAATGACTTGTGGGATTGGAAACAATTTTCTTATAAATAAGTCCATCATCTCATACACTTTGAGAAATAACATTACTGCAATCAAGTAATCAATAATAATCAGATGTGTCACTTTCATTTCCTGCCATTTTACCATTAATTAATACTACTAACGATAAAAGGAACGTTGGGAGAAAGTAACAGCAAAATACCCATTTCTGTAAGTTCTTATTATGAAAGCCATTTGTCCTTCATTGTCAAAATAAATACCTGTGTAAAATAACTTCAACAAAGAGTTTGTTCCTAGAATTCTACACTTCATGTAAGTTAATTTAACTCTAAACCTCCCTCCATATGTATAATACCCCCAAATTAAAGACAACACAGCACCTGAAAACATTATTATCTGAAAATACTTTAAGGAAAACATGATGAAATACCGTATTAAATACCGACTGCAGTATGATCTACTTAGAGAAGCACACAGATTTATCATGCCCAGGTTATTAAAGATTCATTACATCCACAACATTGGATTCTTTGAGGATTCCAATCTCCTGTTTAGTACTTAAGTGGCATCACAAAAAACTTATGGTACAGCTGGAACTGAGTACCCACTGATAGTAAAATCTGAATTTTCACTCTTCCCAAGGAGCACTGGACTGTTTTATTATTTCAAATTTTTGCTCTAGTATTTATCACATCTTGTTATAGCTTCATTTCTTACAATTATTGCACTCATTTAACACATCTGTGATAAAAATAAGAAATGTAAGACAACAGGATAAAAACAAAAACCTGTACACTCCAAATTTAAAAAGTTTAACGTTCTAAAAAATTCCTTCTGAAGAACAATTCTAGAATATAAAAAATGTGTACGTTATTTAAACAAAGGGAAATATGAGATTTCAGCTGTAACTCTTCTCATTTTAAAAAGTACTCAGGCTCACTGAATGTCAAGAGTATTAACTGAATTATGTTCAATGGGCTAGAATCACTTAACAATATTTAGCAGTAACTGAACAGTTCATAAAATTCAATATCAAAAATAACACAGAAACGAAAATTTTTATTACTTTTCAAAGAATTCAAACGCTTGGTTTTTTTTTTTTTGAGAGATTAACCTATACAAGATACATAAAATGGAGTTTGTCTTGTTTTTAATGACCACGCAGGAACAATTTACAGAGAAAAAAAAAAAAAAAAAACCAACCAAGATTAGAAGCCAGTTGTCTCCTAAACCCCCAAACCCTGGCCCTGCCTCTTTGCATCAATAGGTCTAATGCACAGATTTCTTTCATAAGAAAACCCAATAGCCAACCTCAACTGAAGCAGCCTAGCCCAGGGAGGCAGAGACAAGGGCCTGCAGGAAACGCTATGGGTAGGCCCAGGGTGGGGAGGAGTTAGCAAAAACCGTGATGGTGGACGATACTCACTCAGGCGGGAAGAGGCGCAGTTCGTCGATCTTGCCTAGGAAACCGAAGAGGGTCCGCATCTGCTCAGAGCTAGCGCTCGGGGAGACATTAGTCACCTGGATTACCTCGGTGCCGCCGCCACCGCCGCCGCCGCCGCCGCCGCCCCCCGGCCCGCCGCTGGGGCCCGGGCCCGCAGTGCTGGGGACGATGGTGGTGTTGCTCATGGCGCTGCTCGCGGTCTTGCTCCTGCTTTAACACACCAAAGACACAACAAACAGTGAGAGGGAGGGGGAAGAGGAACCATTCGCCGGAAAAGGCACAGCACGGTGTCCGAAGCTACAGCTGCTCCTGCTGCCGTCGCCGCCGTTTCTCCGCCCCGCCGCTCGCCGCGGGGAAGGAAGAGAACGCGCGAGTTCGAGCCCACGAGAAAACAAACGGCCGCCCCCACCTCGCCTCCAACCACCTCACTCGCGGCCCGAGCTCCCCACAATGCCTTGCGGCGCACGGGTGCGTCACCGTCGGCTCCGCCCCTGCCGGCCCAGCGAGCCGTGCTCGCAACCGGAAAATACGCGAGAAGGGGCTACTGTCTAGTGACAGGCCTTATCTCCGTCTCTCTTTGCTCCTTTTTTCCCCTTTCCTAAAAAGAGAAGAAAGGTGGAAGGCATTAACTTTTTTCTTTCTTTTTTTTAAAGCGCGCCTCCACTCCCCGACAAAAACTGCACACTTAAGCAACTATTCTTATTTAAAATGCCCACGGTATTTCTTTGTACAGAGTATCCTCTACAGATCTGGTTTAATGAAATTTAACCCTAACTATCAAGATTTTCCTCCCCACTACTATAAAATTTTCTCTTTACTATATACACACATCCTTGTAATACTAAATTTGCAACGAGTATGCTTTGGCACTAAAATCTTCAGAAAAAGATACATTGTTACACTCACTAGTGCTTTAACAAATTCACTTTTTTAAAGAATATTTTACAGAATCCAAATATGTTCAAGTATGTTATCTAAAATTTCTACAGAAAAACTTTCTTTACATGCATTTCTTGCTTAAAGTAATTTTGATCATAAAAAGATCCTTGCCTACTTTTTCAACCTCATGTGAACTATTCTCCCACTTTCATCCAGTGTTATCTAAAGACTTGCAGTTCCCCAAACCTGACAAAATCTTTTACTTCGCTGTGTCTTTCCACAAATTATTAATGACCTCCCTCATTTTATCTGTTATCCTTCATAAGGCTTTCCTCACCTAGTGAGGAAACTTCCTCAAGCAGAGATAAGGTTTCCTTCTCTCCACCCAAGGACAGAGGCAAAAAATATTTGTTATATTGACAAGTATTCCCCTGCCAAAAGCTTCCAAGTTTCCTGGGTCAGTTTAGGATCTAGCACAATGTCTGTCACACAGCCAGTGCCCAATAAATGTGTTGAACACACGCACAAATAAATGTTAATTAAATAAGTGTCATTTATTCTGACAATTATTAAATAATTACTTGATCCTAAATACGCCTGGAGGCCAAAATCTGAGGCCTTACAGATTATTTTTGATAGTAAATACGTCTATGGAATAATGCAACTGAGAGTGTGATTTGTGAGAGATTAGAAACTAAAGTTATTGAGATTTGGATGTAGAGCCAACTGGCTAGGTTTACTTACCAGTTAAGCCATTTCTCCTAGCTGTTATACAAAGAGAATGGTAAGTTGACTATAAGTCTGGCAAAATTACTAATTACAACTAATTGCATGTTATTCATTAATGTCTATCTGTTAATGTAAAACATGTCAAGTAATTTTCTTATTTTGAATAGTACTTATGTAACTGCGAAATACAGATTCTTGTTTGATAAAGTTAATCAGTTAATCACTATATCAGTACCTACAAAATGGAGGCTGCCACAGTGACCTGGTCCATGCAACAAATCTAAACCCAAGTCGGCCTGCACTTACAGGAAACACCTGTTAAGGAAAACTAACATACAAATTCGCAATCTTCCAACTCAGTTTTAGCTAGCTTTCTTCGTCCTAGAAAATAAGACCTGCTAGCTTATAAGGAAATTCTCCACCTCCTGGCCAATGTCTCTTCTCATTTCTATAAAACCCTCATCCCTTGGGATGAGTGCTCCATGCTTGTCAGGCACTGTATTCCCCCAATCCATGAGTTGTTTTCCCTTGAATAAATGGCATTAAAGTCCTTGCTAAATTGCTTCAGTTTTGTCACCTGACAAGTTGAACTCTCATTAGAAGTGGCTACCATGCACCAAGGCATGCTACACTGTTCTATGACAAAAGGACAAATGGACACAAGGACTGGGTCATGGTTGTCCTTTTTTTTTTTTTTACTGTTAACATCTTTTTATTCTTTGCAGTGGATACATAGAAATCTTTTCTATTATTCCACAGTTTTCTGTATGTTTGACACATTATATGATTAAAATTACAAATTTAGGCCAAAACCAACCAACCAACCAAACAACCACATAGTTCTATGACAAGATAAATCTCTTAAATCATCAGAAGTCAAGTTATACATAAAAACTTACTGGACATACAGATAGATGGTGCTTCCAGACAGTGAAACAGAGTGGCAAAAAAGAATTCTAATAAGGAGGATTCCTGAGTATTTTATTTTCAAATTATCTAGCAGCTAAAAACAATACTGGACTTAGAGCCAGAAGACTGGCTTAAGATAAAATACTACCTTGTTATTAATTAAGTGTGACTTGAGGAAATTTCACTTCACTTTTAAGAACCTACTTTGGTCAGAAGCTGAGTAAGGAGTTGAATTATAATTTTGAAGATCCTGTTAGGTCTAATAGATAGGTTGAATACGTAATTACCTTGTGTTATTATTGTCTGTTTTCCATAGAAATGAAATAGCTAAAGGCAAATAACTAATATATGAAAGCAAATAACAGATATATCCAATACATACTAATTTTATATCACTTTTAGACTCATTTAGGCTCCCAATGAAACACAACTCCAGCTGGAAAAGAATCTGTTTACAATGCAGGGGACCTGGGTTTGATCCCTGGGTTGGGAAAATCCTCTGGAGAAGGGAACAGGGGCTACCCACGCCAGTACTCTGGCCTGGAGAATTTGCAGAGTCGGACGCGACTGAGAGACTTTCATATCAAAAAAAAGTACAAAACCTGGAGACAAGTATCATGCCTGTCTTATTTACTTTAACCCAAGGATCATGAAAATGTTAACAAAAACAAACAAACTCACAAATTCCTTCAAATATTATGTTTCAGGATTCTCCAAGCCCCTAAAAATGCAGCAAGGAAAAAATTAGACAATGTTTCTGATCTCATGAAACTCCAGCTTCAGTATGGCAAACTCTCAATAAGCAAAAACAAAGACAGAAGAGAGTAATGTGCTGTGGTGAAAATAAACCAGGATAGGACTTCCCTGAAGCTTCAGTGGTTAAGACTCCACTCTTGTAAACGCAGGGGGCCAGGGTTTGATCTCTGGTCAGGGAACTTAATCCCAGAAGCTGCAACTACTGAGTTTACATGCCACAACTAAACCCCGCTGGTGGCAACAAAATCAGAGGTCCTACTTGCCGCAACTAAGACCCGGTGCAGAAAAATAAATAAAAAATAAATATATATTAAAACAAAACATGATAGAAGGTATTATCTGAGCTGAGACTTTTGTTAAAATGAGGAAGCAAGCCATTTGAATTTCTGGGGGAAGAGCAATCCGAGCAAAGGAAATAGCTAATTAGAATCTATCTTAATGGTGAGAACAAGTTCGAAGCTTTCAAGGAAAATAGGAAGACCCTTTTCCTTTGTTGATTAAATGCTTTACAACTTATATTTCACAGAGACTGGTAAAAAGATCCTTTCAGCATCATGTGGGAACTGAAGTGAAAGAAGCATGAAGAGGGAAGAGCCACAGCTTGTTTTTGGGAGTGAGTTTGGGAAGGCTTCCAGTTACATTTGATTGATGAATATGGCTCAAACGGTAAAAGAATCTGCCTGCAACGCAGGAGATCTGGGTTCAATCCCTTGGTCGGGAAGATCCCCTGGAGAAGGAAATGGCAACCTACTCCAGTACTCTTGCCTGGAGAATTCCATGGACAGAGGAGCCCGTTGGGCTACAGTCCATGGGATCACAGAGTCAGACACAACTGAGCTAACTTTCACTTACACCAATCTTACTAATGGTTGATGCTATTTCTAATCCAAAGCAAAAAGCAACCTGTCCTTTTGGCCTTTCTAGTCATATTATGGCCTATTAGTCATGTTTGGCCTATACATGCATATTGCAGTGCATGATTTCTGATATATTTTTGAAACATGAAAAATAAGACTCCCGATAATAGGGTCCTATTGCTCACAGGTTTTACAGCTTTTACTACCACCACACCACTAAGACAAATTTACAGTGGTGCTTGATTTTGGAAAGAAAGTCTCTCAAAGAATATTACAAAATACTTTATGGAAATTATCAAAAACAATAAAAATCCTCTCAGTCGTAAAGAACAAGCTTTTAGTTCTTTCCAGTATCAAGGTTCTAAAAGAGCTCATGTATAAAAGAACGACACTAGGCCCCTATCTATACCACTCAGAAAAGTTTATTTGAATGGACTAAAGGCTTAAATGTAACACCTGAAACAATGAAACTACTAGAAGAAAACATAGGAAAAAGAAATACCCTGATGTAGGTCTTAGGAATGATACTCTGGACATCTAAAGCATAAGCAACAAGATTAGAAATAAACAGGTGGGACTACATTAAACTCAGAAGCTTCTGTACGGCAAAGAAAACCATCAATAAAATGAAGAGACAACCTACAGAATGGGAGAAAATATTTACAAACCGTATATCTGATAAAGGATTAATATCTAAAATAATACAGAACACTCCAAAACACCTCATATCTGTTAGAACACCTCATATCGGTTTTGACTAGCATCAAAGAGGCAAAAGATAGCAGAAATTAAAGAGGATATGGCGAAAAGGAGACCCTTGTGCACTACTGGTAAGAATGTAAACTGTTGCAGCCACTATGGAAACAAACACCATGTTGTGATATCTGCATCCCCATGTTTATAGCAGCATTATATACAATAGACAAGACATGGGAAGTGTCCACTGATGGATGAATAGATAAACAAGTTATATCTAAAAAAACAAAGAAACAAAACCAAATTCATAAAATAAGAAGAGAGAGATAAGATTTGTGGCTATCAAAGGTGGGAGTGAGAGGAAGGAGAATTGGAAAAAGGTGGTCAAGTGATTAAAAACTTCCAGTTATAAGACAAATAATTACTAGGGATGTATGACATAAGTATACTTAACAATGCATGATATTTATGAAAGTTGCTAAGAGAGTAAATTCTAAGCATTCTTATCACAAGGAAAAGTTTACTTTTATCTTCCATGTATATGAGATGATGGGTATTAACCAACTTGTGGTAATCATTTCAAGATATATGTAAGTAAACTTTTATGCTGTACACTTATACAGTGCTGTATGTCAATTATACGGCAATAAAACTGGAAAAAAGAACTGCAGTAAAAAAAAAAAAGAACTACAGTGAAGATAGTTCAAAGGAAAAGGCTTCATGTGTTTAGACGGAAATTCTTTAATTAAAACATAAAAGAAAGAGAAAGTGAAGTCGCTCAGTCGTGCCCGACTCTTTGCAACCCCATGGACAGTAGCCTGCACCAAGCTCCTCCGTCCTGGAGTGGGTTGCCATTACAATAGCCACAAGTATGTATAATAACTTTATCCACCGGACACCATGCTCCCAGTTGGGTAAGTTACCTGTTACTACTAGCCGCCTTTGTTTATACTACTTGAGAAGACTTTAGAACCCTCAAATTTGACATAATTTTGCAAATCTGCACAAGCAACAGGTTTTTTTTTTTTTTTTTTAGCAACAGGTCTTTTACCAAATTAGTTGTTAAGCAGCTCTTTCCCTCTAGCAAATATACCTTTCGAGAAGAGGGAAGACGATGTATTTATCTCTGTGTTTCTGATATCCAGCAATATTTTACTGGAACAAAGTAAACATTTGACAAAAACTTACTGAGTATCGTCTATGTCCCCTGGACAACAAGGAGATCAAATCAATCAATCCCAAAGGAAGTCAACCCTGAATACACATTGGAAGGACTGATGCTCCAATACTTAGGCTACCTGATGTTAATAGCTGACTCACTGGAAAAGACCCTGATGCTGGGAAAGATTGAAGGCAAAAGGCGAAGAGGGTGGCAGAAGATGAGATGATTGGATATAATCACCGATTCAATGGACATGAACTTGGGCAAATTCCAGGAGACAGAGAGGGACAGGGAGGCCTGGAGTGCTGCAGTCCATGGGGTTGCAAAAAAGCTGGACACGATTTGGCAACTGAATAACAAATGTGATAGAAACTTTATGCCTTACACAATCCACTCAACAAAAGCTTGGTGAATGAAGGCATTTGTTAGATTTACAAGAAAGTTTGGTTGAAAAACTCAAACTATTTTGCTATACATTTTCCCCCTATAGCTACAGAAAGCACTAAGAAAAACATAGGAAATAAACTGCTGCTCACAAACTAAAGTTAAAAACTTAAAAAACCAAACAAACTTACCTACAAATCTATTTTGTTTTTCTGCTTCTAAAAATTATACAACTGAATTTTTCTTTTATTTCTAATTCAATAAATTAGATAATTGTATAATGATTACTATCTATTTTCAAGTCAAAATTGTAAATCCCATGCTCCCTTTTCAAAGACTAAAGGACATGTTAGCATTAGGGATGGACAAATGGATGGACAGACACACACCAGAATAGGAGAAGTCTACTTACTTCCAAATACTTGTTTTAATTTATGTTGTCTGTCAATAGCAAACATTCTGTATCCACATTATAAGACTGACAGAGTACTTCGAAACTGTAGGCAAAAATCTGTATTTTTCATTTCATTTTTCAAAGATTTGTTATGATTAAGATGGAGGGAAGAGTAGTTAGAGCATTAAGATACTATTGCTTATATCTATATGCACAGTACTCTTAGCTGTAATCCATACACATTGTTTGGAAAAATCATAGTCAATTTATTTGTAACAGATTTGTTTGGCTTTTGGATTGAATGGGGTCAAAAGAAATATGTGAAGGGCGACTACTCACTACTATCCTCTATGTTTTGTAAGAGTTTTTAGAGTCTCAATTGAGAAAAATGTGGTTTGAGGGACTACTACTTAACCTTAAAAATAAAAAAAGTGAAAAAAGATGCAATTATTTACATGTATCTTTATCTAATAAATAGTTTCAGGCATTTTAATATTAAAGAATTTTCTCTGATTAAGGAATTAGACATTTGCACCATTTGACCTCTTTTCCCCGTTATGCTATAAAATTTAACTGTCTCTTCATAAAGGAAAATTATTTCTAAAAAATTTTAGGAAACTGATAAAACCCAAAATGTACTCAACTCAGTAATTTGAAGATCCACATTAACTGTATGCTTTTGAAATGCCCTTTAATCCTCATGTTTAAAAGGTTCTTTGGAAGGACTGATGCTGAAGCTGAAACTCCAATACTTTGGCCACCTCATGTGAAGAGATGACTCATTGGAAAAGACCCTGATGCTGGGAGGGATTGGGGGCAGGAGGAGAAGGGGACGACAGAGGATGAGATGGCTGGATGGCATCACCAACTCGACAGACATGAGTTTGAGTAAACTCCAGGAGTTGGTGATGGACAGGAAGGCCTGGCGTGCTGTGGTTCATGGGGTCGCAAAGAGTTGGACACGACTGAGTGACTGAACATAACTGAACTGATCAGTGGATTAACAATGCAGGCCTAGAGTCAAATCAAAGGAACTCTGCCACCAATTAAGATATTACAATCTCTGGCTTATTACTTTGTGCTTCAATTTCCTCATTTGAAAAATAAAGCCCACCTCACTGGGTTGTCTTTTGGATGAAAGGAGAATATTAATACAAATGCTTAGAAAAAAAATCAACTATTATTCCTACTCTACAATTTAAAAACTTTTAGTTTGAAAAACGGTAACCTCACCTGGATTCTATTTTATACCACCCTATTTTAGGCTAGTACCTTGAACTATTTCTACTTTATCATTCACATGAAAGATATGAATCAGAAGAGTTAATTTATATATTGGGAAGAGCTCACATTCTAATATAGGTTTTTGGTGGTATATTCTCTTTAAAAAGATTATAAAGTATTATGGATATCAAACACATACCACAGTGCCCAGCACACAGGTACTCAACAAATGGAATATATCATTACAAAAAAGTCTGTGTTCAACTTCCTCTTCTTTTAATAGATGAATAATAACAGTAATACTTCTGTCTAACCTTAGAGCATTACTGTCAAATGCGAAAATACTTTGTAAGTGGTAGTCAACATGTGAAGTGCACTATTATTAGTTGTTCTTTCTCTCTTAAGAGGGTGCCGCAAAGGAAACACGACAACAAATTTCAGATTTTCATATTCACTTTGTTCCTAAAGTAGCACTTTACCAATAGTATGTGTAAATAGATGATAGCTAAACCAAACATTCCTTTTTTGATAAAATGCAAATGCTTCACGGAAAACTTCTAGGAAGGGCTCAATTACTTGTCTCTATTTTTAGAGCAAGATCACTCACTATTCTAATTTTCAAAAGACAAACAACTACACATAAACTTGATCAATTTTAAAAGTACACTGACATGGGTTGGAGCAACAGACTATCAAGTAACCAAAGCACAGATCGGAAAAATAAAAAGGCAAACATTAGTAAAAACACAAAATAAACTGAATTTCTGACACATGCTAACGCTAAAGACCACAATGATTTTTCCCTTCAATTTCCATCTACTTTTAACTATGAACAACTATTAGTTTCAAGCCATAATTGGCTCATGTAGAAGTCTAAAGCACGTGGAGACATTGATCAAATTATTCTGAAGGAAGGACCAGATGGGGGAAAGATAACTTTTTAGGAAATGAGGAATCAAAAGAGAAGCAAAAAAATCAGCAGCTCTAAAATGGAAAAAAAGTTAAAGTTGTGTGTGTGTGTGTGTGTGTGTGTGTAAGTCACTCAGTCGAGTCTGACTCTGCAACCCCATGGATTGTAGCCCACCATGCTCCTCTGTCCATGGGATTCTCTAGAAAACGATACTGGAGCGGGATGCCATTGCCTTCTTCTCTATTAAATGACAGGTAAATTTATTGACAAGTGGAAAACATGTTATCTCTAGAAAGATGAAAAGCAAAAGCTCTGGTTTCACAGATTTGTATTGTGAGAACCAAGTATTTAAATGTTCACTAGGATTTTAACACACCCCTCTGTGGCAATAATAGTACCATTCAAATCACGTAAGTATAAGTAACTGTAATATTTTAAAGGGTGGGGAAAAAAATGATTAAAAAAAAGTAGTGGACAGTTCAAGGTATTTTGAAAGTTAAGCTAGCATTTATCTTAACTGCAATTGTGAATATAAATATCCCATCTGCAAATTTACAATCAAATTTTTAAATAAAAATCTATTAGTTGTGAATCTCAACAAACTATCAAATTAATATTTTTCCCCTTATCAACTTAAGTTGGTATTAAGAATAAAGTCTCAGGAGTCATATCTTGTCTTATTAAAGCTGTTGGGGACGTTTGCTCATACAGAACAACATTTACCATGTATAATTATTAAGCAAATTTGTCTATTAGACAAATCTAATGTTGGCAGGAATGATATAAAGTCAAATATTAAAATAGTAGATTTTGATTAAAATGATTTAAAAAAACATTTATTTGGTATTGATTTTGTCTTTGTTAACACAAAGAATGATATGAAGTACATTCTCAGGGTTAGTGTCCTAATTTTATCTCTATTATTACTTTACTACTTTAAGATAAACAAAATCATAAAACCTATACAATTAATGTTAAAATTAAGACTTTAAGTCACAGATCACATTAATCATGGAAAAACAAGCAAGAAAATAGCTATTAAATGTTAGGAGTTAAGAATCTCTAGCGATAATGAATCCACCTACAATTCCGGAGACCTGGGTTGTGAAATTCCCTGGAGAAGGGAGAGGCTACCCACTCCAGTATTCTGGCCTGGAGAATTCCATGGACTGTAGTCCAGGGAGTTGCAAAGAGTTGGACAGGACTGAGTGACTTTCACTTTCACTTTTCAGGGATAATGGAAACATTTTCAGCTGATTGTAGAAAAAGAAATAATGCCATAAGTGCTTCTTATTTAATGACATAAGCAAGACTGCTTTAAAACCTCTGTTTTAACTTCTTATTTTCAACAGATAGACTTAAGCAAACAAAAAACACTAAAAGTAATCAAGATATAAAAACTTTAAAAAAAAGCCCTGCTTCCTCCACTTCATGCGAAAAACAGTAGCAATGTAAAAGCCTCTTTATAAGAGGAAAAGTAAAAATATTTTCCTAAATCTAGTGGACTTTTACACTGAAAGTAGAGAGAAATAGAAGACAACATTTATATCAAATATTAAACCTCCTAGAACAAATTTACTGCTTCCTGATTCAAAACTAAGAAGAGAAACAAGGGGAGCATACGAAGGATATACAAATGAACAATCTAAGTAAAACGCACTGTCTTCAGAAAAAATTACCACACACAGCTCCAGTAAAAATAAAATACAAGTCAAAGCCACAGTTGAAACTATGGATAAATATGCAAAATATATACTACCTTCAAGGAAATAGTATGTTTTCTACTGACTACTTTTCTTTACTTATTTTTTACTGACTACTTTTAAAAGCTGGCAGTTTTAAGTTTAAATAGAAAACAAATGTCCAAAATGCAATTTTCAAAGGAAACTAAAGACATGTAACAAGCACCATTTGAAGCTGAATATTTAAAACATGACCAGTCCATGTGCAAAATAATTTGCTCTCCATTTTGACAATTAAAACCAATTTATTTATAGAGTAAGGACAAACACAGAAAGAAAATTCTGAATAATAAGTATATGAGAATATAAAACATTCAACTCAGAATACTTAATTAGCAATACCTGTCAGGTACATCAGCTTGTCAATAATGACTGTTAAAAAGTAGAGCATTCTCTTAATAAATAACTTTAGTATAAAATAGCAGTTCTCATAGATAAGGCAATATTCTGAAAGGTGAACATTATACTGATTCAATACAAGCTAAATCTAAATCTGCCATTTTACAGAAAAAGAAAACTTCCCAGACGTTTTGCCTGCAATCAAATTCACTTAGCTCCTGATGACATTTAAAAAATTGTGCTTAAAAATGTGCACAAATTAATGCCATTTTCCTTTGTCACAATTTTTCAATCTGCCTCAATAAATTCATCTTATCAAATGTACCTTTCAACGCTGACAATATCTAACATATAGCAGTGTTCATAAGAATAACACAGCCATGTTTTAACATCTTATGAAATTTTAGTGGCAGTGACAAGCCGCTCTACCTTACTTTGATAAGTCTTACTTTCTGTTATAAGACAGAACATTATCTTTGGCTGATCTAATTCTTAAGCTCAATATATATTTGACTTCTTCATTTTCCGTTTTCATTTAGCAAAGCTAGAAGAGTGAAGCCTTCCATACTTTAATAAAATGAATATAATAAATTGTAGTTAGGAAAATTCTATTATAAAGATAACTATGCAGTCTCCAGCCCTTGTACAGGATATACGTTTCACATTGTTTTAATAATCATTTTTTTTTTTTAAAAAGCAAATACTTTAGCTTCCATGCCAGTGTTGAAAAAGGATTGGTTTTTTCGTTTTAATGTATTCTTTCCGAAGCATTACAATGTATATACAATGCTAATTCCCACAAATATAACTATACATAACTACACTTTCTCCTAAAGTTCAAGTTAATAAACTTTCAGTTTGCATCAATTTGAGACAAAACCCATGATTTTCCTGACTGCTTGAGGTAATAATTTTCACCTTTACTTGTTCAATCTGCACTTGCTACACAGGTATAATACATGGTGTACTATAGACATACTTGTTAAATTTTTATACATGTCAATTTGTATCTATTGAAGTTTACCACAAGCGTGCAGTCACATGGATTTTTCAGAATTACTCTGCCATTAGTTAGAATATGCTTCTCATACAAAATGCAACAGTTTCAATATAATACTATAATTAGATGTCAATAATGAAATATTTAACGTCAAGTAAAAGCACAATAAATCAAAAAACTATACCTTGCCTGTAATTAAAAAAAAATGCTGAGCTATGAAAGAGTTTTAAGGGGGAGAGGTGGCTACTGTAAATTTTTACATTCAAGCAATTAATCCTCCAAAGGTAGGCTTCTACACCCTAAAAAAGAGAAAATAAGAGTTTTCTCTAATAATTATCTCTTAAAACATAATTGAAGTCTTCCTAAAAATGGTTGCAGGACAAAAACCAGTTGAAAATGATGAAATAAAAGCCACTATGCTAGTGATTAACAAGAAAGGTTAAGAGAGCTAGGTTCAAATGCTTGGTCACACCAGTTATAGAAACTTGTGACCTTAGGCAAGTTTCTTAATCCCTTCCACCCTCAACTTATTGGGTGTTATTAGTGATCTTGCAAAAACTACTATATTCCTTGCTTCAAAACCACCTTTCCTTGCTTAGGAGTGTAATTACTAGTAATGCTGCTCACTTTGGATGCAAAGCACTCCAGAGAATTAAGAAAAATAATCGAGAGGGTGGGGGAATAGAAGCCAAATTTAAGGTTGGCAAGAACCTAGACTCAGCAAAAACTGTGTGTGGTGCAGAATTTGTTAGCGGGCCGTCATATTACCTTTTAAATAGTCTAAAGATCTCCAGCCTAGTTGAGGGGGCTTAGAAGAGTATTTCCTGATGTATGGTTTTAAGACAATTACTTTAGGCAAAAGAAAAATCTACCACCCAAGGCAATACTAAAGATGATGAGTTGTTAATTACATATTGAATGATTCATTACAGCTTTAAATTTCAGATAGAAACTAACTTCCCAAGATAATCGACTTTGAACAAAATTTTCATCTTCCATTCCGAACTGGATGGCGTTCCTTTTCCCACCAAGCGCTCAATATTTAAAACTTTATTTTCACTTAATTATTTAAAAAATCGAATGAGAGAGAAATGATTAACCCTAAATTAACGAAAAAGGAATTAACTTTAAAAGCTGTCAAGCAAACTTGCCTAAAGTTACACAGCTGGTACGCTACAGAAGCAGCTGGGATTCGAACTCCTATCTTTCGAGCGCCGAAGAGCAAGCTTTTCTCGCTACACTCAAGCTCGCGCTTACATTGGGCTCCTCTCAACTGTCCGGTAGAGACAACATTTATTATGAAGCTCTATTTTTTTTTTTCTCTCTTCCCTTCTCTGTGGCCAACCCTTCCATTTCACACTGTCTCCTGTGCTGGGCTACAAATTCCAAGCAACAACAATCAAGACGCACTAATGCTAAAGAGTCGGAGTAGAGATCAGAAGAACCGAAATCAGTTTTACTTCCTACGCGGAACGGAGATCTGGCGCCAGCACCACAAGCGGCAACACAGGCAGGGGTCCAGAGAGGCTGCAGACCGCGCCCAGGTCTCAAGTTTTAGTCAAGGCCCACGTTCCGGCCAGGCAAGAGGCGCAGAAAAGGTTATCCATTTCTGACACCCTCGCCGCCACGGGAGCACAAAAGAGAAGATTGCAGTCGCAGTAATAATACACATAGTAAACTCAACACCGTTCTTCAGCCCGTTAAACGCACTTACTTGAGCGAAGTAATTCCAAAACACAAGGCCGGCACCGGCAACGGGTAGGGCTCCTCTGTCCTCCTGCCCCAGGCGCTGGCGATGACGACAACCGAGTCGCGCCGCAGAGAGCGAAGGCCCGGCGCACGCCGCGCGCGCTCCCGATAGGGGCGGGGCGGCCCAGTGGCGCCACCGTTAAGCGTCACGGGCGGGACTCTGCTGCGGAGCCCCGGGCTTTGAACATGTCGCGGCTGAAGGGGATAGCGGGGCGGGATACCCGAGCGGGTTTCCGCACTGAGAGCAGAGACTGCAGTGCCTGCGTACCCCAGGGACTCTTAAAGGCGGCGAGGAAGAGCGGCCAGTTAAATCTGTCGGGCCGCAACCTCAGCGAAGGTAAGGTCCAGAGGTACGACCCGTTTGTGCGACTTGGCACAAAGGACTTGCCCCTGGTAGCCTCTTTTTCCTCTGGCCTGGCTTTGGCTACCTTTGGCTCCGTATCCTAGCCAGAATCCCGGTGCTGGAATTTGGGCTTTTATCACATCTCCACTGGTTCGGTCAGCTCGTTCGGTTTCTACTTTTCGTTCCAGGAAATGTCTGGTGCAGGGAATGTGCTGGGAACATGGCCAAAATTTAAACGGGGCGCTTTCTGGGATTCCCACATTCTGTCGGATAAACAACATAATGGTTTGACTAAATTAGCTGTCGCATAATGGGCACATGCTTTGTTTCTTTGGCCGTTTGTTCCTCTTAATTTAATCTCTTAGGTCATTTACCAACGCCAAAATTCTGTATTTGAACTGCTCTTTTGTGCATTTAGAGTAAATGACACTGTTCTCTGTTCAAGTCCCTTTTCTGCCTGCATGTGAACAGAATCCTAAATACAAGGAATATTTAGCATATTTCCTAAATTGAAGATCAAGATGGATGCCACACAAAGTAAATTTGGGGCCATCCTGAAAATCTAGTAACGTTCGAATGCACAAATCTGGATACCATGAGTGAATTATAGTCAGATGCTCTTCTGATTTTCTGTTGTGAAGGGAGGGCGTGGAAAGTGGGGAGAGAGAGATTATGGCTTTATTCTTGTAATGTTTTCCTTTACTTATATTTAGGTTTTAGGCCATCTGGAGTTAAAAGATTTCATTTCCTTGTAATGATTGCTTTTTTAAAATTGTGCCATGGATAGAGTTGACCATGCAAACAAATACTTGCTGAATGAAAGGAAATATGATAAAATCTCTGCTCTACCTAGAAAAAGTTTTAATCAGTGGGAACATAAATATTTTAAAATTACGCTTGTGCTTGTACACATGCTTATTCCAGAGCCTGGAACTTTCTACATGATACCTGACTAGGGTTCACTTCTTGACTTCCTCAAGGAGTCTGCTTATATAGGTCCTTCCTCACTGCCCTATCTATAATAAATTCTCTTGCTAACATTGTATTCTCTAACCTCTTTTTAATAGCATTTATTATTAGCAGAATCTGTATTCTGTATTTATTTGTTTATTGTCTTCTCTGCCCTCTGCTAGAATATTGCTTGCATGTGGTCAGGGACTTTCATTTTGCTCATTGTGTCCTTAGCACTCAAAGTCGTGCTTGGTACATAGTAGATTCTTATTAAACATTTGTGGAAGAAATAAGTAGATAAATGAATTATTCCCAAAAACTAAGTGTGTTCTGGAATATACTTATTGATTGGACCCAGATGGTTTAGTCTACTAAAGTTTCAGGGAGCAAAGGAATTTTGATTGTCAAATGTTAAAGCAGCCTTGCATTCCTGATACAACTCCTGCTTGGTCATGATGTTTAGATGTAGTAGTTTTTGTTTTTTGGAGTAACCCTCTGTTTTTAATGCCTCTGATTTTGGTATCAGAATAATGCTGACTTCATAAAATGAGTTGGGAGTTTTTATTTCCTTTATTTTCTGAAAGGCTCTGTAGAATTAGTAGTATTTCTACTCTAAATGTCTGCTAAATTTCACCAGTGAAGCCATCTGGGCCTGGAATTTTCTTTGTGGGATTGTTGTAAATGGCAAATTCAATTTCTTTCATGGATGCAATGTGCGACAACACATTTGCTGTAGCTCTGAAGCAAGTTAATACCTTCTGGAGCTACAGTTTAATAGTGGTGAACCTGAACTCTTTCTGTTTAACTTGTACAGACTTATTTGCTGTGTCAAAGGAATTGCTGCATTTGCTGCAGCAAGAGTAACAATGTTGTGTTGTGTATCAGATAAAATAGAGAGCAGTCAGGGGAGTCAGATATACCTTCCAAATATTCACTGAGAAGCAAGATAGTTTAGCTTTTCCAGGGTTTAATCTTGTCTATCTGTATAACTTGGGGCAAATGATACATTCAATCTGTGTCCCATTTCTCTCATGTATAAAGTGAGAATAGTCATAACACCTGTCTCATGGAGTTGTTATGAGATAGAGGAGTTTGTTCATTTGATTTCCATATCTTCTCTGTTATGGTAGCATAAAGATACAGCCCATTCTTTATTTGTGTTATATATCCAACCACTATGTGCTATGCAGGAAATGTATATAGTAAATATAGTTGAATGAAGATAAAAGTGAGATCTAATATGAAAAATACATATCCCCTGTTCTGTTTTGGAATAAAATCAAACTTTCACTTTAATGTTGTTGTAATTCATTGCTATTTGTTTGATTTACTTGAAAGTTTTTAATGTTTCAGAAATTTCAGTAGATAACTTGAATAGCTGTTATCAACTTATGTCCTTAGTATCTGATTTCTTTTTTTCTTTCCTTTTTTTTGGTGTGGTATGGTGGATATAGTGCCTCAGTGTGTTTGGAGAATAAATGTGGATATCCCTGAGGAAGCTAATCAGAATCTTTCTTTCAATGCCTCTGAGCGATGGTGGGAGCAGACGGATTTGACCAAACTAATCATATCAAATAATAAACTTCAGTCACTTACTGATGACCTCCGACTCCTTCCTGCACTGACTGTTCTTGATGTAAGTTGATTTATGAGTCTTTTGTTTGAAAAGACTCTGAAACTAAGTTTAGACTTTGAGAAGCAGAAAACCCAATTGGTAGAGTGCAAGAAGAATAACAAAATTACTGTGTTAGACAAAGCATCATGGTTAAGAATGCAGAATCAGAACCTCAGGCTTCCAGTTCCGACTGCTGCTTGCTAGCTGTGTGATCTCGGGACAGCTGCCTCTCTGTGCGTCAGTTTCCATATCTATAAATCGAGACTGTTAGTACTGCCTATCTTTGAATTAAATGTGTTAACGCATACAAACAGAATTAGAATTAATGTTTAACTAGTGGCTTCTGCTGCTTGTCCTTTTTTTTATTGCTATTTTTTTATGATCATTATTATTCTAGACATTAAAGCAAGTACTTAAGGTTATTATTATTGTTTTGTTACTTATCTCCAATACTGACTTAAATTATTGGGCTTAAGTTTTTGTGGATTTAGTCAGGGACTTGGTTTTTAGTCCCTAGTTGCTATGTCATGTGGTAAAGTGAAACATGAGTAGTTTATTTCACAATCCACAGACTTCTGTATCACAATCCACTGTTTTACTTAGGATCACCAAAAATCTTCCAGTTTTTGCCTGAAAAAGTTGGATGTAGTCAGATTTCTAGAGAAGTTTTTATTTTCTTCATTTGTAAAATGAATCAGTTGGTGTAGGTGTTCTCTTGAAGGTTCCTTTTACCTTGAAAACAATATGATTCTGTAAAAAAATGAGAGAAGAAATCTTCCTCCTCATTTATTTTTTGTAAATGTTGGCATAATCATACCAACAGAGGGCTATACATTCTAACCCTCTCGTCTCTCATTTGAGATTGAAATTTCACTCAGTGAGGTGAAGTTTCGTTTTTTTAGCTGTAGTATTTAAAATTAATGTCTTATCACTTCATGATCTCTGAACAGCAATGTGGTCAGTTTCAAACTCCTTTTTCTCTTCTATAGTCAGAACAAATTACCAATAGTCCAGCAGTACTATTGAATTAGAATAATTAGAGTATTGTCAGCGAATATTTTGCAGTAACAAAGTTTATGGTTATTTATAAGAGTAAGATATTGACTGTGTCTTTTAATAACTTTCAGATACATGATAATCAGCTGACATCCCTTCCTTCTGCTATAAGAGAGTTAGAAAATCTTCAGAAACTTAATGTCAGGTAAAATTTAAACTTATTTCAGTATTGCTTGTATAAAGGTATAAATCTAATATTCTTTAAAAACTTTTTCTAACATTTTTTCTAACATGTAAAAATATTTTTATATTATCTCAGAAAGTGATTAAACAGGATAAGAATTTTAAGCTTTAACTCTCCGATTATTTTATTTTTTGTTTTAGAATGGCCTACATGTTTTCTGGTTTTACAAATTTAATACCAATTAAAAAAAAAAACTATATTTTTTGTGAAGTAATTTTTAGTGGTTATTTTCAAAATCTTTGTTGACATTGCAAGTTTTATGTTACTTTGATAATCTAAGATATATGTGTGTTAAACAGTAGGAAGAAATTTAAAACAATTTTTTTCATCAGTGAGGAAAATTTCACATTTTTTGATATTAGTTTTTAAACCTTTGTGAGGACTCCTGAGATTCCATGGGTATGCCTCTGGTATGCTTTGATAGGTACACGGGAGACCAGCCAGCTGAGACTCCAGCTACCTCTGTTTGCCCTTCAGTATGCATTCAGACTTTCAAGAAAAGTTACTGCCTTATATGTTATATGTACACTGTGGAAAAGGGATTAGGGATGGTTTAATTTAGGAGAAAAATTAAAAGGGTTTAAGTGTTAAACATTGTTTGTGAAACTGTGGCTTATAAAATAGGTATGGTTATTGATCTGTCTAACATAGCATGATCAAGTCTTAGTTTTCTGAAGTTAACTAGTTTGAGGGAGAACAGTTTTCAAATAACAGTCTTTATTTGATGAAAAATTACCGTAAATTAACAAAAATATCTGTACCCAGAATTGTTTAGGACAGTTAGTGAAGATGCCTGTTGTTTAGTCGTGCAACAGGACCTCTTCCCGTTGCAAGCCAAAGGCATAGATGTGCTCTGCAAAAAGAAGCGTGGGCAGGGTTGAGAGGAGAAGAAAGAGTGTGTAGCAGGTGTGGGTGGCTTTAGCTTTAGCTTCTAGCACTTAAGGATATGAATGTTAGGATGGAGGGAATATAATAAGAGGGAAAGGAAAATATATAGCAAAAATTACATTTTTGCCCAACTAGATTCCTGTCAGATATGCAAAGATTGCAATTAAGTAACGGACAGTGTCAACCAATTTCTAGTAATTTTTGGTGGTTCATATTTTAGAAAACATTTTTTGGCATTTTTATTCCAGCTAGTTTTATTATAATTTAAGGTCATTGTTATATGCTTATATTTCCCATTTCCTGCCAGTTATTTGTGAAGAAACTGTGTATGGTTAGACAGTAGAGTAGAATTCCCAAGCAAGTAGTTGGCATGAATCTAAGAACAAGTTAAATCATCTCTTAATTATCAGGGAATGTATTATTCTAAGTGACTTGGGACTTCTACACCAATAAACTGGAATCTCTGCAGGACTGAACTGAAAATAATGATTCAGTACAAATAAGGTTGGAGTTGCATATTATACATTCAACTGGATATGCTAGGCCCTCAAATAGAAATACCTATTTTTGTCTTGAGTGCTAGATTGAAGCCTAATCCCCATGTAAAATGTGACTTCATTGTAGTGTGTGTATGCGTCTTTGTCAAAATCTTAAAACTCTGACAGAGTGTGAAAATTTAGAGTCCAATGTATTCTTTCACCTTGCATGTAAAATGAAGTTGATTAAAAGGAACCAATCAAAATTTCACAAATTATATCTTTGCATCAAAATCTTTATTTCTTTGAAACACTCAATTTGATTACATTACTGTCATTTTAATGGGTGTATCCTTTTAGGATGTAAAGTTTGATAAGTACTTAAAATTAGTAACCTTACTTGACTTTTTTTTAATGAGCCCAGGTATTTGATTAGCAGAAACGCCTTGTTAAGTATTTATTTTGTTGTCACCAAATTATTCAGCATTTGTTTTATCAATCAATAGCCATAACAAGCTGAAAATACTCCCTGAAGAAATTACAAATCTAAGAAATCTGAAGGGCCTGTATCTCCAGCATAATGAACTCACTTGCATACCAGAGGGGTTTGAACAACTTTCCAACTTAGAAGATTTAGTAAGTTTTGATTTTGCAATATTTGTATAATTTGGGGCTGAAGGGATTTTTCATTTGGCTGAGAAATTGGATATATGATAGCAATCATGAGTACATGGGCACCTGTTTTAATAATGACTAGATTATCAGAACTATGTATTATAATTAGATTGCTAAATTAATCATTGCAAATTTCTTTTCCTATGTTTTTCTTCTTTTTTCCTATGTTTTTCTTATGATAGAAATTACCTTAGATTTTAATTTCAGAATAGAGTTTTAGAAGGGGCCTGATGATGACGACTTTGCTATTCAGAGGCTTTTATGACTTAGCGATATAGAGGAAAGGTGTTTTTAGCATGTGCTTACTCCCTTTTTTAAAAAATATTTTTGGCTGTGTGGGGTCTTTGTTGCTGCGTGCAGGCTTTCTCTAGTTGCAGTGTGTCAGGGCTACTCTAGTTGCTGTGCCTGGGCTTCTCATTGAGGTGGCTTCTCTTGTAGATTCCCATTACCTTCTCTTAAGCTCTTATGGTCCTTCTCTTCCCTAAGTATCCAGATACTTCAGGGCCTGCCTTTTCTTCTCTGTTTTCCAAAGTGGCCACATTTCTTGGTGAAATTTTCCTTCCATCTATTTCACATCTTAAATAGAGATAACCATGAAGCAGTGCAAATGTTATTTTAGTCATATTATTAAGAATAATATAGACAACAGGCACTTTGCTTTATATATAGCTAAGTAGTTTCATCCTGTTACAGATTTTTAAAAAAGTAACATCCAAAGTCATACAACTAATTAAGGAATTCAGGATTTTAACATCAGACAATTTGATTTCAAAGTGTATACATCCTTCCCTCCCAAATTTACCACAGGAGGAGTAAGACTCTACTATAAGCTATCCTATCTGAAAGACTAGCTATATTAGATAAGATATTCCAATATAAATCTCTACTCTATGTAGTTATTTCATAGTATGTTCTTGTTCTGTTCACTATTACGTGTTTTGAAAAACTCACTAGTATCATTTTAGCCTTGAAGTTTATTTTCTATTGAAGGACAAATTACTTTTACTTATTTTTTTCTTGATATTTTCCCCCATCGGCTCTAGTGGTTGAAATCAAAATATATACTCTCCTCAACCATTTCTTTAGTATCTCTTTGTTTTTCAATCTGATAAGATTGGAAATAAATTTTGGAAAGTAAAAAGTAGATGAAATGAATGGGAAGGAAGGGAGCCATCAGATTTTCTTATAAAATTTAGTGGTAAAAGATAGTAATTGATTAAAAAAAGAATCTAATAGAAGGCTTAATGAAAACCTTATAAACTTTTGTTCTGGGTTTCCAGATATTCATTTTCTTAATAAAAGAATGTTTCAGTTGAGAATTGTGTTCTTAAGGACTAATTATCAAATAAATCATAAATGTGAACAACAATAAATTAAAGCATTGAAAGTGTAAGATAGGTAATAATTTAAGCTAACAATATTTCTTTTTTTTTTAATTTAGAAACTTAGTCTGTTTAATCCACAAACTTTATATAGCTATAGTTTAAAACAAAAACAGTGAAAATAAGACACTGTTTCAAATTCTGGGCCCTTCCAATTTTCCAAATACAAGAGCTCTGACAGTTGTATATACCAGCTGAAACAAGACAAAATTATGAATGGAGTCATGACATTTCATGAAACAAAATTTTACATAACTGAAGGATCCTTCCTGGGAGTAGTTAATTACCTTTACAAAAAAAAAAAGAAAGGAAAGAATGGAATTCCAGTGTTCTAAATCAACTTGTGTCACATCAGTATAAACCCACAGTGTCCTGGCAAACAACATGCTTTCATTTTCTGTCTCATCCTAGAACCTAAATTCATTTCAGCAGAGACTCCACAGGCAACAGGAAAGATTGTGGCATTAAAATATTCATTTATTCTTTTGTGGTAGCTCAACGGTGGTCTTATTTCTGGGCAAGAATTTAAGCTAGTAATATTTCTTAAAGTTGCATAAAACTGCTTAGCACAGTGCTAAATAAATATGTATTGAAGAGATGATGTCACATAAATAATGATTAATTCATATGCACTGTACTTATTTTGTATTCAATTTAATCATTAACTGCAATAGTTTAATATTTAACTATTAGTCTGTTACTTTAGGTTCTTTAAAATTTCTTAAGAATTTGTGAATTACTCTTCTTTATTAGAAACTATTTTTAGCTTTTGATGTTGGAATAATTTTAGATTTATAGAGAAGTTGGAAAGATAGTACAGAGAGTGTCTGTATACCCTTCACCCATCTTAGTGGGTGAACATTTTACATAACCGTGGGATATTTGTAAAAACTAAGAAATTGACTTTGGTACAATACTGCTAACTAAACTATAGATCTTATAATATTTTCCCAGTGTTTTCACTAATGTCCTTTTCTTTTTGTTCCAGGATCCAATCCAGAATACTACATTGCATTTAGTGTCAGTAAATTCTGATATCACAAAATATTTATTAGTAATCTGTTGATTCTTAGACCTTAGAGTATTTGATTTGTAGAGTATTATGTTGTATGTTGTAGATTATGTGTTGTTACTGTAATAATAACAGTATGTTTTAAAAATATGCTGATGTATAATAGCATAGCATTTTTTCTTTTCTTGATTTATTTAGAGTTATAGTTATTTAATGTTAGACTAAATCATAGTCTTCAGAGAACAGTTCCTTTAAGTCATTTTTTTCTTCTTCAGTGTTGTCATTGGCACTATCTGATATTTTAGTGATAGCTGGTGAAATAACTTAAATTTAATTTGAATGTCTTAAGAAGAATACCTGATACACAGCATTGTCTTTTAAAGGGAGTTGCAAAACAAATTCTCATAAGTATTTAGAGAAAAAGCAAAGACTATAATGCAAAAGTAAGGTATAGGGATTAATTAGGCAGAGTGAAAGTGAAAATTAAACAGTAGACTTTTGTACTTAGTTAAAGCAGACTTACTGTGGTCAGCAGAAGAACCAAGAGGGAATATTTTTTCCTCCCAAATTAAAATGGCTTTGTTTTTCAGCCTTACATTTTTTCTTTCAAGCATTTTTCTTTTTTGCAAAGATGTTTTTCTTTTATATTACGGTTTAACTATACATTTTGCCTGATGTATCATAGATACTCAACAAATAATGGATGAATAAATGGATTTTTTAAAAACACAATGAAAGATACAGCATGACTTAGTACTAACAGAAACCTTTCTGTAAAATATTTTTGAAATCAATTCATTTTAATTTCTCTCTGCTACATTATTAGACATGTAGTAGGTCCGCAGAAAATATTGAGGTAATGAATGATGATCTGTGAAATTGTCAGTGAATGAGACTTACAAAGTGTAACTACTCTAAATAGTTTTTTTAAATGTTGCAATGCCCGTAAAATTCTGAACACCCCCTCCTTAGGGATCCTTCATTTATTTTTTTATTTACTTGTTCATTCATTCATTTTGTCTTTCTCTTTTTAAAGGATCTTTCAAATAATCGTCTTACAATTGTTCCTGCTAGTTTTTCTTTTCTATCCAGCCTGGTGCGTCTCAATCTTTCCAGTAATCAACTGAAGAGTTTGCCAACACAGCTAAGTGGAATGAAAAGTAAATCTTCTCTGTTTTAAAAATTGAATAAATTTGAAGTTTGTGTAACTTATATTTAGAAAAATAAATTTTTATGTAGTTACAGAGAAGTAGAACTATAGATTTTATCATGGTAAATGCAAACAATAACAACCAGTCAGATTTTCTCCAGGGCATTATTATCTAGCAACTTCATTAAAATTTACCACGAAAACAGTTCAGTTCAGTTGCTCAGTCATGTCCGACTCTTTGTGACCCCACGGACTGCGGCATGCCAGACTTCCCTGTTCATCACTGACTCCTGAAGCTTGCTCAAACTCACGTCCATTGAGTCGGCGATGCCATCCAACCATCCCATCCCATCCTATACTATCCATACTACCAAAATAGTAGTTTGACACATCAAAAAGATAAAAAGAAAATAAGACTATAAACTGTGGGGAAATTGTATACCTGAGAAATTGGTTAAGGTTTTGAGCATGCTGTCTCTTCTTTAACATATTCCACATTTAATGAGAGGTCATGCCTCTCTCCTAGGTGATTCCACCTATGATAGGTTATGTTAAATCTGTATCCTCCTTGAGGTCCATAAGTAATAACATCAAGAGATAGTCTAGTTTTGCCCAAATTGTCAATCCTTTTTAAAAGCAAGTTAAATTTAGTGTTTCTATTTTATTAAAGTTTACCATCGAAGTTTACCATTTGAAAGTTTACCATTTGAAGTATTGTAGAACTAATATGAAGGATGAAGAAAATAGAAGGTACATTTCAGTAATTTTAAATAAGTATACTTGTTCATGTTAGAATTCTTGAGTCCAAAATCAATCAACTCTTTTTTACCTAAAGGCAAACTATTATTATTTCTTGGTTGATGATCACTATGTGTCAACTGTAGACTGTTTACCTTATCTACTTCTTTTGCTAATCATATGTGGGCTCTTTCATTTTTTTAAAACCTCCCTTTTTTGGAGGAAATCATAGATGTGATTTCGAACACTTGGTTACAGATTATTTAGAGGTGAGTTTGAAAATTGTGCTGTTTGACATTTTAAAAAAATACTGTATAATTGACTAGCAATGTTATTAGTTTCAGGTGTGCAAAAATAAAACAGTGATATTTTTATACATTACAAATGATCACTGCTGTTTTACTATAGATTAATGCTTTATTTGGGCTTCTGATTTGGTGCTAGTGGTAAAGAATCCACCTGCCAGTGCAGAAGTTGCAAGAGATGTGGGTTTAATCCCTGGGTCAGGAAGATCCCCTAGAAATGCACACTACTCTAGTATTCTTGCTGGAAAATTCCATGGACAGAGGAGCCTGGCGGGCTACAGTCAGTGGGGCTACAAAGGGTCAGACACAACTGAGCGACTGAGAACAGCACAATGGTTATTTGTTATTTATTACAGGAATGCATAAATTAAATGCCATAAATTGGATTGACATTTTAGGGGAGCCTTTACTTGTGATACCAATAGTTAACTCTGCTTCTTTTTGCCATTTTTCAATAAAAGTATTAGAAAATAGAGCTGAAATTAAAATATGATAGCTGAAATGAGTATGCAAGAAGCATGTGTTTTTTGTTTTTATTTTATTTTTTTAATTGAGTAGAAATATTGAGAGATAAGAATAGATATTGAAATCAATAGAAAAATGCTTTAAACTTATAGCAGGTTTCTAATACATAATTAGTCTCAGGTATTTTCTGTGTTTTAGCCATTACAAAGATACTTTTAAGCTATTACCAGTAGGACACTTGGTTGTTTTTTTCACTATTCACAACTGAGATTCTACAGTTTCTAACATTTTTATGGTTTGTAACATTTGTATGGTTCTTTGTAATTCAAAATGCTTTAAAATATATGGGAGAAGGCGAGGGTGGGATGTTTCGAGAGAACAGCATCGAAACATGTTTGTTATCTAGGGTGAAACAGATCACCAGCCCAGGCTGGATGCATGAGACAAGTGCTCAGGGCTGGTGCACTGGGAAGACCCAGAGGGATGGGATGGAGAGGGAGGTGGGAGGGGGGATCGGGATGGGGAATACATGTAAATCCATGGCTAATTCATGTCAATGTGTGACAAAAACCACTACGATATTGTAAAGTAATTAGCCTCCAACTAATAAAAATAAATGAAAAAAAAATTAAAATAATAAAATATATTATTTTGCCATCACAATAGTTCTATAAATTAATGAGAATGCATATTATTTACATTTTAAAGATTCAGGAACCTAGGTTTAGAAATTGTACAGCAAATTGTAAAGCCAGGGTTTTCATCTTCTTACTTCATCCCTCTTGCTTTTTCTGCTGCATGCTGTTTGTATTCTCAACCAGTGCTCTTAAATGCAAAGACTTGTGAAAACTAGTTTCTAGATGTAAAACAAACTTCTTTATAGAATTTACTGGATTTAGGATGGATCGGATTATGACATTTTCCTCAGTGCTCTAGCCAAATAATACGTAAATTATCGTATTATAAATTGAAATACTATTAAATTTGTTTTGAAAAGCTGTTCATTTCTGTAAACACTGAAAGTAGTCTAAATATATCAATTCAGTCTTGAATTACGTTAAAATTGACAAGCTCAAAGTACATGAAAAATAGTTGTAAAATATATATTGCCTATTCAAACTATAGGGTTTAGAATAGTGGAAAATATAAGTGGAAGAGGGCTTCCCTGGTGCCTCAGTGGTAGAGCATCCACCTAATAGTGTAGAAGGTGTGGGTTCAATCCCTGGGTTGGGAAGGTCCCCCTGGAGAAGGAAATGGCTACCACTCTAGTATTCTTGAGTGGGAAACCCATGGACAGAGGAGCCTGGTGGGCTACAGTCAGTCCATGGGGTCATAGAAAAGTCAGACACAACTTAGTGACTAAATCAACAACAGTAAGTGGAGAATCTGCAATATGGATTAGGGAGAAATTGCTTATAAAGTCTTACGAAAAAGACCTTTACTTTTCTTCCGTTTTTGTTTCCCATTCTGTCTTTTATGAGATGTTCAGGAGGTAAGAGAGAGATCCTGCAAGTGAGAACATTCTTCTTATCAAGAGTGTGAGCTAAGGTGTTAGAAAAAGCATGTGACTTAAAAAAAATTAGAAAAAAGGAAGGAAAGAAGACAGGGAGAGGCACTGAGTGGCTGAAAGAGTAGGAGAGAATACATAGAAATCCATGGGTTTTTTGACACAACAAATACGGATGTGTAAGCTACTACTGGCCAGAGTTACTTGACATTCATTCATATGAGTAGTATGCATGTATATTTATGTCTTTAATAATTTAAGCTTTTCTTTAAAGATGTATGATTAGAGGTTAATAATCTCATAGTTTATGTATTTTAGAGTACTTTAAGGGAATACTAGAGTATTTTGTTTTTTAAGTCTTTGCAAAGATGACCTGGACTGTTACTAAACATTGACTTTAGTATCATTGTTTTTCTTTAATTGTAACTAAATGTAAAAATGTTTTAGTTTTCATTTATGTAATTCAGTGGTATTCTAGGATTCTTGATTATTACAGCAGTGTAGAAAATCACAGTTTTGTGAGTCCTCATGATTACATGAACATTCTCTGAATGTATATAGAATTGTAAACCAATATTTTTCTCTACTAAAGTATCTTTGTGTTTCACTAAATATGTATTACAGGATTAAAGCATTTGGATTGTAATTCAAATCTCTTAGAAACTATTCCTCCTGAATTGGCCAGCATGGAATCACTAGAATTGCTATATTTGCGAAGGAATAAATTACGTTTTCTACCAGAATGTCCTTCTTGTAAACTATTAAAGGTACTATTTAGTTGTTTATTAAATATACATTTTCTGAAAGTTAATCATGAAAATGGAAATTTAAACTTATTTTACATTGAAAATATGTATTATGTGTTTTTTTCTTATTTTATTTTTCAGAATTTTATTATGATTGAATATATTAATGGTATTATTAATAACAGATTTTCTTAAAAAAAGAAATAATCAGTTTTAAAAATAGGAAATTGCCCATTTCATCTGGAGGGTAGCTTATAACTCGAGAAGTAGTATTAGGTTGGTGCAAAAGTAATTGTGGTTTTGCATTGTTGAACTTTGCCAGTTGGTATTAGAATACATTCTTAAATAAATGGTTATGTTACATATCATTTTAATGTACATTTCTTTATATTTTTGCTAATGACATTGCTTGCTGTTTATTTTATAATTATTTTAGACTATAGAAATGATATTAGACAAGAGCAAATTCAAGCAATTTTTTTGAGTTTAGAATGGGTTGGAAAGCAGCAGAAACAACTCGCCACGTCAATATCAACAATGCATTTGGCCCTGGAACTGCTACCAAACGTACAGTGCAGTGGTGGTTCAAGTTTTGCAAAAGAGATGAGAGCCTTGAAGATGCGGAGCATAGTGGCCAGCTATCAGTAGGTGACAGTAACCAATTGAGAGTATCATTAAAGCTGATCCTCTTAAAACTACACGAGAAGTTGCTGAAGAACTCCTTGTTGACCATTCTACGGTTGTTTGACATTTGAAGCAAATTGGAAAGGTGAAAAAGTTCAGTAAATGGGTGCCTTATGAGCTGACTGAAAATCAAAAAATTCATCTTTTTGGAGTGTCTTCTCTTATTCTATGCATCAATGAATCATTTCTTGATCAGATTGTGACTTTTGACAAAAGTGGATTTTACACGACAACCAGCTAAGTGGTCGGACCAAGAAGAAGCTCCAAAGCACTTCCAAATCCAAACTTGGACCAGAAAAGGTCATGGTCTCTCTGGTGGTCTGTTGCCTGTCTGATCCATGACAGTTTTCTGAATCCCAGCAAAACCATTACATCTGAGAAGTATGCTCAGCAAAATGATGAGATGCACTGAAAACTGCAGCACCTGCAGTTGGCATTGGTCAACAGAAAGGGCCCAGTTCTCCATGACAGCACCTGAATGCAACTCATATACAACCAACGCTTCAAAAGTTGAATGAAGTGGGCTATGAAGTTTTGCCTTATTTGCCATATTCACGTGACCTCTTGCCAACCGACTACCACTTCTTCAAGCATCTCGAAAACTTTTTGCAGGGAAAACGCTTCCATAACCAGCAGGATGCAGAAAATGCTTTCAAAGAGTTCATCGAATCCTGAAGCAGAGATTTTTTATGCTATAGAAATAAACTTATTTTTTCATTGGCCATATTGTATTGGTCCTATTTTGGTTAATAAAGAAGTGTTTGAACCTGGTTATGAGTTGGACACAACTAAGCAACTGAACAACAGCAAAATAATGATTTAAAATTCACAATCCAAAACCTCAGTTACTTTTGTACCAACTTAATAGATGATGAAGCTAACAAAGTAAGTTGGGACCATAGTGTAGGAAGCCTGGAATACGAGGAAGAAATATGTGTCTAATTAAGTTGCCAATTCATATTTACCTCATCATAAGATCTGTTTAAAATTATATACTTTTTTTTGGTATTAAGTATATAGCATTAGCATTGTATTTAAATTTGCCATGCTTTTGCTTTCCCTTATGTATACTTTTATGCATTGAGTTTCTTTAAATAAAATGGATATACTGATTTGTTTTAAAACTTTAATTTTTTTATAGTATAGTTCTTGGATTTGTATTTTTGTTCTATAAATGTAACTACTAAAATCATTTCTCTACCTTGGTTTTTTAAACTTTGAACTTTCTGCTGGATTAAGCCTTTAATTATTTTTAAATTACTAGAAAATTCTTGAAAAATTTTCTTTTTTGTTATTTTTCTGCATCTGCAAGATAACTTCAGTTCAGTTCAGTTCAGTTCAGTCACTCAGTCGTGTCTGACTCTTTGCGATCCCATGAATCACAGCACGCCAGGCCTCCCTGTCCACTCTAAAATTTAAGCAACTTAGTTATTATAAAATTAGGTTTTTTCCATGTGTTTTTCAGTGACTTGAAATTAAGATTTCAGTTTTACTTTCATTATCTAGTATAAAATTGAATACAAAAATACACATGATTGATCTTTGGTTTTGTAGGAATTACATGTAGGAGAAAACCAGATTGAAATGTTAGGAGCAGAACATCTTAAGCACCTGAATTCTATCCTTGTGCTAGACCTGCGGGATAACAAGTTAAAATCTGTTCCAGATGAAATTACACTCCTGCAGTCTTTAGAAAGACTTGACCTAAGCAACAATGATATTAGTAGGTAAGTTTAAGAAGGAATGATATGAAATCATGTCTGTATTTGATTATAATTCATATGTTAAAACATGCAGAGATCTTTTTTATAAGTTGAATTCAATAAATGTTTATTTAGTAGGTGTCATGTGCAGACCTACAAAGGGTAATTAGATTTTGTTCTTGGCAGCAAGCTTAATATACTAATGGAATCAGTTGTATTTACAAGTGACTCCTGCGGAGCTCAGTTGGTAAAGCATCTGCCTGCAATGCGGGAGACCTGGGTTCAATTCCTGGGTTGGGAATTTCCCCTGGAGAAGGAAATGGCAACCCACTCCAGTATTCTTGCATGGAGAATCCCATGGACAGAGGTGCCTAAACAGGCTACAGTACATGGGATTTTAAGAGTCGGACATGACTTAGTGCTATCTTTCTTTCTTTTCTTTATAAACCACTTGAACATGAACTCTAGGATGGGTAGGTTTTTATCTCTTTTTTTCACTGCTCTAACTTCTGTGTCAGTGCCTGGGTTCATGGAAGCTGCCTGGTAAATATTTGTTGAATTTGTTAAATGACTGTAAAACCATGGGAAAGATATGAAATACTTTGGTGACTTAAAGAAGATACAGGGGTCACAATTTATTGAGAAAAATCAGGGCAGACTTTGTGTAAGAAGTACAATTTTTTGATGATGTTATAGAACTGGTACCAGAGTGAAGCAGGTTAATTGCCTAGAGCACAAAATTTAAAAATGTACTCACTGGGACTTGCCTCATTATAGTCTTACCATGTGATCTTTCAAGGATGACCAGTGTTCAAGTGCATATGTAAGGTGGTCAGAATGACTCACTTGGCAGGAGAAAATTGCATGAACTAAGCTCTGAAAGTTTAAAAAATAAATTAGAGATATATGTTCAGAGGACAGTGAGGAATCGGGTTTAGTAGGTTACATGTAGTAAGGTATTTAGGTCTTGAAAGATAAACTGAGGCCCTGTGAAAGAGGTCCTTGAAATCCCTACGAAGAGTCAGTTTTTATTGGTTAAGAAATGGGAGATTAAAAGCCAAACTAACTTGATTGTAACCTTGTAAGTTGATGATAGTGGGTTGAATGCTTTGGATAGGAGTGGGTTTATAGATGGGAATTCTAAATAAGTTCTATTAGATTAATCTAGTAATAATTAACCTGAAAAGGCACACTTGCTATGTCCAGTTTACTGTGTTGACAGCTTTTTAGATTCCTCTCAAGTAATAAGGACCTAAACTGTAGTGACAATGAGAATGGAAAGACAAGGAAAGATGTGAGAGGTGTGATGAGTTAGATTGAGTAGTATTTAGCAGTTGATTGTGTTGGAGATGCAGAGAAAGAGGATGTGAGCAAAGAATTATAAAAGCTTATAAAACCATAATATTTAGAGATGGAATTATTTTACAGATATATAAAAAATAAAACTCAGACTTAGTGTTGTAAACCAGTTAGGTGTCTGCAGTTTTGTGTTTGGATGTCAGAAACCTGGTTTGCTATGAACAGGCAAACGGTTAAGCAAGGTAGACTTTCTTCTTTGTTTATATTTCAATTACTACTTTAAAAATACTTGGACAGTGACCACTCTTTTCAATCACTTCTATTTATAACATAATTAATAAGCGAACTGGATATTCCTAAAAGTACTTACAACTAATGAATGAAAGAATTGCTTGCCTCATAAATATTGACATGTACGTTTTTCCCCATGTTAGTCACTCAGTTGTGTCTGGCTCTCTGTAACCTTATGGAGTATAGCCCACCAGTCTCCTCTGTCCATGACATTTTTCAGGCAAGAAATACTGGAGTGGGGTGCCATTTCCTTCTCCAGGGGATCTTCCTGACCCAGGGAGCGACCCACATAGCCTGTGTCTTTTGCACTGTAGGCAGATTCTTTACCATCTGAGCCACCAGGGAGTTACCTTTCTCCCCATGGCAGTTTTATTACGGCTACTAGTAATACGTAAAAACAGTAGAAAGGAAATATTTAAAACAAAAATGAAGATAAATACTATTTAATCAGTATAAATATTTCTGATACGTATATTTCTCTTTCTCCAGAGCTCTGGATATAAGGTGTGTATGTATCACAGGGCCTAGAACATAATGAAACTAGTAAATATTTTCTTTCATCTAACCTCACACTTCCTAGACATTAAGACCATTCTTTTCATTTCGTACCCCTCCAGAATCCAACAAAATTGATTCCTTATGATGCTACCAGAGTAGTTTTTATAAAATACAAATTATCAGCTTTTTCTTCAACTGAAAAACTGATGGTTCTTCATTGTTAACAGCACTTTTTCCTAAATATGGCTATGTATTAGAACCACAAGAGAAGCTTTAAGAAGAAAAATGCAGATACCAAGACAGCAGTGAATCAGGATCTTTAGCAGTGGGACCTTAGAATTGCTTTGGTTTTGTTTTTAAAAAGTTCCTGAGAGATTTCGATACATCTGGTTTTCTAATCAACAATTAGGAATCACTGTCTTGCAAGATAAAGTCCAGAATTTTTAGCATAATAGTCAAGTACATCTCAGTCAGCCTTCATCATTCTTTTTCATCTTTTGGCCCCACAAGTATCTTAGGACTACATTGAACTGTAAATGTGCTGACTTTTTCTTTCTTCATTTTCTTTACCTTAGAATGCCCTTTTCCTGCTTGACTCCCTAATGGAATTGTGTTCTTTTTAGGTCCAAATCTAGACTTTGCTACTTCCTTCTCCCTTTAGTCCTTTTTCTAATTTCTACTTCCCTAGTCTGAAAGCAGCTTGCTTGTTTAGCTTGTATTTTATTACATATATATATAAAATAGACAATTTGATGATTTTTGACAACTGTATGTATTGGTGTAATTCACTGTCACAATAATGAACGTTTCTGTTTTCCTAAAGTCTCTTTATACCCTTTGCAGTCAATCCCCTTTTCATATACCCAACCCCTAGCAACCACTGATGAGCTCTGTCACTGTGGTTTTCTTTTTTTAAGGATCATGTGAGTGAAATCACGGCATATAGTTTTTGTGCCTTCTTTCCTGTAGTATAACGCTTCTGTGATTCATTCGTGTGATTTTTGTCTCAGTAATTTATTCATTTTTATTGCTAAGTGTTATTCCATTATACAGATATATCACAGTTTTTTCATCTCTTCGGTAGTTAGTTGATGAATGTTTGAATTGCTCTCAATTTTTTAATTGTTGTGAGCATTCATGTAAGTCTCTAGTTGGACATAATTTTCATTTTTCCTGAGTAAAATGTTGGAGTGGGATTGCTTAGTTGTATGGTAAATGTATGTTTAAAAAACTCCCATTTAGCAAAGTGGCTGTGCTCTTTTACATGCTCACCATCAACATATGATAATTCCTGTATTTTGATTAGCAATATATGTGTCCTTTTCTTTTGTTCATCTAAAAAGTTTTTAAGGGAAAGGACCTTGATATCCCTACAACAATGCCTAGTATATGATAGCTGCTTAATAAATTTTGAGATTTAATGTTTATGTATATCAGCAGGTTTTATCTGGTGTACCAAAAAAAAACAAATGACTTTCTTTTTGAATGAAAAACTGAAGTATATGATTGAAAATTATTCTTTATGATTTTTTCATTTAGGTATTTTTTTATTTGTTAACATTTACTTTTTAGCACTGTCTCAGTTCAGTTCAGTTGCTCAGTCATGTCCAGCTCTTTGCAACCCCATGGACTGCAGCATGCCAGGCCTCCCTGTCCATCACCAACTCCCAGAGTGTACTCAAACTCGTGTCCATAGAGGTGGTGATGCCATACAACATCTCATCCTCTGTCATCCCCTTCTCCTGCCTTCAGTCTTTCCCACCATCAGAGTCTTTTCTAATCAGTCAGCTCTTCCCATCAGGTGGGCAAGGTATTGGAGTTTCAGCTTCACCATCAGTCCTTCCATTGAACACTCAGAACTGATATCCTTTAGGATGGACTGGTTGGATCTCCTTGCAGTCCGAGGGACTCTTAACAGTCTTCTCCAATGCTATAGTTCAAAAGCATCAAATCTTCAGCTCTCCGCTTTCTTTATGGTCTGACTCTCACATCCATACATGACCACTGGAAAAACCATAGCCTTGACTAGACAGACCTTTGTTGGTAAAGTAATGTCTCTGCTTTTTAAAGTGCTGTCTAGGTTGGTCATAACTTTTCTTCCAAGGAGTAAGCGTTTTTTAATTTCATGGCTGCAATCACCATCTACAGTGATTTTATAGCCCCCCAAAATGAAGTCTGTCACTCTTTACATTGTTTCTCCATCTATTTGCCATGAAGTGATACAACCAGATGCCATGATCTTAGTTTTCTGAATGTTGAGTTTCAAGCCAACTTTCTCACTCTCATCTTTCATCAAGAGGCTCTTCAGTTCTTCGTTTTCTGCCATAAGAGTGGCACTGTCTGCAATTTAGGAAATATTTTATAGCTCACATTCTTTTTCTAGTAATCACAATATGACAGTATTAAATCAAATCTTGTTTTGTTTTTTTTTAAACATGTTTGGCATATATCTCAAAAGGAAATATTTTAGGCCTAAATTACTTGGGTTTCTTTGACACTATTTTATGATGTATAGCTTGTCATATGTTGTTTGTTTTATAATCAACTACTTGGTTGAATTATACTTATCCCTGATGTTTTCCTTGAAATGCATTTAATCTTTTATAGTCTGCCCTGTTCATTGGGAAGACTTCATTTGAAATTCCTGGCACTTGAAGGAAATCCTTTGAGAACCATTCGAAGAGAAATTATAAATGTAAGCATATTTAGAATTCAGCTCTTATTTTTAAATTTGATATTGAAACATGCACATGATCTATTAATATAAAACTGCAATGTATGTCTGGTGAATGTTTTTATCCCCCTCTTTTCAGAAAGGAACCCAAGAAGTCTTAAAATACCTACGAAGCAAGATTAAAGGTACTCTTCTATTTTCTCCCATATTTTGAAAGATAACATGAAAAGTGGTGGTGTTAATTGTAATCAACTACTACTATTTATTCATAATAAATTACAAATAAATTAATTGTAATTTAATTAATCGTAATAAATTACTACATGTAATAAATTTACATGTAGTTTTAGTATAAATATTTAGAGGAAATGGCCCCTGGTAGATGTGGCTCTAATCTGAATCCATGAGACCATAAATATGCTGAAATTAGGAAAACACTCTTAAATTCACAGTACTGTTCTGTCCTTAACCTCTGAGTTGTGTTATAGGGTACCAGTTAGAAATTATAATAAAAGATTCTGTCAGCACCTAATGCTTTACCTTTGTAAAAGAGCAAAACTTGACTATTACTGGATAAAATAAGAATTCTGTTGACTGGGAAGTATATTAACAGGTTTGAATAATGATATTGAGCATCATGAGCTTATTAGCCATTTGTACACCTTTGGTGAAATATCTCAAGTTCTTTTGTCCAATTTTTAATTTTTTAATTGTTGATGTAATAGTTCTTTATGTATTCTAGGTATAAGTCTCTTGTCAGATACATAATTTGGAAATGTTTTCTAGGCATCTGTGTGTTGTCTTTTCATTTTCTCGAAATGAAAAGCATCTTTCGAAACACAGGTTTTAAAAAAAATTTTAATAGTCATTTTCTTTTTTTGCTAATGCTTTTTCTTATCTAAAATTTCTTTGCAAAATCCTGTTTTATGACGGTTTTATACTTTTTTTTCTTCTAAGAGGTTTATACTTTTGCTCTTACATTCATGTCTTTGATCCACTGTGAGTTAATTTTTATAAATGCTCTGAGATAAGGGTCCACTTTCATTCTTTTGCATGTGATTATGCAGTTTCTGTGTACCATTTGTTGAAAAATCAGCTTTTCTCACTGAATGGTCTTTGCATTTTTCGTTGAATATCAGTTAACCATGAATGTAGGGTTCATTCTAGACTCACAGGTTTATTCCATTGATCTGTATTCCTGTCCTGTGCCAGTACTACAGTATATTGGTTACCACTGCTTTGTAATAAATTTTGAAATTGGAAGGTGTATAAGTCCTCCTGCTTTATTCTTCTTTCAAAATAGTTTGTTTCTCAATCTCATAAACATTTTAGAATCAGCTTGTTAATTTCTACATAGGAGTAAGTTATAATTCTGATAGAGATTGCATTGAATCTAGATCCATTTATGGAATATTGCCATCTTGGTTTTTTTTAATCAAAAAGGCAATAAATGTACTTGTACAAGAAAATATAGTACAATGTAAATCAGTTTCTCACAATAGTCTCCCCACCAAGAGACAATTGCCTTCCTTTTACATTCTCTTTGATGTTGATTATTAAAAGTAGCACTTTGGAAAGTCTTGAGAATATTCTATTTTAATATATAATCATGCTAGTATAAATGTATATTTAAAAATAACACTGGGTTTTGTTGCTGGTTTAATATTGTCTCTGCAGATGTAATTTGGCAGTATATATTATATATTTTTTTAAGTTGCATAACCAAACCACTAGGGAACTTCTAAATAGTAAAGCATTTCACTTGAAATCAGTGTTGCCCTCTGTGTTGTTCATCTCTATTCGATAGTCTGTCATTTATTATGTTACTTCTGTAAATAAAATATTTATATGGATGTATTTGTGTGGAAAAAATAGTTTAATAATTATTGACTAATGAATATCTGATGAGCTTAAGGCAAGAGAAATATACTTAGTATCATTCAATAAGTTTCATTAAATGCCTGCTGGGTTGAGGAAAGATCCAGGGATACTACTAATTTTTTTAATGTTCTTTTGGCAAGTCTCTGTTCTTAATGTGACTATTACAACTATTCCATCATTTTCATGTTGCTAAAAATTGTCTTATTTTATTTATGTCTAAATGGCGGAAGTCTCTTTCGCCAAAAAATCACAAAGCCATTTCTTTTAATTGTGGATGATTTTTGTTTGTTTTGCTTTTTATATCGTATGGTGACAGTGTTAAACATTAAACAGTCTCGAGAGGTTGGTGAAGGAGTTGATTGTGTGTAAATTTGAGTAGGTATGCGTGTTAGGAAATACCTATTGAAAATACATTTGCTAAGAAAGATCTTAGTAAATATAAGTAATGTACCAAAAGCTTACTAGGCTATGCAGATTGCCAGATTTTAAATGATTGGGGATAATCAGCTTCATTGTGTCCTAAACTGAAAAGATAGGCAGAAACCTATTTGGTAGACATTTTTGGAAAATAATACTTTTCCTTTGTTAACAAATTCCTTCATTGAAAGGAATACTATTTTTGCTTGTCATTTTTTCTTCTGAGACATTGTAGTTATTCTTTATCCTCTCCTACTCCTAAATTTTCTTATGGTAAGATTTATTAAAAGATTTTGAACTTTTTATCTTTTTTCTATTAAATAAAGATCAAACTCTATACCTAGATTTGAGTTATTGGAAATAAAGCATATGAAAAGACATTTTCACCAACAGTATCTAAAAATCATGTTTACTATTTTTAAGTATTTTCAGGAATTTTTCAATGACTTCGTAGTATAAATATTAGTTTTATATAACTTTTCTTTTGCCAGATGATGGACCTAGCCAAAATGATTCTGTTACTGAGACTGCCATGACACTGCCAAGTGAATCTAGAGTCAATGTGCATACCATCATCACATTAAAAATGTTAGACTATAGGTATGTAATTCATTTTCTTAAATGTTGTAAAACACATAGGTAACTTTTAGAAATAATTCTTCAGAGTTGGTGAAGAAGAATTCATCAGAGTGCATTAGTACTTAGAATAATAGCAATTGCAAAAAAAGCGATGAGATAAAAGCATATTAAAAGTACAATGAACTTAAGCCCATTCCTTAGGTGATTTCTGTTTATTATGCTTGAGGAGGTTGATATGTGGTTATTAATAGTAAATTTTTTATAATAACATTTTATAATTGTAAAAAATGATACGCAGTATTGTTTGGTAATAAAATTTTCTGATTTAGTATCCAGCATCCAGAGAGAATTTTACATTGGAGGGAGGTCATATATTGGTAACTAAGAAGTGTAAGCATCATTTATTTAATGAATACCTCAAGCAGGCAAAGCTTGAGAGGTTGTACTCTGTTTATATATCTGAATTCAAGCCAAATAATATGTTTTAATAATGTGCTCTGGTGGCACATATATTAAACCTGAAATAGTTACAATGTTGGTATGTAAACCTAGGCAGAAGCCTAATGATGTTTATATATTATGGGCATGTGTTTGACTGGAGAAAGAGGATACTGATGCAGAAATTGGAAGTGGTTGTCAAGTATTTGTCAGTGATGTCTAAGGCAACAATGATAAAAACAGCCAGTACAGTCAGAAGTCTTTCAGTGATTAGCTCATGCTTGGGTATTGTAATGAAAAAAATACATTCTCAAGTCAGATAGTGACAAGGTTTATTCAGTTATCCACAGAACCATCATCAATTCCTGGCCTCTTTTCCTTAATGTGTACTATCAGTGGGTACTACCTCCTCAGCAGTCAGGATACAGTCTCCATGGCATATTTGCTGTGTTTCACTCACATAGAAATCACTACTCTCAGCCTTCCTTCTTTGACACTGTCATACAAGAGAGTACTCATCCATAGTTGTAGTTGTCTCCTTTCATCGCATTCTAGTGTAGTAATTTAGCATGTTTTATTTTACACATGATATACCCATTTATTCAGTAGATATTTTTGGAACCTACTAGGTATCAAATTCTATGTTAGGTTTTATAATATACCAAATGTTCAGACAGACTTGATTCCTGTCTTGGAATTTCTTAGCTTAGAATTCCTTTTATCTTTGGCTTCCACTCCCTCTACCCTGCATGAATATGATTTATTGAGTTCATTGAGTTTCTCTTCTATGCTGAACACTGTGCAGCTTTACATATGCTCTTTCTTTTAATCGTTTTAAGCAATCTATAAAGTGGTATTGATACTTTTTTTTTTTTTTTTTAGTGGAGTTAATCATTCCCAAATGGGAATGGCACAGAAATCACAAAGGTATAATAAAGGTAGCACTGAAGACTATACATCTTAGATTGTTTTGATTCTAAATTTATTGTAATTTGTTTTCCTTGGAGACTTGAATTGGACAGAAGTATTCTATTTAAAGTATAAATTATTTCTCACTCTTAAGGCATAAATGCCTTCAACTGAAGTTTTTAAAAAAGCGTAACTCTTCAAACTTTAATTTGAATAAACCAGTTCTCTGTGACTTGAGCAATTCTGATTGAAAAGGTGAAAGTGTTCCATCTGCACAGCAGAAAATGGAACCTGAAAGCAAAAGTGGAAGCATACTAATAGTGAAATTTAGGCTTTTTGTCTTTCTGTATTATAGTGCTTTTCTTATACAGTTCTCCAGTATCAATTTTCTTATTCATATAGTCGTTCATTTTTGGCATTCTTCTGAAGATTCTTTTTTAGTGGATGAGGTTAGGAAGTAAAAATTGTAAAAGAAGAACATAAGCATAATGCCCAATTAGAACATCAAATTGTTAAATTTGCAAATGTCAGAGTTCTACTATACTTTCTTACTAAAATTATATTTTATTGAAAATATAACTGAAAATTTTAATGGAAAAGAAATGTAATGAAATTTAATGAAAAGAAAATGCCTTTAGATTCTAACTTCATAGAACTGAGGTTTAAGGCAGGTAAAGTAACAAAGTGTATTAATGGAAGAACCAGAAATAGTTTAGTCCAAGGCCATACTTTGTCATGTGCTAAGTGAGGGATAAACTGGTTTAGGTTATGAGAAAACTAGTTTAGTACAGTGTTGAACTTTTAAAAATTGATTGTTGTCTGCAGTTAACTCTGTATCCAAAGAAAGTTGACAACTAAACTCTATTAAGAGATTTTTAAGAAAGGAGGCAAGATAGTTTTTGAAATTAGAGATTTAGCTGTACTCTGCGGTACAGGAATCCCAATTACTATTCCTTTACTGTATGACTCTTGGACATCTTAGACTTTAAAGGTATCTGTTTTTATTCATACTGAGTTTATGACTGTGAGTTTATGTCACAACAAAGGTGTGACACAAGGTGTTATGACACAATAGGTTGTCTGAATTTCTGACATTTTGTGAGTTGGTAGGTTTTTGTGGTATTCTTTACAGAACTTCATAATAAACTACCTTGAAAAATCTCCTTATGAAATCTTTAAAGACCTTTAAAATGAACAGCACAGATTGCTGTTCATTTCCATTTTGCTAAGAATGATGTCTTTCCAGATTGCTAAGAATGATTCACTTTTTAAAAAAAATTATTTGTTTGGTTGCACCAGGTTTTAGTTGAGGCTCTCTGGATCTTCAGTCTTAGTTGGGGCATGCAGGATCTAGTTCCCTGACCAGGGCCCACTGCATTGGGAGCATGGAATCTTAGGCACTGGACCAGCAGGGAAGTCCCAGAATGATGCATTTTTAAACCATTTTTCATTTAGTGATAAACAGACAACTCTGATTCCTGATGAAGTGTTTGATGCGGTAAAAAGTAACATTATCACTTCGATTAACTTCAGTAAGAATCAGCTATGTGAAATTCCCAAAAGGTAAGAACTGTTCATGATGCTATTTCTATTAAGTTGTGACTGATTCTCAGTTGTACTTGCATCTTAGTTGCAATAATACTTATTTTTCATAGTTTTTTAATTAAGAAGTATATGTAAAATACTTTACATTGTTAATATTTGAGGGATTTGGTAAAATTTACTTAAGGATTTCCTGAGATAAGAATTAATAAAGTATTGCCTAGATTTTGGCGGGAAGTGCAGGAAGTCCATAATTAGTTTAAATATAAACTGAATGGTTTCTTAAACTTCATACATTTAAAGTCAAATACCCTCAATGGTGAAAAATTGAAAGCATTTCCCCTGAAATCAGGAACAAGACAAGGGTGCCCACTCTCATCACTACTATTCAACATAGTGTTGGAAGTTTTGGCCACAGCAGTCAGAGCAGAAAAAGAAGTAAAAGGAATCCAGATAGGAAAAGAAGAAGTGAAACTCTCGCTGTTCGCAGATGACATGATCCTCTATATAGAAAACCCTAAAGACTTTACCAGAAAATTACTAGAGCTAATCAACGAATATAGTAAAGTTGCAGGATATAAAATTAACACAGAAATCCCTTGCATTCCTATACACTAACAATGAGAAAACAGAAAGAAATTAAGGAAACAATGCCATTCACCATTGCAACAAAAAGAATAAAATACTAAGGACTATATCTATCTAAAGAAACAAAAGACCTATACCTAGGAAACTATAAAACACTGATGAAAGAAATCAAAGAGGACACAAACAGATGGAGAAATACACCGTGTTCATGGATTGGAAGAATCAATATTGTCAAAATGGCTATTCTACCCAAAGCAATCTATAGATTCAATGCAATCCCTATCAAGTTACCAACAGTATTTTTCACAGAACTAGAACAAATAACTTCACAATTTATATGGAAATACAAAAATCCTCAAATAGCCAAAGTAATCTTGAGAAAGAAGAATGGAACTGGAGGAATCAACCTGCCTGACTTCAGACTCTACTACAAAGCCACAGTCATCAAGACAGTATGGTACTGGCACAAAGACAGAAATATAGATCAATGGAACAGAATAGAAAGCCCAGAAATAAATCCGCGAACCTATGGGCACCTTATCTTCAACAAAGGAGGCAAGAATATACAATGGAAAAAAGACAACCTCTTTAACAAGTGGTGCTGGGAAAACTGGTCAACCACTTGTAAAAGAATGAAACTAGAACACTTTCTAACACCATACACAAAAATAAACTCAAAATGGATTAAAGATCTAAATGTAAGACCAGAAACTATAAAACTCCTAGAGGAGAACATAGGCAGAACACTCTCTGACATAAATCACAGCAGGATCCTCTATGACCCACCTCCCAGAATATTGGAAATAAAAGCAAAAATAAACAAATGGGACCTAATTAAACTTAAAAGCTTTTGCACAACAAAGGAAACTATAAGCAAGGTGAAAAGACAGCCCTCAGATTGGGAGAAAATAATAGCAAACGAAGCAACAGACAAAGGATTAATCTCAAAAATATACAAGCAACTCCTGCAGCTCAATTCCAGAAAAATAAATGACCCAATCAAAAAATGGGCCAAAGAACTAAACAGACATTTCTCCAAAGAAGACATACAAATGGCTAACAAACACATGAAAAGATGCTCAACATCACTCATTATCAGAAATGCAAATCAAAACCACAATGAGGTACCATTACACGCCAGTCAGGATGGCTGCTATCCAAAAGTCTACAAGCAATAAATGCTGGAGAGGGTGTGGAGAAAAGGGAACCCTCTTACACTGTTGGTGGGAATGCAAACTAGTACAGCCACTATGGAGAACAGTGTGGAGATTCCTTAAAAAACTGGAAATAGAACTGCCATATGACCCAGCAATCCCACTTCTGGGCATACACACTGAGGAAACCAGATCTGAAAGAGACACGTGCACCCCAGTGTTCATCGCAGCACTGTTTATAATAGCCAGGACATGGAAGCAACCTAGATGCCCATCAGCAGACGAATGGATAAGGAAGTTGTGGTACATATACACCATGGAATATTCCTCAGCCATTAAAAAGAATTCATTTGAATCAGTTCTAATGAGATGGATGATGTGGAGCCCATTATACAGAGTGAAGTAAAGCCAGAAAGATAAAGACCAATACAGTATACTAATGCATATATATGGAATTTAGAAAAATGGTAGGTAACGATAACCCTATATGCAAAACAGAAAAAGAGACACAGATGTACACAACAGACTTTTGGACTCTGTGGGAGAAGGTGAGGGTGGGATGTTTCGAGAGAACAGCATCGAAACATGTATATTATCTAGGGTGAAACAGATCACCAGCCCAGGTTGGATGCATGAGACAAGTGCTTGGGCCTGGTGCACTGGGAAGACCCAGAGGGAGCGGGTAGAGAGGGAGGTGGGAGGGGGGATCGGGATGGGGAATACAGGTAAATCCATGGCTGATTCATGTCAATGTATGACAAAAACCACTACAGTATTGTAAAGTAATTAGCCTTCAACTAATAAAAATAAATGGAAAAAATAAAAGTTAAAAAAAATAATAAATAAATAAATAAAGTCAAATAGAAATTCCTGGACAGATAATATTGCAGCTGTTCTTAAAAATCTATTTTTATCAGTTACACATCCAAACTGACTGTGATTTTTTGTGAGAAAAGTAAAAGTTACAGAAAATCTTAATTAGCAAAAATAACATAAGCTTTTTTTCTCTATGGTCAGCTTGTAGTTTTAAAGTTCTGACAGTGAATTCAAGTATTAATATTTAAAATTATTATTGTTTCAGGATTGTGGAACTGAAGGAAATGGTTTCTGACGTCAATCTCAGTTTTAATAAGCTTTCCTTTATATCCTTGGAATTATGTACACTTCAAAAATTGACTTTTTTAGATCTCAGGTATTTATTGATACTGTTGCTTCCCTTTTTTAATAATACTTTGTGTTTTACCTGATTTTTGCCCTTTCCCTCATGTTTTCCTAAGAAACAAAATTGGTCTTTATTAATAACATTTTAGGAGAGATCTAAAAGTAAGCATTTAGGAAATATTTTAATCAGATGTCATTTGAAGTTATGTAATAAGACAATTATTTAAAGTATTAGGAAATACTGACACTTTATTAGCTTCATACTTAAAATATCACATGGGAAGTATTTGCTTCATATTGCTTTTTTTTTTTAACGTAAACCTGTCTAAACGCTATGCTGGCACAATAGCTAGCTTGACTTATCATAAAAAGAACCTATTTGGTTTCAAAATATATTAACTACTCAAGACAAGATAAAGAAAAAGAACACTATGATTGACAGCAAAAATAAAGGAAACTGTTTAAGGCTCTACAGCGATAATAGGAAGTTTAATTTAAATATGTCCTAAGTTTAAGTGACAGGATCAGAAGTGTCACAGGTTTTTGAGGGTGATAATAGGTATTTCAGGGTCAGATATTCGTTCATTAAGTATATTTCTATTACCTGGGCTTCTTACTGCTCATGTATGTTGTTACTAGGTGTGGTTTTAGTTTATTAAAATATAACTACTCTTTCTCCACTCACACAATGGTTAAATTACAATAAGCTAATTATATCTATTTGAAGATTAGTCTTCACACAGAAGCAAAAATTTTTTCCTTATGCCGTTATAACAAGTATATAAGCATGTATGCTCTTGCTAAATGTGGAATTATTTCTATTTTCCACAGACAGTTACACTGGCAAAACAGTTTAAAATCACATTTTAGTTCAGTATTAAATGGAACAGTGAGGATGAATTCCTGCTCCAGTGCTGCTGACTTTATTTCTTTTCATCCCATCCTTGCGTGTGTGTTTGTGTGTCTATCTGTGTGTGTGCGCCTCTGTCTATAACTGTACCTGGAAGTTTCTAATTAAGTGACTAAAATATGCTTTTATGTTTGATATCAGTATGTATAAGACTCTAGGAGAAGATATAGACCTTCAGTTGGTATTCAGCACGAATTAATAAAGACAATAATGGAGAAAAATACAGAGAAAAGAAAAAAGGACATATGTTGAGTTATAGAAAGTATGGCATATTAATATATTAGGCTTCACTTCTGAATGCAAAGATATAGGTTAGAGAAAATTACTCAGTGTGATAGATAACCATCTAGTTGGAGATAATTTTCTCACAAATGTTTTCTATTAGTAGTTTTGGGGTTTCTCTCTGGTAGCTCAGTGGTAGAGAATTCACCTGTGGATTCCACTGATGCAGGAGATGTGCATTCAGTCTCTGGGTTGGGAAGATCCCCTGGGGAAAGAAATGGTAACCCACTCCAGTATTCTTACTTGGAAAATACCATGGACAGAGAAGCCTGGTGAGCTACAGTCCATGGGGTCACAAAAAGAGTCGGACATGACTTAGCAACCAAACAGCAACGATAGTGGTAGTTGTATGGCCTCTAGAATACTTCTACCTTCTTGTTAAGCTTCTAAATTTTTTCCCAGATCATTTCAGTGGTAAATGAGATTCCCTTTACTTCTGTGTTTTATTGTAAGATCTTGAAAAGTTACACATTGTGCAAGTTAAAATTCTAAACTAAAAGTAGAAATGGTCTTCCTTAATACTTACATAGTAGAAAACTGTAAGTTTCTAAATATACAGAATCACTTTACATTTCTGTTCCTTCTTTTTCATGTAATTTTTCAATTATTCAGTTATTCTATATATGAAATATTTGTATTAATCAAATACTTACATAACTTGTGATGTCAAATAATAAAGTATTTACAGGCATGACCTAAAGGGATCTGACTGTGGAAAGTATTGCTGATTGCAATTTGAAGTAGATAAGGGATTAGTTTACAGTGTTTACTCTGTTAAATCTATTATTAAAGAGTTGTTTGCATTGCCAGTTGGTTGCACTTTGGTATTAGGATTAAGCCCATTGATCAAATACTTAAAAGCTGCTGACTGATTCAGAATTCTCAAGACACAGTGTTAATGAAATCAAGAATTGACAAACTGAGCTATGTAAATTTTTACCGGATCAATACTTTAATTATAAAGTTGCACAAATTTTCAAATTTTGTAAATCATCTTTTTCTCTCTAATTTAGGAATAATTTTTTAAATTCTTTGCCTGAAGAAATGCAATCATTGACAAGGCTACAAACAATCAACCTTTCCTTTAATAGGTAAGAAACATCTTACAATTATTCTGTAGAAAATTTGTATATCTTACTGGAGAATACTAGTGATTACTAGAGAATAAAGAGACAAACAAAAAGGCTGTATGTTTTTTCTTCATTTAAATATCCAGGTTTATTGTCATTTAGTTCCACTTAGAGTTAAGAATGATGTTGCCTTTTTAGAATTTTCACAACTGATGTCCACATTTTTTTGTTCTTTTTAACTGTTTTAAGAAACCTGTAGCCTAGTAGGAAGACAAATATGCAAATAAGTAGTTCTTATTGCTATAGAGGAAGCACAGTGCATACATAGGTATTTCTAGAGATTACTTGAAGGTAGAGGAGGTAGCTTTGACACTGAGGCTTGGAACACACAGGGACATGACATCCTATGTAGAGCAAGTAGCATGTATTAATGCCCAAGGATGTGAGAAAATGATGTTTGGGACCCTTCAAGAAGTTTAATATGGCTCAGACTAAAAAATGAGGTAGCAGAAGAGTAGAAGTAACAAATGAAATTGGGTGTGTAAGCAGTAGCCAGCGCTTTCAGAGCTTTTTGTGCTAGTGAAATTTAGATTGTATTTTGTAAATGCTAAGATTTTATAATAATTAGTGAAAATGGAAGTTGCTCAGTCATGTCTGACTCTTTACGACCCCATGAATTATATAGTCCGTGGGATTCTCCAGGCCAGAATACTGGAGTGGGTAGCCTTTCCCTTCTCCAGGGGATCTTCCCAACCCAGGGCTTGAACCCAGGTCCCCCACATTGCAGGAGGATTCTTTACCAGCTGAACCACAAGGGAAGCCCAGTGTAATAATCAAGAATAACTAATTTTTATTGGGGGTTTATTTATTTATTGTCCGCTGACACTGAAATAAGTACTTTACATGTATTACCTCATTTAATCTTCACAAAAGCCCGGCACGGTCCGTTCTATTACTGTGTCCATTTAGAAATCGAGGAGTGTGGAGCTGGGATTTGAGCCCAGGTAGTTTGACTCCAGAAGTTGGGCTCTTAACAACTAAGTCATATTGTTTCCTATGATGAAAGTTGATTCTGGTAACAATTTAATATAAATAGTAGTGGCTAACATTTATTATATTACAGATACTGTCCCATGGCCTTCATATACATTCATTTAATCCTTGTAACAAGTATATAATTGTAGTACTATTATTCATCCTCATTTACAGATAAGAAATCTAAGGCACAGTGATGTTGAAATACTGCCTATTAATTTTTTTTCTGTCTCCTCAATTATTTGTGTTTTCTCAAGTATAGGTTATACCTTTGCTGTCACCATTTAAAAATATAAGCGCTTCCGAGATTCTTCTAATTTTTATTTGTGAATTGAACTATCAGTTCTCTATTGATATGAACTATCGGTTCTCTATTGAGTTGTCTATTGAGCTATCAGGGCCTTCCCTGGTAGCTCAGATGTTAAGAATCTGCCTGCAGTGCAGGAGACCCGGGTTCAGTCCCTGGGTTGGGAAGATTCCCTGGAGAAGGAAATGGCAACCCATTCCAGTCTTCTTGCTTGGAGAATCCCATGAACAGTGAAGGCTGGAGGGCTACAATCCACAGGGTCACAGAGTCCGACTCGACTGAAGTGACTAAGCATGCACTCACACATTGAGCTATCAATTGCATTGTTAATTAATGTCTTTGGGGAGCTGGCAAAACCTAACCTTAACTTCTGTGTTAACTGGTTAGCTGCATCATTTTTAATTACCTTGTTCGGGGTTTGTGGGAGAAGTTGGAGGGACTACTCAAGATAATTTGGTCCATCTGTACTTCTGGTTATTGACTCTTCTGTCCCTCTGTAGCTTCAGAGCTTCCTTAATGAGTTTACCCCTCATTGTAGTTGAGCTGTTTTTAACATCACGGCAGCAAAAGAAGGGCAGTTGGGGAAGTGGAAAGGCCACCACTATACAGCTCTCCTTTACCACATCCTTCTCTTTTCCAGTTGAGGCAGCAGTTTGCCTCACGTTAAAACCAAGCTAGTTTCTTTTCCCCCCACCCAGAGATCCTGAAGGATTTTATGTTACTAGAACTGCTCTGAGAGCCATCAACTTTCCCATCTCTGTTGTGGCATCTTCAGGGTTACTTTGGATAAGAAGCCAGCAACCTAGAGTTGTTTTATGATGTTTTCAAAAACCAAAATGAATGTATTTTTGATTGTTGGAAAAATGACTGAATTAGTCATTTTTGAAGCCTAAGTCAAAGCAAAGTATAAATCTCTTTTACTTTAAATATTAGCAGAAATTCCTTTTCAAAGAAATAAAAGTAAACTAACGAAGAATACCTACATGGAGACATTTTATAAAAAGCATTTCAGGAAGATTTCCTTGTCTCCTGAATGAGAAAAGAAAAACATGGGGGAATTTATTCCAAACTTTTGTTTGATTTTTTTGTATAGTAAATGGAAACTGCTACAAGTCTGTCCACTTAACATATATTTCAAGGTTTCCAAAGCTTATCCATTTTTTAAGAATTTTCTGAAAAATTTAAGTGTAGAACTTATACCAAATTAAAAAAAAACAACCCCCCCCCTTACATTAAGAAAGCTTTATGTCATGAGATCAAACCTCCATCTTCTTAGGGGATAATTTTGCCTCTGATTCCTGTTTGTTCTGTTCATATTCTGATAGGTTCAAAATACTACCTGAAGTTCTGTATCGAATTCCCACCCTTGAAACAATTTTGATTAGTAATAATCAGGTTGGATCTTTAGACCCTCAGAAAATGAAGACAATGGAAAATCTGATCACATTGGACCTTCAAAATAATGACCTCTTACAGATTCCACCAGAGCTCGGTAACTGTGTGAACTTAAGGTAAATGTACTGTTCTGCTAAGTTTTTTCATTTATTTAGTTTGTGGAAGTCTTTTTGTTTCTTTTTGTTTGTTTGTTTTTTGAGGTACTCTTGCAGGCAAGTTGAAATAAAAAATGTAATGTCCTGTTAAAAATAACAGGTAACAAAACTCTGAATCCCAATTCTGTTTTCCAAATTTTACCAAATGTATTTTTTAGTTTTGTTTATATAGCATGATATATGTGTAAATATAGTACACATATACCATACATGTTGGTTGTTTTTAGTGATACTTTTCTCATCCCTCTGTATGTGTATAACTATGAAACTACTGCATAGAAACATCAGGGAAATATCAACTCCTTAGCTGTGCATATAGGGATTTTAAAAATCTGATTGTAGACTACTCCCACTTGTTTCAAGCCCTGCATGGTCTTTCTTACTCTGTGTTTGCTATTACCTCAGCCTCAAGTGCCTTTACCCTGCTTGTCAGTAATCGACCTAATTATCACATTTGAAAACCTTTCCAAAGCTCCAGGCAGAGTTAGTCCCTCCTTAGATTTCCCATCCTGCTTTGTTAGACTCATTTATACCATTTCTTTGTCCTCCTGTACAAGAGTTATCCCAGTGCCGAGAAAATGGTAAGCGCCTAATGAGTACTTGTTAAGTGAATATGAAGGGAATTTGAGACATGAACAGCAAGCCTAGTATTTAAACAATGTGTCAGAAAAATTTAATTATTGAAAACTGCATATAATGGTTTAACATTTTACTTTACTAGGGAAGCACTGATATCTTTGGTACCTTATTTACTGAATTATAGAAGGCAAGTGAGTTGATTCTTGTTATGTTCCATAAGTGTATTCTATAAAGTCTCTGTGAAAACCAACTTAGCAAATACTGAACCATTACTCCCTAAGGGAAGCACAGAGTTAGACTCTTTCAAGCTTCTGGTCACATTTTCATCAACCAACCAACACATAATCTTGTGTTATGTGTGTTTCTGTACTAAGATGCCTTATTTAATATTGTTGATTCATTCATATTGAACTATGGCCAAACAGTGCTATGATTTATGCCTGAATGAAGCTTATCTAACGTGTGTATTTTCTCTGTAAGATACATGACATCCTTCATGTGCTTAGGAAAACTAGAAATACATCAGGATTATGCTGGCAGGCTGTATTAAACAGCAAAATCACCAAGAAAAAGTACAATAGTACACAAAAAAGTCACACTAAATAGGCTGTGGAAGGAACACTTGTTTACAGTATGAGAGCTGAAACAAGACAGAGCATCACCTTTTTTGATCTCAGTGTCAGGTGACTCGGATTTTTTGCTGCTCTGTGCATGTCCAAAATGATCTTCAAAGTGCCCCATGAATTGATTTGGAGGTGACTAATAAATTTTAGTGAGCAGGCAAACTAGCAAATTTGGAGTCTATGAGTAATGAAGATTGACTATAATTAACTTTTTTCTATAAATTAAGAAAATCAATCTTTAAAAGAATTCCCATAACACACAGATATATTTGAAGATATAATTTAGATCTACTGTATAATATGCTGTGAATCCTTTGACTGTTCTTTATAGAAACACTTAAGTTATTGAAAATTAAGAAAAAAATCTTAAAATTTATTTCATTAAATTAAGTAAATCAACCAGCCCGTAGATCTTAAACTGTCATTTCAGAACATTTAAATAGATTTCATTAGTGCGTCTGGTCAAGGGAGGAAGTATGAAGGCAGACGTGTTAACATTCCTGGTGTGGATAGGATATATTGACTATGTTATAGTCTTTGATATGAGTATTTGTTAGTTTGCTCATTCTAACACATGTGTAAATATAATTCAACCATTTAGCATATGGGCATTATAAGATTAGGAGGTGATGGGTAAAATGATAATTCATATCACAACTCTTCTATTTAATAACTATAATCTTGGACAAGTCTTTATCTTCTTGAACTTGTGTTTCCTGTTTATAAAATCAAAATATTAATGGTGCCTACATCATAGAATTGTCAAGATCATTAAGAGAGTCAGTGAATGTAAGTTACTTAGAACCATACCTTTCACGTAATGAGTATTCAATTAATGTTATTTCAGTTATTATTATAGTTGCAATTCTAACTGTTTAAGTGCTTAGACTGAAAAGGGACAATTCAAAAAAAAATACACATATTTTACTTATGAAATAGTAAATGAAATTAGAAGAAATGCCTCGCTAACGGAAAATGTTAAAATTCTGATTTCTCTCTTTTGTTTAGGACATTGCTACTAGATGGTAATCCATTCCGTGTTCCTCGAGCAGCCATATTAATGAAAGGAACAGCTGCTATTTTGGAATATTTGAGAGACCGAATTCCTACTTAAATTGCAGTCATCACATAATCTTGGTCATGTTAATTCTTAGACTTCTTAAATTGCTAACTAACATTTTTCTAAGGTATTATCTTCATTTATGATGGTGTAACCACGTATTGTGTTCATACATTTGTTCTAAATATTTTGCATAAGATTTATGGAAGAAAAAATTCAGTCATTCCCACATAGCAAACAATTTCTTCAAAAGTGAATTTTTATTTTAGTTAAATATTTTTATAATGACAAAGCATTTTTGTAGAGATGGATTTTTTTCCCATTTCTACTTGTGTTACGTATATTATGACTAACTGACTTGAATATGACCATCCAATTTCTATCTTTAAACTTTTTTTTAAATTCCTATCTTTTAATTGACTATACAATTGAACTGAATTTTATTTAGTATTGTTCTTTGGCATTTAAAAAAAATAAGTCTTTTCATTATCCATGATAAGACTTTTGTGATATGGTTGGTATCAGTATAAGTTTCAAATTAATATTTATTGTCTTGTTTTGTTTTAATATGGTTGAAATGTTTTTTCCTAGTCTTTTTACATGTTTCGTGAAATCATTTTACCGGCATTTCTAATGTCACAGAAATGGTACACAAGATATAGTTATTGCTGGAGAAAGTAGTAAAAGTGTTGTTTTAATTGCTCTCACAATTTTGAATTTAAAACTTGATTGGACTTTTTTTTCTAAGATGCTTTAGTACTAAGTTTCCATACAACAACCTAGTATTTCTAGATTCAACACATTTAAAGAAATTAGATCTGCATATTTTCCCCTCAGAGTGTGAGCATTTAAACAATACCTTTTGTTCTTTAAAAAAAAAAAATACTGAAATTTTATTAATTTTATAGATAACAGCAACAGAAAATAAGAGCATATACCGCATAGAAATCTTGAAATGTATTTTATTTAAATACTAAGCAGATATTTGTATATATAATTACTCTGTTGATGTGTTCTGATCCTTCCTTTTGCATTTTTTTTTAAATTTCCAAGGTCTTAATTTTTAAATTTGCTAGTAATGTTGTTAAGACTAAATTTGTAGTCATGCGGTAATTTTCTAAAAAGTAATTTGTTATAGGTGAACCGGATTTAATAAAAATTAAATATAAACATCTGTATTTACACCAAAAATATCAGAAGTAGGCTAGTCAGTCATTATAAAATGTACTATGTGATTCTATTAAGTAACCAATTGATAGACGGTATTAACTAGTTTATATAAATAGATGGGTGGACAGGTAGGTAAGTAGGTAATAGATGGATGGATAGATAGCTTTTGGGTGATTGAGACATACTCATATTATGAAAAAAACCATTGCTAATAAAGATAAATACTACATGTTCATTAAAAAGTTACATTTTTCAAATATTGATTACAATGTTTATGTTTTTGTTTTAAAAGAAACATTCCCTTTTCATACAACAACTCTGTTGCTGCCTAAGAAATCAGCTTCCATATTAAACAAAAGACACTTTACAATAAGGTGACATTTTATTATTTATACAATAAAGAGACTTTTATGTTATTCAAAACACTTTTTTAAATACTGAAAAAGTTGAGTACATCAAAGCCGAAAAATGGCTTTGCTATACACTGCACAGCATTAGTGTAGTCCCTGTATGTTGTGTCTGTACAGAAGCATCTTCAGAATGCATTCTAATCACGTTGTACACCTTCACTGCTTAGTGTCAATACATAGAATAAAACTGGAGAGTACAGCTTGCATTTGCGAATTAACTGACAAAGTAACTTCATTGATTCAGTAAATTTAAAATATAGATCCATAGGAGTTCTTTGCACATAAAGTGAAGCAGCTTTCAAGGTTGTCATGGTCTCATACAGCAAAAAAACCCATTAACTACATTCACAATCTATGTTAATAAAGTAGTAAATATGTCTTCATTCAGTTTTTATTTACATCAATATGTAGTTCAACTAAAAAGTACTGTTGTGATACAGTAGTTTTTTTTAACACATACAAAAATGACAATTTTTATATATAATTTAAGCTCAAAATCACAATTATCTCAAAATATTAATTACAACACAGCCATTTCAATTAAACATGTCATGATTTAACTTTTTATAAAATGGTAAAATTTTTTATTAAAGTAAGTGATTTGTTTCGAATTGGCTAGAGTTCACCATGTAGAAAACCTTAAATGTTAAGAGGTGTTTCCAGCCCCTCCCACCCAAATTTGTATACAGCCACCTAAGCTAGCAAAGAGACAGAAAAGGCCCCAATTTATAAAGATTAAGCCTCTTTTGCTATACTGCTGTGGCTTATTGTTTCTTCCATAAAAGCTTTACAAGGAGAGTGTCAATAAACTATGCAGTGAAATGCATGCATTAATATACAGTATGTCTATGTAAAATGTTAGCATTTAGTATACATTAAAATATTCACAAAGACTGCAAAAGAAGTCATAAATAAAGAAGCACTTCTAAGATCTACCAGTTGCAAATTGTAAACTTGAAAAGTATTTAATAATATAATGGAATTTCTTTGAACACAGATCCCAATTCAAGTTCTTTCTCTGGCTAAAGGAGCTTTAGTTACTTGGCCTTAAGATGTCACTGTTGTGCTGCACATATGGTAGAGAAATCAGATGTCAAAAAAGAGTATGAGTCTAGAGACTGTCTTCATTTTATTAAAACTGTGGCCCAGTGTTGCATCTCTGCTTAGGATTTAGTTTTTAAACTTACAGGAGAGTGAAATATTTCACTAACTGAATTATATGACCTCAAATGAAAAGTGGAAAATGTGTGTGTGTGCATGTGTTTAGCATATGGAAAAATATTAAATAAATAGGTGGAACTAGAGCTTCATTATACAATAATAAAAGGATTATGCCCCAAAATAACTGAGGTCAAAAGAAATCAACTATAAAATATTTTAGGAATGAAAAGAATTTTCATGGATACTTAAAAATCCTAAAAACATAGTATCTACTATCCTTTTAGTTCTTAACAAGCCAATTAAAATTTTATCATCTTTGTTTAGAATTGCTGCTGTTAATTTAAGATTTCTTCCCTGAATAGAAAGAGACTATAGTTCATATTATACTTTATTTTTATACAGCTGGGTGGGGGCGTGCCCTTAGGTGGTTATAAAGTGGGAAAATAAAACTACAGTATCTGTAAATCTTACTTTTGCAAGGTTATTTTTGGTGGTCTTTAAAATTTATAAACAGACTTTAGTAGCTTTTTACCTCGTTTTCAACTAGGAAAAAAATTCCCCTTTCATACGAAGACAGTGTCATTGTCCTTAAGCTTCCTTTAGTCCCTTCTGTGCACTGAATACAGAGAGAAACTTGATTGGCTCTTGAAATTAAAAATATCTGGTTTATGTATCAATTATTTTTCACATCAGTACTAAGGCTTGCATTTTTGAGGAGGAAAATGTAGTTGAGGATGATAATGAGAAATGCCTAAACATCATAAAGCAGTATTAAACATTTATTGCATTCCATTGACACTAGGTGTCATCAAAGCTGAAACCAAATTTTCTAGAGTAAAACATAAAACATTTCTTTCTGCCCTGAACAGATGCCTTTCCACATTCAAGACCAGTAAGAGTTCTCTGTGTGGAAAGACTGCAAGTATTGAAAATAAAACTTATTACAGCAGTACATTCTGAAAATAAATTACCATAGCTAATACGGGAACTGCTTTATATTCTATCTGCCTGAGAGTTTCATCTTGGTTTTCCTGTGGACTATTCAAAAATTACATAAGATTTCCTGACTAAATAAGGAAAGGGGAAGAGGGACAGAAAGACACAAAGAAATATAAGGTGATTTTTTTTTTTCCCTCCATTCATCAAATACTCTTCCTAATCTAGCTAATATAGTGGTCAGTTGACCTGCATACCTGGGCATTATTTAACTCGTTACTTTACCTGTGCAAAACGAGTGTGCAAAGAAAAACACCTATGTCTGTCTATACAGAGACATAAAACCTGAGTTTCAATAAAAAGTTTCTAATATAAGAAAACTTCTTAATGTAGGAAAATAACTTTTAAAGGGCAAAAAATACCTTTGTACAATATAATCTGCTAACTTTAAAACTTCAGTGTGCATAAGCATCACATATTTTATAGGAGCCAACAAAAAACAACCATTTACAATTGTCTTAACTATAGCTTAGATACCCATATTTTAATTTCTAATGTCTATATTTTCATTCCCCTGAATTCATTAATTTTTCTAAAAGAAAAAAGTTAAAAGCACATTCAGATATGAGGACTGTGATGAACAGTTCCTGCTTTTTTCTAAATATTGAGGACCTAGGAGATTTGGGGTTGCTAGGCATATAACAATGCCAAGCCACAAAGGAATTCTAAAATGCAAAAGAAATATAATCTATTTTTAAAAGAAACTATTTGGAAAAATATTTTGTGGATAGAGTTGGGCCAAAGTCTGCAAGAAGTCATTCTTACCTGCAGGCTCCCTTTCTGCCAATGATTCACTCTTAAAAACTCCTTTCTCTACACTCCATTTCCTTAGCTTTCATTTTATTTCATTTCTTTAGTTTTCCATTCTTGAACCCTGATTTGTGCCAACTGAAGCTCCCTGGTTCACATTCAGCCACCAGGGACAATGTCCTCTTCATTTATCTACATCTATTAATCTGTCTTCTGGAGCTCAGTTTTCTGGGATGACTTGCTGGCCCCCTCTCACATACCACTTAACTACGTATTGGGGGATACTCTGTTTAAATGACTGCACTTATCATGAGATACTGATTTAAGGCTATTTCAAGACCTACATAATCCCTGGGCTGTAAACATCTCAGAAGCACACTGAGAAAATTTTATAGAAAAATGAGTGCAGGTTGCTTCTCTACTTTGCCCCCAGATGACATTGTCATTAATCATGCATTTGTGTCAGTTTAAGTCACTGACATTTAGAAGAGGAAGCCAACTGAACCAAAAGATTTCAACCCTTGCATCTGTAGTTGGACAGAAGGGCCCTTTGAATCCTTGTATTGACAGGTGAAGGGACTCTGCACAGTTTCCTTGAGTGCTGACCTTCTTTGGGGTCAGCAGGCCTGGCTTGGGGAATAGGGTGGGAAATGCATACGGCAGGTAAGGGATTAGAGGCATTAGCTTAGGGAACTCTGCTGTCTTGCTTCCTTGTTTATATGACACTTGCTTGAGGATCACTAGAAAGATTTTGACTTGTGCAGAAAGCTAGAATCAGAGTCACACTTTCTCTGCCAACAGATTTGTTACCATGGGAACCAATGCAGAAAATGAAAAAAAAAAAAGCTGGGAATTAAATAGGGAGAAAAACTGATAGAGAGTTGGTTTTTACATGGCAATTTGAGCACTTGAAATGTAAAGAAACAGAATATTCCTTATGTGGCCAAACCAATGAAAGCAGACAAAATGACTTGTTGGTATCTGATCCTGGAGACTTATCTGGGGATACAGGAAGAAAGCAGTAAGTGTGCTGTAGTTTGGATAAGGGGGTCCTTGTAAAACCTCTGGTGATGTTGATGGACCTGGTGATGAGCAGCCCAAATGTTAACTTTATGATCAAAGGGACCCTTCAAAAGGCACATGCATGCTTAGCTTAATAAATGAAAGCAGCTTGCTGTAACAATCTTCACCTTTCCAAAGCTCCACACACTGCCTGCCAGGAGTGCTGCACACCTAATATCTTATTGCTTGAAACATCTTTTCAAATACTAAAATATTAGCAACAGCAAAAGCAGTTTTCTAATCGGTGGTTCCCCCTACCCCTTCACAAGACAGCTTTTGTAAGTAGAATTTAAATTTGTTTTATGTAGAAAACAATTGTTTTATCCGATACAAGTCTTCCTGTGTGCCCTCTTTTGTTGTTCTGGAGTTGATAATAAACTGATCAAACCAGAGTAGGATATCAGGACAATCTATAATAAGGACTTGGGAGCTTCAACCTATCCTGAGAAAACAGACCTATGTATTACACTTTCAGAGGCTCTAAAGGAGATAGCTGTCTTATTCTCCAGTTGGGCTACTTTCTGAAATCCTATGATTAAATACCTGATTCTGTGACTTCCACCTTTGGCCTGTGTTTAAGTATAACTGCCCTAAGGAGAAGAGGGAAGGTCACACTAGAGAGGAATTGATTTTACCTTTCATTGGAGAGCTAGTTTTCAAGTAGTAGTGAAACCCTTCACCTGACTTACCCTCCCAACAGACGCAGAAGCTAAAAACAACATCCCCAGGAAGTAGGAGACAAGCCACTATTGTACAACAGTCTTTGGCGGGGGTACATCTAACCTCAAATGGTCTGAATAAAATATGCTCTTTGTGCAGTGCTGAAGTCCCCTGGACACAGATTTCACTCGCGATGCTTTCTTTCTCACTAATGTCTCGCTCTTCTAGTTGTTAGAATTTCTTATTGAAACCTTTGACAGTCTCAACAACAAGTTATTGAAATGCCAGAAGCCCATTAAATTTCTGCTTTTCCAGGAGGGCCTATAGGGTTCTGAAGGCCAGTTAAACACCTTATTTTCTGCTACTTACAGAGTTTGGAGGTGATCTTGATACTAAATTTGAGTGCAGTGTCCTTGCTTATGCTAAAATAACTTTTTCCATCAATATTTCAGTGAGTTTCAGGATGTGAGACTTCCATGCTTGGGTTTTGCAGGTAGGAAGCATTCGAATAGACTGATGCAGGACGAATCTTTAAAGCTACATGAAGCACTAAGGACAGTTCAGCAGATCTGTTTCTGAAATAGGCAAATAAATTATAGGATCTTCACAGGCAGTTATGCCTTTGAATTGACATATGCTATATAAGAGACTGCTTCTTTTAATTTCTGTTGTCATCTCTAAAATCAGTCAGCAGATGCCTAAAGGAAGACTAAATAGTCTGCCTTAAACTAAACAATGATTAGGTTTTTCTGTGTCTTTTTATACTGACTGGCCATACCTTGGACAACCTGAGCTCCTTCAGGCTGAGAAGCCACCTGATACTGTTTAATAGTTCTACATTGTCTGTTCATTCTTCAGATAAGAATCTGAAACAATATTACACGATGTACTGAGAATTTAAATTTGATTCTTTCATTTTTTAAAAAAACAATTTGATTTCCCTTCTCAGTTTCCTGAGGTTAAGTGACTCCCTGCTACATAATGTACCTTAAAGAGTTATAACTCTTTCATAGTTTTCTCTAGTTTATCATACAGTTCAGCATACAGTTTACAAATAGCCAATCTTGGCCAGTATTAGTACATTTTTTGCTTTCAGCTACCACAAGCATTTGGAAATCAAGAAAAATTGAGTGGAATGATGGTGTCTGCATGGATGGCATATGATGAATAAGTCCAGAGATCTAATATGCATTGATGACTAGTTAACAGTATTGTATTGAATACTGGAAATTTGCTAAAAAGAGTTTCAGGTGCTTTCCCCACACACAAAATGGCAACTATGGTGACCAAAGCAATGAGACATTAATTAGATTGACTGTAGTAATTATTTCTCTGTGTATTTGTACGTCAAATCATGTTGTACACCTTAAATATATATAATTTTAATGAAAAAACCCAAAAATGTCACATGCCATTGCTGTTCTTTCTGGATTATGGTGAGATGTTGGCTAAATCAATTTAATAAAGTAAAAAAAAAAAAAATATGACCCCGCATATGGACCACTGACCACATGTAGTTACTGGGCTTTTTTCAATACCTTTTAACCCTGATCTTCAGTAACATGCCCAAAGTAATACCTGAAGGTCAGAATGCCTCTGATTAAGAATTTAATAAGCACAATCTTCTTTTCAAATCCAAGCATGCCTCACAGTCCACTGCATAGTTTTAGTAGTTCCCACTGTCTGAGTTGCTGCGCAGAGACACTGCATCATTGTTCTCAAAGAAAACCCACCAGCCGCTTGAGCCACAACAGCAGCTGATTTTCCAGACCATGGTTGAACTCATACTTTTGACCCACCCACCTTTATTATACCATTGCTATCCCACCTCTGAGCTAATCCTAACCTGAAACTGAAAATCCTTGATTTTTCATCTCAAATAGCAAACAAAAACCCTGAAATTTTGTTGCATAAAAACCATATCTGTTATTTCTCTGGCCAGTGTAATCTCTGAGGAGATTTTCCCCTCAGAATAACTTGTAGAAATTTATATGATTTCCACTTCTTGGTGCTTAGGAGATGATGCCAGGGCAGTTGCAATGGTCGGCACTGGGGGACCTTTAGAGAAGGGTGTGAGGACTGGCCACATGGGCATTTCAGCTGTCCATCTAAATGGTACATGTGAGATTTGGTCTGTATCTCCATAGTTCTAGGCACAAAGTCTACTTTCTAGAAAATTTTATCATAGGTATACTGCTCAAGTGTTGTTTTTTTTTTTTTCCCCTGAATTCTCATGGGCCCTGTTCTGTTCTTAAAGACAAAGTATCTCCAACCAGTCCATCCTAAAGGAAATCAATCCTGAATATTCATTGGAAGGACTGATGCTGAAGCTGAAACTCCAATAGTTTGGCCACCTGATGCGAAGAACTGACTAATTTGAAAAGACCCTGATGCTGGGAAAGATTGAAGGCAGGAAGAGAAGGGGGCGACAGAGGATGAGATTGTTGGATGGTATCACTGACTCAAGGACATGAGTTTGCATAAACTTTGGGAGTTGGCGATGGACAGAGAGGCCTGGGGTGCTGCAGTCCATGGGGTTGCTAAGAATCGGACACAACTGAGTGACTGAACTGAACTGATCTTCCTAATATGAAGGTGTTTATTAATACAAAGTGTGTGATCTTTTCTTTCTGTATATGTGCATAAGTATTTAGAATATGTGAGTCCACCAGAAGTATGCACATTTTTAAAGGTGTTTAAAGGACAAATTATTTTAAAGCAAAGATTTCAAGAGACCCTAAAGTTTAACTGTTTGATTCTTCCCTTTCCCGAGACTGAGCTCTTCAAGTGGAAGAGTAGGCGTTTGTTATCAGGCTTTGGTTCAGTGGTAAAGAACCCTCCTGCCAATGCGGGAGACGTGGGTTTGATCCCTAGGTAAGGAAGATTCCCTGGATAAGGAAATGGCTCCCACTCCAAAATTCTTGTCTTGGAAATCCCATGGACAGAGGAGCCTGGTGGGCTATTGTCCGTGGGATCGCAAAGAGTTGGACGGGACTGAGCTCGCACTGCACATATCCTGCAGTGAGTTAGATTCTTCCTGTCACCCGAGACTTTGTCCTTTTTGAAAAAGAACATATATGAGGGACAGGAACCTTGCCTTCCTAAGGGAACCAAAAAATATTCTCTGTCCACATTTAAAAAAAAAATACAATAAAGCTGAAAGGATGTATTTGCCATTTTATTATTCTGGGAGAGAAAGTGATACTGCACTGTTCTCTGTTATCACCTTATATTTTGTACCTATATAGTAGTATTTATTAGGCAGGTTATATGTCTGTCTTTCCATTAGACTGAGCTTTTGAGAGGAAGGACCATGGCTTATTTATATTTTTATTTCCCACTGTTCTCAAAATCTTTTGCTCATTAACATATGTTTATTAAATGCACAGCAAAAGAGATAAGTTGTTTTAATCACTGATAATTTTTCTTAAAGGATAAATACATAGGTTGGTACAGGATAAATCTTAGGATGACTCAGAGGAAGACTTGGGAGATAATTACTTAATCACCTCTCTAAGCTATAAAACTATTCAAACGTACGTACATATAGGTCTGGATGAATATTCTCAATATGAGTATATATTATTGTGGATATGGGAAGTTTAAAAAGAAAAGAACAAGAAGACTACTTTCAGTAGTTTATGATGATCTAGGTCATTTGGAGAAATATATGAAAACCTAAAAAAATAAAATAGAACCTGATACTGTGTGTGTCTGTGTGCCTCTGTGTGTGAGAGAAACACAGAGAGATTGCAAAAGAGATAAAGAGAGAGTCTTGAGTTTGAGTTTCTCTGAGGAATGGTCACAAACAGATTGGTAACATTTGCTAGCAACATTCATGGTTTCATGAAGAACACAGCCTGCTAGGGAATCTGTCTTGATCACAATAACACTGTGTGATTATATCAAATGGAAAACACTTATTGCTAAATTGAACGACACCTTTAGTATGGCAAAAAGTTATGTCCAAAGACTGGCTATCAGAGATAAATAGAAGGACAGCAAGTAAAGACAAATGTTGCAAGTCAAGAACACTGTGTATAATGATAACATAGAGGAAAAATCAAATTTGGAAAATGGATCTTGCCCACAACCTAACAACTCTCTTTTATGGGTGATTTCTGGCTTCATGAACATCAACGGTAGTAAATGGAGTGTCAAATATGTCCATCATTCACTTATTGTTCAGTGAGGTGACACAGCTGGACAGTCAGCATCCTATATGTGGCGGGAGGCATGCAAGGAGTATTTCAGAGGGCTGTAGGCATTTTAAGCAACCATTCTTCACAACTTTCTTCTCTTCCCTCAACTGCTTAGAGCTCCACACCCAACCCAACCTTGGTGATTTTGCCATTTGTTTTAACTCAAACCAGAGCTTCCCAACCTCTTTATATCATGGCACAGATAGAAAATGGTCATGCTTGTTCTGCATAATGGGGTATAGGTGGGTAAAATAGATAAGGTCTCTCCAGGTCCCAAGTGAAAGCAACGAGTTACAAGTCCGTGTTCTCTGAGGGGATCAGTATCTCAGTACTTGAGGGAACTAAACTGACTGCTGGATAGAAAGCTCTCACTTAGAGTCTCTTCCTAGGAATACAAAGTTAATACTCTGTGTGTGTACATGCTCAATCGCTCAATCGTGTCTGACTCTGAGACCCCATGGACTGTAGCTCGCCAGGCTCCTCAGTCCATGGGATTGTTCAGGCAAGAATATTGGAGTAGGTTGCCATTTCCTTCTCCAGGGGATCTTCCTGACCCAGGGATCGAACCCAAGTCTTCTGCCTCTCCTGCATTGGAGGCAGATTCTTTACCACTGAGCCACCAGGGAAGCCCTAAAACACTCTATATGTGAAAATACTTTAGGTGCTATTTGATATAAAAAATCTAGAAATTAAAAAGTACCACAAGCATTAATAAACAACCCCCCCCCACACACACTATTTGAGTACAGAAATAGCTTTCAAGTACTTTTCTCTCATTCTCAGTACAAATTTCTCCTAATTTTTGTTCTAATATTTAGTTCACATTTCACAGCCAAAACTATCATGAAAAGCTCTTGGAAATCTAAGAAGAGAGGGAAAAAGACGATGAAATAGAAAATAAGGCAAATAAAACAAGGCAAAAGCTGTATTAAAAAGAATGAAACCATGGTGAACATCTGTATTTGCTTTAAAATGTGTGACCATGTTGTGTACAATTTAAATTTGTTTAGGAGATATTTTTCTTTTCTGAAAAGAGAGAAAGCACACTGGGTAAGCAAACCCAAGACGGTGCACTAAAATCAACACGCTTCAGGTCATAAAGAAGTTATTGAGTTGGCCAGAAAATTCGTTTGAGTTTTTCCATAACACCTTATGGAAAAGAAGGTTGACTGAATTTGCTCAGAACAAACTGTATTAGTATTCGGTTGATCATGTGGCCAGAAGGAAACTGTTTCCTTTGGAGGAAAACACCAGAGGATTAAATAGTTTTACATAGACTTTGGGAAAGAACACTGTGTGTTCTTTCTACCTTTGCTTGGGTTTAGAAGAAACAAAGATTAAATGGTTGGCAGAGAAATACCACAAACAGTAATAAATAGGCCTTTGGTGGAATTAGCACAGGGGAGGACCAAACAAGGACGATGGCTAAGCCATCGCTAAGCCATGAGTGGGAGGGTATAATTAGCTTAGAAGAAGTAAACAGAAACATTCGGTTTTTAAAACAATGATCTAGCCAGTAGAGGCCCTGACGTTCCAAAGGTCTAAGAACCGAAATAGCTTGAGGACACAGGTCACCAAGGCTGCTAGGGGCCTTGTGCCTTCAACACCCAGACATTCTGGGTGAAAGAAGGGAGGGTGGGGGAGATTTTAAGCCATCCCCTTGAATCTATCAGTTTATGAGATGTATTTTGAAATACATTCTGTATTTAGTTTATAATATATAATGTCTGATGATGTGCACAGTCGGATTCGACTTTTTGTGACCTCATGGACTACAGCCCGCCAGTCTCCTCTGTCCATGGGATTTTCCGGGCAAGAATACTGGAGTGGGTTGCCATTTCCTCCCACAGGGGATCTTCCCTACCCAGGAATCGAACTCGTGTCTCCTGCGTCTCTTGCGCTGCAGGCAGATTCTACACCACTGAGCCACCAGGAAAGCCCAAATCTGATGATAATATTATGCTAATTTCTGTGCACATAGATAAAATGAAAAATTAAGATTTTATGCTGGATACCTTGTTACTACTAGGTGTCACCTGGAAATAAAGCTGTACACGTACATACACATATTTAGATTTGGACTAGTTTTAGGTTTACATAATCAAGATCATGCTCAGTTCAGTTCAGTCGCTTAGTCGTGTACAATTCCTTGCGACCCCATGGACTGCAGCACGCCAGGCCTGCATAGTTAATTCCTGATGCTTAAGCTTTGGAGAGGTCATCTAAAAACACATATTGTAAAACATTTGTGGTAAATACCTTCCCACATATTTGGAATGAGCATATCGGAAGGGAACTTGTTAAAATATCTCTACAAAATATTTGGAGAACCAAAGGAGGTTAAAGAACAATTAAACTGGCAGATGTCATAATTAAACTGAACTGGAATATCAGAATTTTAAATCACACACTCACTTGAGGTTGAGAGAGAAACTCTTTCTTTCTGTGATTGGGTCCTGGGTGGTTGGTAAAACCTGAGAGATGTAGTCAAAAATATAGAAACTGATTAAAATAAGCTTAAAACTTTTAATTTTTTGCTAGTATTGTTTAAATTTAGAGGATTATTTCAAACTAATTCTCTCAAAAAGGTATTAAAAGGGGTGTTAACAATTTTATCAATAGTTTATTAACACTTACTTAATGTTTTATCAGCAGGACCGGTATAAAAACGGACTGTCCAGAGTGTGGTCATCCAAGCTACAGACTTGCTGATTGAGATACATAAAATTGTACTATAGATATAAGGGCTCCATCTGGTGGCAACTCTTCAGAACTGCAGACGTATTCCTACAAAGTGCGGCTCTGTTCAACCACGTCTGAAGATACTGTATGTTAGACGTGAATCCTAGTTTGTTGCTCTCCGTAATGTAAACAGAGGGTCTCAGTGGGATGAAACATATGATTTGTTTCCTTATCGGGGTGGGTTACTGAGGGAAGCGGTAGCCTCCTCTTTGGAGGAATGTAATTCCTTGAAGGTCGATAGATGAACCATCCTCTCAAGGTCCTCTTCTGTCTGTGACAGAACAATAATTTTCCTCATTTCTTTGCTGAACTTTCACCTGGGCTATATTGATTATTTCAGAAGAGGGCTCTGGTAGTTTGCCTTTTTTTTAATGAGCTAACTTTTAGTGATTTTTTCCCCTTCCTTTACTGAGAAGTTAACATGACTGAAAAAAATTATCCACCACATTACAAAAATAATTTGGTATAAATAATCATGAAATGAACCATATTTCTAATAAATGCCTTATTTGTCATCACTTTCTGTCAGGAGAAAGGGAGGGAGAAGAAGGGAATTCCAGGGAATGTCCGAAGGGGGCATGGTCACCAGGAGATGAGGATGTGTTTGAATCCAGGTCTGATCTCTGCCATCCAATTCCTCCAGTTCCTCTGTCAGCCTTTCATATCCATTCGTTCACCCTTCTCTTTTTTACTCCCCTATTAACATTAACTTCTCCCTTTCATCCAGCCTTTTATTACTCTTCCTCACTTTTCTAAAAACTCTTACTTAAAATACAGTACTCCTGCTCTTCTGAAATACTCTTACCCACTTGCTAGTCTAAAATAATATTGCTCTCTTGATTAATACTACCCTTTTCATTTTCACTTCATTTTTGTTCAAACAGAAACTGGCATTCTTTTCCTCATGTAAATACACAGACAGTGGGCTATAAGACCAAGCTGGGCAGTTTGAGCACCCTACTATCAAAGAAAATGATTTGAAATTTCCTTCAGTATATACTAATGGCTTCTAGATACAAAATTTCATGAAAAGAAGCCCTACGCAGTCTGTTAGCAAGTTCTCCTCATATAAGAAATTAAACGGCAGAGACAAAAAAAAAAGTTAGAGGCAGATGGAATAATTAGTATTATTAGTATAAACACTATAGTAATGAGAAATGAATTTAATGTTTGAGATTGATTGAATTCTGTAATTCAATTTGCTATGAAACCCAAATGGGAAATACTGTTGAGAGAAAGCTAAGAAAGAAATGCTTTATTTGTAAGGAAAGCAAGATCCCATGAGGTAATAAAGGAATTCTGGTTAGGAGCTTACCAACCTAGTGTTCTCCTAACTTAGACATTTCCCTCCCCCCCCACCCAGGGATTGAGTTCCAATTTTTTTTTTTTTTTGCCCCTACAAACAAAGTACCTAATGAAACTAACAGCAATGGCAGTAGAAATATTTTTCTTTCTGCTTTGAGATAAACAGGCCAGATTCTGATCCTTATAAAAGTTTGGGAGGGGGCATGTGATTTTATTAAGGTAATCAGCTTTTCTGTGATCTCTGTACACAGTTAATTATGTTAATTTTAAAGCTTTTGCAGTAGCCTGAGAATTCTGGAGTATATGACATTTTACTTTAAGGATGAAGATAGTGGAATATCCCCATGAAAGGATCCAAAATGCAGTGTGAAAATTTTGTTATGCTGAACTATAGCTAAAGGCTGTGGACAGACTTGTCTTTATTCTAGAACAGGCAGCATTAGGCAGCGGTTTCATTAAATTTTAGAGCTAAAATAGGGTTAGGGATTTGCTTTTCTCAACTACCTTTCCCTAGCCATCCCTATCACAACTTCTTTTACTACTGGCCACTTTCTAAATTGTAAAGCTTGATACAGTGATCTACCAAACAGTGTATAGCTGGAATAACCCTAAATAGGGACCTAAAGCCAGTTCTAAGCATGCACTTTTGTCTCCTTGGTTCACAAAATCACGTGACCTCTTCAGGTCTTGGGCCTCTGGTACAATGTGGAAACAGGGCTTGATTATCTCTAAGATGCTCTAAGACCAATACCATGGCTCTATAAGTTCAACCTTATGCATTCTTTTCTCTGGGAGATTCCTGGCATCCATTTGCATGACTTCTTCCAAGAAGAGAAGACCCAGATGAATCAAAAGGATTGGTATGATGTACTCCAATTAAATGAACAAAAGTTGTTTCTTAAACTTTTTGGACGGTGTTTAAGGTCCTTAGCTTCCCTGGTAGCTCAGCTGGTAAAGAATCCACCTACAATGGTTTGATTCTGGGTTGGGAAGATCCCCTGGAGAAGGGATAAACTACTTACTCCAGTATTCATGGGCTTCCCTGGTGGCTCAGATGGTAAAGAATCTGCCTGCACTGTGGGAGACCTGGGTTTGATCCCCGGCTTGGGAAGATCCTCTGGAGGAGGGCATGGCAACCCACTCCAGTATTCTTACTGGAGAATCCCCATGGACAGAGGAGCCTGGCGGGCTACAGTCCATGGGGTCACAAAGAGTCAGATACGACTGAGCGAATAAGCATATCACAAGGTCCTTAGAAAATATAAAAGGGAAATCAAACACAACTGTTGAAACACAGCACGAGAATCTAAAAGGTCTTAGAAGAAATGCTGAGGAGGAGGGGAAGATTGGGTTAAAAGGGAGAATTGAAGAAAGAAAAGAATGAACTGAGAAAGTGAACATTTCATGGTTTAAAGTTGTTATATAAATTGAACATCAACTTATTGTTTAATCCAGGAAATGTGTTTATGTGCCAGGCCTATCATCCACTTAATCACTGAACAAATATTTACTGAGCACCTGCTATGCTTCTGATGGAGAAGGCAATGGCTCCTACTCCAGTACTCTCGCCTGGAAAATCCCATGGACGGAGGAGCCTGGTGGGCTGCAGTCCATGGGGTCGCTAAGAGTCGGACACAACTGAGCGACTTCACTTTCATGCATTGGAGAAGGAAATGGCAACCCACTCCAGTGTTCTTGCCTGGAGAATCCCAGGGACGGGGGAGCCTAGTGGGCTGCTGTCTATGGGGTCGCACAGAGTCGGACACGACTAAAGTGATTTTTTTTTTTTAATGCTTCTGATACTCTACAGGCCCTAAGGATACATAGAAAGCAAAACCAGATGTGCCTCCTTGAAGCTCTTCAGTCTAGAATGTCTCTTTTAAGTACTGTCTGATCCTCCCAAGAAGCATCCAGGTGATAAGAGAGGAAAGAACAAAGGTGTATCAAACCTCTATGACCGAAGGTAGAATATAATAAGTACTATAAAACATATAAAAAGTAATATGACGGTATTAATATTAGGGAGAGAAACTTCTTCCAATTAATACTTGGGAAAATTTCATGGTGGTAATCTTTGAACTGGATCCTGAAGGCTGCATATAATTTTGATACGTTAGAAAGAGAATGGGGAGAGGAAGGCATTTCAATAGAGGGACCATTGTGGGCAAAGGCTGAGATCAGAAAGTACTCAGTGAAAGGTAAAAATTTTAGGTGTCCAAAACACTGGCTATGGGGGCTTCCCTGGTGGTCTAGTGGTCAAGACTTTGTGCTCCCACTACAGGGGGCGCAGGTTTGATCTCTGCTCTGGGAATTTAAACCCCACATGCCACATGGTGCAGCCAACAACAACAAAAAAAGACAATAACAACAAAACAAACAAAAAAACTGGGGACAAACTCTACCTCAATAAAATTGTTTAAAAAAAATAAAACACTGCATATGTACAGATTGAATGAAGAAAAACAAGTAATTCCTAGATTCAAATAATCAAACTTTTCTTGAAAGAATAAACAGATGTCCATGATATGTGAATGTCTGATCCTACTTAATGCAAACAGTATTTTCATGGGCTAGTCTGAACAGCACTCAGTAAAATACTTTTCACCTCACTGAAGTAAGTGAGGTAAATAAACATGACATGCAGCCAGCTGAATGAATATTCAACTCATTGCATTTCTCTGTGGGTCATGAGTGATTCTAATATTGATCCTCTGGACTCACATGCTTTCTGATGGCCTGTGGTCATAGGAGGGATCCTTTGGGGACATAGGAGGGATCCTTTGGGGACATTAAGCATAGAAGAATCTCTTCAATCAAACACATCAAGCCTTTAAAAATACAGCTTCTATCTCTTTCTTCCATCATGTCAGGGACATACAGGCACAGTGCAGAGCCAGGTTGAAGGATATCATTTTTTCTAATAGTCTCTCTCTTCTTTGGAACAAATTGGTAAAATTTTCTTTCACAGAGTCAAAGGATTACAGTTGCTATTTATCTTGTCCAGTAAGGCATCCACTCTTGCCACTTCTAGCCTCTCAAATATTGTCCTAAGTCTTGGAAAATACTCATACAGCCTCCCAAAGACCATAGAACCCAGTAGGAAGACCTATTTATAGCTCCAAATGTAACATGCTCAAACCTCAAAGAGATTTGACTAGATAAGGATGCTGCTTCCTTTTGCATTGCATGGGCTGAGGGCAGGGACACAGGGACTCACCATATGGCCTTGTACTCTCTTTGATCTGGACGTTCTCCCATCTTTCACTTGATTGTGAGATTCTGTGCAGAGGAGACCATGTTCAAGCCCTCATAGTGCCTGGTATATAGCTGATGCTCAACAAATATTTGTTAACATCACATTTAATGTTTCTGTTATATTCTTCAATAAACTGTCCCCAAATGTTTTCAATTTATGAATGACACCTTAGGCATCTGAGATTCAGCTACGGTTCTCCTATGGAGGAATTACAGAGTTTGCTGATGAAAGTAAGTCTCTGTACTAAGATGTTTTACTCTAGGTATAGAGTTACTTGACTATTTTTAGGTTGCTTACTCATCCTGTTATTTTAAAGAAGGGGAAAAAAAAACTGACACAAATAATACAATTGTGTAACAGGGATAGATTTGAGAAAAAATATACTTTTTCAAAAGTAGAGAAAGATTGGATGATTCATTTAACTTTTCCCCTCATCATCCTTTTCTACACATGTTAAAAGTTATACTAGCTTAAAAAATGAAATATTTTAAAAGCCTCCCCACCCACAAAAAATGGGATAAGACTTTAACCCTCAGAATCACAGGATTTCATTGCTTTCTACGTAAACACTGCTTGAATTTCACAATCTTCTATTCTGAGGTGCTGCTATTAACAAAATACAAAATTAGGCCAAGAAAAGTGAGTTTTGCAGCCTAGGAAAATTGGGGGAGGTCGGTGCGGCTGTAGAGATAACCTTCTCATCTGTGCCTGCTTTGCATCCAGGTCTATTTCTTATCTTGTTCAGGGCTCACTGGGTTGTTGCCAAGCAAGAGCTCACTGTTACACATCAAAATCCAACAGGGAAAAAGCTACCAGATAAAATAATGCTTCTAAAGATAGGGCCAGTGAATTATTTTCCTTCTCTGTTTTTCTCTCTTTACTTCCTATAGAACTGCTCTCAGAGAAGATTATGATAATCACATAGTTAAAAGCCCAAGGTTTTAATAAAATTCCTAGGTTTTCATTTACCCTCTTTATTCAAAACTTAACAGTAGACTTTCCCCGTCCATTTATCAGAAATCTTTGAATTCTCCAAAGTTAAAATCATGGAGCTTATACTATCACAGGACAGTATTTCCCAATCATTCTCTTGCAGACAGTGTCAAAGGTGAGGACGGTTGGAACCTGTCCCCATGACAATCAGCTGGGAGCCTCAGAGAGTGTCCTCAATGTAGTAAAATCCAATGTTTCAAAAACAGAAGTGGAAACAGTTCTGTTGAAGCACTGCCAGCTTCACCCTTGCACACAAGCTTTGTTTGATGCTGTCAGAGACATGATACATGCTCCACCTTTGAGCCCTTGTTAATGCTACTACGCTAGGTTCCTCGATCACCCAAGAAATTTCCTCCCAAACCAGAAGCTGGAACCATCAGTTGATGGTCAGGGGTCTCCAAACAGAACTCTAAGGGGACCTCTTATCCTTGTGTCAGCAGGACAGAAGCAGTCATCTGCCTTTGGAACATCATGGGGAGTTGGAGGTATGGATCTATAGCAGCAACAGCAGTGAGGAAGAGAGGTTAGTTTTGCATTCTAGAACCAAAACAACACCAGAAGGTTCAGAATATAACTAGAAAACTTGATTGTTTATGCCTTAGTTTCGTATGGTAGAGTGTTTCAAAAAACATTCTCTGGAGAGTTTAGATCAAATGAGGTTGAAAGGATGCCTAGGAGAGGTGATGACTGGGATCTCCTTTAATGTTGACCTACATGGTGTCTTTGTTGCACATTTATCTTTCACAGCCCACACTCTATTTTCTCGCTATAATGTATACTTGGGGGATGGTTGTGCTGAGAGGATGGGGCAATACTCTGGGCCAAGCCAGGATGCTTTTCTTAAGGGAAGGTGCATTACTAAGGAAAAAAGTTCATGCAGATTGAAGGTTTCCTCCCAGTTCCCAGGTGATCAGGCAACTCTAATACAACCAAAAGAGAGGGCACATCACCAACCCAGTGTTTGAACATTTTATTAAGCCTCAGAATGATTTAGCATTTCTGTGAGAGGAAAACTCAACCTTGTTTTTCTTGATACTACATAAAGGACCCATCTTCTTAACTGATTAGATTTTATTATTTGCATAACTCTTTACTGACCCAGTGATTCAAAAAACCTGTTATTTGGTCAGCGTATCAGGAATCAGTCAAAGATGTTGATTGAATTTACCACAGACTTAGAGTGGTGGTCCTCTGCCAACACGGTTTTTTATCTGGTTATGTTGTGGTGCGCTTTGCTAGGTGTGAAGCTGTCAGAATAGACTCTTGATCTGTGTGCCAACAAGGGGCAGAAATTTACTGAGGATAGCATTAAAAGCCAATAGAAAGGCAAGTTGGCAAACACACATTGTTTTCCAAGGCTTTAAATTGTGGTGGAGATATTAAATCGATTTTATGATTAAAAGTAAGATGTTTTCCTTCATCAGTTATTTTGCCAAATTCAGATGCTTGTCATGTAATGTATGAAGATATAAAATTAACTTTTTCAAAGTTTTCCTGCCTTTGAATACTCCCTGTCTTTAGCTCACCTAGTAAAACATATCTCAGTCCTGCTTCTAATAAGTAATTATATTAGTGATATATGTGGAATCATTTTTAAGGTTAAGAACTAATCAATCCTGATTTGTCACTCTCTCTTTAAAACTGCTTTCCATCCTGAAGGTGGTAATCCAACATAAGGCCCAGATTGTTTGACATCTATGTAATTACAGTTCTTAATAACTGGGACACATATATTTGATAGACGTCAATGAGCAATAAATTATCATTATATAAATATTTGTATGTTATACTGACTTTCAATATTTCTTGTCAAAAGGTCCTTATATTTTGAAAGTGTTATGTTTGTTTAGGTAGCTTGTATTGTCTGGTAAGCTAGAATTATCATAAGAGAGCTTTGGTGACAATGTATAATAAGCCACGTAAATAGTAAAAAAAAAAATGTCCACTAATGTCTATTTGGCTTGCAAAATCTGCAACAGTTCTACTAGTAATTTTCAGTGCTTATTCTTTTCACCTAATACTTTTCTCATTCCCTCCCATTATGTCTTACTCATGTCAGGTATAAGACAGCTTTCTCAGCAGAAAGATCTTAATAAAAATCAAAGACCAAAGTGAGTCTATTGGAGTCATCATGAATTCCACTCCTTTTTTTGTGGCTGTTGATTTTTCTTTTTTAAAGGCACACCCTTAACTTTTGCTTGTTCATTTTTGTTAACATAAACCAGATGCTAATTCAAACAGCAAAACCAGTCCTTCCAAAAAAACCAATACCACAAATTTGTGTATTATTGGTTTTGGTCACCCATGGAATCAATAGGATTCTTTTCCCCCTTAAGTGATCAATGACTTTTTTCAGTCAACCTGAAAAAAAAAAGAAAAAATACCTCTTCTCATTATTACCTGCCTTTTTTTCAGTATGCAGCATGGCAGTACAATTGACAATGAGGTGCTTTGCACATCAGCTTTCCTTTCCAGTTGGTCAGGGTCCCTTTTCTCTTTTTCTCATTTCCTGAGAACAGGAAGGAGTAAAGCATGGCCCAAGACAATATTGTCACATCAGGAGTGGCAGAGGGTTTACTAGATCATGGTTCTCTCCGCTTGGCCTCAGAAACGTCTCCTGAGACCCTGTGTTTGAAGTGGAAACCTGACATAAGAAAAAAAGACCTGCTTCATGGCTCCCAAACTACACCCATGAGTTTGTTTCTCCTTTAAGTGATCTTGGGAAGCCAGTGAGGGCCTCTATCTTCACTACTGATGATCATCCTAATATAGTGGCTGGTATGGTGGTTTGGTGTGAGTTTTTGGCAAAGAAAAAATTAGGCTCTGAAAGACATTTCTCATCAGAAATTGTCAATATATTAAAATGCATTTAAAAGTTACTTCTGGGAAGCATATTAAATAGGCCAATCATTTAATCATTTGCTAAATATCAAAGCCTATAAAATCATAGTATAATGTCACCCTGACATAAAGCAACATCAAAATTAGTGCATCATCTATAAAGTGAAGTATCATTTGCCTTCAAGTGACAAATTCTATTGCCAAAAAAATACCACTGTACTTCTAGTAAGTGACACTCATTTTAATAGACCCTACAAAAATACAATATTTTCAATGTCCCCATAAAACAGTTAACTTACAAATATTACTCTCAGAGCTTTGGTGACATCAATATGTGATACTATTGTGAAAATCTTAACAAAATACTTGGAACACTGGCATGTAAAGTAAATTTATTATATATATTTAAAAAAAGAGAGCTATGTCAAAATATGAGAGAGAATGCATATAAGCAACTCTGGGAAATTATTTGGAATTTGAAATTAATATTTTAATCAAATGAATGACTAATATATAAAAGAAACATTTTTAAAGGGTTATAAAATGAATTTTGATCATTTGTAAAGGAAAACATTTCCAATGTAAAAATAACTAGTTCTATATTAATGATGCTTATCTTTCTCTTCAGTGAGACAAAATTTAAGATTATATGTACTTTGCAACTTTTGGGGGAAAAAAGATATTTTCTCTACTTTGCCCTCCAAGGTGGGCATGGAAGTTAGTAATACAGATAGACCATGGCTCTGAGAAATTATATTTGAAGTTTCATATTTAAATACCAAAGTTTATTTTATCACCCCCATAACTTTCTAACAATAGTCTTTCTTAATGATAAATTTTATCAATACCCCAAACTCATTTAAAATGATTTAAAAGTAGCAAATTGGATAAAGCAACACACAAATAAATTCCACATTTACAAGTAAAGAAATCACAGGGCTACAGTATATAATCAACATAAACTTGAAGGAAATAAAGCAACACCTTGCTGCCACCCATCATTCACTGCTTACATTTGTGGTGAAAAAGATTTATCTACAATGACCTTTAGTCTGTTTCTTAACTCTGTCTGTATTGTAATTAGCTAAAGGCATTGAACAAATTAGGTTGTTCTATCTTTTATTCAGGTCCCAGAGGTAAATGGCTAACTGATGGAATATTTCACTCTGTGTTATGAGAATTTAGCAAATGAATATGGAACCAAATATAAACACTTTAGACCATATGTACAGTTACTTTCATAAGGCATTATCTTGTAATTTTTATTGAAAAAGATTCAATATAGTAAAGTCTTATTTTAAGATATATTTTCTTTCTCAATCCGAGATGTTTAATTTATGAAAATATTGTTTTTTTAATCTATATTCTTTTTGTTTATATGCCAACATATACTTTGTGCTAGAAATATTTTATGGGAATTACAATTCTTTATATTTGTATTTTCTATATAAAGGCATATACAATTTTGAGGCAGTGTTTCTGATGGAGAGCAGAATTCATAAAGAGCTTGTGTGTGCTTCCGTGCTCTGAAATTATATGAAATCCACTTTGAGAAGAAACTTATTCAATTAAAAAAAAAAACAAAATCAAAACCAAAACTGCACCAATGCACAGCCAGAGGCTGACAATTAAAACTAATACATAACCACATGAACATCATATTTATATAGTTAACATTTTTAAGGATGATCAGTGCTAACATTATAGTATTATACATTTGGCACTAATGTTTGCCATTGGTCCAGCAATTGGCAAAATTTGTTTCTATGTATAAATTTATTTGAACATTAGGTCTGGCTAGACGTATCTTCACTATTTATAAAAAATATTTAGACAGTAAGCTCACGTTGAATAACTAGGTCTACTGTGTTCTGGAAACTCTTCAGTAGTAATACAGCTTTTTCGTGTTCCATATGTACAAAACTATGTCCATTGGCCTGTAAAGACACAAATAAACAGGGTCATCAATGCAAGACACTTGTTTATCACATTGTCTCTAACAATAAGATTCAAGAGAGTATGAGCAACCAAAAGTCATGTGCTTTTAAAATTCACACCAGAATTGCAACTATGGAAACAACTAATTAATTTCACCCAACTTCAGCTCAATTTATTAATTCAACAAATACTTATCAAGTATCTAGTATATCCTACTTAGGATTGTCCTAGTATAATGCTACCCACTATGCAAATCACAGAGAAACACCAGTAAGTACCACACAGATACACTTGAAATATGATAGCTATTTTGTTCTTGTTCTGATTTATTTTGTTTTTGCAGGAACTCTGTTGATGTTGTTTAGAAGTGTTCATAGGACCATTGCCTTTCTGACATATAATCACTGATATAAAGAAAGCTGAGCACTGAAGAATTGATGCTTTTGAACTGTGGTGTTGGAGAAGACTCTTGAGAGTACCTTGGACTGCAAGGAGATCCAACCAGTCCATACTAAAGGAAATCAGTCCTGAATATTCATTGGAAGATTTCAGCTGAAGCTGAAACTCCAATCCTTTGGCCACCTGATGTAAAGAACTGACTCATTGGAAAAGACCCTGATGCTGGGAAAGATTGAAGGCGGGAGGAGAAGGGGATGACAGAGAATGAGATGGTTGGATGACATCACCAACATGATGGAGAAGAGTCTGAGCAAGCTCCGGGAGTTGGTGATGGACAGGGAAGCCTCGTGTGCTGCAGTCCATGGGGTTGCAAAGAGTCAGACACGACTGAGTAACTGAACTGAACTGATAAACCCACCAACTCTGTCAAATGTTTCACTTGTGCAAAACAAAACATGGTACAGTTAAATCTTATTTCGACTCACTGAAAAGTTCTTAATTTAAACATTTTAATATTAAAAAGATAATTTCTATTTCCCTCATTGTTAAAGGCAAATATATTCATTATTTCTATCAGTGGTTCTCAATCCCATTCAGAAATGAATTAATTTCTGGGTGATCTAGGCTAGTTTTGTTATTTTTATAAATGAAAGAGTTACACCTCAGAGAGGTTAAGCAACATTCCTGAGGTCACACAGCTAAACTAGGGCTGAATCATCTGATACTATAATATTCCTTCTTAATATTTCTTGCAATACTTTACTGAAATAGTAACACTACAATTGCTCCCAGTGATTTGAACTGCTATTTCATTGATCACGATAAATTAATCAGCATTTTGTCCTTAAAATAGTTGCTATCTTATCTCTTACTGCAGTTTGTTTTACACCAATTTTCCACTTCTTTATTTTCAATTTATGCAGAATCTCAAATAAGAGAAGCAGCTTTGGCAAGGAAAGAATGTTGAAGTCAAGGGAAACTCCGGTAATGCCTAGTACATCATGGTGTCAAAGCTATAATTCTCATTCAGATTCCTAACAGCTTTAATTTAACTTGAGTACTTGTGAGAATAGCACTTAGTCCTAAATTAGAATCTAAAGAAATGCTGAACCTCTCATTCTTATAGTTTTAATTTTTAACTCTGGCTTAATTGCTGTTGTTGTAGTTACATGTGAACCATCTCAAAAGCAGAAAGAGTAAATGAGACCTGAAAGGGAACATTAAAAAGGAGAAAACTTTTAGGTGTCTGATTGGATAAGGGCATAAGAAATAAATGAAAAATCAAATTATGATGCTGTTAACAGAAAATGGAAATCTTGGAGAAGCAGCAGGCTTAGTCAGGAAAACAATGGAGCTTGTGGTACTGGCGACACATGCAAGGACATGTTGGTCATCCATTTGGAAATGAAAGACTGGAGTTCAGGAAGGAGGTCAGAGTGGCCTTTAGCAACAGGCATTAGGTTTTACTGCAGGCTGGTATTCACCACATGGGATGCTGAGAGAATCATCAGAAAATAAGTTTAAAAGGGAGCATTGTGAAAGAAGGAAAATCTAGGGAGGGGAGCAGGATTGGCCGCAGCTTTGGATTCGAGGAGAACTGAAAGATGGTGTTTGCTGTTGACCTTGTCGTTCTTGCTCTGTTGCTAAGTCATGTTCAACTCTTTGTGACCCCATGAACCTGGGCATCTCGGTAAATCTGTCTGAAGTGAGGGAGGGAAAAGTGAAAGAGGGCCCACTCTTTTCTGCCAGAGGATGACAGAAAGCTGACTCGGGCCTGCTGGCTGAACTAAAGGAAGAAGATAGGTGCATTGAGTGGAGGGAACAGGAAAACTGGCAGGAAGAGAACTGGAAAGGGTTGTCCTGATGAGGGTCAAGGTAGAGGGCTCATAAAGGCAGCAGGAAATCCAAGGTGATCAAGTATTTTCTAGTGGCTTCAGTTTTCTGCCTCACAGAGGAAACAGCAGGGAAAAAAATGTAGCTAGATGAACTCTGGTATGGAATCTGGGTCTGTTTCCAGTAAATCAGGCTTCAAGATATTCAGACCTACCATCCAGGTTCAGGTACAAGGCTAGGGAAACCCCTTGTATAAATTTAGCTTTTAATACCGCTTTAAAGCATCAGCTTTTAGTTTTCATGCTTTGTAAGTACAAAGTACATGCTTTGTAACTATATAAATGATCGTTATATAGTTGGAAAGGCAAAGAACTGACTTCCCAGAAGGAAATAAACAAGTTGATAAATTAGATCATTGAGTCAAACAAACAGTAGGACTCTACCTGTAATTCTAGTCCCCAGAAATGTTTTGACTCTAAGCCAGAACTTTGGTGAATCTCAAGGGGCCTATTTAAAAGACCACAGCTAGAGACTTCTTGGGAATGGCTTCAAATTACCAAAATGATTCTGAAAGATCAGAAAGTAAACTATCTTAGAAAGTTTATTAAAGATTAAATGAGTTAACATATGTCAGCTGCTTAGGGACAAGGCCTGGCACACTAAACAATCAATAAATGTTAGCTACTACTATTAATATTACTTCACTATTACTTTTTTGAATTTCAGAAATACAATTTTCATTAAGTAACAAGAATAGTAACAAGAACAGAAGGGCAAAATGTCAGAGGAAGGAACTATTTTAGTTAATCTTAGCAATTTTTAATTTTTGTTTTGTTTTGTTTTCTTAGCAATTTTTTAGATGAAAATTGTGAAGATCAATGAGATTACATGAAATATCCAAGCTCACACAGCTAGTGTCTAGATGGGAATTTATGTCATGACTCTGTAACTTGACACAATTCATTTCACTGGGTGTTGTGAGGTTGAAACAAATGTTTTTAGGTTCATTTAGTGTCACAGACTCATTCAGTGAATTTACTTTTTAAGATTAATTGAGCTATTTCTTGATATGGAACATACAGTAGGCATGATGCCAGGAGAGGCAAGAAGAAAGGTGTTTGAATGGAAGGAAAAGATAAAATCTCAGTTGTAGAGAACTTTCTTTTTCCATTGTTAGAAGAGACAGAAAAAAATTACATTATATTTCTTAAAGTGATTATGGCTATCTGGCTTACATCTTGGATGGTTCAGACAGGGAATCAAACAGTTATGTTACTACATGTATGTGGGACTTTTCCAACCCACATGAAGTTTAGAAGAATCACAATATTTCGGTTAGAAAAGTCTTGTGGCTGCTTCATGTGTGTGATTAAAAGAGCTGAGGAAATAAAAGAAGATACTATTCCATTTAATTGCAGAGTTTAAATTTGATAATGCTTTGAAATGTAAATGCACATAATCTACATTTATGCATTTGATATTTTGAATATATATAATATAAATACAAAAGACAATTTGAAGAACAAATCTTATTAATAAATTAATGAAACTTTAAAATATGTTGTCAAATTTGGCTACATATACATTTTATATAAATACAGACTTTCATGGATTATAATAAAATATGTTCAATTTTGAGGAAATTGCAACTTAACTGAATGGTTTAGTAAGTAAAAATGAAGTTAAAAAGAAAACAATCTACAAAAGAAAAGATACTCAGATAATTTTGTGCTTCAATAGTACATAATTCATTGATTTCTGACTTTAACTGATTTGAAGCATAAAGGATCATTTTACTATAGCAACATCATTTACAGAAGGTATCCTTCCTTATTTTAATTCCAGTTAACATCTGTGCCACAAAATGTTTTTAAATTGCTCCTTTGCATGATTTAGACATGAAAAGATGGAGGGTTAATAAACATAATATTTGCAATTTGAACAAAAAGTAGAGCTTTGCAATTACAGCTTATCAATTTACTGAAAAACATACTCAGTTTCTAGATTTCAGCCTCTTGTTCCTTTCTGAATTTATCTTTGATTTCCTTCTGGTAAATGTTTTAAGTGGCTAAATTATGGATGTTTATGCCATAGACATTTTCCAGAGGGTGCTGTAATTTTCCATGAATTTCATTGTATTCTTATTATTCAAAGCTTTGTATTTAAAAACTAGTTTCTCAGAAGGTTTGGCCATAAAATTGGTGGGATTATCCAAAAAGAAGAAGAGCATGACTCTTCTTAGAATCCAAAGGAGAAATGGGATTAGAGATTTGTTATATGATTTCAAACTGATTTAAACTCCCCTTCAAGGGACAAACATTTAAAAGTCCAGTACACATATATCTTATTATTAGATATACATTGCTGTTGTGCTTTGTAGCTCAGTCGTGTCTGACTCTTTGTGACCCCCTGGACTGTAGCCCGCCAGGCACCTCTGCCCATGGGATTCTCCAGGCAAGAACACTCGAGTGGGTTGCCATGTCCTCCTCCAGGGGATCTTCCCAACCCAGAGATCAAACCCAGGTCTCCCAGATTGCAGGTAGATTCTTTACATTAATATAGTGTACTTTGAATGTGTATAACTCTTAGAACGAAGGAAAATGAAAATATACGGCAATCTTATTAGAGTTATTGGACTTCATGTTGTCTAATCCTGAGAGCCAGACGTTAAAAGACAAAATAGTAGGTATCTTAGGTAATTACAATTATGTTTCACATTAACTACATGGAATTATTTCCCACTGCAGAATTTTAATTTCATTAAATATTAGGATATATTTAGGGCTGAGTATACTGTATAATCAATACTACATTGACTGTATGCCAAGTCATTTGAAAAATTTTCCTTTCTATCAAAAATCTGAACTACAGACCTTTAATTCTTAGAGAGTTCCCATGAAAATTTTACACTGCATTTTTTAAAGGTGAGAAAGTTCAATGTCTCAGTGGCTTTTATTATAGTATTAAAAAATCTTGATAGACTAAAACATAAATGAGAATTTCTCTTCTGTCTTAAATGTACTCATGTGCTGCAGCTTGCATGTTTCATGAGTTCAGGCTCAAAAAAAGACAAGGCAAAATAGAAAAGACTAAACTGAAGACTTTGTCTATTATTTGTATAGAAATTCCAGCATGAAACTGATAATACATAGTAATCCTGAAGATATTTACTTATCTGCTTTGATTTTAGAATGCCTGTTTTCTTCTTATCAAATATGTTGAATGAATATTTCTAACAAATGAATTCCCTATGTTGTTTGAAAGCAGTTTCCCAACAACCTACACTTTATGTCTTTTACCTTACCACAAAAGGAACTGCAAAATCAACCTCTCAGTTTCAGGCAATACTTGTAGCCAGGTTGGCTTCTGTTTTTGTAGAGAGCTTGCTGTTAAAAGAAAACATACTGGGAATGGATTTTATTACGTGTTTGAAGTCAGCTTTTCCCTGTCTCTCTTCCTCCATTATCTGCTCTAGGTAATTTCGGACAAGTCTACTTCCTGGGCAGAAAGTTAGTTACAAATCCCTATTACATTGTTTACATTGCTTGGCACAATATTTTGTACATCATCAACATTGAATGCATATTTTCCAAATCAATAAGTAGAAAATGTGATGAACAGGTTGCTATCAGTAAAATTTACCTCAGTAGAATCAGCATGGTATAATGGAAGAAGCTCAAATAAATGATTTAGCCTCTGTCAACAATAGATACCTTGCAGGGTGGTTGTGTGCTATAAATGACATAATATGGGTACCTAATTGATGCTATTTTTACTTTATTCAAATTATGGAAGTTAGAACCAGCTTAATGAACTTAATTTGTCTTTATTGTTTTTCATGTTTTACTTAGTACATAAAATAATTTTTTTGATTTGCAAAAAGTATTTACTCAATCTCTAATTAGTTATCTGTGCTGAACTATATAGATTATGAACAAAGCAAATGGATAAAGACATGCAGTGAAATTCTGGCATATAAAACCATACACATTTAAAAAATTATTTTTGGCTGTCTTCTAACCAAATAGTATTATAAAAAATGTTTTTCAAATGTACTTTATCATTCTCTGAACACTAAGCATTACATAATACTGAACCCACTCACCACCTACCCCGCTGCCCACCGTTCCCCAATCCTCTCTGATGTTTTGATTTTCAACCACCAAAAGAGATCAACTATAGAAAATGTTAACACATTTAGTCTTGTCGGGAAATGCTTTAGTGAGATTTCCAAATACTTTATTTCTTTAAGGGTCCCATACTTCATGCCGATGGTGACAGCCATGAAATTAAAAGATGCTTACTCCTTGGAAGAAAAGTTATGACCAACCTAGACAGCATATTAAAAAGCAGAGACATTACTTTGCAAATAAAGGTCTGTCTAGTCAAAGTTATGGTTTTTCCAGTAGTCAAGTATGGATGTGAGAGTTGGACTATAAAGAAAGCCGAGTGCTGAAGAATTGATGCCTTTGAACTGTGGTGTTGGATAAGATTCTTGAGGGTCTCTTGGGCTGCAAGGAGATCCAACCAGTCAATCTTAAAGGAAATCAGTCCTGAATATTCATTGGAAGGACTGATGCTGAAGCTGAACTCCAATCTTATGGCCACCTGATGCAAAGAACTGACTCATTGGAAAAGACTCTGATGCTGGGAAAGATTGAAGGCGGGAGGAGAAAGGGATGACAGAGGATGAGGTGGTTGGATGGCATCACCGATTCAATGAGTTTGAGTAAACTCTGGTAGTTGGTGATGGACAGGGAGGCCTGGGGTGCTGCAGTCCATGGGGTCACAAAGAGTTGGACATGACTGAGCAACTGAACTGACTGACTGACTTCATTTTAACCATTACAAAAATATCTCCTCTTTACTTTTTGTGGCCTTTTTTGGGAAGAAATTGTAAAGAATTCAGAGAAATAAACATACTCTAACCCATTCTTAGTGACTCATGATAATAATTATGAATGTGAACACTTTTCAATAAAGCCAATTAGTTTCTTCCATGAAAGACATTTCCCTAAGTGTATTTTGTGGAAATAGCTAACTGATGTTGCTGGTGAAGATGGTTGTATGGTTAAATATGTTGAGAAATGTAAGATATTTCAGGTTCTTAATATGCTTAGAACATTGTGAAATTCTGAAACAAAGGATAGACCTTGAAGTGGCTCTGAAACTTATTTGAGTAAACAACTCTTAAAAAAATATTTTAAAAGATTTCATTGGGAAACAGTATTCTAAATTGAAGAGTACTTTTTGAATTTTGTTTCTTTCTTTTAAAAGACGTTTTTCTTTCTTCCTGGACAGCAAAGCTGTTGGTTATGACTTCTTGCTTCCTACAATGTGCCTGGATCCAGAGGCTTTCCCCTCGATGGTCTGGAAAACTAGACCAAAGACTCCAAGTAAGAAATAAGTCTCTGTTATGAGTAAAAGGTGTGAGATCTAGTGCATGAATTCGTGACAATAATATGGTGTCTTGAAAGAACTTTGTTTGAGGTTGTTGAATAAGTAAACTTTGAGTAAGATAATACTGTTAGCAGCTAACTATACCTACTGGTCATTAAATGAGGTATAAAACTTTCCCTCAGACAAGGAAGGTTTGATTCAGTGATTGAGATATAGATATAGCACTGTATATCTGTATACAACTGACCCAGGCATTCATGGACATTTATTTCATTTAGACTTATGGGAAATCTAAACTTTCTTTTTCCATTCTAAACCTTGAAAGCTGTAACTCATTATCTTATCCTAACCCCCATTCCCACTCCAAGTCATGTCCATGTTTGAATTCTCCAACTCAGTGAGAAACTGTAAAATCAGAGGGTTTTCTTTCTTTGTGCTTGGGATCTCTCTCCTCTCTCATTGTACTCCACACTCACCCGTCTGGCATAAGGCTCTCACCTCTGCTCCTGAAGACAGATGCCAGTCTAGCCCATGGGTATTCTTCCCCTGGGGAAGGAAATGGCAACCCACCCCAGTATTCTTGCCTGGAGAATTCCATAGACAGAGGAGCCTGGTGGGCTACAGTCCACAGGGTCGTAAAGAGTTGGACATGACTGAGAAACTAACATTTTCACTCTCACTTTTATTCTTCCTTCTACTCATCCTCTTTTCTCCTCTCTGTTAAACCTGGAATAACTCCTGCTTCATCAAGATATCACATGCTCTGACCCAATAGCTTACCAATAACTAGTGAAACTTGACAGATATATTTGTTGGGAGAGGTTTTTCAACTTGTCTGTATGAATTGTAGGGACAAGGTGTTTCAAGATTAGAAAAAAAGGGATATATCTGGTTTGTTTGAATTATCATCTCTTTGATTATTCTATACCAATTATTCTATACCAATATCTCTGAGAGATAGCCATAGACCAGGAATATACTTTGGATTATAAATTTCAAAGCTATTAAAATTTTGGAAAAGTAGAATTGGGTATCATAAACTAATTATAAATCATTTAATTTCTCTGCTCCTGATGAAGTTAGGCTCTTGCCTTGGGAAGGTGAGAGGGCAGGTGAATGAGGAGGATAGGAATTGACTACTGTGATAGACTAGGATACAATATACTTACAAGTGGCCTACAATTTTATCAAGTACATTTTTTTTTTTTTGGCAGTCTATTCATCTTTTGAACAGAGTAACTATAATTATTGGATTTTCTATGTTTAAATATATTTTAAATTGTAAAATGTATAATTAGGTTGACTTTTTTAACTGGAAAGAATATTAGAAAAAAGAAACTATGATGTTAAAACAACAAACCTGCCACTTCAAAAATGGTCAAATATTGGCAAGTTCACATGGTTCAATTGGATAACATTTTTTATGGTCCATGCGCTTTCCCTTTTTCTCTCTCACTCTTTTATAATTTGACCTTACAGAAGATGAAGCTGTAAGGGGTCAATTACCCTAGCAGAGTGCTCTTTCCTCATGCTACATTGTCTTAAAGCGAAATGACTTACTAAACTTTAGCCAGTCATTTGAATATACTCATGAATTACAGCATTTATTCTAGGAAAATGAATAGTAAATGACAGAATAATCATATGAATATGTTTTAATTAACATCATTCCTTAATGCGCACCTTTTCATGTAACTCAAATAACATGCTCATAATACAACAGCAGAATAAGAAGAGAGTTGTGGGCAAAAAAAGTTACAGGAAAAGAAAGAGACAGCTCTTATATAATAAATTCTGGGCTTGGGGGAGGCTTGGGAAAGGTATATCTCTTGCTATTTTACATATCTTTTGCTACTTGCTACTGATTTAGATCAAACCCCAAACTGCCCTCACATTACAGAGGAGCTCATTCATTGATTTTATTCTTTTCTTTTACCTTGATTTTCCAGGTTGTATGCTTTCATTAAGATTTATAAATAAATTTGCTCCAGTGAGAATATATTCTAATAATCTTGAAGTGATAGATTACTCAATGTTATAAGTTCATTTTTATCCCAGTGTTCTTTAAGAGCTACAGTATCATTAAGAGATAAAAATTTAATTTTCTCTCTTCACATCTGATGTTGGCAATGATTCCAGTTTAGAATTAGTCATTTTTATTTCCTTTAGAAAATATAATTGGCCACTTGTGCTTTTTAAATAGTATGAATGAAACTATAAGCACAGCAATTTATTTGATGAAGGTCTATGTACATTTTTCTTTTACTGAAAATGGACTTTGATTTTATTGTACTAGATACAAATGAGTTCTACAGCAAAAATAAAATGTTACATCCTTGAGACTCCTCTGTGGGGAGAATAAACAACCCACTTTTAATTCTTTTTTACTTCTTGTGTTAAGAATTAATTTCTCTGTGCACTTTGCTGTTGCTGTATACTTCTCAGGGACTAGAAACACTTACTAAATCCTCATTTCCCCACATGTAACCATTCTAGAATTTCACAGCCAGGAGCATATTCTAAACCTGCAACTAGATATCACCTTACTTGGTATTTCCTTCTGTAGGCTATCTATATCTGTATCTCTCTATCTATAGAATATTTTAATATCCATTTAAGTATATTTCTTTTCTCAGTTTGGAGAGAAAAGTCTTCTGTCCCTCTCTGTCACAGCTGAAGGCAAAGTCTCCAAACTTGTTTCATGCTATGGGATACTTCTCTATCCAGCCTGGCATTCTAACAGATCAGAGATCTGAGATGAGCTGGCTTCATTTTTTACAGACTTTGACATTTGAAATAATTTGTTCAAAATTCAGTAGAGGAAAAGAATTAGCTATTTCCTTTGTTAAATGGCACCATATACTAACTGTTAGGTAGTTACACTGTGAGTTTATTCATAGCTGTTTTCCATGGAAATTGATAAAATTATTGAACAGTTGAATTTTTGAGTTAGGGCACCTCAGCTGTAGTATAAACCAGTTCATTTTATATATAATGAATGTGAGTTCTATAGAGATGATATAAAATGCCGAAGACTAAAGGGCTAGCTATGCAATTAAAAAATAGAGAACTTTGATAATTAAATGGTAAAGAAAGTATTTAGTTTTTTTGTATCTCTTTTGCTTCAATGTCTTAACTCAAAAGACCATCTACCAGTTTGGTCTTTTTTTTTGCATAACATAACACAGTTTTATATATAAATGTACATGTTGTATAATAACACAATATAGATACCAAGAGATGAACAGGTAGATACAAAAGTGTTCATATAACTCACTCTTATGTAATCTACTTCTGCCACTCAACAACATATCACTAACCTCTCTGTATACGTAAATAAAAATCTGGCTTGAATGATGGCTCTTAAAAATCTATACAGTGTTTCACTAAAGAAATGCCTTGTCATAAGCTGCTGCTGCTGCTAAGTCGCTTCAGTCGTGTCCGACTCTGTACGACCCCATAAACAGCAGCCCACCAGGCTTCCCCATCCCTGGGATTCTCCAGGCAAGAACATTGGAGTGGGTTGCCATTTCCTTCTCCAATGCATGAAAGTGAAAAGAGAAAGTGAAGTCGCTCAGTCATGTCCAACTCTTAGTGACCCCATGGACTGCAGCCTACTAGGCTCCTCCATCCATGGGATTTTCCAGACAAGAGCACTGGAGTGGGTGCCATTGCCTTCTCCGTGTCATAAGCTACTTAACCTTTTTCATATTAACTGGATAGTAAGGCTGTTTTCTGTTTTCTATTATTAAAAACAGCACTCTGATAGTCATTCCTGTAAAAGCATGTTTGAAAATCCATTGGTTGGTCTTCTGTCTGCATGAAATTGACATGGACCTTTTGGGTGGTATTTCTACTGTGACATTGGTTGGAGTAATTCATAGTCTTTTCAGATAATTATCATTTTTGAAAACTTAAGTTTTTATGATCTTGCTAGTTAGTTTAAAATATTTGTGAGAATAAGATTCCAAGACAATTTATCTATATAGAGTTTTTACTTTTCTGCAATTTTTTGACAGAGTTCAGCAAATAGAAGGTAGAGGATCACTTCTGAGCTGAGTTGAGGGGGGTCTTTCCATTTTGGTAACTATCTGAGCAGGGAAAATAGAGAGAAATAACCATGTATTTCAAGCTATTAAAACAGTAACAAGATTATTATTGAGAAATTAAATATGAATCAGTCCCTTCTCCCTCATCTAAAGTTACATCAATACCATATTTGGGTGCTTTATTCTTCTTACTTACACTTGATAACTATGCATAGATTCTTGTATATATCAATTCTTCTCACATTCCCAAAGTAACACCATTCATTTAAATATTTATGCAGAACCCCTGCCATGTGCCAGATACTGAGAATATAGGACTCTACCAGGCTGAGTTGGTTTCTGATCTGTCTCTCAATCCCAAAACAGTAAAGGCAAATAAGAAATGTAATAAAAACTTGTTTTCAATCATGTAACTCAAGTCACTTATTTGTTTCAGTATTGGCCTTGGAAAGCATTGCTTTGTATCTGTCTTACCTGAAGGATTTTATCACCAGGCTGTAGCAGATTGGATGCTGGTCCATCAGGTTGAACCCTAGTAACAAAGATACCCTATAAGTCAGAAGTAACAGAGGTTAGGATTCTATTTTCAAGACCTAGATCTACTTAAAAACTTTTTCATTTACATAGAAAACAGTGAAAACATTAAAATCAGTTAACACATATAAGGTTCAAAGATTATTATGGCATTTTAAGCAAGGCACATCTAAGTCAAGTTTAAGGAAAATGACATTTTTATTTGCATAAAAAGCTCATATTGTTTTTAAAATGCACTTATGATTTATAAGTTAAATTCATGGCATATTCTTAATTTCTTCCTTAAATAATTTCATATGTGGTACTAAATCATCTTCTGTCTAACTTCTGAAGTTGTCTAAAATTGTTTCTCATTGAAAATGTCTCCTGTTTGACAGGTTGTAATTTCAATATACACTTTAAAAACCTTACTAGAATTATGTATAATACTGGTTTATTTTAATGAATATTACTTCATATGTTACTGAGAATTTTAAAGTAAAATGAAGAAATTAAACATAAGAAAATTCCAACACAAATATTAAATACAAAGTTTGCATCTACATAGTTACAAAATTCCTAAATTGATTTAGTTTAAAGAAAGGTCAAATTACAGTGATAAGAGAACAGACTTTATGACTTCAAAACCTTTACACCATGAAATTTTTGCACCTTGTTTTATGTCCCCAGATATGTTCCAGTGTCTCTGGGCTTATGATCTACAGGAACTTGAATAGAATTTATCCCCTGCTGTTGTGTGAAAATTGTATAAATCTTAATTATGTTAAATTGGTTCATAGTGCTTTTCAAGCCTACTGTGTCCTTCTACTCTTGTGTCTATTCATTCTATTAATTTTTGAGAGTTTGATATTGAAACTCAAACTAAAAATCTTAATTTACTTTAAAAATTATTGTAATATACAGTAGAACTATATGCAATTTTGCTCTGTATTTTCCAAGTTTTCTATAAATGTTTTATCATATACTCATAATTCAAAAAATTAAAAAATTTAGACAGACTTTATTCAGTCAAGGTAAAAAATAATTTTATTTATCATGTGCAAAAAGCAAACATTTATTGCATTTTACCATATGTGAGGCCCTGATCACATGGACCACAGCCTTGTCTAACTCAATGAAACTATGAGCCATGTTGTGCAGGACGACCTAAAATGGACAGGTCATGGTGGAGAGTTCTGACAAAACATGGTCCACTGGAAAAGGGAATGGCAAACCACTTTAGTATTCTTGCCTGGAGAATCCCATGAACAGTATGAAAAGGCAAAAAGATAGGACACCGAAAGATGAACTCCCTAGGTCAGTAGGTGCCCAATTTGCTACTGAAGATCAGCAGAGAAATAACTCCAGAAAGAATGAAAAGATGGAGCCGAAGCAAAAACAACACCCAGCTGTGGATGTGACGGGTGATGGAAGTAAAGTCCGATGCTGTGAAGAGCAGTATTGCACAGGAACCTGAAATGTTAGGTCCATGAAGCAAGGCAAATTGGAAGTGGTCAAACAGGAGATAGCAAGACTGAACATGGACATTTTAGGAATCAGAGAACTAAAATGGACTGGAATGGGTGAATTTAACTCAGATGACCATTATATCTACTACTGTGGGCAAGAATACCTTAGAAGAAATGGAGTAGCCATCATAGTCAACAAAAGAGCCTGAAATGCAGTACCTGAATGCAGTCTCAAAAATGACAGATTGATCTCTGTTCATTTCCAAGGGAAACCATTCAATATCATGGTAATCCAAGTCTATGCCCCAGCTAGAATGCTGAAGAAACTGACATTGAATGGTTCTATGAAGACCTACAAGACCTTTTAGAACTAATACCCCCCAAAGATGCCCTTTTCATTATAGGGGACTGAAATCCAAAAGTAGGAAGTCAAGAAATACCTGGGTAAAAGGCAAATTTGGAGTACAAAATGAAGCAGATCAAAGGCTAACAGCGTTTTGTCAAGAGAACGCACTGGTCATAGCAAATGCTTCTTCCAACAACACAAGAAAAGACTCTACACATGGACATCACCAGATGGTCAATACAGAAACCAGACTGATTATATTCTTTGCAGCCAAAGATGGAGAAGCTCTATACAGTCAGCAAAAACAAGACCGGGAGCTGATTGTGGCAAACATATCATGAACTCCTTATTGCCAAATTAAGACTTAAATTGAAGAAAGTATGGAAAACCACTAGACCATTAAGGTATGACCTAAATCAAATCCCTTACAATTATACAGTGGAAGTGACAAATAGATTCAAGGGATTAGATCTTGTAGACAGAGTGACTGAAAAACTATGGACAGAGGTTCATGACATTGTACAGGAGGCAGTGATCAAGGCCATCCCCAAGAAAAAGAAATGTAAAAAGGTGAAATGGTGTCTGAGGAGGCCTTACAAATAGCTGAGACAAGAAAAGATGCAAAAGGCAAAGGAGAAAAGGAAAGATATACCTGTTTGAATGCAGAGATCCAAAGAACAGCAAGGAGAGATAAAAAAGTCGTCCTCAGTGATGAATGCAAAGAAATAGAGGAAAACGATATAACGGGAAAGACTACAGATCTCTTCAAGAAAATTAGAGATACCAAGGGAACATTTCATGCAAAGATGGGCACAAGAAAGGATAGAAATGGTAGGGACCTAACAGAAGCAGAAGATATTAAGAAAAGGTGGCAAGAATACACAGAAGAACTATACAAAAAAGATCTTCATGACCCAGATAACCATGATGGTGTGATCACTCACCTAGAGCCAGACATCCTGGAATGTGAAGTCAAGTGGGCCTTAGGAAGCATCACTATGAACAAAGATAGTGGAGGTGATGGAATTCCAGTTGGGCTATTTCAAATCCTAAAAGATAATGCTGTGAAAGTGCTTCACTCAACATGCCAGCAAATTTGGAAAACTCAGCATTGGCCACAGGACTGGAAAAGGTCAGTTTCATTCCAATCCCAAAGAAAGACAATGTCAAAGAATGTTCAAACTACTGCACAGCTGCACTCATCTCACATGCTAGCAAAGTAGCACTCAAAACTCTCCAAGCCAGGCTTCAACAGTATGTGAACTATGAACTTCCAGATGTTCAAGTTGGATTTAGAAAAGACAGAGGAACCAGAGATCAAATTGCCAACATTCGTTGCATCATTGAAAAAGAATGAGTGTTCCAGAAAAACATCTATTTCTGCTTTATTGACTATGCCAAAGTCTTTGAAAGTGTGGTTCACAACAAACTGTGGAAAATTCTTACAGAGATGGGAACACCAGACCTCTTGTCCTGCCTCCTGAGAAATCTGTATGCAGGTCAAGAAGCAACTGTTAGAACTGGACGTGGAACAACGGACTCGTTCCAAATCAGGAAAGAAGTACGTCAAGGGTGCATATTGTCACCCTGCTTATTTAACTTATATGCTGAGTACATCATGCAAAATGCCGGGCTGGATGAAGCACAAGCTGGAATCAAGATTGCCGAGATAAATATCAATAACCTCAGATATGCAGATGACAGCACCCTTATGGCAGAAAGTGAAGAACTAAAGAGCCTTTTGATGAAAGTGAAAGAGGAGAGTGAAAAAGCTGGCTTAAAATTCAACATTCAGAAAACTAATATGCATCTGGTCCCATCACTCCATAGCAAATAGATGGGGAAACAATGGAAACATGAGAGACTTTATTTTTGGGGGCTCCAAAATCACTGCAGATGGTGACTGTAGCCATGAAATTAAAAGATGCTTGCCCTTGGAAGGAAAGTTATGACCAACCTAGACATCATATTAAAAAGCAGAGACATTACTTCCCCATAAAGGTCTGTCTAGTCAAGGCTATGGTTTTTCTAATAATCATGTATGGATGTGAGAGTTGGACCATAAAGAAAGCTGAGCACTGAAGAACTGATGCTTTTGAACTGTGGTGCTGGAGAAGACTCTTGAGAATCCCCTGGACAGCAAGGAGATCCAACCAGTCCATACTAAAGGAAATCAGTCCTGAATATTCATTGGAAGGACTGATGCTGAAGCTAATACTCCAATACTTTGGCCACCTAATGTGAAGAACTGACTCACTAGAAAAAACCCTGATTCTGGAAAAGACTGCAGGTTGGAGGAGAAGGGAATGATAGAGTATGAGACGGTTGGATGGCATCACTGACTCAATGGGCGTGAGTTTGAGTAAGCTCCGGGAGTTGGTGATGGACAGGCAATACCGGGGTGCTGCAGTTCATTGGGGCACAAAGAGTTGGACACGACTGAGCGAATCAACTGAACTGAGGCCCGATTGCTGGTATTATAGAGATATGTGGAATATAATTTTTGGCTTCAATGAGCTCACTATATAGTAGAAAAAAAGTTAAGAAAACCAATGAGTATAAAGCAATGTGACAAGTGTTATGATAGAAGGATAATAGATTATTTAAAAAGCTGAATCCAGCTTATCCTTAGTGTGTCGGGGCTTCTAATTATGATAGAAACATAATAGATTATTTAAAATGTTGCATCCATATTAACCTTAATGTTTGGAGCTTTCAAGAAGAGGAGATAATTGGCAACTGATCATAAACGAAAATTAAAGGGTCCACACAGATAAGGAGAGGAAAGATATTCCACATAGAAGGGATAGCATATACAAAAGTGAGTGCCTTTTTTATTGAGGAAGCTGCAAGTAGTTCTATTATGACTGCAGTGGTTGTGGAAGGGTTCAAGTGGGTTGGGTTGGGAGTATGAGAGAAGAACCCACCATCCCCCAAATTAAGTAGGTGCCAGATCAAGACAGACCTTTAATGGACATTCTTATAGTTTGGGGAGCTACTGAAGTATTTGAAGCATTATGATAAAATTTTAATATTCCAAGAATCAGCATTTGTCCTAAGAATGGACAAACAAAACGTGTATATTCAGTGGAATATTATTCAACAATGGAAAGAAATGAAGTGCTGACATCAGTGAACTTGGAAACAATGCTAAGTGAAATAAGCCATTCACAAAAGACCACATATTGTATGATTCCATTTATATGAAATGTCAAGAAGAGGCAAATGCATAGAAATAGAAAGCAGATTAGTGTTTGCTGGGGGTTGGGAATCAGGGGGCTGAGGAGCAACTGTTAATGTGTACAGATTTTTTTAAAGGTAATAAAAGGATTCTCAAATTAGATAGTGGTGATGATTGCACAACTCTGTGACTATACTTATAAACCACTTGACTGTACATTTCGAAAGGGTGAATTTTACAGTATGTGAATTGTATATCAATATTCCTCTTATTATTTTTAAATTACTAAAAATAATTCCTATTAAAATAAGTATTAATAGAAGATAATATTATAATGGCTTTGCCTGTTATTCAGAAAATTATCTCTCTTGCTAATCTGTAGACTTAATGACTCACTTAAACCCATAACTTTTGTGTGTATGTATGTATGTATGTAAGTGGTTTAACAAGCAGACCCTAATTAAAATATTTCCAAGTATTTTACTTTAGCAATTCAGATCTTTATGAGACATTAAGCCTTTTGAATGATTTTTATTTTTCTGATTTTAACTCATTTTCTTCCCCATTCAAAGATGAAACTCTAGATAGGCATTACATTTTTAGAAAAGTGCATAAATTTACTCAGTAATTTGACTTCTAGAACTTAGGTTAAGGAAATAACTGGATAAGTATGCAACAAGGATTTACCAACATGTTCATTATGATATTATTTGTAATAATGAAAATTAGAAACCACACCAAAATATCTAACAATAGGAGATTGATTAAATAAATTATTGTAATCTATGTAATGCCAAAGCCTTTGACTGTGTGGATCACAATACACTGTGGAAAATTCTAAAAGAGATGGGCATACCAGATCACCTGACCTGCCTCTTGAGAAACCTGTATGCAGGTCAGGAAGCAACAGTTAGAACTGGACAGGGAACAACAGACTGGTTCCAAATAGGAAAAGGAGTATGTCAAGGCTGTATATTGTCACTCTGCTTATTTAACTTATATGCAGAGTACATCATGAGAAACGCTGGGCTGGAAGAAGCACAAGCTGGAATCAAGATTGCCGGGAGAAATATCAATAACCTCAGATATGCAGATGACACCACCCTTATGGTGGAAAGTGAAGAGGAACTAAAAAGCCTCTTGATGAAAGTGAAAGAGGAGAGTGAAAAAGTTGGCTTAAAGCTCAACATTCAGAAAACTAAGATCATGGCATCTGGTCCCATCACTTCATGGGAAATAGATGGGGAAAGAGTGGAAGCAGTGTCAGAGTTTATTTTTTGGGGGGCTCCAAAATCACTGCAGATGGTGATTGCAGCCATGATATTAAAAAACGCTTACTCCTTGGAAGGAACATTATGACCAACCTAGATAGCTTATTAAAAAGCAGAGACATTACTTTGCCAACAAAGGTCCATCTGGTCAAGGCTATGGTTTTTCCAGTAGTCATGTATGGATGTGAGAGTTGGACTGTGAAGAAAGCTGAGTATCAAAAAATTGATGCTTTTGAATTGTGGTGTTGGAGAGGACTCTTGAGAGTCCCTTGGACTGCAAGGAGATCCATCCAGTCCATCCTAAAGGAGATCAGTCCTGGGTGTTCATTGGAAGGAATCATGTTGAAGCTGAAACTCCAATACTTTGGCCACCTGATGCAAAGAGCTGACTCACTGGAAAAGACCCTGATGCTGGGAAAGATTGAGGGCGGGAGGAGAAGGGGATGACAGAGGATGAGATGGCTGGATGGTATCGCCTACTCGATGGGCATGAGTTTGAGTAAGCTCCAGGAGTTGGTGATGGACAGAGAGGCTTGGCATGCTGCGAGTCATGGGGTCGCAAAGAGTTGGACACGACTGAGCATCTGAACTGAACTGAAGTCTATATAATAGAGGACTTCCCTGGTGGTTCAGATGATATATACTCCTAAACTTGGCAGTGGTTGTACTGGGTAATAAGACATCATATATATGTGTAAATATGTGTGTGTATACATATACATACATATATGCATATGTATATATGATGTTACATTACTAGTACAATCACTGTTAATGTTTAGGGGTATACCCTTACATATATATATGTGTGTGTGTGTATATTTTTGCTTATCTGCACTTTCTAATTTTCTTATTTTTCTACAATAATTAGACAGTACTTATAAACAATATAAGGTACTACTATTTTGAGAAAATAGTAATAAAAACTTAAAAAACTTTAAAAAAGTTTATGGTGTCACAATTCAGTTTTGTGTCCAAACAGCTAGTTGCTTTGGTCAGTTCAGTTGTACAAATGCTCAATTCACAAGGAAAAAGAAAACAGGTTGTTTGAAAGGGACAGTTAGATAAAACATAACGACTAATCCGCTAGACCAGTGAATGGCACTGGTTGTGAAAACAAATATAATCCTTACAGTCCTTTTCATACTGAGCACATAACTCTCATACTCCGTCAATCCAGGAGACTGTTTGAGTACTCAGTTCCCTTGGTGGTCCCCTCTTTTTGCTATTGAGTTCACTGTACAACAGACAAAATGACATTATTGCCCAAAATAAGGCACTTCATCTCTGGATGCTGAAGGTGAAGCTGTTTTTACTATTATATTTTGTCCCAGCAGTCAAAGTCTGTGCTCCCTAGTTAATTTTGATTGCCTTTTTCCAGCTCAATGTACAGGAACGGTTTTAATAATGTTTGTGTGAATCCAGACCATAGGAGTGAAATCGTGACCATCATATCTGCAATGCTGGGAGGAACCAGCAACACCCCACAACCGGACTGCCAGAAGAAGACAAATGTCATGTCTGAGGCAAGTTTAATTTCATTTATCACAAAGCTCTGCAGAACTCAGTCACTGTTCTGAAGACTTGCTTTGAAGCTTACTCTTATGGTGGCCTGAGTACTCCTAAGTATTTATTGCTGTTTTCTAAAGCTCTAATAGTTCTTTTCAATCAATAATTTTTTTTTTTTTTACCAACTATGAAATTGCTACAGTTTCCTTTCTTCTGTATATACATATATCCTATCAGCCTGCATATTGCCTCATTAGTCAAAACAGATTGCAATGAGTGTCATGTTTGATAATGGTGTGTAGCATTCATTATTTTTGGAGGTGGAATGTTTCCCCAAAGACTGCTTGGAAAGGCCAGTGCCCTGATTTTCCACTGTATTTATGTATATAAATGCTGTCATATGAAAGAGACCAAATAATTCTGAGCTCATTTTATGGTCTCTGTTATGATGAATATAGATGAGATATACGAAAACTCTGACACTGTTTTGAAAACGTTCTTTGTAGCAGTGTGTCACCCTTTCAACAAATTCATTATATTCTGAGATTTCAAAGAATACTTTGACACTGACAGATATCAGTTAGGAATCACCAAACTATCTGTATTCTTAAAATTAGAGCATAACTTCCCACTGATTGGTAAAGGGCCATCTCCTAAATTCCAAGTTCAATAAGCCATCTTGTATGTATCAAAGATCCAAATCATGGCCTACGACCAATTTTATAATTCTTTGGGCAAGATCTAAAAATATTCATTTCTTGTAACACTTAGCAGAGTGCTAAATGTGGATCAGACTATCATGCAATACATTCAAACTAGTGAAACAACCTATATACCTAAGGCTATAGCAAGTCCATTTTGCCCAAATAAAGAAAATATCTCAGTAACTGTTTTTCAATGGGTAGTGTGTATTAGGTTTTTTGCTGCTACTATAATAAGTTATTACAAACTTAGTGGCTTAAAATATCACAAATTAATTATGTGACAGTTCTTTAGGTTAGACATTTAACTCAGTTCTCAATGGGCTGCAACAAAGGTGTTGGCCTGCAGGTGTGTGTGTTCAGTTGTGTCCAACTCTTTGCGACCCATAGCTGGCCAGGCTCCTCTGTCCATGTAATTCTCCAGGCAAGAATACTGAAGTGGGTAGCCATTCCTTTCTCCAGAGGATTTTCCCGAGCTAGGAATTGAACTCGGGTCTCCTGCATTGCAGGCAAATTCTTTACTCTCTGGGCCACCAAGGAAGCCTGTAATAGTGGTTTATACCTCATAGTTATTAGATTAAGTGAGTGAATACATATAAAATACTTAGAGCAGTGAATGGCATTCAGTATGGGGTCAATAAATGTTGTTATAATTATTGAAAATTTGAAGACTGAGCTACAATCCAGTGTCTTTTTATCCAGCAAAGCCCACTTTAAGAGACTTCTGAGTCTCCCAACTGTACTAGATTTACTGACAGGAAATTCTTCTTTACTCTTAGTCTTGGAGTGTACTGAAAGACCAACATTTGTTATCTTTCCCTTGAATTCCCAGCTGATAAGAGGGAATATAACAACATTCATTGACCCCATACTGAGTGCCATCTTTATTTAGGGAAGGGGATGGCAAGAGGGCTAAGGTCTTTCCTTTATCATCTGTGGTTTCCTAGTGGTGGTTCTCAGTGTTAACGGCTCCAACTATTGTTTTACTCTTAATAGTGGACATGGGTCCCAACAAGAGGGTTTTCTGATGGTCCTTAAGAACGTTTAGAGGTTATTTCCTTTGGTCGCTCCAAGTCAGTAGAGCATCGGATCTGCAAAAATGGCAGAGTCTAGTTATTGGCTAATGGCTTATCTGAGTGTGTTTTTCTAATTTGCACCTCATGTTCAGCTCATGTTCTTTAGTGGCTCAGCAGCACAGTGGTTTTCCCTCAGCACCACCTCTAGAGAGCATCTTGCAGGGGAGCAACAGTATTTCAGTCTTTTCCAAATAAGTCTTTTCTCCTATCAAACACCAATATCCAAGTGTGCTTGAGACACACACAGATCCAATGGACTCAGGGATCACAGAGGAATCCCCGCAGTTTTGAACCAAAGCGAATCTAGAGAGCGCTGGCCATGTGCTGCAAATAGGCAAGACCTGTTGCCATTTCATATTTCTACCCCAGTTTTTTTTTTTTTCTACCCCAGTTTTTGAACCAATTTTCATATAAGTTTATAAATGGTTTTTCCAAAAGTACCCATAATGGGCTTTTCGAAAGTTTTGCTTTTCACAAGCAATTTTGAAAAAAGATGGGTATGGAAGGTTTTTCAAGTGTTAAGATCTGACCTTGTCTTATTGGTTACCTAGCCTGCACTCCACTGGACATAAACCTTGAAGGACTCAGGAAGTGAGTCTACAAGGCAAACACTTAACATTCTAACTTTAGAGGAGAAAGGAACTTTATATGACTGTTTAATGATGAAGGTGAATGACTGTGACAGTCTCAGCTATTGTAAATGTAGACACCAAAATAGAACTTGTCTTAAGGGAACTGCAACATCAGTTTGTGAAATATACTTTTCTTTAAAATTCTGAAAAAACTTGGCTCTAGCTGACGCTAAGAAATTGGTTTCTAGGAAGGCCATACATCAGATAAAAATTGCATACTATTGCAATGATAATTTAGAACATATTGTTATACATTATAAAATATGATATTTTATGCTTTTATATGACTATGAAAGTTCAGAGTGTTTCTGGAGGAAAAAATTGACTCATAGAAATAGTAAACACAGCCACTGATTCAATACCTTGTAAGGGGTAACTTTTTGGGGGGTCAAATATTGGCAAATTTTTTTTTCATAAATTGGGCAATATTAATATTAAGCTATGATGTGGCTCAAAGGAATAGCATTACAAATGCACAGTAGACTGTGTTTACTTAATCCCTGTGATTATTAGACCACTTGACATATCAAGAATAAAGGTGTTATCAATAGTTTTACTCTATGAGTCAAAAGTATGAAAACAAAATATTGTAAGGTTAATTGCTAAGAGTCAAACCTTGAGCTCTGAACAGTTTCCTAGCTTAACAACTGAAGACTTTATATGCAGCAAGAGAAGAGATTTATCCAGTGACCATTAGAAACTAAAGAGGGGAGAGAAAGAGAAGAGAGGGAAGCAAAGTAAAGAAAAAGAGAAAAAAAAGGGCATTGGCAGCTGAATATGATGTTTCAGTGTATGACTGAACTTTAACTGACAAAACAATGAATATAAAATCCATAAAAAATGAACAGAAAGAAGAATTGCTTTAGAAACCTAAAATAATTGAGCCTCAAAAGACAGAGATTACAAATTATACAACTAACCAAAGTCCTCTAAAAACGTCACAAAAATCTTATCCAAAGATTTTAAAGGAATTCAAAACTCTCTTTCATAAACTTTTAAATAAAGAAATACTAAAATAAAAATCACATATTTATTAATAATCCATTGGCGCAACAGGAGACTATTAAAACCCATAGAAACTGGTTATGTGATTACAGATATCTTAGTAACAATATAATGGAGCAATCCTAACAGAAAAAATACGTTTGCATCATTCTTTTATGTCACTGTAAAGATTTATTTAGTAACCAAAAAGAAAAATGTATATAGATATACAGTTTTCAAGATAGTGCCCTTATGACTTGATGAAAGCAACCCAAAAGGAAGCAGTTTATTTCCTTTTATCTGCGATTTCTGTTAGAAATTACAAATTGGCTACTAAAAAATTGAATTCTTTTTATAGTTTGATTATCATGCAATATTCTCTTTTGGGGAATCTGAATATAAGAGTTAAAAATATGTTTGGCTTTGCCTACTTTACATAGGCATATCTTGTTTTACTGTGCTTCACTTTACTGCACTTTGCAGATACTGTATTTTTTTTTTTTTTTTTTTTTTTTTTTTTTACAAATTGAAGGTTTGTGGCAACTTTCTGTCAAGCAAGTTGGTGCCATTTTTCCAACAGCATCTGCTCACTTCAATGTTTCTGTGTCACATTTTGGTAAGTCTCGCAATATTATTATTCTGTTCGTGGTCTGTGATCAGTGATCATTGATGCTACTCACTGAAGACTTAGATAACAGCATTTTTAACAATATTTTTAAATTTTTTGATTGAAGTACAGTTGATTTACAATGCTATGTTAATTACTGCCATACAGCAAAGTGATTCAGTTTATATATACTCTTTTTTAGAGAAGCGAAAAGCAAAGGAAAAAAGGAAAGATATACCCATTTGAATGCAGAGTTCCAAAGAATAGCAAGGAGAGATAAGAAAGCCTTCCTCAGTGATCAATGCAAAGAAATAGTGGAAAACAATAGAATGGGAAAGACTAGAGATCTTTTCAAGAAAATTAGAGGTACCAAGGGAACATTTCATGCAAAGATGGGCTCAATAAAGGACAGAAATGGTATGGACATAATAGTAGAAGATATTAAGAAGAGGTGGCAAGAATACACAGAAGAACTATACAAAAATGATCTTCACGACCCAGATAATCATGAAGGTGTGATCACTCACACTCACCTAGAGCCGGATATCCTGGAATGTGAAGCCAGGTGGGCCTTAGGAAGCATCACTACGAACAAAGATAGTGGAAGCGATGGAATTCCAGTTGAGCTATTTCAAATTCTAAAAGATGATGTATGTATATTATCAAGGGTGAAACAGATCACCAACCCAGGTTGGATGCATGAGACAAGTGCTTGGGGCTGGTGCACTGGGAAGACCCAGAGGGATGGGGTGGGGAGGGAGGTGGGAGGGGGGATCAGGATGGGGAATACATGTAAATCCACGGCTGATTCATGTCAATATATGACAAAAACCACTACAATATTGTAAAGTAATTAGCCTCCAACTAATAAAAATAAAAGGAAAAAAATAATTTAAAAAATAAAATTAAAATAAATAGAAGATGATGTTGTGAAAGTACTGCACTCAATATGTCAACAAATTTGGAAAACTTAGCAGTGGCCACAGGACTGGGAAAGGTCAGTTTTCATTCCAATCCCAAAGAAAGGTAATGCCAAAGAATGTTCAAACTGCTACACAATTGCTAGTAAAGTAATGCTCAAAATTCTCCAAGCCAGGCTTCAGCAATATGTGAACCGTGAACTTCCAGATGTTCAAGCTGGTTTTAGGAAAGGCAGAGGAACCGGAGATCAAATTGCCAACATCCTCTGGACCATTGAAAAGTAAGAGAGTTCCAGAAAAACACCGATTTCTGCTTTATTGACTATGCCAAAGCCTTTGACTGTGTGGATCACAATAAACTGTGGAAAATTCTTCAAGAGATGGGAATAACAGACCACCTGACCCACCTCTTGAGAAACCTGTATGCAGGTCAGGAAGCAACAGTTAGAACTGGACATGGACCAACAGACTGGTTCCAAATAGGAAAAGGAGTATGTCAAGGCTGTATATTGTCGCCCTGCTTATTTAACTTAAATGCAGAGTACATCATGAGAAACACTGGGCTGGAAGAAGCACAAGCTGGAATCAAGATTGCCGGGAGAAATATCAATAACCTCAGATATGCAGATGACACCACCTTTATGGCAGAAAGTGAAGAACTAAAGAGCCTCTTGATGAAAGTAAAAGAAGAGAGTGAAATAGTTGGCTTAAAGCTCAACATTAAGAAAACTAAGACCATGGCATCTGGTCCCATCACTTCATGGCAAATAGATGGGGAAACAGTGGAAACAGTGGCTGACTTTATTTTTCTGGGCTCCAAAATCACTGCAGATGATGACTGCAGCCATGAAATTGAGACGCTTGCTCCTTAAAAGGAAAGTTATGACCAACATAGACAGCATATTAAAAAGCAGAGACATTACTTTGCCAGCAAAGGTCCATCTCATCAAGGCTATGGTTTTTCCAGCAGTCATGTATGGATGTGAGAGTTGGACTATAAAGAAAGCTCTGAGCTGAAGAATTGATGCTTTGAACTGTGGTATTGGAGAAGACTCTTGTGAGTCCCTTGGACTGCAAAGAAATCCAACTAGTCCATCCCAAAGGAGATTAGTTTTGGGTGTTCATTGGAGGGACTAATGTTGAAGCTGAAACTCCAATACTTTGGCCATAAGATGTGGAGAGCTGACTCATTTGAAAAGATCCTGATGCTCAGAAAGATTGAGGGCAGGAGGAGAAGAGGACGACAGAGGATGAGATGGTTGGATGGCATCACCGACACAATCGACATGGGTTTGGGTGGACTCTGGGAGTTGATGATTGACAGGGAGGCCTGGCTGCGGTTCATGGGGTTTCAAAGAGTTGGACATGACTGAGTGACTGAACTGAACTAACCTGCTTTTTAAAAAATATGCTTTTCCATTATGATTTATCATGAGATATTGAATATAGTTCCCTGTGCTATACAGTAGGACCTTGTTTATCCATTCTATACATAAAAGCTTGCATCTGCTAACTCCAACCTCCTACTCCATCTCTTCACTCACTTTAAAAAAAGGCAATAAAGTATTTTTACTATCTGAGCCACCAGGGAAGCCCCTGGCTATAAAGTATTTTTGAATTAAGGCATCTATATTATTTTAGACATAATGCTTTTGCACACTTAATAGGATACATTATAGTGTAAATGTAACTTTTAAAGGTTATTGAGAAACCAAAAATTCTGTGGGGCTTGCTTCATTGTAATATTCATTTTATTGCAGTGGTCTGGAACCAAACTAATATCGCAGAGGTATTCCTATAGGAATTATAATTTTTTAAAAATTGATTGCTACAGTATTCCAATTGTTACCTAAAAATTAAAAATCTCTGGGATTCTCTCTATTGTGACATAAACTATCTTTTTATTTCTGTTTATTTCTTGGTAAAATTCTTAAGCTTAAAAAAAGAATCTTCTTTCATTTGATTTTCATATTTTCTTTTAAGAGATCACACTCCTTTACATACTGTCTCTCCAGATTTCTTGCCTATTTGGGAAAAACAGGTGAAATATTTTCCATTTCTTTTATTTTATGAGTTCTTTAAACTTTAAAGCCTGTATTTAATATGAGACCTTAACTTGTGGTGAATAGTTGGGTTGGTAAGTTTCATACAGTTTACTTATTCTGTCAGCGCTCCTACTGGCTTTTCTTCTCAGCTTTATATATAGCATAAAATAGTAGATGCCATTAAAACCAAGAGTGAGTAACTGTAGATGGCTATGGATTCTCCTTCCTAGTTATTCCTAAAATAGTATCAGTAATCAGCTTTTTGATTATCATCCCTGCAAGCTTCCCCAAAGCCCCTTCAATTGTCAAATTTTTTGACACTATACCATTTCAAAATAATGGACTGAGAAGTGAAAAATTCAGTGAAGTCTTTTTTGTCACTTATGCTAAAATAAGGTTTCTAAAGTGAAAAATTGTTCTTGTGTGAGCTACATTCAGTCAAACTATGATTCTTTTAGATAAAATATGGCTCTATGTAGAGTAGACCATGCTGGAGTATTGTTTAGAGCCGGCAGTGAAATCAGGAGGTCAAAAGGCCAGTGACAAGTGTCTTGAGGGCTCTACAGTCATGTACTTCTGATACATTGACTGACAAAGCGTCTCTTAGCCATGGCTGTGCATTGGCAGTGTGAGGCAGAGAGAAAAGGAAGTTTCTTTTTTTAAAAAATTACTTTTTAGTCTCTATATTTCTATATTATTTAATTTTTATAGTGACAATGTTTTCATTTATTACCTGTCTAATTTTTCTGAGGTTTAAGTTAAAAGAGACTGCAGTTGTACACATCTGAGACTGAGACTGTATTATGATTGTATTTATTATTTTTTATGGAAAGAAAACACCAGTTTTAGTAATTATAAAATATGTACAAAACTTCAACATTCCCGAAAGATACAACTCAAGTCACAACTGAATTATAAATGTAATTGGATACTTTAATATAAAGGAAAAGACTGACTGGGCAGTGCTTGCTCAGTTGTGCCTGACTCTGCAACCCCATGGACTGTAGCCTGCCAGGCTCCTCTGTCCATGGAATTTTCCAGGCAAAAATACTGGAGTGGGTTACCATTTCCTTCTCCAGGAAAAGCTTAGTTGGTTTGCAAAAAGTATGTAAACCATAAAAGATAAAAAGCATTTAAAAATATACAACAAATTCTTAAGAGCCTTTTTATTTCAAGTTATCCTGGTAATAAAGATCATGTAAAAATAACAAATGTGTGAAGTGTGAAGATTGTAAGTAATATGTGTTTACTTTTTAAAAATTCAAAGGTTAAACCTACTGGTTAAAATTTTGTTGTACATTTTTAAGTGAATTACGATTTAAAAGGATGACTATGTTGTCCAGAGTAAAAGCACCGAGAATGCCCTAGTTCACAATCAGTAGAAGATACCTAAGTGAAAGTGGTTCTCAATTGTCTGTCTCTTTGGCGACCCTCACGTTGTGGCTCAGAGACAGACACCGTCAGAGAACTGAAGCTGCTCCCAGCTGGTGTGTGCAAGTCATACAAAACCCAGCATACTATAGGGTCTTCTTGCAGTTTAGGAATAAGCAATTCTTGTACCTCAGTGGAGGTATCCTACTAAATTAGTCATTCAGAGTCGAGGTAGAAACCATTTTTTTTAAAGTGGAGGACAGGATGAATATGTGATTTTTCTCTCAATAAACAAATAAATCTTGGTATAGCTCAATAAACAAAGAGAAACACAAATTTAAGATATGATTCTTCTTTAATCATTTTAATGTATAGTCCAACACTTCCCATTTTCTTTTAATAAATATCCTCGGAGTTTAAATGATAGTGCCTTGTTATTGGAATTTGTATGGTGATGGGGTTTGACCCAGTAGGTTTCAAATATGGGAAATAATTTCTCTCCTTTACATTTAAAAACTAAGACCATATATAGCTATGCTAATTATAAAGATGATAGACAATTAAATAAAATTTTACTTGTAATTTTGTACCTCTTGCAGTAATCCTAAACTGTTATTACATGCTCACTGCTTAATGTAACTGGATTTATTAACAATTTATATATTTTGGGGGCTTCTCTGGTAGTGCAGTGTAAAGAATCCACCTTTCAATGGAAGGGACACTGGTTCGATTCCTGGTCTGGGAAGATCCCATATGCTGCAGAGCAACTAAGCCTGTGAGATGCAACCGCTGAAGTCCACACGCCGAGAGCCTGTGCGCTGCCAGAAGAGAAGCTACGGCGATGAGGATCCCGAGCACTGCATCTAGAGAGGAGCCCCCGCTTGCAGCTACCAGAGAAAGGCCCATGTGCAGTAATGAAGACCCACCACAGCCAAAAAACAAAAGCAATAACCCCTCTAAACCCCCTAATATATATTTTTGAAAATATACATATATATATATATATATATATATATATATATATACATTTTTAAATAACACAATTTTAAAATTCTGATCTAGTAGTCCAACTTTCCAGCAGAGTTCTGGGACCTTCAGGTTAACTTGGTGTCTGGAAATCTATTCTCTTTTTGTATTTTCTCTATTCTCTTTATGGCTTTCCTTCAACTCATTCAAAAGATCTTAAGGAAAACTTAAGTTGGAACTTACAGAACTTAAGAATCAACTCTTTGTGTTCTCATGATTTTCTTTACACATCCCAAAGAGAAAAATGACACAATAAAAGTGTTTTGCAGTTACTTGGGTTTTCTTTTTAATTGTTTTAGATTTCTCTGATCATATCTATTGCTACCTGATTTTTTTTTCCCACCTTAGTGTGCTCATGCCAAATTTCCCTGCTCCTTGTGATCAATATTATTTTGTGAACCACTTTCTTCAGCTATCAAAAAACAGAGACTTGGCTCAATTAGTGATTACTATCTCTTAGAGAGGCTCAGACTATATTTGTGGGATATAGCAGTTTTTTTTTTTTTTTTAAGAAAAAGATTAATCAGAAAAATTACAAAGATTTAAAAGCAGATTTAATGGATCTTGTTGAAAAAATACAACACAGCAAATTTCAGGATCCATACTGAAGTATCAGTTGCTTTGGCAATCCCTCTCAGATGCCATGGTTGAAAGCACTCAGGCTCTAGGGAAGTAATTCTCATAGATTAAAGCATATCAGAATTATGGGCACTGAAGTGCTTTCAGTTTGAAAGATGAAAAACACCCATTATTCTCATAATAGTATAATGGACACGTTTGGGGACCTGCCCAGATTCCCTTGATCAGGTTGGTGCTCTCACTCTGCAGGTGCTGCTGACAGCTCACATCTAACACTTCTTTTGAATATTACCCTCAGCCTGGAGCTTCCTTACTGAGAAATGCTGGGTAGGTCATGCTCCTTCCCACGTAGTCAATGACTGAGGATGCTGTTTAGTCACTAATTTGTGTTTGGCTCTTTTGCGACCCCATGGACAGTAGCCTGCCAGGCTCCTCTGTCCATAGGATTTCCCAGGCAAGAATACTGGAGTGGGTTGCCATTTCCTCCTCCAGGGGATCTTCCTGACCCAGGGATCAAACTCAGGCCTCCTGCATTGCAGGCAGATTCTTTACTGTCTGAGACACCAGAGAAGCCTTGGAGCCTTCTTAAAAGACCTATATAGGTGATCATACTTGTAGAATCCCATTAAAAGGAGATTGCAAAGATTGCATTTCTATTAATATTTCTGAATAGATTTAGGGTCTTTTCAACATATAAGACAAAGAACAAAACAGGCAAAAATACATTTTTATTTTAAAAAATCCTGGCTTTTAATGTCCTTAAACAACCAAATGGTATTCTAAACCTCAAACTGCAATGTGACTAAGATGCGGATGGAATAACCAAGTAGTACAATAATTTATGCTTGTTATTTGTTTTTAAAAATTCAGCTTAATATAAAAATTATACATATTTATATTTTATCTATTTCTTGCTCCTGAATGTTATTTTCACATAATTAATAGGTTCTCCACATTACTTTGCATTACATAATCCCTCAAAGTAGAATTAAGGATGGAACAGACATATGTTACATTATAAAATTAATTTAGAAATATATAAAATAAATCATCTTTAGGAATTATTTAAAAATTAAGGAAATATTGCATGTAGTTTAATATTTATGTAGTAAATATAAATCATTTGCTGTGTGGAGTTCTAGATAAATGTGTTTGCTATTCTTGATTTTTATATCCATGGAGAATACATGACAGTAAATAAGTTTATGATATGTACTTTTTTCATAAATTGAGAACAGATCTTTGCAACTTTTTGTTTGTGATCCACCAGTGTCATGAGACTGAACAAACCTGCAAAATTTTTCTTGTGTGTTTTCGAACTTGCTACTGCCAAGCAGGCCTCTGAGTATTATTATCCCCAGTAAAGGTATCAAAGAAATGCTTTGGATCCGCACAACTAACTTTTTTCTCTTCTTAATATTAATCATATAAAAAACTCTTATGTGATGCAATGCCCATCTCCATACAATTTTTTTTTCCCCCCCTAGGGGTGGAAGGTGGTGTGTAAATAGGAGGGACCAACATCTGGTTGCAGGCTGTTTGGCATCTGGAATTGATCTTTTAAAAGTTATGTACAATTAAGCACAGTAATTTATTCTGAAATTCCAGAACATTTAGAGTTTATTGGTGATTATAGGATCTTACAGTTGACATGCCTCTAATATTCTTCTTTGGCTTGGGATTTTTACCTAAACCATGGGCAAATTAAGGCATTTAAGAAAGAACATGAATTGTTTCTTCCATCACTTCTGTCTACATGCAGATTGTCCAAATTCATGGAAATATAAGTAAGATCTCTGGCATCTGCTGAGCATGAGTGTTTATGATAAAACTGTGGAGAATAAGTGATTCTTTGGTCTCAGTATCCTGGTATGTGTATTTCCTGCTATCATGAAATTTGAGAATATGCATAATGTAGCTTCCATTTGATCCTGTTTCTAGGTAATTGTTCATGGGATTATTCAGTGCTAGACTTTTAGAGCATATAGAGAAAGGGGCTGTGATCTCCTTTAATATCTTTAAAATCCAGAAGCTTCTTAGTCCATCCTTCTCAAATGAAGCAAGGAGGGATATCAGTCCTTGAATGAGGAGCTATGTGAATGCAATATTAAAAATTTATTTATTTTCAGAGTCTTGGGATGCCTTATGAAGTCACACAACAACATGATATCAATCATCTATTAATTCAATCTCTTCCCAACAACATCTCATGGAAACTGTATTGGTATCTTAAATTTTGCAATCATGAATCATTATTTTATGAACATTTAAACAGGAAAAGATTATTGTGGTTTGTTCCTTGGCACAATCTCCACTGTATAATACCTTAGTCCAAAAGTTATACAAATGCTTAGCAATCCAATGTGTACTGTATGCTTCTAATTATCTAAGTTCAATAGAGAAAATATGCTGACTTTCGAGGATTTGTTGAAGCAAATATCTAGGTTATAACTAATTAGAGTGCTCTGTAACACCTTCAATATTAGATTATTATATTAGTCTCAACTCTACAGGGTATAAAAATGTCATGTGGCTCTTCTGCTGAGTGGTATTTGCAGATAGACGTGTGTATCACAGGGCTTATTAAGAGAAAAGGACTCGGAATCAGATCAATCTGGGTTCCAATCTTGTCTGCCACAGATCAGCTAAATGACCCTGGGCAACTTAATTAAACCCTCTGGGCCATTCCACAAAATAAGGAATAATAATATTCAACTAACATAAGTTGTTATGAAGATCAGATCAGTTCATGTATTTAAAGAGCCAAATATAGTGACTAACACATTACGGATACTCAGTAAAAGTCTATATACTTTTATTATTATTATTATCAGATTTGTTACATCAAAATCTTCTATCTCTCTGGAGTATCTTGCCATCTTGATAGCAATGTCCCTCTATAATAATAAATCAGGTAATGGCTCCATCCACTTCACTGGGAGGGCAAAAGCAAGCCTTACATAAGGTCATTTTTATCTGGTTTTCTACAGTTTTCTCTTTTCAAGTATGTAAAAGCAGCTTTCACCTGGCAGTGAACCTAAAAAAATGAACTCCACGTTGAGTGAGTTGGGTTGTTCAACTGTGAGTAGTTGTTCTGTTCACCACTGTTCTGACAACGATATGAACTGTAGGACTAATCATGCTCCATACATTTAATCCAAGGAGACCATAGTTGATTCAGACTACCTTGAGGTCTTTGAGAGGAATTACATTTGCAAGACCACATGTTGTTCTCAGCTCTCAAAGTCTGGTGCAATACAGTCTTCATATCTGGCTTGATCCTCAATTCTCTCTAAAGCCTCAGTTAACTTCTGAGCTGTAGCAAGAATTTTTCTGCAATATCTAAATTGGAACAGAATCTAAATGGGAACTTCTGAACAACATGGGAACAGACTGAACAACACAACTCACTTTTGCCCCAACTCCATCCTCTCAGCCCTTTGGGATGACTATTTCACGCTTTTCCTACCTGGCTGTTTACCATGTAATCAGTTTGGATGCTATTTCACTTTGGTCATTGGCATTTGGCTGAAACAGTGGTTCCTAGCAATTGTAACAAAGAGAATGGAACAATTCCATTGGCTGCTTTAGTATAGAAAGTCTTCAATGACTCTAAGACTTTCAGATATCTTGGATACTTAGAATTTTGAATGACATTATAAAACACTTAGGTATTCATAAATGGTAAAATTATACAGTGTGCTTGAAAGACCATTTTAAATCCATGACCTGTTTATTAAAAGGGTTGTTTTTCATTTGCTAAGTTGTGTCCAACTCTTTGTGACTGCATAGACTGTAGCCCACCAAGCTTCTCTGTCCATGGACTCTTCCAGGCAAGAATACTGGAGTGGGTTGCCATTTCCTTCTCCAGAGGATCTTTCCAACCCAGGGATCAAACCCACATCTCTTATGTCTCCTGCATTGGCAAGTGTCTTCTTTATCCCTGAGACACTAGGGAAGCTCTTATTGGAAGAGGGTATATATTATATTAAAGCTTAAGCTTTTTCCTAACTTTACTGGAACTCCTTGTAAAGACAGCATCAACCTCTGATCCAGTTACTATCGGCTGAATTAAAACATCAGTTGAATTTGGTTCTCCTCATCTCTCCTCACAGCAGCAAATTAGCCAATTTATGATAAAACTTGTTCCTCAGCCTTGGAGAGAAGAGTATTTCATTTTGTTTGTGCCACATGGCTTGTGGGATCTTATTTCCCTGCCCAGAAATTGAACCCAGGGCCACAGCAGTGAAAGTGCCAAGTCCTAACAACTGGAACTCCAGGAAACTCTCAAGAAGAGTATTTTTAAGCTTGATTTTCATTTTCTTGCTGTTTGATACTTTTAGGTTTTAGGCACTGGGTTGTACACTAAATTTTATGCTACCACTACAGAAATGGAGCACGGGGGACAAAGAAATGCAACTGAATTTCTTTGAGATTAATCCCTTTCCTTGTGAGAGGATTAAACTCTTATAGAAATTGTCCAGAGCTAGTGTCTTTAGATCTTCTCAACACTTTTTACTGAGTATTTACCGTATGATTGATATGGTGAATAAATTAAAAGCAATCTGAGAATCTTCTGTAGATTTGGAACTATAGAAGAAATTAAAATTAATTAATTTTTAATTAATCTGATCAATTTGCAGTAATAGAGACTTTTCAGAATTTAAATGTTTTAGAAAGTAATCAGGCAAAAAAAGTGGTTTTGAGGGGAAATCATTCAATGGATAGATTATATAAGATCATAGAAATAATTCAGTCTCACTAGAGTCATTAAAATATTATAAATGAGAAATTAAATTAATAGTTATAAGTGTTCATATTTCCTCATAGAGGAAGAATCACAGGCTATGATTTGAAAGCCTCACATCTACTGTCCCATTCAGTTGAAAATAAAAGCAAAAAAGTAACAGTATTCTGACATCTTGACTACTTAGTAATTTGTTCATCCTTAATTGAAAAATATCGAATACCCTGTGCTTTCCAAAAATATGGTGGAAAAGTGTACATGCAGGTGAGAAAGGAGAGCAAAACATGCCTTTTAAATTTCAACTGTCTTATGAATGATAAGGTTGTTAACTTTTCATTGAAAGAGCTTATGGAGGAGATGTAAAACCAGAGACAAAAGAAGGGCCAAGATGAATCAGACAATGATTTGAGGCTTTAAAAAATATCATGTGTTTCTGATGATTTTGCATTTCATGCTTTTTGTCTTAAGATATATTAATAACTTATTAAAATTCAGTAAACACTTGGTCCTACTAAGCCACAAATATTAAAATTCTACTAAATCAATGATTATCCTCAACATCATTTCAAAAAGGAAATGCAGCAGTTATTTATACACAAACATTTTAAACTGGAACTCCCCTAATTATATAGGGCTGCTTGATACATATTCCTTATGTGGGAATACCTGTTCCAATCACTTAAAGAAACTCTTACTTATGGACACTGGGGATTTCTTTCCCTTCCATTCTAATATAATATGTACAGTAAGAATAATTCTTCCTCTTGGTTCTTTCCTCTTCCTTTCTTCTCCAAAAAGAAAAAGAAAGGCATAATGGTTGGTAGGAAACAAAAAGAGTGGGAAGAAGTGGAGGAAAATATGGGATTAAAGGCAACGGAAATCTCCAGAGTAGGGGCATACAAGTTTTTTCAGAAATAGGTTTTTTGATCAGAAACTGATGTGTGGGTTACCTTTATAACAGTGCTACATTGGAAAGGTCTGCACCAGCATGTGACTCAGAAGTAAATCAAGAGCCTATGGAGGTTTTACTTATATCTAATTTTTGTCTTTCTTCATCACCCAAAGTTTTATGATGTCACTTAATGCAGTTAAATTTGATGAGGTCAAAAGCAGACAGTTTCAATTACCATCAAATTATAATTACTAATTGTTTAGAAGCTGAGAGTATTAAAACACTGATGGCAGAGGGCAGATTATGCAGCCCAGGGTACATTTTTTTGAATAAAAAGTCAAGTGTTCTTCAGTGGGATCGGACAGGCCAAATGTGAGCATAAACAGCATGCTGGATATCTGGCAATGGTTGAGGTTAGAGTTGGGGGAGGAGGTGAACCTTTACCCATGGTTTGGCAAACAGGGGTGAGCATGAGACGAGGCCCCGATCCTTCTGCCATGGCAAACTGATGTTCTCATAGGATATTTCTTTTCTCTGGTCTTTCAGTTCTACAACCCCATCAGTGAAATACTTTACAAATATGATGGATTAAATATAAAGATGTCATTTAACTGGCCCTGGTGTTGAATTAGTATTTATTCATTCTGTTACTATGAGAAAACATTTTCTCAAACAAGTGATCTACAACTTTTGGAAACAAATTGTTAAAAATTACCAGTGTGGCTTCCTTTACAGATATATATAACAGTGAACAAAACATAAAATAAAAAACAACTTCTTTTTCAAAGAGAATGCTTAAATTTATTTCTTCTTATTTGTAGGATTTGTCAATCACTGCAGTGAATGCTTTTTTCCCCTTGCCGAGAAAGTTTCTAACTGGTTTCATAGTTAGCTAGCTTATTAAAGCACAGGAAAACCACAAAATTTTAAAAATCTTTTTTGCTATAGTACAGTGCTTTACTAATTAAAATTGTCAATAAGAAATTCACTTCTTACCTTGTCAGAAGGTTTAAATGGATTTCCTTGTCCACTAATTCCACCACTGATACTAAATCCAAGGCCAGGATTCTTTTCTATTCTCACACAAAACTGTGTAAAAAAAGATACAAAAAAGTAATCAAATACATGTAAAGCTAAATATCTTCAAATAATTGCATCCTACTAGGAAAGATTCACGTTTCACTAAAGTTCTCAGGGTTAGCCTATGTTAACTTGGTACACAAAAGACAGTATAAACTCTGACAAAATAGTATTTCCCTGGTGGTGATGTTCAGTTGCTAAGTCATGTCTGACTCTTCGTGGGCCAATGAACTGCAGCACACCAGGCTTTTCTGTCCTCCACTATCTCTTGGAGTTTGCTCAAATTCATGTCCATTGTGTTGGTAGTGCTGTCTAACCATCTCATCCTCTGTTGTCCCCTTCTCCTTTTGCCTTCAATCTTTCCCAGCATCAGGGTCTTTTCCAGGGAGTTGGCTGTTCTCATCAGGTGGCCAAAGTACTGGAGTTTCAGCTTCAGCAACAGTGTTTCTAGAGGCATAAACTAGGATAGGAATTAACTTAAAACTACCTGAGCAAGCAGACATGAGTAAGTATTCATTCATTATCATGTGCAGGACTAAATTTTGATTAGCAGTTTGCAGAACTTAAGAAATCTTTTAACAATAACAATTGCATTATTTTAATTATCTACTTTAAATGCACATATATTCTGACTGATTAGAAAGAGCTGTGTGACTGAGTGAAAGAAATTTTGCAAATGTAGAGTGAGGGAAGAGATGGCTATGCAATTTAAATTAGTTTCTATTGCTCTCTAGGAAAGTAGAACAATTCATCTCCTGGGTAGATAATTCTATTGTTTAGATACAGTAGAGGCTTTAATTTGAGAAAGGGGTGAAGTTTTAGCCACAGTTTGAGAGAAGGCAGAAGAAAAGAGAAAAGAAAAAGACTCTGAAAAGGGTTCTGGGTTTTGGCAGCAGTTCCTGAAGAGACAGTTAACAGGTCTTAAAGGAAAGAGGAAAAGACTGAAAAAAGAAAGAGGTCAAAAATATGGAGGAATTATTTGAGATAGAGAAGAGTCAGTAAATATTTAGGACTGTGAAGGCTAATATTCTAGTATCCTGTGCTGTTACCTCCCCAAACCCCAAATCATAAATGAGATCTGTTAAACATCAGAGTCCTATGCTTTCCAATGAAATGATGGCATTAGAAGTAGATCCAGCTTGGGGTAAGGAGGTAGTAAAGGTAACAGCCATCATAAGATTTGATGCAAAGATGCAGATCAAGAATTCAGCAGAAGGGACATCAGTGTCAACACTGAGCTAGAGCAGGGGTCCCCAACCTCCAGGATCTAATGCTTGATGATCTGAGGTGTAACTGATTAATAGTAATGGAAATAAGGAGCACAATAAAAGTAATGCACTTAAATCACTCTTAAGTCATCTTGCCCTCCCTCCATCCTGTCTATGGAAAAACTGTCTTCCACAAAAGTGGTTCCTGGTGTCAAAAAGATTGAGGACCACTGCCCCAGAGAAACTATAAAAAACCTAGGAATTCTTGATGATTCAGAGCTGGAGATGTGTGTGGGGGGACTGTGGGAAAATGCTAGTTTTCCATCTGAAGTGGGACAGGGGGACCCCAGATGACTGAAAGACTTGGGAACCCCAGAGGTAGAATATAATTTGATTACATAACAGGAAAAAAACTTTTATAACTTTAATGTACTGAATGAGTACCGAAACTAGGATGAACCAAGTATTATCAGATATTAGCAGGCAAAAGGTTAATAAAGAGTTAAGAAAAAAAAATTAAAAAAAACATTAGCATATATTTTGTATTTATATAAATACATACTGGAAAGGCTTCCCTGGTGGCTCAGTGGTGAAGAATCTGCCTTCAGTGCAAGAGACCGCCTGCAATGCAGGTGATGCAGGTTCGATTCCTGGCTGGGAAAGATCCCCTGGAGAAGGAAATGGCAACACACTCCAGTATTCTTGCCAGGGAGATCCCATGGACAGAGGAGTCTGGCGGGCTACAGTCCATGGGGTTGCAAAAGAATAGGACACGACTTAGCTACTGAACCACAACCTCCATCATACTGGAAATGTTCTTTAAGATAATTTTGTTACGTAGTTAGAATAGGAAACAGGAGTCCAAAATGGCGGTGGCTAAAAGACAAGGAAGGGAAAAGCCCGAGAAAATAGAACAAAGGAAGGTCAAAGAAAGGTCTGAGGACTGGGGTGAAGACCTCAGGCAGAACAAACAACACTCTTGGCTAACCCTATTTACATAGGGTAGGCCCAGGGGGTTAAAAAAAATATATATATAAAAAGAGGAGCCAAAGCGCTCTCTCTCTCCCATGGACTGGGGCGCTCTTCTCTTCGCATCTTTAGGTCAACATGCCCCCATGCCTCAAGGATGGATTTTCCTGTTATTATCTAAATAAAATAGAGCTGTAACATGGAGCTGTACCACTGATTTGCCTAAGAGCTATAACACGGTCTGTCCAAGACCCGAGAGCTATGACATGCCGAGGGTTTTAATGTCCGTCACTCCAAATCTTTGTTGTAATGAGACAGAACCGAGGAGCATACACTCGCCTGACAATTTGAAACATCAGCTTAATGTTTTCTCCAGCAACACTTCTTAGCCTATTAATGTGCTTATGGGCAAATGCAAATGCCCAAAATGTTCTCTATATCTTTATTTTTAAGGTACATTTAATCCTTACCTCTTACACAGTTCAAGGCAAACTTGAGTCCTATTTCTGGCTTAATTAGCATATATTGTGAGTTGATGGGAACTGGATCAATTTGTTCCCATCAAGTCTCATTAAATGGGAACTGGCCATGTAATGAGACTATCTTTAATTCACTGTCATACTCTTTAATAGTAAATACAATGGTTAACTATTATATGCAGTTCACTTGCATCACAAGAACAAAAAACTATCCACTAATGTGATTTTTATGGTGAAGTCATTAATGAACAGTTTCTAAATGATGAGTAACTGCAATTACCATAAGTACTCTATGTTTTATTTTAAAGATACATTTAATTAAAACTTTTCCTTTAGTTGATCTAGATTTGTTAAAACTAGTTATCATATGGTGGTAGAAACTACAATTTTGAATAGTTTTGTATTTAAATGGTTTACTGTCTATGAACATATAACAGCTTGATGTAGCTTGAAGGAATATTTTAGCTTTATTCAACATACCATTTCACCTAGTAGTCCTTTTTGGTTATTTGTCATTAATTAGAAAATGAGAAGAAAGGAACTAAACATAACTTAAATATTTTACCTTTATATTTTCCAGTATATCTGTGCATTTCCAATTAAATTATTAAAAATTTAGGTTGTATTTTTCTAATGTGAAAATTTTATATTTTACAATGTAATATGTGGAAGGTATGCACACTTCCAGCTTTCTCCAGACCACTATAAAAACTGAAAGGAAATATATGCAACAGATTTTATTTACAAAGTAAATTGCTGAGAATACTTTTCAGCTATTCTCCTGTAGTGACTATATCTATTTATAATATTGTCAATCTGGAAGGAACTAAAAATCTAAGGAAAGCAAATTTCATATGTGCCAGGTATATGAAGAACTGCTTCAATATATTTTTTAAATAACAGAAATAATAAAGATGACACTGTGGTTTTATAAATGTGACAAACAGCCATACATTCTGACCTGAAGCTAGACTCCTCTTGGGCATGCTATGGTATGGTTAATAGGTTGCGTTGTGGCTGTTGTGTCCCATAAAGCATGTCAGAGACAGTACTCATCTCACATATGAGGAGTTCCACCTGTCTGCTAAGGCCCAAAGGGGCCATGAAATGTAAGAGCAGAGAATACTTCAAGAAGCAGTCTGAAAGTAAAGAAGTTTAGCCAAGAGGAAATGCAGTGTTTTAGTAAAAGGTCAGATCTAGAGGCTAATAAATAGCATATTTAGTGAAAATCAGCTTTTCTTTATTTTCTATCAAGTTACTGATATCAACGAGTGAAATTTCTGACTGAAGATATAGGCAACAGTTTGGCGATAAATGGTGCATTTGTTTCTTGTGGAGTCTGCTTCTGTCATTTGACTACTTGATAATTCTGGTTTATATTGATCTTGTTCCAATTAAAATACTGGGTCATAACTTGGAGAGGCCTGTGACAAAATGGATTGTTATGTAGCAGTGAGGCTCTGTGAATCATAATCTATAATCTCTGGAATTCAGTGATCTGATTTGGTCTTGCAATGCTCTAAAACCTAGTAACAAGAATAAAGGAAATTGTTGCACCTTAAGTGTTTATATATATGAACAACATGTGTGTATATACATGCACATGCACGGATGTGTGTGAGGTGAATTCAGGACTAGAGAGTTGCACTCCAGAAAGATACCTAGTGATGTTGTAGTTAACTTGCTTACTGTACTTTGTTCTAGGGACCATTCCCTTCCCTAACAGTGTGTGTTTATGAAGCTTTCAGTGGATACCTGCTGTTTTTGCTGCTCAAGCGCCACTCATTCTTTGTCTGGCAGCTATCATCTCCAATTCTCTTTGAAAACCACCCACTTCTCTATTCTTAGCCTCTATGCTTTCAGTGAATCATGTTATCTAGACCTAAAACAAAGCACTGTATCCCCTAAAAATAGCATTTATTATAGGATGGGCAGGTAACCTGATCAAATAGGAGAAATGAGAAGCCTATTGGGATTTTCAGGAAAGAGAATCTTGCTCTATCTTGCTAGTTTTAAGACTGAGAGGGTCTGAAGCTCTTGAGCTATCTTTCTACCAATAAAGAAATTAAAAAAAGAGTGGCTAGTCCCTTCACTGTACAGCAGAAACTAGTCATTCTTTCTTGATTTATTGGCTCCTCTTCTGTTCATGACCTTTAAATGATAGAGTGATTCAGTGCTCAGACTTTGACCCCCTTCTCTTTTGTATCCATACACACTTGGAAGGCATCATAGACTGAATGCACAAGATTCAGCAAACTCCGGGAGATAGTGAAGAATAGGGAAGCCTAGAGTGCTGCAGTCCATGGGGTTGCAAAGAATCAGACACAACTGAGTGACTGAACAACACACACCTATATGGTTTCATTCAGCTGCAGGATGGATGACTCCCAAATTTATATGTCTCTAGCCCTGGCCTCTCCTCTGTACTTCAGATGTTTATATTCAATTACCCACTTGTCTCTCAATCTCAATGTCCACTGAATTTCTGAAACTTGTTGTTTAGTTGCTAAGTCGTGTCTGACTCTTTTTCAATCCCATGGTCTGTAGGCCACCAGGCTCTTCTGTCTTTGGTGGTTTAGTCGTTAAGTCATGTCTGACTCTTGTGACCCCATGGGCTGTAGCCTGCCAGGGCTCCTTTGTCCATGGGATTCTCCAAGCAAGAATACTAAAGTGGGTTGCCATTTCCTTTTCCAGGGGCTCTTCCTGACCCAGGAATCAAACCCAGGTCTTCTGCATTGCAGGCAATTTCTTTACTGACTGAGCTACAATGGATTCTTAAATTTAGCATGGCCAAGAGAAACACTGTAAAGTAACTATACCCCCAAAAAAGAACAAAGAAGTCTGGTTCAGAGAACCCACTATTGAGTGAAACACCTTAATGGGGAAAAAAAAAAAGGAAAGGCTAGTGTGGAAAGAGGAAAACCAGGAGAATAGTGATAGCCAAGTGAAGAAAATTTAAAGAACGAGGTCAAGCCACATGCTGAGAGATGATGCGGGGGATCTGACTATGGAACTTGACAGAAGTAGAGAGAATGCTTTGTGGTACTGAAATTAAGCTTGAAATTAAATTTGCTGCTACTTTTACTTTTAGTACCTGGTGTTATGGGTTATTATATAACAGGGCTTGTGTGATAAAGAATTCTATACAATTATATAAAATCTACATAAAACTTTGCATTTCCAGAATTTCTAAGAAGCCTATGTAATAGGCTCAAAAATTTTTAATAATTAGAAAATGTATAAATATTTAAGAACAGTTATTATTTTTGACCCTTCTATTTTCATTTTTTTTTTCCTATTGTGAATTAGAGATGCAAGTCCAACTAAATTGCTCATTAAATCTTTTGAAGAAACATCCTAATAGAAAGATTGATGAATAGGGGCTTTCGTGGTGGCTCAGGGGTAAAGAATCCGACTGCCAGTTCAGGAGACATTGATTCTTGAGCCGGGAGGATAGTGCATGTCTCAGAGAAATTAAGCCCGGGCACCTCAACTGTTGCGCTCCTGCTCTAGAGCCCAGGAAGCACAACTACGGAGCCCACGCGCAGCAACTACTGAAGCCTGCGGTCTGCAACAAGGGAAACCACTGCAGAGAGAAGCCTGCGCACTGCACCTGGAGAGGAGCCCCTGCTCCTCGCAACTTAGAGAAAAAGCCGCGCAGCAGTGAAGATCCAGCACAGCCAGAAAGAGATAAATAAATAAAATTCGTTTTTTAAAAAAGAGAAATTGATGAATCAAATCCTTCTAGTAGCATTTTCAAGATTTTCAGGAAAAAAACTGCCAACTCTATATGTTTCTAGAAAATAGAAACTCACATTTTTTTAGCATGTAAATGAATTTAAAAGGTTATTCACTTCATTTCCTTCATTTTATACTTAAGGAAAGCAAGACCATACATATATTTATTGGAATACTGAGAGGCCTTCTGATTCCTACTACAGTGTTTACTGAATCCCATTATCTATAATAACTGCATAAAATCCACGTCAATTTGTAGAATTTGTTGTGATGAGTTAGACATTATTTGTGTTGCACTATGATTTGTAATTTCAGAATTGCAGTCCTAAGGTTACTGAGGAATAAAATTTTATGAGAAAATATAAATTAATAGCTGTATTTTAAGTGGAGCAGGATGAGGTATGGGATGTCCCTGAAATCATTTGAGTAAATAATATACATTAAAACCATCTTAATATCTGTTTTCTATAATCTTTATTATATTATTGCCTTTTAATTTAAAAATTCATAAATAAAATCCCCAAATATGTCCAAGGTTTTCTTTTTATATTAAACTATTAAGCATTCAGAATAATGGTTTTTTCTTCACTTGGTCCCGATAGATGAAAGCCTCACCTGGAAATCCTGTGAGCCCTTCAGGCAGCTGATCAGAGTATCTAAAGAAATGTCTGAAATCATGTGTTAGCCAACTGCTTCATGAATTATCATATGCCCCACATGTTATTAAGTATTAAAAATGATTTCTTCCAGGGTACACTACAGCATCTCCTTCAGGGAGGGTTTCTGAGCTTTGTTTTTTTGTCCTTGAATACGATGGATGGGAACTGCTTTGTATAACTCACAGGGCTTATTCTAATGTAATTCTAATGTAATGTTACAAGTCTTCTTTCAGGCACACATTTTAGTTTGACTGTATACTCCTGGCAGGAGACAGCTCTGCGGCTCTGGTCATCCTGATGTGTAAGGTTCATTAGCAGGTATGTCTTCTTTCTTGTCTGGGGCAGACAGGAACTCTAGAGTGTATTTTTTATATTTTTATTCTTCCAGTGTGAGCTTACTCTTGACCCCTGTGTTTGGCCATAGTGCAGCAGGCTGTACCTTATAATGTGGTAGACTCATGAAATTGGATTTTAATTCTAGTTCTGCTTCTTCCAATCTTAGGCTTCTAGTCAATAAAACAGGAACTGCTCTATCCATCACATTATTGGTTAGATGAAATCAGTTAATAAATGAAAGGATTTTGAAACATTTGAAGCATCAAGCTGCTTTTCCTTCCTATTTATGCTTTGGAGTCTATGTGTTCTACATATACAAATATGCTTTGCCTTGGAAGGAAATGCAACCCACTCCGGTATTTTTGCCTGGAGAATTCCATGGACAGAGGAGCCTGACAGGTTATAGTCCATGGGACTGCAGAGAGTCGGACATGACTGTGTGACTAACACTTACTTACTTACTTCACTTATACATTTGCAAAAGAGAAAAAGTTTATCTCAGTTTCTTTTAAAAATATTCAACAAGTTATGTATGAATTGTGTATGCTTCTAAATAGTGTTAACAACAATAACAATTCAGCTGGTAAATTGTTGAGCCATAGAATATCTCAAGTATCACTTCTCAGCCTTAGCTACACAATAGAATCACCTGGGGAGTTTCAAAAATTCCTATCACTCAGCTCACATTTAGACTAATGAAATCAGTTTCTTTGGGAATGAGGCCGGGACATTAGGGTTTTTCAAAGCTCCTGAACAGCCTCCCTCCAGAAGTATGGAGGTTCCTCAAAAAACTAAAATAGAACTATCATGTGTGTTAGTCACTCAGTCCTGTCCGATTCTTTGTGACCGCATGGACTGTAGCCCACCAGGTCCCTCTGTCCATGGGATTCTCCAGGCAAGAGTACTGGAGTGGTTTGCTATTCCCTTCTCCAAGGGAGCTTCCCAATCCAGGGATCAAACCCAGGTTTCCAGCATTGCAGGCAGATTCTTTTACCATCTGAGCCACCAGGGAAGCCTAGAACTATCATATGATCCAGCAATTCCACTCTGGGGTCTATATCCAAGAAAAATAAAAACACTAATTCAGAAAGATGCATGCACCGCTATCTTCACAGAAGCATTATTTACCATATCCAAGACTTGGAAATGACCCAAGTGCCTATCAATAGACAAATGGATAAAGAAGACGTAGTATACATATACAATATAAAGGCCATATAAAAGGATAGAATTTTGCTATTTGCAACAACATGAATGGGCTTAGAGGGTATTATGCTAAATGAAATAAGTGAGATAGACAAATACTGTAGGATATCACTGACATGCGGAATCTAAAAAATAATACAAATGAAAATATATGCAACACAGAAACAGACTCATAGCGAACAAACTTCTGGTTACCACAGGGAAGAGGGGAGGGGGTAAAGATAAATTAGGGGTATGGGATTAACAGAAACAAACCATTAGGTGTAAAATAAACAAACAACAAGGATATGTTATATAGTATGGGGAATTATAGCCAATATCTTACAATAACTTATAATGAAATATAATCTGCAAAAATACTGAATCACTATACTGTATGCTGCTGCTGCTGCTGCTGCTAAGTCACTTCAGTCGTGTCCGACTCTATGTGACCCCATAGACGGCAGCCCACCAGGCTCCCCCGTCCCTGGGATTCTCCAGGCAAGAACACTGGAGTGGGTTGCCATTTCCTTCTCCAATGCATGAAAGTGAAAAGGGAAAGTGAAGTCACTCAGTCGTGTCTGACTCTTTGCGACCCCATGGACTGTAGCCCACCAGGCTCCTCTGTCCATGGAATTTTCCAGGCAGGGTACTGGATACCTGAGACTAAAATAATATTGTTAATCAAATATACTTCAATAAAAAAGTTGAGAAGATTCTAAAGTATAGCTGAGGTTGAGAAAAACTGATATAAAGTATTATTTTACTGAGAAGAGGAGGATAAGGTAAATAGTCACTTGGACTGGGAAACAAAGGGAGGAGCTGAGAAAATGGATATGATGGCTAAGAGTTTTCATGTGGAATGGGAAGGAGTCAAGTCTTCACTCTCTGGTTTTCTTCAACTAACTGCTTAATACAATTCTATGATTCTCTATTATATTTGTCAATAATAGTTTATTATTTGTCAATAATAGTTTATTGTTTATCAATAATAGTTTAATATTGTCAATAATTGTTTATGCATTATAATCCCTTATTTTTTTCTTTTTTGACATTATTTTTAATTGAAATAATTGCTTTACTATGTTGTGTAGGGTCTACTGTACAGCAAAGTGGATCAGCCATGCATATACATGTATGCCTTTTCTTTGGGATTTCCTTCCTGTTCAGATCTTACAATGCATTAAACAGAGTTCCCTGTGCTATACAGTTGCTCTCATTAGCTCTTTATTTTATACACAGTATCACTAGTATATATGTATCAATCCCAATCTCCCAATCCTTCCATCCTTCTTTTCCCTCTTGGTATCTATTTATTTATTCTCTATCTCTGTGTCTCTATTTCTTTTTTTCAAATAAGGTCATCTATGTCATTTTTATAGATTCCAACCTAAATATCCATCAACAGAGGAATGGATAAAGATGTGATACATATATACAATAGAATATTTATTACTCATTCATAAAAAAGAGCAAAATTGGGTCATTTGTATAATCCCTTTTCTAAGTAGAGTTCCCTGATAATGAATTTCAAGTGACATGCACATGAGTTTGTTGAAGGTAATTTGTTAAAAGATATCCATTATTATACATCAGATTTCTAGTTTATAGAAACTAATACCTTGAATCTGGATAGTACTTTATGCTTTAAAAGTCACTTTCATATATTTTATTTAATTATAGAGGTAAAAACAGACTTTCTACTTAATTTCTATGAAAAATGAATATGTAAAAATAAGTGTATTAAATTAGAATTCTTAGATATTTTGCCTTGTCTTATTGTGATGGGTAGTTTGAAAGTTGAGATAGTTTCATCAGCCAGGAGGAACATCAAAGTTTACTAAGTGCTTCTTTATGGTTAAAAAAAAGTTAAGTGTGCTGGCTAGCTACAAAATGACATTCATTTAAATCCATTCAATGTCATTGGTGGTAGAATTTATTATGTATTTTCAGGGGTATATGGAACTCATTTTAATCATATTAGAAACTCATTAGTTCTTTAGGCCACACTAAGGGATACAGAGGTAAATTTTTGTTGATAATAAAACTTTCCATTTGTTGAGTATTTTTGCTTTTCAAAGCATTGGACATGTTCATGTGAGTTCTAGTTAGTATCTATTCCATCTATATAAAGCAGTTCTATAACTCTGAACTGTAGTTGAAACAGGTTCAATTAATATTATTTGAAAGAAGGGGACACTGAGGCCACAGCAAGTGTCTGATTCATATGGTTAATTTAACAGTAAAACTGGCACACAGAATTTGGGTTCTGGGTTAGATAGCCCTGGGTTAAAATTTCAGCTTGACCAATTATACCTCTCACAAATTATTTTCTTAGTGCCTTGGTTTCTTCATTTATAAAAAGGAAGTAAGATTATTGTGAGGACTAAGTGCAAGAGTCTGTGTAAGCAGGACAAGCTATATAATTAGTGTGGCCTGATGCAAAATGAAAACGTGAGGCTCCTTGCTTAATGACTATTAAGAATTACAAGTTGGTGACAGCAGAGCATTAACCAAGGGCAGGGCCCATCCACGTGCAGGGCTTTGTGCAGCTGTACAGATCACACATCCTGAAGCCAGGCCTGTGTGCCAGGTATCTGGTATATATGGCACAGATACACTATATGTAATATAAATAGCATAGCAGGCCCTTAATGTATGGCAACTGTCGTCCCTTCTTTTCCTATTTTCATTCAGACGTCTCTACCCTGAATTAAAAAAATGCCGATTCATTGTAATTGGTCCTGTCGTTTATACTTATAGCATTCCAATAAGTGATTACTTTTTTAAAAAAGTTTTTATTTATTCATTTATTTGTGGCTGTGCTGGGTCTAGGTTGTTTTGTGTGGGCTTTCTCTAGTTGTGGCTAGCAGGGTCACTCTTCGTCGCAGCGGCTTCTCTTGTTCAGCACCAGCTCTAGATATGTGGGCTTCAGGAGTTGGGGCTCACAGGCTTAGTTGCTCTGAAGCATGAGGAATCTTTCCAGACCAGGGATCGAACCCACGTCCCCTGCATCAGCAGGTGGATGATTATTAAGAATTATAATCTTAATGAAGAATTATAATTAAGCATTATCCACTGCTCCACCAGGGATGTCCCAAGTGATTATTTTGTAATAGTAAAAATCTCCAAACTTTAATAGAAATTACTGTGCTTTATTATGCTATACCTAGCATTTCTACTGGTACTATGTTTATGTCTCCTTGCACTTAAAAATTATGACTTAGGTTTTTTCTATACAGTACTTGATCAAATTTTACACTGTTGCTGTAATCATCTCAGAAAGCTGTTTTACTCTTAATGGTCTTTATAATGCACCACTAAACATGTCTTACGAAGATACAGTATTTTGATTTATATGTCTAAAACCCATGTTAGAAATTGTCAGTTACTTCCTGGGTCTTTGCACTTCAATCATTGCTCTATAATTTTCATGTGAAACTATATAGATCTTAAATGTTTTAAATATCCTCCTCCATTTTTTCTTGCTAAATATGGAAAACATCTTGCTTTTAACACATACACACATATATTAGAGAGGTCTGAGTTTTCAAAAGAAAAAAGACTTAGGAATGTAAAAAATACATAAAGTATTTTTATTATGAGAGTGAATTATATAACCTCCTCAGCTTCTTTTTGTCTGTTTTCTATCTGTATAGGGACGTTGGTACTTATAATCATTAAGCAACATCCAGTATTTTAATTCTTAAAATCTTGTATTTCTATTTCTTTTGTTTCCAATTTCTTTAGTGCCAAACTTACTTTGCACGTGTATGTGTAAAACTGTATCATTTGACTGTCCCAAAAACTTTTTGAATGTTGTTGGTGGGTGGTAATATTCTCATTTTATAAGGAGAAAAACAGAACCTCATGAAAAAGACTTGGCCAGAGTCACACACTTTAATAAAAGGCAACATTAAACTCAAACTCCAAATTCTGAGACCTATTCCTAGTATTGTAGCATTCATTGAATCCTATAGAGCAGGGGTCCCCAGCCCCGGGCCACTGACTGGTACTGGTCCATGGACTGGTACTGGGCCATGGACTGGTACTGACTGGTCCATGGACTGGTACTGGTCCGTGGCCTGTTGGGAACTGGGTTGCGCAGAGGGAGGTGAGTGGCAGGTGAATGAGGGAAGCTTCATCTGTATTTTCACACATTCCCCATTGCTCACATTTCCACCTGAGCTCCTTCTCCTGTCAGATCAGCGTTGGCATTAGATTCTCATAGGAGTGTGAACTCTACTGTGCTCAGATCATCCCAAAACCAACTCCCACCCAGGTCTGTGGAAAAATTGTCTTCCATGAAACCAATCCCTGGTGCCAAAAAGATTGGGGACCCCTGTTGTAGAGCTAAACAAAGAAGTGGAGAGGTTAGAAAAAGACAGATATGAAAGAAAACAGTGTAGTAGTTGTTGATGTGCTGGAAAATGTTTAAGAGCTGGCTGGGGGAAGGTGAGGGCCCTGGTTTGTAGTGTTTGCTGATTTCCCTGGTGCAATTATCCTCACAATTTCAATTTATCAGTGTGATGTCATCGAAGGTGGAGTTGGGAAGAGATGCACATTGTAATGAGCCAGAATGACTATGTGTCAGCCTGCCACTGGTAGTGGATAATTATTAGTCTGCATCATAAAAAGTGTTCTGAGAAACTGTCTCTGGATTTGTAATTCAGGGAAAGGGAGAGCATCGTTTGGGGACTAGTACTATTTTGTTTAAAATCTCCTTAGACTTCCTCATGTTCACTCCAAAGTTTTTATCTCAGCACTCCAAACCATTTCAGCCTGAAACCAAGGCAGAAAAAAAAACTGGGAATTTAAAAAGTAATTACACTTAAGTACTTTCCTTAATGTAAACATTGACTGTTTAAGTTTTCACCTCCCAGTTTGAAAGACACCTCATGTTTTTAGAGCTGCAAAACACTTGCAATGACTATAAGTGCATTCTCTGTGATGTTTTAAATTTAATAAGTATGTGAATTAAAACTTAGTAATCCTCTCATTAAGTCAAGCTATACAATTTATGTATTTTTGGAGTAATAATGCTAAAAGGTCTTTAAATTTAGAGTGTTCAGAATAACTGCATGCTAATACTAACCCTTGGAGAAGGATATGGCAATCCACTCCAGTATTCTTGCCTGAAAAATCCCACAGACAGAGGAACCTGGTGGTCCATGGGGTTGCAAAAGAGTCAGACAGGACTTAGCAACTAAACAACAAATAACAATACTAACCCTATCACTAAAAGTAAGTGAAACAGAGGGCATTGATATCAGTGGATTTAAATGTGCTGATTCTGGGAGAAAGAACTTGTGTAATAACTTATTTTATTAATTATGACTGCTAACAACAGAAATAATTAAATCAGAGAATTAGATTGAAGTTACAATATTTGTAGTGAAGAGGATATGAACAACTTTTAACCTAAGATGCCGGTGGTAAAGCATAATTTAAAATTTATTAAATTTTAAAAATCTCTAGAGAATTAAAAAAACCTCAACTCATTACCTGATTAAAGACATCTGTCTGCTTTATTTTACCTTAAATCTAACACTTGGCCTAGATCAAGGCAAGATATGAAGAAAATTATCATAAAAAACCTATGATTCTGAGAATGACTAATATATAATCTCAGGTTCAAAAAGGGTATTAGAAAACACAGGAGATTTCTAGAGCAGCTGGGATCCAAATAATAAATGATTCTTAATAGCATAAAGGAAAAAGCTGGAGAATGAAGATAATCTTATTTGATATGTTTAGAAAACGAGAAGGGTGATTTGTGAAGCTTTGAGTAAGCAATAATAAAGTGAAACCTTTACAAACCATATTAAGGGGTTAGTGAAGTCAGTAGGAGCTTTGCCTTATTATCTACAGAATGAAATAAGGGAAATTAATTTTCTGAGGGCATTAAGATCTTGATGTCTTACTTTCTAAGCTTAATATGACTCAAAAGATGAGAGCCTATTCAATGTTCTAGCCTTAAGGAAGAAAATAAGATTTTACAATGGAAAACCAAATCCTAATTTTAGGTAGATAAGAGCAGCAATTTTTTTTTTTAACTACATGGTATTTATCAATAGCTTTTGGAGCATTTCAGGAATGTTTCCCTCCTAACTGCTTTATCATTTTGATCATAGCAAAGATTTATCTCTGTGCTATTCAACAATTAGAAGATAAACTTAAAAAAAAAGTTCCCACAAATAGAAGAGAATATACAGTTTACTTTCTACACTGTTAATTTCACCAAAGGCCTTGGTGAATACACCTAATTCATTGAAGCACTTTGTAACATTCAAAAGCTGTGCTGAAAAGTTAAATCAGAGTTGAGAGTAGGTAGAAGAAGGTGCAGGATAAACCAGAAAAACTATCCCAATTCATCAATTTTTCTCTATGTGAAATGGGCATTTTAACCATCAATTTCTATATGTTGTAGATCTTAACCACTGAAAATGACAGTAAAATCACTACAAAGAGGGCTTCAATCCGTTCAACATGGTGACGCATTAGCGTGTCTCAGGCTACATTAATGAGGGAATGAGGGAAGGCAAATCACAGACTGCTGGGACTTATCCAAACATTTCCTAAAAATCCATCAATCATAAGAACTCCTCTCACCTGCTCTGGATATCCATCCATACTCCTTTGCCCTTTAGTTTGAATTAAGCACCGTCCAGGCTGAGGTCCCCGAGTGGCCTGTGAAGAGGGGATCTGAATGGGCAATGGTGACTGAAATTGCTGGATGGTCACTTTGTTTATGTTTCCCTCATACGGCTGCTGCTCCCGACTACGATGCTGAAGGCTTTGGGAGCCCATCAAGGTCTGGATGTGGCTGCCTGCCTGTGGAGAAGATAATCTGTCAGAAGATTTGTGGTGTTGAAAGGATGTGATTAAAGCAGGGGGGTGGGGAAGCACAGAGTAAGTGAAGTGGCATCATTTGGGCTTTCAGCCATGGCTGGAAAGGATAATGAGAAAACAGTAAGGGTCTGCCTACTGTGGTCTGTGAAAATGTTACTATCAGAGCAAGGTCACATTAAATACATTCATAGTCATCTGATGGCTTATCAAAGGTGATTTTAACCCCCTTTTTAAGGGAACAACGTTCAGTCTGAAAAATTTCAAGAAGAAAAAGTCACAACTTAAAAAATAAAGAGGTGAACCATCTGGCATTTCATTTTGAATAATGGCAGAGAAAGAAATGTAATATGTGAAACATTGGGAGAAATGATAGAAACTAATTCCTAATTCTGAATCAAAAGAATTGGATTCCATATTTTTCTTTATGCCACACATATGTATAGGAAGCTTGTTTTCATGAGCATAATTGATATTTATTAGTTTTCTCTATTATTAAACCAAGAATACTTTTCTGGGAATCTTTAAATTCCATTAAAATTAATCATGTGAAATTCTTGTGTCTAGCCTGTAGAGGCACTAGTTATGCAAGTGAAGTGAAAGTCGCTCAGTCCTGTTGATTTTTTGTGACCCCGTGGTCCAGTCCATGGAATTCTCCAGGCCAGAATACCAGAGTGGGTAGACATTCCCTTCTCCAGGGGATCGTCCCAACCCAGGGACTGAACCAAGGTCTCCCACACTGCAGGCGGATTCTTTACCAGCTGAACCACGAGGGAAGCCCAGTTATGCAAAGGTCTTTAAAACGAGCTCTGCATGCAGATCTTGACATCAGCTTTCAGAGATTCATCAGTACTCCCATTTAAAGCAACAGTGATTATTTATCAATCCATGTGTGGTTGCTTCCCCGGTAGCTCAGCTGGTAAAGAATCCATTTGCAATTCAGGAGACCCCAGTTTGATTCCTGGGTCAGAAAGATCCACTGGAGAAGGGATAGGTTACCCACTCCATTACTCTTGGGTTTCCCTGGTGGCTTAGCTGGTAAAGAATCTGCCTGAAAAATGTGGGAATCCTGGTTCGATCCCTGGGTTGGGAAGATCCCCTGGAGATGGGAATGGCTACCCACTCCAGTATTCTGGCCTAGAGAATTCCATGGACTGTACAGGCCTTGAGGTCGCAAAGAGTTGGACACGACTGAGCAACTTTAACAAGGGTAGTTCCTAGAGGAGAAAGGGCATGGGAGAGTTTGGTCTCCAATCTTTACATAGCAATATCTAATCCAGTTCTTTGTTCACTCCATTTTCTCACCTTCATTCTAGCATGGGTTTCTTGAGTCATTCTACCTGACATCTTTTCTTCCAAGGAGGCAATTCTGTTTGTGAGTTGATAGAACATGCCTTTTATTAAATAACATAAACAACATGCCTTTTATTTATTGATTGATTGATTTGGCTGTAGCAGGCATCCTGTGGGGATCTTAGTTCCCCAACCAGGGATCGAACCCATGCTCCCCTGCATGGAAGGGCAGAGTCCTAACCACTGGACCATCAGGGAAGTCCCCTAGAACATGACTTCTAAAATTAAGTATGGTTTAATGTGGAGGTCTAACTTGGGAAATGAATGCTCATCCTTAATACTTTTGAAATTATATTTTAATGCTGTGCTTGGTAGTACACCATCATTATGAAAGGATCTGAGGGATTACTTTCTGAATTCATTGTCTTTCTTACTGATGTTTTAAGGGCAGGCAATTTGGAATTTAAAAGTAAATTTCACCTAAGAATTCATTAGTTATGAAAGTTTTTGAATTTTCCTGATTACTATGAAAAAGTCCGATTGGAGGACAAAGGAAAGTTTATTTAACAAGTATTCAAGGAAAAGATGACTTCATTACTTTAAAGTTCTTAAAGAAGAGCAACATAAGGGATATAAGGAGATGACAGTGATCACTGGAAAATCATTTGGAGAGGGAAGGCATGTTGTTTGATTTCAAACAACAGGTATTTCAGCTAAGAAAATATTAAAAATTACTATATGGCAATATGTAAGGCAAAGTAAAAAATCATTTGATTACATTTTAGATATCCAACTGATTGTCTTACCATGTACATTTTTTTTTTTTTTTACAATTCAAAAACAGTAAAGATATTTCAGTCATGAGAAATTGGAAGGAAAGATGCAAAAAGAAGTTTCAGGCATAATATCAAAGACAGCATGATATCAAAACAAATATCACACCAATATTGTCTAATGTAACCAGGGATCACAAAAGCTATGACATCATAAGCACAACTAAGATAAACTCATAATAGGCAAATGTGTATTTCTCTAATATATCTATTTCCTTCCCAGAAATCTAAATGAAAGATGTCACAACTTTCTCAGCCATTCTAGAAGACTGAACACACTTTTGGTCAAGTATTTCCTTTTTGCAAATTCCATTCTCTCGTGCCTCCATGGAATTTCATGTTCTCTTGTTAGGTAGGAGAGGAAAGTCATGATAAGCCCAGTATCACATTTTGAGCTACTGTACTCTGAATGAACTCACTGGCCTGCTGAGTTACTTAGGGAAACTGGTTTCCTGGACTTAGAGGAGCAGGGGGTATAGGCTGACTAAGACTGACTGGCTGGATTTTTGACTGACAATTGACTTTATATCCGCTTCTTGTCTCCATTGATGTAGTATTCATGGGTCTTCAGTTAGTGCTTGAGCCAGTGTAAAAGAGGAAGACTGGCTGTTTAATTGAAAGTGACAGACAAGCAAAGAATTTTTATACCCTCCAAAATTTAGAGTGGTTCAGAACATAGCTTGAGTTCCAAGAGCATAATTCACAAGAGATAATCAATAATGATTGCTTAGTCAAAATTTCATTGATTAGAATATTCTGATAATGGTCTATTCAAGGGTAAAAAACTGTATGCTATAGTTTTAAAACATATTATATTATAACCTTTAAAATTATTTTTTTTCCTTCTGATTGGAAAGTTTGAGCTTTAATTATGCTTTGATGTGAATCCTTTAAGGGCTAGCACCATATCATACTTAACATCTTTAATAGCTGGCACTGTAACTTATATTTAATAAACAATGACTATCATCCAAACACTAGGTGCCAGACAATGTGCTAAAACTTACTTTATACATATTATCTCCTTTAACCCTTACAATAAGTATTAAGGGATTAATTATTATTAGCTGTTATTATTTAATTTTACTGAGGAGGAAACTACGACTTGGAGAGGTTAAGTAACTGTCCCAAGTAATTTGCACAACCGGGAAACTGGCTGGACCAGGATTTGAACCAAGGCTCTCTGACAATCAGAGTTCATGTTGTTAAATGCAAAATTATAGTGGAACAACCTTTTTCTCCAATAGTTGAACTATGAAATGAAAAGGAACCACAAAAAGCAACAAAAGTATCAGGTTGTTGAGGAAGGGTATATAAAATTTCTTTAGCAGTCCTTTAATTTGCTAAAGAGCCATTACTACTTTTTGCATTAGGTCTATTATCTAATTTTAGATCCTATGTATGTGACTTAGAACTTTATACTTAAGCAAATAGGAGGATGCTCTGTGTATTTAGCAATCTTTTCATGATTGTAAAATAATAATGCTCATGTTCTCAGATGGCTTGGCAAAACATAAAGTGGGCATGGAAGGAACATTCTGTAAAATGATTTTGTTCCCATCGGCAGCAGTTCTTTCACCCTCTATTGGGGCTACAGGGTGCAATAAATGGGGATGGACAGCCATAGAAAGCAAAGAATTAACACTAAATTTTATGTGAAGTTAACCAAACATAAATGACACAAGACATCTAATGGAACAATTATGGTGTGGAGGGACTATAAAGAGGAAGTTTTTTTGACTGGCACAGAGGCTTGAGAAAAGTAATAAGGATGCTCATGAAGAAGTATAAAGGACTGATGAAAATGTAGAAAATGTCAAGAGACTGAATTTGTTCAAGTAGAGGGTTAGCTATGAGAACATTGACTCATACTGAAGGAGAATTTGAACATGAAGTTTTCTATAAAGGTTGAGTTGCACATTTTGAATGATAAAAAGAAATAGAGAAGATTTGACATTTGTTTTGAACTTTCAAGGGGAGGTTGAACAGAATAACACGTGTTTGAGGAGAATAGTATGGAATATGATGTTTTCAAGTTGACCCAAAAACATAGTGTCAAGGTTTACAGAGAAAAACTCCAAATATCCCAAGGAAATATTTATGTCAAAGCCACAGGAAAAAAATGTGATTTGATACCAAATGGCAGTATTCATGTGCAATTTATCCCATAGCTCATTATTCTGTGGAAATTTGAAGGGTTTGGGGGGTTTGTATGATATAAAACAGATGACTTTTTTCACTGCAAGTTGTGGTTCACACTATTTTCTTAGAAAAGACTGACAAGTGTATCACTCAATTTGGCTATCTGTTTTACTACTCATCTTGGCTCTTGGACCACTTGTAATCACTTCCAAAAATTAAACATAGCCTCAAAGGATGACAATTTATGCCACTGAGAATACTCAAATGGATACAATTCATTTTCTAAAATTAAGTTCAAAAGAGTTATAAAAATATTTGGGAGCAATGTCAACAACACAGAAACATCTACAAGGAATAATTAAGTAACTGATTTCAAGGAAACAGCAGTACTCATTTAAATGAGTCAGTTTCAATAATTTTGTAAACAACAACAAAGCAGTTCTATCAGTTACTATCTACACCATATACTCTGCAGTACCTTTTTTTTTTTTTTTAACATGTAGGGTTAAGTGTTAGAAATCAGGACAGTAGTATTTCTGCTTCAAGTAGATGGAGTAGACATACTTTCCCCTATTCTCTCCATTAAGAACAATGAAAAACACTGACAAGTATAAATAAACACATATAGGAAAACTCTGGAATGTAGACTGAAGAGGCTAAGGACCAAGTAACAACATGGTGGTAAATTTCTCAGGTTTTATTTTTGTGTCATATATCCCAGACTAGAAGTTGAAAAAGTGGACATCCCCAGAATGCCAACCAGTATAGATGAGGAAAGCCCCAAGAAAAGTCTATTCTCTCTAGCCAAAGGACAAGGACAAAAGGGTATCCTAGCAAGACAGAAAACTTCTAGATAACAATTGCTCTACTATAGCCAAACACCACGGAAAGGACGGTGGTCCCACCATGACAATGCCAGCAAAGACCAAATGTGAAGAGGAGACGTCTACCCTTATAAGGATTTAATAAGGCTCAACACTTCTGCTGGGGTGGTGTCAGAGAAGCCTAAGTGAGGTGTCAGAGAATGCATCCCCATTGGCCAGTAGTAAGCCACTTGCCACCCAATGGTATCAGTGGAGACCTCACAAGGAGCATGGACTCACACCCCAACCCAGCAGTAATGAGGCACTCCTCTACCTTCACATTAGGGTGGTTAGAGAGGTCTTAGTAGACAGCCAGGATTTTCTCCATCACTTAAGTACAATGAGGCTACTCCCACTTAGGTATCAATGGAAACCTTCTGGGAGCTGAAACTTCAATCCCCTAACAAAAATGAGGAGACTTTGCCTCAAGTGTCACTTGATTCTAAATGAAAAAATTGGACTTGTACCCCAACTTGGCCAAAATGAGGCAACTGGAGTGGTGTCAGAGAAGACCAGTTGCAACAGATGATTTAAATATAATTCAGAGTTTTGTAACATAGTACGAAAATGTCTAGGTTTTAACCATACCAAGAACAAGGAAGATCTCAAGCAATAAAGAAAACAAAACACTATAGATACTAACACTGAGATGACAGAAATTAGAACTAGTTGACAAAGATTTTTAAGACAACAAAAAAAAAATGCTTCAGTGATCAATTACATACAGGCTTGAAACAAATAAAAGAATAGAAACCTACCAAAGGAATATAATGTCTTAGTAAAGAAACAGAAGATGGAAAGAAGAAACACAAGGAAATTTTACAGTTAGAAAATATAATAACTGAAAAGCTCTGTGTATGGGCTTAACATCAGAATGTAGAGAACAAAGAGGAAACAAAACAAAACAAAACTGAAAGGATGGTAGAAATTATCCAGTCTGTAACAAAGAGAAAACAAAAACAAAAAAACAAAGAGAAAACACACTGAGAAATAAAATGAACAGAGTCCCAGAGACTCTGTTCAAAGGTTCCAACAGTAATATTGTCAAAACAGATGAGAAAGAAGTCAGGCTGAAAAATGAAAAGAAATACTGGCAGAAAAATTCTGAAATTTGGCAAAGAAAAGTCCTATAGATTTAAGAAGCAGAAATCCCATGCAGGGTAAACAGAAAGAAATCAATGCACAGTCACATGATAATTAAAATTCTGAAAACTAAAGAGAAAGAAAAACATCTCAAAAGCAGCTTGAGAAACATGACATTCTTACCTATAGAGGAAAAACAATTTGAATTACACTGAATATCTCATCAAAGACCATGGAGGACAAAAGAAAGTGCCACAATATTTTTCAAGTGCTGAAGAAAAAAAACTGTCAACTCAACATCTTATACTCCTGAAAAATATTCTTCAGCCATCAAAGAAAAACTGAAATATTCTCAGATGAGGAAAATGAGGAGAATTTGTCACCACTAGATTTATCCTAAAATAATGGTTAAAGGAATTTTCTGAACAAAAAAATGAAAGAAGAAACCTGGAACATTAGGAAAGGAAAAAGAACATGACAAGCAAATATATGGGTAAATAAAATAAGCTAGCTTTCTCTTCTTGAATTTTCAAAATTGTGTTTGATGATGAACTAAAATTATGGTACTATCTGAGGCAATTCTAAATATATGTAGAGGAAATACTGAAGACAATTGTAAGAAGAGGACGGTGAAGGGACATAAAAGAAGGCAAGGTTTCTTACCTACTTCACTTGAGCTGCTAAGTGATGATGCTAATGGACTCTTGTAAGTTATGTTTACATAATGCAATACCAAGAACAATCACTAAAAAAACTACACAAAAAGATATACTAATAGTACTGTAGATAAATCAAAATTAAATTCTAAAAGATGTTCAAATAACTCAGAAGAAGCAGGAAAAAGAAAACAGAGAAGCACTAAAAGAGAACAAAAAGAAAACAAAAAACTCAAACCTTAATGTGTCAAATTAAATGCAAAGATATTAAATATGCAAATTAAAAGATCTTGGAAGGGTAGATTAAAAAACATTACTCAATTATATGCAGACTATAAAAAATAACTTCAAATATAATGACATAGGCAGGTAGATACTAAAAGGGTTGAAAGTAAATGTCATGCAAATATGAATTAATGGAAATGAGATGTGGCTGCATTAATACCAGATAAGGCATATTTCAGAACAAAGAAAATACACTAGGAATAGAGAGGAATTTTATGTGACAAAAGAAGAGTCAACTGACCATGAAAACATAGCAATCCTAAATGTATACACAACAAGAAAACAGGTGCAAAGGTGTAAAACAAAACTGATGAACTAAGAAAATAGACATTCATTATTGCTGGGAGAAATATCAATAACCTCAGATATGCAGATGACACCACACTTAAGGCAGAAAGTGAAGAAGAACTAAAGGGCCTTTTGAAAGTGAAAGAGGAGAGAGAAAAAGTTGGATTAAAGCTCAACATTCAGAAAACAAAGATCATGGCATCCGGTCCCATCACTTCATGGGAAATAGATGGAGAAACAGTGCAAACAGTGGCAAACTTCATTTTTTTGGGCTCCAAAATCACTGCAGATGGTGACCGCAGCCATGAAATTAAAAGATGCTTACTTCTTGGAAGAAAAGTTATGACCAACCTAGACAGCATATTGGAAAACAGAGACACTACTTTGTCAACAAAGGTCTGTCTAGTCAAAGCTATGGTTTTTCCAGTAGTCACGTATGGATGTGAGAGTTGGACCATAAAGAAAGCTGAGCGCCGAAGAATTGATGCTTTTGAACTGCGGTGTTGGAGAAGACTCTTGAGAGTTCCTTGGACTGCAAGGAGATCCAACCAGTCCATCCTAAAGGAAATCAGTCTTGAGTATTCACTGGGAGGGCTGATGTTGAAGCTGAAACTCCAATACTTTGGCCACCTGATGAGAAGAGCTGACTCATTTGAAAAGACCCTGATGCTGAGAAAGATTGAGGGCAGGAGGAGAAGGGGATAACAGAGGATGAGATGGTGGGATGGCATCACCGACTCAATGGATATGAGTTTGGGTACACTCCAGGAGTTGGTGATGGACAGGGAGGCCTGGTGTGCTGTGGTCCATGGGGTCACAAAGAGCTGGACTCAACTGAGTGACTGATCTTAACTGACTGTTACAGTTGGAGATTTCAACATGCTTCTCTCAACAACTTATAGAAAACCTAGACTGAAAATTATGACGAAAAAGAAAAATTCAACAATACATCAACCAACCAGATCTAATCATCACTTAGAGAACATTCTACCTGATAGGAGCATGATACACATTCTTTTCAAGTTCCCACAGTATATTCACTGAGATAGACTATATCCTGATTTGGAAAACAAATTGCAACAAATTTAAAAGAGCTGAAATTACACAAAATATGTTCTCCAATCACAATAAATCAAACTAAGAATGAATGATAGAAAGATAAAAAGAAAATATTTAAACATTTGGGAGTTAAAAATGTAGTTCTAAATAACTCATGAATCAAAGAAGAAGTCTCAGGGGAAATAAAATATTGAACTGAATGTAAATGAAAATTCGTGAAACAAAGCTAAAGTGCATATACTAAAAAAGAAAACACCTTAAGTCAATAATTGAGATACTACCTCAATAGCTTAGAAAAACAGGAGTCAAATTAACTGAAGCAAGCAGGAGAAAATATTAAAAGTGTAGAAATTAATGGAACTTAAAATTAACTACAAAATAAAATAAATAGCCGTTTTTTAAAAGATCAATAAAATTGACATACATCTAGCAAGACTGAAAAAGCAAAAAAAGACAAATTACCAAAATCAGGAATGAAGGGGATATCATGAGAATAATATGGTAACACTACAAATAACTATAAAAAATTTGACAACTAATATGAAATGGGCCACCACTTTTAAAAAAATTTTAATTGGAAGCTAATTACTTTACAATATTGTGGTGTTTTTTGCCATACGTTCACATGCATCAGCCATAGGTGTACATGTGTCCCCATTCTGAACCTCCCTTCCCCCTCCCTCCCCATCCCACCCCTCAGGGTCATCCCACTTTCTTAAAAAACACTAACTGACATAACTCACACAATAAGGATTAGATAATTTGAATAGCCCTGAAACAATCAAGGTTAGCATCAGTAATGTTAAAATTCCCAGGAAAAATATCTCTAGACCCAGATCACTATGCTGGATAATGTTATGTGATGAATCTTATTTATTCTATCAAATATTTAAATGAGCTAACAGTAATTCTATACATTATTTTCCAGATAATAGAAGAGGAGGAAAAGCTTCCCATTTTATGAACAAAACCACAAAAGGACAGTACAAACAAACAAAAAGCAGAAAGAAAAAAAAAGGAAGAAAGAAAAAGAAAACTATAGACCAATATCCTTTAGAATACAGATGCAAAAAATGCATAACAAAACAGTGGCAAAATAGAATTTAGCAATACATAGAAAGAATTAAACATCATGATTAAGTGGGGTTTATTTGAATAATAAAAAGCTTGCTCAATATTTGAAAATCAACCAATGCATCATATTAATGGCTACAGAAGAAAAATCATGTGATCATATCAAAGGAAGCAGAATAAGGTTATTGTGAAGTTGAGTGTATTTATGTCAAGCACCTTAGTACCATGCCTAATATATACTGTAGATACTACTTCATGATTAGGATAACCAAACTATCTTCTTATTTCATTTGTGTACAGCCAGGGCTAATTTTGATGTCAAAAACCTATGTTCTCCCATTTGGGCGTTAGAGGACAACCTTGTACAAAGTCATGGAAGGGAGCCCTGAAGGTTGAAAGAGAGGTGGCAGGAGGTTGTTTCTTTTGCTCTCAGGACATGGTAAGAGTGCATTCTGCTGACACAATGCAGTATTATGTGGAGGATTAAAATTTGCTGATCTTAGATTTGTAGAGTCGAATACTGGTGGTACACTCCAGTATTTCAAATGACAGATGAAAAGGTGAGGCAATAGGGCCTTTCCTTTCAGTTCATAAGCCTTAGGATGGCAGCTGACTGATGCAGGGAGGCAGTCATTTGTGGCTTATTGAAAGTTTATAAGCATATTCTTCTATGATTAAAGGTCAACTTACAAAACACAGCTGTGTAATTAGAAATTATTAACCACAATGAAAGAAAAGGGGATCCATAATAGTAAAAGTGATGAAATTAGAGATGAGTCAACACTTTCCACCTACAATTTGTTCTATGATGATGTTGACTTTTACATGCCTGAAATAAATAAATAAACAGGAAAATGTTAGCAATAACAGCAAAAGTTTGATAATCATTTATTTCACCCTTGAGATTTCTAGGAACATATAGCTGGTGAACCTAATAGAATGGACCTAACAGAAGCTGAAGATATTAAGAAGAGGTGGCAAGAATACACAAAAGAACTGTACAAAAAAGATCTTCACGACCCAGATAATCATGATGGTACGATCACTCACCTAGAGCCAGACATCCTGGAATGCAAAGTCAAGTGGGCCTTAGGAAATATCACTATGAACAAAGCTAGTGGAGGTGATGAAATTTCAGTTGAGCTCTTTCAAATCCTCAAAGATGATGCTGTGAAAGTGCTGCACTCAATATGCCAGCAAATTTGGAAAACTCAGCAGTGGCCATAGGACTGGAAAAGTCAGTTTTCATTCCAATTCCTAAGAAAGGCAGTCCCAAAGAATGCTCAAACTACTGCACAATTGCACTCATCTTACATGCTAGCAAAGTAATGCTCAAAATTCTCCAAGCCAGGCTTCAACAATACGTGAACCATGACTTACAGATGTTCAAGTTGGTTTTAGAAAAAGGCAGAGGAACCAGAGATCAAATTGCCAACATCTGCTGGATCATCAAAAAAGCAGGAGAGTTTCAGGAAAACATCTACTTCTGCTTTATTGACTATGCCAAAGCCTTTGACTATGTGAATCACAATAAACTGTGGAAAATTCTGAAAGAGATGGGAATACCAGATCACCTGACCTGCCTCCTGAGAAACCTGTATGTAGTACAGGAAGCAACAGTTAGAACTGGACATGGAACAATAGACTGGTTCCAAATAGGAAAAGGAGTATATCAAGGCTGTATATTGTCACCCTGCTTATTTAACTTGTATGCAGAGTACTTCATGAGAAACACTGGGCTGGATGAAGCACAAGTTGGAATCAAGACTGCTGGGAGAAATATCAATAACCTCAGATATGCAGATGACACCACCCTTACGTCAGAAAATGAAGAAGAACTAAAGAGCCTCTTGATGAAAGTGAAAGAGGAGACAGAAAAAGTTGGATTAAAGCTCAACATTCAGAAAACTAAGATCATGGCATTTGGTCCCGTCACTTCATGGCAAATAGATGGGGCAACAGTGCAAACAGTGGCAAACTTTATTTTTGGGGGCTCCAAAATCACTGCAGATGGTGACTGCAGCCATGAAATTAAAAGACGCTTACTTCTTGGAAGAAAAGTTATGACCAACCTTGACAGCATATTAAAAAGCAGAGACATTACTTTGCCAACAAAGGTCCATTTAGTCAAGGTTATGGTTTTTCCAGTGGTCACGTATGGATGTGAGACTTGGACCATAAAGAAAGCTGAGCGCTGAAGAATTGATGTTTTTGAACTGTGGTGTTGGAGAAGACTCTTGCGAGTCCCTTGGACTGCAAGGAGATCCAACCAGTCCATCCTAAAGGAGATCAGTCCTGGGTGTTTATTGGAAGGACTGACGTTGAAGCTGAAACTCGAATACTTCGGCTACCTGATGTGAAGAGCTGACTCATTTGAAAAGACCCTGATGCTGGAAAAGATTGAAGGCAAGAGGAGAATGGGATGACAGAGGATGAGATGGTTGGATAGTGTCATCGACTCAATGGACATAAGTTTGGGTAAACTCTGGGAGTTGGTGATGGACAGGGTGGCCTGGCATGCTATGGTCCATGGGGTTGCAAAGAGGTGGACGCGACTGAGCGACTGAACTGAACTGATAGGTAGTGAAGTAATTAGATAAAAATCAAATGACACGAAATGGAATCTTATCATTTTGATAGTCTCTATTTGGCAGCAATCCCTAATCATCTGCCAGTTATCATGTTGTTTAGGTCTTCAAACTACCTATTCAATTACAGACATTTTCATTACAATGGATCAATTTCACATTTTCTTTTTGGTCTTAAATTTCTTCTGAATTGAAGACAGTATAAATATTATTGTTATCTCCATATACTGAAGTCAACTATTTGTTTGTTTTAAGGAACAAATGTTAAGAATTGATGAAATAGGTAGTTTTAATCTGCTACTGTTTCTATTGCTTTAATCTGTGACAAATTTTTTTACCTCTCATTTAAGAACTATTTGATAGACACTCTTTGGGCTTTCACTTTGATTAAGGAAATAATTTAGAATCAGTCTGGATGAGAACAATCTCCAGATTTTATGACAGTGTTGTCCCTTACTATTTACAACTATATTTTTTGCACTTGCATTAGGAGATAAAGTAATGTGCTTTATAAGTTAAAGAATTAATACTGTATTAAGTAAGAAAGTCTAATACAAAAGCAACTGTGGAACTAACAATACTTTTTTCACCTGTCACTGTTCCTGTAAGTTAGAGAAGAAATTATCCATTGACATTTCTACAACTTCCTACCTGCATTATTTTTGAGAACAAATTTAATTGCATAGTAGAAATAGAAACAGGTTTTAAATATACCTATGATGGAAATAATACTAAAGTAAACTGATTAAAATATACCATCCTGGCTGTTCAGATTAACAAAAGAAGTATTTGAAATGGATCATTAAATAGAGGAAATTATTTCATTGATTTCTTCAAGCTTTTCTTCCTGATTCAGCTACTAAGTGTATGAAAGTGCCTCTGAAGGACCCCATTTTCATGAAAATTTTTACTTCCTATCAGCCATGTACTCTTGCTTTGGCAATTAATTCTCTTTTAACAAGGAAGTCTTTATATATTTTCAGCCTCCTCTCTCATATAAATAATTACCAATTATAGGGAGATTTGAATCTAACTGGATACATTCATTCTTATTCCTCTAGTATAGCAAAAGGCATGGCTGCATAGACTCACTGGAACAGTTCACATGATAATCAATTAATGACCTTGTTTTAAAAGGGTACATTCAGTTCATCTGAATAATAGTTCTGATCCTGGTAGCCTGAAAGAGGTGCAGTTTATTCCTATAATCATTCTTTGGATTATTTGACATATTTTAATTTGTAGAATTTTAAACAATGCATTTTTATCCTATTGTAGAACAATAATATATTTATTCCATAAAGACCATGCTGAGGCTAGCCTAATAGAGGCAGAAGCATATATTTGTTAGGGAGGGGAAATTAGTGGATATTTCTTAATATATAGTCACTAAATATAAGCCTCAAGAATTTCAATGAACTCTCAATAGGTGCTTGATGTATGCTCGGTCATTCAGGCATGTCCAACTCTTTGTGACCCCATGGACTATGGCCTGCCAGACTTCTGTCTCTATGGTATTTTCCTGGCAAGAATACTGGAGGGGGTTGTCATTTTTCTCTTTCAGGGGATCATTCCGACCCAGGGATCAAATCTGCCTTTTCTACATTTCCTCTGAGTCATCTGGTGTTTGATGGATGCCTATAAATATCATCAATAGTTGATTCTTAACCACAAAAGTCTCATAAGATATAATTTTCACCTACTTAACTTCTATTCTTAACCCTTCCTAATCTGTGATAATTATGACAGCCCTTCAGGCAACTAATGTGTTTGGAACTGTTGCTTAAAACTCCTTTTTTAACTTATGTGTGAAATGAAGGTGTGAATACATACTATTCATACAGATATTCAGTTCTGGATTTTTTCTGAAAAACCAAACTCCAAGAAAAGTAGAGTTGTGTTATCATAGATCTACAGAGCCATATTCAAAGTTCTGTTAGGAATAGAGGTTCTTTTTCATTTGGACACACTTGGTATCTTCCCAAAGTTCCATGTTCCTTTTTAAACTTAAGTTCCTGGAAAAAGTGGCTTTTGGTCAAGGGAAAAATTCTGAATATATCTGTGTAAGAAATGTCACTCTGGGGGCAACAGATAGGTCTAAAATTTTTTGTTTATTTGCTTTTAATAATTAAAGACATCTATAATTGTATGACTTCATCAATCTACCCTTTCACTGACTCTCATTTTGGTGGCAGAGCTTACCAACAGCAAATGTATTCAACTGCTATTTTTTCTAGAAATCCAGAAGCCTTAGTAGAAGTGACACCAACTTGAGCAGGAGTGACGTGAAGAGGATGGTTGAAAGAAGCAAGGAGAATCTCAACCCACCAACTGACTCAAAAAGATCTCCTTTCCGACTGTTTATAAAAATGTTTGGGGCTCAAAATGACTCTATAAAAGAACTCCAACTTGTTGCAGAGTATTTGTGATGACCGAGTCTACCAGATGATCGAGTCTACCAGAAGAAAAATGTACTCCAACCAGTGCAAAATTTGCTATCAGAGGAGAAAAATGAGGCTTGGGAAAGAAGCAGAAAAGAGGAAGCCAGAATTGTGCTCGGCACTACTCACAGTAATAGAGAATATTGTTTTCATTTGCTTATGGACTGATGAAGTCAAGACATTACTCCTGGGTATTCTTCACAGTTAAAAATGTATATTGCTTTAGGAGGGAAAAAATACAAATCCTCAGGCAAAACTTATACTACTCGACATATTTCTTTCTGTACAAAAGGAGAGTTTAGATATAGCATTGACATTCACTAAAGTTTCAGAATTTTTTAAATTTCAATTTTACTTTAAACTAGAACAGATATTCTTGACTCTTATGTTTGTGATGGAAATAGGAAGCATTTCTATTTCCCTGTCTCTTATCTCTCATATGTAAGGTTTACTCAGTTGATTTTCCTATCTGCTTCATCCACATCTGTCTTGCTCTCTTATAGCCTCAAAATTTATTCTACTTACTGCCATCTCTATGTTTTCCAATATTTAAATCTCCACTTCTCTTTCTTATCTACTCCAGACTTTCTCTATTTCTATGTAAGTGAGCTACATCCACCCTCCACCCCTACCCCACTTCCTGTCCCCTGCCTTTGATATAAAGGATTCCAGCAGCAACTCTGCCCACTCTCAGTTAAAAAAGCCAAGAACTGTAGTTGTATTTATTTCAGTTCTATATTTATATAGACTACTGATAACAATATTTGTTTTTAAAGGCAAAAGTTTTGGAGATAATTACTTTTCAATGACTACAACTTTAAAGATTATATATTTTTGGTAAGATTTTTTATGTGTGTGTGTTTTTCACTCAGTCGTGTCTGACTCTGCAACCCCATGGATGATAGCCTGCCAGGCTCCTCTGTCCATGAGGACAATTTTCCAAGCAAGGATACTGGAGTAGGTTGCCACTTCCTTATTCAGGGTATCTTCCCAACCCAGGGACTGAACCAGGAGACAGATGCTTTATCATCTGATCTACCAGGGAAGCCCCAAGATTTTTTATAGCATAGCAATAAAATGACTTTATTTAAATTACTAAATGTATGGGCGAAGTTGATTTTCTTTTAAACATCTAATTTAAAAAATGACATAAATCTATTCTTACCCTGTGAAAAATTCTACAACAGACAGATTTTCATTATCAAGTGAAAAATCAATCCCAGTAGTAATTTGATTTGGTTGTTTTAAACACAGACAATGGTGTGGTTACATGGTATTCAACAGCAAAACAATTTAAGATTTTCAAAATATATTTTAGACATTTTCTAAATAAGTATAAAAAGAAACATACATTATACTAAGTAAAATGCATTATACTAAGAATTATGACAAATGGCATGATTATAATAAGGAGTGAATATTAATGAATTAAACAAATTTTAATATTAATACTTTATACTGTCTGAAAAGCAAAAACTCTGATTTGGGGGTCTGTGAAAGAAAGGATTAAAAGAACACAGAAATCACCAAACCTCACATAAGTGAAAGTGAAAGGGGCTCAGTCATGTCCCACTCTTTGCGACCCCATGGACTATATAGTCCATGGAATTCTCCAGGCCAGAATACTGGAGTGGATAGCCTTTACCTTCTCCAGGGGATCTTCCCAACCCAGGGATCGAACCGAGATCTCCCACACTGCAGCTGATTCTTTACCAGCTGAGCCACAAGGGAAGCCTAAACCCCACATAATTTCTTTCAAATTTCTTTTAGTTTCTTCTAATGAGTTTCTGGGCATGCCTCAGAGATGATGAACATCTGGAAATCTTGAAGCTCTGAATGGTTGAGCAGGCATTGTGGATGTAGAAAAACCATGGGCAAGCTCAACAGAACTCATCTATGAGCCAATACTTAATTAGCTGCATTTTTATACCTTTTTCTTCAATTATGTTCATCCTGATGTTGACCTTGAAACCCACCTTTATTACTCTAATTGCCAAGTCATTATGCACGTGGAATAAAAGACACTTGAAAGAGGGCAGAGTCACTAATGTTGCAAGAGATTTGAATGTCTAGTCTTTACATATTAAAAACTTTCAGATTTAATATAACTGAAATTTTAAAGTTTCTTGGTTTACTCTTTAAAGAAGGGAAATAATTTAAGTTTCATTTGTTTTAAAGAATGCTTCTGCAATGCAGGAGACCTGAGTTCAATCCCTGGGTGAGGAAGACCCCCTAGAGTAGGAAATGGCAACCCACTCCAGTGTTCTTGATGGGAAAATCTCAAGGACAGAGGAGCCTGTAGAGCGATAGTCCATCGGGTCACAAAGAGTTGGACAGGACTGAGCATGCATGTGTGATCTTGGCAAGTAACTTAACCTAAACTCCAAGTCTCTAACTGAGAAAGTCTAAACTCAGTTTCTTCTTTCATTAAAGTAGACAAAAATAACAGTGCTTACCTCATATGATGGCTGTGAGGATAAGATGAACAAATACATTCGAGTATTTAGCACAATGCCTGACATGGTACCTCATAGTTCTTCCCAAGGTGACTGCAATATAATCCGATAGACTGAAGTAGTAAAAACAATGATGTGATATGATGACTAAAATACAAATATTCCTTCTGAGAGCACTGTTGTTTTCAGTCTCCACCAAAGTTTTCAGCTAATTCTCAGAGTACTCACGTAGTACTGCCTAGAATTCGAGGAGTGGGGGTGGATTTACCTCACTGTGACATCTTCTAGTAGTGATTCACAGACTTTTTGAAATAATGGATATTAGAATTTAAGATTTTGGAGACTAACATAGCAAGAGAGAATTTAAACTACCTCCTATGATTATACCACTAAAAAACAGGCTAAGATTTAACACCCTCAACACTTTGCTATATATTATCCACTCTCAGATATATAGAACAAGATGGTAGATGCAGGAGCAAAATTCTTTCCGATAGATGAACACATTTTGTTTATTTTATATATCTAAATCTCTGGATCCACAACTTGGTGGGTACAATTTGTTCTCCTATAATGCTTGGAGTATTGCTAGGCATAGCCATGCTTGCCTGCTGAGTTGCTTCAGTCATGTCCAACTCTTTGTGACCCTATGGACTGTAAGCACTCCAGGCTCCTCTGTCCATGGGATTCTCCAGGCAGGAATACTGGAGTGGGTTGTCACGCCCTCCTCCATGGGATCTTTCTGACCCAGGGATCAAATCCGTGTATCCTATGGCTCCTGTACTGCAGGTGGATTCTTTACCACTAGCCACTGGGGAAGCTCTGCATAGCCATAGGTATCACCAAAATTAGTTCAAAAGCTACAGTAGCTACAACCGGGAGTCAAAGGTTCAATCAAAGCCTTTCTAAAATGGATTCCCCACTGAATCTCTGCAGTATCACAGTAGTTTCTGATCACAGTAGTTATCAAAGTATTAATGCTACATAGTAGAGTTATCACAGTAGAAGCATCACAGTAGTATCTTTTGACATAGAGATAAGATTGAAAAAATCTTCTACAGAGACTTTGAGAAACAGACTCAAATGGGGTACTGGCTAAGACTTCACCAATTAATATCCTGTGATTCCCATTCCATTTGTAGTTTGATTTCTGATTCTTCATTCTCATCCTATTCAGGCTTCCCGGGTGGCTCAGACAGTAAAGAATCTGACGGCAATGCAGTAGACCTGGGTTCAGTTCCCCGGGTTGGAAAGATTCCCCAGAGAAGGGAATGGCTACCCACTCCAATATTCTTGCCTGGAGAACTCCCTGGACAGAGGAGTCTGGGGGGCTATAGTCTATGGGGTTGCAAAGAGTCGGACACGACTGAGCTAATAACACTTTCACACTTTCATCCTATCCAGCCTACTCATTTCAGGACAACTGTAAAACTAACACTGACTTTAAAAAACATTAATTGTAGAATAAACTATAACCTCAAATAATAACAGTACCATTTTCACACCTATTTCAGTTAATCTGGAAGCCCAGGCTTATAATCCTATTATCATTTTCATTTCTTTAGGTTGATTCCCACTAGAATCTTAACTTAATATCCTCAATTAATATATAATAAAAAACTAAAATTGAACATTTAAAGGACTCATTATTCTCTTTACTCTGTGAGGTAATAGCAAACAAACCCATTTTAGGTTCTGAAATTTCAGATTTTAGGCAAAAGTGCTATACAATATAGGGTAGTCAGAAAATGCTTATGATAGTAGGAAGAAGATATAAATGAGTTTACACACGAAAGATACAGAAAGTTTAAAGACATATTACATTATTTTACAAAATGATTAATAAAGTTTTTGGATAGATTAAACAATTATTTAGCTATTAATAAGAGGGACTAGCTCAAAAAGTTTAATCAATAAATAATTGCACGTGATTCTTAACGCAAGGAGAGAAACAAGCAAATGATCATCATGAGTTGTACTGGTGATATGATTAAACATAATATCATGGACTTTGAAAATAGATTTCATGTAAAATGGATATATGTATGGATAATGTAAATACCTATTCATTCCATTTAGAATAATAAATGAATAAAACTTTTCCTTTAATGGGAAAATTATTGAAGCCGTTTGCAACCAAGTAAGTGATATGGTTCTTTTCTTTGGTCAGATTATTTAAGGATCCCTTGGCTCTGATAGGTATTTCTTCAATCTCTCCTCTTTCTTCATAAAGAAGTAAATGTTCCTACTTTTCTGAGATCTTTCAACTTCCTCTTCACCAATCATTACTCAGCAGCCTTTAAATATAATCAGGTGTTTGCCATCTTAAATATCACTTCTGTCTTCCTCATACCCTCTTCCAGAGTCTACCATAATTCTCTCTTTTTTTAAAGGAAACTACTTTTTGAGTTTTCTAAGTTTCTGTCTCTATTTCTTAACGTTACTTAGTATGGATTTAGCCCATTGATTAAGTAAATTACTTTTGCCAAGACAACCAATAACCTTTTTGTTGCTAAAGTCAAAAAGTCTTTAGTCATACCTTGCTTGATTTTTTTGGCACCATGTGATATGTTGAACCTTCCTTCTTTTAATATTCTTTTTTTTTTTCTATTTGAGTTCCAAGGTGCCGTTACTTTTCTTTGGTTTTTCCTTCTACAGCTTTTCACTTGTCATTGGAGTGGAAAGCCCCATCTATTCTACTAAAATGACCAGTCAAAGCCAATCATATGGTTTTATTTATCTTGCTAGGAGTGAGAAATCCTTACCTATTTTGGATCAGTGAGATGTAAAAAGAGGCTTGTTGGGGGATTTAGGGAAGAAAGGCTTTGCTTGTAAGAGATAGCTACTGGAAACTTGATTCTCTCTCCTTATAAACTTGAAAGAGGAAGCTTGTTATCTTCAACTGTCATAGGTAGTCATCTGATAATTATGAGAGCAACCAATTTTAGGACAGAACCAACAATATGAATGGAAGAGTGGAGAGGGGAAAAATCCCAAGCATTTAAAATTATCTCTGTTGTTCAGTTGTCAAGTCCAACTGTTGGCGACCCTGCAGCATGCCAGGCTCCTCTGTCCTCTACTATCTCCTAGAGTTTGCTCAAGTTCATGTCCACTGAATTGGTGAGGCTATCTAATGATCTCATCCTTTGCTGCCCTTTTTTCTTTTTGCCTTTAATCTTTCCCAACATCAGGGTCTTTTCCAGTTATCTAACTGAAGATTAGTCTGAGGTTCAGACTAGATTTTGTCTACTTATATTAGCTAAATATTTCTTTAATGTTCGATACTAAAATTTTCTATAGCTTGTGGTAGAAAAAACCTTATTGATAAAATCTTTAACCATTTCTTCTCTGTAATTCTAAGAACATGTCATAAGTTCGTGTTCCATGGAGCTCTGTATCTTCTATCTTATTCATGACTCAGTTATGACTTATGTTTTAATGCTTGCTAAGTTTGTATCATCAACTAAGATTTCTCTCCTGAAAAATATGTCTAAATATCCACTAAAAATTTCCACTCAGATTTTCTAGAAGATACCTCAAATCAACATTTTAACTTTTTTTTGTTGCACAGCATAGTATGTGGACTCTTAGTTTCCTGAGCAGGTAATGGACTCCTGCCTCCTGCTTTGGAAGCATGGTGTCTTAAGCATTGGCCTTCCAGGGAAGACTTAAATCAACATATTAAAACGTAAACTCCCTTCCTCTCTTCCACTTCCAGTTGTTACTCTTTTTGTCATCCCACCTCAGTGAATAGCACATCATGACTCATACAAATTAGAAATTGGTTATCAATCTTAGAACTATTATCTGTCTTTTATGCCCTATGTACAATCACAAGATCATGTTGACTCTGTCTTTTAAGAATATACTAAATCTTTGCATTTTCTCTCTACCACTCATCGCTTCCATTCACTCTCCCTTGGATTACAAGAGAAGCTTTGTAACTTGTTCCATGGCCTAAAATCTTTCTCCTTTCCAATTCTTTCTCAGAAAACCTGTCAAAGTGCTCTTCAGATAAAAATTTAATGATGGCTCTCCCCAACACTTCTTCCCATTTCTTTCAGGATAAAGCTCAGCATAGTCTGGTTTAAGCTTATACTCCTGGCCTTATTTTCACACAATCCTTCTCTCTTAACTTTCTTCAATTTCTTTACTGAATAGGGATGTCCTTTCCAGGTGCTCTCCCAGCCCTGCATTCCATCCTCACAGGACTGTATTTATCTGCAGTGCTGGATATTGCTCAATAGGCAGATTAATAACATGTATAACACCTGCAAACCAGGATATTAACAATTATTTTGGGTAAAATAATTTGACATTTAATGTATATTTTTTAAAAAGCACTGAAGCATTCATCAAGGGAAAAAAATCACTTAAGTTACAAAGAAAGCATGTGATTGTGTAGAGTGTATGTTATGAAGCACAATTACAAAATGAACATTCATAAGCTTAAGAACTAGAGTGCACTTTGGAAAACAGTGTGGAGATTCCTTAAAAAACTGGAAATAGAACTGCCATATGACCCAACAATACCACTCCTGGGCATACACACTGAGAAATCCAGATCTGAAAGAGACACGTGCACCCCAATGTTCATCGCAGCACTGTTTATAATAGCCAGGACATGGAAGCAACCTAGATGCCCATCAGCAGATGAATGGATAAGGAAGCTGTGGTACATATACACTATGGAATATTACTCAGCCATTAAAAAGAATTCATTTGAATCAGTTCTAATGAGATGGATGAAACTGGAGCCCATTATACAGAGTGAAGTAAGCCAGAAAGATAAAGATCATTACAGCATACTAACACATATATATGGAATTTAGAAAGATGGTAATGATAACCCTATATGCAAAACAGAAAAAGAGACACAGAAGTACAGAACAGACTTTTGGACTCTGTGGGAGAAGGCGAGGGTGGGATGTTTCGAGAGAACAGCATGTATATTATCTATAGTGAAACAGATCACCAGCCCAGGTGGGATGCATGAGACAAGTGCTCGGGCCTGGTGCACTGGGAGGACCCAGAGGAATCGGGTGGAGAGGGAGGTGGGATGGGGGACCGGGATGGGGAATACATGTAACTCCATGACTGGTTCATGTCAGTGTATGACAAGACCCACTGCAATGTTGTGAAGTGGTTAGCCTCCAACTAATAAAAATTTTAAAAATTAAAAAAAAAAAAAAAAAAGAACTAGAGTGTAAGAACCACAATTCAGCTGAAGAAACAGAATACCGCTACTATCAGCTTCCTCCCTGATCATCCTATCCCTAGATCCTATCTCTTTAGAGACAACCATAATCCTAAATTTTATGCTAACCATTCCCTTATAAAAAGTTTTCTCACTCATATACTTATGCCTAAATAATATATTTTAGTTTTACTTGTTTTTGAGACTTATAAATATGGAACTCCTTTTAATTGATTCAGTTGCATTTGCTCTATATTTTGCTTTTGATGTGTGCCACCACCTGAAACTTGTTCCTCACTCAAACTATGCTTCTAAAGTTTATATATGTTATCCTAATTGTAGCTAACAAGTGTTCATTGCTGCAAAATATTCCTTTGTGTAAATAACAGAATTTACTTTCTCACATTTCTTGTAATAGACAGTTAGGTTTATCCAGTTTTCTACCATTGTAAGCTTTACAAGTATCTTGAATGACATACACAAGAGTTTTGCTAGGATATCTTAGGAGGGCAATTGTTGGAATGTTGGATACATTCATATTCAGCTTTTATAAGATAATTTATTGTCAATGTGATTGTGCTTTATACTCTTTCAAGAAGTATAAAGGAGCACCCACTACTCTTAAACTCGGAAACAACTTATATTTTCATACTTTTAATTTTTGATAGTCTAGTAGGTTTAAAATAACATCTTTTGGCTTTTTCCTGATTGATAAAAAGTTCAGTTTTAATATTAATTTACTCTCCCAATTGCTTTTATTTTTACCATACTTTTGGTATTGTGTTATCCATCTTTTCATATTTTTTGTAAGAGTTTTAAAAAATATATTCTGGATTATTAGTCTCTTGTCCTTCATATATGTTGCAGTTATCTTCTCGGTTAGAGCGTTCTTCTTACTCCTTTTATGGTGATTTAATATGAAGTATTATAATCACCTACTTATCACTCAGCCTATCTCACCAGACTAACAGGTTCTAGAGGTAAGACACCATACTATATCTTATTCATTTCTGTCCTCTAACATCCAGCGAGACCTCAACACATAGAAGTGCTGCTTCATACATACAGTTGCTCAAGTGCTGAATGAATGAATGACAGGATGAATGAGTTGCTATGATTTTACAGGAGGTGAATCAATCATTTAGTGGTCAAATTTCATTTTATACAAATTGGTTACACTATGCTGCTGAATCAGAGTTCAGAAAGTATACACTACACAATTTCCTGTACTTGTACTTCAAAGGTGGGTGTCAGGCATTAATAAGAGGTGATAAATTTTCAAAGAGGTGGCAGGATATTGTTTATAAAAATTCATTACCAGCTCTGAACACTTGGCAATATTCACTTTTCATTTTTTTCAACACACTTACAGTTAGCCAAACTCCCTATTGTGGGATAGTATTTAGCCTAAATTTATCACAAAGTTAGAAATGATGTTAAGACACAAGATATGGATTACATATTACAATGGATATGCAAGGTTCATGGTTTGTGCCATTAATTTGAAATTGGTTACCTTTTTAGTAATGGTGTCCGGAGGTACATCCCGCCTCCCAAGAGGATAAGGATTCCATTGGCCACTAGGAGATACATCTTCTTGTCCATTGTCTAAAATGTTGCTTTGCTGGGACGGGGTCTATTGCAAAAATGGTATGGCATTCTTTAGTGATGTAATAGAAGTTTATCATAGTTTTCTGAAAAGAGTCCCTAATGATTATGGTAAAATTACTTTTTTTTTAATTGCAGAAAAACATATATCCTAAACTGGAGGTACTTTTATCCACTATTTACTTGGTAAGAATTGTAAATTAACAGCTTTTTGGAAGCAAGGAGAAATTCAATTAAAATAATCATCTTAGAGTTATTTACTGAATTTTAAAGAGAAGTTTAAATTTGCAGTACTGGAATAAAAATAATCAGAATAAAATTAACCAATTGTTACAAACCACATTTAAAAGTTGCTTAACTTACTTCTTTAGTAGGATCTTAGCATTTAGAATATAAAGTGAAACCATATAATACATAGTATGTAACTTCTAATATTCCAAACCATAATCTAAAACAAATTTTACAAGGCTGTAGTGATTCTGGGAAAATGTGTCTTGCACTAATCTACAATGATGTTAACACTAGCATAGTGTGAGATTCATGGTACTATGACATTATCTATAGATCACTTAGAGGAAAAACTAACACATAAAAAGTTTTGAGCTGTTAGAATTTTGGTTTAAATAAATCATAATTGTTTTGATTCCAAATTTATTTGTGTAGATCATTTATATATTAAAAATTAAACTCTTCATATATATTTTATTTTTGACTGGTTTACTGCTTATTATTTTTTTAACAAATAACAATACTCCTGTCTCTGTTATTATTACTATAGATATTTTGGGAGGCATTTGTAATCTGGTCTAAGTAACAGAAGGTAATCATACACCAAGAGAAAGACAGTTTCCTATGGAGGGCTAAAGTAGTGGGATATTTTTCCTGTCAAAGCAGATTAACTTTTTGCATAGACTTTTTTTCCTCTAGCCTATAGGATATACAAGTACTGCCTGATTTTCTGGGGAATTCTTATGTGGTGAGATATTATAATCAGTGTTTCTTATGTCATTTACCCCACATATTTTGGAGGATCCCTACAGATAGAGAAAGTCTGGTTAGAGAGCGTAGGTGCAGTTCTCTGTGTGAAGAATTGTCCTCCAACCCTGGAATGAGAGAACTGGGCCATTCTCTTCGTAATATGGTGCAGATGCACTGCGTGTCAGGCTTCATCCAGTTATATTGAGTGGTCCTAACTGTTCTCCTTTACAAAACAATCATATAATGATGCTATCTACATTTTGATTACATGCATTTTTAAAAAGCCTTGCTTGGAACTGTTAAAAATAATATTTACTATGACAAAATTAATTAAAATCAGGTAAAATTTTTCTGGGGTCTAGTGGATACAGTGAAAGTAAGGAAATAATTCAGTTTTCTTATATTTTGACTGTGTGAATTCCTTTTTCATGAGTATCCGAAATTATGAAAAAAGAGAAAAAAGGTATTGAATTGAGGCTCCTGGGTTAGTTAGGAATGAATTTACCTGTGTTTGCTTGAAAATAAGATATAGGTTAGCATATTTAAGAGGACTTCCCTGGTGGCTCAGACATTAAAGCATCTCCCTACAATGCGGGAGACCCAGGTTTAATCCCTGGGTTGGGAAGATCCCCTGGAGAAGGAAATGGCACCCCACTCCAGTACTCTTGCCTGGAAAACCCCATGGACGGAGGTGCTTGGTAGGCTACAGTCCATGGGGTCACAAGGAGTTGGACATGACTGAGTGACTTCACTTTAACATATATAAAGTATTTATTACTTGAAAATAACCAGACAGCTCTTCAGTGACCATCTGCCTGATTTCAAGCATTAATTTTCTAATCTTTATCTTTTAGAGATGAATGTTTGTACATGCCCACACATAATTTTTCTAGCTATTATTATGACAAATAAAATTCTCAGAATTAAGCAGTTAAAACACAACTATGCAGAGTGGGCATCACTGAGCAGTTTTCTTTTTGAATTTTTAGGATGCATGTTGCTGCTGGTTTGATTTCTCTGCCAGGAAAGTGGGATTATAAATATGTTCAACTAGCTCGGTCTGTGGAACACAGAGTTTTGCAAGGTGGCCAGAATTAAGCACAAATAATCCTTTTTGCCTCCACTGCATTCCCGTCTTTATCACTATTTCCTCCACTAAACTTCCGCCAGCTGCCCTGACATGACTCTTAGTCACAGAGAACAACTGAAATTGCAAGATTCTTTTTAATGTTAAAAAAAGCGAAAACCCTTAGTCAAAATCCTAAGATCATGATGATATAGATTCTTCATTCATTTACCAATTAATCTTTCTCTTTTTAAAATTAGAACTAACAACTACACCAATTTCTGTATGTTACAGGGGCCAAAGAGAACATAAATACACAGACACATGGAAAAAAAAAAATACTTTGACTAGACAACAAGAGTAAAGGAATTTCCTGAAAGCAATTTCCTTTATTCATTTCCAGAATGCTCTGGCTCCTTTGTTTCTCTTAAGTGAGACACCAGAGGAGTGACTTCAGTTTTCAAATGTGGAAATATTGGGAAAACATTTATTTATGTTTGGGAGGGAGGAACCCAAAAGAGAATTATGTAGTAGTGGGTTCACATTCTTTCTCAAAAGGAATGAGTATAGCTATTTACCGAAAAAATACTTTCAAAAAAGTGCTCCTGAACTGTCCAAAAATGCAGCTGTTTAGTTGTTTAAATTTTATGAAACATTAAAAGGAGCAACCAAAAAGTGTAAAAAGAATAATGAAGCTTTCATTTATTATTTCAAAGAACAAAATCAATTGAGTTCAATTTTCATTCAGTTATTTTTAGTATCACATTCAAGTTATTTTTTTAGATACTTAAAAAAATTAAGAATTAGCCTTTTCCTCACCACATATAACCAATTAAACATAAAATATGTTGAAAATCTTCACAATATAGCATTTCTTCAGCTTCTAAATTATGCAGATCCTTAATATTTCAAAATAAAAGAGAAAATGGTCAATGTGATTTACTTAAAAGTCAGAAATTACACTTGTTAAGAAATTCAGTAATGCTAGAAGTTCTGCTGAACAGACACTAGTTTGAAAAACGACTGCAAACATTTGCAGATTTAACATTTGTGATTTTGACTACTGCGAATGATCACAAGCCTCCATTGGAAGAAGTAACTTCTGATTTTGCTGAGACATAAATGTGCATGAATATATGTGTCTTTGTTTGTCTATATCTGTGCATGTACAAGATGTATATGAGTGTATGCATGCATGTGTGCATATATGTGCCTCTATGTGAGTATATGTGTATGTACAGGATTCACATATATGAGTAAATGGGCTTAGCTGTTACAGAAGGTTTGCTCTTGACTGTAAATTGATGGGGGCATTGCAAGCTTGGGAAATTAACTTATGGCAATTAGCTGGAAGAATTCTATCAGAGTAGTATTAGAATTTGGCACTTTACAAAGGTCTTGGGATATATTACTTAAGAACTCAAGGATTATTTTGTTTAGTAATTGGCACATAGTTCACAAAGGCACACAGTTAAAAAATGTGTTGAAAACAACTTTCCCCAAAGTATTTTCAGTGAAATTATTGTTATATTATTCTTTTTCTGAAAAATAGTAGGTCATAAAGACAAATATACATCAGGCTTGAATCTACATCATTATGATTTCACAGATCTCAATCTGAAGATGGTAATGTAATATCTAGATGATCTTTAAGCTATTGTTTCATTATAACGGTGAGGAAGCATCTGTATGAGTACAAGATTATTTTGGTAGTTTTCCTCACAGTCTATGAGGAATTATGTGGATTTACAAACTGAAGGATTTTTTTCATAATTAGAAAGATAAGTGAGTCCTTCGTGAGTGATAGGTAGCCAATAATAGATGCAGCAAAATCAAGAGAAATTATGGGCATAAATTAACCCAAGTTTCTACATAAATCTTGCTTTGCTTTCAGCAAACAAAACAGAACTGGAATTAAATAAATAACCCTTGGAACTCGGGTGAATGAATACATGTTGGGTACTGGAACTATCTGATCCTGAGTAATCTGCATATATCTATAAGAAAGGACATTAGAAATTTAAAGAGTTTATGTGCAAACATTGCCTAATTCAATGAGAGTAGAATGAGCATCAACTAATAAAAGAGTGAGGTCATCTTCTTCCAGGCAAAATTATATTAAAATATTATTTAATATATGTTCCCATAATTTCAACTTCTCTTCCCCTGAAATTATAATTTATATTAGTGTCTGCTTCAATAGCCAATAAGTAGTAGGAGCTATGGAATAATATTATGGTGGTAGAAGTTAAAAAAAGAACAAGAAAAAATGATCAATTTCTCCAGTGCAGAAGAGACCACACTATTTATACTGGCAGCTGGATACCTGCAGATAGTGTGTTGGAAAAGGCAAGTGATTTCTTTCCTAGGCTTGCATATCTCTGGAGCAGCAGTAGCATGGATGATTAACTTGCAATTTTCTTAGGTTCACAACCTTTGGTCTTTTATTGCTACCAAACATATTTCTTGGTGATACTGAGTGCTCAGGAAATGCAAGCATATGTTGAAGAATGGAAGTTAACTATTAGCAATTTATTAAACTCAGCTAAATAAGAAAGTACTGTTTTTATAGCCCATAGGGGATGATTTGGGCTGTGATATATTTTGGATTAGTTAATACATTCTATTTGTGTATTCTTTTGTGTTTCCTATTCTATACAATGGTGATAATACTTCCATTTGGGGTTTTTGGTGAGGGTTGTGTGAAAAAATACATTTAAAGTATCTCATAGTACTAGGTACATAGTAGATTTTCAATAAATCCTAGTCTTTACTCTTCTCCTCTCAAGATATCTATTTTTCCCACCATTAATGTGGATAGTAAAAATGACAGTTTGAACTGACATTTTACAATATTATATTTCTTTTGATAACATAAAATTTCAAGATATTAGCTAAGTTCATTTACAACAGAGCACATCCAAAGAAGCACACTGAACCATCAATAAAGTCATAGAAAGCTACTTTAAATGCTTTTTGGAGAGGCAGTTATAAATGAGAAATGAATAAATGAATGAATAAGTGAATCAATAAATAAAGACAGAATACTAATAATTTATAATTCAATAGCGCATGTGTATGTCTTACATGTTTTGGTAATAAGTACTATTAAATTTTTTAGGAAATTAGAATAAGCATCAAAAAATGAAAATATTAAAAAAGAAATTAAATTTATCAAACCAATTTTTGTGGCTTTTATTTGCATTCTGTTAATATCAAGAGATTCTATAAAGTTACCATAGAAACTGTAATTTACTATTTACAGTACAGAAAGTCTATATTTAGCTTGTAATCCATGAAAAGTGTATAATACTAGACTTGGAATATAAGAACATAAAAAAATAGAAATATTCAAAACATGTAACAAAATCTGGGAGAGACTTTTCTTCTTTTTATTCACATAAATATTCATTGTTTAAATGCTTTCTCAAGTGCAGAGTTCTTTAATCTTCATCAAAAAACAGTTATATACTCTAACTAGTTTATTTCAAGTTAGCTTAAAGGAAATTTGGGGAAAAAAAGAATTAGAAACATTTTGGTAGCCTTAAAAAAAACAAAGCAGCAAACCAAAAAATAAAAACCAAACAAACTGCTGGTCCAGGACTTCAGGTAGTATTAATACAAATAGCACCTTTTTGTCAATTACCATGAGGGAGTGGAGAGGTAGCAATCACACAAAGGTGCTCTTTCTGGGTACATAACTTGCAAAAAGACAGTTTCAGTGTAACAGAAAAAATACAAAAGGATTCTCCTTTCTCCTAATTACAAGAAGTTAAGTCTTGCCAGCAGAGAGTGGGGCACAGGCCTGGATTTCAGCTTCTGAATATTCCCTGGCAAAAGCACCATCTATAAAAAACGGATGCTGCAATTCCCTATCCAGTGCTTAACTGGCAATACATGAAAGCATTCGTTTCAGTCCCTTAGGACACTTCATTCATTCCTTCTAGGACAACTCAGCGTCATTTACCATAGCACATAAATAGAAAGGCAGTGTTATCATCCAGGAATTTTATGAATAAAAAGACAGCTCCAGTATTTTCAAGGGAGAATGAACAGTTTTGTTAATTTACCTATTGAAAATGTTTATATTTTGATCTTACTCTATATTTTAGTGCAATTCTCATGGCTAACAATCATTTAGAGCCTCTCATGATATTTAAATAGCTGATGCTAATATTTATTATCTTAAGTGATAAGGTGAAAGTGTCATAATAGGTTTTTATATATTTGTAAATCAAAGGAAAATAATTTTTGCCTATCTCCTTTCCTGGTGAGAAGAGTTCCAGGAAATTGAGCTTCAGTCATAGGACTGATTATCAATGGGTCAGTGGAGCCAGAAGGGAGACTCTGAGAGATTGTACCTCAAGAAAGGTTAACCTTAAAGTTTCCCAGGAAAACCAAACAAATTTTATAATTAAGAAGTTCTGTGGGAGAGATGTATCCGAGCACAAAGGCAAAAGGGCGGAGACCTAGGTTGGAAAGAAAGGAGTCCCTGGAGTAATTTTGAAACTGATTAAGCATCCGGTGCAAACACCTGATAATGTTTTGCAATAGTAACAGGGGAGGAAAGTTGTCCAGATGCCTAAATACCTACATTTTATAGGTCTTAAAGTGATCATTTGGGTCATATAATAGTTTGGGGGCAATGCAGTAGTAACCCTGTTTCTTTTCCATCCTCGCCTTCTCTTTTCTCTTATTGTTATTGTTGCTGTTTTTGGTATGAATGAAAAGTGTCAGTTGCTCAGATGTGTCAGACTCTCTGTGACCCCATGGACTAGCTGTCCATGGGATTTCCCATGTAAGAATACTGGAACGGGTAGCCATTTCCTTCTCCAAGGAATCTTCCCAACCTAGGGATCGAACCTGGGTCTCCCTCATTGCAAGCAGTTCTTTACCATCTGAGCCACCAAATAATAAAGTATTAGTGATAATTCATTTTGAGATAGGGTATTTCAATACTTGATATTCTTTTTTGATGTGAAGCTGGATGGCAGCACAGTAATTTATTTATATTGAAGTATAGTTGATTTGGGGCTTCCCGGGTGGTAAACAACCTGCCTGCCAATGCAGAAGACATAAGAGATGTGGGTTCGATCCCTGGGTTGGGAAGACCCCCTGGACACGGGCATGGTAACCCACTCTAGTATTCTTGCCTGGAGAATCCCATGGACACAGAAGTCTGGCAGGCCATAATCCACAGGGTCCTAGGTTGGACATGACTAAAGTGACTTAGAACACAGGCACCATAATTGATGTACGACATTAAGTTAGTTTTAGCTGTATGCAAAGTGATTCAGTGCTACATATGTGTGTGTCTACATACATGTATTTTTCAGTTTCTTTTCCATACTTTTTTATTCTTGGTTTGCAATTTAATACAGTTTCCAAAGAGAATTCCTTTAGATCATCTCTTTGCTCAATTGGGAAGTTTGCAATATCTCCAAGTATTATAATTCTGCAACACTTCTGTTACAGATCATCTTGTTGCTGCTTAGTTTTTAAGTAGCGCCTGCTTCTTCTGTGACTCCATGGATTGTAGCCCGCCAGGCTCCTCTGTCCATGGAATTTCCCAGACAGGAATACTGGAGTGGGTTGCCATTTGCTTCTCCACAGGATCTTCCTGACCCACAAATCAAATTCGCATCTCCTGCATTGGCAGGTGGATTCTTTATCACTGGGCCACCAGGGAAGATCTGTGCCACCCATAGATAATCTTAGAGCTACAGCAGAATGGGAAAGACTAGAGATCTCTTCAAGAAAATTAGAGATACCAAGGGAACATTTTATGCAAAGATGGGCACAATAAAGGACAGAAGTGGTATGGACCTAACAGAAGCAGGAGATATTAAGAAGAGGTGGCAAGAATACATAGAAGAACTGTACAAAAAAGGTCTTTATGACCTGGATAACCATGATGGTGTGATTACTCACCTAGAGCCAGACATCCTGGAGTGTGAAGTCAAGTGGGCCTTAGAAAGCATTATTACAAACAAAGCTAGTGGAGTTGGTAGAATTCCAGCTGAGCTATTTCAAATCCTAAAAGATGATAATGTAAAAGTGCTGCACTCAATATGTCAGTAAATTTGGAAAACTGAGCAGTGGCCACAGGCCTGGGAAAGGTCAAAGAAGGGTAATACCAAAGAATGTTCAGTTGCACAGTTGCACTCATTTCACATGCCAGCTAAGTAATGCTCAAAATCCTTCAAGATAGGTTTCAACAGTACACGAACTGAGAACTTCCAGATGTTCCAGTTGGATTTAGAAAAGGCAGAGGAACCAGAGATCATATTGCCAACATCCACTGGAACACAGAAAAAGCAAGGGAATTCCAGAAAAACATCTGCTTCAATGACTACACTAAAGCCTTTGACTGTGTGGATTACAACAAATTGTGGAAAATTCTTAAAGAATTGGGAATACCAGACCACTTTACCTGACTCCTGAGAAACCTATATGCAGCTCAAGAAGCAATAGTTAGAACTGGACAGGAACAATGGACTGGTTCCAAATTGGGTAAGAGTATATTAAGGCTGTATATTGTCACCTGGCTTATTCAACTTATATGCAGAGTACATCAAGTGAAATGCTGGGCTGGATGAAGCACAAGTTAGAATCAAGACTGCTGGGAGAAATATCAATAATCTCAAATATGCAGATGACACCACTATAATGGCAGAAAGCAAAGAGGAACTAAAGAGTCTCTTGATGAAAGTGAAAGAGGAGACTGAAACGCTGGCTTAAAACTCAACATTCTAAAATTTGAGATCATGGTATCTGGTCCCATCACTTCATGGCTAATAGATGGGAAAACAATGGAAATAGTGACAGACTTTATTTTCTTGGGCTCCAAAATCACTGAGGACAGTGGCTGCAGCCATGAAAGTAAAAGACGCTTTTTCCTTGGAGGAAAAGTTATGATGAACATAGACAGCATATTAAAAAGAAGAGACATCGTGTTGCTGACAGAAGTCCGTATAATCAAAGCTATTGTTTTTCCAGTAGTCATGTATGAATGTGAGAGTTGGACCATAAGGAATGCTGAGTGCTGAAGAACTGGTGCTTTGGGAACTGAGGTGTTGGAGATGACTCTTGATAGCTGCTTGGACTGCAAGGAGATCAAACCACTCTATCCTAAATGAAATCAACCCTGAATATTGATTGGAGGGACTGATGCTGAAACTGAAGCTCCAATACCTCAGCCATCTGATACGAAGAGCCAATTCATTGGAAAAGACCCTGATGCTGGGAAAGATTGAGGGCAGGAGGAGAAGGGGATGACAGAGGATGAGATGGTTCGATGGCATCACTGATTCTATGGACATGAGTTTGAGCAAACTCTGGGAGATGGTGAAGGACAGGGAGGCCTGGTGTGCTGTAGTCCATGGGTTTGCAAAGAGTCAGACACAACTGAGCAACAGAACAACAAGAATAGTTAATGAATCCATTCTATAGGGTACCCCAAACAACATCATAAAATTAATATAGCAGCAAAGAGGTACTTAATTTACATTTGGAGAATACTGTACACAATGAGAAATAGTGCTTCAAGTGTATTACCATTTTTCAGGCACTGAAATGAAAGTCGCTCAGTCACGTCCAACTCTTTGTGACCCCATAGACTATACAGTCTGTGGAATTCTCCAGGCCAGAATACTGGAGAGGGTAGCCTTCCTCTTCTCCAGGGGATCTTCCCAATCCAGGGATTAAACTCATGTCTCCCGCATTGCTGGCGGATTCTTTGCCAGCTGGGCCACAAGGGAAGCCCTTTCAGGCACTGAATATGTATATATTATTCTATAGATTGACAAGAAACTAAGGGCAAAAAACTAAGTAAAATTAGGGGCTGTCCATACAATAATTTCAGGGAGTTCAAACAATATCTTCTTTCATACCAAGACCTCTCTAATCTGCTCTTTGCATTCTGAAATTCGATCATTGTAACTTAAGAGTTTGATTTCTATTTAATTGACAAGTCCTCCAGGAAAGTTGTCTGTTTAAGTTGGTGATAGCTCATCTGTTCCTTAGTGCAAATGAGTTTCAAGGCCCTTATGAACTTTGGTTTTTTTTTAGGGCAGAGGATGAACCCTAAGCATCTAAGAGGACATGAAGAACAGGCTCCATTAAAGGAGAGGCTCCTGTGAAAGGGGTCTTACTGACAGTAGTGTGCTGGAGCCAACAACACTCAGTCTCAATTCTGAGTTCAGTGACGTCAATTTACCACTTTGAAATTTCTCAGAGTGAGTGTTCTGTCACTGACATAGGCACAGACCACAGATCAGGCTTTTTTCTTCCTGGAGAGACTTTTGCATACAATACTGGCTCTGCAACAGAAGACTGAGGACAGAGAAAATAACTTACAGAAATTCTCAATTAAGTCAGTTTTTTTTAAGTGATCATGGGTGATTAAAAAAAAAAGCTATGAATAGAAATGTCTTGTTGATTTTATTACTCTCCTCAGAGTAGGAAGCAAAGTATCCAGAGTTAGGGACTGTTTTTAAGACTAATTTGACAATAAAACATGAGTTTGAGGTCTTATCACATTCATTTCACTGGGAGGGTAGTTTGTTCCATATGTTCATTAATTGATTAAGAGAAGAGGGTTTGGAGGCTTCCATCATTCCATTATCCTTACTTTGGCATGGCTTTTTTTTTTTTTTTTTTATAAAAACTTACTAGGTTAATGACTACATTAACAATATAGTTATAATGGCATATTGTGTGAAAATGACTCATTAGTCTCCACTGAAATGCAACTCAGACAGATTGCATTAGTCAATTTAAACAGGTAAAATGAACATTTTTTGTTTTGTCTGAATAAAACAAGCAGAAATTCCTTGGACAATGGAAATATTTTCTCTTATCATATATGCCCTTTCAAATGAGTCTACATTTTCATTTAAAACCATGTCAACTTGCTACTCTCCCATTAACCTAGGATGAGTAAAAATTTGCTAGTTAAGCCACAAATTTGTTTCCCATGTTTTACTTCTGTTTAATCTTTCCCACAAAAAAATGGGCTAAAGAAGCTTTTAGAAGTGCTAATGACTTAATTGTTATTCTAACCTAGGGCTCTAGGACTTTTCCAACTAAAATCCAATCATAATTTCTATTTCTGTTCTCAGAATGCATCAGTAAGAGAGTATAGGACTGTCTCCAAAAAAGCAAAAAAAAAAAAAAAAGTCAACATGTGTATATATACATATACACATACATGAAAGAAAGAAAAGCAAAGAATAAAAGAAAAAGAAAATGAATAATAAGAAAAATGAGTCTTGAAGCAACACAAGAAGCCATGTACCTGCTCAATCCAAAAAGCAAAGTTGTTAAGTAAGAACCTGATAATCGGTCTCGCTATCAATATTCATTTAGCAGCTAAGAGTATGAGCTCTACATTATTTGCCCTTATGCTTTTTGGACTCCCGAGAGTCTGTAAGCAGGATCGTACATACAGCCTAAACACATTACGTGAACAAACAACATTAATTGGCTTTGGTATGCTGACACATGTAGGGCAGTCCATACTTACTTTCTGAAGAGGTAGTTCTTGTAGATCAAATTTAGACTTAGTCTGCAAGTTTAAAGTCATGCTTCTGCCTGCATGCATTGCTGAAATACCTCCATAGGGCAGCATGCCAAGGTTAACTGTGTTGTGTTTGTAAGCAGCATTCTGAGTAGAGGAAATAATCATGTGACAGGATGTGAACACATGCTCAACAAACTGATTATTACATGAACATGTTTAAATTGATAACATTTAACTTTATGCAGGCAAACGGTAACTTTCTTTTTTAAACATGCACTTGATCAGACAGAAGCATACAGTAAACAGTGTTAGTTATGAACATAATGAGTACCATCCAAAACTACAGAAAAGACAAAAAGCAAAGATAACATTCTGTTTTACATCTGTTGCTATCTCATAGGCACAGAACCTATCTCTTATAATATCATGATTGTAGTGACTCTGGACAAATGTTTATCAGTGGTGATCTATTAATTCAAAATTTCAAACAGTGAGGTCTTAAATTTTGTCAGCTGCAAATCTCACGGTCTCTTTCACATTGTGAGATTAGCATACACGAAAGACAAATACTAGCTTCTAATTCTGCTTTAAAACTGATGCCCTGTGAAGTTAAAATGAAAATCAGTCACTTTTATTTCTGTCTTACAGGCATAATTATGGCAACTCAGAAAAAGAGGTGGTCAAAAAGTCATTCAATCTGACCAGTGGATGATTGAATTTATTAATTTAGTTAAACTACTCATTTTGTATGTGAATCCAAATATTCTTTTGTTGTTTCTTAAAAATTACATTTTAAACTGATGAAATTTCATAATGAAAGTAAAGGAACTATGCTTTGAATTATTAATGCTGTTTATCTGATATACCTAAACATTTATAGAATATTCTAGTGATATCTGCACTGTGGCTACCCTTCAGTAAGTGCATCTGAAGTTATTCCAAGTGGTTCAGTTTTTTTCTATAGAACTTCATTTAAAAATTGAGTCATTTTGCATATCTTGTCATCAGATGGTTTTCATCAGTATAATCTCTAATTTCCACCTACCTTGAACAATAACTGACAGCATTTGGCCCTTTTAATTAATTTTTAAAAATCTATAGAAGTTAACTTAGTACACTTTTAAAAATAGAATATTATTGAACATTAACAGGAGACAGTTATTCTACTCTGAGGGCATTATTTGCAAAGAAATGATTTTTAGGATCAGAGTTTCGTCAACTGAAAGACGATTACACCCCTGATGGTGAGCTGTCAACCAATCATATTTGTTATGGATCCCTGATTATCTCATTCAGAGAATTTTTTTCATTGTCACCGTGCCAAAGTTGAGAAGGACTCTGAACATTTCAAGCTAGCACTTGAAGGATTCTTTAAGGTTTAAAATGACCTCAGTCTTGTGCTCTCTCAGCAGCTATGGAAGAGTAGCAGTCTTAGACATATGGGTTCACGTTTTACTATCTCTCAGTCAAGTGGGGTTCTGTAATGGAAGCATGAGCCTTGAGTCAAACCAAAGGAGAAAACGAGCACCTTTAATCTATGGCAGTACTCAGAGCTGCCTCTCCAAGGTCAACACCAAGCAAGGTCTTTAATCAACATTATGGAGAGCTGTTAAGCCTATCCAATGTCTAGGATTCTAGGCGGTTCTCTTTTATAACGAATGGACAAAGATCTTGTAGTTTCCAGTGTAACTGTTTGATTCCCAGAGTTCAAATCACTCAAATAAATTTTACTGGGAAGGAAGCAAGCTGTGCAATCTCACTTTGGGCAGAATGTTAAATACCACGATACAGAACTATTTTTACATAATAAGTCTGTGCTCCAGTACCCTGAATTTATGTTGTATGTAAGTTTTAAGTAAGATACAACCTGAATAACTCAGCAACTTGATTGAGAGAGGGAAGAAGTTACTTAGAGAAAGGAGTAAGAGCTTTCAGGATCTGATGGCTTGAAGCAGTACTCTAAGCTAATTTACTTTCTTTGAATTAAATGAGAAGCTATTGAACATACACTGAAATTGCTCTGAAAAATGAAAGACAAACTGAGGAAATTATAAACAGACAGGGGATATGTGAAGACTAATTAAAAAGGGAGGCGTTGTCACAACAAGGGAAAATACATACAAATTCACTTTTAGTTATCTGCATCTGAGATAGGCAGGGTCTCTAGAATTCTGCTGATCTAAATACCCCTCCTCCAGTCCTATTTTCCTCCCTCTGAATTCTTGCTCCAACTAGGGGAGATGCTTACTTTTCAGCAGCTCTGATCAAGGGAAATGAAACATTTATCTGGGAAACTAGTAAATAAATGATAGTACCAAATACTTAAAATTTTGTCTTTTTTTTTCATTATCTGTTTTCATTCACTCCTTTGTTGCCTCAATTTACTAGTCATTGTATATATGCTCCAAAAAGCTTCTGATAACCTTTCTCGGCTAATTCATCTTACCCTGTTATGTATGGTCGTGTCTACACAAGGCCAGAGTTCCCAAACTGTATTGTTTTATCTGGCCCCAGATATTTTCACCCTTCAAGTTATCTGTCTACATGGAGGGTAAAACTTGAAGTAAGGAATGATGACAACCGACCAGGTGTCTCCCATTGACACCCAGTCATGAGGCTTTGATGAGGCTCCCTTCAATGGGACTGAGCACACCTATTTGAAACAGACATTCTGATGAAATATTTTGCAAGGCAGAACCAGTTTCCACATTGAGAAACTAACACCCACATTTATTAGTTCATTATTTTCCTATTAATAATTGTTTTTCTTGTCATGTAGACACGACCTACAAACAATATAATTATTTTAAAAGAGTACACCTGAAATAAAATTCACCATTAAGAAAATATATAATAAATGCAATGACCTATGCTTTTAATAGCTTTAACTAAAACTATTGAGTGAAACATTCTAATGGTATATTATTACCAAGATCCCCAATATACACTGAGCACTGAAACCTAGAAAATCAGAACAAAAAACCCTATTTTCACAAACGAAGTTTTAAGATTCTAAGGTCAATGCCAAGTACACAGAGCCCTCTACACCAAAGCTATAAAGTACACTCAGTGGTGATGGTCAATTGATCATAGTTCTAGAAAATGAAATACCAGATTTCTCTTAGAGAGACATAAACAGCAACAAAAATACAATTCAGGCCTTACAGCAATTTTTTTTTTTTACTCTCTTCAATTGCTATGCATTCTATGATTTATTGTGATTCAATTTTAACTGAATTGGGATTATTTTCCTCTTTTTGCTGCAATATACACACACTAATTTGTATGTTTATAGTCTTCATAAAGACATCATCTATTTTTGTTGTCTGTAGTATGATTAGAATTTAAACATTTCTTTCTATATGAAAACCAACATTCTAAATGGCAAGATTTTCATTAAACAAAGTAATGTGTGGGAGGGCATTCAATCTCTGCTTATTTTATTTTTCTGTTTCTTGCTGGGAAGATTATTGCTCATTAGAAGTAACAACTTTAGGAGTCCCATAGCAGTAACTATATGCAGATTCTATAAACAAATTAGGTCTGACTTCAGGATATGTGAGTCTGTGCAGAAAGGAGCAGAATATTCACTTTTTATGGATTCAATAAAAATAATTTTCTCTAGGTCACTAGAGAACAGTTTCATGTCCTAGGAGAGGCATTTTGCCTTCATGGCTAGAAAGCAATTGAAGCACCATCCCATATAACAGAGTTGAATTCTTTCTCACTAACCACTTTTAGGATAGTTTTGATAAATAATTGACCTACAAGTTATGAACTCTCGAAGAGCATTAAACAGTATCCACGAAAAACTCTTATGATCAATTTCCCCACATATAAAGATAAATAAAAGGCTCATCATCTATTCATTCATGTAGTTCATGCTTCACTACATGTGCTAAGAAATGCCAGCAAAGTAAAACTAAAGGCAGGAGGGATATTCTTACAGAGAAATGCCAGACATACCCTGTCTAACCTTCTAGCTTCTATATGTCTAAGCAGCTGTTGTCTCCAGTCTGCAGGCATTTTAGCACAGCTCTCCTCTCCCTTGACAGGAGTGGGCCTCGTCTTTATATCACTGTTATCTGATGACTTGTCACCATAGTTACCCAAGTTATAGTCAGATGGTATTTTTTCCAAAAGAGCTGCCATAGTAGGCCTAGCTGAAACTGGCCTGGTCTGGGAGGCACCGTAACTCTCTGTACTGTAGCTTCTTGCAGACAATGGCCTCCTTTGGGTAAGGTTTTTAACTGGAAAACTTCCCGCCTGAGCTTTCACTTCTTGATATGAAGGGTGTTCGTCTTCATACCTGCCATTCCGTTTCAGGAACTGGGACTCAGTCACTGAAACGCTGCTTTGGCGATCCAGACCACCCCTATACGGGGGTCGGCCATACCTATCACTCGGAGTGAGCTCATGAGGTTCACTGACCCTTCTAAACATGGCCATTTCTGTAGAGCTCGCCAGGGAGTCAGCTCTCCTCAAGAAGCCTGCCCTGGCGCCTTGACTTGCAAACTGGGCGTTGACCACAGCATCTTCATTAACAGATGGCTGGGAAAATGAAAATATTTGCTCCACTGGTGGGTATCCTCGGTAAGCTCGAGGACTAACCAAATCCTTGGCGATGTTTTTCCCGGGTTGCTGCACGTACTCAGAATTGTGTTGAAAAGGGGGCGGTATCCTCTTTTCCGCTTTAACTTCCACCGCTCCTTGGGGATTGAAGCTTTGGTCAAACTGATAGACTTTTTTGGTCATGGACGCTTTCTGTTGCTGAGGCCCCTTACTGCTTCCGTAGGTGAGCATCTCATCATCCAGCATCGGGACCGACTGGCTTCGAGACATACTGGCCATACCATGCTCCGATCCCAACATTTTGTCAGGTCGTTCATGACTTCCTAAGTGATCACTCCCAGTAGCATAGTTTTCTAATGGGATGTTATAAACCTTGTATGTACCAATGTCAATCTCATCGATACTCTGTGACTTTTTGAATTTATTGGACTTGATATCTTTCATTAGTGGGGAAAGTCTCTCTGTGCTCTTGCTCATCGAAATAACACCTTTAGAAGAGTCTGGGCGGCAGTGGATTTGAGAAAAGACATTACTGAGACTCCTGTTGGGATTAGAATCGTGGTACTCCCATGGTACTCCTGGAGAAAAAGGACTCGGTATTTCAGTAGATTCCTTTATGTGTTCTTTCCTTTCAGGCAATGGGCTGGTGGTAGGGGTTGTCTCTAGTTTGGAAGGGAAAGCAGTCCTGTCTTCAAAGGGACTGGGGGTTCTGGTCCAGTTCTGCCAAGGGTTGGAGGGAGGCACTTCTGTTTCTGGGGTGTGTCTGTGTGTGGACTGCTCGAGTTCCAGAGGAACACCAACAATCCTGTCCTGCCTAATCAAAGGCCTGCGGCCGTGAGAGGCCGCGCTTCTGGCCTTCGAACTCAGCAGGGGATTATTGCTGGCGTTCTCGCCTGTGGTCTCCTCGGCAACGAACCCCGTGTTATCGTAATGGGAGCCGTCCGGCCAGTTGTCGGTGAATGCGTCACTCATGGGCAGCCTGTCGGGACGCGGTGGTAGGTTCCCTGGGGGGACAGCCTCCCGCTGGCTGAGTAATGGCTTTGCATCAAGAGGCTGTGGGAAAGATTGTGCCATCCTGTGAACACAATGGGAAGAAGAAACATGAAAATGAGGAAGAGCTGGGTCTTTGCCAGAAAGAGAACAAGCTGGCAAGAATACCAGCATCCTTTGTTCAACTGATCATTCAGCCACACTTCACTTATGATTAAGAATAGCATTATCATTTCATGTCCAAAAAAATCCACCCCTTTACCCTGATCTAACTTTTATTTCTTCTCAGTTACCACCTTCCAGTACATATAGCTTACTTACCTATTATATTTATTGCACATTGCCTTGTGTCCCCTGCAGGATGTAAACTCATGAGGGCAGAGGTTTTTTTCTCTTCATGAGTAACATAGTGCTTGGCACATGGTAGGTACTAAGTACATATTTGTCAGATGGAGGAATGAATGAATAAATGAGTGAATGAAGAAATACAGATATTTTCAGTAATGGTCCTGAAACCTGTCTTATAATTAGAACTACCTGATTCTTGGCCTCCATCTCTGGAATTTCTGATTCAGTACATTTCTAAACTATTGGTTGAGGGTACCTTTCTTATCAATTTTTGGTATATTGAATAAATTCAAATTGTCTTCAAATAATATATTTGAGGGGCAGGTATTGGAAGACATTAAATCCATTGTATAGTGAATGCATTCACATATCTTTTTCTAGAAGGCAAATTAAATTATGAGTTTTGGTCATTGGTATGTTTATTCCAGTGACCACAGTATCTCTAGATGATGCCCATTTTTCTAAGTTTATTTTAAACCATTTGCTTACTAAACATATCAAATTATATATCTTTTATTACAGCCTTTTAAGTGCTTTCACTAATTGAAAAAAAAAATGCATTTAGAAGGCATTTTCCAAAAGTACCTAAATCAGTCTCAGCTTGTATGACAAATAATAAATTTATAAACTGAAAGAGTTAAATTTTTATCATGGACATGAATGAGTAGAAATAGTCATTCATTAATTACTAAAGAACATATTGCAAATGGTATTGATAGTATCAGTAAAATCTGTGTGGAAGTCATTGATTATCTCATATGACAATTTTTATTTTCTATTTCTAGTGTGAAATATAGCAACAAGCTATAAAACAAAGGAATCAGAACTGGGCAAATGCTACTTCTTTGAGTCACTTTATTGCCCTTTTTCATTTATGGCTTTTGATCTTCATATATCTGTAAAAATGAAAGTAGTATAGAGTAGAAGACATTTTGGAAAGATTAAACACTTTTACTTACATTCTAATTTTCCCATGTGGTGGTAAAATGATGATGATGAAGAGGCTGATGCAAAATTTATTGAGTATTCACTTTGTACTTGGCACTTAGTGCTTTCCATGCATTTTACTCTAGTTGATAACACCATTTTGGATGGTGAACGCCCAAATGTGTCACAATTATGTAATGATGCAAACACAACTTTTGATTAATTATTTTTGGTTCCATCCTCTCAATCTGTTAATCTCTTACCATCTCTCCCATAAACAATGGTTTTGCTTCACAAAATGGATTCATCTGCTCTTGGAAATTCCCAGCAGGACTACACTTGCTTACCTGCCCCTTAGGTCTTCTATGCCACTCATGTGCTGAACGCAATTCCCAAATTAGGAAGATTCCATTTTTTAAAAAGTTGCTGAAAATAAGCATTTGGGGACAGAAAAGAGGGAATTCTAAACACACCTGTTACCCCACAAAGAATTATGTACTGCATCTTTAGCTGTTGTCTGCAAGGACCCCACTTTAACCCGGGTGTTAGAGGATCCTGAGGAAGCCTGGGAAGGTGAGTAGTCTGAGTAAGTGCCTGAGGAAACACTGTTATTCAGACAGTGAGTTTTGTCAACTTCAGACTCATCAGTTGATTCTGAAATGTAAAGGGAAAAATATTATAATGCTATGAACATTGACAAGTATAAACAGAAAAGCAAGTATGAAAAATAGCATACCAATGAATGTTAGAAATACATATTTATAAAATATTTCTATAGACGATGGTGGTGTATCATAATTTACAACTGGTGATTTGTCATGCACATGCATTTGTGGCATATTTTCCACATCAGGTTCACAATGTTACCTTTTTTGTCCTTCCCTAGCAGAACAAGTTTGGGTGGGTACAGAGGGGTCTCAGCTAATGAAGGGTGAAGTTCCCCAATCCTCATTTCATTAGCTGGATGAACAAAAGAATCCTGAGAGATATAATAATATAGGACAAGGAAAGTAAACATTTAAATACTGGTTAACCAAGAAGGCAATATCTTTATTTGGCTCAGATATAATGGGACTCTAGAATCTAGTTCACTGTGGCACGCTAGGAGAAGTGAATCATATGTATCTCTGAGGTAAGCACTAAAATGTTTTGTTTTTCTATAAATGAGTTCATTTATCCCTCAAACATTTTTTGAAAGCTATTTATATGTCTTGCACTGTGCGAAGAACTGCAGAGTTTCCAAAGAAAGACAAAATGTCACCCATGCCCTGCGGGAATTAACAGTCTAGTTACGGAGTTAGATATAACTCATAAACAGGATTGAATTATGATAAGTAATATATAAGATATAATACATAATATATAAGATAGAAGCATGTAAGAGTTCTAAGGGGTGAACTCTTTTAGAGTTCTAAGTGGAAAGTATACACTGACAAACTAGATTTTTTTTGGATTATTAACAAAGTTAATGCACAACTGGGTCTATTTTAACCACCCATCTCTCTCTCAATGCCTACTGTTTCCCCAGTGATCATCTGTTTCTTTAGTTCTGTCATGCCTTCTTCCTAAGATTTCTGGTTTTCTCATGATCAATCTAGCCTGCTAAATCTTCACTCTAAATCCATTCACTGAGTGTAATGAACAATACTGGTATAATAATATAACTTCATGACAAATACTCATATTTAAAAAACCAATGGATTTTAAACTTCTGTAGCAAATTTGAAAAACTCAGCAGTGGCCACAGGACTGGAAAAGGTCAGTTTTCATTCCAATCCAAAAGAAAGGCAATGCCAAAGAATGTTCAAACTACCACACAATTGCATTCATCTCACATGCTAGAAAAGTAAAGCTCAAAATCCCCCAAGCCAGGATTCAACAATAAATGAACCATGAACTTCCAGATGTTCAAGCTGGATTTAGAAAAGGCAGAGGAACCAGAGGTCAAATTGGCAACATCCATTGGATCATTCAAAAAACAAGAGAGTTCCAGAAAACATCTATTTCTGCTTTATTGACTATACTAAAGCCTTTGACTGTGTGGATCACAACAAACTGTGGAAAATTCTTGAAGACAGGGGAATACCAGACCACCTGACCTGCCTCCTGAGAAATATATGCAGGTCAGGAAGCAACAGTTAGAACTGGACATGGACCAACAAACTGGTTCCAAATTGGGAAAGGAGTATGTCAGGGCTGCATATTGTCACCCTACTTATTCAACTTATATGCAGAGTACAGCATGAGAAATGCTGGGCTGGATGAAGCACAAGCTGGAATCAAGATTGCTGGGAGAAATATCAATAACCTCAGACATGCAGATGACACTCCCCTTATGGCAGAAAGTGAAGAAGAACTAAAGAGCCTCGATGAAAGTGAAAGAGGAGGGTGAAAAAGTTGGCTTAAAACTCAACATTCAGAAAACTAAGATCATGGTGTCCAGTCCCATCAGTTCATGGCAAATAGATGGGGAAAAAATGGGAATAGTGAGAGATTTTATTTTGGGGGGGCTCCAAAATCTCTACAGATGGTGACTGCAGCCATGAAATTAAAAGATGCTTACTCCTTGGAAGAAAAGCTATGACCAACCTAGACAGCACATTAAAAAGCAGAGGCATTACTTTGCCAACAAAGGTCCATCTAGTCAAGGTTATGGTTTTTCCAGTAGTCATGCATGGATGTGAGAGTTGGACCATAAAGAAAGCTGAGCGCCAAAGAAAAGATGCTTTTGAACTGTGGTGTTGGAGAAGACTCTTGAGAGTCCCATGGACTGCACGGAGATCCAACCAGTCCATCCTAACAGAAATCAGTCCTGAAGATTCACTGGAAAGACTGATGTTGAAGCTGAAACTCGAATACTTCGGCTACCTGATACGAAGAGCTGACTCATTGGAAAAGACCCTGAGGCTGGCAATGATTGAAGGCAGGAGGAGAAGGGGATGACAGAGGATGAGATGGCTGGATAGCATCACTGACTCAATGAACATGAGGTTGAATAAACTCTGGTAGTTGGTGATGGACCAGGAAGCCTGTCCATGGGGTCGCAAAGAGAAACGACTGAACAACGGAACTGAACTGAATTCAATTTATTATTCCCAATTAACCAGGTAGCAGGAGAACATTAAGAAATGCAAAAATACTAAATTTTCATTTTTCTAGCTGTAAAAATGGCTTGTTTATTCTCACGAGTAAGTAGTGATATAAATTTATGCACAATTGTTCTCTTTATGTCTGCTACCCTAGGTAGCTCTCAATTTCAAAATTCGATTGCACATTTCTTTTGATTAATAACCTTTGTGAATTGGGTATTTGTTGCTTGCTGTGATCAAAAAATCAAGTGCCACCCAAAAATCAATGTGAAACAGAATTTAGAATTGTGGTATCCAATATAATTCCAAGATTTGAGATAGTAGGTGGTGTCTAAAAGGCGCAGACATTTCATTAGTAACTAGTTTTGATTATTTAAGAGTGAAATAAAACTATGATTTTTTCTTTCAGTTTATGTGTGTTGTTTTTCAGTCACTAAGTCATGTCTGACTCTTTGCAACATACCCGGCTTGCCTGTCCTTCACTATCTCTCAGAGTTTGCTCAAACTCATGTCCATTGAGTTGGTTTTGTGTACTGTTTCCCAAATAGCCACTAAATGGGGCATAAATAACTACTAAGGTATTCAGACCTAACAATAATAAATGGAACTGTTAGGTATTTCTTAGCTATGACAGTTTACTAACCACTGATACTTTTGAGCCTTTGAAATTTTAAGTCTCTTAGGCTTTGATTTTTATATATAAATAAAATCTGGCTCCTTAAAAACTGTTTCTAAGTCACCCAGTTTATAGTATTCTGTTTAGCAGTCCCAACAGACTAAGATGCTAGGGGGAAAACAAATGCAATCTTCGCAAGGCATGTATAAAGGGAAATCAGGGCAGAGGAGAACCTTCATGTCTCTCTGATCTCTTTGTTCTTATGGCTTTCTTGGTCATAGGCTCAGTCTAGATTTAGGTTAAAACTACTGGCATAGGGTTGCAAATAGAAAATGATCAATAATTATACTGATATATCTCTCCTTCTTCTTTCTCTTTTGCTTTTACCTTGCTTTTTCTTTTTGTTTTCTGATTCTGCCTACCTCTATTTGCTTTTTTCGTGGTTTTCCATATTTAACAACATGGATAAATATATCATGTAACGTGTGATATCCTCTTCCACATTCTTGGCAGTATGATCTAAATAATGATGATTCAAAAATTGCATATATAGGCAAAACATAAAATAAAAATGCATAATATACACTGACCAGCCAGCCACTTGGTTATTTGTACTTATTATATCTGAAAGCAGAATAGAAAGAGGGCGTGGGTGCTCAGTCGTGTCTGGACTATAACCCAACCAGGCTCCTCTGTCCATAGAATTCTCCAAACAAGAATACTGGAGTGTGGCCCCTTAATTTGGGTGCGGTAATTTGAAAAGGCAGGATGTTACAGAAAGCAACATCTTCTCATTCTAGGATGTCTAAAAATTGAGGAAAGATCTAGAATCTTGATTTCAGGAAAAATGTTGATATTATCAGTGAAATTTCAAGAGGAAAAGGCTTGTAGAATAAGAAAACCAAGAAAGCGGGGCAGATCCCAGAAATAAATATGAAGCTGAAAGCTGAGCTTCAGTCTTATTTAGCTTGTCTACTATAGCTAATTAGGAAGTACAGATAGCCAATACCAAGTCACTGTGGTGTTTTTTAAGGAGGGCAGGATTAGACTTGTGTTTTGTAAAGATCATAAGCAAGGCAATGAGGGAGCTTGGGGCAAAGTAAGCCAAGAAATTGACAGTTTTTACAGAAATGCAGGACCCGAGGAGTGTTAGGAGACACACCCATGAAAACATATAGGCGTTGGTGATTGTTTGGAAGCGGCAGAGAGAAGGGAGAAAGAAGGAAAAAGAAAGCAAAATACCTCCCAATTTAGCTTGAGTGAACTGGTAGATAATGGTACCAGCTGGGGTTAAGACCAATTATACAGAAGGAGAAATGTTTGAAGTGAAAACATCAAATTTTTTTTTTTTGGATTTAAGTTTGAAGTCCTTGTGGGACAATTTTAAGATTTTTTCTCTACTATCAGGTTATTATTAAATTCATGATCAAAGCTACATTTTCCTTGCCTCACCTCTCCCATCCAGGTATAAAGCAATTTTAGGCTCTATGTATTTTGCTGTAGTTATTCAGCTTATGGATTATCATTACTTTACAGTTATGTGATGACAGGAGAGCTAAATATAAAGTGTATGTGTACTTAATGTGTACCCACTAACTGTTGATTTTCTTCCTTTTTATATTATTGCAGTATCTTAGAGATGAAAGTCTATTGCTTTGTTATAAAATATCTGTAATATTTTAGAAGTGAAAAAGTACATTAATATGGCTTTTATAGGCAAAACAAAGAAGTGGTGAAAATGAATATTTACTTAAGTTTTCTTTCCTAGATATCCAGCTATATATATGCCTCTTTTCTGGGGCAGGTTTGTATCAATACTTTAACTGGCAGATGTGCACACCGTGCTTATTTTTGCTTCTGCTTTTTTTTTTTTTTCTCTTTGCCTAGAATGCCTTCCTCTGTTTTTGCCTTTAAAAGAGTCACCCAATCTTGAACATGGAATTCAACTTTAAACACTTCGTGTAACTTTTTAAAGTGACTGGCAATGATCATGTACGTCTCCAGTTTCTTAGAGTACTATACTCTCCATCACACAGCCAATCATGTTATCACACTTTATATAATATGTTCTCTAGTTGCGTCATCTGTCTTAAATTTATCTGGTTAGTCTCTAAATTATTTGGGGACCATTAATACATTTTATATTTCTTTTCTTTCTCTCACAGTGTTTAGCACAGTGCTAAATATACAGTTGGTGTTCAATCAGTGCAACAAACTGATGCTTTGAAACGCAGATTTGTAAAAGAGTTTTGTCAACCTAGATATTTAAGCAGCAGGTATAGGAATTTCTAGATATACTCATATTAGTTATGTTTCTAATGAAGATAAAAAGATGATAATAAAATTAACTGAAGAGTAGATGAGATAGTACAGAGGTGGCATAAATGTAGTTGAATTCTTTTCAGACCACACAAACTGATACGGATGAACATCTAATTCATTCTAAAATATAGGAATTAAGCTTCATATTAGATTCCATAAAGCTAAATTTCAAAGTTATTGCCCCTTTTTCGCTGCTTATAGTAGTGTTTTCTATAAAGGGTGAAATCCAAACACAAAAATATTTTTAAAAATTGGCCCTAAATCTGATCAAGAATTTTACTAAGATTTGCAGAGTAATAATTAAAACTTCATTCATACTTTTCTAGTGATTCATACAATAAAAGTCAGGGATAGTCAAAGGAATGTTGTGAAAATGATTTAACTTACTGACCAGGACTAGCCAGGTGAGCAAACTATTCCTTCTGTGTATTGGAACTGTCGAAGCTTTATTAATGGTTTAAGGCCATGAAGGTGTCATTTATTAAATGCAACCCTCAGAGTTAAAAAGAGTAGACAGATTTATTTATATATTAGGAAAAAATGCACTTAATGAAGATCTGCTCAGTTAAAAAAAATGTCATTTAGTAATTTCAAAAAATCCAAACCACACTGGCAATTACCAATAACCTTGAAATACCTCCACTGTAATCTCCTTTGGGGCTACGGGCCACTTGTGTTCATATTTTTCTTTCACAGTTTGCTCCGTGTTAGCAGTTGGATTTGAATTCTCAACACGCACTCCATGGCTTGGTTTACCCACCAGATTTTGAACAGATTTTACCATATTCTTTAAATCCTCTGGATAAGGAGTTGGATATCGTTTTAGGTTTATTTCAACCTAGAAGTTTATAAAAAGAAATTTAACATAAAAATACCTTCAGCAAGCATGTTCACAAAACTACTCCATTTTATGTGCAGTAGTATAACCAAATGCAATATAGTGAGTGTTGAGCTGGCTGAAAAACTGTGTTGTAGAGTAGAATAGTCTTTACACATTCTGCCTCCTAGGACTTCTCCCCACCCCTGGTCACCCTTCTAGATTAAAAACAATTTTAGGATTTTATCCCATGTTTAGACCTACTCTATAAATGGTTGAAATAGCAGTAGGTCAAACACTTGAAAAATTTCTGAATCTCTGAAAAATGTAATCAAGTTACTATCAGCTGTATTTATACTTTAGAGGCTATTCTCTGCACTTTCTTAATTATTTATAAATAACTATTTTGACATTAGAAATATCTTTGAAATATCAATGCAGGTCATGCAATGAGACTCTAAAAGATTTACAAGTAGAGTTATCATTTATTGAAAAAAATGGGGAGTTGACAGTATCTATTAATATCATCAAATATACACCAGCTCTATGTTAATCAGCATGTTACATCAAAAGATAGGGTAGTTAATTCTTGTTAATAACTTAAAGAAACCCTTTTAGAGAGGTTTTTAAGTTAGTTTTTACCCTAATAAAGTAACATGCATTATAGGTTACATCTTACAATAAAGAGGGAAAAAAATTGAGAACTTTGTCTAAGATATTCTAGGTAAATATGTAAATTTTGGCTGCTTTTTATCGAGAGATTTATTTCCATTCTTGAATTCATTTTTGGCATATGAATCTCACTTTAGGGAATATATGTATATTAATTATTATTCTTCACATTTAATTTAGAGAGAGAAAATATGAGACATTCCACATAGAATATTCTACCATCAGAGTGCTTAAAATGTATTTAAAATGGCATAGATATAAAGTATCCAGGCTGATTAAAATGGAGTAGGAGGAAAAATAGGGGCATATTTACTTGGCTTGGTTTATTCTAATAGCCAAGTCTTCTTGCATCTGAGTAGAATCAACTTTACAAAATGGAATGATTTATGTGACTGTGGTGAGTATGTGTTATTAAAAATATGTGGGAGGGTGGTTTAGAAGTGACCAGAGGTGGAAGAGAAGCTGAAAGAGGAAGAAGAGAGGGAATGAGAGCTTAAAAGAGAAAAAGGGTGGGGCACACACAACCCCATATCTATGTAACACATGGAATGTAAGAAACTATGATAGTGGTATAGATCTGAGGGTTATAAATATGAATTCAAACACTTTTGCTCATCTGCAGTTTAGCAAATCCACCAACTTTGTTATTCTAGTATATTTTCCTGTGGCTCACTGTCCATATAAAATACTGGGATTAGACTTCATTAAATTATTTTTAACATTTGCTTAAGTACTAAAATTAAATTATATTTCCAATTAATTTTTGGAAAGCTCATGAAAAACCAGATAATTTTGTTAGTGTAAATATCATTGAAATGTGATTTAATCCTTAATATGCTGAAACAAGGATGAAGTTAATAATATATAGAAATAAATCTACAAAAATATAACCCATGAAAAAAGTTAGACTTTACCGAAAAAAGTAGACGTTGTTAGATGTAATATAAGTACATCTCAGGGTACTTTATAATGCATTCTTAAATAAACATAAAAAGAATGATAGCCATGCTAGACAAAGTCCATTGGGATGCATGCATTCTTGGATCTGCTGTTTAAATTGGTATTTGAAATATTAATCACAAATTCAATCAGTTTTAAATTATATTATTGAACTTGTTTAAAAGTACTTGATATCAGAGGACTAAAAGTCAAAAAACTACATTTAGAAAATGTAAATTGTAAAATGGTATGCCTAGTATACCAATTGAGAACACCTTTTAATTTTTAATAAGTGGTGGTACATGAATGAAAAGTAATTTTCAAATAGGGCATTAAATTAAAATTCTACGCATCTTAAAATATCTTCAATGTAAAATTATATATCTAAATTGAATCAAAGGCAAAAAATGGGATGGGATATGTTCTTTCTTAATTGAATTAAATACTTCATTGAATAATGTAATCTAATTTTTGAAGATGCTGTGTCTCTGCAGACACCATTAGATGACTGTTTTCTTTTTTTTTTTTTTTGATGACTGTTTTCTTATGGCCATGGTGCTGAAACTTTCTGGTTATTTTATAAGTAAGTTAATGTTATATTTTGGTCACATCACTGAATATATTTGGGTACTTTATCTCTGTAAAAATATTTAAATGTGGAAATAGAGTTGATTTGCCATGAAGCTAAAGAAGCTCAAGTTTTAGGGTATATCACCTTCATGGGCTCTTTCAAAGCCTTATGTATTTACTACTTATGTATTTACATGGTTATTTTATATTCTTTTCCTTAAAGAGGCTTCTCTCCAAATTGTGGAAAATCATGAAATCTAGAATTGTTCCACCTATACAATAAGTTCCTTGCTTCCCATTTGTTAGTCTACCAGCAGAATTGACTGGAAGACCTAAATTTTACCCCCAGCTAGCTGTAAGCCACAAATCTGACCAGTTTCTATTTGTGTAAAATAAGTAGATGGAATGATAACATTTAGGGTTAATTCAGAACTCAAATAAGATAAATGTGAAAGTTCTTTGAAAATATACAATTTCTATGCAGAGATTAGATACTATTTCTAATATCAGATTCTACTTAGTTATTTTTAAAATCTGGAGTCTTTGAGCAATTTAGATCTATTATATATATGTCTAGCCGTAATATCTATAACTGGATCTTTTCCAGGTTGTATGCACCAATATCATTTATTCAAATCTGCCATCTGCCAGGCACTATGCAAAGTGTTTTATAAGGATAAATAATTTATTATTAATTATTTTTATATAAATAATAAAAAACATCATTTACCAAATAGATTTAAATATGAATAATAGTCATAATTAATAACATTAATTAAAATATATAACAGACTACATTTCATAACCCACTGTAGTATCTGATCCCATTTTACAGAAGGAAAACAGGGGTTCAGATGGTATAAGTTGAAAGTCATACAGCGTTAGGTATCAATGCGTAGATTCAAGCTCAGGGTTTTGACTCCAAAGCTTATGCTTCACAAGTGTTACCTGGTTCAGAGCTACTCTCTGGTATAGGTGCAGCACATATTGTACAATCTTGTGGAAGAAATAGTATAAATTTAAAATGTGAATTTTATTGAGTTAAATAAGATAATGTCAATGTTTAAAACATGAATATATTAAAAATGAAAACAGTATTTTATAATTCTGTTATGTTGATAACCTCTCTAAAAGCATATTTTTTACCCTTTTACAGATTGTTTTGCCTATTTTCCAACTCATGTGTGATGTGCTTCTGAAATGAATAAACATGATCATAAATACAATTATATATATAGTTCAGTAAAGCTCAAATACAAAAGCAGTTTCTTTATATTTCTAAATATATAAGCTATAAATATTCCCTTATTCTAATATGGGACATATATAATAGATGGTAAAAATTTGTCAGTTATGTTCTTAGTAAACTATTGTGTTTATCACTCACCATAAAGTATTTGCTCATTTTACATATACATTTTATTAAAATGCAAGATTTTTACTGAAATGTTAATCTTAATTTTGAAAAATAGAAATGTTTCACAACATTATATATATCTTAGACCTTAAAAAAAGTGCAGTAAATGCAAATAGTAGCTGCAAGATGTTGGAGACTCCCAAAGATTTGGCAATGAAGAATTAATGTTAACAGCTAAGGGATTTAGAAATGATATCACAAATTCACATAGAAGTATGCTTTTCTTATATAATGATTAAAATATAATTTGATTTGATTGTAAATTCCAGTAAGAGAAATAATAGTTAATGCTTTGGTTGTTAGTTGTTAAATATCTTATTCTAGGAATTGAAACATTTTATAGAAAGGAAACCTATAGCAGTTTCAGTTAGGATTCTCAGCTTGCCTTATATTGTAGAAAGAATATAAGCCACAGAATAAGAATCTAGTCCACTATATGTGGATGATAAAGTTTATAAAAAATAGTGCTCTTCTACATCCCATTAAAATTTTCTTTTTCATTAAACTCTTAAACACCCCACCAACTGAGATAAGTAAGTCCTTTTGCCAGAGTTCCCAGGCCAATCTTCTCTTACAGGAATTCTCATTATCTGTGCCTTCAAATTAAAGGGAAATTGATGCTTTTCAATACATGTCCGTCTTTGTGCTCAAAATCCACTCTCAGCAAATTTCAAATGCAATCTCATGCTGTTTTAAGAATCTAGCTTTAGTTATTCAGTCTCTCCTAGAACTGATATTACAGAAAAATGTCTGGGGACAATTTAGATTGCATCAGTAGTGTCATCAACATTCTGCCCAACTATTGGTATTCCCACACTTTAAGAGAAAAACCTTAAAAATGAAAACATAAAAATGAAGTACCCAGCTCAAAAACCATGCCAGCTATCCCACCAGTAGGCATCTCATATTGATGTTCCCTCCCCCTCCAGCTCAGTTCTTCCCTCCCCACTGCCAATGTCAATGCACAAAGGTTAAGTTGGGATCAAACACTGGCAGTTGAAAGGTTTCTGGATGGTCAACATTTCTTACCCCACATCATGCAGAACATACCCCATAAACCACTGTTCCAAGGTTGCTTCTACATAGGGGATGCTCCTACCCCAGACACCTAGGCCTACCTGTCTGCCACTTAGAGAGGGAAGTGTGGTGGACTGTGCTGCTACTGGCAATGGAGAACACATGCTCCTTTCCTGCTGGAGGCCACTTATACAACCCCATGCCAGCTGTGGGTCATTCTGGGGGACAGGCATTTCTTGGATCTGCTGATCACACCTGGCCCACGGTGTGCAGCAATCGCCAGACAGTCTGGCAGGCTGGAGAGTAATCCCACGCTGGCCCCTTTCCCAGGGGGCTTGGCAGGAGTGATCCTGTGGGAGAAGGAATCTCCATTTTCTGGGAGAAAGAGGAGCACTGTAGCAAAACTTTCACTTTATCATTTTTCTATTCTTGATTTTTTTTTTTTTTCATTCTGGGTAATGCATTTAAAACAACCATCAGAAAATTCGTTTTAACTCTGTGTGATAAAACAGTACCAGTGTCACACAAAACCAAAGGATCTCAATTTCTTCACACAATGCAGCATTCATACTACATTAAACACATGGTAAGTAGGGCATTATACTCAAGTCCATTCGGAAGTTAATGCCACAGGTCAGCAGTTCCTTTTAAAATTTTATGTAAATTAAAGGTAAAATGAAAATGGTGCTAAATTTAATGTATATGTAATGAGCCAGAAAAGTATAATTTCATGTAAGATTTCAGCATATTCCATTCATCATGCTTCCATAATGATTTATTTAGACGTTTGCTTGTATTGTAATTTGTCCAATAACCAATGGCATTGGAAATACTCAAATTAGTCAAAACCAAGTAGTCTGAGATTTTGGAAACATGTATTATTTCCCCAATATATAAAATAAATCAAATATAAATAAACATAGAGAAAATGTACTCTAAAGTATAATGAGCCTACTCTTGTTATAATCAAACCTGATCACATAACACACAAACAGGGCTTCTAAATGTCTGTTTGCATTTACTATATTTTATGTTTTCATTGACACATATACCAAAGTATATTAAGTGTACTCTTTTCTTCTTAGAGCCTTTGAATTAGCTTTTTTTTTTTCTTTTTTTAAGGAAGAATTATGTAGTTTTTGACATTCAATGAAGTAAAAGAATGAATCAGAGGTCCAGGATAGAATGCATCATCCATTGGTTTCGGATTTAACATATAAAATCCTTACAAGAAGAACTAAAATGTTCTAAAGGTCTTTTTCCTTGTTTTAGTTAAAAATGTCTCTTTGGTTATTAGACAGCACTAATCAACCATTCAGAAACATTTTTGTAAGCCCAAATCTTTAACACAATTGTTATTTTGATTTGGGAATCTATTTTGAGTTCTTCACAATGATACAGGTAGGCTTTGTCAATTACAGTAAGGTTCTAGGGTGTGCTGGTTCAAGACAAAAGTTTAGAAAATGTGGGCAGGAGGAGACAGAGAAGAACATGTCTCACAATCCAGATCTATTAATAGGATGCATATACAATTAGTTAGGTAATTAGTCACCAAGGGTGAGAGCTGTTAGTACCCATGATGGAAAAAGTGCAAAAATAATATAAAAATGATGAGAGATTCAAGATGTTGCCATGATGATAAGATGAAGATCTGATGTTAATATAATCCATATAAATTATGACATTTTCAAATTTATATAATGGAAAAATACAGATTTAAAAATTCTGACCTTGTTACTTAGATTAGTGCCAATAAAGGATTTTTAAAAACATGTTTTATGGTTAAAATTTTTAAGCAATTTTCCTTAAGGGATACCACCTGCTATTAGGCACTCACCTAAGTTTAAATGAAAAACTTGTTCTCACACTTAAGAAAATTCATAACGTCTTCCCAAACATTCCAGAGACATAGAATCCTTCCAAAATTTTAAGGCAATGTAATATATAAATCCACTGGCTCTTTCATATATGTGGAGTTTGACTTCATACAGTCTGAATGATGCCCTGCTTTGCTCAGTGGTTAAAAAAAAGCATTTCAGTGTTTCAAAGATGTAGTAGTAAGGTATTAGGTGAAGCCCATTACCCAGACTTTTTGTTAGTTTTTTTTTTTTTTTTCTTTCTCTCAGCTTGAATCTCTCATGTTGCTATCCTGTAAGATGGGGTGGTTTGTGAAATTTGCTCAGTCAGGATGTTGCCTCATTCTGAAGCACAGCAGTGCTTCCAAAATCACATCCTGCTATAAGAAAAAGTACCGCCATGAGACTTGAAGATGTATCTGACCTTCTAGCAGAGGTCAGTCAGTGAGTCCCAAAGTCTATCTGAATAATAACTATGAACAAACAAAAATAATGAGAAGAAAGAGGAAACAAAAATTAAAAGGTTCACCTTAACTTTCCCAGCATTTTCATCATCTTCCTTTTTTTCTTCAAACTCAAAGGCAACAGTCATGCGTTGCTGTCTCTGTTCTTCCCATAGTGTAGGGTTAAAGCTGTCACTGTCTGACTGGAAATCTACAGTTAGATTCCAAAGTGTTACTTTTTTTTTTTTTACATAAATTGTTATTTAATAGAACTTAGTATACCATGCAAAAAAATGGTGAGAGGTACTAAAAACAAATATAAAAATAAAAAAAGAAAAGAAAAAAATAAAGGGACAGAAAGAAAGAAGCAAGTAAAGAAAGAAGGAAAGGAAAAAAAGGGAAAATTTCTCTTGATATTTGTTAAATAGTCTTTTAACATCTTAACTCAAATTCAGCTTTGCAAAGTGTACATTAATTATATATTGGGGTTGAGAAGTTTTCCAGTGTAGAGAATGGGCATAGCATAATAATGATAAAAGAGAGAGCTAGATTAAGTATTTTAAACTTTTAATTTGCAAAACAGCATAAAGGTAGTACTAATATAATCCTCAATTTAATAATGAGAAAACTATTGCCGAATTTCGAGAGACTTGTTCAAAGTCATGCAGCTTCTTCATGGCCAATGCAGGATTCTATTTCATGTCCTGTGACTACAGGACATGAATGTAATCAGTAATCTGTATTACGGTATTATAAAAGATACTATGTAACACTGCTTTGCAATAAGTGGTCTAAGATTTCAAACTGTTTTGTTGTAGTTTTGTGTGTCTGGCTGGGGGGCAATGTAGTGGTGCTAGGTTTTACCATGGCAAAAAATGTGCATGGTAAAAAATGTGGAAAATGAAGTCTTTAAGATTTGGGTCTCTGTTAGTTTAAATATGTCTCAAATTAACAGGGAAAAGAAATGGCTTATCCATCTTTAATTTACATGTTGGTTAATGGTAATATCTTCTTTGCAACATTATTGTTAAGATCACATTAAAAGGCAATAAAAGCACTTTTGTTCAGTTGCTAAGTCACATCCTACTCTTTGTGACCCCATGCTCTATAGCACATCAGGCTCCTCTGTCCTCCATTGTCTCCCAGAGTTTGCTCAAATTCACATCCAATAAGAGCTCTTAGTTTAGGCTAAATTCTTTCCCAATGCATGAACTTCATTATATATAAAACTTTATTGCAAGGAGTTCTGAAAGTTGGTTTTCTGCATAAAAAGTGAAAAAAGTGACTTGCTTAAAGTTTAAGAAAACTTCTGTACAAGCTCTGCTCTCCTCAAAGGACAACAAAAGAAAACAAAACAAATTAGGTGAATTGCTTAACATCCCATCTTACCTAACTAGGTCTACCTCACTCCCTGGAACAAATTAGGGATTTAATCTTTGAGGCTAGATCTCAGAAAGGGCTTCACTGGTGACTCAGAGGATAAAGCATCTGCCCACAATGCGGGAGACCTGGGTTCAATCCCTGGGTTGAGAAATAACTGGCAAATATGAGACACTTTTCACTTTTCTCCTATATCTTTTCAAAATGAAATATTCTGTTAATCTAGGGATATTAAAAAAGAAATGTAAGTAAAATTGCATGAATAAAACATAATCTTTACTTAAGATTCTTCTTATAACCTATGTAAACATAGTGGATTTTTCTTTCATAAATTCTAAAAGATCAATTTTACTGAAGCCTGAAAAATACATATGAAACAAGCTTTCCTTTTCCTACTTCTGTAGATCAAAATTTGAAGAAAAATTTCCACAAATGATTCATTTCCTTTTTAAGTAAAAAAAAAACAAAAAACAACAACAAAAACAAAACAAAACAAAAACCCTAACAACATTTATTGTAATTATTCTACAAATAACTCCATAAACAAATAATTTCTTTTAAAAATTGATCTTTTAAATGGGTTGGGTGGATTTAACCCTTGGGTGGATTAAAGTGAGTTTGCTCTTTCAATGTTAGGTTCATGAATCAAGGCAAATTGGAAGTGGTCAAATAGGAGATGGCAAGAGTGAACATCAACATGTTAGGAATCAGGGAACTAAAATGGACTGGAATGGGTAAATTTAACTCAGATGACCATTATATCTACTATTGTGGGAAAGAATCCCTTAGAGGAAATGGAGTAGCCATCATAGTCAACAAAAGGGTCCAAAATGAGATACTTGGATGCGATTTCAAAAACAACAGAATGATCTCTTTGTTTCCAAGGCAAACCATTCAATATCATGGTAATCCAAATCTATGCCCCGACCAGTAATGCTGAAGAAATGAAGTTGAATGGTTCTATGAAGACCTACAAGACCTTCTAGAACTAACACCCAAAAAAGATGTCCTTTTCATCACAGGGGACTGGAATGCAAAAGTAGGAAGTCAAGAGATACCCAGAGTAACAGGCAAGTTTGACCTTGTAGTAAAAAATGAAGCAGGGCAAATGTTAACGGAGTTTTGCGAAGAGAATGCACTGGTCATAGCAAAAACCCTTTTGCAACAACACAAGAAATGACTCTGCACATGGACATCACCAGATGGTTAATACCGAAATCAGATTGATTTTAATCTGCAGCCAATGATGGCGAAGTTCTATAGTCAGCAAAAACAAGACCAGCAGCTGACTATGGCTCAGATCATGAGCTCTTTATGGCAAAATTGAGACATAAATTGAAGAAAGTACGGCAAACCACTAGACCATTCAGGTATGACTTAAGTCAAATTCCTTATTATTATACAGTAGAAGTGACAAGTAGATTCAAGAGAGAAACAGTCTACTAGGCACTCTGTCTATGAGGAACATTTCAAACAAAGATGGGCCTTAGGAAGCATCACTATGAACAAAGATAGTGGAGGTGATGGAATTTCAGTTGAGCTATTTCAAACCCTAAAAGATGATGCTGTGAAAATGCTGGCAAATTTGGAAAACCGCAGTGGCCATGGGACTGGAAAAGTTCAGTTTTCATTCTAATCCCAAAGAAAGGCAATGCCAAAGAATGCTCAAACTACCACACAATTGCACTCATCTCACAAGTTAGCAAAGTAACGCTCAAAATTTTCCAAGCCAGGCTTCAATAGTATGTGAACTATGAACTTCCAGATGTTCAAGATGGTTTTAGAAAAGGCAGAAGGACCAGAAATCAAATTGCCAAAATCCATTGGATTATCGAAAAAGCAAGAGAGTTCCAGAAAATCATCTATTTCTGCTTTACTGACTATGCCTAGAGCCTTTGACTGTGTGGATCACAACAAACTGTGGAAAATTCTGAAAGAGATGGGAATACTGTCTCTTGAGAAATCTGTATGTAGGTCAGGAAGTGACAGTTAGAACTGGACATTGAACAACAGACTGGTTCCAAATAGGGAAAGGAGTACATCAAGGCTGTATACTGTCACCCTGCATATTTAACTTATATGCAGAGTGTATCATGAGAAACGCTGGGCTGGATGAAGCACAAGCTGGAATCAAGACTGCCAGGAGAAATATTGCCAGGAGAAACTTCAGAAATGCAGAAGACACCACACTTATGGCAGAAAGCAAAGAACTAAAGAGCTTCTTGATGAAAGTGAAAGATGAGAGTGAAAAAGTTGGCTTAAAACTCAACATCCAGAAAACTAAGACCATGGCATCTAGTCCCATCACTTCATGGCAAATAGATGGGGAAACAGTGGAAGCAGTGAAAGACTATTTTTCTGGGCTCCAAAATCACTGCAGATGGTAACTGCAGCCATGAAATTAAAAGATGCTTATTTCTTTTAGAAGAAGATAAGTTATGACCAACTTAGATGGCATATTAAAAAGCAGAGACATTACTTTGCCAACAAAGGTCCGACTAGTCAAAGCTATGGTTTTTCCATTAGCCATGTATGGATGTGAGAGTTGAACTATAAAGGAAGTTGAGCACCAAAGAACAGATGCTTTTGAACTGTGGTATTGGAGAAGACTCTTGAGAGTCCCTTGGACTGCAAGGAGATCTAACCAGTCCATCCTAACAGAAATCAGGCCTGAATATTCATTGGAAGGATTGATGCTGAAGCTGAAACTCCAATACTTTGGCCACCTGATGCGAAGAAATGACTGATTGGCAAAGACTTGAGGCTGGGAAAGATTGAAGGCTGAAGGAGAAGGGGACAACAGGGTATGAGATGGCTGGATGGCATCTCCAACTCAATGGACACAAGTTTGAGTAAATTCCGGGAGGTGGTGATGGACAGGGAGGCCTCACATGTTGCAGTCCATGGGGTCACAAATAGTTTAACATGATTTACTGAACTGAACTGAATGTTTAGTTAAGCGTTCTTGTGCCTTTCAATTCAAGATATTGCTCCTAAAAGTGAATGTTATTTTCATGATAAATATAAAGAGGAAGTGTTATGTTTTTGAAATTTCACTTATTAATAAAATATTATAGTATGGAAGATAAGATTTGTGCTTGGAATTAGCTCCCAAATGATTTATATGGCATGTCCATGTGCTAGTATTGGCCAGAGTTAGAATAACATTAATCCCTTTCATCCATAATCATACAAGTATAGGAGAAATTTCTACTGAATGTTTACCTTCATCACCACGAGGTTGCTGGGGAAACATGTAGTTAGTCAATACTCTTTGCTTTGTTTCTGGATGGGCTTCAGTTTGTAAAGGGATAAGGGCTTTGGACTGGAAGCAAAGGATATAAATTAGATTAATAATATTAGAAATATAAAGAGTATTTTTTTAATATAAGATAAAGGTCAACAGTCTGGCCTCAGTGTGTTGAATGAACAATTAAAAGAAAAGTAAGGAAAAAATAACAAAAAAATAAAATATAAGATAAAATAAGACTGCCGTAGAGGAATAATTTGAAATGACAAGGGTTTCATAGTGAGATTTTCTTTTTATTATATTCTTTTTCAAAACCTATTCATCTTACAATGCCTGTTTTTACCTTGAAGAGACCAAAATGTGTTAAACTGTTTCAACTAAGTAAACTTTTGGTATAGTTCTATAGATTCATGAACTGTTATCTTAAAAAGGCAAATGGAATTTGCTATTAAGTTCATACTATACAAGATCATCTATGAATTCAACTAAGTTAAAATATAAGCATTTACTTTTAACAGATTTTTGTAACCAGAGTCTACATATACATAAGCAACTGTCCTTGTATCTGATATATCACAAAGAATTTACCTATGGATAATAATATTTAATTCTCTAAATTAATTCTATTTCAGAAATATAATTTTTGAACATTTTTAGAACTTTGATTTAAAACACAATATATAAACATTGAGAATAATCATATTGTTTAATAGTTTATGCTTATTTCATAACATATATTAATAAGAGTCAAGGACAATGGCAATTTGGAATGCCAACTTGACTCATGAAACTGAGTCAGAAACACATTAAATCACTGTTCTAAATAAAAGTTAAATGATGCAGCCACTGTTCTGTTCATTCTTCCACAAGAATAATAAATCCTGATATTATGGAATTTTTTTAACAGTGTAAGACTGTAGAAAAGACTGTTCCCTTAGTATAGCTTATATTGATTCCAGAAATGATTTATTTTATAATGGTATATTGATGATTTGAAAAATCTATAGTTCATTGATAACTTGAATTTGAATGACAATCTAATTTTTTACTTAGTAGATGGGAAGAAAGTGCTGTAATGACTGTAGGGATATAAACACTATTCCCACACTTACATTTAACATTTTGCAGAGGTTTAATTTTTTACAAAAATTGCTCAATACTTATGTCTGAACAATTCATTTACCAGTAATACCGCTTTTATGCTCAGAAAATAATAATAACAAATTAAATCCAAGATGATTTGTTTTCATTTGGTAATTTATATTGGGGTAGGAAAAATTTTAAAATTTTTAAATTTAAAATTTTAAGATTACAAGAAAAAAGCCAAAAGAAAACAAAATATGTCAAAATGGTCTATCACTAGTTTTTGTGGTGGCAAATCAGATGCCTTCAATTGTTTTTATTTTGCAGTTAATAAAATTATTCATTAACACTCAATTACTGATTCAATTATAATCTAATTTCACAAGTGTAAGGATTAATATCATAGCAATTTCACAGAAAATATTGATAAGAGCAACAAATGGTATCACAATATTTTTGAATACATTTTTAGAATTAAGTTGATTATAATTAAAAGCATGGAAAAAAGGGAACATGGAGGATAGTAATTCCCTCTTATGGGGATTGTAGTAATGATTTCTTATTCTTTACCTTCAGAGGTATAATTAAAGTACATCCTCTAAGGACATATATGTATCACCTAGAAAAATGATCATTTTGTGTATTAGATTTCTGAGAAAGAAGTAGATACTAAATTGAAGTATTTTAAAGCAATGAGAATTATAGTACTGTATATCCATAGCAATGGAATACTTATTTGAGTTGCTATCCTTATAAAAATCTCTCTTCCAGGGGATAAAGAATCTATATTTTGTAGTAATTGTCAAAGATATCTATTGAGAATTAATTAGCAATTCACCATTTCAATTATAGTTCATTTTAATAAACAAAATAAATCAGGTAATAAAAAATTTCACCTGATTGTCAGAAAGCCACAAAGCTGCAAGCTCCTTCAGTTTGGTAAACGAGAATGGTAAATTCTTCAATCTGCAAAAATAAGAAATTTCTAAAGCATGGATGAAGATGGATAAAGATTATTTAATGAAGAGTTATTTAAAATACTATAACTTATTTATTTCATTCTTCTTTTCACTTCTTTCTCCACTGAGTAGCTTGAGGGGAAAATGATTCACTTTTAATCATTTAAAAGTGAAAATCTTGAGTCTACAACTCTCCAAATGATAGGATAAAACCCCAAATTGTTACCATGCCTCGTCAGACCCTCTCAGATCTGGTCCCTCAAACCTCCCCACAGCTTCTTTGCTACTCTTCCTGACAGTCCTGTGAGTGCCACTGGCCTCCAATCAGCCTACTCCCAGGAATAGCTCAGCTCCTTTCTCTGCCTGGAATACTCTTTCTTCCATATTTCACTTAACTTAAATTCCACAGATTCTCTAGCTTTCAGGTGAAATGCCAGTTTCTGCAAGAAGCTTTTCTTGACTCTTCAAATTTCTTTCCCCAATCTATCCTCAAAGCACTTTTACGTCAATGACATATCTCAGTTTGAAATTATCTACAATATTTATTTTGTAGTTATTTTTTGTTATGTTACTCTTTAATATCTCTTTAAAACTGTAGACTCTATGAGGGCAAGAGCCATTTCCATCTTCTTACTAAATGAATTTACAGCGCTGAATTTTATATTGGTTCCTGAAAGTGTGTCCTTTTGTTCTTCCACCCTGTATACATTGTGTAATAGATATTCAAAGAGGTAATCTTTAAAAATAGCATTTTGAGGTATGTGAAATTGTATTCAATCAAAATTATCTATTAAGCTCTGGTTTCAGCCTGTGGAGGGTCAAATCACCAATTGCCTACTTCAACATAAATATGATATACCTGAATTGTGCATGATCAATATATTGTTATTACATGAATTACCATCATAGCTAGTCAGGACAGTGAATAATACAAACAAGGCACACCAGTGAGTTTATTGTTACTTTCTGCGTGTTCACTTTTGAATACAGACAAACATTTTAGATGTGACTTGGAATGAAAATTTCTGTTAAATCTTTAACATGTTGGAATTCTATCAACCAAATGATGAATAAATACATTTTGATAACAGAGATTGAAAATGTCACAATAATGAATAAGAATTTTGAAAGCAGTTAATTGTATCTCCAAAGGCCCTATTAAATAATTTAACAAATATGAAAAGATATTGACAAGCCTATAAACATATCAACAGCGTGAGCATTGCTAGGAAACTTTAGCAAGGATATAATGACCTTGCTGAGCTAATTGGTACTTGTAAAACATAAGAATATAAAGAATAAGAGATCAAATTATATCACAATTATTTTTAATAGAATTATTATACTAGCATTTATAATATTAAGCCAAACTGCCCACAAAAACTATTTCTAATTTTAGTTATTTAGTTTAAGTTGGAAATTATAAAGTAAGATGCTATGAGAAGTGTTTACATCACGTGGAGATGAGTTAAAAGTAAAATATCAATTCTGCCACATCAAAATTACATGAGGGGATAACTCTCCAGAATCATTTACAATATCCATGATAAATCATCAGGCAAATCATAAAAGTAGAACATGGAAAGAAACTGTCAGAGAAAATGTTACCCATCTTTTTTTTCCCTCTTCCTGTGACCACCATTGAAAGTGAGGCTTTATTTAGTATTATAACTGTCCAGTAAATTGATCACTGGAGCAATCCTATAGTTGATAGTATAAATGAATCATTGTTCCTTAACTGTAATGACAAACTTCTAAAATTTAATGGATTGAGAATATAAAATTGGAATAATCATGACTTTTAAATAACATGTAATATTTAATCTTTTATTCAAGCAGTTTATTCTCTGATAGTGATATTCAACTTTTGCCTCAGCTTTGACTGAATATTAATTTTAATCTCGCGTTACAATGTTTACAACATTGTAAAGCAACTATACTCTCCAAAATTAAAAAAAATTCACTGATTAATTCATTAATTTAAAAATATTAGTTTGGTTCTATATTATGTTCCAATCACTGTATTAGGAGATAGATTAGCTTATATTTCTGACCTGGTGAAGTACTTAAATTCCTAGTATTATGAGATTCTCAATGTCTTATTAATATCTTTTGCAGTAGCTTTTAGCAATGTACTGTCCCATGGTAAGCACTCATATATGCTATATTTGTTGGATAAATAATTGCATTAGTAGTCCTAAACATGGGTCACTTAAATATTTTATAAGCATATTTTCCATTTTGTGTGAATTATTAATGTATAAAATTTGAATGGGCCAAGAATTCAGGAAAAACTTCCAGCTCATCATGAAAACTCTTCCTCCAGTTTGACAATAATGGAACTTGGTTCCATTGGGGACTGTAATTGAATTCACTGGAACCCATCTTCCTATGATATTTCTATGACTGTATATATAATACTGTCCACAAGAATATAATGAGAAAATTCCAAAAAATGTCTTACTGAAAGCTGGGCACAATATTTAATGCATCTCCTTCATTTTCCTCTCAAAGAGTCAAAACAAGAAATGGGTTGATTTGAAATGAATTACTCTTGTTGCAGTAAGCTATGAAGCTTCTTGGTCACCTTGATTTTAAAAATAAAATTCCAAAGCTTTTAAAAAATGTTTAATTCTGTACATGAAAATATTATTGAGCTGCTGCTGCTAAGTCGCTTCAGTCGTGTCTGACTCTGTACAACCCCATAGATGGCATCCCACCACCTGGCTCCTCTGTCCCTGTGATTCTCCAGGCAAGAATACTGGAGGGGGTTGCTATTTCCTTCTCCAATGCCTGCATGCATGCTAAAAAGTTGCTTCAGTCGTGTCTGACTCTGTGTGACCCCATGGACAGCAGCCCACCAGGCTCCTCTGTCCACGGGATTCTCTAGGCAAGAATACTGGAGTGGGTTGCCATTTCCTTTTCCAATTATTGAGCTACCAAATGCATTATTAGTTTTTTTTTCCTCAGACAAACTAACGAATAACTCCCACACTCACTGAAATTTCAGCATCTAAACATTCTCCATGATTCCATAAAAGCTAATCTTTGATAGTTTTGTTGCAGTCTCAGCTTCTCATGTTATCACTTGTCTGACTGAAACTTAATGGAAACAGAGTTCAAGTAGTCTGTTCTATTCCATAACCACTTTATCTTTTTAGCAGTTATTTTTAGTCAATATTGATTTTTGTCCTTTCCTCTTTGAGAACATTTGTGGTGGAGATAAAGATGAATTGCATTTTCACCTTTTTTTCCTGCCCCTTCAACAATGTAACACTTTAGTCACAAGAAGAGAACCTATTCTTTCTTTGTCCATTCTGTTCTGAACATGGCTAAATAACCATTTGGTTGTCCTTACTATAATTCACAAACTTTATGACTTTTTAGTATTAGGTTCTTGGCATTATTCTTACCAGTGTTTTGGTGGTGTGGACAGTATACATATAGCTCAGTTAATTTACTGGAGACATAAATGTATATATGAAAACATATATGTGCATACAAATATACCTATGCACATATTTTTATTACCAAATTTTATAGATTTTTATTATAATTATTTTCCATGTCTTCATAATATTATGCCTTCTGCATATGGGAAGGTTTTGGCATATAATTTTTGAAATATCAGTTTAAAAATAATTTAGCTTCTGCTATTTTCTAAATGAATATTTGCATATTTATATAAATGTTTGCATTCCATTTATTTCATAAGACATAGAAAAATTTTCAAAATTATTGATAAAAAGGAATAATTTGCTCTTAGAAAATAATGTGATTGTGAAATGTTTGAAAAATACCTGTTGTCACTCAGATTTAAGACTCTTAGTTTCTGCATCTGTCCAATCTCTTCAGGAAGAAATTCCAGTTTATTGGAGCGTAGAGACATGACCGTTACATTCTTACAGCTTCCAATCTATAGGTAATAAAAAAAGTAAAGGATCACAGTGTAAACTATTCTATATTAATATTTATAATTTATAAAGTGATTTGATTGATTTATAGATTTCTTTATCACTTCCAAGACTCAATATGTGCATTGTTTAATTTTTTATAATATGTGTATCTTTAAAATATGTTTATATAATATATTCCTTTAGATATTAAGGTAATGTATATCTCATATTCTTATACATGTTACAAAGGAATAATTTTCTTTTAAATTTTATGATTAGAATACTCATCAATTTCATTGTCTATCCAAATAAGCATTAATAATAATTGTTTATAAAAGATCATATATACTCAAAAATGAAGTCTTATTAACATTTCCTTTGCAAGAAACGAGTTTAACTTCACATTACAATAGTACTTTCACTTTTATTTATAACTTTTGTCTCTAAGACAATGATATATGGATTATTGCTCCTGATTATGAAAGCATTTAATAGGAAATGTGAAATTTAAAATATACATCACAGTTTTTTCTTGACATAAATAAATGAAAGTCCCATTGGGAGATGAATGCTAATGAATCCTTTTGGTGGATCCTGAAGTTAAAATAATACTATGCAACATGATACTTTAGAAAACGTATTTACATGAAAACTTTCACTTATAAATTGAAATATAATTATCTCTAAATTTATGTAATAACTTCTTAAAAGCAAAATATATAAATTATTTGCATGAATTTATTTTATTACTATTTTTGGCAATCAAAATTTAAGTCAAATGCATTTCCTTGATCAAATATAAGAACTTACCCCTTGTTATTTTAAAAAGAGTGATTAACAAATATATAACTCCTATATGCATTCACAGCTCAACTCATGGAGCTACACTGCTAATGCACCTGTTAAAATTTATATCCAAAACAGAGTCATTAAAAATTAATTAATAGAAATAAGTTTATTCCTCACTTCTCTGGGCAATTCTGGAAGGAAGTTCTCATCGACTGCTAATGTTCGAAGACTGTGAAGGTAGCCAATAGTAGAAGGTAGACACTCCAGTTCATTACAGCTACAGTCAAATTCTTCTAATAAAGATAAACTGAAAAGTTAAATACATTAGTTAGACATTCTAAAAGGTCAGATGGCAAAAAAATTTTGAAAAGGCCACATATTAAAATTCACCAACAAAAGTTATTTATGTAGCAATTGCTTAATATTATGTAAGTTGATTTATCAGTTCAGCCAAATGGTTCACTTGGCTGAACTATTATTAATATTACTTAATAAGTGGTTCAATTTGGTAAAATAAATATAGTTCATTTTTCTCCTTTCTTAATTCACTTGTCATTTAACTGAGCCTGAGAATGACAAAAAGTTTTGTCTGCTTTTGTACAACTTAGGTGTCTCTTATAGTCAGATGCTCATAATGTATATCCTTAGAATAAATGCATGTAAGTACATGGGCAGGTAAAAAGGTATAGATGGCAGGTACAAGAATGAGAAGATAAGGGGGGCAAAATATTAACAACAAAACCACTGATTAAACGCAATGTATTTTACTAAGCATTTTAGAGATAAAAGTAACTAATTTCCTTAAAGAAACTCTATCAGATATCTATTGTTTTAGACCTCTCTTACATATAAGGAAATAGAGGCGTAAAGAGGCTAAGCAACTAGCCCAAGGACACACAAAAGCAGGAAAGCTAGTACCTAAATGCAGACAATGTGGCTCCACTGTATTTTCTTGCCTCTCCGCCTGTGCCTTTCAGTAGCAGATGCTACAGACAGGTCACATTTCAGCCTGCAGATGTGTATTGGTTGCTTTACAAAGTATTTTAAAAAGTGGCAAACTCTATATAATGACCCAGACTTTTGGTGTCTTTTGAAAAATAAGGATGATCTGCCAGTACTGGATCTTTATTTTCCCATGACAAGTAAAGAAACTAGTGTAATAGCAGCTGCCTTCAAATAAGCACAGTTCTCCAATTTGCCAAGATCCCCGCCACTCCAAACTTAGCCCACTTTACCCCAAATCTACACAAAGGAATCCTATGAATACACATTCAAGCTATCACAAGGGAACTTGACATTTCATTGCTTGGTTTGAGACAGTTGGGAAAGAAAGGGAAAGAAAGAGGGCCTGGCACAGAGTAAGCACTAGCTGTATTTAAGTTTCCTTTGATGGTAATATTATTACACTGTTACTACCATTCATATCATTGCTTTGCTGTAATAGGAAGGAACCCTCAAGGGTAATGATCTCACCACTGTAAAGGGAAGAATGAATTAGAAGTAGTTGGAGTAAGATTGTAGAATCCTCTTCCTTTTTCTTTATCTTGGACCTGGCTGACTTGAAGGTAATTTATTCCCATCATTTAGCTAATGAGTGGACACAGAAATTAAGCATTTGAGTTTTAAGTTAGAATGGATTTGTGTCCCAGCTCTCTCACTTATTAGATGTATGATCTTGGATATAAAAAAATAAAACAAGGATCAGAACTCAAAAACCAAGCTGATTTTATTTACTGCCAGGCAAGGGAACATTCCCTGCTTACACTCAGAAGAAATTCACTCAGCAGTGCACTGAGGGGCGGGGAAAGTCGGTGCCAAAAGAGGGTGGCAACTGGGCGTCATGATGATCATGCTTATTAAAGGTGAAAATTTTGCATTACGGAGAGGGTGGAATAAGTTCACGTGTCTGTGTACAATTGGGTAAATCAAGTCCTATTATTCATGGGAAGGGAACAATCTAATTCAGTCAAGTCCAGCCTGACCCTGATCAGGGTAACTCATGATTCATGGTTCTTAACAGCTTCAACTGGTTAGAACTCAGAAGTGGGGAAGCACAGCATTCAGCTTTGGTGTGCATGCTCAGTCCTGTCCAACGCTGTGTGACCTCATGGACTGTAGACACCAGGCTCCTCTATCCATGGGATTCTCCAGGCAAGAATACTGGAATGGATTGCCATTTCCTCCTTCAAGGGCTCCTCCGAACCCGATACAGGGATCAAACATGGTCCTCCTGTGTTTCCTGCATTGGCAGTTGCTTTATTACCACTGAGCCAACTGGTAAGTGAATAATAGCTCTAGAGTACAGTTCAGTTCAGTTGCTCAGTCTTGTCTGACTCTTTGAGACCCCATGACGGTAGCAGGCCAGGTGTCCCTGTCTGCCACCAAATATTGGAGCTTGCTCAAACTCATGTCCGTCGAGTCAGTGATGCCATCCAACCGTCTCATCCTCTTTTGTCCCCTTCTCCTCCTTCCTTCAATCTTTTAGTATTTTCTAATGAGTCAGTTCTTTGCATCAGGTGGCCTAAGTATGGGAGCTTCAGCTTCGGCATCAGTCCTTCTAATGAGTATTCAGGACTGATTTCCTTTAGGATGGACTGGTTTATCTCCTTGCAGTCCAAGGGACTCTCAAGAGTCTTCTCAAACACCACAGTTTAAAAGCATCAATTCTTTGGCACTTGGCTTTCTTTATAGTCCAACTCTCACATCCATACATTACTACTGGAAAAACCATAGCTTTGGCTATATGAATCTTTGTCAGCAAAGTAATGTCTCTGCTTTATAATATGCAGTCTAGGTTGGTCATAGCTTTTCTTCCAAGGAGCAAGCGTCTTTTAATTTCATGGCTGCAGTCACCATCTGTAGTGATTTTGGAGCCTAAGAAAACAAAGTATATCACTATTTTTGTTTTTTCCCAATTTTTTGCCACAAAGTGATGGTATTGGATGCCATATTCTTAGTTTTTTGAATGTCGAGTTTTAAGCCACCTTTTTCACTCTCCTGTTCTACTTTCATCAAGAGGCTCTTCTGTTCCTCTTTGCTTTCTGCCAAAAGGGTGGTGTCATCTGCACATCTGATGTTATTGATATTTCTCCTGGCAAACTTGATTCCAGCTTGTGTTTCATCAAGTCCAGCATTTCACATGATGTACTCTGCATACAAGTTAAACAATCAGGGTGACAGCCTTGAAGTACTCCTTTTCCAATTTGGAACCAGTTTACTGTTCCATGTCCAGTTCTAACTGTTGCTTCTTGACAGTTTACTCAGGAGGCAGGTAAGGTGGTCTGGTATTCCCATCTCTTGAAGAATTTCCCACAGTTCGTTTATTGTGATCCACACAGTCAAAGGCTTTAGCATAGTCAACGAAGCAGACTGTTTTTCTGGAATTCTCTTGCTTTTTCTAGGATCCAACAGATGTTGGTGATTTAATCTCTAGTTCCTATGCCTTTTCTAAATCCAGCTTGAACACTTGGAAGTTCTCAGTTCACATATTGTTGAAGCCTAGCTTGGAGAATTGTGAGCATTAGGTCCATGAATCAAAGTAAATTGGAAGTGGTGAAACAGAAGATGGAAAGAGTGAATGTCTACATTTTAGGAATCAATGAACTAAAATGGACCAGAATGGATGAATTTAATTCAGATGACCATTATATCTACTACTGTAGGCAAGAATTCCTTAGAGGAAAGTATCCCTCATAGTCAACAAGTTTGAAATGCAGTACTTGGGTGCAATCTCAAAAACAACAGAATGATCTCTGTTTGTTTCCAAGGCAAATCATTTCATATCACAGTCATCCAAGTCTAGCCCCAACCAGTAATGCTGAAGAAGCTGAAGTGGAATGGCTCTATGATGACCTACAAGACCTTCTAGAACTAACACCAAAACAAATGTCCTTTTCATCATAGGGGACAGGAATGCAAAAGTAGGAAGTCAAGAGATACCTGGAGTAATAGGCAAGTTTGGCCTTGGAGTACAAAATGAAGCAGGGCAAATGCTAACAGAGTTTTGCCAAGAGAATACACTGGTCATAGCAAACAGCCTCTTCCAACAACATAAGAGATGACTCTATACATGGACATCACCAGATGGTCAATACCAAAATCAGATTGATTATATTCTTTGCAGCCAAAGATGGAGAAGCTTTATACAGCAGGCAAAAATAAGACCAGGAGCTGTGGCTTAGATCATGAATTCCTTATTGCAAAATTCAAACTTATTGAGGAAAGTAGGGAAAACCACTTTAGATCATTCAGGTATGACCTAAATAAAATCAAATCCCTTATGATTATACAGTGGAAGTGACAAATAGGTTCAAGGGATTAGATCTGATAGAGTGCCTAAAGATCTATGGATGGAGGTTCATAACATTGTACAGGATGTAGTGATCAAAACCATCCCCAAGAAAAATGCAAAAAGGCAAAATGGTTGTCTGAGGAGGCCTTTCAAACAGCTGAGAAAAGAGAAGTGAAAGACAAATGAGAAAAGAAATGATATATCCATCTGAATGCAGAGTTCCAAGGAACAGCAAGTGAAGATAAGAAAACCTTCCTCAGTGATCAATGCAAAGAAACAGAGGAAAACAATAGAATGGGAAAGACTAGAGATCTCTTCAAGAAAATTAGAGATACCAAGGGAAAATTTCATGCAAAGGTGGGCACAATAAAGGACACAAATGGTATGAACTTAACAGAGGCAAAAAAAATTAAGAAGAGGTGGCAAGAATACACAGATGAACAATACAAAAAAGCTCTTAATGATCCAGATAACCAAGATGGTGTGATCATTCATCTAGAGCCAGACATCTTGGAGTGCTAAGTCAAGTGGGTATTAGGAAGCTACAAACAAAGCTCGTGGAGGTGATGAAATTCCAGCTGAGTCAAATCCTAAAAGATGATGTTATTCAAGTGCTGCATTCAGTTCAGTCAATCAGATGTGTCTGAGTCTTTGAGACCCCATGGACTGCAGCACGCCAGACTTCCCTGTCCATCACCAACTCTTGTAGTTTGCTCAAACTCATGTCCATTGAGTCAGTGATGCCACCCAACCGTCTCATCCTCTGTCATCTTCTTCTCCTCCCGCCTTCAGTCTTTCCCAGCATCAGGGTCTTTTCCAATGAGTCAGTTCTTCGAATCAGGTGACCAAAGTATGGGAGCTTCAGCTTCAGCATCAGTCCTTCCAATGAATATTCAGGACTGATTTCCTTTAGGATGGACTGGTTGGATCTCCTTGCAGTCCAAGGGACTCTTAAGAGTCTTCTCCAACACCACAGTGCAAAAGCATCAATTGTTCAGCACTCAGTTTTCTTTATGATCCAACTCTCACATCTATATATGACAACTGGAAAAACCATAGCTTTGACTAGACAGACCTTTGACTAGACAGATTAGACAGCAAGTAGAGATAAGAAAACCTTCCTCAGTGATCAATGCAAAGCAATAGAGGAAAACAATAGATCAGGAAAGATTAGAGATCTCTTGGATAAAATCAGAAATACCAAGGGAATATTTCATGCAAAGATGGGCACAATAAGGGACAGAAATGGTATGGACCTCACAGAAGCAGAAGATCTTAAGAAGAGGTGTCAAGAGTATGCAGAAGAACTGTACAGAAAAGATCTTCGTGACCCAGATAACCATGATGGTGTGATCACGCACCTAGAGCCCAGCATCTTGAAATGTGGTCAAGTGGGCCTTAGGAAGTATCACTACGATCATAGCTAGTGGAGGTGATGGAATTCCAGTTCAGCTATTTCAAATTCTAAAAGATGATGCTGTTAAGGTGCTGCACTCAATATTCCAGCAAATTTGGAAAACTTAGCAGTGGCCACAGGACTAGAAAAGGTCAGTTTTCATTCCAATCCCAAAGAAAGGCAATGCTAAAGAATGCTCAAACTACTGCACAATTGCACTCAACTCACACGCTAGCAAATTAATGATCAGGATTTGTTGAGTAGTATTAGTCTTCCAACAACATGGCTCAAATTCCAATTACCTTGGGATATTAGTTGTAAAAGTGTTAGTCGCTCAGTTGTGTCTGACTCTTTGTGACTCCATGGAGTTTAGCTCATGGACTGTAGCCCATGGACTATAGCCTTCCAGGCCTGGAATTTTCCAGGCAAGAATACTAGAGTGGGTAGCCATTTTCTTATCCAGGAGATCTTCCTGAACCAGGGAATAAACGTGGCTCTTCTGCATTGCAGGCAGATTCTTTACCATCTGAGACACTAGGGAAGGTCTATATTAACTGTGGATAGCTACATGAAGTAAAAGCTTTGCTGGTAATTCTTCAGCCCACAGATCACAATGTAAATAATAGACGTGCATTAAGATCAGTGATGAGTCACATTACTCTTTTCAGTCTGTCATTGATCAGCCTCTGCACATCTGCTGTTCAGTTCACATATGGACAGTAAATCCTGTAGCTGTGCTGCCTTCTTGTCAATCAGCTGTAAAGAGATACTATTGGCACCAAAATTTACCATTTAAAGCACTACTCCTGTTGGATAATGCTCTTGGTCATCCTAATTCTCTTGGAGATTTAAATGAAAATATGAAAATTCCCTTTCTATCACCAAGAACAACTTCATTAATTCAACGGGTAGACCAAGTAGCTCTTTCAATTTTGAAAGCTTATTACCTCACACACATTTTGGAGTAAGTTTTGATGCTACAACTGGAGATCAGACAGTTTCTTTGGCTGAGTTTTAAAAGAAATATGACATAAAGCATTCAACTGAAAATATGCAAGCATCATGGCAGGAAGTAACTGCAAGCATTATGGATGCAGTATAACAGAAACTTTCAGCTCAATGTGCAAATAACACTGCAGGATTTGAATTGAACATATGTGGGATTATAGAAGAAACAGCTGACTATGTGGAATGCTTCTTGCCATTATTCAAGAGCCTGTAGATCTGCTGCCAGAGGAGCTTAGTGAAGGAAACTTGTTGACATCAAGGAGAAAAGTGGTTGTAATGAAGAGGATGATGTCCCAGAGGAAGTGACCCTGGCAATAAACTTTACATTAAAGAAACTCTTAGAGATATTTCATGGTGTTAAGAGCACAAAGGATAGAAGTTTGGAAGCTGTTCCAAACTTAAAAAGAGGATGGCATTTCACTGAATCATAGAAAGGATGTCCACTCTGAATTATGACTCACACAGTGAAAACAAGACAAGTACTGTTCAAAGTAATTTTGATAGGTTTTTTTTTCCACAAAAAACCCACTTTAATTCTTAATGCTCCTAATGTTTACAATGATGGTTCATTAAATACATGTTGGTTTTATTATATTTCCATTTTCCAATACATTTATAACCAACAGTAACAGTATTTGATGTTTTGAAAAGATTTAAAGATCCTTCATGAAAACTATCATAATTTTCCCCATTGATTAAAAAGATTATTTTGTACAGTTTCAGTGTGCATGGTTGTTTTCATAGTCCCCACGACAATGTAAAGTGAGCACTTCCTGAAATAAAACGGTAACAGTTTTACTGGATCATGGGCTATGTTGAATTAATAATTTATACCCTGAAAGTATTTTACATCTTTGTGTTACAAAGAAAACTATTAGGTACAAAACACACATCCTTCAATTATCTCTGAAATTCAAAGGATTTAAACTCAAAATATAACATTCCAACTGACTTTATTGATGGCTGTCTTGCTATAAATCACCTAAAGTATTTTATTACAGGGTCCTGAGTACAGTTTTACCATATTACTCACATTATCACTGGTGTCCAAAGGATAGACCAAAATAAGTGACATAAGTCTGACAGAGTAAGACAAAGATTGTATGATTGCACTTGTATGTGAAATTTAAAAATAAGCAAAAAGGTGAAAAAAGAACCAAGCTCATAGATACAGTGAGCAAATTGGTGTTTATCAGAGGTGGGGTTAGGCAAGTGGGAAAAATGGATGAAAGTGATCAAAAGGAACCAACTTTGAGTTATAAAATAAATAAGTCACGACGAGGTAATATAGCACTGTGCTGTTGTTTAGTTGCTAAGTCATATCCGACTCTTGTGCCCCATGGACTGTAACCTGCCAGGCTCCTCTGTCCATGGGATTCTCCAGGCAAGAATACTGGAGTGGGTTCCCATCCTCTCCTCTGAGGGATCTTCTGGACCCAGGGATTGAACCTGCGCCTCCGATGGCTCCTGCATTGCAGGCAGATTCTTTACTCTTGAGTCACCAGGAATATATGATGACAGATGTTACCTAGACTTATTGTGGTGACCGTTATGCAGTATATACAAATATCAACTCATCCTGAAGCACTCCAAAACTGCACTATCGTTTGTGCATAAAAAAGACAAAAACCTATCTTTTTAAAGAAGTTTTTTCTATTGTCTTTAATAGTGCACATTAAAAGTAAACACAAGCTGCAAAGAAGTGTCGAATACTTTAAAAAAGTGCTTTCCAGGGAATTCCCTGGTGGTCTAGTGGTTAGGGCTCCATGTTTTCACTACAAGGGTATGGGTCCAACCCCTGATTGGGGAATCAAGATTCCACAAACAGCATGACCAAAAAACCCAAACAAACAAAATACAAAACACTACTTCCCAATCTTTTGCGTGCATATGGATTCCCCAGGTGAACTTGTTAAAATGCAGATTCAGATGTAAGGATTTGGAATGGGGCCTAGATTCTGTGTCTGCAACAAGCTCCTGGGTAATACAGAGGCTGCTGATCCTGGGACCACACATTTTTAAAGTCCTTTGCTAATATTTCAAAGATAACATGAAACACACAAAATATGTCAATGACAGCTAAAATCCAAGTATACATATTACAAGAGCTGTGTCAGTAAAATTTTGCCTTAGGCCACATGTCAGTACTAATGACATTATTGGAGGTAGTAATGCTTGATGTTAAACAACAACAACAATAATATTGACTTTGTTTTCTACAACTATTCTCTACATTGTTCTCTAGTTTGGTCTCCATGAATTAGTCTTGGATGAGAAGATATTGCCCTTCTCAGGGTATCATTTGAGATTATTATTAACCCTCAATTACTGAGCTAATGAGGAAGAGGGATTGTGATTATATTACATAGATAATGTATAATTTCACTTTAACTTCATGTATGACCATTAGAAACCATTAGATGCCATTAAATCTTCTATTATGTAGGTAGTAATAAACATAAAAGTAAATGACTTTGGGCTTCATTGTTTTAGTGCACTTTTAACTCAATAGAATTAATGTTGGGAATGTGAAAAATGTTGAGACAGGCGTGCATAGTCGCTTAATAGTTGAGTGCACTTGATCTACTTATTAATCCCTGTGTTCTCATCTATAAAATTGGTTTATAATGCCTGCTGTATGGAGTATCAGGGATGATTCAAGGTATGCTACCTTGCTAGCATGGGGCTGCCAATGTGGTGCTAGTGGTAAAGAGCCTGCCTGCCAATGCAGGAGACATAAGAGACTTGGGTTCAATCCCTGGGTTGGAAAGATACCAGGAGGAGGGCACGACAACCCACTCTAGTATTCTTGCCTGGAGAATCCCATGGACAGAGGAGCCTGGCGGGCTACAGTCCATAGGGTTGCAAATAGTCGGACACGACTGAAGTGACTCAGCATGCATGCACCTTGCTAGCATACTGATTTTGGGCTTCTCAGCTTTCAGAACTTAGAGTAATAAATGTCTGCTGTTTTAGCCACTCATGTATGGTTATTTTGTTATGGCAGTCTGAGCAGAATAATGCATTATTTCATCATTATATATATTATTATATATAATATATATTTATATATATAATCACAATGCATTATTATGTTTTGTACATAAGTATTTAACATTTTCTTTTTAAGAACTGGATGTTTCACTCATGTTATATTACTAATCCTCACATAGATAAACATAAGCAAGGATCAATAAAGAAATATCTTTTTGCTTATTATTGTTGATGACTATTATGATTTGTTGAAGGCTATCTAATATTGTCTGACAATAACCTCTAAGATGTATTATTACTTCCCTTTTACAGATGAGAAAACTGCAGCTCTGAGATGTGATTTGACATGCCGGAGATCAATTAGTTAATGAATGGAGAAGCCAGTCTAGTTCCAAGGTTTGCAAATATTTCCCTGTGAAGGGATTAAACATGTTCAAGACATGTTATCAACCATTAAGGAGTGCATATTCCAGTTGGGAAGGCATGATATTATAATTGAAAAGTTAAATGATGATGCAAAAGATAAATAAGAGACCAACATAAGAAATGGAAAAATATCACATTAGAGTGTTCTCTAACTTGTGTAAAGAGTTCCCTAAACTTATTTGTCCATGAAGCTTATTTTTATGTCATATCTATTAAAATCTCAAGTAATGACTGTTTTGAGGAATTAAATATAGAAAATGCTGGTTCATTAAGTAGGTATACTGAGCAGGAAGCTGCAGTGGTATGGGTGGGCAGAAGGAGGAGAATTAAGTAGCAAAACAAGTAAACATATTTTTTGATTCCAAATACCCCCACTTTAATTTGTCAATAACTCTTTACCTTATTAGATTTTATTTTAAGAATCATTTATTGAATACATGAGTACTTTCCATTTAATTCTCATAACATTCTCATGAGATAGGCATTATTATGATTTCCATTTTACGGAGGAGGAATCTACGGCTATCCACCCAATAGTACATTGAAAAGCCAGATTTTGCCCCAAAAGGTCTGACTCCAGAGCCAAAGCAGCCAACCATTATGTAAGCTTGTTTAAGGGAGCTTTGTTTTAAACCAGCATCTCAAATAATTCTGATGCAGGCACAATGGAATAGGGTTTGAGAAGACAGTTATCTGATAGCTGTTTAAGAAGCTGAATTCAGATATTGGTTCTTAAACTTTAGCATGCATCAGAATCCCTGGAACATCTTGTTAACACACAGATTGCTGGTATGATGTCCAGAGTTTCTCATTCAATAGGTCTGAGACTGTCTCTGAGAATTTGCACTTCTAACAAGTTCCCAGTTGGAGTTGATGATATTGGTCAGGGGACCACATATTGAGAATCACCAGTCTATACTAGACTATGGAAAGAATTGAATATTAGTGTGAAGGAATTTGGGTTGGAATTTGGGTTTTATCAAATGAAGTATGTGTGTGTGTGTGTGTGTGTGTGCGTGTGTGTGTGTGTATGCTCTCTAAGTTTTTGACTAGAATAACTTTACCTGTTAAGAAGTACAGTGGGGATACAATAAAAGGAAATCTCCTGTTTACTCTATTGCTCAGCCCCCAAGTTCTCCTCCCAAAGTCATGTACATTTCTAGTTCCTTGTGTATCTTTCTATGATTAGAGAATAGAGGGAAGCACAGTTTTTAGCATTCAGGTACCTAGAATGCTTATTTTCTTGTCATAGCAGTCTAGTAAGTGGACTACTGGAATTTACCATCTAGGGTATTAATGTTATATAAACTAAACATCTAGATCAAAGAATTAGAATTTTAGACATAGGCAGAAACTACAAGTGAAGAAACTAAGCCACTGAGAATTTAAATAACTTATCCAAGTTCACATAGTTAAGTGGCGTAGCGAGGGATCACACCCATGCTGTTAGACTCCAAAACCAGTGCTCCTTGCATTATCCCTCAGCAGTCAGAGGCCCACAGGAAAGAAATGATTTATCCAGCTTTGCATAGTTATTAAATTTTCTGATTCCAGTCTTTCTCTTTGACCATACGCTATGATGGAATGACTTTTTAAAATATCCATTCAAATTTTTGAGCTTTCATTGCTTTTCTCCAAAACTACAAAGCTAACAGAGAGAGGCTTAGTGTAGTTTCTCTTGCTATGGAAGATCCCTTGCCCTTAGAGCAATGGAGCTCTTAAATGACCAAATATTGCAAAGTATCATAGGTCATTTAACAGTTTAGCTTTGAGATTTGATAACTTCTCTCAGCCTCTGTTTCTGCATCTGTTAATAGGGAGAAAATAATACACATTGAATAGTGTTGATGGGGTCTTTAAACAAGAATACAGGTAAAGCACCAAACATGTTATCTGGCAATTGTGAACACAAATAAAATGTTGTTTATTACTATTTTCATTGCACATTCAGTTCTTAGAATGGCTGGAACTCCTAGGCACAACTTAAGATTTGACAACAAAAATAACCAATTTTACAAGCCATTTGGCACAAAAGTCATGGAATCTAACTCAGCTGTGAAAGACAGCTGAAGTCTTTCAGCAAGTTTTACTAGTTGGACTATTAAAAATTACCAAAGATCAATCTATGAAACATTCTACATTCAGAATGAGAATATTTTGCTCACTACAGATGATCTTAACATTTTGGTGAGCAGAGCTCTACATAGAATGTCTCATAATAAAATACAGACTATTCTACTGATGCTGAAACTGAAACTCTAACCCTTTGGTCACCTGATGCAAAGGGTTGATGGCCACCTGAGGCTGATTCATTGGAAAAGACCCTGATGCTGGGAAAGATTGAAGGCAGGAGGAGAATGGGATGACAGAGGATGAGATGGTTGGATGGCATCACTGGACATGGGTTTGAGCAAACTCCCGAAGATAGAGAAGGACAGGGAAGACTGGTGTGATGCAGTGCATAAGTTGCAGTGAGTCAGTCACAACTGAGCGACTGAACAACACTACCAACTATTCCGCCACTTACAAAATACTGTCTGCATGTGACCTGGGGTGACATTAAATAGTATTCTAATCAAATCTATCTCTAACCTTGAGCTAAACCTCTGATCTATCAGTTCTGAATTCCCTAAGGAAAGCAAAGCCACTGTATCATTATTATTTTTACTTCATGAAGATTGTTTATCAAGGTGTACTATAAAAGTTTAGATTTGGCTTACATTTTGCACAAGTGCTCCATTGAAGTAAAAATATAAGTGAGAAAATGGCTGTCATAATTTTACCAACCAAAAAATGTACTGTAGAACTGAAATCTTCAAAAATTTTCATTTTAGGACCATTTTACACTCTTAACAATCATTGGTAACCCTAGAGTATTTTTGTTTATATGGTTTATATCTATTGGCATCTATCATATTATAAATTAAAAAAGGCATTTAAAATAATTATTTATTATTCAGTCCTAAATAACAATAAACCCATGACATGTTAATGTAGGTGACATATTTTATAAAAGTATCTATATTTCCAAAACAAAAACATTTAGTGAGAAGAGTGACATTGCTTTATTTTTTCAAATCTCTCCAATGTTTATATTAATAGAAGGTAACTGTATTCTCATATCTGCTTTTGTATTCAATATGCTGCTGTATATTATTCCGATTAAATTTTATATATATATATGTATATATATATATATATACATATATATATTCCAATCTCACACAGATATGTAGTTGGAAAAGGGAGGGAGGGGTATTTTCATAGTCTTTTTGGATAATTGCGACTATTCTTTGACACTACACCAAAACTCAACAAGTGGTGGTTTTTTAGGGGATACAGTAATTGCAATATGGAATCTGAAATACATCAGTGAACTTTTCTTAGTCTTCATACCAATACATTAACGTCAACTAATCCTTTTGCACTTTGAATGAGTCTATTTTTCATGTGTGATTTTGTAGGTTATGCATTGGTCATGGAAAATGTTGCTTTATAGAATTAAACAGATTTTCCAAATGTTGATGCATTTCATAGACAACCTCAATAAATCACATTCATTATCACACCAGTGATACCAGAAAAGCTTTTAAATGTATGGAAGCCGTCAAACTTATAGTGGCAGATATAAATTTTTCAAAATTCCAACTTTTGCTTGATAGCTCAAATTTCCCTGTTGGCCACAAATACTGTCAGTTGCTGTCCTTAAAGTAACAAAGCTCACTTTGTTCATTTTTGAGAAAATGTCTGCCAAATACCCAAGTCTGACTAACCACAGTTTGTCAGTCATTCTTCCTTTTTTAAAAATAGGTTTTAATTTTATAACCATTTTAGGTTCACAGCAAAACTGAGCAGAAGGTAGAGATTTCTCATATACTTCCTACTGCTTTTTTTATTCTCCTTTTTATTGCAATAAAACATAGTATTATAGTCCACTTTCCTAACACTTCCATTCATGGCTTTATATGAATATCAAAACACCAAATTATAGACTTTAAATACGTGCAGTTTATTGCACATCAATCATGTCTAATAAAACTATTTTTTAAAAAACCTTTCTCCCCATCCCAAGGATAACCAAATATGTTAAAATGTGGATTTATATAATTCTTCACATGAAATGTGGGACAAGATTCCTATAAAATGGGCTTACAGAATTTTAGAATGAAGACAGCTTATGGATTTCTCACTTTACACAAGTTGTAAACAAAATAATTCCAATGAAGCATTGATAATAGCATACATATATATTTCTTAAAGAACTGGAAATCAAACATTAATGACAATATAAAATTAGAAATAAATAATTTTCAGATAAATGGAATATATTTTTTTCTTAAAAGGCAACAATGATCTTTTACCTTAAAGCTTTTTATGCAAGCTAAAACATGTTTATTTCCTTAAGTCTAAAAATACATTAAGTCTCTATAAATATCAAATTTTACTAACAGTGCAATGGTAACATATACATAATGCAGATCTTATAAAAATTGATTTGATTTTGTAAAACATTCAAGTGAATTTAGAGCTGCTACTCAGTCAAAAGCATCCAAATTAGTAGTATCTGGAAAATTACAGGCAATGATATAATTGAAGGTCTGGGTAATCACTTTGCTTGTGAAAGGGCAATGGTCAAGTATTTCTTATCATATTATATAGTTGGGTGTCAATGTAATGTCCACAATATAAAACTAAATTGATATATTATACACAAATATATAAGTAAATGAAATGTGGTCTAAAACGAGTTTAAATATGAACAAAATTGTTGAGATCTCCAGTGGAAACTGTGTTAAAGTAGAAAACTCAATATATTCTTTTGTCTCTGGCTTTAGAGAAGCAGACTGGTATGAAACTTTGGCACTTACTTTCCGATTGTATTGGGTAACATCGTAAGTTGATTGTCATCTACTTTTAGAGTAGTTAGCTTTTTCAACAACCCTAAAACAGAGAAGATGTATTAATACACATGAACAGATTACTGATAGAAAATACAATATATAAAGTACAATATACATCACAATATAATTGTGATGAATGTTTGTCATGCTAATTGGCTGCACTCTGCTTATATCAACCTACAAACTTATATTCGCATGTCTAGTTCTGACCTTCCAGTTGTAAAAACTTTACTTACATCAGTGGGAGTTCAAGTACAATGATGGAGACAATAAGGAAAACATAGGGTTCCATAGAAACCTGAGTTGGCGGTACTACTACCACATTTTCCTTTTCTATTATATAGCAAACGGACGAGATGAAAGTTTTCAAGCCAGCTGTGACTCAATATTTAATTAACTCATAAGCACTAATAACTAACATTCCTGTTGTGGTACAAATTGAAAACAAATCTGAATTAAGCCTAATAATCAATGAATGGGTACTGAAGTACTGCAGTGTAGTAGTTATAATTATGGACTTAGAAAATTACAACATATAACTTCATACTCTTTCAGTTACCATAAATCCTTGACTGGGATCAGTAGTAAACACAAAAATCCTCAGTTTTTATGAGACTGAAGCACTACCTACTGCGCTAAGGAGGCAGATTCAGTTTTTAATATATCAAGTAGAACTGGCTAATAATTGGCATTTCAACTATTCATATTTCACTAATTTATGCCCTTCATAAACTTCCTGCTTTATGTATTCCTATTCTCAGGTATTAATAAGCAAAAACTGCCGAGTAATAGAAGAACAGCTTCCTTTACCCAGCCATGACAGAACCCAGGGTATCAATATGGCCTAAATAGCCAAAATCCAAGACAAAGCATAAACAGTGGCTGATTTTGGTTTTACATATGTTTTGCAGAAAACTTGTTCTGACAGATACAGTAGGTTCCATGGTCAAATGTGTTTGGGAAATGCTGAATTAAACAACATCAACCAGATTTCTTTAATGAAAAATGTTAAGGAACTTTTGATATACTAATGTAGCAGGGTGACTCTAAAGTCATTGTGGAACTTCCGTGTGTGTGCAGAGTATCTTGTACAGTGGTGTTTCATAAACATGCTCTGAAAGTGCTGTTACAGCTCATACCTACCCACCTCAAGTATTTTGAGCATAGCTTAAAGGCAAAAAGTAAGTCACAAGAAGTCAGAGATAAAGCTGTTGTTGCATTTGAAGTTTCAGCATGCTCAATTACATAGTCTACCAAAGCACGCAGAATCTCTAGTGAAGAGAAATGTCATCACTATCAGACTGCTGTGAGAAAATACCTACAATATTTGGAGATTAATACATCAGCTTGTGCCCTTGTGATACACGGCTGAAAACAGTGGCACCTGGGAAAGAGGACAATTCTCACTGGGGTAATTTATCTCTGAAATTTGAACACCCACTGCTTATTCATCTATGCTCAAAGGGTGACTGAATCACTTTAGCTTCTCTACTGTAGATGTAAAAAATCATCAACCTTGGAAATGTAAAAGAACTCTTGAGCTTGCTCATCAATTGTGAAAAGAAAACACAGGACCATGAATTACAACTGAATTCTTTATGAACTGTAGCTGTGATCAAACTATTGTCCCTGCCCACAGGTGGAGCCAGAGGAAGGCTGACAGTTTCCGCATCACTTGGCTGGGTTACCAGAAGTTTTGGGTTGGGTTACAGAGGGCTGTGCAAACATCTTGAAGCCAGGTTGCCAAGCAGTCTTTAAGAGAATCATAGTCCCTACGTCTGAAGTAGTGGTGTGAAAATCTTGAGGCAGGATAGGGATTAAGGTCAAAAGATTGATGCAACAGATTTTTTTTGAAATAATGGATCTTTGACAGAAGCTTCTAGAACTTTTGGCAACCCACTCCAGTACTCTTGCCTGGAAAATCCCATGGACAGAGGAGCCTAGTAGGCTATAGTCCATGGGGTTGCAAAGAGTCAGACATGACTGAGCAACTTCACTTTTTTTCTACAACTTTAGATGCTGAAGCAAGTTAGGGCTCCTTCCTTTGTTGCACATATGTGAGCTAAAGGGACCATCATTCATTTGTGATATGGCTACTTTGTCATTCACACATTCCACACAAGGGTGTGCTCTCTGGACAGATTCCAGAACTTCTGTAGCAATCTGGTTGTTCTTGGAATAGAAATTGGCCATCAACCTCAGCTCTGTTACTCATGACTTCCTCTGACAGATATTTCCTTTACTGTCTTGCTATCAATATATGTTTGGACTGTCTTCTACCCTCAGGAACCAAAGGTATTTTAAACTATTTCTTCCTCAGTTCTCCTCCTCTTTATCTTATGTTCCCAATTCAGATATACTTAAAAGAAAGGAAAAGGAGGTTTTTTACTATGATTCTGGCTACTTTCATATAAATATACAATAAGCGGCAGTATAATAAACATTAATATAATTTGTTATCAAAATAGCTAATATTTATATGACATTTACATTCTATATTAGAATTTTGAAAGCCAAATTGCTGTGTACTCATCATATCTAAGATTATAATAATTATTATATTATCATAGTACCTAACATTGATTGAACATTTACTGTATACTAAGTTCTGTTCTATGCAATTTTACATATATTAATTCATTAATTCTCAAAATAATTCCCTGATGCAGGTACTTCACTTTCCAATGTAAAAGATGATAAAGTTGAGGCACAGGGAGATTAAGTAGCTTGCATAAGGTCACACAGCTAGTAAGGTAGAAAAGCTAGACTCTGAATTCAGGCAACTTGACTGCAAAACCTGTGTGTTTAACCACTAAGTGAATAAGATAAATTGTTTTGGAAAGTAAATATGTATATATACGTTTATATATATATATGTATATATATATTCTCCTTTATTGAATTTCTCTGCTGTCCAAAGAAGCTAATTATTAAAGCTCTACCAAGAAAACATAATTCCTCTTCATTTTCCCTGGACCCAGCACATTGAAAGACACTCAGCATACAGGGTTGTTTGTTGAATATATAACTCCATTCAAATACCCCACAGCTAAAATAGGTGTAAAGGAACTAAAGATTTTTAGTTGCTATTTCCTTTTATTGTTAATAATACTATGACGTTTCTTGTCTTTTATTCATTTAAATGTTGGTAGTCCAATAGATAACTCAGGTTCAAATAAAGAAGACAAGGTGTAATTTACCATCCAATCAGAATCAATAAATTATTTTAGGACCTTTGAACAGAGTTCCCAGCTATTTCTCTTGACCAAGAGGGAAATTTTTCAAGGAAAGCCAGCCTTTCTACATATACAATCAGGTACTCTGGCCACGCTGCAGATGGGTAAATGTAATTTTCTCTAAAAGGTCAATAGGGTTCAAACATAGTTCTAGCAGGAAGCTACTGACAAAGTTACCCTCTTAATTTGAGGATTTCTCAGCTTCCCAGGTGGCGCTAGTGGTAAAGAACCCATTTGCCAAAGCAGGAGACAGAGAGATGCGGGTTTGATCCCTGGCTTGGGAAGATCCCCTGGAAGAAGGCATGGTGACCCACTCCAGTGTTCTTGCCTGGAGTATCCCATGGACAGAAGAACCTGGTGGGCTACGGTCCACGGGGTCGCAAAGAGTGGGACACGACTGAAGCGACTTAGCACACATGCATGCACAGATTCTAAACGAAGACATTAAATACACAATGCAACTTGCCTGCGCTGGTCTGCTTCATGCCAGCCAAGCATCTAATCTGGTATTTTCTATCATCTGTACAGGCTATTTCCCCCAGACTGGAAGGCTAACTCCCTAGTCCACTTTCTTAACAAAGGATATTTTAAACAAATAGTTACATCATCTTTTATTTCACTATGGGACCTCTTCATTTCCAGAATTTCTAATTGGTTCTTTTTTTTTTTTTAATAACTACCTGTTCTTGGTCATCACTCCTGTTTTGTAAGTTATTATTTTTATAAATATTGTTCTTCCTTTTATTTATTTGAGAATCTACACATACTTAAAATAATTTTTTAACTTGCTTGATAACTTTGGTTTCCCATGGGGTAAAATTTCTATCGTTTGAGTTGTTTTAACATTAGTTTTCCTTTAAAGTATTTGTTTTCATGGCCATTTGTGTCAGTGGATATTTACTTACCTATGTTCACTCCTCCATGTCTGACACTGGTTACTTCCACCTGACCCTCAAGTTTCCGGGGTTTAGAAAAGTCTTAAATTAACAACTTAGTGTTCTCATTTAACCTGGATATTGCAAATAAAGCAGCTGGTAATGTGCTGTAATTTTCAGTATTGAATCTGTGTCTGTTCTCTCCTTTCATCCTAGCTCTAGGATCTTCAGTCTCTCTTAGCAGAAAAGCGTTTCCTTCCTCAATCCCTGTAAATTTGTATTCTCTTGTTACGCTTAAGGGTTTTGTTTTGTTTTGTTTTGTTTTTAACCACTCAGGATCAGAATTTATGGCTACCACTTCTATTTGTGGTCTGGAGCCCATCATGTCTGTAAGCATTCCTGTGTTTCCATTATATCTCAGTTCCAGATATATGCTCATTCTCTTTAAGCAGAGCTAAATTATGTTATTGACTCAATACTTAAGGAGTACTTACCATATACCACCCATAATTCTTTGTATGGAGAAGACAGTAATGAAGAAAATTATGTTCTTCTAATATAAATAGCTTTTTTATTCTCATTATGCCTTTGAAGATATGGAGTGGTTTTTGAGTAAGGAGAGTAAGAAATGTATTTTGACCAGATGGCTATCTTGACCAGATGATCATCTCTAGCATCTTCATCAAAGATGCTCTTTTACACCAATATATTTCCTTACTTTCTACAACATAAAATAGTACTTTCTAAGCTTATCTGATCATAAGTTTCATCTAAGATAGTTAGTAAGAATGCAGAACAGAGGACCTATGACATACTGATGGGGTCAGAATTTTCACAGAAAGAGCCTGCAAATGTGGAAGTGTTTAATTAAGCTTAAAATAAGTCTTACAAAGGAGTAAGTTGAAAAGACACTGTTACAAAAATATATAACTATATAAATAAAAACATCATCAAATCTGCAAAGAAAGAAAAACCAATCTGTTCTGTTAAAAGTAGTATTCTCTATTAACCTAAAATAATAGTGAAAATGGAAGCAACAAAAATTGGAGAAAAATTTTGACTTGTGATTCAATTTTCAGAAGCATTAATACATTCCAGAACATATGATACATCTAATTCAAGGAGTGTTAAAAACTATAATCCAAAATTAAGTAGTTTGATGATTACTCTCCTATCTGTGTCCTCTCATAAATAATAACAGTAAGATATCTATATAAAAGTTTACTCATTATTTAGATTCTTTCACTGTTACTCAGATAAAAATTTATGACAAAAAAGGATTGAATAGTTAATATGTATTAACAAAATTTCTGCTCTTATGACTCTTGATAGCATGCAAAAGATGAGATATCATTTTTAAATAATAGAACTATGAAGATATTTTATTTATTTATCATGTTATTCTTAAATTAGAGCAAGGTACAATAAAATTAAAGTAGAATAGAGCAACACTGTGGATAGAAAGTGTCAGTTGCTCAGTCATATCTGACTCTTTAGGACGCTATGGACTGTATCCTGCCAGGCTCCTCTATCCATGGGATTCTCTAGGTAAGAATACTGGAGTGGGTAGCCATACCCTTCACCAGAGGATCTTGCTAACCCAGAGACTGAACCAGGCTCTCCTGCATTGCAGGCAGATTCTTTACCATCTGAGCCACCAACGAAGCCCATGCTACTGGTAATTCTATAGTGACAAAAGAAGACATACATAGTCATCCAAGTACTTAAATCTAAGATAAATACTCCTTTTAATAACACTTTAAAACTTAGTAGATCTAAAATTAATTAAAGTATGTCAGTTTAGTAAGATCATTTTAATAGGAGAGTATTTTGACAGCTAGAGTTACCATTTGATTCTAAAATACTGGTAAAATAATTTTTCATATTGCATAATGACTATGCTAATTTATTAATATTAGACTAACAGTATATTCCCTACATCTGCAAATAAACTATACCGCTAAAAATGAAAACAGTATATTTGACATAAACATTGATAACAAAATATTATGTTCTTACCTATAGAGTCAGGCAACTGTTGCAACATATTGGATGACAGTAAGAGGTCCTCCAGGGCTTCACATCCAGAAATGTCCATGTCAACAGTTTCTATTCTGTTTTTTGACATATCCAGGTATACCAACATCTTTAACTTCCCTATAGACTTGATGACATTGAGTAAACTCAGGGTTAGTGAGAAACTTTCAGGAAATATTTTAAAGTTGTAAAAACCACAACACAGTAAAATTAATTTCAAAAGCAAATGCAACAATAATAAGTATTGGTGAGAATGTGGAGAACTGTAACCCTTATACATTTCTAGTAGGAATGTAAAATTATGCAGCCACTTTGGAAAACAGTTTGGCCATTCCTTAAAATGTTAAACAGAATTTCCATATGACCTATCAATCCCTAGGTACATGCTTAAGAATGAAATATTTGTCCACACAGAAACACAAATAATCAAAGCAGTGTTATTCACAACATTCAAAACGTGGAAACAACCCAAATGTCCATAAACTGATGAATACATAAACAAAGTGTGATCTATCAATAAGCTGGAATATTATTTGGCAATAGAAAGCAATAAAGTACCAATGCATGCTACAAAATGGATGAACCTTGAAACAAATGCAGTGAAAGATGCCAGTCACAAAAGATCACCTATTGTAAGATTTTACTTATATGAATTGTCCAGAATAGGTAAATCTATGGAATCAGAAAGTAGAATAGGGTTGCTAGAGGCTGGGAGGTCAGGGGAAATGAAATAACTGCTAATGGCTTTCAGGGTTTCTTTCAGTGGTAATGGAAGTGTTCTAAAATTAGATTATGGTGATGTTTGTTCAATTACATCAGTATTCTAAAAACCATCAAACTGCATACTTAAAATAGATGAATTTTATGATATGGGAATATATCTTACAACATAGATATGTTAAAAGATAGCAACAACAATCTCAAAGTTGCCAAAGACTTAAATGAATATAGGAAAAAAAAAAAGGAAGGAAGGATGGAAGAGAAAGTTGTCACCCAAACAACATATGCTGACATAATGATTCTTACAATTTCAAATGCATGAGAAAGGTATTAAATCATGATTTGAACTTTAACCTACTAAGCAGAATCAATATTTTGTTCATTCAACAGTCCTTTTTGAGGATCTACTATATACCAAAGCTTGTATTATATACTAGAGAACAATCATAAATATCTTAGCTAAGTATGGGGAGAGACTTGTCATGATACAAAGTCTTTATCTTTAAGGTGCTCATACAGTGAAGGAAACTGTCCAATAAGCAAATAACTATAAAACCCTATGATATGTGCAATAAAAAAAAGCCTGTAGAGAATGCCATAGAAGCACAAGGCCACAAATTGCCTGGAAGGCACTTCTTGTCCAGAAAAAGAGAACTTGTACCTGGAAGAGAGAATAGCGCAGAGAAGTGTGAAAAAGGGAGTGTGCTTGAAGAAGAGTGGGAAATTCAAAGTTACTGAATATAGTGATGAAGTTAAGCCTTAGAAGAAGTCATCTGTTAAAAAGCCTTACCTTTCAGGTAAGGGTTATTTGAACTCTATCTTTTTGGCAAGGAGAGTTATTCAAGGCTTTTAAGATGGTGAACAACATTATTAGACATGTATTTTGAAATAATAATCTCAGGGAAATGTGAAGGGAAGATTCATGACTAGAGTTAGAGTAGAACTGAAAGGATCAGAAGGATCTGGAAGCTGTTTAGCTAACGAGATGAAAGGGACCTGAGTTAAGGCAGCAGAAGTGAGGATAAAGTGGGGATGGCTCAAGAAAAATTTAGAAGTGGAATGACTGGATTAATAACTGATTTCTGAGGACAGGAGTGGAATCAGATCATATGGTGGGCAAGGGATGAATAATGGCTATCTAACTTGGACATGAATTATGGGACTTAGAGCAAGATGAAATTCTTCATTTTCCTTTTCTTTAAGGGCATGTTTTGCAAATAAATGTCCTACACATATCTGTGTTCAATGGTTCATCTGCTTGTTTGTCTACCTGTAACACTTTGCTATACTGTCTCTACTTATTTGACAGAGCATAAGCAAATAAACACCACATCAACAAATTAATTGCACAAGCACATACTTGGCACTGTGCTAAGTACCTTATACATATTACTTGATATAATACTTTATGTTCTTGTTGCTTAGAATGTGTTTTACGCAGCAGCCATATCAGCACCACCTGGGAGCTTGTCAGAAATGTGTCATCGAGATCCACTCCAGACCCACTGAATTGGAATCTGCACTTTAACACACACTAAAGCTTAGAGGTTAAGTAATATCACACATTGGGTTCCCTGAGAAATGGAGACAAAGAGAAATTTTTGAGAGAGATTCTTGGGATTAATACCAGTGAAAAGAAAGAAGGAAGGAAGGAAGAAGGACTGGGCAGGTGAAGGTAGGCTGTGATGGTTCTGAGGAATTACTCGGCTGACTCTTCAAGTAGCACTGCGGTTGTCCTGAGGAGCAGTGAAGGGGCCAGAGCTTCATACTCTTGCACTGATTGATCACTGAATTGGTGGTCTCCTGGAATACAGTTGTAACCCTACATGAGAAAGTTCTCTTCAGCTGAGGAAAGTCCTGAAGAGGGTGGAGACTTGCAAGCAGTATTCCCAGAGGTTGAGGGAATAGAATGAGCTCTTCATTCCAGGAGGATGACACATGACAGGATCCACCACAAGTAACGTTCCAACATTGCCCCACTAATGAGGAGTGGAGCTAAAATTTCAAACTCGATTTTATCGGATTATAAACTATAAAGCCTATTGATTAGATTAGCAGTTCCTGACCTCTAAATCGCTTATTAACCCAGCTCGTATCTCTAGCCCTGCTTCTTCTGCTCCCCTTGTAGGCAGAGAGTGTGAACACAGTCAGGGTAGGTGAATAGTTTCTAGGCTGGGAACTGGGTGCTCTGGATCAACCAGGCCAGAGGGCTGAGCTTCTTCTCATGCCTAGAAACACGTCACTTGGAAAAATACTGTCACACTTCTTAGAGCTGTCCACCCCAAGGAACTATTATGCTAACTCAGCTCATCTCTTCTGATGAGCACACAAAGAATAATATATGTGTTTATGTTTGTCTGTGTGTGTGTGAGGATTTCTTTTTTTTGTTCCTTTATCATGAGAAAATTTCTTTTCTCTTTGAAGCCTCTTGAATTGCTATCTGCAGCATAACTCAATATGTTTGTGTGAAGCTTCTAAACATCTTTTTTTGGAAGCAAAATAACACTTCAGTGTTTATTTTTGAGTCTTTCTAAACCCTCACTTTGAAGCACCTTATAAAGGCAATAATAGCCTGGAGTGATAAAGGCCTTTGTAGCCCAATGACTCAGAGTTCTTGAGGATATTAAATGTTACTCCAACATCCGGACATAGAGGGATCTACAGACAAGCAGAGGGCAACAAATTAAAAAAGGGGAAGCCACTACAAGCAAAAGGAGATATTGGAGTTTGCTGTTCAATTATATTTTTATTGACTGACCTTAGAGTGATGGTTGTAAGACAGAGCTATGTGGCAAACAAATTTTTGATCATTATTTATTTGCTTCTCTGATTTGTGAAAAGTAAAGTGGAAAAATGAAAATCCAGGCTTCTAAAAGTATTTAAAAATATACTAGCTTAATGTATTATGGTATGTAAACTAAAAACCAAAGGAATGTGCTTTTTTCTCCTGTATATTATGACTCTAAATATTTAGAATTAATCCTTCTGTGAAACTGATAGACATGGGCTGAAGACTGCATTCAAGCTTAGACTTTCAAGGCCAAATGTTTCTAGGTAATTGTCTAACAACTCTTTGCCAGCCTTAGGCATTCAAAACACCACACCTGTTTAAGGGTGGGAGGTGTAGGAGTATCCCATAAGTATTCCCATAAGGAGTGTCACAAAATTTGGAATTCAAGTGTACTAAGTAAAGCAAGAAACCCACTTAAAGATGGCAGTATATAAGAAAAAACTACTTTGTAACAGGCAAATTAGACAGCATTATCTGTTTTACAGATGATTGAATCACTATTTTTACATTTAAATAATACATTAAATAATACATTGACTATGGAATTCATCAGGCTTCCCTCCCTCATAATTCAGTTGGTAAATCATCTGCCTGCAATGCAGGAGATCCGGGTTCGATTCCTGGGTCAGGAAAATCCCCTGGAGAAGGCAATGGCAACCCACTCCAGTATTCTTGCCTGGAGAATCCCATGGACAGAGGAGCTTGGCGGGCTACAGTCCATTGGATTGCAAGAGTTGGACACGACTTAGTGACTAAACCACCACCATGGAATTCATCTGCAAGGTTGGATTTTGGGAACAGAACAAGTGTGAAAAGTAGGATAAGCCCAATTCTCATTCATACCTTCTGCTGATTCCCATAGCAACAGCATTTGGAGCATCAGAGTGAGCAAGAGCCTCTGACGCTGGTTTGAATCACAGGTCCACCATTTACTGACTGTGTGACCTCGGCCCAGTTACTTACTCTTTCTGTTTCAGTTTCCTCATCTATGATATGGGGTTGGTAATAAATTCTGCTTCACAAGGTTGCTCTGAGAATTTGGTGAGTCACTTGTAAAATATCTAGATAGTGCCTAGCCCCTGATAAATGCTATATAAATAGTTTTTAATAAATAAATACACTGCAGGTATAAAATTCTCCCACTAGCATTCTGATTTCCACCTATGTGATGGACATGAGTTTGAGTAGGCTCCGGGAGTTGGTGATTGACAGGGAAGCCTGGTGTGCTGCAGTCCTTGGGGTCACAGAGAGTGGGACACGACTGAGTGACTAAATTGAACTGAACTGATATACACCTTGAATATGGCTATGTGTAGTAGAAAATAGATTTGTCCCTTCTGTTATATACAAATCCCTCAAACAAATATGTTCAAGGTCATTGAATATATTAGTTTTGTAACTCTGACATGAGCATGATTTCCAATTCATAGAGGTATATTTGTATATGGTTTTTAATAAATCAATAAACAGAAAATATGCATGCTTTTCTTTTGTATCTGTGAGGATAGCAGAAATGTATTCTTTTGGTGAGAGAAAAAAGCATATTTTCTCTAATCTTTTGTCAGATTTTCTTCTTTATGTGGTCCCATGCTTATTCAAAAGAGAATAGCTTCCTCTTCTTGCTGTTGCAATCGTTTTAAGAAATGTTTAATGTCAATGCAAACAAAGGATCAAGTCTGGCTTTCAGAACACACATTTAAATCTCAGTGGCTGAAGAATTATTCCACAACCGACTGCCCTGGTTACTTAACCCCATGTAAGGAGTTTAGAGTGGCTTTCACCACCGAGAGCCTTCTAGTTGTTTTGTGTGTGTGTTGTTTAGTTGCTAAGTTGTGTCCAACTCTTTTGTGACCTCACGGACTGCAGCCCACCAGGCTCCTCTGTCCGTGGGATTTCCCAGGCAAGAATACTGGAGTGGGTTGTCATTTCCTCCTCCAGGGGATCTTCCCGACCCAGAGACTGAACCCATGTCTCCTGCATTGCAGGTGGAGTCTTTACCATTGGGCCACTTGGGAAGCCCTGTGTATGTGTCCACATGCTTATACCTGAGTGCACGTGTCATGAGTGACAAGAAACTGTTATATGGAAAGCCATTCTTTCACTGGATGGAAAATGAACGGTCACACTCAGTGAGTTGACTAGTACATCTATGATTCAGGAGAGATTACTGAATTTTCTGTTAGAGAAAGATAATTTGACTCCAACTTCCTATTTTTAACAAGTTATGTTCCTTGCATTTTTCAAAAAATCAAGTAGATCTACTGGAAATCACCTGAACTGAGAGAGAAATTTTTATCTTGTGGAAGAGCTCAAACAATATGAGCAGAAACCATTATCTAATTACCTATAACAAGAAAATTGATTTTGTAAAACTAAGGCTTGGTATTATGTACACCATTTTTTTCATATAACAATATAAATTTGTTCAGATTTGATAAACAGTAAACACAGAAAGAGATGAAATGTACTTCTAAGAGTATGAGAAAAATCTTTCATATATGTTACATGCTCGTTTTACTCACCTATAACAGACATAACACTCGTAACACTCAATATTAAAAATCAAACTAGTGAAAAACACTTGATGGAATACTATTATCAAATGTTTAATTTTGAAATGAAAATACTGAGGTTTAAGATGTAAGATTAACCATTATCAGTTACAATGAATATAAAATGGAGATGCTAGACGACATGGCATAATAAAAACTTACATACCCCAGGTAGCACTTGCAATGCATTATTATCCATCCACAACTCCCTTAAATTTTGTATTTGATCCAGAACTTCAGGCTGGGGGAGAAGTAGTGAGAAAAGAGAGAGGAGAAGAAAACTAAATTAGTCTTTTCTTATCACAGTAAAGGATTTAATTTATTGGGTCTGAAACTTTTATTTGGGAATCCAGTGTTAATCCTCTAAGAAATTCCAAGTTTAACAGATTTCTTCTAGCAAAACTGGTATTCCCTGAGGTAGCCAACCTGTAATTGATGTGGAAACCATTAGAACAAGAAAAATACAAGTTAAAATCTATTACTCTCCCTTAACATGCAATAACTATTCTCTGCAGTATTTATCAATCTCTGTCTTCTTCACTAGAGTATAATTTTTGGAAGGGCAGAGTAATATTCAGTTTCTAATCCCTGTGTCCTCAGATCCTCACTGTTTGCCATGGTACTTGGTAAATAGTAGGTTTTTATCATAACACCACACACACAAAATCCTCTGCTCCATGATGTAATAATAGTATAGGAGCTTCCCAAGTGGAACAATAATAAAGACTCTGCCTGCCAATGTAGGAGACACTCTGAGTCAGGAAGAGCCCCTGGAGAAGGAAGTGGCAGCCCACTCTAGTATTCTTGCCTGGAAATTTCATGGACAGAGGAGCCTGGTGGGCTACAGTCCATGGAGTTGCAAGGAGTTTGACACAAGTGGGTGAATGAACACACACAGGCACACACAATAATAGTATAAGACCCACTCATTTCTTATCTTTTCATTTACTCAACAAAAAATTATTTGTTGAATAATGGGGAGGCCTACAGTGCAAAACATACAATGCAGGATCCACAATTATTCAAAGCTAGTCCCTGCCTTGAAGTAGCTGATGAGCTAATTGGGGAAATAAATGTATATAAATAACAAAAACACAAGGCATCACACGGGAGAAAAGAATAATGTAGAGAAGTTCAGAGAAAAAAAGAGACAGAATATGATCAAGAGGTAACATATTGTGCATAATAAATACTTTAATTCCAAAATTAGAAGCTGTCTCTAAATTCTATCTCCTGCTGCTGCTGCTGCTGCTAAGTCGCTTCAGTCATGTCCGATTCTGTGCGACCCCATAGACAGCAGCCCACCAGGCTCCCCCGTCCCTGGGATTCTCCAGGCAAGAACACTGGAGTGGGTTGCCATTTCCTTCTCCAATGCATGAAAGTGAAATGTGAAAGTAAAGTCTCTCAGTTGTGTCCAACTCTTAGCGACCCCACGGACTGCAGCCTACCAGGTTCCGTCATCCATAGGATTTTTCCAGGCAAGGGTACTGGAGTTGGGTGCCATTGCCTTCTCCTAGGAAGCAGACTATTCAGAGGGTAGGTTGCTATTGCTGCCAGCATCATTTCTTGATTTATAATGACCTCTTCCTGATTTCTTTCCAGAAATTATCTCTCCTGCTCCCACTCTAAGGCCACCTGCTTCCCTTGAAGTTGATTCCTTTTTTTTTTTTTTTTTTTTTACCACTCCAGGGAATTGACAATGGCCTAAACTAATTACTGCATTATATTCACACCTGCCCACAGGGTTTGGCTCAAGAATCCATCCAGAGCAGATAAGAAGCAATGATTCTCTGCCTGGGTTTTGTCCTTGTTTAGTCACTGAGCTGTATCCGACTCTTTTGCGATCCCAAGGACTGTAGTCTGCCAGGCTCCTCTGTCCATGGAATTCTCCAGGTAAGAATACTGGAGGGTTGCCATTTCCTTTTCCTGGGGATCTTCCTGACCCAGGAATTGAACCCACGTCTCCTGAATTGGCAGGCGGATGTCTTTACCGCTGAGCCACCAGGGAAGACGTCTCTGACTGGGACTTGGGGAAAAGACTCTTGCTCTTGTCTGCTGGATCTGAAACTGGAAGGGTACAGTTCTGGGGGCTTCAGGCATGAGGTAAGAAGGAGAGCCTGTTTGAACTAAAAGATGGATCCTGATGGCATCATTTAGGCTTAGAGTTAAGCCACGCCTTATTGTTAAGTCACTCAGTTGTGTCCGACTCTTTGTCACTCCATGGACTACAGCCGATCAAGCTTCTTTGTCCATGGAGTTCCCCAGGCAAGAATGCTGGAGAGGGTTGTCATTCCCTTCTCCAAGGGATTTTCCTGACCCGGGGATTGATTCCCGGTCTCCTGCATTGCAGGCAGATTCTTTACCATTCTGAGCCATCACCTTAAGTCAGATTTTTTTTTTTTGTCTCCAACTAAAAAAATTATCACTGAAATAAGATACAACCATAGTTCAGTAAAATTTGAGACCTAATGAGGAAAGCTAGTATATTTGATAGGATCCAGTGGAAAAGAATGGAATGGTATCAATGTTACTACTGGACTATTGATAACTATGGGTCAGTACGATACACTTCAGAGACTTCTGGACTACTTTGGAGATAATTTTCTGATGCCTTTAGCCTGCAAATGCAATGGGACATGGTGCTATTCCTGAGAGAAGTTTCATTTGTAACAAGGGTCAAAATCTAAAGTTTCAACTTGGAAAATAGTTAGGACTACATGAGGAAGGTGGGGGGTGGATTTTTGTATAGGAAAATATTCCCACTATTGCTTAGCTCGTGGGGAACAGGGAGTGCACTATTCTATTGGAAAACTCTGTCTCTGTATCAGTCATATGGCATAACTTTTCTAAGCTCAGGCATCATGCGGACTTTAGAGGAAGAGAAAAATTTGCATACCTAAATTCAATGCAAGTTTATGGAATAAGACAGAGGCTAGTGTATAAACTTGAAACAATGAGCATTATTCAGGAAGTCTAGCTGTGCTGTGGTAACAAATTAATCCTGAAATCTCAGTGGCTAAACAAACAGGATTACTTACTCTTACTTCATGTTCACTGTGGGTTTCTGCCCCCCACCAACCAGTCTTGTGTTACCACCAAAGCAAGACTTTTGGAAGAGTCAAAGCGGGGAGTGAGAGTATGGAAAACTAGCCACTGCTCTTACAGATCTCAGGCTGGAAGTGACACTTAATCACTTCTTCTTATAGCTCATTGTCTAGAACTGTTTATATAGCCTGGACCTAAGTTTAGGGAAGGCTGGGGAATGTGGGAAGAATTCAAGGAATATTGAGTGACTACTAAGAGTCAGACACAACTTAGCGACTAAACAACTGCCGCTGCCACACAGTGACACCCTATGAAAAAAAGGACAAGAATAAAGATATAATACTTTCATAATTTAGTTATCCCTTAATTTTATAAGTATTTATTAAACAGCTTCTAAGTTCAGGTACTTCACTAGAATCATAATGTGTGCTATGATCTCTGCCTTCAAGGAACGAACCCATGGTCTATTTCTTGAGCAAACATGTAAAGAGCAATTCCATGACATTATGGGAATACAAAGAAGGAGGGGTCTATAATGCTTTAGTATCAAGGGAAACCAGACATGGATTCCTGAAGCTGAGATGAGAAGGAACTGGTCAGAATAAAGGAGAGGAGAGGAGATGAAGCATATTTTAACCAGAATCAGAGTGGTGAGAAACAGCATGATGTATGCAGGGGAACCACAGGCAGTTTGCTTTACTTAATTGTCAAGTTTAAGATTCAGTAACTAGTGAAAACAGTAGAAAATGAGGCTAACAAAAGAGCGTAGGGTCTGTCAAGGCCTCACCTTTTGTTAGCAAGATAGGAATTTATCTTATGGGTCAAGGAGCATCACTAAAGGTTTTCTAAGAGGAAGTGATATTTTATATTTATCACTCTGCATGCATGCTAAGTCACTTCAGTAGTGTCCGACTCTGTGCAACCCTATGGACAATAGCCCAACAGCCTCCTCTGTCCATGGATTCTCCAGGCAAGAACACTGAAGTGGGCTGCCATGCCCTCCTCCAGGGGATCTTCCTGACCCAGGGATCAAACCCATGTCTCTTACATCTTCCACACTGGCAGGCAGGTTCTTTACTACTAGTGCCAATGTCCTTTTTGAAAAAAGAAAAGAAGAAGCCAGAGAAGTTTATTAGGACTAGTAATAAAGAAATAATGAGAAATAAAGAGAAGCTGGATTCAGGAGACCTTTAGAAGATGCATGTCCCCCAGTTACACAGCATATGGTACTGACAACTATGGAGGTGCAGAATATGGAGGTAGGAGTAGATTTATGAAAGGGATTGGATTTTTTAAATTTATTTATTTTTAATTGGAAGGTAATTGCTTCATAATATTATATTGGTTTCTGCCATATGTCAACACAAATCAGTCACAGGTACACACATATCCCCTTCCTCTTGTGTCTCCTTCCCACTTTCCCCTCTGGAACCTCCCTTCAATCTCCTACCCCTCTAGGTTGTCACAGAGCACTTAATTCAGCTTTTATCATGATTAGCTTTAGGTTCCTGTGAGACACAGATGGACACGTCCAGAAATCAGTTGGCTATTAAAATCTGAAGCTTACGGGATAGGTCTGAGCTAAGGATGTTCAACTTAAGTATTTTGTGGAAATAGAACTCTTGTGGATGAGCTCCCTATGGGGCATGTAAAGAGAATCAGAGGTACAGGTGACCGAGGAAGGAACACGGTGGATACTAACAGTTGAGAGTTGAAAACAGGAAGTGTCGCTGGCAAAGCCCACTAAAAATTTCCAAGAAATAAAAGAAGGATCTGGGTAATAAAATAGAACCTTCTTTTTTTTCCCCCTTTGAACTTCATCTCATTACACTTCTCATGGTGGGTGCCGCCCACAGAAGCCTTGCCCCAGGCACTTCAGAACAGAGTTTCCTAGTGTGAAGTGGCTGCACCAGGTATGCTGAACACCTCGTCTTGGGGCACGTGCAGAGACACTGCACCTGGCACTGTGATACGAAGCCTGAGCAGCACGTCTGCCCCCCAAAGCATGTGCTCTAGAGTGGGAGCTCCGTCTCTTCATTCCCTGATCAGAGAATACAACTTTCCTTTGCTCCTGAGCTGAACTCAGTCTTGTTCTATTGGCTGGAAGGACAGGCAGGAGGACCCTTGCTGGGGTCCAGCTGGAAAGGGTCAGTAACAGAAGGGCAAACTACAGAAGGTAAGAAGAAATGGAGTCCGGGAGAGTAAGGGCTTATTAAAGTCCAAAGAACAGAGTTGTACTAAAATAAGGAAGTGAAGAAGAGCATCATACACTGGAGAGGCGTCTGGTAAAACAAAAGATGAAGATGGGCACTCAGTTTTGGAAATAGTAACATACTGGTAAACTTAGTGATAGTAATTTCATGAGATAACTATATTACAGTGGGTTGAAGATAAATAATAGGCAAATAAATGGGGACAATACAGATAGAATATTCTTTGTAAAGTCTGGGTGAGATGAGAGGAGAGAAATTGAGGAACTAGGAAGAAATTGAGGAAGCTGAGGGAAAAAGAGCAAGCTGAAAGAAAGATACTAGATGAGGATGGTTCGTACTGGAATCATCTGAGGGGAATCAAAGAAGAAACTGAGGGGAATCGAAAGAGCTCTATCAATGATTAACTGTTATTTTAACTTTTGGGGGAGCCAGGTGATAGGCTGACAATCTAGGAAAAAACAGAATAAGAGATTTCAGGTTTCCATGAGACCAGAGAGAAGTGTAGTAGGAGTGAGGAATTGAGAGAAGTAAAAGGATAAAAAGATAGAATGAGAGAGCAGAAGTTAGGAGATCAAGGTTTCTGAAGTTGTTTCAGGCAATGACAAAATTCAAGCTGTAACCCTGGGTTTAATGACACCTTCTTGTATGTGGGCAAGGGAGAATGCTGTGGAAACATAAGACCTTGCATGATCTCTAAGGATCTGGGTAACCTTTGGTGGACTACATAGCTTGCTCCCTTGGCTGTGTCAGATAAGGCAAAAGTGAAAGTGTTAGCTGCTCCGTCATGTCAGGCTCTTTGCAACCCATGGACTGTAGCCTGTCAGGTTCCTCTGCCCATGGTATTTCCCAGGCAAGAATACTGGAGTGGGTAGTCATTCCCTTCTCCTACAGGTTCTTCCCAACCTGGGGATGGAACCCGGATCTCCTTCATTGCAGGTGGATTCTTTACCATCTGAGCTACCATCAGGTAACGTAGCAGATAAAATTGACTAATAATACCTCTAAAATCTCTTATGGTGGGTTCTTCTGGGGACTCTAGGCATCTAAGACAACTTGGAGAGGGATTACTGATGTTAATCTATATTTCTACTTTATTTCAAAAGTTCTCATTTAATTAACTTAGTAACATAATAAGGTAACAGTAGTCCCACTTTACAGATGAAGACTCCGAAAATCATTTTCTGGGGGAGAATAAAAATAGGTGGATAAGAGTTGCGTAACTGCAGCTGGAATCATTACTCAGGTCTCCTGGCTCCAAAGATGACATCATGTTACAGCTTAAAACTGAAATTCTGAAATAATGAAGAATGCTGGTGACCACAAGTGCCCAAAAAAGAAAGTAAAGCATATGCTGGATTTCTTAAAAACAGATAATGTTTTCATTACTGGATGTTATAATAAAATGTGTCACAGAGGAAATCTCAACAACTTCCTAATAAAAGAAGAGACTAAATATGTTTAGCAGATCAATACATAACTTGGCTGAAACAACATAAAGAAGCAATGACATCTCATGATCAATAGATAATTTTGAAGTGGATTTTGGAACTAAACTAAATGGCTTACATCCAGCCTAACACATAAATTGCTTTTTATTCATACCACTTGATTTCATTCTCAAAGTCAATTGTTTCCATTAAAAATGAGTGAATTAACTGAAGAATGGCTTGGCATACTTCATGATTATGAAGGTGTTATGAACTGGACACTCACATAAACTCCTTTAATGATTATAAGTTAGTGTAGTATTTTAGGAAAACACTTTCAAATATGTATCTCATGTTATGAAAATGTTCACATTGGTTTTGGGGCAGTTATCATACTGAAATTATCTGAAATATAGAAAAACCTTATTGTAGAAAAATTTTATTATAGGATAATTAATATTATTAAAAACTTAGTCACACTTTAAATAAACAACAGCATAAGAAAGAGCTAACCAAATTATGATAAAATCATAAGTTGGTACAGTGTGCAACAGTGAGAATGAATTATCTATATTTTTATGTAAGATATACCTTGCAAATAATATTGAATGAAAAAGCAAGTAGGGAAAATTTGTATAACACAAATCGGCATAGACTTTAAAGTGTTACATATTTATAAATACATATACATACAATAAAAATAGTAGTATATGGAACAGATGCACACAAAATTAAAAATAATACTTGTCTTGGAATTGGAGTAGGACTAGGAGGGCGACTTTTACTTGGGGTCTCTTGTTGTTCAGTCACTCAGTCATGTCTGACTCTGTGACCCCATTGACTGCAGTATGTTAGGCTTCTCTGTCCTTCACTATCTTCCAAAGTTTACTCAAACTCATGTCCGGGAGTCGGTGATAGGGAGGCCTGGCGAGCTGCAGTCCATGGAGTCACAAAGAGTCGGACATGACTGAGCGACTGAACTGAACTGAACTGAACTTATGTCCATTGAGTCAGGGATGCCATCCAACCATCTCACCACTGTTGTCCGTTCTCCTCCTGCCCTCAATCTTTCCCAGCATCAAGGTCTTTTCCAATGAATCGGTTCTTGGCAAAAGAACCTTCAGGTGGTCAAAGTATTGGAGATTTAGCTTCAACATCAGTCCTTCCAATGAATATTCAGGGTTGATTTCCTTTAGGATTGACTGGTTTGATCTCCTTGCTGTCTGAAGGACTCTCAAGAGTCTTCTCTAGCACCACGATTCAAAAGCATCAATTCTTCGACTCTCAGCCTTCTTTATGGTCCAGCTGCTACATCCATGCATGACTACTGAAAAAACCATAGCTTAGACTATATGGACCTTTGTCGGCAAAGTGATGTCTCTTTTTAACTCACTGTTTAGATTGATCAGAGCTTTTCTTCCAAGGAGCAAGCATTTATTCCTTTTTCCAAGGAGCAAGCATTTTGTGGCCGCAGTCACCATCCATAGTGATTTTGGAGCCCAAGAAAATTAAATCCTTCACTGTTTCCACTTTTCCCCCTATTTTCCATGAAGTAATAGGACAAGTTCAATTCAGTTCAATTGCTCAGTTGTGTCCAACCCTTTGCAACCCCATGGACTACAGCATGCCAGGACTCCCTGTCTATCACCAACTCCCAGAGTTTACTCACACTCGCCATCTAACCATCTCATCCTCTGTCATCCCCTTCTCATCCTGCCTTCAATCTTTCCCAGCATCACGGTCTTTTCCAATGAGTCAGTTCTTCACATCAGCTGGCCAAAGTATTAGAGTTTCAGCTTCAGCATCAGTCTTTCCAATCAGTCCTGAATATTCAGGACTGATTTCCTTTAGGATGGACTGGTTGGATCTCCTTGCAGTCCAAGGGACTCTCAAGAGTCTTCTCCAAGACCACAGTTCAAAAGCATCAATTCTTTGATGCTCAGCTTTCTTTACGTCCAACTCTCGCATCCATACATGACCACTGGAAAAACCATAGCCTTGACTAGATGAACCTTTGTCCGCAAAGTAACATCTCTGTGTTTTAATATGCTGTCTAGGTTGGTCATAACTTTCCTTCCAAGGAGTAAGCGTCTTTTAATTTCATGGCTGCAGTCACCATCTTCTGTGATTTTGGAGCCCCCAAAAATAAAGTCTGCCACTGTTTACCCATTTATTTGCCATGAAGTGATGGGGCCAGATGCCATAATCTTAGTTTTTTGAATGCTGAGTTTTAAGTCAGCTTTTTCATTCTCCTCCTTCACCTTCATCAGGAGGCTCTTTAGTTCCTCTTTACTTTCTGCCATAAGAGGGGTGTCATCTGCATACTTGAGGTTTTTTATATTTCTCCCATCAATCTTAACTTCAGCTTCTTGGTCTACATTGTTTTATTTCCTTCCCCCCAAATCTAACTCAGATACAAAAAATAGTTAACAATTGTTCCTTTTAGTTGGCAGTTATTTGATATATTACTTTGAAATTTTTATATTTTTATATTTTCTTTCATTTTTTAAGACACTAGAAAAATATGATAAAATAATAATTTTTTTCTTCATAGGCTTTTTTTCTGTGTTTTCCAAATTCTATAGTATATTGTTGTTGTTTGGTTGCTAAGTCATGTCTGACCATTTGTGATATAAGCATTAATTTAATAAAAAAAATTAGAGAACATTTCAGTGTCTTGTCTTACATTTACACTTACCTACACCACTATAGTATTAAGTGATCTTATTTTTATTAGTTGAAGTGATCTAAGAAAATGGTTACATCAGTTTTAACATAAATAGAAATAACGGTTTCTATTACTATAACAAATTCCAAAACCTCCTGTCATGTACATGCAGTTTACTCTGTTCTCTTTATTTGACTACATGTGTTACTTTTATTCCACTAATTTGGATAATAGAGTTTGATTATGTTTATTTATACCTTTATTAAATGTTTTCTTTCAATAAGGCTAAGAGAAATGTTCATTGAAAAATGTAACATCTGACATTTATCTAATTTTGTCAAAATTAAACTAAGGAACTTTAAAATTTAAAAAAGAACTTTGCACTTGAAATGTCTTAAAATTATTGAGACTGTCTAGCAGATACTATAGTAACAAAAAATTGTATTCTCAGAAATAATGCAGAACTAAAAGGCAACATGGAACCCGGTTCAAAATGCTGATAATACACAAGAAAGTGGTTTCTCAAATCAATAAATGTAAAATATCCAATGCAAATTAAAAAAATTATATTCTCTAACCAAAGTGACCCAATTATGACATTTCATTGAGTTACCTGTTATTACATTCTTTCTAAATTTTGAGATCAATATTTCAAAGTATTATTTATTTGTTTTTTTACTTTATCATTTTTGCTTGATAATGTCAGAGCTTGCAATTTGCCAAGGAAGCAGGGCTTCCCAGGTGGTTCAAGTAATAAAGAATCCACCTGCCAATGCAGCATCCCTGGGTTGGGAAATGGCAACCCACTCCAGTATGGCAACCTGCTCCACGGGCAGTCCATGGGGTGGCAAAAAGTTGGATACAACTGAGCACACATGCCCCTCCAAGGAAACACGACTGCATTTTAAGAAACTTTCCCTCATTTTCCTTCAGTTTCAAATTTCACAACACACTTACTGAATCTGCCTTCAACGTAGGAGATCCTGGTTCAATCCTTGGGTCAGGAAGATCCCCTTGAGAATGGAATGGCTACCCACTCCAGTACTCTTGCCTGGAGAATTCCATGGACAGAGGAGCCTGGAGGGCTACAGTCCACGCGGTTGCAAAGAATCAGACATATCTGAGCGACTAACACTTTCACTTTAGCTTATTACCAGCTCTATAGTTCTCACAACTGGGAAATCTTTTATTTATGAATTCAAGGATGTACTGTTGAAACTTTCTGATACACAAAACTGAATAACTAAAATTGTTCAGGTCTTGATGACAAACCTGCTTGTTCATTCTCTCAATAGTTCTGTCAAACATGCCTTTAGATTGCTTAACTTCTTCAGTTAATTTCTTTGGAGATAAAAAGGTTAGCTCCATATGGTTGAGCATATTTCCAGTTTATGTTAGTTTCATGTTTCTCAATTTTATTTCAGATGCCACTCCTACTAATACATTAATAAATTTTAATGTTTTGGTTTCAATTTAACTACTACAGTTAGGTAACATGTAGAAAATATTTTTATATTTTAGAAATTATTGAATAGATAAAAAATAGGCATTCTTGACAATGATAATAAAAATGCATGGCTGAGAAAATAAGATTAATTTATAATTAATTAAAACATTTTCAGCCATAAACTATTAGAAATAGAAATATTATACCAAATATATGAGTGTAATATGTTTCATTTAAATATTCAAATCAATTATTAATGGCACACAGGGAGTAATCCACAGATGACATGATGTTGAAAGGGAGACAATCCATTAAACGACTGAATTAGTTTCCAAAATAATCTGAAATATTAGAAGACTCATTAATTCATTTGTTTATAAATACATTCACTCAATCAAGAAATGTTACCTACCCATGAAAAGAAGTCATTTTATAAAGATCTCTGGGCTTACAATACAGACTGTTACAGGATTGTTTCTCTATCTTCTTTGTCAATGTCCTGTTCCAAATGCAACATATGTTGGTTGTTCCCCTCTTAAGTTACTAAACATTAAGTGTCTTCAACAAAGCAGAATTTATTCAGAATATCTGGAAACCATTCCATAGGAGAAATGGTTAAAATGCCTCAAAGTTTTGGACTGAAGATATAGGTGTTAAAGATTCCCATCTTTGAGGATTATTATAAGGAAGAAGGGCTGGGTTTATCCTCTCTTTATCCCCAGATCAGAATGAGAATTCATGAGGAAAGTTGCAGGAAAGTGGATGTAAGTAAGCATTATACAGGAGTGATTTTTTCCAATTCGATCTGTCTAAAATGAAATAATATAATTTCCTTTAGGGGATAGTGACTCTTCTCTCAAAGGAGCACTTAGCTCCCTGAGAAGATATAAATAAAAAAGAACAAAACAACAACAACAACAAAGCTCATTTCTATTGATCACTTGGGACAGTAAGGCACTTTAAAAAATGCTTTTACATAGATTATTCTCCTTGAATCTTCACAGTTATTATTGGACAGGTGGTACTATCACTGGACAAGCAATAACCAGAATGATTAAGAACATGGTTTCAGGAGCTAGATAGAGTCCAGATCCAGGGTTTGTCACTTCAGTCAGTTCAGTTCAGTTCAGTTCAGTCACTCAGTCATGTCCGACTCTTTGCGACCCCATGATCGCAGCACGCCAGAACTCCCTGTCCATCACCAACTCCCGGAATCACCCAAACCCATGCCCATCGAGTCAGTGATGCCATCCAGCCATCTCATCCTCTGTCATCCCCTTCACCTCCTGCCCCCAATCCTTCCCAGCATTAGGGTCTTTTCCAGTGAGTTAGCTCTCCACATGAGGTGGCCAAAGTATTGGAGTTTCAGCTTCAGCATCAGTCCTTCCAATGAACACCCAGGACTGATCTCCTTCAGGATGGACTGGCTGGATCTCCTTGCAGTCCAAGGGTCTCTCAAGAGTCTTCTCCAACACCACAGTTGAAAAGCATCAGTTCTTTGGTGCTCAGCTTTCTTCACCGTCCAACTCTCACACCCATACATGGCCACTGGAAAAACCATAGCCTTGACTAGACAGACCTTTGTTGGCAAAGTAATGTCTCTGCTTTTAAATATGCTATTTACTTGCTTTCAAATATTTGCTTATGTTCCTCTCCTGCAATATGTAGAAAACAGTAGTACTCCCCACATCGGGTGATAATGAGGAATAGTTGTGATAAAACATTTCAAATACATAGATCCGTGCCTGGTTCTAAGTGTTAGGGCTCAATGCTCACTTAGTGTTGGCTCTTATTCCTATTTACAGACAAGGAAATTTGGGTATAAAAAAGCAAATTACTGTGTCCAGAATTAAATAACTAATATACAGGGAAGGCAAGAGCATAATCTTGAAGTTTTGTAAGATATGATAAATAAGATTCAAAAGGAGATGAGTATTCCACAGAAAAGGTATGGTTTTCAACTACTTGGCTTTAGAATGAAGATGCCAAAGGAGATTAGATGCTTAAGACAGACTTATTTGATTATTCAGTGTAATAAATTAATGTAATAGTTTAACATCATAATTTTACTCAGAAAATGTTTATTAAGAGTCTGTTATGCACTGGAGAAAGAGTAGTAAACAAAACAACCACGTCCCCATAAAGATAACATTCTGATGTTTCATGTTTACTAGGCTGGGTCCTACAAAATGTTAACAACTGGGCATGGCAAACAATTCTGGTTTCATGACTTCCAATTTAATGCACTACCCATTACCTAGATTGCAAACCTTAATGACCTTGTCTAAGTCTAAATTTAAGAGTGAAAACTGAATAACACATGCATTCTTGTCTCATAACTCAAATTGATTTTCTTGCTCTCTTTCTCCAAAAGACTTCCTCCATCCTCTATCTACAGTGTAGCCAGTAGGCCATTTCCTTATGTCCCCTTTTGCAAGGCCCACATACCTTGACTGTATCAGACAAAATGACTCTCATCTGACCCTTGCTTACTTCTCAGGCTTATCTTGCACAGTACCCTCAGTTAATGTGAGGCTCAAGGAAAACTCAATTCTGCTGTTCTCAAAGGCATCAAGCTTTAGTTTGCAACTGGTCTTCATAAATGTTGTTCTTTAAGCCTGTTCACCTGATCCCTGACTGGGTTAAGTCCTTCCTTCAATGTTGGTAAGCCTACTGTAGCGCTTTGTAAATTACAGTGTGAGCTCTTTGAAGCACGGAATTGAATTTTGTTCACCTCTGCATCTCCAATTCCTTTCACGGTAATCTGTGCAAGGTAGTGCTTCAGAAAGGAGTATATCAAGGCTGTATGTTTCACCCTGCTTATTTAACTTACATACAGAGTACATCATGCAAAATGCCAGGCTGAATGAATCACAAGTAGGAATCAAGATTGCCGGGAGAAATATCAACACAGGAGAAATATCAACAACTTTAGATTTGCAGATGATACCACCCTTTGGCAGAGAGCAAAGAGGAACTAAAGAGCCTGTTGATGAAGGTTGAAAGAGGAGAGTGAAAAAGCTTGCTTAAAACTCAACATTAAAAAAAACTAAGATCATGGCATCTGGTCCCATTACTTCATGGAAAATAGATGGCGAAAAATGGAAACCGTGGCAGATTTTATTTTTTGGGGCTTCAAAATCATTGTGGATAGTGACTGCAGCCATGAAATTAAAAGATGCTTGCTCCTTGGTATAAAAGCTTTGAGAAACCTAGACTGCATATTAAAAGGCAGAGACATCACTTTGCCAAGAAAGGTCCATAAAATCAAAGCCATGGTTTTTCCAGTAGTCATGTATGGATGTGAGAGTTGGACCATAAAGAAAGCTGAGCTCCAAAGAATTGATGCTTTTGAGCTGTGGTGTTGGAGAAGACTCTTAAGAGTCCCTTGGTCAGCAGGGAGATCAAACCAGTCAATCCTAAAGGAAATCAACCCTGAATATTCATTGAAAGGACTGATGCTGAAACTGAAACTCCAATACTTTGTTCACCTGATGCAAAGAGCTAACTCATTGGAAAAGACCCTGATGCTGGGAAAGATTGAAGGCAGGAGGAGAAGGGGACATTAGAGGCTTAGGTGGTTGGATGGCATCACTGACTCAACGGACAAGCATTTTGGCAACCTCTGGGAGATGGTGGAGGACAGGGAATCCTGGCATGCTGTAGTCCATGGGGTTGCACAGAGTCAGACATGACTTAGTTACTGAACAACAACAACTTTCTGTGCTTCTAGTTCACTTATTCCAACACCCTAGAACTCCCTAACAGCAGGAATTGATAGATCACAGATATTCTAAATTTAACCATTATTTGTCTGTGTTTCCTTATCACGCTGAGATTCATGATAAATGTCCCATCATTATAAACAGTTTCTTCTCACAAACATCACTTGGCAAATATGTCCTCTTTCCTTTTGTCACATTTAGCTAAATGAACTTAATGTTCATTGCATCCAACTTTCTGCTTTTTCTGCTACTGTACCAAGATTAGTTGAAAATCATACTTTGTTTGATTGGTTTTACTTTAACTCCATGACAAGTACCTGAAATGTGGATCACATACTGACAGGCGACCCTATTTCTTTTCACTGAGAAGTTACTTTTCATCTCTCTGAAACTATTTCATAGTTCTTCAATCTTATATCCTTCTCATACCCCAACTCATAACACCCTGTTGTTCTCTGAAACAAATGAACAAGCAAACACGTGAACTGATGTGAATTTATTCCAAAGGCAATGAAGTTTTGGTTCAGGCCTCCCCCCCCCCCCACATAGTTAGAAAAATTTGCAGAGGAATATATTTTAAAAACAATTAGCCAAGATTACTGTCATTTGCTACATAGATTTTCCCTCCATCATACTTCCTAGGGTGTAACATGGCACAATTGGGGCTTGGGTTTAGTTGAAGTTAAGTTGGAGATACCTTTACTTTGGATTTAGTGCAATATGTTTCTGTGTTTTGTAGTCATTTCTGGAGTTTTCTTTCACTAAGCACCTCTGGCTCTTCCAAATTTGTGACTCCTTTTGCCCATGTGTGCTCTGGATTATATATCTCTTTCACTTTTTTTTTTGTCTTTCAGGGATCTAGGCCTAGAGTAATCTTTTTCCGCCCCATACAACATGAATTTTTCTGTCTCTACTAGGAGACTTCCAGCAGCATTCAAACATGCTTTAGTTTGTCTCATCATTTTTTAAAGTGTACTGTTTTCATTGCCTCTGTGGTCTCTTCCATCTATTTTCTATTTGTTTGCTTTTCTTCAGAGAGACACTTTAGAAGAAGTTTGGCTATTCTTTTTACCTTTGCTTTTTTATCTCCCATTTACCCTTGAAGCCACTGTGGTGTGTTACTGAAAATTGCTCTTGTGCCAATCATCATGAGCTGCATTTTGGGACTGGGGTCCCTAAATTACAGCTACATTATTCTGACTTTGTATTTAGCTACTAAACTCAGAAAATAAAGGATAAGTAGAAAATCAGGGAAGAAAAACAATATTAAATGTAGAAATGAAAAACTTGTATTAAAGGGACAATTGATTAAAGAAAATTTTATAGTTGTAAAGTATTTTCAAGATATATAAAAAATTTGCAATTGCCAATGCAGTTTAAAATTCCAGAATAGTTGGGTGATATTTGAGTGTTCATTAATAGAAATTGTAATTATGGTGAACTATATAATTTCTATGTTTTACCTATGTTCTCTATCTCTTATTAATGTTTGAAATGCTGAAAATATGAACATATACTTTAGACATCATATTTTATAACTCATATACTCCTATGAGATAATCTATGAAAATATCTAAAATTGTTATTCTTTTCTTCTGTATCACATAAATATTTTCTTCCAATATAGTTGTTTCACTGAATGAAAAACAAATCTGAATCACTATTTTTTATTTATCACTGTTAGTCAACTCCCCAATGTGAATTAATTCACAAGCAGTGAGAAAGAAATGTTTTTAATGAAACTGCTAAGATGTACATAAGAGTTGATGTGTAGCATTAGTCTTATTTTATATAGATACTGGGAAAATTCTTTATATATTACTATTTGATGAAAACATTATTGGATTGTACTTATTTAATACCGTGAAAGTTAGTTTATTTGGCAAACCAATAACCTGAAATCTGTTTACACTGTTAGTTCCATACTTGTTATTGTGAGCTTCTGGTGCAGGGCTTACATCTCTGAATTCCTAACACTTATTATCCTTGCTCCAAACACTTATAATAGCAGTGTGCTTGTTGCATAAATATCAGCAATGACCTTGTATATAATTAGTTTTCTATTAAACTTTATAAAGTCCAATTACTTGAACAGAAAATAACAGATAAATTATGTCACTGGTTTGCTAAACAGTAAGAAATGCATCAAATAAGAAACTGGATTGTCAAGTATGTATGCATATCTTTTCTGCCCAAAAGCCAGTAAGTGGTAAGTCAGATCATTATTTTTACATCACTTGAAGTGAGAACCTATATTAAAAACTAAATTCTTCCATGTGAAGATCCTTTTGTTAAGTGTTTCATAGCCAGAGTAGCTCATTAGAGGTAGGCAAGAAAAGTTAAGAAAATACCCATTCACAGGTGGGTTCCAAAGCCATCCTGATTTCAAGTTGTAGCAACTATGAAATGTTAAAAGTGAGTTATCATCATTATATCCTTACCACTTAGGTTTCTGCTTAATAAATATTTGTTAAATTAAAAAAGAAAAAAACTGTTACCTATCAGTAGAAGTGAGAGAGTAAATTCCTAGGCAGGTTGATAAGAAGTCTGAGAGTCCCCAAGGAGAGAGGGGTCTGGGGTTCTCAAGGAGGAGGAAAGGACAAAAGTTTTCTTTTCTTCTCTACATTCCTTAGTCTTAGTCACATAAAATGGTTTTTTTCCTTTTAGCCCAGAACTGATGATTACATAACTCAGCTTAAACTCTGTACTAGGGATTATATAACAACGTCTCCTGCCTGAGGACAGGTTCTCCTTCCTGAAAACCTTCTGGCTAATCCTGTTATTTTAAAATGTAAATTATGGGAGTGGGTCTAGTAAGATCTTTACAATCTTAAGGTATTCTTTTGATTTATTGTAATAACTAATTTTAAAAAGTATATAAATCCCTTGCTAAAAACTAGTGAGGGGGGCACTCTCCAACCCCCTCCTGATGTCTGTGTCGGAAGCTTCCTCTGTCCCTTTTCATACTTTAATAAAACTCTGCTACACAAAAGCTCTTGAGTGATCAAGCCTAGTCCCTGTTTCCGAAGTTAATCTGACACCTTTCACCGTAAGCTATCATTCTGGGGGCTCGGCCGGGATCTTCAGGACAAGGTAATACCACTCAGAGCTCTCACCTCTCTGCTTTCTCAGTACACACATTTTCTGCTTTACTTTATTAACTCTACAATGTGCTTGTGTGAATGAGTGACACGCCCTGTGTGAAGCAAGTGAGGAGCCCCGCTCTGTGTTTTCGCGGTGCTTTACAGTGACTGAGTTCATTTCAGTTGCTCAATTGTGTCTGACTCTTTGTGACCCCATGGAATGCAGCACGCCAGGCCTCCTCTTTCCATCACCAACTCCTGGAGTTTACTCAAACTCATGCCCATTGAGTTGGTGATGCCATCCCACCATCTCATACTGTGTCGTTCCCTTCTCCTCCCGCCTTCAATCTTTCCCAGCATCAGGGTCTTTTCTAATGAGTCAGTTCTTCTCAATAGGTGGCCAAAGATTGGAGTTTCAGCATCAGTCCTTCCAATGAATATTCAGGAATGACTTCCTTTAGGATGGACTGGTTGGATCTCCTTGCAGTCCAAGGGACTCTCAAGAGTCTTCTCCAACACCACAGTTCAAAAGGATCAACTCTTCAGGACTCAACTTTCTTTATAGTCCAACTCACACATCCATACATGACTGCTGGAAAAACGATATCTTTGACTAGATGGACCTTTGTTGGCAAAGTAATGTCTCTGCTTTTTAATATGCTATCTAGGTTGGTCATAACTTTTCTTTCAAGGAGCAAGTGTCTCTTAATTTCATGGCTGCAGTCACATCTGCAGTGATTTTGGGGCCCCCCAAAATAGACTCTGTTACTGTTTCCACTGTTTTCCCATCTATTTGCCATGAAGTGATGGGACCCAGACACCATGATCTTAGTTTTCTGAATGTTGAGCTTTAAGCCAACCTTTTCACTCTCCTCTTTCACTTTCATCAGGAGGCTCTTTAGTTCTTCTTCACTTTCTGCCATAAGGGTGGTATCATCTGCATATCTGAGGTTATTGATATTTCTCCTGGCAATCTTGATTCTAGATTGTGCTCCATCCAGACCAGTGTTTCTCACGATGTACTTGCATATAAGTTAAATAAGCAGGGTGATGATATACAGCCTTGATGTATTCCTTTTCCTATTTGGAACCAGTCCGTTGTTCCAAGTCTAGTTTTAACTGGTGCTTCTTGACCTGCATACAGATTTCTCAGGAGGCAGTTCATGTGGTCTGATATTCTCATCTCTTTCAGAATTTTCCACAGTTTGTTGTGATCCACAGTTCAAGGCTTTGGCACAGTTAATAAAACAGAAATAGATGTTTTTCTGGAACTCTCATGCTTTTTCATTGATCCGGATGTTGGCAATTTGATCTCTGGTTTCTCTGCCTTTTCTAAATCCAGCTTGGACATCTGGAAGTTCACAGTTCACATACTGTTGAAGCCTGACTTGGAGAATTTTGAGCATTACGTTGCTAGCGTGTGAGATGAGTGCAATTGTGCAGTAGTTTGAACATTCTTTGGCATTGCCTTTCTTTTGGATTGAAATGAAAACTGACTTTTCCAGTCCTATAGCCACTGCTGAGGTTTCCAAATTTGCTGGCATATTGAGTGCAGCACTTTCATAGCATCGTCTTTTAGGATTTGAAAAAGCTCAACTGGAATTCCATCACTTCCACTGGTTTTGTTCATAGTGATGCTTCCTAAAGCCCACTTGACTTTGCATTTCAGGATGTCTGAATCCTGGAATGACTGAAGGCAGCCCTCAAAGGGGAGCCTTGTCATAGGTTTATACTGACCTGCCAATCCCAAGAAACACCCAACATCCCTGCGAGGGGAACAGCCAGAGATGGGCGAAGTATGTGGACTGAAGTTTTTTCTCAGTCACCTTTTCCTGGTCTTTTCGACTATTTCATAATTGCATGGGAAATTAGAACTACTAACATAATCTGTCGGATTATAGACTTTCAATGGACTCGTGATTCATGCCGCTACTATGTACTTTTACTTAGACTCCAAGCTTGGAGTCATGGGAACCCAGACTTGCTAGGAACTTGTTTAGGAACTAAGTGGAACTAATGAGTCCTTGTCGTAGTTGGGCCTCCAAACTGTATGGATGGAAGTGCTGCCAGCGAGCATGAGGTCTCTAAGAACATAGGTCAGGAATCCCAGTTTGGCAGTGCAGTGGGCTTTTCCTTTAGTAGTACCAGCTCTTAGCAGACTAGGTAAAGCTCTCCAGTGGCTTACTGATGTGGCAATGATTCATCACTTCTACTGCGGTCAGGACTGTACTCAGGAATGTGAACGGGCACACGTAAGATGGATACTTCCCCTATTAGTACTAGCTTGGGAAACATTCTGGGAAACTACTCTGGAAAGTCAGACAAATATCTTAATGGTGAGGAACCGCACATTAATTTCGGATGCCATCAGGTCTACCCCTGGTGCATCTCCACCCCACCTTGGTGATAGAACCGGGAGGGACGAGTAAGGCGTCTGCATCAGTAAGGGACAGACTAAGTCCGATCAGGGAAGGAAAACTTCAGTGGAGAGTCTGTCTACAGCCCCATTTAGAGCAGAGAAAGACCCTTCCAGTAGGAAAAATCCATAGCTATGGATGCCGCTTTTTTCTCTCTTACAGATGGGAGCTAGCAGTTCCAGAACCACTTCTTTAAAATGTATTTTTTAAAAACTGGGACAAGTTTGATCCCCAGAGTTTAAAAAAGACACACCTGATCTTCTGTGATACCGGATGGCCATGGTATCCTTTGGAAGATGGGGAACACCGGCCAGGCGAAGGGTCTCAATTATAACACAGTTTTACGACTAGATAGTTCTATAGAAAACAAGAGAAATGGGTAGAAGTGTCTATGTGTTGCTCTTTATCTCTCTGTGAGACATGCCAGGCTTATGTCCTAAAGGTGCAGATATGGGTGTGAAACCTTCAGCAGCCTCCTGTTCTCTGACTTTGCCCCTGTGTCTGAGGGTCCCAACTAAACAAGCTGAGAATCAGGGCACCCTTCCAGGAGGGGTTGCCTCTGTCTCAGCAGAAATTCAAACAGTACCAGTTGTGGTCAAGACTATTGAGAGGATCAAAAAGTATATAGAAGACTTTACGGGACTAACTTTACTTTATAAGCTTACTTGGACAGATATAACGTATGTCTTGGGACAGACACTAACTCCTGACTCGAGAACTCGAGTTTTGGGGAAAGCTACTACTTTTGGAGATGAATGGCTTGAACATGAGACAAGGGATAAGAGGGAACACGAAATAGCCCTCCTCCCTACTGGGAGCCAAGTAGTTCCCGCGACAAAAGTCAGACTGTGACTATAACATGGCTAAAAGAAGGTGGGATCAGAACCACTTTGCCAGATGTATTCTTGAGGGACTCAAGCAAGTGCACACTAAGACTTTAAACCATGCTAAGCTGGCTGACATAGGACAGGGAGAGAAGAAAACTCCTGATAAATTCCTAGATAGACTACAAGAGGCTCTCCGCAGGTTTACTGACAATGATCTCAAAAGTACAGAGGAAGGAATGATCTTAAAGACAGATTTCTCACTCAGTCAGCTCCAGATATCTGCTATAAGTTATGAAAACAGGCATAGATATCTGCTATAAGTTATGAAAACAGGCATTTTTTAAAGTCAGTCTTTAAAAAACTGTTACAACTGGCTCAGATGGTGTATCATGGTAAAGAATATGAGGAGGAAATTAGGAGGAAAAAAAACCCAAAAAACTGGCAAAAGACTGAAGCCCTAACAATGGCTGTTAGATCCACTCTGAAACAGCCTGAGGATAAGTGCCCAGAGGAACCCAGGTGAAAAGGGGTGGGCTTGTTATTACTGTGGAAAGGAGAGGCATCTCAAGCGGGATTGCCCTCAGGCATCTAAGCTGCCCCTGGCTCCATGTCCGGTCTGTAAAATGACCACACCCGAGGAGAGACTGCCCTCTGAGGCGTAGGCCCCAGGGGTTGGACTCTTGAGGCAATTGGGACTGAAAGTGTCTGGGGGTCCCCAAACAAGTTCCCATCCTAATTACACCTGTGGAACCCTGGTTATTAATAACTGTGTGTGTGTGTGTGGGGGGGGGGGGAATCAGTTGTTTTTCTTTTGGATACTGGAGCAATGTTCTCTGTGCTTGCTGAAGCCCCTGGTCTGCTTTCTTCCCGATCCACTGCTGTAATGGGACTGTCAAGATGTGCCAAATGTTATTATTTCAGTCATCCTTTAATCCGCAACTGGGACTCTGCTGTTTTCTCAGGAGTTTCTGATTGTGCTGGAGTCTCCCTCACCCCTTCTAGGGAGGGATATACTGAACAAGGTCCAGTCCTCTGTTTTCATAAATATGGAATCTGCTCTTTTAATTGAACAAAATGTAAATCCTAGAGGGTGGACTGATGGAAAAACTTTGGGTTGAGCACAAAATGCTGGTTCTGTTGTTATCAAGCTCAAAGATCGTCACCTATTTTTACATCAAAAGCAGTATCCACTAAAGCCTGAGGTTAAGGAATGGGCAAAAGCTTACTGCACTGTCTTCTCATGATGTAAGTGGGATCTTAAGCTCTAAGGTTCAGAGCAACAATGCTCTGTCTTAAAGCTACTGACTCAAGGGGTGTCAAAAGTTCTAAGAATAGAATATCACTTACACTGTTCTTAGAGACCCCAATCTTCAGGAAAGGTTGAAAAGGCTAATGCCATTATTAAAAGACATCCGTGTAAGCTACCTCAGGAAACACAAGACAGTTGGCTTAAAGTTGTACCCATGGTTTAATGAGGGTTTAAACTGCCCTTAAGAAGAAGGGACCATCTCTACAACAGACTATATTTGTGCACAGATATTGTCATAGATCCTAAAACCCTACAATTAACTATGTGATTCAGCTTTCAGCCTTTTCAACAGACATTACTGGGAAGTTAACTCCTGACCCAGCTTTTGTGTCAATCAAGCTGGTGTTTGAGCCAGGAACTGAGAAGGGCCTGAGAATCTAGGTGAGCTTACTTCTGCTGACTCCAAAAATCCTGAGTCTGCCTTTGACCCTCAAGACCATGACTTCCTGTCCTCGACTTATTCCTATGTTGCATTCCACAATCAGTCTAATTGCTGGGTCTGTGGAGCACTCCTCTCCTCAATTGAAGACTTCCCATGGGGGGTTTCTCTGCTTCAAGGAAAGGACTTTCTTCAATTCTGTGATGATATCTAGCAACCCTAAAATGGACTGGTGCAACACTTTGTACACGGACTATGGACATAATGTGACTTTTAATTTTGATTATACATTACCTTGGTTTAATGACTATTTTGTCTGCCATCTGTAACTGTGTAACTGGATTTGTTTCTAGCCGTTTGAAAGCTTTTAAGTTACAAATGGTTGTCCAGGCTCCTATGAGTGGCACAGCCTCCTCCAACTATTACTTGGGGCCCCAGAATCAGAGACCCTCAATATGAGGGTTAGGAGAATATTTTGCCTCAACAACTTAGGGACAGCGTCCCATCACAGCAGGAAGTAGTTACAAGATGAAAACAATGCCCCTTTCCCTTGGCAACATAATTCTAAAATAAAAGGGGGGAATGAGAGAGTCAATTCCTAGGCAGGTTGATAAGAAATTCATGGGTCCCCAAGGAGAAAAGGGTCTGCGGTTCTCGAGGAGGAGATAGGGGTCTGGAATTCTCAAGGAGGAGGAAAGGACAAACTTTTTTTTTTTCTTCTCTACATTCCTTAGTCTTAGTCACATAAAATGTTTTTTTTTTTTTTTTTTTTTTTTTTCTTTAAGCCCACTGATGATTAATTACACAACGAACAACTCAGTTTAAACTCTGTACTAGGGATGATATAACCACAATGTCTCCTGACTGAGGACAGGTTCTCCTCCCTGAAAACCTTCTGGCTCATCCTGTTATCTTAAAATGTAAATTATGGGAGTGGGTCTAGTAAGATCTTTACAACCTCCAGACATTCTTTTGACTTATTGTAATAACTAATTAAAAAAGTATATAACTCCCTTGCTAACACTAGCGAGGGGGGCACTCTCCATCCCCCTTCTGATGTCTATGTCAGAAGCTTTCTCTGTCCCTTTTTACACTTTAATAAAACTCTGCTACACAAAAACCCTTGAGTGATCAAGCCTGGTCCCTCATCCTGAAATTATATCTTCTTTGGAGATCACGAATCTGACATTATTCACCGTAAGCTATTCAGTGAAGTAAAGTAGGATAAGTATAAGTGTTTCCATTTCTCTAATGGGAAAACTAAACTGCCACAAGGTTAAATCTATTTATTTGTAAATATTCTAACTGGCCACTTCTGAAAATTTAACAAGTACTTTCTGAGCACTACCCTCATGTTCAGCTCTCTGTTATGGGATTTAGGTGCATGTGCACATGGGAGAGGGAAGATGCCAGAGGATCCTAATATGATTTTAACATTTCATTGTTTCCATATTTGCTTTAAGACACTTTAAAAGTCTTGGTTTTATTTTTCTCTGCACAAATTCTATCATGTGAACTATACCAATAAGTTATATATATATATATTTTAATAGTTTCATAATATAATTGAATGAGCCGTTCACTAGGGTGCATTAATCTGTCAATAGAGTTCGACATCAGTATACCCAAATTATTCTTATGGTTCTGTGTTGATTCCTTTATTAACCCCCATTTGAGGGCTAATTGCTGCTATGTACATAGTTTAGTAAAATTATAATATTTATTGGGGCAATCTATACAAGGATCAAAGTTATGTAATTTGAAATTACATGCTCAATTGTTTTGCTTGTCACTATAAAAATTTTGGTATGTTTTATCAGACAAATTTTTCTATTACAAGGGAGCAATGAATTTTGAGGTTATAACTCAAATCAATTTATATTATTCCAACTTTAAGCAAGAAACTTTCTTATCTATATAATCTAGCCTAGTATTTGTAATTCTGTAACTCCCTGAGTTGTCCTCACATACTTACACCTTACTTACCCAGCTTTCTACCCTCACTTTTGTGACTCCGTCTCAATCTGTGTTGCAGTCACTCCTCATGCTCCATTCTACTTCCTTCTGCCTAAAATGCTTTTCCCTCTTTTCTTTGCCTGGCGAATTTCCAGTCATCCCTTAGATTTCAGCTCAAGATCGCTCCTTGAGAAAAGTGTTTGTATGGCCAAACTCCATTAGGTGATCCTCAACATTTGTAATAGCTCGAATTTTACATTTCTGAGTGCACTAGATTAATATTTGCTTTCCTCATTACATTATCAACTTCACCAGGGAGGAACTATCTCTTTTTTCACTTTATTGTGGACACTGGGAGTCTGATATAGTGCTCAGTAAATGTATTCATCCACCACATTTTCTTCACCACTTAACGTACTTCAAGCATTGTGCTTAGTGTGGGGGATATGACAGAGAATAAAACAAAGCCATAGAGCTACATTCATTCATCCAAGAGTTCTTGCATAAAAGGATGAATAATGACTTGTTGATACTAATTATTCCATATCAACCTTTCTTCCATGTAAGAATGAACCTTTGTTTCATGCACATGCTTTACCATTAACATTTTCTGTGCAGTGCTTTGCAAGTAGTAGATTGCTAATAACCATTTGCCAGCTTGATGAGTAAACTAAGTCCCACTGGATTAATTACGATGTATAGGTTAATGTTGGCTATGTCACAGGAACAAAAGACTACATTTTAACTGCAAATTCATTATCCTTTTTGTAACAAGTTATTCTCTTCATGTGTGAACATAATTATTTTTAATAATTTTTAATAATAACCTATCACTATTATGATTATTTAATATTAAAATTCATATTAGGAAGTCAATAAGGAATACTGCTAAAATGTAAATTCTGAAAAACATTATGTGAAAGAAAAGTTTCCCAGGCTTTAACTTGTAACATATGCTATGGTCTATTTTTTTCTTTTTCATATGGAGTTGTGAACAGATGCTTGAGCAGGTTAATTCTATACTAAATCTTTTACTTCTACATGTGCATGGAGGTGGATGCTCGCCAAGTCAGCACTGTAGCTCCCTTGTTGGTCATTAATCACATCAAAACCACTTATTTTTCCTATTATTAAATTAAAATGAAAATGAGAGTTCTGCTAACAAAGGCTTATTTTATACGGTGGGGAGGCAGCCTCATCTCTCATTCCTCTGCCCCGAGAACCTTTGCTCTTGTTACACTAATCTAATAATCAACCCTCAGCATGCTTGCACTTCCTCATCTTTATCTATTCTTGTGATCATATCAATTTCCTGGCCAGGTCGCTCTCTCCCCTCCCCACTCATCCAAAACCAACTCATTCTTCATAGCCCAGCAAATCCTATGCCTTAGGAAAAGCTTTTAAAAAATATAGCAGTTATCAGTCAACCCATGAACATACATCAATTCCATAGTTTTTGAGATTCTACTGTGTTCAAATAAACCACCATATACTTAAGGGAAATTCGAAGATTATACAGTCACATGTCTTTCCCCTATGATGTTATAGTTTGAGAGAAAAAAAGTCAGTATTCATCCAAAAAATGCTTATTAACTGGTAACCACTTTAAAATTTATGGTGGATAAAAATCATCTGGAGAGTTTGATACAGTGTAGATTCTTGGGCTCCACGTGAAACCCACTCAATCAGAATTTCCAAGTGTGTGACCCAAAAGTAAAAATGTTGATGGGAATTTGAGCCTGCTTCTCCAATATACAATTCTTGGACAGATGAATGCACAGATTCTCTGCCCCTAAGGAGCTCACATTCTAGTTAGGGCAAGTGGTTAATCGCAATGCAAATCAAATATTATGTAATTATTACATTAAAAATAAAACAGGCTTGTGAGATAGTTTTAGGGACCCTAGGGGGTGGAAAAAATCAATAGTACTGGATACACTAAAACTACAAATTAGCCTCACTGGGTTCTGAGGGATTAAAATCCTTTTGAAGGCAACATTCACCAAGCAGTGGAGGAGGCAGAAGGAAGGCTGGTGTTCTGGAGCATGCATCTACATGGATAGGGACAACTAAGACATAAGAAAGTAATGAGTACAGTGGAGATCTCCTTAGAGAGGGATTTATAGGTGGGAAAGATTATTTCTTGCTAGTAACATCAGGAAATTTTTGAGGAGGTGCTGCATCGGAACTGGGCCTTGAGGAAGAGTAAGATTTACAAACTATAATACACGCATGAGCATGAAGGGAAAGCAAGATACGCCAGAAGGACAAATCAGTACAAGCAAGGACACAGAAGCAGAAAAGCAAGCCGCATGCAGGGAGAATAGCAAGCAGTTTAATTTGGCTTGGAAAGGATATAAGAAGGTTAATTTTCTTGTAGTTGCAGATTTAGGAAACTACTTTAGGAAGGTAAATTAGACTAGATCTTAGGGGACTTTGAGTATTAGACTTCAGAGTAGCATTTATTCCTTGGATGACTTATTTGACATTTAATATAATATATATTGTGTGTGCAAGCTAAGTCATTTCAGTCACATCCAACCCTTTGTGACCCTTTGCATTGTAGCTCACCAGGCTCCTCTGTCCATGGGATTCTCCAGGCAAGAATACTGGTTCAGTTCAGTTCAGTTCACTCGCTCAGTCGTGTCCAACTCTTTGTGACCCCATGGATTGCAGCACGCCAGGCTTCCCTGTCCATCACCAACTCCCAGAGTTTACTCAAGCTCATGTCTATTGAGTCAGTGATGCCATCCAACCATCTCATCCTCTGTCATCCCCTTCTCCTCCTGCCTTCAATCTTTCCCAGTGTTAGGGTCTTTCCCAATGAGTCAGTTCTCCACATCAGGTGGCCAAAGTATTGGAATTTCAGCTTTAGCATCAGTCCTTCCGATGAATATTCAGGACTGATTTCCTTTAGGATGGACTGGTTGGATCTCCTTGCAGTCCAAGAGACTCTCAAGAATACTGGAGTGTGTTGCCATGCCCTCCTCCAGGGAGTCTTCCCGACCCAGGGATAGGACTCATGTTTCATATGTCTCCTGCATTCGCATGCAGGTTCTTTACCACTAATGCTACCTGGGAAGCCCATAATACATACTAGGGCTTCCCCAGTGCCTCAGTGATAAAGAATCAGCCTTCCAGTGCAGGAGACACAGGTTGAATTCTGGGTTGGGAAAATCCCCTGGAGTAAGAAAAGCTAACCCACTCCAGTATTCTTGCCTGAAGAATAGGCAAGAACAGAGGAGCCTGGCAGGCTACAGTCCATTGGGTCGCAAAGAGTTGGCATGACTAAGCAAGCAAGTATATATATATATACATATACATATATGTGTATATACATATACACATATACATGTGTATATGTATATATTCCGTTTTATAACTTGTCTGCCCAATAAGCCTATTTTTTCCTTGAAGGCTGGGGCATGTTTCACACTTTTTTTGAAATCCCTCAAAATGTATGACAATGCCAGCACACAGCAGGAGTTGGCTGATTAAGAGATTGGTTTTGTTCTCAGAGGGAAAGATTTCATAATGTACAGGAGAGCCATCTACCACTGACAAAACTTCACTCTGTCGGCCCCATGTTACACATATGAGAAAATTTTCACCATTGACAATCACAGAGGTCAGGCCATGAGTATGTGGAGGTCTTTAAAAATGCAATTTTAGCCCATTGGGAACTGTACTGCAGATACATACTTCTTTTTCATTTTCTGCACAGTAACCTAATAATATTTTCTTAAATTTGTATTTCTGTCTTATTAACATAAATAAAAATGTGCACTTGGAATGGAAATATGTAGTAATGACTACTCTGTAAAACAACAGTTTGAGTATTTAAAATGTAATGATTGTTGTAGTTTTATTTGGGTTACAAATTTAAGCAAGAAACCTTTTGTATTGCTTTGTTTCATTGAGTTTTTTTTTTTTTTAAGAGTTAAAGAACTCACCCTCAGATTCTTTATGGATTGAAGAAGGGTCTTGAGATGAAGAAATATCATGGTTGCTAATTCACCCCCATAACAAATAAATGCCTAAGATTTTGAATAAATACATCAAGACAAAAAATAAATATTTACTGAAAATCTATTACATGTTTGAAAATACTCTAGGTTCTGGCATATGCTTTGTAAAACTTAAATTCTAATAAGATCTAGTAGTTTGGTTCAATTGTTCCAATAACAACAATAGCAATAGTAATAATAATAATTAATTATTTTGTGCAGTATTTTAAAGTTTGTAAAACATTTACATATTTGTTGTGCTATTTTTTCACAACTTTCTTTTGGATTTTTCAAAAAGTTTTATTTTTATCCATTTCCATAGGGTCTACTATATCAATGATTCTCAAATCTCTATTGCTAGCTCAGACACACTTACTAAATTCCAGATCTATATTTCTAACTATTTTTTAGGCACCTCTACCTATGTGTTCCGAAGGTAATTCAAACTCACTGTGCTCAGAACTTCCATCTTCTCCTATTCAACTTCCTCCTCTCTCTATTTTCCTCTTATTTCAATTAACACCAACATTACCCACCAAATCACCCCAATTACAACTACACACAACAGATCTGATTCTTCTCCATTTTATCTACTGCCCCCATCCATCAGTTCTTTATTTCCTGCATCCATGAACTTTTTCTTCATTTCTTCTGTCTCCCTCTCTTAGTTCTGGCTATTTAATTTGTTTACTAAACTATTCTAGTAATCTTTCACTTATAACAGTTTTTAATTTGTTCTTATTGAAGTCCTGGCTCCTATCACAATTTCTGAAACATAGTAGGTTACAAATTAAAAAAAATGTTGATACTGATTAATTCATCCCTCAGATCAAGGGTGAAATTTAAAGTGCAGACTTGAACATACCTCTTACTTAAAAACTTCCAGTCTGTCATTCATAAGATAAATACCAAATTCTTAGCATGACAATTCAGAGTCTAATGCTTTAACTTCAGTTCATTTCTCTAATCTTGCTGCCTTTTATCCTACAAAAGTATCTGTATGCCAGTTATATCTAACCACTTAAAACTCTCCAAGCCTCGTCTTCTGTTTCATCCATCCATAACTTCCATGAGCTGTTTTCTCTCCCCTACTTACCTTTCAAGTCTTTCTTTACCTTGAACCTCTCTGTCTTTCCCTCTGAAAGTCACTCTTCAGTTCTATTTTATTTTCTATCTATTTAAGCATCTACCTTTTGTCTCTTAATTGTGGTGCTATCATTTGCATTTTTCTTATTAGGCTTGAATTTCTAAAAGGCAAAATTTATGTTTTATTCATCTTTGTATTCTCAGTCCTTGCAGAGTACCTGCATAAATAGTATAAACATAACATGAATGAATAAACAGCAAGTGGATTCAAATGTCAAAATGGGTTTATCTCTCATTTTTTCCCAAGTTCCACTGAAGAAAAAAAAGACAAAAACAAAGGAGAAAAAATGCTTCTGCAAATAAACAGGAAATGGTAAAACTAAGAAGCCAGAAACTTAGAAAATTCTGTGGAGGATACAAAATAGACTCAATTATATTAAAAAAAATTCAATGCCAATCACCTGTGACTTAATACAATCCAAAAAATGTCCCTTTGAGAGGTCAGAATTGCTTGGTTTTTCTAAGTCCCAAAAGTTTGTGTGAATTAGTTCTGGCTTTGAGAGGGAAAACTTGCAGCATCTATTAAAATGAAATATGTATAGCTAGTAATCCAGCATTTCTGCCTCTAAGAAACTATTCTTTGCAAGTATTTTCGTTTGTATGTGAAGAATTGGTCACTGCATCATTAAAATAGCAAAATATTGGAAATAACATACATGTCCATCAATAGATTACAGATTAAATAAAGAATATTCACCCACTATAGGAAACCACATATAACTTTTAGAAAAGAATAAAAGATGTACAATGCTCATGATACATTCTTAAGTGAAAAATATGCATATGCATGTGCATATTTGTAAATGCATAAAAAAAGTGAGATGACAGACATTAATTGCTAAGTTAAGTTTGCTAAGGGGGATTTTGCTCTTTTTCCTTTTTAATTTCTATATTATAATCACTTTTATAACTTGCTGGGAGTATAAATTGATACAACCACTATGGAAAACAGTATGGAGTTTCTTTAAAAAAATTAAAAATAGAATTATCGTATGACCCAGCAATCCCATTACTGGGTATACACCCAGAGAAAACCGTAATTCAAAAAGATACATGCACCCCAATGTTCACAGCAGCGCTATTTGCAACAGTCAGTACATGGAAGCAACATAAATGTCCATCAACAGAATACTGATAAAGAAGATGTGGTATACACACACGCACACCATAGAATATTACTCAGCCAGAGAAAATGAAAAACTGGGTCATTTATGGAAACATGGATGGACCTAGAGAGTGTCATGTACAGTGAAGTAAGTCAGAAAGAGAAAAACAAATATACTATATTAATGCGTATATGTGGAATCTAGAAAAATGATACAGACAACCCTATTTGTGAAATGGAGATGCAAATGTAGAGAACAAATGTATGGCTACCAGAGGGGAAGGGAGGAACTGGGAGGTTGGAAATGACACATATACGCTATTGATATTATGTATGGACTAGATAATCAATGAGAACATAATCTATAGCACAGGGTACTCTACGTAATGCACTGCGGTGACCTGGGGGGAAGGAAATCCAAAAGGAAGCGCATACAAGTATATATATATATATATGGCTGATTCATTTTTCTGTATGGTAGAAACTAACAACTAAGCTTCAATAAAAATTAATTTTAAAAAAAGCAATATAAGCAGTTTAACAATTTAAACAAAGAAAATTTTCAGACATGGAATAGGAGGGGCTAAAAGCAAAATAGGCCATAGTTAGTCCATAAGGAACAATCAAAGGACTTCTACGATAGTAAGGATTAGTACTTAGAGTTATTTCACTATCTGATTATTTCAATATCTAGTTATTTCACTGTCTGCTCATTACAGATTGGTTCTAATATGATGGGCAGGGTCAGACAGAGAAGAAACTATTCCAGCTAACTTCAGGTTGGCACAATAAAAGCAGCAATAAAGTTTATTGTGGTTTATCCTCATTAGCAATAAAGTTTATATGGTTTATCCTCATTAGTAATTCTTTCTCAACCTCTTGCTAGCAAGTACAGCTTTAGCCCCTAGGAATCCCCTAACCATGGCTAGAAGAGATGGTGGGTTGAGAGAACTCCACTAGACTGCCTCACAACAGGTAGCTGACCACAGCATTGATTATCCAGGCAGGGAGTGTAAAATGAAGATATGTCACCTGAATGAGGCCCCTCTGCATTGATTATCCAGGCATGGAGTGTAAAATGAAGATACGCCACCTGAATGAGGCCCCTCTGCTGCTATCCACCTTTCTTGAAGGCTCCAAATGATGCCTACCTGCTCACTCACTCATCAGAGTCAATACATAGTATCTTCCTTACGGGGAGTGAAGTAGGAAAAGGGAAACAGAATGGTATGAGATAGAATTATTTTATAGCTGGAGTGGTTCGAGGCCATGCTTATCTTCAGGGTTGATAAGACTGGCACTGACTCTTGCTGAGATAAGGACAGTGGGCTAGTTAATAATTTAGACTGAACTAAAGTTTTAAATTCCCCTAGTAGTACTCATGGATAATTTGTTTATTGGAACTTATATCTAGTATCATAGGATGAATAGCCTAGCTTGGCTATGTGTCCAGAAGGGCATGAAAGATCCCACTAGAGACTTCTAGGGAGGTCTCTTAAAAATCAGATTTATCATATAAACCTTGGTGGTTTTATCCAGGGATGCAGCATGTCCTGTGTGAATAATAAGGACTTTGGGAAGATGTACTTGGAAGGCTGTTGGGTCCCTGATGTTTGCCTCCATTCTATTTTTACTGTTCTATGGTATAATTTGCCTTTATTGAAAATCTTATATGAGAAAGCTCTGTGGAGTCTCGCAAATACTTTCAATTATCTGTGTTGTAATTTTTGTAAGAATCAAGAATAAAATATAGCTGTATTAGTTTTTTAGTGCTGCATAACAAATTACTGAAAACCTAGTAGGTTAAAGTTACAATACTTTGGTTACCTGATGTGAAGAGCTGATTCTTTGGAAATGACTGATGCTGGGAAAGATTGAGGGCAAGAGGAGAAGGGGGCAATAGAGGATAAGATGGTTGTATGGCTTCACTGACTCAATGGACATGAGTCTGAGTAAACTCTGGGAAATAGTGAAAGGCAGGGAAGCCTGACATGCTGCATTCCACGGGGTTGCAGAGTCAGACATGACTTCGAGACTGAACAGTAGCAGCTTAAATCAATATTAACTTATTACTTTACAGTGTTGTAAGTCAGATGTCAGGGCATGATGTAGCGGGGTTCTCTGCTTAGGATCTCAAAAGGCTAGAAGGGTGGTATTATCATCTGGAGCTTGGCATCCTCTTGCAAACTCAGGCAGATGTGGCAGGATTCAATTCTTTGGAGTTGTATGAGGGAAGTCCCTGTTTTCTTGCTTGCTGTCAGCTACTTTCTTGTTGGGGTCACTCTCAGGTCTAAACAATTCTATATTCCTTGAATGTGGCTCCTTCTAAGAGCAATCTTACACTTTGAATCTGTTTAATTAAGAAGAGTCCATTTTCTTTTTAGGGATAACCCAATTAGGTCAGATTCACCCAAGATAATCTGTTTATTTAAGGTCATCTGATTTGGGACTTTAATTACATCTGCAAAATCCCAGTAGCACTGATATCAGTGTTTGACTGAATAACTGAGAGAAGAAATCTGTATTCCAGAGGGTGTGGATCTTGGGCACCATCTTAGAATTCTGCCTTTCTCAACAGCCCCCAATTGCTAATTTAGCCTGGTAATACAGACCAAAGAATCATATTCTGTGGAGCCACAGGAAGCAGAAGAAGATTGTTGGATGTGGGAGCCCTCCCTCATTTTACCAGGGCAATCCCAATTTTATCTATTATACACAATTATAGTCTATAGATTTGATGAAGGTGAAAGAGGAGAGTGAAAAAGTTGGCTTTAAACTCAACTTTCAAAAAACTAACATCATGGCATCTGGTCCCATCACTTCATGGGAAATAGATGGGGAAAAAATGGAGACAGTGACAGACTTTTCATTTTCTTGGGCTCCAAAATCACTTTGGATGGTGACTGCAGCCATGAAATTAAAAGATGCTTGCTCCTAGGAAGAAAAGTTATGACAAACCTAGATAGCATATTAAAAAGCAGAGATAATACTTTGCTGACAAAGGTCTTTCTAGTTAATGCTATGGTTTTTCCAGCAGTCATGTACTGATGTGAGAATTGGACCATAAAGACGGTTGAACACAGAAAAATTGATGCTTTTGAACTGTGGTGGTGAAGAAGATTCTTTTTTTTTTCTTTTTTTTTTTTTTTTTTTTAATATTATTTTATTAGTTGGAGGCCAATCACTTTACAACATTTCAGTGGGTTTTGTCATACATTGACATGAATCAGCCATATAGTTACACGTATTCCCCATCCCGATCCCCCCTCCCACCTCCCTCCCCACCCGACTCCTCAGGGTCCTCCCAGTACACCAGGCCCGAGCACCTGACTCATGCATCCCACCTGGGCTGGTGGGCCGTTTCACCATAGATAGTATACATGCTGTTCTTTCAAAACATCCCACCCTCACGTTCTCCCCCAGAGTTCAAAAGTCTGTTCTGTACTTCTGTGTCTCTTTTTCTGTTTTGCATATAGGGTTATCGCCACCATCTATCTAAATTCCGTATATATGTGTTAGTATACTGTAATGTTCTTTATCTTTCTGGCTTACTTCACTCTGTATAATGGGCTCCAGTTTCATCCATCTCATTAGAACTGATTCAAATGAATTCTTTTTAACGGCTGAGTAATATTCCATGGTGTATATGTACCACAGCTTCCTTATCCATTCATCTGTTGATGGGCATCTGGGTTGCTTCCATGTCCTGGCTATTATAAACAGTGCTGCGATGAACATTGGGGTGCACGTGTCTCTTTAAGATCTGGATTCCTCAGTGTGTATGCCTAGAAGTGGTATTGCTGGGTCATATGGCAGTTCTATTTCCAGTTTTTTAAGAAATCTCCACACTGTTTTCCATAGTGGCTGTACTAGTCGAAGTCCGCCGGGAGGGAAAAAAGATTCTTGACAGTCCCTTGGACTGCAAAGAGATCAAACTGCAAAGAGATCAATCCTAAAGGGAATCAACCCTGAATATTCACTGGATTGATGCTGAAGCTGAAGCTCTAATACTGTGGCCACCTGATTGATACAAAGAGCTGACTCACTGGAAGAGACCCTGATGCTGGGAAAGACTGAAGGCACGAGGAGAGGGAATGACACAGAATGAGATGGCTGGATGGCATCACCAACTCAATGGACATAAGTTTGAGCAAACTTGCAGATGGTGAAGGACAGGAAAGCCTGGCGTGCTTTAGCCCATGGGGTCGCAAAGAGTCAGACATGACTGGGCAACTGAACAACAACAATAGTCTGTCGAAATTATAGCTATTGTATTTTGTTTATACTCTTTCTTTTGGTAATCACATCTAGCCTCATAGTTTTAAAATGTACTGGTATTTCTTAAAGTTATTGATCTGCCCTGAACTTCTGCCTAGACTCACAGTGACTATCTTTCTTGATATCTTCATTTGGAAATATAAGACAAATCAAAATTTCCAGAATAAAACTAATATTTCCTTCTAAAGTTACATTTCCTGTCCCCAGAATCTCTAGTTGGCTGACTGGTGAAGATCTTTCCCTATAAAAAGCTAGTCTATACAATGGGAAAGGTAGGTGTTTTTCAAATGTGCAGACACCAAAACAAAGTGTCATAGAACATTAAGAAACAGGGAAATATGGCTTGAAGAAAGGAACAAAATAAATCTCAAAAAACCAACACTAAAGAATTCAAAATAAATGTCAATGAACTTGGAAAAATGATACATGACAAATGAGTTAAAAAATTTTTAAAGGAGAATCAGATAATAAAAAAAGCAGAAATTTTTGAGCTGAAAAATATAGTAGCTGAACTGCAAAATTCACTGGGCATGTCCAACAACGGACTTGATCAAGCAGAAGAAATGATGAGACATTTGCAACTATATAATCAGAGGAAAAAAAGGAAAAAGAATGAAAAGAGAGTGAAGAAAACTCAAAGAGCTTATAGGATACTGTAAAATGTATCAAAATATGCACTATTAAAAAGCTAGAATAAGAAGAGAGAGACAAAGGCAGAAAGTTTATTTGAAGAAATAATGGCTGATCATTAAAAGTCTACAAAAAACAAATGCTGGAGAGAGTGTGGAGAAGAGGGAACTCCCCTACACTGTGGGTGGGAATATAATTTGGTACAGCCACTATGGAGAACAGTATGAGGGTTCCTTAAGAAACTAAAAATAGAGCTACCACACAATCCAGCAATTCCACTACTGAGAATATATGCAGACAAAACTATAATTCAAAAACATATATGCACCCCTATGTTCATAGAAGCACTGTTCACAACAGCCAAACCATGGAAACAATCTAAATGTCCATTGATAGATGAATGGATAAACAAGATGTGGTACATATACATGGAATACTACTTAGCCATAAAAAGAATGGAATAATGCCATTTGCGGCAACACAGATGCAACTAGAGATTATCATACCAAGTGAAGTAAGTCATAAAGAGAAAGGCAAATACCATAATATATCACTTATATGTGTAATCTAAAATATAGCACAAATGAACCTACCTACAAAAGAGAAGCAGGCTCACAGACATAAAGAACAAACTTGTGGTTGTCAAGGGCAGAGGGACAGGAATGAACTGGGAGTTTGGGGTTGGTAGGTGTAAACTGTTACCTTTAGAATGGATAAAAAGTAAGGCACTAATGTATAACACATGGAAATACACATGATAAACCATAATAGAAAAGAATATTAAAAAAGAATGTAGCCTCCAACTAATAAAAATAAATAAATTTAAAAAAAAAGAATGTATGCGTGCGTGTAATTGCGTCACTTTGCTCTATAGAAGAAATTGGCACAACACTGTAAATCAACTATACTTCAACAAAAAATAAAATTAAATAAAAAACAAAGCAAAAAAAATAATGGCTGAAAACTTCACACATCTGGGGAAGGAAGAGTACATTCAAAAGTTGATATGGCTGATTCATATCAATGTATGACAAAACCCACTGAAAAATAAAAATGAAAAATAAAAAGTTGAAGAAGGCTATAGTTAAAGACACTGTACTGAATACTTAAAAATTTAAGAGGGTAAGTCTTACATTATGCACTTTCTTTTTTTTTTTACCACAATCAAACAAAACCCTTACGTCTTATATAGTATTCTACTCAGAAGTAGAAATGTCATCTTTTAGTTGCTTTTCTCAAATCTTAAACTCATCCTTAACTACTCTCCCTTTCACTCCTGACATCCTATCTGTCAACAAATCCTATTGCTTCTACGGAGAGGCAGGTTTACTTTAAACTTAATGAAGTTTAAACTTTCAGGCCTTACTTATGAACTTCTTTCCAGATCCTGGGAGGCAGCCTGGCAAAGTGTTCACATGGCCATATGTTTTCACGCAACTTGCACAGATCTTTTTTAGATTAAAAAATTAAAAAATAACTCACATACCATACACTTTACCCTTTTAGAATGTAAAACTGAATGAACTTTAGAATAATTAAAAAGCTGTGCAACTACCATAACTATATAATTCTAGATCACTTTCATCATCCCCCTCTTCCAAAAAAAGCCATATTCAGTCTTTTCATTCTTCCCCTTTCCGCGGATCCTGGCAACTACTTATCTACTTTCTGTCACTGTGAATTTGTCTATTTTGAACAGTTCATATAGCTGGCCTTTTGGCCTTTTGATTTTAGCTTCTTTCATTTAGCATGATGTTTTCAAAGATCATCGTTATCAGTCCTTAATTCTTTGTTATTTCCAAATATTATTTTATTGTATGGATGAAATATACTATATCATGTTTATCAATTTATCAATTAGTAGACATTTGAATTTTTTCCATTTTAGAATATTATGAATATGCTACTATGAATACTCATGTACAAGTTTTTGTGTGGATATATGGTTTAAATTCTCTTGGGAAGTGTGGTAAGGTGAATAATAACTCCCCACAGATGCACACATCCTACTCCCAGGGGCCTCTGAATATATTACCTTACATGGAGAAGGAGAGTTTGCAGATCCAATTAATGTAAGGACCTTGATATGAAGAGATCATATGATTAGCCAAATGTAACCACAAGTGTCCTTATAAGAGGGAGATAGGAAGGTCAGGGGAGGTAGAGGAGGAGATGTCATGACAGAGAGAAGTTGAAGTGATACAAAGAAGGGGCTATGAGCAGAGGAATGCAAGTGGTTTCTAGAAGCTGAAAAAGGAGAGAAAATGGATCGCTCTCTAGAGGTTCCAGAAATAACACAGCTCTGATAACACCTACAGAACTTTAAAATAATAATTTTGTGCTGTATTGTATTATATGTGTTGCTTTAAATCACCAAACTTGTCATAATTTGTTATAGTTCCACAGTCGGAATTAATTTTGGAATTCTGAAGTGGGTTGGAACAAATACCTAAAAATGCAGATGTGGCTTTGGAACTGGGTAGTGAACAAAGCTGGAAAAATTCTAGCTAAAAATTCATTATCGAGAAAGCCTAGACTGCCTTGAACATAGTGCTAATAGAAATATGGATGATAATGAACTCTGCTAAGGAGGACTTAGAAAAAAGTGAAGAGCATGGTACAGAGAATCTGTATCTTCTTAGAGTTATAGCTAAATTATCATGAAAAGACTGCCGGTAGCAGTGTGGATTATAAGTACACTACTAAGGAGGGCTCAGAAGGAAATGAAGAGCATGGTGACATGAAAAATGGAGAAAAGGGAATCTTGGTTATATAGTAGCTGAACTGTGTCATACACGTATGAGGAAAGCATAACTTGTAGGAGATAAATTTGATATTTAGCTGGAGAGATTTTCAACAAAATTTTGAAGGTGTGGCTTGATCTCTACTTGCTGATTGTACTAGAATACAAGAGAAGAGAGTAAGCTGAAAGAGTTATTAAGCAAAAAGAAACCAGGACTTGACTTGGTAAATACTCATCCTATTCAGACTACAAAAAATGCTAAAATGAGGAGATTCACTGCCAGGAAATTGTGCTTTAGAAATAAAGTTGGGGTGTGTGGGGGTAAATTTTTATTAATTCCGTGTAAGGATTAAAGTGCTGAGATAAGTGTTTCATGGAACCTGATAGACATCTTAGCAGAAGCCAAGAATAAAGATGAGATTATCCAGGAATTATCTGCAAGAACCCCTCTTGCACAGTGGAAGAATCCTCAAGATATAAATGGGAGACCCACAGGCTCTTTAGACTGTTGCATCAACAGAAACCCAGACAGCATGGACTGAAATGAAAGAAGACTGTCAGACTCATAAAATTTTATAGGTCGTAAGCAGGTTTAGAAAGCTACCCTACTGCAAATCCTTGCTTTCCTTTCAGAAAAAAGAACAATGATGCAGAGAGTAAAGCTACAGGCACAGAAAAATGAGTCTTGAACCACAGAGGTTATTCTCAGGCCTTGAAATCTCATGGAGTTTGCCTGGGTGAATTGTGAAACTGGTTTTGAATGTAGACTCTGTCTATACCTCCATTCCCGTCCCCGCCCCCCTCCCCCTGCTTTTTGCATGAAGATATCTATAACTGTTATCCTTTGCCTATCACACAGGCATATTTTGGGAGCAGACTGTTTTCTAGTTTTATAGGTCTACAGATGGAAAGGGATTTGGACCTAGGATAGATTATACCCAGAACCTTACCTGTGTCTAACTTTTTGTTATTCAGTCACTAAATTGTGTCTGATTCTTTGTAATCCATTGGACTGCATCATGCCAGGCTTCCCTGTCCTGCTTAGATGTCTAACTTAGATGACTTTAGATGATGGGATTTGGAACTTCTGAGTTGATGAGATTTAAATGAGATTTTTATACATGGATTGATTTTGTAATAAGTAAGAATTTTGGAGACCTTGAGTTGGGATGGGTGCATTTTCATGTGGTTAGACATGAATCTGTGGGGATAGAGACCTTACTGGTAGGCTGACCAATGAACTTTCAAAGACATCCATGTCCTGATCCCCTGAACCTGTGAATATATCACCTTACAGGATAAAAGAGAATTTGCAGATATGATTAATTTAAAAGCTATTGAGAAAGAGATTATCCTGAATTATCTGAGTGGTCCCAAAGTAATCACAAAGGTACTTAGAGGAGGGAGGCAGGGGATTGGGAGAGGAGAAAGAAAGATGTAATGATAGAAGTAAAGGCAGAGTAGGAGACATAATGACAGATACAGAGATTGCAGTAATGTGAGCAAGGGATCACTAGCCACGGGATGAGGTAGCCTCCAGAACCTAGAAAAGATAAAGAACAGATTCTCTCATGAAGTCTCTAGAAGGATCAAACTCTGACAGCACTTTAAATTTAGGACCTCTGATCTCCAGGACTGTAAGATAGTAACTTTGCATTGTTTTAAGCCACTAAGTCTGGGGTTATTTGATCAACAAAAAGAAAAGAACAAGTAGGTCCCTAGGCCTCGAATGCTGGGTAAAAGTAAAATCTTTTAAAATTTCTAACCTGACTTCCTTTGTGTTGCAATTTCCCTCATGACATGTGCTGATGAAATGACCAAAGGCATTTTAGGGAGATATTAATAGGTAAATAATAATAGATTAATAGATAGAATAATAGATTATTAGATAAGAAGAGAAGAAAAAAAGCAAAGGAGAAAAGGAAAGATATACCCATTTGAATGCAGAGTTCCAAGGAATAGCAAGAAGAGATAAGAAAGCCTTCCTCAGCGATCAATGCAAAGAAATAGAGGAAAACAACAGAATGGGAAAGATGAGAGATCTCTTCAAAAAAATTAGAGATACCAAGGGAACATTTCATGCAAAGATGGGTTCGATAAAGGACAGAAATGGTATGGACCTAACAGAAGCAAAAGATATTAAGAAGAAGTAGCAAGAATATACATAAGAACTATACAAAAAAGATCTTCACGACTCAGATAATCATGATGGTGTGATCACTCACCGAGAGCCAGACATCCTGGAATGTGAAGTCAAGTGGGCCTTAGAAAGCATCATTACGAACAAAGCTAGTGAAGGTGATGGAATTCCAGTTGAGCTTTTTCAAATCCTGAAAGATGATGCTGTGAAAGTGCTGCACTCAATATGCCAGCAAATTTGGAAAACTCAGCTGTGATCACAGGACTGGAAAAGGTCAGTTTTCTTTCCAGTCCCTAAGAAAGGCAATCCCCCCAAATGCTCAAACTACCATTCAATTGCTCTTGTCTCACACACTAGTAAAGTAATGCTCAAAATTCTCCAAGCCAGGCTTCAGCAATATGTGAACCGTGAACTTCTAGGTGTTCAAGCTGGTTTTAGAAAAGGCAGAGGAACCAGAGATCAAATTGCCAACATCTGCTGGATCATAGAAAAAGCAAGAGAGTTCCAGAAAAACATCTATTTCTGATTTATTGACTATGCCAAAGCCTTTGACTGTGTGGATCACAATAAACTGTGGAAAATTCTTCAAGAGATGGGCATACCAGACCACCTGACCTGCCTCTTGAGAAACCTGTATGCAGGTCAGGAAGCAACAGTTAGAACTGGACATGGAACAACAGACTGGTTCCAAGTAGGAAAAGGAGTACGTCAAGGCTGTATATTGTCACCATGCTTATTTAGCTTGTATGCAGAGTACATCATGAGAAACGCTGGGCTGGAAGAAGCACAAGCTAGAATCAAGATTGCCGGGAGAAATATCAGTAACCTCAGATATGCAGATGACACCACCCTTTCGGCAGAAAGTGAAGAGGAGCTAAAAAGCCTCTTGATGAAAGTGAAAGAGGAGAGTGAAAAAGTTGGCTAAAAACTCAACATTCAGAAAACTAAGATCATGGCATCTGGTCCCATCACTTCATGGGAAATAGATGGGGAAAGAGTGGAAACAGTGCCAGACTTTTTTTGGGGGGCTCCAAAATCACTGCAGATGGTGATTGCAGCCATGAAATTAAAAGACACTTACTCCTTGGAGGAAAAGTTATGACCAACCTAGATAGCATATTGAAAAGCAGAGACATTACTTTAACAACAAAGGTCTGTCTAGTCAAGGCTATGGTTTTTCCAGTAGTCATGTATGGATGTGAGAGTTGGACTGTGAAGAAAGATGAGTGCCGAAAAATTGATGCTTTTGAACTGTGGTGTTGGAGAAGACTCTTGAGAGTCCCTTGGACTGCAAGGAGATCCAACCAGTCCTTCCTAAAGGAAATCAGTCCTGGGTGTTCATTGGAAGGACTGATGCTGAAGCTGAAACTCCAGTACTTTGTCCACCTGATGTGAAGAGCTGACTCATTGGAAAAGACCCTGATGCTGGGAGGGATTGGGGGCAGGAGGAGAGGGAGAGGACAGAGGATGAGATGGCTGGGTGGCATCACCGACTCAATGGACATGAGTTTGAGTAAACTCCGGACAGTGAAGGACAGGGAGGCCTGACGTGCTGCAGTCCATGGGGTTGCAAAGAGTCAGACACGACTGAGCTACTGAACTGAATGAACCTAACTTCCTTTGTGTTGCAATTTCTCTCATGACATGTTCTGATGAAATGACCACAGGCATTTTAGGGAGATATTCATAGATAAAAGGAAGTTGCATGTGAATACCTTTAGTATACATTTCATGGACTATATTTATGTAGTTTCCAATCAAGTCTCTATATAGTTAAACTGTTGTTAGCCATCTAGAGTAGAAATATCTTCCAGAAATACTCTGACTGTGTTCATTGTTCAACTCCCCTGACCCTCATAACATTAAGGTACAAGGCCAAGGAATGTATTGGAATATGAATATGTTCTTGGTTCTCAGTACCAGATATGTAGGTGAAGGAAGAAAAACGAGGCTTGAAATATAGGGAGTTAGAGGTTTTCCCAAATTTGACAATCCTAAAATATTATGAGGTGTACCAATGGAAAATTATAAAGAAACAAATGTTTCCAAATTATCAATAATAAAAACTATTGTAGAGACAAGCCTGGGTTAGTTTTCTATTATCACAATAGAAAATAATATTACAAAATATTTGTCATGTGAAAAGACTGTTAAAGAGCATGAGACCATCATATTGAAGAGAAAAGGAGTATCATAGATGTGTGCCATTATGTTATTTTTCTGGATTTAATGATATTTATGACATTTATCAGCTTTTCAAAATTGTATTCTGTTAATTTTAATTTGTAATTTAAAATTCACAGTTTCTTTTTTCATCATAAGTAAACATTAACTTTTATACTTAATTATGTATTCCTAATTTTGTATTATTTTTGAAAGAAAGTGTTCCTAATTTCCCTGTAGGAGGGCATGGGAACCCACTCCAATATTTTTGCCTGGAGAATTCCATAGACAGAGAAGCTTGGAAGGCTACAGTCCATAGGGCCGCAAAGAGACACGACTGAAGTGACTGAGCATGCACATCCCTGATTTACAAGTTCAGATCCTCCTTCTAGCTGTATCTTTAACATTTACCCAGAGATCAACTCCTTCTTACCACCTCCACTGTTACTACCTTATTCCAGGTCACTAGCATTTCTTGCCTATATTATTGCAATAACTTCCTAGCTGGTCTCTTTGACTACACCTTGCCCCACTTTCCATGATACTCAACACAGCAATCAAATTATCCTGGTGTGATATAATGCAGTGTAATTAATGTAACGTACTGTAACCTAATGTAACATAATATAACATGACAATATAAATTGGACCATGAGTTCTACTTGTTTAAAACCTTCCAAAGGGCTTCTACTTTACTCACAGTAAAAGTCAAAAGCCTTGAAATGTCTTCCAGGATTCCACCTCTCCTTGTGTATCTACCTTCAAATTCCCTCATTTAACTCATCACCTACTCTTCTCACTTACCCTGCTCCAGGCCTTCTAGTCTTCCTGCTGACCACAAGTCAGGCTTGCTTTCATCTCAGGGGTTTACACTTCCTGTTCCCCCTGTCTAGAATGATCATACACCCAGATATTAGCATGATTCATTCCCTCGTCTTCTTTAGGCTTTCTACTAAAATGCCACCTTCTGTGTAAAGCTTCCCTGGCTACCTTATCTAATTGTATTCTCCAGACATGTATACACACACACCCAGACCCACACAAACGCACAATACTCTCTCTTTCCACTCCTCTTTCTTTATATTTCTCATTAGTATTTTCATTGTCTTCTAGTTTTAGTTTGTTGTGAAGGTTGAAACCAAATAAATTTTTGACTAAATTTCAGAAAATACAACCCGATATGATATTCAGTATACAAATGTAGAAGATAGCATTTTGAACTTAATTATTTTAAATATAGTTTTTGTTAGTTTTTGGGTTATTTCAAATCCCTATTCAAAACTCAAGAATATTCTTGTGGGTTTATTACATAATTGCACAATACTCCTATTTTTTGGTAAGGTGTTGACTATAAATTTATATTCTTTTTTCACATAATTCATATTGGTTTAATCAGAGAGCTTTTTTTCTTTTTCTTTAACTTCTGGCTGAAACTACTGACAGAATCACCAGGACACTTGATTATACTTAGATATACGCCACTCAGAAATTATTTATGGAAAGGAAAACAGAGCTATCAACAACCTTAGATATGCAGATGATACCACTCTAATGGCAGAAAGCAAACAGGAACTAAAGAGCCTCCTGATGAAGCTGAAAGAGGAGAGTGAAAATGCTGGCTTAAAACTCAATATTAAAAAAACTAAGATCATGGCATCCGGTCCCATCACTTCATGGCAAATAGATGGGGAAACAATGGAAACAGAGACACACTTTATATTCTTGGGCTCCCAAATTACTGCAGATGGTGATTGCAGACATGAAATTAAAAGATGCTTGTTTCTTGGAAGAAAAGCTATGACAAACCTAGACAGCATATTAAAAAGCAGAGACATTACTTTGCTGACAAATGTCCATAAAGTCAAAGCTATGGCTTTTCCAGTAGTCATGTATGGATGTGAGAGTTGGACCATAATGAAAGCTGAGTGCTGAAGAATTGATGCTTTTGAACTGTGGTGTTGGAGAAGACTCCTGAGAGTCCCTTGGACTGTAAGGAGATCCAACAGTCAATCCAAAAGGAAACCCTGAATATTCATTGGAAGGACTGAAGCTGAAGCTGCAATACTTTGACCACCTGATGCAAAGAACCAACTCATTGGAAATGACCCTGATGCTGGGAAAAACTGAAGGTGGTGATAGAGGATGAAATGGTTGGATGGTATCACTGACTCAGTGGACTTGAGTTTGAGCAAACTCCGGGAGATAGTGAAGGACAGGGAAGCCTCGTGTGCTACAGTTCATAGAGTCTCAAAGAATTGGACAGGACTTAGCGACTGAACAACAACATATTTGTTGAAACATATTAATTTCATTTATAGTGCCCAGTCTTATTGCAGTAACGAGAAATGGCAATGAGGGAAAAGCTTCTTCTGAAAACAGAGGCAAAGATAATTTATTTTATTGTTAGAAAAAAGAAAGTTTAAAATTAAAGAAATGAGGTTTGTATGTACAGCATTGTAGATTGCTCCTTAAAGTTCTAGATCAATAGATGTTGCACTAATAAAAATGGACACCCCAGTGTGATCCTCCTATTGAAAAAAACTCCATAATTATGTTCAGACATGAAGTGAAATTCTGAGTTAAATTTTTTTTTTTTTTGACAGATGGCTCTGCATCAGGCACTGGCAACTGCTTATAGTGAAGACAGACTGGGAGGCTGGGGAGGAAGAAGGGACTTACTTGCTCCTTTTATTTAATGGCTGGACAGTTAGCATCTCAACAGCAACACTGCTCCCTGCAGTGATACTAACATTCAGCAACAGCAATTGTTTGCAGTTTGCAGTTTTTCCACACAACTAGAACTAGCCTTATTGGACCCTTGAAGACATCAGCACCAGCTCACTGGTGCCCCACTTTACATGCCTGAGTCTCAGCTTTAAGTTTTCATAATTCCTTAGACTACTGTCTTCCCTTTGTCCCCTCTATTAGAGGTGGTAGCTGCTTCCTAGAGTTATTACATCTCTGGTCTTTCAGAGTACCCCTTCTGTCCTTTAGTTTTATAATATGATTGCCCATTGTTTATATTAAACTTTCTTTGTTAAATGCTTGATATAGTTCCCATCCCCTGTTTGAACCTTTACTGCTACAGAAACTGATGTGTCTCTAATAATTTTAAAATTTGAGTTACATTTCTCAACTTTCTCTTGATATATTAATAAACTCTGGCAATGTCTGTGATATGTATATAAATTTATATATGTATACACACACAAAATCCATGGCATAAATCATTTTACAAATACAGGAAATGGAAGAGTTAATAATTAGGATGTTTTAAATATTTTTCCCTGAAAATGGGATAACTGGTTATATGATGACAAATTATATTTTTATTACTTCTTTCTTTCTTACAAGTTTTACTTGAGGGATAATTAGCAAAATTTTATTAGTAGGTGTGGCAAACCTGGGATTTCCCAAGGCACTAGGGAAGAACATGCCTGCCATATCTGGAGATGTGAGAGATGCTGGTTTGATCCTTGAGTTGGGAAGATCCCCTGGGGGAGGGCATGACAGTTCTGTGCTCTTTTTGCCTGGATAATCCTATGGGCAGAGAAGCCTAGTAGGCTACAGTCCATAGGGTCCTGAAGAGCTGGACACAACTGAAGTGAGTTAGCATGACATGGCACGTGGAAAACCTATGTTGTAATTATCTATAGAGGAAATTGCTGGATATGTAAAGATAATGCTTGCCTCGTGTATAGACGCATGCTAGGTAATTAAAAATGAGCACACCTTGGCCAAACTATGGAGGTGAACTCATTGGCCATTAAGGTAAAGCTTAATTAAATTATAATCAATTTAAATTACAAGCTAAAACACAATTCAGTTGCCTCAAATGTCTATGAAAACACGTTCATATTATTTATAAAGCCAAATGGTCTATAAAACTATTGGCATTTCTTCTATATTATATTGCTCAGAGTGTTTCCATTCTTCACTTGATTTGTCCATTTGAAAGTTTTGTTTGATTCCATGAAATAAACTGAAAAAAGTCAACAGAAACAAATTCAGTTTGAATACTGAGACTAGAAATTCTTGTTTATTGTGATCTGTAGCCTTACTAAGTATTTAAAATAGTGACTTGTAAAGTGCAGGCTATTTTTGCTTTTCCATAAAGAAGTTTTATGTAATATAAACACTCTATGACAACCCACTGTTGTTGTTTAGTCACTAAGTCATGTCTGACTTTTTGTGATCCCATGGATTGTAGCCTGCCAGGCTCCTCTGTCCATGGAGTTCTGCAGGCAAGAATACTGGAGTGGGCTGCCATTTCCTTTTCTAGGGGATCTTCCCGATCCAGGGACTGAACGCGGGTCTCCTACATTACAGTCATATTCTTTACCATCTGAACCACCTGGGAAGCCCTAATACAGTCTATGGATGGCCGAATTTATGAAATCTATAAAGACTACTTGACTTACTGTTTCAAATATTAGATAGTTAAAACAATGCAAACAATGCTATTATTTCCTGATGAATCCTCTGAATCTTTAAAAGCAATCCATCTTTGCTGTTTAAAGAATTGTTTTCTTAATTAAAAGAAATTTTTTTACACTTTAAATATTTTTGTTGCTGTTATTTAGGTGTTTTGTTTTTTAAAATGCACGTTTTGTTCTTGTACCCAGAATTTGAATCACCTGTAGTTTAGAACTATCTCTGTCACTAACTGGTATATTAAATTGCTCAAAGAGTTGAACATACTCTTAAAATGATTTCTTCATCATGACTTAAACTCTGGAGAATGAATACTGGCTAATTTTAGGTACAGAGGCAGAAAGACTGTCTTTAAGGACATGGAATACATATTTTAGAATTACCTTTTATCTGATTACTTTTCCAGAAAAAAACTTACAAAATAATTAATAAAATGGTTGTTCAAAATCACTTACTTCAAAATCACTCATATACATATTTAATCCAGATTTTAGCAGAAGAGACAGAAGATAAAGATAAAAGGCAACATTTGAGAAGATAAAGACTGTTAATCTTCCAAAATGGGTGAAAAAAATAAACCCACAGATAAAGTACTCAAGAATAATGTATACCAACCTCATGCATGGGCATAGATGTAAAAAAAAAATTTAAAGATTGAACTGAATATAGTTTATACAGAAGGTCATGATCATGTAGATATATTTCAGAGATGCAAAGGTGGTTTTCACTAGAAATTCTATGTAATTTATGACATTAACAGTTTAAAGGAGAAACAATATTATTTGAATAAATTCAAAAAGAGCATTTTATAGAGTTTGGCAAAGCCTCATAATAAATTCTCTTAGAAATAGGAAGATAGGTTTGAATCTAATAAAAAGTATCTATCTAAAACTAAAGCATTTTTAATAATAAACATTAAATGTATTTCAATTAAAATCAAGAATCAATGACACTTTCTTTTATTCAACTATTCAGATTAGGGACTGAACCATCCCTAAAGAAATCTACAGACAAATTAGAAATAACTTTAGAAATCCCTAAAGAATCTACAGGCAAATTATTCATATCATTAAGAGAGTTTGGCAAGTACCTAGATATAAGTAAAAATACAAGAGTCAAATGGATTACTACAGGCTGCAACAAAATAGTTGGAGACTATATATATTTTTAAAGTGCATTTATAACTACCACAAAAAAATAAGGCAAAAAGGAGTAAACTAACTAGAAATACATAAAAACTTTTTTAAAAAATTACAAAATTATACTGAACAATACAAAAATAGACAAGTGGAGATATGTCATGTTGATGCAGAAAAATTCAGTATCATAAAATATCAATTTTCTATTTTTAGTCCAATCAAAATGGATTTATAGAATCCATTTCTAATCAAATTCTAACAATGTTTTTTCCCTTTTGAGAAACCTGAAAAACTTTTTCTAAAATTCAAGTATCTAAAATGTCCAGGTGCCTAAGTTGGAGAAACTTGTCTTATCAGATATCAAAAATTTATTGTTTGTGCTAACTAAGACACCAGTTTTAGCACAAAGATAGTAAAATGGATCAATGAAGAAAGTAACATATTAATGTATAGAAATAATATTTTATTAATAGGACTTCATAGTCAGGTGAAAAGAATAACTAAGTAAATGTCGCTTGAGAAATTCAATATCTGTTAAGAAAAAAATGTATGCAATATAAAACATTAAGTCCGGGTGGAAATAAATTTGACTATGAATAATGAAATCCTCATTTTTTAAAGAAGAAAACATATAAAAAGATCTATTTAATTTCGAGGAACCAAGAACTTCTTAAGTAAAACACAGGACATTCTAGACATAAAAACTATACATTTTATTATGTTTCAGTTAGGAACTTCTGGTCATCAAAAGATATTATGAAGAAAATAAAACGACCCTGCAGAGACTCAGGGGAGATATCCGTAGTACACACAACTAACAAAGGATTAATATCTAGAATATATAAAAGATCCCTGGATATCTACAAGGAAAAGACAACTAACAGAATATGGCCCCAAAATATATAAACAGGCATTTCACAGAAGAGGAAACACAAACTACCACTAACTCAGGGAAAAATTTTAATCACGTTAGAAATCAGAGACATGCAAATTAATATCATAATAAGAAGCAAAAGTAACACAATCTGACAACCATGTGTAGAAGATACAAAGCTTGGGAACTCACACATTGCTGGTGAATAAGTAAAGCTGTTTTGAAACAAAAATAACTAAAACTATTTTTTGAATTGAGTATGTACACAATCTAGGACCAAGAAATTTCACTTGTAAACATACGTCTTACATAAACTCTTGTACATGTGTATTTAGAAAAATATTCATCACAGCAATAAAATGGATTACTAACAAGGACCTACTGAATAGCACAGGGAACTCTGTATTATGTAACAACTTAAAGGGGAAAATAATTTGAACAAGAATAAATACATGTATATGAATAACTGAATCACTTTGCTGTATGGTGGTGGTTTACTCACTAAGTCGTGTCCAGATTCTTGCAACCCCATGGACTGTAGCCTGCCAGACTTCTCTGTCCATGGGATTTCCCAGGCAAGAATACTGGAGTGGGTTGCCATTTCCTTCCCCAGGCGATCTTCCCCACCCGGGGGACTGAACCCATGTCTCCTGCATTGCAGGTGGTCTGCATGGTGGACAGATTCTTTACTGCTGAGGCACCAGAGAGAAGCTAACACAACACTGCTAATCAACTATGCTCCAATACAAAATAAAAAGCTAAAAAATGTAGTAAAAATGTACATGAAAAAATAAAGGGTAAATAAAAGTTGTAGACCAGCCATATTTTTAGAAAGCTTGAGAACAAGCAAAGTGAAACTATATTATGTTAAAAATATATGCAAATGTATGGAATGTGAAATAAAATTCAGGACTGTATAGAACTGGTGATTTTCCAGTTCATAAGAATATAGTAATAGGTTCACAAGGATACCTATCAAATTTGATATAATAAAATTTCAAGCTTCTTTAATTTTATAATTTTCTCTTAAATTTTAGTTCACTATTTGTTTCATGGCTATTATTTGACAGTCTTCCTAATTCAGCTGCAGAGAAAGCTTATGACATCATGTCTATAAAGAATCTAATTATTTCAATTTGATAATCATGGCTGAATACAGAAATAGAATATACACTATCACTTCAATATAGTTAATAGAAATATCTCTCTATATAACACATAAACAATATGTACATCATAGTTACAGTAAAATTTCAAAGCTCATTTCTCTGCCCTCCCTCCTGTTTGGATCTGACCTCCCATATCAAGATCCTCTTTCCCAAGTATTCCTTGTTGGAGTCCCTTTGTGGTGGTGGGTGGGGGGCGCGGAGTGGTGGGCCAAAAGAAGAGAAACTTTCACATAACAGGAGATGCTGCTCCAATGACCACTGTAATCTCTATGCTCACCTCCCACTATCCTTTGTCACTCTGTCGTCTGTGGTTTTTCATCCAGGCTGCTGCCTGTGCCACCTTTTAATTCCTGACCTCTAAGCTACACACAGACCCTTTTCCAGTCTGCTATTAGCCGCCTCTGAGCTGAGCAAATTTCTCTTTCTGATTGGCAAAAAGCTTCCTGTTTTGCTTCTTATGACTGACTCTCTCGGAGAAGGTTCTCATGGCAGAGTTGTTGAGGGCTCTAAGTGACATTTCCCTGTGTGTCTCAGTGTCTCTTTTGTAAGGCAGAGGCCGGTGAAGAAAGGAAGTGAAGGAGCAGGAAGCTGGAGCTAGATTTGGGGGATGGTGAGCCATGACCTCCCACTGTTACTGGAGCTATCCTGTCTCCTCCAGGCTTTGCTATTCAGTCTGTTCCAATTGCCAGTATTTTTGCTGATGGTGATTTATTTTGAGGGCTTCATTATTTCCTCCACCAGTTCAGAACCAGTAACAATTCTTAGTTTATGGGATAAATCTCTATATTCCTGAAATATGTTACCATACAGCTTCTGGGCCCCATGATAATCACTGAATCTGTTTTAGCATCCTTGACCATTGCTTGACATTAAGATGTTATTCATTATTGTGACAGTGTGAAGACTGTACTACCTAGGGTATACAAAGGGGTTTAAGGATTGAAAAGTGAAGAAGAACTAAAGAGCCTCTTGATGAAAGTGAAAGAGGAGAATGAAAAAGTTGACTTAAAGCTCAACATTCAGAAAATTAAGATGATGGCATCCGGTCCCATCACTTCATGGCAAATAGATGGGAAAACAGGGGAAACAGTGGCTGACTTTATTTTTCTGGGCTCCAAAATCACTGCAGATGGTGATTGCAGCCATGAAATTAAAACACAGTTACTCCTTGGAAGGAAAGTTTTGACCAACCTAGACAGCATGTTAAAAAGCAGAGACATTGCTTTGCCAACAAAGGTCCGTCTAGTCAAGCCCATGGTTTTTCCAGTGGTCATGTATGGATGTGAGAGTTGGACTATAAAGAAAGCTGAGCACCGAAAAACTGATGCTTTTGAACTGCAGTGTTGGAGAAGTCTCTTGAGAGTCCCTTGGACTGCAAGGAGATCCAACCAGTCCCTCCTAAAGGAGATCAGTCCTGGGTGTTCACTGGACGGACCGATGCTGAAGCTGAAACTCCAATACTTTGGCCACCTCATGCGAAGAGCTGACTCATTGGAAAAGACCCTGATGCTGGCAGGGATTGGGGACAGGAGGAGAAGGGGACGACAGAGGATGAGATGGTTGGATGGCATCATCAACTAGATGGACAGGGGTTTGGGTGAACTCCAGGAGTTGGTGATGGACAGGGAGGCCTGGCGTGCTGCGGTTCATGGGGTTGCAAAGAGCTGGACCTGACTGAGTGACTGAACTGAACTGAACTATCCAACCCCACACATCAACCTAACAGTGTACCATTTCTGATCAGGCCGCAAGTAATAATCATTGATCTCATAAAAAAGAAAATGGGAGGGGGAAAATAATATACCAAAATTATTAATAATGATTACACAAGCGGATGAAATCACAGATTATTTTTACCATCATCTTTATACTTTTAATTTTATAAATTTTTAAAATGAACATTCATTTAATTTTTATATTGATTAAAAAGCTGTAAAAGATATCTTTCGGGAAAAAAAAAGATTTGGGAATCTATTATGTTTCAGAACTGTGTCCAGAATCTTCTAGAGTTTACTGCTATTGGAAGCATAATTTCTTTTGTGTAGAATTTTTTTATTACTACAAAAGCATCCATAAGTAGGCACTTCCAGTTCAAACCTTATGCAGGGTATGTACATTGCTTCTCTAACAAGCAGATTTTTGTTCTCTTCATTAATCTTTCCCATTCTTTCTTTTTTTACTTACTGCTATCCCTCCACATCTTTACTGTGTCACAAAATGAATCATCTAATAATCTTCTATGTGTCAGTATTTAGCTACAGATTGGAATTCAATTCCCTTTCCTCCATATGATATTGCTTCTAGAGGTCCCTTATCAGAGCAAATTCTCTTATTTTCACATTAAAAATTGTTACTGTCAGAGAAACAACAGCTATTCCCACATGTATGATTAATGAAAGTCAAATATTTGACTAAAAGTATATAATATTAGAGATATGAAGTTCTAGAATTATACTCCCATCCCCCTAGCCTACCAAATAACTGAGTATTATCAAATAAAGTACCCCAGTATAAATGTAAAAGAAAATGTTTAAGAGACCTACTTTGTGACAAGTGGAAACATTGGGAGTTCAAAAGTAAAAGATATTTTTGCTGAGATGATTTCTTAGACATCATAAAGCAGAAAGTAAAATGCATGTATTTAAATTTTACTTTTAGCAAGCTTAATTTCAAAAAATAAACATGTCTTATTCATCTTTGTTGATGCAAATATTTATAGTAAAACATTGATTCACAAAGTATCCATACAAAAGGCTTGCAAAATGCTACACTGGACAGAATTGAAATTCATTTGAAACACACATTGTTTATTATAGATTCTCTCACATGAAATTCTCTCACAAAGTCTATGAGATATATAGATTTGATACCCTTATTTTATTGAAAAGGAAGCTGAAGATAGAGAGCAAGTTACAGACCTAAAGGTACCCAGCTAACCAGTGATGAAAGTTAAACCTCAGTCATCTGATTCCATTGTACATGTTCTTTCAACTACTAGGCCAAGTTATATATCATGGGCAGATCCTACCTTCCTAAAAACTAATTTAAAAACTAGTATAAACTAGTTTTGCTACCATTATGCACTACCATTACCACTCTCTCTACCTAAGTTAATAAACATTTCCCTTAAATATACCAGAGGTGTGTTATACTAGGTACCAGGTCCTGTTGACATATTGTGTTCAGGCCACCTTGCCAGCTGCCCTTAAAGTTAGGTGCATCCAAAGCAGAGCAAGCTTGGCAGTGCAGTGTAGCAGGCAAAGGGAAGCTCTGAAATTTAATTTTTATTGGATCTTTTTCAGTTTGCATGTCATGTGGATTCTCGGAGCCTGTAGACTTGCTTTAGGGCCACTAGGAGCATTGTGACTGGTGAGGTTTCCTTCACAACAGAATTCAGGGACAGATTGCCAAGCACGGTGCTGGAGGGAAGACAGGGCAGGGACTCATGCACACACATGCAATGATAGCTGGGTGATCGCACTTCTGCAGGAGGGAGATGACCAATGGTACCAGGGGGGTACCGCCTGAGCCCAGAAACTGACTGCAGGTTCCGAACTGCAGACTGGACATAGAAGGTAGGATCAGCTGCAGACATCAGCCTCAGAGGCCAACACGTCTAAAAACAACTCTGAGTCCAGGGCGTCTCTTTCCCTCAAGTTAGAAAGACATGTACCTTCCTTTTCACTCACCCAAAATCCATCTTAAGGAGACATGCAGAGAAAGGCAAGAGATGACAGAGCATTTCTCTGCAAGAATGATGAACACAACCTTTTAAAGGGACCATGTAACTCCTAAAATTAGATTAAACTTCTAATCATAGAGGAATAAAAGTCAGGTTTTAGCCTCAATAAACTGGATAAAGGCTGGGATAATTAGTTATGGTCAAAGTTCAGTCCAGTTTAGTTCAGTTGCTCAGTCATGTCTGACTCTTTGCAACGCCATGGACCGCAGCACACCAGGCCTTCCTGTCCATCACCAACTCCTAGAGTTTAGCCAAATTCATGTCCATTGAGTCAGTGATGCCATCCAACCATCTCATTCTCTGTCATCCCCTTCTCTCGCCTTCAATATTTCCCAGCATCAGAGTCTTTTCCAATGAGTCAGCTCTTCACATCAGGTGGCCAAAGCATTGGAGTTTCAGCTTTGAAATATGTCCTTCCAATGAACACTCAGGACTGATCTCCTTTAGGATGGATCTCTTTGCAGTCCAAGGGACTCTCAAGAGTCTTCTCCAACACTACAGTTCAAAAGTATCAATTCTTTGTGCTCAGCTTTCTTTATAGTCCAACTCTCACATCCATACATGACCACTGGAAAAACCATAACCTTGACTAGATGGACATTTGTTGGTAAAGTAATGTCTCTATTTTTAACATGTTGTCTAGGTTGGTCATAACTTTCCTTCCAAGGAGCAAGCATCTTTTAATTTCATGGCTGTAGTCACCATCTGCAGTGATTTTGGAGCCCCCCAAAATAAAATCTGTCACTCTTTCCATTGTTTCCTTATCTATTTGCCATGAAGTGATGGGATCAGATGTCATGATCTTAGTTTTCTCAATGTTGAGTTTTAAGCCAACTTTTTCCACTCTCCTCTTTCACTTTCATCAAGAGGCTCTTTAGTTCTTTTTCATTTTCTGTCATAAGGGTGGTGTCATCTTCATATCCGAGGTTATTGATATTTCTCCTGGCAATCTTGACTCCAGCTTGTGCTTCCTCCAGCCCAGCATTTTGCATGATGTACTCTGCATAGAAGTTAAATAAGCAGGGTGACAGCAGTACTCCTTTCCCTATTTGGAACTAGTCTGTTGTTCCATGTTCAGTTCTAACTGTTGCTTCTTGACCCGCATACAGATTTCTCAGGAAGGAGGTCAGGTGGTCTGGTATTCCCATCTCTTTCAGAATTTTCCAGTTTGCTGTGATCCACATAGTCAAAGGCTTTGGCACAGTCAATAAAACAGAAATAGATGTTTTTCTGGAACTCTCTTGCTTTTGTCGATGATCCAGCGGATGTTGGCAATTTGATCTCTGGTTCCTCTGCCTTTTCTAAAACCAGCTTAAACATACAGAAGTTCACGGTTCACATACGGTTGAAGCCTGGCTTGGAGAATTTTGAACATTACTCTGCTAGCATGTGAGATGAGTGCAGTTGTGCAGTAGTTTGAACATTCTTTGGCATTGCCTTTCTTTGGGATTGGAATGAAAACATACTCTTCCAGACCTGTGGCCACTGCTGAGTTTTCCAGATTTGCTGGCATATTGAGTGCAGCACTTTCAAAGCACCATCTTTTAGGATTTGAAATAGTTCAGATAGAATTCCATCACCTCCACTAGCTTTGTTCATAGTGATGCTTCCTAAGGCCCACTTAACTTCACATTCCAGGATGTCTGGTATCCAAGCCAGAAACTGGCTTGCGTAGCCTTTCCCTTCTCCAGGGGATTTTTCCAAACCAGGGATGGAACCCAGGTCTCCCACATTGCAGGCAGACTCTTTACTAACTGAGCCATAAGGCAAACCCAAGAATACTGGAGTGGGTAGCCTATCCCTTCTCCAATGGATCTTCCTGACCCAGGAATCGAACTGGGGTCTCCTGCATTGCAGGCAGATTCTTTACCTACTTAGCTATGAGGGAAGCCCTGTTCAGCCACATAAAAGATATGTAAATCAGTGACCACTTTCAGCTTGCTTCTCTAAAGTTAATATGGTAACATGGCAAATCAGGATTAAATGAGGCAACATATGTAACACACTGAACATGGTGCCTGCTACATAACTGGTGCTCAAAACTGACAATTTGCATCTGCCTATCTATTTATCCTACCCTTTTAAAAAAAGTTAATCCTTTTTTTTCATTTATTTTTATTAGTTGGAGGCTAATTACAATATTGTAGTGGTTTTTGCCATACATTGACATGAATCAGCCATGGATTTACATGTGTTCCCCATTCCGATCCCCCCTCCCATCTCCCTCCCCACCCCATCCCTCCAGGTCTTCCCAGTGCACCAGCCCTGAGCACTTGTCTCATGCTTCCAGCCTGGGCTGGTGATCTGTTTCACCCTTGACAGTATACTTGTTTCAGTGCTAATCCTAATAATATTCAATTACCTGTAGTTTACTATATAGCTAAACAATCACTTTAATTTCAGATTTTGTTTTTATATTTAGCAAATGTAAATGTGCACTTGATTTAATACCTAGGGTTATAAAGAGCAACAGAAATAATCTACTGGTGTATATTGGTCAAGTTTAGAAAATGTATTCACTTACCAGCTCACTGAATTCATTATTGCCTAGATCAAGTCTTTCCAACTGGGCCAGTTTGTGCATTGACCTATAACAGATGGAGAAAAATAATATTGTGAGGCACTGTATGACACATTGCTCCAAAAGACATTCCAGCCACCTTCTTGTCAGATGTATCTGGGTATGTTATGCACAGATATGGGGCTATTTTTCAGGGAGAAGTAAATTTCAAATATACAGAAACATGTTCAAACTGTTGCCTAAAAACCTTTAGTAGCTTACCATGTTGCCAAAAGTCAGTCTGTGGATGAAGTACAGGCCTGACTGTTTAATGAAAGTCTGGGAAGCTTGTTAAATATCTGTACCAATACAAGGTACCAGTTGAGGCTCTAACATCCATATTTTTAATAATCTACACAGGTTCGGGAACCAATGGATAAACTTAGCTCTTGGTGAAGCATTTTAAAATTCCACAGTATGGCCACAATTTCATCATCAATCTTGTCAATTTTTAACTTTCTTAAATGACTTTTTGTTATAGACAAACTTTTTTCTTTTTTATGGGTATAGTCGATTTATAGTATCATGTAAGTTTCCGATGGACAAGGTTGTTATTCACAATTTTTAAAGGTTATATTTCATTTATAGTTATTATAAAATATTGGTTATATTCCTTGAGATGTATTATATACCCTGGTAGCTTATTTTATACATTTAAGCTTGTATTAAAATCCCCTACTCCTAACTTTTGTACTCATTATCTCCTAAGCACATTGGCTTGATGATGTTACAGCTTTGAATAACTGGAAACCTTGGGCAAGAGTTGGTCTCAAAGATTAGAAGTACTCGTGTGCATTACATACATAACCAGTATTTATCAAGCCATTTTCAAGTATAACAAACAACATAGGAAAAGGTAGTAGCATTCTTCTGATTTTAAAATTTTTTATCTCCCCACTAACCAGAATACTATCTTCAAGTCTTGACTACATACAGAAACTCTGGAGGCATTGTTGACTCAAATCTTAAAAAAATTTGGTTCCTTCATCTTTAAAACTCATGTAGCCATTATCTTATAAGATTTTTATCAGCAGCAAATGAAATACTACTATAATTCAGACTCTTTCAGGCACTCAGAAATGCAAAAAAAAAAAAAAAATCTGTGTACTCTTTCTCTACTCAGAAACTGTTTTTCAAAGATTATTATGTGCTAGAGAGTCTTCTGGGGTCTGGGAAATAGCACTGTATGAAAAGAAAGAAAAATTACTCCTTGAAAGGACTCTACTTCTAGTGCAGATGATAATGACAATAAGCAAAATGATTAAGTAAAATAAAATAATATTCTAGAAGGTTGTAAGTGCTATGAACAACACTTAAGCAGAGGAGGAAGATAAGAATTCTTATAACAGGATTGCAGTTTCTAACAGGGTGATCAGGTCTCATGGAGAAGAAATGTGAGTCTAGTGTACTGATTCGACTGTACACCTTTATCCTTATGGTAAACACATGTGGGTCCGGGGCCTATTTCCCTGTCTCACACAGGAATCTAACAGGTGTGAATTCCCCTTACAAATGACTGGCCTAGTGATCACAACCATAGGTCAGGCAGCAAACATCAGGACTTGGTTACAGTTTGAGTCACATTCATTATCACTTGTGAACCAAGTAACCTGCTGATTATTCAGATTCATTTGTAATGTTCACCTAGTTATCTGAAGTTATAATGAGCAAGTTCTAATGAAAATGGTACTCAATTGTGTTAAATGATGCTTACCAACCTATGTTCATATTATATATGTAAAAGGGTAGAAATGTGTAAAATAGCCATGACTGTTACTTTTATCATTGCTACTTATGCTGCCTGTAACATTCTACCCACAAATCTTTGCAAAGCTGGCTCCTTTTCAACTCAGCTCATATGTTTCCTCCTCATATCCCCGAGTTAAATCTCCCTTCCCATCTTCACTTTGTATATTGCCCTGTTTCATTTTCTTAACACTTACCGTTGAAAGTATTTAACATTTTTATTTTAATATTCAATACTGAAAATTAAAATACTTTTTGTTTACTTCCTAATTATTTCCTCCCTGCTAGATTCAAGCTTCATGAGAAGCCAGTAAATTGTCAGTCATACAAACAGCTTCTCAGCTAGTGTTGGTTTAGTTAAGATATTCATTTGTGCATGAGTGAGTGACTCTTTACCAGGGAGATGTTTGAATTCTAGAAATATTTACAAAGAAAAATCATTCAGTTTTTACCAGGCATCTACAACTAAATAACAGCTGCCAAAGAGATATCCTAATAGGCCTGAGTTAATGAATATTGTAATGAATATACATTAGCTTACTTATTAAGAATTATGCATAATATTAAAGGCAGATAAGGCTGAAGTTTATTTGTCTTAGAATATCTATATCTTGTGTTAAGTTTACTCCTGACATTTCAACTAGTAGGTTTTAAAAATTCTAAATAATAAAAAATACTAAGTGAAATATTTAGGTGAGTTTTTCATTTTTTTTTGGATATCTCAAATATAGCAACAAAACTCTAAAAGGAAAGCAGTCTAGGACACAGAATCAATCCAGGCACCCTGGGTCTAAATCCCAATTCTACCTCTCACTAGCTGTTTGACTTTAAACCAACAAGAATATCTTTGCTTCTCATCTGTAATATGGGAATGATAGTAAGAATCCTTACATTATAGGGTTATTCTAATGATTAAAATAAGTTAATAAGTTAAAGCACATAAATAGTGCCTGACATATGGTATGTGCTCTTTAAGAGTTAAGTACTGAAAAACTTAGGGAAGAATTTCAGAGTTGGAAATATTTTAAGAAATTATTGAGGTCAGAGTTTTTGAAGTTTTCCTAAGGACTTATGTGCTGCATGATTTAAAAAAAATTCAGATGGTTAGTACATTTTGGCAAATCTTGCTTAAAAAATGTCAAATAGGTTTCTTATCAGCAGGATTTCTCATAAAATATACAAATGCATATTATGATTATTTAACAGATTCATTTTGACTATTTCCCATATATATGATCAAAAACATTTCTCTTTTCTACAGGACATTTCTTAGTCTCAGTTCAGTTCAGTTCAGTCGCTCAGTCATGTCCGACTCTTTGCGACCCCATGAATCGCAGCACGCCAGGCCTCCCTGTCCATCACCAACTCCCGGAGCTTTCTTAGACGAGGATAACATTTTAAATGATTTTTTGCAGATGAAATTGTGTTCTTCTCCATCCTAGTCCATGAAATCATAGACATATACTTAGTGCATGAAAACACAAGCCTGGGTGTCTTCCTGTCATGAGTACAGGATTTAAATTTGAGCAAGTCATCCTCATTTGTATGCTTGAAACTCTGACCAATCAGGCTCTGCCTCTCAGGCCCCAATATTCACTTCAGGCTCTCCTTGCATTTATAACTATTTTAGACATGTTCCCCGGTCTGACGTTCACATCCTTCTTTAAAAGACCATGTTGATTTTTGCCATTTGGTCTTATGCACTGCAACCTCAGGAAAAAGGAATGTTCCCGTCTCCTCTCTAGAGGAGACTTCGTGACTTGTTTAAGGTCACATGGAAAGTTAGTGTCAGGGCAGACATAGGACCTCTCTTTCCAGCAGCGGCTAGTCATCTAAATTTGGCCTGAATTATTTGGCTTGACCCTTGTTTAAATATGAATGTTTTTAAGAAAAGTATATGCTCTAAAGCTGACTGTAGTCTATGCTAGGGGTCAACAAACATTTTTCTATTTAAGGCTAGATAGGAAGAGCTTTATGTTCTGTGGGCCGTATTGTCTCTGTCTCAATTACTCAGTTCTGCCATTGCAGTGCAATGCCATATGTGACATGTTAACAAATGGAGATGATTGCTTCCCAATAAAGTTTTATTCATAAAAAGGGGGTCACCAAATTTGGAACATAAGCCATAATTTTCCACCCCCTGGTCTATATCAGTCTAGATAGCTCCATGTGTTTATGACATAAGCCTGGTCCCTAAGAAATATCTAAGTCTTCAAAACTTTATATAACAGATAAATTAAGGACTGGAAATATTTATCATTAGATAATTGCCACTAGATAACTATATTTATATACTATTTGAAATTCTTATTCTTAGGGTACATGTTACTGGAATCTAGGGGCATTTGTTCTTAATAGTGTCATTTGGTTGCACTTATGAAAATTAAATCCTTACTAGAATGCTATTACTTTATAGCATTTATCCAATTGCAAATCTGATAAAAGATTTCAGTTAGAGCAATTACAGGAAATAATGCAATATCTTGGTACATCTGTCACTTCGATAAAATTGTATAATCTGTGATTTGCTTTTTATCAGATTCAGAGGTTTTATCTATTTAAGTGTACAATTACTTCTGAAGCCACATTAACTTGGCAGGATTTTTGTTCCTCCATAAATTCCCAGTGCAGTAACTTGGGTTTGCTGACTCTTGCAAGATTCTGCAAATTTTTGGCATGGGTTTATTCATTCCTGCTTTTAACTTGTCTTTCAAATGTTCTCAGACACTCTCTAATTAGTGGCTATTCATGTCACAAGGATAGGAAAACTCGCCTCAGTTCCTACTGTCTGATGTTTCTCTCTCATTGGAACTTAGGGAAAGATTATACTATCTTTCCATTTTACCTTATCCATCTCCTATGTTAAATGGACATTTGCATTTTATACTTTGGACATGCCAATTCTACCACACTATTGGGTCCTTCTCTTGTTCACAATTTTTCTTTAAATGAACCTTATATTATACATTTTGAGATAAATCATTTCTTATGACACATGTACTGAGGATAAGAAGGCCCAGGAATTGATATTCTTTAAAAATGCAACACTGGCATACCTCATTTATTTTGAAGAAATGTACATTCACTATCTTTACACACCAGAAAAAATCTAAAATCTAGTATCCAATAACATAATTTCTATGATAAAATATTTTCTATAAAAATTGTCCCTTAATGGCCTATATAGGAAAAGAATGTTAAAAAGAAGAATGGATATATGCTTATGTATAACTGATTCAGTACGCTGAATACCTGATAACACAACATTGTAAATCACATTGTAAACACAACTAACACAACATTGTAAATCAACTATATTCCAATAAAAATTTAAAAAAATTCGATTGTTGCTAAATCCTAAGCCAATGTTACAGTTACAATATTTATGTACTCTCCATCATATCCATTCACTTTCCTCCTAAGAAGAGCAACAGAAAGCTAAACTGGCTCCTTGGATGTCCCAGAAGGACATGTAACCACACAAAACATCTACTATTTTGTTGAAGAATATTGAGAAGACTTAATTTTTAATTCTAATTAAGCAATTTTTGAATGCTTCTAATTAAAATATTTCTACTTATAGTATTTAAACTATTAGTAAAATATTTAAAATATATAATTTATATCAAACTGTCACATACTTTCAGTGTGTCCTTGGGAAATATTTTTTCCTTGTAAATATTCAACATTTAAAAGTTTAAGCTGAAAAAAAATAAAAGTTTAAACTGGTTTCTTGACGTCATATTGAAAAATTTTTCTTTCCTATAATTACATATCTCTATTTTAATGCATAGCATGAAAAATATTCTGTATGAAGAAATAAACTCACAGGTAACTTCTGAGGATAACATCTAGTTCATATAGTAAGATAAACTTCTCCAATGAAGAGTAAAACAGTACTTTGTGAACATCAACCAGATATAAGACAGTATCTGCACTGCTCTAATTAGATTGAGAAGGCTAAATTTCATTACTCTCTCTCTAGTCTTCTTGGTTTATGACAAGAACCAACCATTCATTTACTCTGAACATAAATTTTCCCACTGACCAAAAATTTTTGTGCATCCCTAACTCATAACAATGCAACAACAAAAAAATTGTACACGACTTTTTGAACTCTTTCTGAAGGGACGGTGACATATGAGCAGAAACAACAATTATCTCTGTGGATGACCACACTGGAAGAACTGAAGCTCCTAACTTGCACTGAAGCAGTCCCATCAAGAGGTTATGGGAAATACAGTCAACTCTGAAGATGTTCATCTGCACTAGAATATGCTGCAACCTACACTGTATACTCATGAATAGGTTTCAAATGCTACTGAAAAAACACTCAGGCAAAGCTGTTTTAAAACTCCTATAGTTTTAAACTGAGCAGGGATCCTGTGTGTTTTATGAGACCCTTTTCACATACACACACACACATGCACACACACACACAGGCTCATGGTTTCAGGCTCATTATTTCTTCCTATTATTTGATGAAAAAATTAAAACCTGCCACATTGGGCTTTCTAAATATTCATGTACTTTTAGATAGATCTGGCCTTAGAGTGTTGATATACTGACTGATGTATAATACAGAAACAAACCTGTGACTAAGATGTCATAGAATTTGAACTTTAGCAGATAAAGACCTTTGAAAATAATCTGCCAAGGTAGCCATGGCTGGTTTCCCAGGCAACTGTCATTTCCTTTCTCTTTCTTTCTTCCTTGCCAGCAGTATCAGACTGCATCAGAAACTGGAAATGCCAAAGAGTTACTAGGCAAACCTCCTCTGCAGCTAGGATATAAGCTTATGACTCAGTTCTGGTTATGAGAATAGAAAGAGGAAGAAAAGAGATTCTGAGGGAGATCCTAAGAAAAAATTTTCCCCTTGATTTAAAAAGAGGGAGAGAGGCATGAGAACTTTCCCCCTGTCCCTCTTTCTCCTCTTTTTCTCATGTTTGAAAGAAAATGTGAGGTCTGGAGTTGTGGCAGACACTATGAAACCATGAGGCAACAAACTCAAGGATGAGAACAAACATGCTGGGAATAGCATGTAGAAAAATCGAAAAAGCTTTTGGTAAAATCATTAAGCCACTGAAACCAACCCTGAAACTACTTCTCTCAAGGATTTGTTATAAGGTACCTATTACTTAAAAAGCCACTTTTACTCAGAATTCTGTTTCTTACTGCCAAAAGCATATTTCTAAGTACACTCCTTCTACCAAGCTATTAAGTACCTCTAAGAGTGTCACATGGCTTGTTGGTGGCAGATATAAAATAAAAATAGAAATCTGTTAAATCCCAGAAGTGTCTGATATCTCACTCATTAAAAAAAAATCTTAAAAAAATCCTGATTTATTAATTTGAATTTTAGGCAAAAGTGTAAAAGAAATAGTCTTAGCACTTTTGTTCTTGATTAGCAAAGACATTTTTTGACAATACAAAGCTAGTGCAGAAATGAATATCTTACTACTTAAATTAAGTACAAAGGTGTTTTGGGGACATTTAGAGATAATATGCATTTTAAATAATTTAAAAAGAAATAGAAAATATGTATAAGATTATTTGCATAGCTTTTGCAGCTTCAATTGATTTTATTTTTTTCTTCCACATATATTGAGCTGTAATTGAAATACAGCACTGTATAAGTTTAAAGATGTACAGCAAGATGATTTGACTTATTTTTATCATGAAATGATTACCATAATAGGTTTAGTGAACATCCATCATTTCATATAGATAAAAAAAGAGAAGAAAAAGAAAAAGAATTTTTTTTTCCTGTGATGAGAGCTCTTAGTATTTACTCTCTTAGTGACTTTCATATAGAACACACAGGAGTGTTAATTACATTAATCATGTTATACAACACACTCTTCCTGCTGCTGCTGCTGCTGCTAAGTCGCTTCAGTCGTGTCCGACTCTGTGCGACCCCATAGACGGCAGCCCACCAGGCTCCCCGTCCCTGGGATTCTCCAGGCAAGAACACTGGAGTGGGTTGCCATGTCCTTTTCCAACACATGAAAGTGAAAAGTGAAAGTGAAGTCACTCAGTCCTGTCCGACTCGTAGCGACCCCATGGACTGCAGCCCACCAGGCTCCTCCGTCCATGGGATTTTCCAGGCAAGAGTACTGGAGTGGGGTGCCATTGCCTTCTCCACAACACAGTCCTAGTACTTATTTATCTTATAATTGAAAAATTTGTATCTTCAACAACCTCCTTGCTTTCTCCCCTCTGGTAACCACAGATTTGATCTCTCTTTCTATGAGATTGTTTGTTTGTTTGATTTTGAAGTATAATTGACCTACAACACTATGTTAGTTCTTGGTGCACAACATAATGATTTGACGTTTCTATACATTACAAATTGATCATCATGATAAGTCTAGTTACCGTCTGTCACCATAAAAAGATATAATGTAATTATTAACTATATTCCTCACAACCCAGATAATCACGATGGTGTGATTACTCACCTAGAGCCAGACATCCTGGAATGTGAAGTCAAGTGGGCCTTAGGAAGCATCACTATGAACAAAGCTAGTGGAGGTGATGGAATACCAGTTGAGCTATTTCAAATCCTGAAAGATGATTCTGTGAAAGTGCGGCACTCAATATGCCAGCAAATTTGGAAAACTCAGCAGTGGCCACAGGACTGGAAAAGGTCAGTTTTCATTCCAATCCCAAAGAAAGGCAATGCCAAAGAATGCTCAAACTACTGCACAGTTCCACTCATCTCACATGCTAGTAAAGTAATGCTTAAAATTCTCCAAGTCAGGTTTCAGCAATACATGAATCATGAATTTCCAGATGTTCAAGCTGGTTTTAGAAAGGCAGAGGCACCAGAGATCAAATTGCCAATATCCGCTGGATCATTGAAAAAGCAAGAGAGTTCCAGAAAAACATCTATTTCTGCTTTATTGACTATGCCAAAGCCTTTGACTGTGTGGATCACAATAAACTGTGGAAAATTCTGAAAGAGATGGGAATACCAGACCACCTGACTGACCTGCCTCTTGAGAAACCTGTATGCAGGTCAGGAAGCAACAGTTAGAACTGGACATGGAATAACAGACTGGTTCCAAATAGGAAAAGGAGTACATCAAGGCTGTATGTTGTCACCCTGCTTATTTAACTTAAATGCAGAGTACATCATGAGAAACGCTGGGCTGGATGAAGCACAAACTGGAATCAAGTTTGCCGAGAGAAATATCAATAACCTCAGATATGCAGATGACACCACCCTTATGGCAGAAAGTGAAGAAGAAATAAAGAGCCTCTTGATGAAAGTGAAAGAGGAGAGTGAAGAAGTTGGCTTAAAACTTGAGAGTCCCTTAGACTGCAAGGAGATCCAACCAGTCCATCCTAAAGGAGATCAGTCCTGAGTGTTCTTTGGAAGGACTGAAACTCCAATACTTGGGTCACCTGATGCAAAGAGCTGACTCATTTGAAAAGACCCTGATGCTGGGAAATATCGAGAGCAGGAGGAGAAGTGGATGACAGAGGATGAGATGGTTAGATGGCATCACCGACTCGATGGACATGACTTTGAGTAAACTCCGGGGATTGGTGATGGACAGGGAGGCCTAGCGTGCTGCGATTCACGGGGTCGCAAAGAGTTAGACACGACTGAGCGACTGAACTGAACTAAACTCCCACTGTACATTTCATCCTTGTTATTTATTTTATAACTAGAAGTTTGTACTAACTTCCTTCACCCATTTCACTCATCCCCTTGATGCCTTTCCCTTCTGGCAACCATCTTTTCTCTGTATCTATGACTGTTTCTTGTTTGTTTGATCCTGTGTTTTGGTTTTCAGATTCCTTGTATAAGTGAAATCATATAGTATGCATCTTTCCCTGTCTGACTTATTTCATTTATTAATAACATAATACCTTCGAGGTCCAACAATGTTAGAAGTAATTTGTTTTTTTCTTCCTGAATTTGACTTATCAAAATTCTAGTTTTTCATTTTGACAATTTCATTTTCATCAATTATTCTGTGTGTTTTGGTATGATTTCTGTTTACAATTACAACTTTTCAGAAACAATGACTGTTCAGAAACAAATAAGTCTATATATATTCTGTTTAATTTACTTTTTATTACTTTATAGTTTCAGAAATAAGGTAAAGATAATATTTTTCAAATCTGTATACCTTTTCACTTTTATATTTGTTATATATTCACATATTTTCATATATATTTCATATATATTCATATTTGATATATGAATATTCAATATATGAATATATTCATGAAAATATATATTCATATATATTTATATATATATAATTTTTTTCTAAATTCAGCTGCTTCTTAAAATATTTGCCTCAGACTCAACTAGATTTTTTTCTTCTATGTATTTACTATGAGAGATTCTTCCCTTAATATTTGAATGCTAAAACCTACATTACTGGTAGTTTTTATGGTGTCTATCAATACATAGAAATAACATTTGATTTTATTTAATAATTGGAGTGATATATTCTTTCAGCTATATATGATTACTTAAAATAGCCATTAAAAACAGATTCACTTGGGATAACTTTTTGATTGGCCTTAAACAGGACTAATTTCTTCCCCCATGGATATAATTTGGCATAAAGTCTATCATGCTAAAATATAACAATCAGTAGTTACAAGTTGTGAAATAAAATATAATACAATAGCTACCAGAAATAATGAACTGTACAAGAGAAACCAAATAGAACAATGGGTAACACATAAACTCAAGATGAGACCATTGTGAAATGTGCCTCATAATGAAGACTCATTTGAAAGAACTGTTAAAGACACCAAATTCTAATACCACTATTTCTTATGGGTAATTATATAAAATCAGTCTTGCTTTTAAAAAGTCATAAGTTCAAACAGTGTTTCTCAACATACTGTCAAAAATAATATTTTTGAACCTGAATTATACTGAGGAAAGATTCACTTTTTGTCAATGTTACAAAACACTTAGCTAAGTGCCCAAAGAGAGAGAAAGGTCTGATACTTCATATTATTGTCATTGTAGACAAAGTAACAAATTGATTACCTCCCTTTTGTACTACCCTGAAACTTCACTTTACAAATTCCTTGTAAATTAAGCCTTTTAAATTTATTAAACAATTATTTCATTAATGTAACAAACATCTATTGAACACAAATCAGATGCCAGGCTAAGGGCTGGGACTAACATGTGGTCAATGCCTTCAGGTACCTTACAACTTAGTGAAATGGATGTAAAAACTTAAAATTAACAATAATAATGGATAATTGGAAGTTTTTCTTATGTGTATAACAGTAATTCAAGGATTTATACAACAAACATAGTCCCTGCTCTGATGGAGTTTATATTCTAACAGAAAATTCAGTTCAATGATTTTGAAATTAATGTGCTAATTTATTATGCCTGCAACTCATGTTGCCCAGAAAATGTCAGTGTTGTAAGAACTTGTAATTCAGGAACTGACCCAGAGTTGGCTTCATATTGGATAATATTGGAATTAGGGCTAATGAGATGAAGAGTTCAGTAGACAGAGAAGGCAGAAAGGAAATATCAAGCAAAGGACACAAGCATTAGCATTCTCCAAGGTATTGAAGTATTTGACATGTTTGGGAAATAGAGAAGTGTTTTCTCAATAAAATGCTTGGCAACAAGAAGGGACTCCAAGGAGTTTTTTGTTTCCTTAACGTTAAAGACTGAGGAAGACACAGAAAGTTCTTTCTCAAAGCAGTTCACTCATGGGGGAGACTAGTTCAGAGAATAACTCCCCTGTGAGGCCACAGTGGGTCATGTTTCCAGAGTCAAACTGGACCTTCACACTGTAAGTAGAGCTCACAGGTCTTAGGGATGGAGAACCATCAGTGCCGAAATAAGAAGATGGAGCCCACCACACTTTAAGAAAAGGAAGGATTGATTGTCCCAATAAAGCTGTTAGAAAGAACCTGCCTCTAACGTCTCTATCTCCTATTTCGATAAATGCTACCACTACCTTCCTTGTAGTCTAAAATAGAAACCTGGAAGCTATTCCTAACTTTTCTTCCTTTATCACCCTCCAAATCAGTCAATTTCAAGCATCTGTTTATTTTACCTCTGTTATATGTCTTGAATATATGTTCTCTTTTTATCTTCTCTACCTGACCCAGAAAAGGCTTCATATCATGCTGACAAAGGTCTGTTCAGTGAAAGCTATGTTTTTTCCCAATATTCATGTATAGATGTGAGAACTGGACCATAAGGAAGGCTGAGTGCTAAAGAATTGATTCTTTTGGATTGTGGTGCTGGAGAAGACTCTTGAGAGTCCCTTGGACTGGAGATTAAAAGAGATTATAGCAGTCAATCCTGAAGGAAATCAATCCTGAATTTTCATTGGAAGGACTGATGCTGAAGCTGAAGCTCTAATACTTCTACCACCTGATGTGAAGAGCTGATTGATTGGGTGAGACCCTGATGCTGGGAAAGACTAAAGGCAAAAGGAGAAGGGGATGGCAGAGGATGAGACGGTTAGATAGCATCACCGACCCAATGGACAGGAATTTGAACAAACTCCGGGAGATAGTGGAGGACAGAGGAGCTTGGTGTACTGCAGTCCACATGGCCACAAAGAGTTGGACATGACTTAGAGACCGAACAATAACAGCATCAGATGATATTAGAATTAGGGTTTAAAAGATGAAGAATCCCTTAGCTGCTTTCACTTGTTACTTTACTTACAACTAACTTACTTCTTGGTTTAGCACCTCTTACTTCATGGGCTATGGTGACCCAGGGCTTTGTAACAGCCCTTTGCTAGTTGCCTACCTTCAGCTTTCAGCTTCTTCTGATCCATATTTATCATTGTCACAAGAGTAACCCCCCAAAATATGTCATTTCTGGGCACAGAAATAAAATTATTTCAGGGAAATGTCCAAATTCCTCAACACTGTATTCAAGGAAATTATAGTTTGACACCAGTCTACCTTTCTGGTTTTACTGCCTATAATCCCCCTATAGATATTATTATCTACAGCCATTTATAGTATCCTAAATTAGCTACGTTCTATAATGGAAGCCATTCTCTGGTAGATTTAACTTTGGAGGTCATGAGACTAAATTGAGCCCCTTTAAATATGTCTCAGAAGATGCTGCAGATTAAAAAATACAATTGAGATGAACTGCATTTTTATGAAAGGAAATTATTAGTGAAAATATTATTATGGTTTTGCCTCTTGAAAAGTATTATGCTATCAAAGGAATATTATAAGAAAAAATGTTGTAATTTTTCTAGATCAGAAAAAAAATCCCACCAAACCATTTTGGTTTGTATGCAACCAGTATGAAGTCTCTCATGAGAAGCTGAGCAATAGAAAATAATATTTCAAAATCTATGTAAGAGATATAATATATAACATGATGACTATGGGGAACACTGCTGAATGGTATATATGAAAGTACTTGAGAGGAAATCCTAAGAGTTCTTGTCTTAAGGAAACAAATTTCTTCTTTTTTTACTTTTTATTTTTATGCCTCTAAATGAGATGGTAGATGCTAACTAAACTTATTGGAGAAATAATTTCAGTATATACATATATATGCACACATATACATATATATGTTGTTTTTCATGCCCTCAATCTTTCCCGGCATCAGGGTCTTTTTTCCAATATGTCGGCTCTTCACATCAGATGGCCAAAGTATTGGAGCTTCAGCTTCAGCATCAGTCGTTGCAAAGAATATTCAGGGTTGACTTCCTTTAGGATTGGCTGGTTTGATCTCCTTGCTGTCCAAGGGACTATCAAGAGTCTCCTCCAGCACCACTATTCAAAAGCATTAATTCTTCGGTGCTCAGCCTTCCTAAGGTCCAATACTCATACCCATACATGACTACTGGAAAAGCTCTACCTTTGACTATGAGGGTCCTCTTGTGGAACAGAATTGACCAGTACCTTGAACTTGGCTCTCCAACTTCTATGAGAAATAAATTCCTGTTGCTCAAGTCATTCAGTCACAGGAACCTGAGCTGACTAATAATATTTGGAAATTACAGGCTTGGTAATTTTTTAAATTGGATGCCCAACATCTGGCATTTTGGTAATTTCCACTTTAGGAATCTTGGTAGGAGGCAAAGCTTACCTATTGGCAAAGGAACAGCAGGCCTGACAGCTGACAGCTGGTAGCTAGCCTGGCTCCTACCACCAAACCATAATATTTCCCTGCTGATCATAAGCAATTTCACAAAATTATCAGTTGAGGACTCTTACAGACAATGATACAATAAAACAGAAATAAGTTGACTACAAAATCAGACCTGGATAGAGACCAAAGCAGACCTCGTGCTTCTATTACTATGAGGTGTTACTACCTCTCCCATGCAACTCCAATTCCTTTCCATTCTCCTGATCTCACAGGTTAAAAAATGCCCAAATCTCCAATAACTGAATGTCCCACTTTCAGAGAACACCTGATCCAGAAAAGACAAACATGTACTCAAACCTTCTCCAAAATCACCTAGAAGTCTGTCCTAACTCCCTCTTACTGGGCTACTCCATGGTTCTCCATGGAATGCAGCTTCCCAGGCTGCAGCAATTAAACCTACTGTTGATGAGTAAGTGTAGCGGTGGTTTTTGGCTGTTGGGGATGAACATCCCTTTTAGAAGCCAGGCATCTTGTTTTCAAGTTTCTCTGGCTGGCATCAGTGAGTTGGGTACAGGGGCTTTACGTCAGACACATGCTTCCTTCTCGCCACAGAAGCTAACCGTGGAGAATTCTTTATGGCTTAAGCAGCAACAGCGGCAAAAGTAACACTGCAGGGCGATGGTTCAGTATTGGTGGTCAGAGCCCAGTGCTGGCAGGGTGCCGGTGCAAACAGCGCATTCAGCATTCAGTGGTGGCAATAAGGGCATTACACCACAGTGTTCTTTTTAAAATTGCTTTTGCCTTTTTTCTAAGTTTTACTTGTTACATAGCCTGTTCTTTCATTTATCCAGGGTCCTATCATTAAAGTCTTCTTCAGCTTAAATCACACAGAGTGGGCTTTCCTGGTGGCGTGCAGTAAAGAATCTGCCTGCCAATTCAGGAGACACAGATTTGACCCCTGGTTGGGAAAGATCCCATATTCCATGGAGCAAACTAAGCCTGTATGCCACAACTAGTGAACCTGGGCTCTACAGACTGGGAGACCCAACTACTGAAGCCCACGCTTTGCAACAAGAGAAGCTATTGTGATGAGAAGCCTGCACCCTGTAGCTAGAGAGTTTCCTCTGCCAGCAGAAACTAGAGGAAAAGACCTGCAAGGTAACAAAGACCCAGCACAGTCAAAAATAAAGAAAAAATTAAAAATTTAAAATCATACAAAGTTGGTTAAGAATCTGTTGATACTGGAACAATACACAGTAGCCACCTATGCAAGCTCAAACATTTGATGACTGACATATAACTATCTAATCACACATGCTCCTAAGTTCCAGGTCTAAATTTTTTTAAAAAATTTTTTACTGAACACTTTGGCTACAACATTTGCACTCCCAATTTATCATGTTGAAAACAAAGTTAGTCATCTTCCCAGACCTGCTCTATTTCCCGAATATGAGTTGATATTACTTAAATCACAAACCCATAACTAATTAGTCACAAGTTCTATGGATTCTACTCACTGAAACCTGTTTCTTCTCAACTCTATATTCGCCACCATAGCTCTAGTTCAAATCGTTGCTTGTCCTGTGAATTGCTTCCATGCCATTGTCACCTGTTATTGTGTCCGCTATAATACACTCTCCACTTAGAAGCTGCAGATATCTTTTAAAAATGCAAACATTATAATGATGTCAAATAAAACTTTTCTTTTGGTTCCCCTTGCCAGAACAAAGTTGCTTCCAGAATAAAAATTCACATGACACTGGCATGTTCAGAAATGCTCTTGAGTTACTATTTCCAGGATATGTTCAGTCGTGCCTCGTGGAATGCGTAATGATGTCTAATAGTGATTCTTTTTAGTCTCTATTCTAAACAGGAAGTGATACTGCTAGAGAAGTTTTTAGAAACCTTTGCCAACCCTATAAGTACCAAAGCATCACAGTATAAATTGATCCTATGAAGCATTTATTTGTTCACTTAATATTTATTAAGCATCTACTATGTGTTAGGATTATTCTACGATATAAGAATGTAGATAAAAGTAAAACAAATAAAGTCTCTGCCCTATAAGCTACCATTTTAGTGGGAGAGATGTATGAGAAGGAAATAAACATAAGTATACAATAGAGCTGGCGTCCCAGCTGGTGCTAGTGGTAAAGAATCTGCCTGCAATGCAGGAGACCTGAGACATGGCTTCGATCCCTGGGTTGGGAAGATTCTCTGGAGGAGGGCATAGCAACCCACTCCAGTATTCTTGCCTGAGAATCCCCGTGGACAGAGGAGCCTGGAGGGCTACAGCCCATAGGGTCGCGGGGTCGACATGACTGGAGGGACTTAGCACATATGCATACAACATGCCATGTGGTGAGAGAGCTATGAGGAGAGTAAAGCAGTGTGAGGGAGACTGGGAGTATTTGGAGAGCTGCTATTTCATACAAAGTAGTCAGAGAAAGCCACCGCGTAAAGCTAACATTTTGTCAAAGTTCTGAAAGACATAAAGAAATGCAGTGACATAATGTGGTAGACATATAAACACAGAATACTACACTGTATAAACCATGACTTCTGTAGGTAAGACTGTCCAGGATCAAATTTAAGCTCTGTCACTTATAAGACTTATAACTTAGGGCAAGATATTTAGTATCCCTGTGCCTCAGTTTTCCTATTAAATGGGAACTATAAGAGTATCTATATTATTGGGTTGCACCTCTTAAATAAGTTAATAGATGTAAAGTGCTGGAAGCACATGGTAAACACTCAATGACAGAAGTTATTATTGTTTTGAAAAATGTATGCTAAAACAAATAATTGAGGTTAGGAAGAAAAAATATCACACAATCCATAATTTATAGGCATAATTTAATCCATATTTATAGGCATAAAATATTGGGGGAAGCCAAACCTTCAGTAGAAACCAAATAATGAAGACTCAGAGGCTAGCCTGTGAGTAGACGCATAGGAAACCACAAAGAAAAATTTCATATCATTCATCCAAGTATTCATCGAATACTTACTACATTTCAAGCACCATGCCAGATAATGGACACGGAGGTAAGAAAGTTAGACATTATCTCTTCTTTAACAGAAGTTTTATAGTATAAGAAGAAGACATACAGTAAAATAGAGTAATCACAGTAAAAGGCATAAATGTAATGGTATAGGACATCCAGACAGAATACTACAGGAATATATAACCAGAATAGTGCAATAAAAAGTATATCTGCCAGACAACATATAGAAAATCATCTAGATGGAACCAAACCATTTCGTTACCCTTAGTTTTATTTTAACTGCTAATCACAGTGTAAGATACCTATAAAAGAGTACATATCAGAAGTATAATGAATTTTAATATACTGAACTGACTCTCACATAATCAATATCAAGATGAAGAAATAAAATGCTTTCAGAGTCCAAAAGCAGCAGTCTCCCTCATGCACCCTTTTAGTCATTAACTTACCTCCCAAAAGATAGCAACTATTGTAATTTCTGATACATCTTGAGGCAAGACTAGTTTTGCCTCATGTTGTAGCCTACATAAATTAAAACAAAAATATTTCTTGTGCCTGACTTCTTTCCTTTAACATTCATACAGAGACTTATACCTGACTATTCATAGCAGCCTACTTGTAACAAAAATAGCCTGCTTAAAGCAAAAAACTGGGAGAAAACTTTCAACTCAAATATCCACCAAGAGGTGACAATAAAGAAATTGTGCTATATTTATACAATGTATACTTTCAGCAACAAAATTTGATAACCATTAAAATGTAGACAAATAAAACAGTAATGATCAATGATTCAAGAAGTCTGACCAAACAAGACAATATATTCTAAGATCACATTTACATAAAATTCTGGAAAATTCAAATAAATCTATAGTGATAGAAAGCAGAAGAGTATTTGCCTGAGTGGGGAGTGGGTAAGCAGTGTCACGAGGGAAACATTTTTAATGATGGACATGATCATTATCTTGACTGTGGTGATGCTTTTGTTGTGTATATATGTCTCAAAATTTATCAAATTGTTACTTTCAATATGTGTGATTAGATATCAATTATACTTAAATAAGGGCTTCCCAGGTGTTCCCAGGTGCAGTGATAAAAAAAAAAATCTGCCTGCCAATGCAGGAGGTACGAGAGACACAGTTTCGATCCCTTGGTTGGGAAGACCCCCTGGAGAAGGAAATGGCAACCCGCTCCAGTATTCTTGCCTGGAGAGTTCCATGGACAGAAGAGACTGGCAGGCTACAGTCCATGGAGTCGCAGAGGTGGATGCGACTAAGCACGCATACCACACACCCACACACACAAATACTTAAATAAAGCTGTTTATATTTATTTATTTATTTTTTAAGATTTGGATACTTTGCTAACAAATGTAAAGCTTTCCTGAACTCAATATTTAAACCTACAAAAATATCATCAGATACCCTCAGAACAGTTTGAGTGGACTCTACCTTGCTGAGTCCTGGTAATTAAGAACAAGGCTCTGAGTCAGGCTGCAAGGGTTAGAATCCTCCCACCTCACCTTACCAACTTTGGGACATTGGGTAAGTGATGTCTTTATGTGTCTTTACTTATAAAATAAGGATAGTACTAATATTTCCTTCAGAGAATTAATATAAAGACAGTATGAGTTAATACAGGTGAATTCAATAGACATAAGCAATTACAAAATTTTTATACTTTTAAATTTTATATAGTTATAAAATAAGGATAGTACTAATACTTCAGAGAATTAATGTGAAGATCGTATAAGTTAATATAGGTGAACTCAATAAATATTAGCAATTATGCTACTGATGAGTTAAATTCTTGTGCCTATATTAGGTAAAATTAAATGTCCAATATTCCTTGAAAAATTGATTGAATTAAACTTATTTCTCTTTATTTATATAACCATTATACTGGCATACAAAACCTTATTTGAATAGGCTCTACTCTACTTTTCAAACCCTATCTTTTGCTATGGACAAGTCAATACATCCAACATAAATTAATCTTCCAGTATTTTGCATAATTTATCCATTTTCTCATTTTTTTCTCTGCTTTAGCACATGAGTTTCCTTGGCTAGCATACCTTTTCTACAAAACCAAAAGCTCAATGAAAGGACTCAATATATCTTTGAAATTCTCAACACACAGTACTCAATACATTATGCTGGGCAAGTTTTTCTTGATTCTAATTTTCATTCTCTTACTGAGTCTTCTGTCACTAGTGTTAAATACATTTACTTCTTGTTCCTTAAGCTTGGTATTAATGGAATATACCCTTTTGCTCTTCTGTTAGCATTACTAAAGGACAAAATTAGCATGATAGTTTATAGATCGTCATCTCAATGTATCCATATTTATTGCTGCTTTTTAATCCTTCTTATTTCCAAGTCTTTTTTTTTTTTACAATTATAGATGTCCAAACCTGTTGACCTAGAGAAGACTGATAAGAATTACATTCTTTTGCTTTTCCTAAAATTTTTCCAGTTTCTATTTGTTTTCCTAAAGATTAAATTGTATATCAATTATGTATATCACAGAAATAAGTTTGATTTCAAGCATGATAAATACTACATTAAAAAGTAAATTTAGAAATATCTTAAAGTAACAAATGTTTTAATATTAAAAGCTGCAGCTTCTATATTTACTTACATCAAGGAATACTGAAAGCACATTGTTCAGTAATTACTCTAGAAACATCTTGGACTACTTAACTGTTTCACAGTAATTACTGTAAAAAAAATTATATTTCAAAGTTTCACCAATTTTTGCAAAATCCTTTGCAAAGCATCAACTTATAATGAAAATTACAACTCTAAACATTTGTCCTCAAGGAGAAATATAATATAGAATTGATGTATATTGTGTGCTGTGTGCTTAGTCGCTCAGTCATGTCCAACTCTTGCGACCCCATAGACTGTAGCCCGCCTGGCTCCTCTGTCCATGGGATTCTCCAGGCAAGAATACTGGAGTGGGCTGCCATCTGCTTCTCCAGGGGATCTTCTCCACTCCGGAGTGGGTCTCTTGCATTGCATGTTGACTGTGTGAGGTATTGATACCATTACAGTCTCTTATGTTAGGAAATGCTAAAGAAGAAATCAGCTTGGTTTTAACAGGTTGGAAAGGTAAAACTGATAAAGACTCTGAGCCACAAATTTAGAGGAGGGACAAAAGCTTACATAATTACAAATAAACCGATACTCTTACAGTCTTTGACACTCATTGATCATCTGCTTAATTTATCGTTATGAGGACTGGATGGTTAATCTGTGACATCAGAACCCCAAATGTATCCTGATGTACTTTTTAAAATGAAAAACACCTCTAAATAATATCAGTTATTGTCATATGTGATGCATATCTATAATACAGAAGAGGCATTAAGAGGGTACGATATCTAATCAAGTGCCTTGACGGTAAATCAATTAAGAGCAACATCAGCATAATTAATTTAAAGTTGCTAAAAGTATAATTTAAGCAGAGCTACAATCTGTAGGCAAAACAGAGAAGTCAGTACATTATGGAGTACTAGAAAAAGAAATGGGTTTGAATTCAAGTTCTGCCACTTTCTGCTTAATTTCTGAGACACAGTTTCCCAGTTGGTTAAGAAAAGTGACAACACATACCTTACGCTGTTAAATGAAATAATGTTTGTGGATAAAGAGCCTGGTGTATCCACTAAATACATATTAATTCCCTTTCACTGTCAATGAATACAAGATCACCTATAGTTTAAGTCAGTTTTGTCTAGATTATTGTTATACTGGAGGAAAAGACAGACAAAGACTAAGCTGTTACGCATATGACTTCATCTATCTTCAGGTCTATCATAGTGCCAGCCACGCAGAAGAGACTTAAAAATGTGCACAGCCCTGTGCTTAAGTATATCATATGCTTTATTTACGGAATGTTGCTCTAACATTTATTTTCTTATTTAACTTTTTAACTCCTGTCACTGGGATGACCCAGAGGGATGGGATGGGGAGGGAGGTGGGAGAGGGGTTCAGGACGGGGAACACATGTACACCCATGGTGGATTCAAGTCAATGTATGGCAAAACCAATACAATGTTGTAAAGTCAAATAAATAAATTAATTATTTAAATTTAAAAAAAGTTTTTAACTCCCGTCTTAAATACCAACTCTTCCTTGTTACTCACATAATCAAAATTTTTTAGTAGCCACTAGTTAGCCAGGTCCACCTCAATCCACTACTTTCTACTTTTACTTCCACTACTCATCTTAACTTATCCAACTGTCAGCAAAATTAGGACATTCCATAACTATGCTTTGTACTTTCTGACATCCTTCATTTACTCTGCAAATATACCACTGCTTTCTTCCCAGTAGTTGAAATATAACTTCCCCTTTAAACCCTAGGTCAAATGTTCTCAAGTATGTTCTCCTTACCTCCCAACTGGAAGTAATCTTATTTTCTCTAAGTATTTGGGGGGACTTACTTTTTGTTTTTTTTCTTTTTCATTAGCTATGCATACAAATTGCAAACCACTATTTTAGCTACTCTGGAGAGTGAATAAACAACACACACATCCTCAGGAAACTTACAATTTAGAAAAATACAAAAAATACATAAATAAATAAGACAGAGAGATAGACATGTAGGCCTGATACATTGGAAGATTAAAGGATGGATAGTAAGAAATCAATCAAGTAGGTGAAGCTAGATGAGAAAGGTCAGAATCATTGCTTCATTTAAAAGGTATTTGCTAAATTTTAGAATGATGGTCTAAAATTATACTTTAGTAATTCAAATGAAGTGACATCTATATAAGTACTCAGTAATAATCTAGTACCTTGAATAACTGAGACTAGGAGCATATAAATATGTTGATTTCACTGGAAGTTCTGATTAGAATAGTTCTTGCAATAATTTCACAATTTCTGGATAGAGATTGCTTTAGAATTTTTGTTGTTTTTATTACACATAATGGTACTTAAACACTAAGCAGAAAATTATAAGGATGAGATGGTTGGATGGCATCATCGACTCAATGGACAAGAGTTTCAGTAAGCTCCGGGGGTTGGTGATGGACAGGGAAGCCTGGTGTGCTGCAGTCCATGGGGTTGCAAAGGGTTGGACATTATTGAGCAACTGAACTGAACTGAACAGAAAATTAAAATTCTTTCAACTGCCATATCTTCTCTGTTCATTCAACAAATCTAACTTTGGACAAAGTACTAGCTACTGGAGATGCAATGGTGAAGAAGATAAAGATTAGTATTGTCTTCAAAGAGCTCAAGGAAACAGACCTTCAAACAACTAATCATGACAATTTTTTAGCAATATTGCATTCACAGTCCTATGTGTATTTGTGGTAGAGTTATTATGGATGGGAAACCATAATTTTCACAGAGGTATTAACATTTGGGGGCTTCCCTGGTGGCTCAGCAGTAAAGAGTCTGCCTGTAATGCAGGAGACACAGGTTCAATCCCTGGGTTAGGATGATTCTCCTGGAGAAGGCACTGGCAACCCACTCCAGTATTCTTGCCTGGAAAACAGTCCATGACTTAACAACTAAATCACCAGCACTGACATTTGAACTGGACCTTAGTCAAGTACTATATGGAAGAAGAGCTATAGTCAATCAAAAAGTGTTAATGTTTTATGTTTGGCTTTACAGATTTGTTATTAGTTGCATCTGTACATGCCTATGACTGTTGTATGGAAAATCCTTTTCAAATCAAATCATGAAGCCACAAAGTGAAACCCTGATTTACGGAGTAAACTGAAAGCAGTTTGATTTTGTCAACTTTTTCCTGTTTTCCTTATACACATCCAGAGTAAACACTCTGATGAAAGTTCTTTGGATTTCACTTCCAAAAATGCTTCTCAATTTTACTTAGTTTTCTTGGCCCTATTGTCATTGCATTCACCTTCTCTTTGCCAGATTATAGCAACTGGTCTCCCTCTCAACTGGTATTCACTCTCATAATACTGTTGTAAAGGATGTTTAAAGAAACACAGTTTCTGAATAGAAGCTTCTTTCCTCGAGTTATTTGATGGATAAGGGAATCATGCTGTGAACTTGTTTCATGTGTTTGTGTGTGTGTGTGCTTAGTCATGCCTGACTCTTTGTGCCCCCATGGACTGTAGCCTGTCAGGATCCTCTGTCCATGGAATTTTCCAGGCAACAATACTGGAGTAGGTTGAATTTCCTCCTCCAGGGGATCTTCCTGGCCCAGGGATTGAACCTGCATCTCTTGTGTCTCTTGCATTGGCAGGCAGACACTTTACCACTGAACCACCTGGGAAGCCCAAATTTGTTTTATAGTATTTCTTATTGATATTTTCTTTTTAACCTTATACGACACCAAACTCCTAAGAAAAGCTTACTCTCTTATCCTTTGTAAATCTTCCTCTTAGTTCTGTTATCATGTGCACCTCATCTTGTATCTTTGATTATTTCTTTCTCAGTTCAGTTCAGTCTCTCAGTCCTGTCTGACTCTTTGCAGCCCCATGGACTGCAGCACCAGGCTTCCCTGTCCCTCACCAACTCCCAGAGCTTGCTCAAACTCATGTCCATCAAGTCGGTGATGCCATCCAACCATCTCATCCTCTGTCATCCCCTTCTCCTCCTGCCTTCAATCTTGCTTAGCATCAGGGTCTTTTCCAATGAGTCAGCTCTTTGCATCAGGTGGCCAAAGTATTGGAGTCTCAGCTTCAGCATCAGTCCTTCCAATGAATATGCAGGACTGATTTCCTTTAGGATTGACTGGTTTGATCTCCTTGCAGTCCAAGGAGTCTTCTCCTTGCACTCAAGAGTCTTCTCCAACACCACAGTTCAAAAGCATCAATTCTTCAGTGCTCAGCTTTCTTTATGGTCCAATTCTCACATTCATACATGACTACTGGAAAAACCATAGCTTTGACTATATGGATATATACTCTTTCAGTGCCGGATAAAAGTCTCACAGTGTGGACTCCTGATGTCTCATGTCCCCGCACCTCTAGCTTCTACATCAAGCCCACATGAGAGTACAATTCTTTTCTTTTGACAACTTTTCTTTAAAAGAATCTTCCAGTGGTTTATCTTTTCTCTTCTCAGTATACAAAGGTGGGGGAAGAAACATAGTGGGTAAAGAGAGAGGAGAAATACAAAAACCTCTATCTTATCCAAGTTTGTTTTAATGTCTCTTTTCCTCCCCAAACACAAAGTATGCAGATACTTCTCGTATGTGTCTGGACATCTCATTGAGACATAGCAACTTATGATATAAGGGTATTAGTGCTGGCTTCACTCGCTTCTCTCTTCAAGACCAGAGTTTCCGTTTGGCAGCTAGTGGATACCCCTTATTACTCTAACAAAAGCAAACGGGCCACACCAACATTCAGGTTCTGGATTTGTCCTGCCCACTCTGGGCTACATCAGTGGACCCTAAGACTGTGGCTTTGGAACTGAGTTCTAGTCCTCACCCGAAATGACTGCAGGACTCTAACTAGGACTGAGCAAAGCCTCTCTTTGCCTCCTTAGGTCACACTATACCACAAGGTCGTTTGGTGAGTGAGCTGTGGCAAATTCACGTCTAGCCTGTCCGGCAATAGAGCCAGGTTTTTGGGGATGAAGTTCTCTTGACAGGGCCCTGGGGAACCAGGACTTGGTTGCTGTGCTCTGAGGCTCTGATATTCATGGTTCCTGGACTGAAGTCAGTCAAGACATTAAACCTGGAAATCCTCGTCAGGCTCTCTTACTTGGCTCCTTCTTTGTTTCTGAGCTTGCCCTTCTAGTACACCCAAGTGGTGGGCTATTTCAGTCAGCACTTGTCTTTTTATTGCATTAGCTACACCATTAATCTTATTATTTTTCTAATACTAGTAGCCCAGCAGGGTAGGCCTTCTCAGCTAATAGGGTGGAGCTTCAAAATAGATCCAGAGAATGTGCCAGTAGCCTTCTCTTCCTGAAGAAAGAACTTTATTTATGACTTGAGTGGCTTTATAATGAACACAAATTCATAAACCAACCCTGCATACTTAAAAAACTGCAGTTTCAGTATCAGTGTGACCAATCACAATGTCCCAGGTGGTTTTCCAAGGAAAATACAGCTTGTTTTAGATTCACTTTCCCCCTTACATCTTAACAGCAGATGTCAGTCTGTCCTGATGTACTGACGTTTTCTAAGATATTGTGTTCTTTGGAGAAGTGATTTTAATCCAAGAAGCCAACAAGTTTGTGATATCTGTAGAGTAGTAACCACAAATAGGAAGTCCAATATTTACAAATGCCCACTACAAACCTTTCAAGAGGGGAGTTGAAATAAGAGTTCAAGATTTAGCCTTTAATAAATTTAATTAAAATATCTTGATTTTTTTTTTCTACTTTCATGTTATTGTACACTTCTGAGTCTTTTACTCTGATTGAACTCTCTTTCCATGCCATCCTGTCTCACACTCTTGGTCCCCTTGTATCCCTCACACTTTGGACAGGTTCAGACAATAGCCTTCTCATATGTCTTGTTTTTGCCATAGTCACAATCTTTTGAGACGTGAAATACCTCTGTTCTATTTGTCTCACAACAATCTGCCAGAAACCTCAAAACATGATGCTAAGTGAAAGAAGTCAGACATAAAACGTTACATATTGTGTGATTCCATTTACGTGGAATGTTGAGAAAAGAAATTTATCCAGACAGAAAACAGAATAGTGGTTGCCATAGGGCTGGAGTGAAAACTGAGATCAGATGGAAGCTTGACTGGGAATGCCGCATGGGACTTTGGAAAGTGACAGAAATGTTGAAAACTGCATTGTGGTGATGATTACACAGCTCTATAAATTCATCCCAAATCATTAATTTGTGCACTTTAATGGGTAGATTTTATGTTGTGTAATATACAACTCAATAAAGCTGTTAAAAAATACACTGAGTGACTTTTGCTCTCTGCTTCTTTAGTGAAGAAGTCACTTATAAATCTTTACAAATTTTATCCCATAACTCACAAATTCATCATTCCTCAACTTAAAGCCCTTTCACTGAAACCTCAGTGTTACCCACAAATGAAGTCCAACCGTGGCACATGGGCCCTTCATGAGATCTTCTCTATCTACTTCCTGGCTGTTCCTCCGTCACACATGTGATTTTGCATGTTCAATTCCTTGTGCCTAGTTTCCTCTTTAAGCAAACTACTCCTTCTGCCCACTTGTTATTGATTGATTCAAATTTATTGTTCAAAAGACCCTTTGAACTTCACCTCTTTTGTACGTTTTTACCTGGACTTTGCTAATAGGATTAAGCATTACTCTATACTATTTCTGCTCATCACATTTCTAAAATCTTATGCAAATGCTGCATAGCATGTAATGCTTTACTTGTCAATATTCCTTACCAAAACATGATCTGCCTAACTGCAGGGGCTCTATTGTACTCGGTGTCTCTGATGTTAATCACAGTGCTTGACAAATGTTTACTGAGCTGGACTGAATTAAAGGTTTGTATTCTCTCCAAAATTTGCCCAAGCACAAGAGGTGACTGAGTTCTGTTTTAAATGGTATATAGTCCCATTCATATGCATCAAATAGCTCAACCAAAGCAATTGCATGCATTGAGTGAGGGATAAGGGGAATTACTGGATTTACGGAAGGTTTTACTTCACTAAAATTTTGAGCAATTGTGTAGTTTCCACATCCTCAGGCTCTTCTAACATATTCTGTTCTGAATCTCTTACTTTTACTGTAATGACATCAATATGCTATATCTTTGCCTACTAATATTTTCTCATTTTATGCTAATAAATACACATAGACTATCAGTCTTTTCCTAATTTATACTCATTGCTGTGACAGAAGCAACTAACATAAAGTAAAACTGACAACACCTAATATAACTTTGCTATGGTTTGTTTATGACTAAAAAATTTGTAAAATAATTGTATTCTTTGGTGACAAAATTTGAAGAAGGAAATGGCAACCCACTCCAATATTTTTGTCTGGAGAATCCCATGGACAGAGGAGACTGGTGGGCTACAGTCCATGGGGTCACAAAAAGTTGAACATGATTGAGTGACTAACATACTTTTAGATCTGCCAGCTTTGTTCCAGAGAAAGTTGACTTGATTTAAAATAGAATACAAAATGGCAGAAATCATAGTTGGTAAAACTTGATGCAAAAAAGAAATAGGAATGGGAGAGTATATGAAATTCTTCATAAACATGCAGGAACCTGTAATTTCTGAGAAACATTAGGATATGTAGTCTATTTTCTAAGATACTGCTGGTGCTGTATAGTCACTAAGTCATGTTAGACTCTTCTGCAACCCCATGGACTTTGGCCCACCAGGATCACCTGTCCATGGGATTTCCCAGGCAAGAATGCTGGAATGGGGTGCCATTTTATTCTCTGGGGATCTTCCTGACTCAGAAATCAAATTTGCATTGGCAGGTGGATTCATTACCACCGAACCAGCAAGGAAGGCCTTACACACTGCTAAGAGCCATTAAAAATTGACTTCTCTTCATGAAATGTCAATAAGATGTCAAAAGGCAATTCAATATGTTGCTCACATGATGGCCCAGGTTCCCAGGAGGGATACTTATCTTACAAGGTGGGAAGAGGCTCTGTTGTAACATACCTGGTATCCTAGACAATGGGTGAGCACATATTGTGTTGCCTTCTTCTTAATAATTATTTTTCACTTTAATTATTATTGTATATTTAGTCAAATTCTGCTTTAATATGCATATCCCACCATCCATGAAAACGTGATCAACTGAATGTATTTCTAAATGTTAGCTCAATGAGATTACTGTGATTTCAATAACAAACGCCTATGAACACATCCTTTTAACAATTTATCTAGTTTAAACAATATATATCTAGAGGCTAAAAAATATGTAACTTTATAAAACAAATAACATTTAATATTTTTGTTAAATTGGCACATGTGATTCCTCTTAATATAAAAGATTAGAGTGCCATAAACATTGTCAAGGAATTTACAATCAGTTCCACTTGTTGGAACACTACAGTGACGTAGCATTAACGGTGGACAAAAATGAATCAAGTACCATATTCGATGGTATATAATTTAATTTTTCACTTCTGCAATCACTTCTACTAATGCAGTTTTAAACCATTCCAGCTAGACAACAATTATTTGTTACTTGTTAATGTCTTTTCATTAAGAGAACTTTCCTTTATCCTATACATATAAGCTCTCAATTGTATTTAATATGTTATCGTAAGACCAGAAATGCAACACAGTTCAGCAAAATAATTATCCAACAGAACTACTGCATGTTGTTACAGAGTTTAACTGCAGTTCTGTAAGACTTCTCAAATTTAACAATAGAAAATTCAGTTCCTTACTTGGAACATGACAGAGGCAGAAATATTTCTTAAATACTTTAATGCTATTTTCATGCAGAATGTTTTAAATAATCTTTAAAATGATATTTGAAGGACATGGTGGGAGCATATTATAAAACTACACTAAAATGGCACAATTTGTTCTAAAGCAGAGTCAGACATTTATGTTCTTAGGAAAGCAATATACATTTCAAAACACAGTTTCTAGAGATATGTGCAGTATATGTGAAAATGACAGAAGTCAATGAGCATATGCCACACAGCTGAAAACAATGTTGTACAAACTCAATTAGGTAGGTTTATGAAACTTTACATAAGATCTTTATAAGTACACATGTAAGAATCCATATTTACAAAATTTGAACTAAAAGAACAACATACACTTTCAAGTATATATGTGCTTTTTACAAAAGGCTATGCATTTAGGGTCATTATTTTATAAATTCGCATAATTAAAATGCATTAAAACATAGAAATATTCAGAAAAGTACATTTCAACTCCATAGTGTAGATTTTATAAAAAGTGACAACTTGCAATTTCCTAACTAAGAAAATAAACTAGAAGCAAATGATAATAAAAAATAAAAACACTATTAAGCTCAATGTATCTATACTGCTTATATTTGGTTTATGAAAAAAACCTTCAAATTATATTCAATCAAGCAATAGTTTCAATAGAACTGGTATAAATTCTTTGTATCTTGTCTTTTTCCAAAAAGAAGTGAAGACCAGGTGAAGAATGAATATGTGGTACTGTATCAAGATGAAGATCTCTGGATGTTGAATTTCAAACTTCAAAATTTCACTATGAAATATATCCTACTCTTTGAAGTCAAATGTATAAAATGTTAAGAGCAAAAGCACCCATTATGTCAATTGTTATTTATTTTGCAAAGACATCATTACAGAGATTCATTTTATATGCAAATTGAAAGTTATAAGTCATTGAACTGCATAGATAAAGCTAATGTGGTTAATTAACAAATGTATTTTATAGTTACAAAATAACTGTTTCACATTAAATTACATAAAATGTAAGGAAACATAAAACCAGTCAGTCACTGGTCTTTCATATTTTGATAAGGGCCATTTGGGAATAGTCATTCACTTTGCAAAGTAAATTCACAATAGAACATAACTAGGGGGTATGACAGATGAACTGGGCAATCCTATTCAGCCTCTGAAATATATAAATGACTAGAGAAATTCTCTTGTTTACTGCTTTAGGATGCCTTTTAAATGGTGGTTTATTTTGACCTATTCAAAAATATTTATACAAAAATTATATGTGACAGCAGCTTTATATCAACTAAGGGAAATAAATTGGACAAAAATACGTGTTAATGTTTTTCTAAGACTGATACAATGTCATACTAATTGGAAATTAAGGCAACTGAACACACTTGGGAAAAAATCAGGTTGCTTTATATTAGCCAGAAATGTCATTATTAAATTCTAACAAAGACCAAACATTTTGCATTACACTAGGCAGTAAGAAGGCAGCCCCCATCAGCAGGCAGCATACCAAAAATGTTTGGTTTCATAATAGAGTTTGGGAGAACTACCTCTACAAAGTCTACTCGTGCTGGTGCTCCTGATGCTGCCATTTCTGGAGCCCGAAAAGCTGCTGCTCCACATCCTCTGGTGTAGGTGTCACTGTATATTCTCAGGCGATTGGGCAAGGGGCACACTCGGGATCTTCAGATGCTAAGATGAGAAAAATCAATTTCAATGCCCAAAAGATGGAATTCCTAATGCAGAAGGTGACTTAAATAGCTATTTCAATTGGTCTACATTACAGGGAGGTGAAATGTTTGCTTGTTTCAATATAATTGCATATAATAAGTAGGTTATAAACAAGATTTTGGTAAAGTGGTACAGTTCTAGGATTAGACAAATACTAGATAGGATAGAAAGAAAATCAAACTGAGTGGTATTGGACAAGATGGCTAAAAAACATGCATGCTTCCTAAAAGAAGAAAGCAAAACACTTATATAAGAATCATTGAGCAATAAACCAGTCTCATGAAAATAACTTGCTAAAAGTTTTATTTTCAAGGTTATTTCTACTCATTTAAATTAATTTGACAATAACAAGCATTCCTGATTCATGATGTTCAAGGCAGAACACAAATGAACCCATTAGTATTTTACTCTGATTTTTCAGTGTCCCTTTCCCTCTGAAAATAACAAAATTTGGTTTATGAATGTTCTGTTAAGTAAAATTTTCTTCTCAAATTTATCAGTTTACATCACATGTAGAATAATTCAGCTTAATCTATAGTGTTTGACAAAAGCTCTCATAGGGGACAACAACACTGAAGAAATCAGTGAGATACAGAAGGGAACATACTGCAAGAGAGTGTTTTATTATATTCAAAGAATTTTGAGCAGAATCATGTTTTTGGTTATAAAAATAATCATTCATTCTATATATTTTTTACTAAATAGTTAACAACAACTTTTACCAAATATCTTCATGTTTTAACAAAATATTTGTAACTTGTATTTGAAACATATTTTTTTAATTGATTTGATTTTTAAATTATATATGCATATATGAGAACAAAATCATTTACAAAGTAAATATTTAGTGGAAACATATAAGTAGCTCAAATTAATATACAATGACTATTTTAAATTAAATCAGTTAAACTGTCTTTTTTATTTTAAAAATTGTCATTTTTAGGACAGTCATTTATACAGCTTGTGAACCTGAATCCATTATATTTGATTTACTGTAAAGTGACAAATGATCACAAATTATAATGACAGACTCTTATTGAACATAATTTTTCAGCAGGAGCCATACTGAATCAATTAATCACACTATTACTTTACTTTGATTCTGCTTTTCTTTTTTTCCAGAAAAGTCACCAATTGCATGTTTCAATTAATGAATTACACGTATTTCACTTACAACTTTGATGTACATTTTATTCAAATTAGTTAAATGCTCTATTTTATTAACATATGATTGAAAAATTGGATATGCTTAAATAGCAAAACAAAGCAAATTACAGTTTCTCAGATAAATGCAATTATGGTTATACAAAATATTAAATAATGATTAAATACCTTAACTTCATTAGAAATTTATCTTTGCTCCAGTTAGAGATTTACATTTCAATTAAAAACAGAAACATTATCTTATGTTACAATATTTTTGCATACAACTGAAATTAATGTACATTAATCTTCAACCATTTTTGTAGTAGAAAGCAAGAACTAGAGTCTTCAAATCTATATGATTATTAATTGCAGTGTAACTATGGAAATTCTCTAAATGTTGAACTCAATGCTTACATAAGGTGCATTAAAAATGCACATAGACTGAGCAAAAATTGTCTATAGGCAAACTTAATGGACAGGCAATACATACACAGATTATCTGTGAAGATACTTTGTCTCAAATTTTGCTCGAGTTTTAGTTTCATTTATTTTCTTGGTATAATATTAAATAGTTATTTAGAGAGGTGTTTATTGGACAAATTAATATAGTTATTTCACAACATTATCTTAATTCTCCCAATATATGTTTATTAAATTCACATTCTTAGTATAGAAGGAATATATTAGCATATGCAAAATGTTACAAAGAATATTATATTTCCTATTTTATATGTAAGATTGCATTTTATAATTTAGATGAGGATAATGCTCTACAGCTCAAGTTGAATATAATTGTTCACTCTGTGTATTTTTCTATATAATTTGAAATATGCAACTGGATATCTGGCAAACTCAAAGCAATGAAATCTTAGTGCTTTGTTTCAGATCTTTCTGCCTTATCATTTGACCTTCTCATAGGGCATACAGATTATTCAAGAATGAATTTGTCTACAGAATAGTAATACAGCCATCAGTAATCTCATCCCATTATTGAACTAGCCAAAATTCAACCCTGAAAGCTTAAAGTGTTACAGAACACAATTTGACTTTGAAGTGAGGGCACAAGAACATATCATTATATTTAAACATCACAGTGAGCAATATATAAATTTTTATAATGGCAAGTAACACATCACTCTTTAAACACATTGCAAAAAAATTTTCCGACCTATGTGTCATTTGTAGTGAGACTATTAAAACTCAATGAATTAAAACTTATGAATGTGCTTCTATTACAAAATACAGTCATCTGACAGAGTAGTCTTTAGCTCACTAGTAAGAAAATGTAAAACATTATTTTGTATATAAAAGGTTGAATTAATAAATACAATTTGTGTCAAAGCTAAATCAACTTATGAAATTCCTTTGCTTTGAAACACACTGTATGATGTTTTGAAATATTTTGTTGATATGCTAAGGTATTTCATTTCATAAGGTATTTCATTTCTATACTTAATAAATAAATGTAAGAGTATTTTTTCATGGCCTTCAAGTCACTACAGGAGTGCATGAAGAGGTAGAAGAGAGAAGGAATGACAGATTCTGTTTATAGAGAATTGAACAAAAAATTTGAAGGGACAGTCTGTGATTGGAGCCATTATGTTGTAATAAGAGATTGCCATACAGTGAATAAGAGGGAAATCTAGGCAGAGAGCATTACAGATATGAATTCATGACTTGGAAATGGTGAGACAGTCTTTCTTGAGGGAGCTTAATATGGAGAAAATTGTTAAAAGATGAAGCAAATTGTCCTTATGCATTTATTTCTCTACTTCACTTTTATTGTCCAACCTTAAAAATTCTGTTTCAGGTGAAATTCTTACTTGTGCACTTGATCCGGAACTCTATCAACCTTTTCTAGGAAGCATCTGGTTTAAGCTTTCTCCCCTTTCTTCTTTGTATTATCCTCTCTACTTTCCCTGCCTTGGGCTGCGTGCCACCTACATCTCTGCTGCCTCCACTTCCATGTATACCACATGCCTAGCTCAAGTCAATATTTCTTTCTTGCTCACTGAACTAAAATTTATTGAGCATCTACTGTGTTCCAGGCAATGTACTAAAGAAATGAGAGCAAGACGAGCTGTCCTCCTTCTCTTCTGAAAAGGGTACTCTATCTTACTTACCCATCTAATATAGTCACTCATCAGCCCACTGCTCTCTGGAATTCTAGTCCTTCCAACTTAATAAAACTGTCTCTCTTTTAGGAAGTTAGTATTACTAGCAGTTAATCATGCCAGTTTGGGTGACACAGAAAGAAATCTAAAGCTGACTTCCACTGATCTTGGGTTGTCTGTTGACCTTAAGACTTAAGTTATTTGACTTCCCTGGGTCACTGCTTTCTTATTTTATAAAACAAACATAATGCTCCTTTCCTCAGTCTTAAGTGAAGCTCAAAGTGAAGTATGATTATATGCTTTATAATGCTTCACCCAGTGCCTTGCACATAGAAGTTCAAGGAACTTGTTAAGTGTCCATGTCCAAAAGCCCTTATAATCCCAAATCCAACTAATACTTCCCAGTTTTGTCTTTGGGATCCCTTTGCTCTCTTTGACTTTTTGATTATTCCCTTCATCAAACCTCTCTACTTCCTTAGGTTCTACGATGAGGCACTCTTCTGCTTTACCTCATAATTTTGTTTCTCTATCATGGACTCATTATCTGCCTGGTCTGTAAATGCTGGTTTTCTGTTTTAAGTCTTTTGCTTTCATCACTCAGATTCACTGATCTGTTCTCACTGTTTCAAATAACATCTCTACTAATGATGCCCAAATCCAGAATTACAGCCCAGATATCTGTCTTTGAGCTTCAGATTCCCATATTTAACTCTATACTAGGCACAGAATTGAATGCCTTAAAATTGAATTAATTGTTTCCCCTCTAGACTAGCTTATCTTTCTGGAAATATTATTATTATATTTATTTTAAATTCATTGATTCACATTCACTGTTCTACACATCACAATTTCTTGCCTGGATAATTAAATCAGTCTGTTCATCCATCTTTTCTCCCTGAAATTCATATTCCACATGGTTGCCAAAGAAAGTTAACCATATCACTCTCTGTTAGGTACTGAATTGTGCCTCACCTTCCTCCAAATTCATGTGCTGATGTTTTTAACACCTCGTACCTCAGAATATGACTATGTTTAGAAATAGGGTGTTTAAACTGGTAATTAAGTTAAATTGAAGTCACTAGGGTGGACTTTAATCCAATAAGGACACAAATAACTGCTTTCCTTAAAAGAAGAGGAGATATGGGCACAGATTCACAGAGCGAAGGCCATGTGAAGACACTGAAGTTGGCAATGTGCAAGTCAAGTTGAGAGACCTTGAAGAAATCAGCCATGTTGACTTGTCCTTAGACTGCTAACCCCTAAAACTGAGAAAAGAAAATTTTATTGTTTAAGCCACTCAGTCTGAAATACTCTGTTATTTTGACCTTGGCAAATAAATGCACTACCCTGGGCAATACACAGTGGCCCAGAGTGCACTGGATAGAATCTCAAGGTCTCACACATCCCTATCTGGCTTCCTTGCTGACCACTCTATACCATCACGCTATGTTTCAACAGTCCTCAGCTGCTTACAGTTCCCTGTGTGAACTGTATTCCTTACCTATGCACCTCTACTACTATTACTACTACTTCTATTACTGCTAGAGGACCTTTATCTGATTAATTCCTATCTAGTCCTTTGTTGTTTAGCTGCTAAGTCCTGTATGACTCTTAGGGACCCCCTGGGCTGCAGCACGCCAGATTTCCTTGTCCTTCACTAGCTCCCAGAGTTTGCTCAAATCATGTCCATTGAGTCAGTGATGCTATCTAGCCATCTTATCCTCTGCCACTTCCTTCTCCTTTTGCCTTCAATCTTTCCCAGCTTCACTGTCTTTTCCAAAGAGTCAGTTCTTTTGCATCAGGTGGCCAAAGTACTGGAGTTTCAGCTTCAGCTTCCGTCCTTCCAATTAATATTCAGGATTGATTTCCTTTATGATTGACTGGTTTGATCTCTTTGCTGTCCAAGGGACTCTCAAGAATCTTCTCCAGCACCACAATTAGAAAGCATCCATTCTTTGGTGCTCAAGCTTCTTTGTGGTCCAATTCTCACTTCCACATGTGGTTACTGGAAAAACCACAGCTTTAACTATATACACCTTTGTTGGCAAAGTGATATCTAGTCCTTTAGAATCAACTTAATTGCTATCTTTCCAGGAACCATCCCGTACCCTAAAGTGATTTTTGAGTAATGCACATAGAAATCTTGTAAAATATAAATAAACAGAAAAATGAGGAAAATTCACCATAAATGTTTAACCCTAGTATGACCATTGTAACTCTAATGATTTTCTTTCCAGTCTTTTTAGGTTAGTTTTTACACAATTGAGATTTTACTGCACAAGCAATTTTGCTTCCTGTTTTTATTTGATGTGATATTATTATCTGAGCATTTTCCTATTAAAACATGATTTTAATAATTTCATATTTCACCAGGTTGACTTATCTCAATTAATCTAATCATTCTCCTAGAATTAGAAATTCAGAAGTTATCAGCGATCTCCCTAAGCTTAATAATCTGTGTATCAATTGGACCTCTTCATCAGAGGATCTCACTACAACTTAATCAGTCCAAACTAAACTCAACCTTTCTAACTAGGATCTGTCCTTATCCCTTCCATCTCTCCAAAACTTCTAATGTATCTGTTTATAGTGCAATAATTCAACAAGTCTGTTAAACTAGCAACCAGTGGTTCATCCTGATATCTCATTTCCTTCAATACTTCCCAACTCTAATTCAATCATTAAAGTGTTTTTGACTCTCTGTCTTTAACTATATCTTGTGTCTTCCCTCTCCATTCCATTGTTACTCATTTAAACTAGTTTATATGATCTCTATGCTATTCAAACGTGCTTTCAATCTATCATCTCCAGACACCTCAATTCCGTCTTCCAAAAATTTGCTTTATAACTGCTAATATAACTATTAAAGATTCAAACTGATCATGTCACTCCTTAGCTTACTGGACTTAAATGCATCATTGAATCTTTCAATACCATGTTTTGACCATTTAAATGGTTTGGTACTTAGTGTTTTTTATGTGTTACTCAATCCTTCTTGCACTTCTCTGAGGGAATCAGTTCTTTTCCATTCTTAAAGGAGTTTGTTTTGACTGTCTACTTACGTATCTGTTCTCAGACTGGGAACTTAGAAGAAGAAGCTATAAAAAAAAATTGTTAACAGGTCTAAATATTTATGTTGACAAAATCTTCATGTAGGCTCAAGGTAGGAAGGATGTTAAAAGAGAAAGCAGAATAAAACATAAGAAACTTGTAACAGAATCACAACCAGAACTGGAATAAAATTTTTTTTTTTACATTTCTAAGTTCCTCTGACATGGAAATGTATGATAATTTTGTAATAGAGCCTTTACTAACATATTTATACCAGAATCCCTAAGGGCCTGAAAAAGAAATATGACATAGTACACCTACTGTGAGTTTAAATTTTATATACAGATATACATACTTTTTACTTTATATGTATATGAATATGTATGTATCATACATATTTACATATGCTTTTCAAGGTTTAGGAGATTCACAAATCTTGGAAAAACAGTAAACACACTGCTAAAAACATTAGTATTCGAAGAATAACTCAATAAATCACAAGTAGTAATCAAGAGAGTTACACATTCATTATTTTAAACATGGAAACGTAATGGAGCCTTGATGGTAAGCAGTAATTACCAAAGGAGCACTAATGCAGAATTGATATTCAGTGCTAGAAAATTAATTTCGAAGCTAATTGAAAAGAAACTTTGTTTTGAATAACACCACTATAAGTAATGATTATTATTATGATTTTTAAGGATGTTCTGATGTATGCCTTATATGGGAAACCAGGTAATACATATATTCTTAAGGAAGGATTATAGTAAGATGCTTTATAAATAGAAAATGGTAAGTAATCCTTGAAGTCAGAAGGTCTGTGTTCTAAAAATTCTGGAAGCCATCAGATCCTAACCTCTAAATGCTCTTTAATTTTACTTTGGGGAGATGAAAGGATACACCATTCTACCACTGAGCCTGCTACTGTGAGCCACACAGTGTTGGTTTATCACATTCTCTTTAGCTTTATGGTTATTTTCAGACCCTGCAGCTTCCCCACTCCTGGCACAGCAATCCTGTCTCCCTTGAAAATCACGTCTCCCATAAAGAACAATTAGTTTTATTGGAGTGGAAGTAAGGAGAAGATTCTACTTTCTCTTATTTTTAACCATCTATTCATTTCAGACCTAGTGACTTACACACACACACACACACACACCCTAAATCTTTTTCCATTAGAAGATTCGCTCACCTTCCTTTCCAATATTTCAGTGCTAGAAATAGTAACAGACTTACAGGAAAAACATTTTGTTGACTGTATCTTAGGTTTCATTCCATTGCCATTTGAGAATTTGCTACCTTGACAAATACAAACCAACTCAAGATTAAGTATTAGATGAGATGTCTAGTTGCTGTTCAGTTGCTAAGTCATGTCCTATTCTTTGTGACTCCCTGGACTGCAGCATGCCAGTCTCCTCTGTCCTCCACTGTCTCCAGGACTTTACTCAAATTCATGTCCATTGAGTCAGAGATTGTATCTACTCATCTCACTCTCCATCACTGCTTTCTCCTTTACCTTCAATCCTTCCTAGTATCAAGATTTTTTCTAATGAGTTGGTTCTTTACATCAGGTGGTCAAAGTATTGGAGCTTCAGTTTCAGCATCAGTCATTTCAATGAATATTCAGGGCTGATTTCCTTTAGGATTGAATGGTTTGATCTCTTTGCAGTGCAAGGGACTCTCAAGAGTCTTCTCCAACACCACAGTTCAAAAGCATCAATTCTTCGGCCTTCTTTATGGTCTATTACACATCTGTACATGACACCTGGAAGACCTTTGTTGGCAGAGTCAACAAAAGAAGATGTCTCTTCTTTTTAATATGCTGTCTAGGTTTGTCATAAATTTCATTCCAAGGAGCAAACATTTTTTAATTTCATGGTTGCAGTCACCATCTGCAGTAATTTGGGAGCCCAAGAAAATAAAATCTGTCATTGCTTCCACTTTTTCACCTTCTATTTTCCATGAGGTGGTGGGACCAGACATCATGATCTTAGTTTTTTTAGTGTTGAATTTTCAGTCAACTTTTTCACTCTCCTCTTTCACCCTTATCAAGAGGCTCTTTAATTCTGCTTCACTTTCTGCAATTAGAGTGGTATCATCTGCATATCTGAATTTCATATTAACAAATATCATTGTTGATATTTCTCCTGGAAATATTGATTCCAGCTTTTGATTCATCCAGCCAGGCATTTTACATAACATACTCTGAATATAAGTTAAATAAGCAACGTGATAATATACAGCTTTGTTATCCTCCTTTCCCAATTTGGAACCAGTCAATTGTTCCATATCTGGGTCTAATTGTAGCTTCTTGGCCTGTATACACGTTTATCAAGAGCCAGGTCAGGTGGTCTGGTACTCCCATCTCTTTAAGAATGTTCCACACTTCATTGTGATACACACAATCAAAGGCTTTAGCATAGTCAATGAAGCAGAAACAGATGTTTTCCTGGGACTCCCTGTTTTCTTCATGATTCAACAAATGCTGGCAATTTGATCTCTGGTTTCTCTGCCTTTTCTAAACCCAGCTTGTACATCTGGAAGTTCTCAGTTCACATACTGCTGAAGCTTAGCTTGAAGGATTTTGATCATTACCTTGCTAGCATGTAAAATGAGTGCAGCTGTACTATAGTTTGAATGTTCTTTGGAATTCCCCTTATTTGGGATTGGAATGAAAATTTACCTTTTCCAGTCTTGTCGTCATTTCTGAGTTTTCCAAATTTGCTGACATATTGAGTGCAGTACTTTAATAACAGCATCATCTTTTAGGCTTTGAAATAGCTCAACTGAATTTCATCATCTCCACCAGCTTTTTTCATGGTAATGTTTCCTAAGGCCCACTTCACTTCACTCTAGGATGTATGGCTCTAGGTTAGTGACCACATCATGTTGGTTATCCAGATCATTAAGACCTTTCTTGTACAGTTCTTCTGTGTATTACTGCCACCTCTTTTTAACCTCTTCTGCTTATGTTAGGTCCTTACAGCTTCTGTCCTTTATCATGTTCATCCTTGCATGAAAGGTTCCCTTGGTATCTCCAATTTTCTTGAAGAAATCTCTATTCTTTCTCATTCTATTGTTTTCCTCTATTTCTTCACATTGTTTAAGAAGGCCTTGTTATCTCTCCTTGCTTTTTCTGGGATTCTCCATTCAGTTGGGTATACCTTTCCTTTCTCCCTTGCCTTTTGCTTTTCTTCTTTTCTCAGTTATTTGTTAAACCTCTTCAGACCACCACTTTGCCTTAGTGCATTTCTTTTTCTTTGGGATGGTTTTGGTCACTGCCTTATGTACAATATTATGAGCCTCCATCCATAGTTCTTCAGGCATTCTGTTTATCAGCTCTAATTCCTTGAATCTGTCACCTTCCACTGTATAATCAATAAAGATTTGATTTAGGTCATACCTGAATGGTCTAGTGGTTTTCCCTACTTTCTTTAATTTAAGTCTGAATTTTGCAATAAGGAGCTGATGACCTGTGACACAGTTAGCTATTGGTCTTGTTTTGGCTGACTGTATAGAGCTTCTTCATCTTTGACTGCACAGAACATAATGAACCTGATTTTGGTGTTGATCATACAGTGATGTCCATGTGCAGAGTCATCTCTTGGGTTATTGGAAAAGGGTATTTTCTATGACCAGCATATTTTCTTGGCAAAAGTCTGTTAGCCTTTGCCCCGCCTCATTTTGTACATCAAGGACAAACTTTCCTATTACCCGAGGTATCTCTTGACATCCTACTTTCACATTCCAATCCCCTATGCTGAAAAGGACATCTTTCTTTTGGTTTTAGTTCTAGAAGGCATTCTAGATCTTCACAGAACTGGTTAACTTCAGCTTCTTCAACATCAGCGGTTTGGGTATAGACTTGAATTACTGTGATGTTGAATGGTTTGCCTCAGAAATGAACTGAGATGATTCTGTCACTTTTGAGGTTGCACTCAAGTTCTGCATTTCAGACTCTTTTTGACCATGAGGGCAACTCCATTTCTTCTAAGGGGTTCTTGCCTACAATATTATAATGGTCATCTGAATTAAATTTGTCCAATCCCACTCATTTTAGTTCACTGATTCCTAAGATGTCATTGATTTCTAAGACACTGAAGTTCAATCTTGCCATCTCCTGCTTGATAATGTCCAATTTACCTTGATTCATGGGCCTAAAATTCCAGATTCCTCTGTAATAGTGTTCTTTATAGCATCAGAAATGTGTTGAGACACAGTTATTCCCTTCCAAACATTCTGTATACCCCAAAATGTTATTTTGCTTTGGCAGTAGCACTTAGGAGGTATGTCTTCCCTCATTACTGCTGATGGATCTGAAGTTATCCTGTTTAGAGGCTGATTTTCAGATCACTCCTGACATGACTGGTACTTTGTTCAGTAACTATGCATCTCTGTCATTTATACAAAAAGAATTGCCATCAGTGGCTCACTTATTCTGATGCTCTTTAAGGACCTTACTTCCTTGGCTGTTGGAATCTAATAACTATTAGCATTGGCTTGTAAAAGTTCACTATTGCTCCATTCCATTCACACCCTTAGTCCTTCCTTCTAATAATTAGAGGTCGTGCAGCCTAGTGCTTAACATGGGCTTCCTTCATGTCTCGGACGATAAAAAATCTGCTGGCAATGCAGAAAACCTGGGTTCAACCCCTGGGTTCATGAGATCCTCTGGAGGAGGGCATGGCAACCCACTCAGTATTGTTGTCTGGAGAATCCCATGGACAGAGGAGCCTGGCAGGGTACAGACCATCAGAATGGCAAAGAGTCAGACATGACTGAGTGACCAAGCACAGCACAGTGCTTAATGCATTGAATAGCTGGCATTTAATGAAGATTTGCTGAATATTGGAGAGATGTTTTACAGATGGTCAGCTGACACCTCTACTAGGACCATAGCTGCAATATAAGTACCTGCATTGGTAATTAGTTTACCCTTTTCAGGCAAGGGAAGCTATTTTCTCCAGATTTGTTCTGGGTAAAGTGGAAATAGTTACCCTCTGGGAGGATGTTCTCAGGCAGAATAACTAAAATTACCCTATTTTTATACTTGTGGTCGATACTCATTCTATCTCTAATGACAAACTGCAGCAGGCAACTTTGTGTTGCAAACAGATGCTGAGAGTTTCTCAAGGACCAGTTTATCTTTGTGCCCTCAAACTATGTTCTTCTTCACTAGAAAAAGAAAATAGTTAACTTCACTTGCAAAGCAGTTGTTGCCATATAGTACTTAGTAAGCCTACGTCTGTGTTATATTTTATTTGCTTAAATATTCAAGTTTCTCTAACATATGACATGGTATTAGCTCCATGATTCCATGTATCCAGTGACAAAACGATAGTCATCCCACCTTTTTCTTCTTTGGTTACAGAGTTCCCACTGAAGTTTAGAGTTTTTTTTTTTTAATATGTTTTGAGCTCTGTGTTCATATCCTTTGTTTAAGTTTGTGTTTCATCAGTAGCATAAATCTTACAAACTGTCCTTTAATCATGTGAAATGGTGAGCAGGATAAAGCACAAACTTGAATCAAGATTGTCAGGAGAAATATAATTAACCTCAGATATGCAGATGACACCACTCTTATGGCAGAAAGCGAAGAGGAACTAAAGAACCTCTTGATGAAAGTGAAAGAGGAGAGTGAAAATGCTGGATTAAAACTCAACATTCAAGAAACAAAGATCATGGCATCTGGTCTCATCACTTCATGGCAAATAGATGGGGAGACAATGGAAACAGTGACAGACTTTTTTTCTTGGTCTCCCAAATCACTGCAGATGTTGACTGCAGCCATGAAATTAAAAGATGCTTGCTCCTTGGAAGAAAAGCTTTGACAAGCCTAGATAACATATTAAAAAGCAGAGACATTACTTTGCCAACAAAGGTCCATATAGTCAAAGCTATATTTTTGGTCACGTATGGATATGAGAGTTAAAACAATAAAAAAATAAAAATAAATAAATAAATAAAAAAGATACCTGAGCACTCAAGAATTGATGTTTTTGAACTGAGGTGTTGGAGGACTCTTGAGAGTCCCTTGGACTCCAAGGGGATCCAACCAGTCAATCCTAAAGGAAATCAACCCTGAATATTCACTGAAAGGACTGATGCTGAAGCTGAAGCTCTAATACTTTGGCCACCTTGATGCAAAGAATTGACTCATTGGAAAAGACTCTGATGCTGGGAAAGATTGAAGGCAAGAGGGGAGGCAGACAACAGAGGATGAGATGGTTGGATGGCATCACTGACTCAATGGACATGAGTTTGAGTAAACTCCAGGAGTTGGTAAAGGACAGGGAAGCCTGGCATGTTGCAGTCCATGGGGTCACAAAGAGTCTGACATGACTGAGCGACTAACCTGAACTGATAATTGCTATGTTGTCTTATCTTCCAATACTTCAACACTGGACTTTGGATAGTTAATGTTCTTCTCTTAATGACAACAAACATGAAATATATTTAGTGACAAATTACTGAGTGCTACCCTCCACAGTGCTTGAAAGATTCATAAAGGGCTTCTTCACCAGCCTTTGGTTCTGGCCAGTATGTCTTTAAATACATTCTTAACAGCATATGTTTGAAGTTTTGTTGAATATCATCTTAGAGTTTTATTTTTAATTTTGTCAAGAGAACTCATCCATACAATCATCCATCCTACCAACCTTCTTTCCATTTATTCTACACACTTGTTACTGCTCTGGCAATGGAGATAGAAATAGTAAAGACTGTCTGCCATAATGGAAACTGTTGGCCTGCAAGGAAAACAAGCAAGTAAATAAACAATTATAGCACAACAGGATAATTTTGTTTTTTCTAAGAAAGCACAGAAAAGGAATGGCTGTGCCAGTCTGACTGAGTTTAGAAAATGCTCTCTGGAGGAGTTTATCTCCCCTCAATTACAAAGAATATGTGAATTACCTACTCAAAGAGTAGGGAAATACGTGCAAGGCAGAAGGAATAAAATACATAAAGGCCTGGAGATAAGGGTGTAATTCAGGGTGAATCAAGCATAGAGTGTGAGGAGGGAAAAAAGAGAGAGCTAAAGGGCAGGACATAAAGGGTCATTATGTTAAGGAGCTTAGATATTTGTTCTTGAAGGTCATTGATGTCATTAAGGATTTTAATGTAGAAAATGACTTAAAATGTGCACTTTAGGTTTGGAAAATCATAGTGGAGGGTGCAAGACTGGAGGCAGGGAAAGACATGATTTTAATAGCTGAAGCATGAAACAATGATAACTTGAACTAAAGCAATAGTAATGGAAATAAAGGGAAGGGAAAACAGATGAAAATCACTACTTACAGTTGCCATTTTACATTTATTTATGTGACTGTTCAATTAGTATATATCTTTTTTATTAAATATAAGTTTCATGAGTACAAAGATAGGATTCATTTGTCTGCCATCAGATTACCTGTGCCTAACAAGTGACTGGCACACAGTGCTTAATAAGTATTAGTTGAGTGAATTCAATAATGATTGAATTTCAGAAGTACATTCATATTAAATATATACTATGAACTGGACAGGATACAGGGCAGTGAAGATTCAGTGATGAATAAGCTAGGCAAGATTCCTGCTTTCAAGGAGAAATTTTAGAAAGGGGAGAAACAAGCAACAGGAGAATTTGTGAGAGTAATCAGTGTTACAAAGAAATTAAAATAGGGTTTTAGGGAAGTGCTGGAGTGGAAGAGGTGACTTTAGATGGACGGGTCATCAAAGAGTTCTAGGGCAAGTGACATGTGATTTAAGATGTGGATGATAAGAGAGGAGCCAGCCACGGGTGGATCTGGGGGCAGAGAGTCCCAGACAGAAGGAAATGAATAAGCAAATTAGACAGGTTTGACAGAACTTGTTGACTGATTGGATGTGGGAGGAAGAAATAGTCCTAGGATGATTCACAGGATCTAGAAAATGTTATTTCTATTATTTCTAAATGAGCTTGGGGATACTGGCTAAAGTACCGATAGTGATGTAAATGTTCAGTTCAGCTGGAATCAGCTGGAACTGCTGATTTTAAGGTACTTGAGATGCACTGAAATAGGTAGATGGTAATTTCTCTCCAAGAAACTTTATAAGAATAGGAAAGGTACAGGCTACAACCCTAAAGGGTTGTTAGGGTTCTTCAGATTAAACTTCTTGGTTGACAATATCGTCAGTTGACTACATGTGCTGAAAGTCTTTTCAATACCTCCTACTCTTCAGGACCAGTCAACCCTGTTCTGTTTAGGATTCTCTAACATGAACATTCAAACATAACATGACTATTAGTTATTGGCAGTCTTTAGACAGGACTAATTATTTCCAGGCAGAAATCTGGAAATATAGACTCTTCTACTGTACTCTTCACTACAATGCTTCAATACTGTTTTAATTTTTGTTTTCTTATAAAAATAGTTTTCACTTCTATTGAAAGATGGGCAAGGTTTGAGGGATCTCATCCACTACTTTTGCCTAAATGTCAAACATAAAAACCTACTACCATTTTTCTCCTGTTCAACCTACTCTTGGGGATTAGGTTCACATCTATGTGGTATATTGCAAATTTTTCAGTACTATCTTAGGCCATAGACAGTTCCCTTTAAGCCTTTGATGAGAAGGGAGAAAATAAAATTTCTTTACCGAGGATATTTTTGTGTTTAATTTTGTAAGATGTTATAACGACTAAAGATCATTCCATGTAAAAACTGTCCTTTGTGTACAGACAGAGCAGAAACTGTCTTGCTACATACACAGCTGCTGCAACTTCACAGTGAAATATTATCTAAAAAGAGAAGGCTCAACTACAAGGAATTTGACCCAATAAACCTGTCCTATTTGTCAGATAACTTTTAAAAAGTGCCAGAAAGCTAGACTTTAGCAACTGATTTTATCAAGTGTGGGTAAGACCTGGTAGCCTCTTGTCTTTGAACTGTTAACACCATGATTTTTAGCTCTGCCACACATAGACACTGCATGATTTAAGGCATAAAGCAAACAGCTTCTGGGCTAGAATTAAGATTCTTGATTAGCTTCTTCTGCCATTGCTAGATGAGTTGGACACTTTCATTGATAGCTGGATCCTGTCCAGTTTAACACTTTCTTTTCTTCAACTTAATTTTCTACCTTCTTGGATGTTCAGTTCCATTCAGTTCAGTTGCTCAGTTGTGTCCGACTCTGTGACCCCATGGACCACAGCACGCCAGGCTTCCCTGTGCATCACGAGTTCCCAGAGCTTGCTCAAACTCAAGTCCATCGAGTCACTGACGCCATCCAACCATCTCATCCTCTGCCATCCCCTTCTCCTCCTGCCTTGAATCTTTCCCAGCATCAGGGTCCTTTCCAATGAGTCAGTTCTTCGCATCAGGTGGTCAAAGTATTAGAGTTTCAGCTTCAGCATCAGCATCAGTCCTTCCAATGAATATCCAGGGTTGATTTCCTTTAGGATTGACTGGTTTGATCTTGGATGTATTTAGCTTTTATCACACCTGTTTTCTAGGCTCTTCCTTTTTAGTCTGATTATTACTCTTAGCTCTCTGTAAACTCAACTGGGTAAATTGCTTGTCATGTCCAGCAGGACTCATAATGTAGATAGACTCTATTACATTTTAGGAGTCAAATCCAGTAAAGAGCATCTGCAATTTTCATGTTCTCACTGTTAGATTTTTAATGATACTCTCATTTTTCTAAAGCAATATGTTGCCACAAGGTCATAGCAAGTTGTGTCCATTATATATAGTTTAAGAATCCCATTTACTGAATTTACACAAAGAACATTATAAATGAACCTAGAGAAATATTAATATGGTTGAAGATGTGGCAGATTATAGTGCAGAGTTGCAAGTTGCTGATAGCAACTGAAGTAATTAATTTGTATTTCTTTTTAACTTGTTTTATATTTGAAGTGCTTTATATATACATAAAGTAAAATATCATTTTCATAAATGTATAAATATGATCATGTCATATATAGTTTTTTTCAGTGCAGTTTTAATTAAATGTATATATTTTTTATTTTTGTGTCTTTTCCTCCTTCCTTTTAACTGTTTTACTCATTTCTCATCTTAACTCCAGTCTCAGGTGACCCAAATATATAACCTAGTATGCAGCCTATATTTTTCTTGATGCTTATATAATTAGATACAAATACACACAAATATAAAGAGTGTTGGCATTATTATATAAAAACTAAATTACACTGTATGCCATCTTCTGAATCTTTCTTTCTTCCTTCAATAATAACTTGTAGAAGCCATTTCAATGACTTATCAACTCATTGTACTATTATTTTAGTTAGCCTGCATTCTGTTAATTTTTATTTTTCCAACTTTTTTTTTGGTTACTACAAACAATGCTGCCATAAACCCTGTAAGTTAAGTAATCACCAACAACCTTAGCCACTATATACAGAGTCTAATTCTATTTTATTTCAAATGAATCATCAATTGTACCAATAGCATTTATTAAATAACATATCATCTTCCACTGTTTTAAAATACCCATTTTGTCATATTTAAAATTGTTATAGATGATGAGATCTATTTCTACCTTGCATTTATACACTGACTTGCTTTTTATTTTGACAATATTTGATAAGAATGATCTTGGCGAGGCAGCAGTGAGTGGTGGTATGAAGCAAGATCTTAATTCCCTGCCCAGAAATTGAACCTGAGTAGCCTGTATGAAAACCAAGAATCCTGGCTACCAGACCATCAAGGGTGAGTGTTTAGAAGCTATTTACCCCTGGATCTTTGCCCCCAGTGAAAAACGCATTTATCACAGAGACAGAAACTATAAATGCTGGTATAAAGTTTATTATTAGAGACAGCATAACAACAGGGGGAGAACACCCAAAGAAACGGTTTGTTCCGTTAAGACAGAAGGAAGGCAGAGACGCAGAGCCGGAGAGGAAGGGTGTGGGCGGCCCCCTTAGTGAGGAGGAGGGCAGTAGTGAAGTGGCTAAGTCATTTATGTAGGTCAGTTCTTCCGGGTCTTTGTCTTCCTTCAGGCCAATTATCTGGCTTCTTTCCCCACATCTGCCCTCCCCCGGGGCCCTCCCCTAAGTGTGCACGCACCTCTCAGCCAAGATGAACTTTGAAGTGAAGGTTTCTGGGAGGAACAGACTCATATGGCCCGGCATTATCCCCTGACCTTTGACCCACAAGGAATCCTTCTGCGCATGTGTAGAGTCTCTCTTGTCCCAATAAAAAGGGAGTGGAGATGTCTTAATCTTTTACTCAAACATGGTTTTGCCCCTCTGTCTTTGCCATGATTATTACCTTGACTAATTACCATGACTATTACCTTAAGGTGTTTACAAGAGATAAAGACTGGGTACTCTGTTTATGTTACTTCCGTTTCAGAGGGCAAACAGGCAACTTATTATAAATACCTTAACTGGAGCCTATCTATCTCTTACGTTGGGAAATGCTAAAAATTATAAGTATCCAGTCTGAAAGCCACTTCTTTGTGCCCCCTGAAATACAAACAGGAGGCCAGTTGTAGACATCTAACCTGGAGCCCATCTACCTCCTGCCTCAAGAATAGTTAATCCTATATTCTGACATTTGACAAGGCAAGTTCTTCCATCATTAATACCTTTTGTTATTATACATTCTTGACCATTATACATAATTCCTTTTTCTCATATAAATTTTAAGATTATTTTATCCAATTAAAAGCTTTTGGAATTGTAAAAGAAGATGAGTTAAATAAATATTAAACTTCATTAGTAGTAATTTGAGAGAAATAATATTTTTATGATATTAAAATTCCCATAGAATACAAACTAGTACAGTCACTATGGAGAACAGTGTGGAGATCCCTTAAAAAACTGGAAATAAAACTGCCATATGACCCAGCAATCCCACTCCGGGGCATACACACCAAGGAAATGAGATCTGAAAGAGACACATGTACCCCAATGTTCATCGCAGCACTGTTTATAATAGCCAGGACATGGAAGCAACCTAGATGCCCATCAGCAGACGAATGCATAAGAAAGCTATGGTACATATGGTACAATGGAATATTAGCCATTAAAAGGAATACATGTGAATCAGTTCTAATGAGATGGATGAAATTGGAGCCCATTATACAGGATGAAGTAAGCCAGAAAGATAAACACCAATACAATATACTAATGCATATATATGGGATTTAAAAAGATGGTAATGATAACCCCGTATGCAAAACAGAAAAAGAGACACAGATGTATAGAACAGACTTTTGGACTCTGTGGGAGAAGGAAAGGGTGGGATGATCTGAAAGAATAGCACTGAAACATGTATATTATCAAGGGTGAAACAGATCGTCAGCCCAGGTTGGATGCACGAGACAAGTGCTCGGGGCTGGTGCACTGGGATGACCCAGAGGGATGGGATGGGGAGGGAGGTGGGAGGGGGGATCAGGATGGGGAACACATGTAAATTCATGGCTGATTCATGTCAATGTATGGCAAAAACCACTACAATATTGTAAAGTAATTAGCCTCTAACTAATAAAAATAAATGAAAAAAATAAATAGAATAAACTTCCCATATAAAATAAATTTTGTTTTCATCCATTCAGATCTTCTTTTATACCTTTCAATAAGAATTAACAGTTTCCTTTATAAGCATTATGACTTTCTTGTTAAATTTATTCCTAAATATTTAACTTATTAATAAAGAAAAATTTATGTAATTTTTTCAAATATTAATACATTTCATTGAAATCTAACTGGAGTAAATTCTCTAGGAAATTTTTTTTGTTTATTTAAAAACAAGTCAAAAAGAATATATACTTTGTCAGTTTAAAAAAAAACTTCCACAGTTTTGAACTTTTTACTCTTTTCTCAGCTCTGCAAGTTCTTAATAAAAGCATTTTATGTAGAAAAAGATTGACACTTAAAATTTTATAATTTAACTAAAAATAGCTTCGCCCAAAGTGATTAATTTACACTTGTCAAAAGAAAGAGATTTAACATCAGAATTCATTAACCCTAACTGACATCAGAGCAAAATCAAAGGGAATAAAAATTCCCTTATAATAAAGTCAACTTATAATATAAGCTTTACTAACCAAAATGGTAGACAGGATATTCAGATTCAGTTCAGTTCAGTTCAGTTCAGTTGCTCAGTCGTGTCCGACTCTTTGCCACCCCAAGGACTGTGGCACGCCAGGCCTCTCTGTCCATCACCAGCTCCTGGAGTTTACTCAAACTCATGTCCATTGAGTCGGTGATGCCATCCAACCATTTCATCCTCTGTCGTCCCTTTCTCCTCTCACCTTCAATCTTTCCCAGCATCAGGGTCTTTCCAAATGAGTCAGCTCTTTGCATCAGGTGGCCAAAGTATTGCAGTTTCAGCTTCAACATCAGTCCTTCCAATGAACATTCAGGACTTATCTCTTTTAGGATGGACTGGTTGGATCTCCTTGGAGTCCAAGGGACTCTCAAGAGTCTTCTCCAACACCACAGTTCAAAAGCATCAGTTCTTCTGTGCTCAGCTTTCTTTATAGTCCAACTCTCACATCCATACATGACTACTGGAAAAACCATAGCCTTGACTAGATGGACCTTTGTTTTCAAAGTAATGTCTCTGCTTTTTAAAATGCTGTCTAGGTTGGTCATAACTTTCCTGCCAAGGAGTGTCTTTTTATGTCATGTCTGCAGTCACCATCTGCAGTGATTTTGGAGCCCAAAAAATAAAGTCTGCCACTGCTAATAATCAGATTAGCTATCTGGTATAGTGTGTTGAATTTGGGGATCATAATTGATACAATAATGATAGTTTTGATAACATATATAGTAAATATACCAAATAGGTATCTTATACTAACATATGTTAGCTACTGAATAAACAATCTGAATAATGAAAGACTGATAATGCATGTTTTCATTGTCTGAAAATTTAAAACAATTATTGCCTTCTTCTTTTTGCTGGAAATGATCAAAACTCTCTAATTGAGAATCACATTTATTAATGAGAACCTTATATGTACAGAGAGTACAAACTGAACCGCTCTCAGCAGAAGCCTGCAATGTTATGGGTTGATGTGAAGCAGTGTATTTGAGTTTGAGTTGATCTGGGGAAACTCTTTCAGGGGAAGGGGTGGGAGTTTATTTTTGTTTGTGAATAATGACATTCATTTCCTGATCAGTGTTAAGAGTAGCAATTTGTATTTGCAAAACCCATTTCCTTCCACTTAACTCTTTCCAGAAATTTATATAAAATTTGTCCTTAATTGCCTCATTAGTCTCATTTTTCTATTAAACAACCTATTGGAATTTGAATACAATCCAAATCTCATCCTTCTTATTTCTATGTAAAGAGGCTCCTTGTTGCATGTCAACACAGAAGCTCAACTAAACTGTGTTTTTTTCTCATTATGAAAATTGTAGTCTTCCTATAAAAAACAACAGCAAATTATCTCATCCCTTCAAAACTATGTGAAGTAGGCTCATCATTCAAATAACTCTATTATTTCTACATCACAGAATCAGGAAAAAGAATCTTCACTAAATATTTTTCTTATCACCAGCGATTATCTATTGAACTTGCTTAATAGGAAGAATCACCAGAAAATGAGAAGAATTGGATTATTAAATCAAGTCAAACATATATAACTACTCCCAAGGTTTTCATAAATTCAAATGGGTGATTTTAAGCAGAAGTTCTTACATTTTTTGTGTGTCTTCTCTAGGTTTTCTCATAGTATAAGTTGTAGAGGCAAGCTTTGAATGTATTAAAGGATTCATGGCAACATTAAACAAATCAACAATAAATAATTCAATGCAATGGCTATAAGAATAAAACAATCTAACACAATATTTATGAAAGAATTCAGAATGTTCAACTATTCCTGCTCATTCTTATGATACTGTTTGGCTGTTTGAATAATACTGCTCACTGCCTTTACCTGAATCAGAACTTGTTACAGCAGATTATGGACCTGAGCAAGGCATAGCAAAAATAACATCTAAATGTCAATTGGAATTTGGCATGAGTGTGAAGTGTTGATGAGGTTCTCTACAACATTCTGGTTAAGAAAAACTTTTAAAAATTGGCTGGAAATAATTCTAAAGGTTTTGAATTTATCTTCATATGATCTTCATGGATATTCTGGCAATTATGCTTTTATTTAAGACAAAAACACTTTGAAAACATAATAGATCTTGATATATTTACTATCAGGTAAGTATGGAAATACAAGGAAAGTTGAATACTTGACTTTAAAAGCGTCATAAATGTATAAAAATTAGCAAATAACCAAAATATACATATCTTCATTATTCACTGTGTGAACAAAAATAACAATTTGAAATGTTTCTAAGATTGTTTCTGTAAATAAACACATCTTTCTTCAATCACGTTAATGATCCATGTGTCTACTCAAGGCTTTGATTAATTGTTTTGAATTGAATACGTCTGCCAGATTTCAGCATATGAACATGGGACATATAATATCTGACTTGGAGTGTGGTGTACAGTGGTGCACATACAATATCACCCGTTGCAATTAGCTATAGGTGTATTGCCTTTTGGTTATGTCTTCTGATTCTAAGATAAACATGCATTCTCTGAAAACAAATGATATTTATTTCTTCATTGACTGAATAATAATTGATTGATTGTTTAACTTTGTGCAATGTAGGATGTCAGGCACTGAGGAGGTTACTACAATAAATAAGGTAAAAGGGAGAAACTAAGAGGAGAAACTAAGAGGAGAGTTCTCAGGAGCTGGAGGTCAGATCACTCAGGAAATGCAAAATGGGCACTTTCACAATGGCAATTTAGTACAAATATGTTATGACTCAAGGTTTCGTGGGCCAGAGGGGTGATTCTAATATCAGTATTTCGGCTTCCTGGATCCTGCTGTATAATTGCCAGTGTGAAGTCCAGTGAAAAAAGGCAGAGCAGAATTGGTAAACTTGGAACTCAGGGGCCCTCTCAAAATTTTCAATTCGGTAACCCTGTATACAAGACAGCAAAAGAGACACAGATGTATTGAACAGTCTTTTGGACTCTGTGGGAGAGGGTGAGGGCGGGATGATATGGGAGAATGGCATTGAAACATGTAAATTATCATATGTGAAACAAACCACCAGTCCAGGTTTGATGCATGAAACAGGATGCTCGGGGCTGGTACACCGGGATGACCCAGAAGGATGGGATGGGGAGGGAGGTGGGAGGGGGGTTCAGGATGGGGAACACATGTACACCCATGGCAGATTCAAGTCAATGTATGACAAGACCAATACAATGTTGTGAAGTAAAATTAATTAATTAATTAAATGATGAAAAAATTTTCAATTCAAAGGGTGAAAGAAAAAAGAAAAGGGAACACTCAGAGTATGGTACTTCTAGTATGAAAGTATGGTAATACTGTGTCGCTTACTTGGGTATAGCCCCCTTCCCTATGAATTTCTTTTTATCTTGACCAAGGACTACTGCATATCTGAATCCCTCGGCGAAGCTTCTCTTGGCTTCTTTCTTGTTTCCTCCCTCTGCAAGCTTAAGAACCATTTATCACGCATCTGCTTTATGCACACAGTATTGGGTATAATACATACATACATGCACACAAACACACACACAGTCTATAGTGCATAAATATGTGATACACGTGGGAAATAAGTTTAAGGAGGATAAATCAGTTGCTCTAAGGCACACATTATTAAGGGGTGAAAGAAACTTCAATTCATATTTGTCTATTCTAGAGTCCAAGCTCCCTTCTCTTGGCCATGATGGTTTCCTGCTCCCAATATAGGCAGGGAACCACAGGTTGAGTTAACAAAATGTATTCCAGAATTTACTTTGTGAACTCCAAAACAATCATATTGATATATTATGGAAATTTGAATTGGATATTAAAGGAAGATTTTTGAATTTTACTATTAAACTGCTGGAATAGCTCATCTAAACAGCTGTTTTTTTTCCAAAGCAATATTTATTTTTTATTACATACTTTTCAAGCAATAGCTTCCTTAAGTATGAGATTAATAATGATTTCTGTATTTCCTTTGCATCAGGCCACCCCAAGTATGATGATTAAAAAATAGCTGATGATATACCAAAAATTCTATTCCTGTTTAATTTAACTTGTTTAGTAGTAACAGAGGGAAAAGCAGTATGGACTTTTGTTGGAAAATGCAAATAGAGAAAACAGAAAAATACTTTTTTTAGAAGAAATTTTTAGGAAGTCAGTTACCCCTGTTATAATTACATTCACAGTTTTAACTTAAAAATAATCTCGATTTGCTTATTTAATACTTATTTTCCAGGTAGAATAAGAGTAGCAAACATAATCAGCTTGTTAAATGGGATTTTTGTATCATCTATCCAAAACCTCATAAATGGAATGTCTGCCGGATTTTATAAGGGAGTAAATTTTAATCATGAACCAATATTGAATGGTAGCCATTGTAGTTGATAGAAAAAAACAATGGGTAAGTTACTGAGTTACAAGTGAAGAAAGAATTCCAGGTTTCTCACTGTTACTGTAAAAGGGAATGCTATCCATTGTCCAAATCAATTGAGTTCATATTTCTCCTCTACTTTCTCCAACACTTTGCTGAGTTTCAGTTTTGCCTTAATTTTGGATTGGATTCTTTCAACATACTTCCTCCTATGATGGTCCAAATACTTTTAAATGAAAAATTAACTATCATGAATTATATTCAAAAGGAAGAAATAAAAGGTGTTAAATTACTTAACAATATTTCAAGTAGAGCAGAATGCCACTAAAATGTGGCTTATTTTAAAATTTAAGATAGGTCACAAATCACTCAATAGAGGTTCCTTCACTACAACAATGAAACACACTGTATCATCTAGTGTTCTTTCTTTGTTTTGTTTTACTGTTCATGTCAAGGGGATATGTAGCAGTTGCATATGAGTATCAGGAGTAATTTAAAGATTTTGCAAACATTTCCAAGCAGAATGCATTTAATAAGTTCTAGAAACTTTGGTAAAATATGTCTATAGAAAATTATAATTGCTTTATGGATATTCTGATACATAGTGTTTTAAATGGTTTATCTCCCAGGCAACATTTGGCAATCTAGAAGAGGCCATATTGTCTCACAGTACACTGTTTCTTTGTTATCTCTTTCTTTCTTTTTTTTTCCCCCATTTATTTTTATTAGTTGGAGGCTAATTACTTTACAATATTGTAGTGGTTTTTGTTATACATTGACACGAATCAGCCACGGATTTACATGTATTCCCCATCCCGATCCCCCCTCCCACCTCTCTCTCCACCCGATTTCTCTGGGTCTTCCCAGTGCACCAGGCCCGAGCACTTGTCTCATGCATCCAGCCTGGGCTGGTAATCTGTTTCACCCTAAATAATATACATGTTTCGAAGCTGTTCTCTTGAAACATCCCACCTTTGCCTTCTCCCACAGAGTCCAAAATTCTGTTCTGTACATCTGTGTCTCTTTTTCTGTTTTGCATATAGGGTTATCATTATGCTGTGGTACATATACACCATGGAATATTACTCAGCCATTAAAAAGAATTAATTTGAATCAGTTCTAATGAGATGGATGAAACTGGAGCCCATTATACAGAGTGAAGTAAGCCAGAAAGATAAAGACCAATACAGTATACTAATGCATATATATGGAATATCTCTTTCTTTAGAACACATTTTCATTTTATATAATGCTATGGAAATTTATTACATATAAAAATTATTATAAATTTTCTTACAAGGAAACATAATCAAAGAATATACCCAGAGATGAATTTTTTAAATTAAAATATTAACACATAGATTAGTCCTAAAAGTAAATAAAGTTATAACTAATTATATCAGTCTAAGCCAAATTTTTATACTGCTAACATTTTTTTAATTGAAATATAGTTGATTTACAATATTGTGTTAAGTTCTGCTATAATGCAAAGTGATCCAGTAATACATTCTTTTTTTTTTGGCATGGCATGTAGGATCTTAGTTCCCAGTGGAAGTGCAGAGTCTTAACAATTGAAGTGCAAGGGAAGTCCCCCTATACATTCTTTTTTACTATATTTTCCATTATGGTTTATCACAGGATATCAAATATAGTTCTCTATGCTACAGTAGGATCTTGTTATTTATCCATTTTATATGTACTAATTTGCATCTGCTAACTCCAAATCTTATCTTCTTCCTGAGAAACCTGTAAGCAGGTCAAGAAGCAACAGTTAGAACTGGACATGGGACAACAGATTGGTTCCAAATAGGGGAAGGAGTACGTCAAGGCTGTATATTGTCACCCTGCTTATTTAACTTTTATGCAGAGTACATAATGAGAAATGCTGGGCTGGATGAAGCACAAGCTGGAATCAAGATTGCCAGGAGAATTATCAATAACCTCAGATATGCAGATGACATCACCCTTATGGCAGAAATAGAAGAACTAAAGAGTCTCTTGACGAAGGTGAAAAAGGATAGTGAAAAAGCTGGATTAAAACTAAATATTCAAAAAATGAACATCAAGGCAACTGGTCCCATCACTTCATGGAAAATAGATGGGGAAACAGTGGAAACAGTGACAGGCATTTTTCTTGGGCTCCAAAGTCACTGCAGATGGTGACTTCAACCATGAAATTAAAAGATGCTTGCTCCTTGGAAGAAAACCTATGACAAACTTAGCATATTAAAAAGCAGAGACATCACTTTGTTGACCCATATAGTCAAAGCTATGGTTTTTCCAGTAGTCATGTATGGATGTGAGAGTTGAATGATAAAGGAGGCTGAGCACCGAAGAATTGATGCTTGTGAACTGTGGTGTTGGAGAAGACTCTTGAGTCCATCAGACAGCAAAGAGATCAAATCAGTGAATCCTAAAGGAATTCAGCCCTGAATATTCATTGAAAGGACTGATGCTGAAGCTGAAGTTCCAATACTTGGGCCATCTGGCGTGAAAAGCCGACTCATTGGAAAAGACCCTGATGCTGGGAAAGACTGAGGGCAGGAGAAGAAGGAGGCAACAAAGGATTACATGGTTGAAAGTCATCACTGACTCAATGGACATGAAGTGAAATGAAAGTCGTGCAGTTGTTTTGGCCCTTTGCGACCCCGTGGACTATACAGTCCATGGAATTCTCCTGACCAGAATACTGGAGTTGGTTGCCATTTCCATCCCCAGGGTATCTTCCCAACCCAGGGACTGAACCCAGGTCTACCACATTTCAGCCTAATTCTTAACCAGCTGAGTCACCAGGGAAGCCCCAATGGACATAAGTTTGAGCAAACTTAGGGAGATATTGAAGGACAGGGAAACCTGTCGTGCTGCAGTCCATGGGGCCACAGAGAGTGGGACATGACTGAACAATTGAACAACAATAACAAAAACTCCAAACTCTCCCTCCATCCCTTCCCTGTCCCCTCCTTAGCAACCACATTGCTAAATTTTTTTTTTTTTTAAACAAAATAGAACAACAGCAAATTGGTATCTGTAATGTACTCTCTTCAAAGCTAAGGATCAGTGGGATGACTAAAATCTATGCAAAGGAAATTAAAATAAAGAAATACAATGTGCCTTATGCCTGAGTTAATTTTCAATAATCAAGAACCAGCTTCAGTGGACAAAATATTTAATGAGAAAATAACACATAGTTTAACTTCCTATTCAATTCTGTTTCTTTCAGTTAATCAGGTTTTCATCAGGTGCCCACCAAATGCTTGGCAATGTTTAAGGAAAGGAAAAACTTCCTTCTGCACTACACTGCCTGCACTCATTCATCAAATGTTCTTTGAAAGCCTTCCTTATACCTCACTTGGTTGCCAATTAAAAAAAACTAATAAATAAGATATAATTCTTTCCTTTAAAAATTTACAGTCTTTTTGGGGATATACTGATAGGCAACAAATCCAATATAATATGATAAAGGCTATCATAGAGGAATGTACAAAACGTTGTGGTAGCAAAGTGGAAGGAATAATTACTTGTATCTGCAGAGTCAGGAAACACTTTATAGAGAAGTGGCATTTGGACTGTACTTTAAAGATTCATAGTATATCAAAAAAGATAGAAGGTCAAATAAAACATTTCTTCCTGACCCTTTCACATCCTCACTTACTTCCATCTCCCATTTTGGATTCTGTAGCCCCAGATCCCAGCCACTCTTCTGTCAACATCCTAAATTCCCTTGCCCTTCTCCTCCTCCATCTGGTGTGCCTGGCCAAACCCAGCCAGCTGTCTCCTAAGCCTGCAACAAAGTAACTGACTTTCTGAAGTCTGCTCAACTTTGCTGAATGGATTTCTTTCACATGTATAACCTTAAATTTCACATGGGGAGTCAACACTTCCAGAGGATTCTATGACACTGACCTAGTGTATTCACTTTCCCATTTGCTAAGAGAACTTCTTTCTCTGTCACACTTTCTCTGATCTCCTCAAATCTCCATTATCCCCTACTCCCTTTCAGGTGATGACTCTTCATGCCTCATAGAGAAAATTAAAGCAGTTAGTTGGAAATATTCTTATCTTTCCACTTTCAAGGCACCAATCTATCTATCTACCTATCTTAAAATCCATTTTCTCTAGAAGCCTTATATTTCTGTGTGAGAAGCATCCTTGTATTTCTATAGCCACTTCCTACACTTGTGCTCTGCATCCCATTCCCTCATGTCCTCTTGTAATTATTTTCCTTCTCGCCTGCATCATTAATTCTTTTGTTTCTATTGCATCATTTCCATCAACTTATAAATACGCTTTAACATTATTCTTCTTAACAAAATCTTTTTCCTAATACCATACTCCCATCTGGTTACCGCTAACTTTTTGCTGTTCATTCTGCACCTAAACTCCTTGAAGGAACCATCTGTACTTGTTCTCCTTTTTTGCTAATCTCTGCTCTTTCTTCAACCACTCCACTGAGAGAACAGATAATGCATTACTGAAATAGCTGTTATCAAGCTCCCATCAATGCCCTAGATCTTGCTCAGTTTTCTGTTCCCATCATACTTGACCTCCAACTAGTATTTGACATAATTGACTCCTCTCTTCCTCTTTTATTCTTCCTGCAATTGGTTTCCTTCTTAACTCTCTGGTTATTCATCCTGAGGATCTTCTGTAGGATCCTCTCTTCCATACCTAAACTATAAATATTAAAGTGTCCTAGGCTTAGCTCTGGGTTCTCATCTCTTCTCTATTTATACTCTCAGTTGGTTGCCTCCACCAATCTCTTATTTTTAAATATCATCTATAGAGTGATAACTCTTATATTTATATCTCTATATCCCTGAGCATATCATTTATTCAAATGCCTACACTTCATTACCTAATAGGCATCTCCAACTTTTCATTGCCAAGATCAAACTTATAATTCCTGCATCTGTTCTTCAAATTTTTTCCGTATGAGGAAATTATGCCCCCGGCCATCTTGTTAGTCAAATGTAATCTTTGGGAATTCTCTTTAATTTCTTCTTATATCCTTATCTACTCCTCTCACCACAAATTCTTTTCATCAGCAAGGTTCCACCTCCAAATGGATCCCAAATCTGACCACTTACCATCTCCAGAGTACTATCCTAGACCGAGCTACCATAATTACTTATCTGCACTATCACGGTCACCTCCTAATTCGTGTCCTTTCAGTTTTGTCCACTAGAACCCCTTCACTGTGAAGTGGCCAGACAGATCTTTGTAAAGCTTTGATGAAATCATACATCATCCTTGCTCAAATCTTATCAAATGATTTTCATTATAGTTAGACTAAATCCTAAGTTCCAAACATAGCTCACAAGCCACTTCATCGTTTTGCCCCACCTGCCTCTCCACTTCGTTCATTATGTTCTGGCCACACCAGCCTTTCTGCTCCTGACATATCATGCTTTGGTCCCATCACAAGTGTTTATACTCCTGCTGTTCCTCTAGAACTTTGTATTACTCTCATCATTTAAATCATGCAAAGGCCATGTTTTTACAAAGGTCTTTTCTGACCAGTCTGGCCAAAAAAGAATTTAAAAAATCCAGAAAACCATTAAGCAATTAAACAATTATTCCAAACTCGATCACTTCCTATAACATCATCCTGTTTTCTTTTCTTTTTTTTTTTTTTTAATTTTTTTTTTTATTTATTTATTTTTTTAATATTATTTTATTAGTTGGAGGCCAATCACTTTACAACATTTCAGTGGGTTTTGTCATACATTGACATGAATCAGCCATATAGTTACATGTATTCCCCATCCCGATCCCCCCTCCCACCTCCCTCCCCACCCGACTCCTCAGGGTCCTCCCAGTGCACCAGGCCCGAGCACCTGACTCATGTATCCCACCTGGGCTGGTGGTCCGTTTCACCATAGATAATATACATGCTGTTCTTTCAAAACATCCCACCCTCACGTTCTCCCCCAGAGTTCAAAAGTCTGTTCTGTATTTCTGTGTCTCTTTTTCTGTTTTGCATATAGGGTTATCGCCACCATCTATCTAAATTCCGTATATATGTGTTAGTATACTGTAATGTTCTTTATCTTTCTGACTTACTTCACTCTGTATAATGGGCTCCAGTTTCATCCATCTCATTAGAACTGATTCAAATGAATTCTTTTTAACGGCTGAGTAATATTCCATGGTGTATATGTACCACAGCTTCCTTATCCATTCATCTGCTGATGGGCATCTAGGTTGCTTCCATGTCCTGGCTATTATAAACAGTGCTGCGATGAACATTGGGGTGCACGTGTCTCTTTCAGATCTGGATTCCTCAGTGTGTATGCCCAGAAGTGGTATTGCTGGGTCATATGGCAGTTCTATTTCCAGTTTTTTAAGAAATCTCCACACTGTTTTCCATAGTGGCTGTACTAGTTTGCATTCCCACCAACAGTGTAAGAGGGTTCCCTTTTCTCCACACCCTCTCCAGCATTTATTGCTTGTAGACTTTTGGATAGCAGCCATCCTGACTGGCGTGTAATGGTACCTCATTGTGGTTTTGATTTGCATTTCTCTGATGATGAGTGATGTTGAGCATCTTTTCATGTGTTTGTTAGCCATCTGTATGTCTTCTTTGGAGAAATGTCTGTTTAGTTCTTTGGCCCATTTTTTGATTGGGTCGTTTATTTTTCTGGAATTGAGCTTCAGGAGTTGCTTGTATATTTTTGAGATTAATCCTTTGTCTGTTTCCTCATTTGTTATTATTTTCTCCCAATCTGAGGGCTGTCTTTTCACCTTACTTATAGTTTCCTTTGTTGTGCAAAAGCTTTTAATTTTCATTAAGTCCCATTTGTTTATTTTTGCTTTTATTTCCAATATTCTGGGAGGTGGGTCATAGAAGATCTTGCTGTGATTTATGTCGGAGAGTGTTTTGCCTATGTTCTCCTCTAGGAGTTTTATAGTTTCTGGTCTTACATTTAGATCTTTAATCCATTTTGAGTTTATTTTTGTGTATGGTGTTAGGAAGTGTTCTAGTTTCATTCTTTTACAAGTGGTTAACCAGTTTTCCCAGCACCACTTGTTAAAGAGATTGTCTTTTTTCCATTGTATATCCTTGCCTCCTTTGTCAAAGATAAGCTGTCCATAGGTTCGTGGATTTATCTCTGGGCTTTCTATTCTGTTCCATTGATCTATATTTCTGTCTTTGTGCCAGTACCATACTGTCTTGATGACTGTGGCTTTGTAGTAGAGTCTGAAGTCAGGCAGGTTGATTCCTCCAGTTCCATTCTTCTTTCTCAAGATTACTTTGGCTATTCGAGGTTTTTTGTATTTCCATACAAATTGTGAAATTATTTGTTCTAATTCTGTGAAAAATACCGTTGGTAGCTTGATAGGGATTGCATTGAATCTATAGATTGCTTTGGGTAGAATAGCCATTTTGACAATATTGATTCTTCCAATCCATGAACACGGTATGTTTCTCCAACTGTTTGTGTCCTCTTTGATTTCTTTCATCAGTGTTTTATAGTTTTCTATGTATAGGTCTTTTGTTTCTTTAGGTAGATATACTCCTAAGTATTTTATTCTTTTTGTTGCAATGGTGAATGGTATTGTTTCCTTAATTTCTCTTTCTGTTTTTTCATTGTTAGTGTATAGGAATGCAAGGGATTTCTGTGTGTTAATTTTATATCCTGCAACTTTACTATATTCATTAATTAGCTCTAGTAATTTTCTGGTAGAGTCTTTAGGGTTTTCTATGTAGAGGATCATGTCATCTGCAAACAGCGAGAGTTTCACTTCTTCTTTTCCTATCTGGATTCCTTTTATGTCTTTTTCTGCTCTGATTGCTGTGGCCAAAACTTCCAACACTATGTTGAATAGTAGTGGTGAGAGTGGGCATCCTTGTCTTGTTCCTGATTTCAGAGGAAATGCTTTCAATTTTTCACCATTGAGGGTGATGCTTGCTGTGGGTTTGTCATATATAGCTTTTATTATGTTGAGGTATGTTCCTTCTATTCCTGCTTTCTGGAGAGTTTTAATCATAAATGAGTGTTGAATTTTGTCAAAGGCTTTCTCTGCATCTATTGAGATAATCATATGTTTTTTATCTTTCAATTTGTTAATCCTGTTTTCTTTACAGCAGTTACTTGTCCCATTCACTTATTTATTTATGTGTTTGCTGTCTGTCTCCCTCAACTACACTTGAATAGTTGTAGTTTTTGAATAAAAGAGAACAATTGTCATATTGTCATATCCTCTAACATGTAGAATAGTGTCTGACACATGCTAGGTATATACTAAAAGTTATTTTTAAACTGACTTGTTCATTATATGAACTGAGAATTTATTGCCAAACATACAGAGGCACACACTTGCATGTTATATTTAGGGAAGTAACTGGAGAGAACTTAGGGAGTCAGATTGTGAATGGTCTTGAATTCTATGTTTCATGGTTTGGATGTTATTGTAAAAATCAATGGAAAGTCAAAGATTTAAAACCTTATATTCTCTCTTAAAGTCTGTAGTTATGAGAACTTTATTTTATAAAACTAAAGTATGTAAGTATATTTTAAAATTATTTCTACTAAGTTGGATTTAATATTTAAAGATGCCTTTAAGAGTCTATTTAGTATGAGCAATGTTTTTGCATTTGAAAATTTCATGAAATATTTAATCAAAATAAAGCTTTTGCCTCCAGAAATCTGTTTAATTTAGAAACGTTTACTAAATCAGAAGAGTCAATAGCTTTAATGTAATTAAATCACATAATTTATTTATCTAAGTTGCAACTGAACATGTCTTAATAGAGAATGTGTTATTCTTACTTTTTAACTGCTCCATTTGGTGCATTTTCCACCCCATTGTTTTAGAACAATCGTAAATCTGAACACCTAAGACTTGGTAAGAATCACAGTGCTTTAATCTGATTAATTTTATTTTTAATCTTACTTATAAAATTACACAGTATTTACTTTATAACTATAAAATTTATTATGTTATGTTGTACTACAGGTTAACAGAAGTCCTTTTAATGTACTGAAATAAATTTAACTACAAAAGAAAATGAATAGAAACACAATGTAGCTAGGTAAAAGTTTGGTATCATCTTGAGCATAAATAATGTAAAACTAAACATAATGAAATAGGAAGCTTGGCAAGGAAGAATTTACAATTTTTAAAAGCCATAAAAGGGCAAATAAAATCTTGTGTTACTAAAAGGAAGTATAAAATATACATCCAAGGAAATTAATATCAGGAAGTTAATATCTTCTGTGAATTTTTACTTTTAATATTGCTCAGGCACTGATCTTAAATGTCACAGAAACTGTGGAAAACTATAGCAATTTAGAAATATTTCCCTTGTGTCTGTTCAGCAGAAAATCAAGTTTTTTTAGGATGTATTTTGCATATTGAAAGACCTGAATTAACCCCAACCTGAGTAGAGATCTAGGAAAGTGGAGACGAAGAAAGCAGGAAATCTCTGGAAGTTAGATATATTTCACTTGTTTTCATGTGTCCTATTGAGCCAATTATCAGTAATAGTTTGTTGTTTACTCATCATGAGTCCTTTTTAAAAGTGAAAATCAAAATATAGGTGGTAGGGAAATCGTTTAAAATGTTGGAATAAAGCATATTTCCCAGCAATCAGGTTTTTTTTCCCCTGTACTTTCCAAAAAATCAGAGGAGGATCCTTGTGAAAATCATTTTACCAATTCCTCTTGCATGTCCAACTGTTGCTGAGACTGTGTCATCCCAACTTAGTAACTGGGAAGGAAAAAGCATACTGCTCAGCAGTTGCTTCCTTGAGAGTTGGACTGTAGAGTTGAGGCTTCAAACAACATATTCAAGATGACAAAAAGCTTCCCACAAAATGAAGCTTATTAGAATTCTGAGTCAGACTATAATCAGATCAAAATTCCGGTGAAAACTTAGCCTTGAAAAAACTCTAGCAGATTTTTTTAAGCTACCAGGATGAATGCAGAATTCATGGCTAATTTCACAGGACAAGTGATGGGAAAATTAAGGGATGATTTGGAGTTTTTCAGAGAGAAAAAGGGAAGATTCCAAGAAAGATGCTTAGAGATACAAAGGTGTATTATAAACTGCTTTCATCTGAGATTCCCTGTGGGACAGTGAATATTGAAAGATGACACTGGAAATGTTGGCTCCAAGTTATGTAGGGTCTGGACATGTTTGTCTTCTGCAAGCTGAGGTTAGTCACCATGAGCTTTTACATTGACATATGTCATGGTGTATTTTAGTAAGAAGCTCTGACAATAATAAGGAGATGGATTCCAGTGGGAGAGATAGGATGAAGGAGGAACTTTTGGTGGTTAAGACAAGTAACATTAAAGACCACAAGTAGGGCATGACAGAAGAAAGAGAAGAGTGACATAAGTGGATGGACATAAGTGGATTTGCAGGTGGTAGGAGAGGAGAATAGTATTGAGATTTCTAATTTCTGTAATTAGGTGGATGGTACTGTCACTAAAATGTATATAATAAGATGCATGGAATTTCTGTTTGGTTTGGTTTTGCTTGGAGTGGTGAGCAAAGAGGTATGAAGATGATTTCAATTTTGATATGTGGCAAACATTCCATCTGAGATCCAGCTATTGGAAAATGGAATTGGAAATCAGATAGATGTTTGCAACACACCATATCTGAAACCGCAGGAGTAAATCTGTTAGCTAACTCCTTTGTGTCTTTGTATATTTTTCTGGGCCAAGGCTCTGAGACCAAGATCAATACTAATGTAAAGTTCAGAATATTTCTTTCATAAAGACACTACATTTTTTCATAAAGGGGAGAGCAATCATCCACATTAAATTGTCTGAATTTGCAAATCTGCAAATGGTGGGTATGTTCCTTTTGATTCTAAGATAGAAGGCAGGAGAAGGGGACGACAGAGGATGAGACAGTTGGATGGCATTACTGACTCAATGGACATGAGTTTGAGCAAGCTACAGGAGATGGTGAAGGACAGGGAGGTCGGGCATGCTGCAGTCCATGGGGTCACAAAGAATGGGACATGACTGAGCAACTGAACAAGAACAGCAAAGATTTTTTATTTATTGTTTATCATGTCTTATTATCTAAGTTCAATTCACCCAAGGAAACTACAAATCTTAAAAAGAAAATAGTCATTAAGAATTGATTAGTAGATATTTAAAGTTTTTATATACTTTACTGAGACTGAGAGACAATCATTTATATAAATTATTGTTACAGTACTATTTGAAAAATACAAAAGACATATTAGCATTAAATGCTATTTTAAAGATTTCAGTATTACAGAAACAATAAAAAAACCTTCTGTTTCCTTTCTAATAAAGATAGTTTTTGAGATAAAAAGAAAAAATATTTAATTCATTACAATCTTTTCTTGAACCCTCTTAAGTTGTCTAAGTACCATAGTATACTACTTTTGCATAAACAGTTTTCTGGTTCTAAATGAATCACAAGACTCATTTTCATCAACAATTACCCAAAGTATATTTCACGGTTTAAAGAAGGCAATGACCACCCAATATTCTTTTAAAATAATGACACTGAAATTCAGAGAAGTTAAATAATTCATAAACAAGAAGCAAGGGCCTGAATACAAATCCAAGTTTGCCTGCAAAGCAAATCCTCATTTAAGTACATCTGGCTCTTCTCAGGTAAAATAAAACAAGGTACAGGCTAATTGTTCCACGAGAGTCTAAGTCTTGAGATCTTATGAAACTGAAGTCATAGCACTTTTAACCTTGCTATTATATCAGGCAGTTTCCAATCTTTTGGTAAATTTAGTCATCAGGGACAAGAGTGGCTATTGATTTGAAGTACTCTGAAAACAGCGACTTGATCCCATGGTTTTATGCAGCTTTTGTGCCCTCCCCTTAGCTCCTTGCTGGACTTGACACAACATTTCCTAACCAATATACTCTCAATCTTATGTTGAAAATATAAGGCTAAAAAGAAATATAATTAGTTCACAAAACAGAGACCTCACACTCTTGTGAATTGTCGGAAAGCATGCCGTGCCCTGCCAGTGCTAAGTCGCTTCAGTCGTGTCTGTCTCTTTGAGACCCTATGGACTGTAGCCCGCCAGGCTCCTCTGCGCATGGGATTCTCCAGGCAGGAATCCTGGAGTGGGTTGCCATGCCCTCCTCCAGGGGATCTTCCCAACCCAGGGATAGAAACCAGGTCTCCTGAGGTTACTGCATCGTAGGCAGATTCTTACTGCTGAGCCACTGCGGGGAAGCCCGTAGGAAAGCATGTTTGATATTTTCAAAGGGAATCTAAAATAATTACATTGTTAGGATGCATTATAATTTATAGAATGTTTTTAAAATCTTAAACATCATAATTATCACGTATTTCAGTTGAATTTAAAATATAAGACCATATGATAAGAAGTAAAAAAAAAGTCCTAAGTCTAAGTGCAATTCTCTAAAACCAGAGGGGATTAATACGGTTACCCTTGACTAGGTACTTGTTACATTGTCATTTTTGATAAAAATAACCCAGAATGGGATGGTACAATGGGTTTAACAAAACATCAAGCCTTATAATATGATACTAATTGGTAAAATTATAAGGTGATACAATTATAAAAACACATTATATCCAGTATTGTATTATTGTCACAAAACCAGTTAATAGAAACATCAAAAAGCTATTTGTAAGCTGTGCCTGAATATAGAATTTTTTTATTACAATAGCCCCAAGGAACCTATTGATGTATTGTAGTAACTAGTACAGTAATGCCAAATGAGATAAATTCATTAATAGGACACTGAAATGAAACTAGAAAATGACTTAGTAACACCTGTTCAGTTCAGAATACATATTATTTTATGGACTTTCTTCATTATGTTGACAATGATAACTGGTAGGAAATAAATAACAAAGAAAGAGAAGCTTTTAAAAAGAAAGGATGTCAAATACATTACATTTTTGTAAGTCTGACTAAAGAGTAACCTTAGTTTAAAAGAATAAATGAATTTATATGAAAACTAAAAATTTAATTTGCAAATAAATAGAAATTTGAGTGAAAATTATGAATATGGAGTGTTTATTGTCATTCAGGTTAGGAAAAATCATATATATATATTCATATATGTAAAATCTCTATCACTGAAATTCTTATTTTTATGAATAGTTAAGCTTTTTAGTACATAAATACATACTCTTCCTTTGCACACTATAACTGCAACTATTTCAGACATGAAACTGATAATTTTCTGTGTTGATAGTGACTTTTTCAATTTTTAAAGAGCTTCTTTGAAAATCATTTTTTAAAATAATTTTTTATGTTGAAACAATACAAAAATTTACAAATAAATTCAAAGTATCATACAAATAACTTTTCTGAACTGCTTGATAGTAAATTCAGAACCGATGCACCAACATTTCCCAATACTTTAGTGTGTATTTCCTATAAATCAGAACATTTTCTTAACAAACCAAACACAACCATCCAAATCAGGAAATTATCACTGACACACTGTTACTATTTGATTCTCAGACCCCCATGCACGTTTTGCCCTTGTTTTGCCAAGAGTCCCATAGTGTCGTTTTGTTTTTAATAGCAGAAGCACCAAGTCAGAGTCACTGCTTTTACTTATAATGTCTCTTTACTCTTCTTCAGCCTGAAACATTCTCTGAGTCTTTTCTTGACTTTCATGATCTAGTGTCTTGCTTCAATTTATACTTATAACTCAATTTGTAATTTTTCTTAGAGGGTGTCCAAATAAGGTACAATGTTTCTGCACCCTCTGTGAATATATGAGGGTCTTTAGGCATTCACCGTAGCTTCTCAACCTTTGTTTTTAGGTGGAGGAAATACTTAATAAACGCAATGGTGCTCAAGGAATAAAGTCATGTAAATAATAGATGCATCATTTATTAGTTTACAAGCATATATATCCTAGTAGTTTCAAAGCATCCTTCATGCTTGTACTAGGAAAAGTTTTATTTTCAATTTTTCCCTAATGAATTTTTTTCTATGGAGAGTCCAAAAATTGTCATAGAAGATTGTGAAATAGAATGATTATTTTAACAACTCCAAGGAAAATTTGCTCAGTAAAATATTATCTTTTGAGTGAATATGCTAGAGGCAGTTACACAATTAAAATAATCCATTCAACAAATTTGATCCTTTAAAATTGAGAGGGTCCCCTTTTCATGTTCTGTCATAGTATACTAGGTATTTTGGTATGGCTTATTTTACATAAATGCCAAATAATGTGCTTCTAGGTAAAAATTAAAATGTGAAAATTCACAATGGGCCATGAATATATTGAAAATAGAGACAATTTGGCTTTTACAATTAATACGCATCTGGATCCCATGCTTTTGTCAGCTTCACAGAGGAGTCCAGGATCTAAAAGTTGTCCCTACTTCAGACATCATTTCTCTAACCTGAATCTCTTCCTCCAACAACTCTTAAAGATTCTTATCCACCAAATTCATTCATTTTTCCTTTTCTGGATTTGTTCACCAGGGTTTACTTATTTATTGATATTGCCCCAGCAATTCTACTGGAACATGTTTGAAATATTCTTCTCTTAGTTGCTGTATTATGACCACAGACCAAGGAATCACACTTTACGCCTTGTGTACTCAAGTGGCAGGGCAAAATAAAATTAATATTGGCTTAAATCACGTTTCCTTTTCTTCAAACTATTTCATATTTTTATCATTATCACAGACACACTTATACAACATCATGTTTTAGCTCAAGCTGAAACAGTCATAGTCATAATAAATTATCAATGGATAGGCCATATTTTAACTTTAAGGTTTTAGAAAAATTCTCATAAAATGGAAAATTTTTGTTTAAAGATAAAACTCACCATTATTAGTGACCACTTGTATGCTACTAAATTACTTTCATGGAATTGGCTCCTAAACTTCATTTAAAATAGTTGTCTTATTTCTTGTTTTTATCTTGACAGATGTTTCTTAGCTAAATGTATCACTTCTTAATGACAAAATAAAAAAATAACATACTACTTTTGGATATTCTTTAGTTGTTATAAATATTAATGCCTTAATTTGAAATTATTTTCTTCCCTTGTCATGCCTTACCTGTTATATGTAACTTGAAACCACCTGAAGTAGTGAGTGTGTGTGTGTGTGTGTGTGTGTAGGTTTAAAATTCAAGGCTCACCTATCAGCCATTGAGAACTCATTAACCATTTATCCTTTTTGGCTTTCTTGATGCTCATCAAAGACTCACTTTAATATTTGGTATCTCACATAATTTTCTATGGGAAAAAATACAAGTGATACAAAATGTCCAGGTCATATGACAGATATTCCTCTCTGTGAATCTATATGCCAGCTTTCTTGTTTATTCATTAAGAGCTGCCTATGCACTGTGCACTGGTTTAGGCACTGGAGATTCAGCAGTGACAAAACAGAAAAAGACCTTTTTCTTAATAGAACTTAATTTTCTCCTGAGGAGATCATTTCCAAACAAACAGAGTCAATGCAATTCAGAGAACCATAAGTGAGAAAATCAAATGTAATAGTGAGATGATATAAAGGGAGCAACATTATATGATGTGGTCAGGGAAAGACTCTGAGGAGGCATCATTTGAAGAAAGATAGGAATCCTAAGAAAGACCTAACCTGCAAAGATTTGAGGTAAGAGAATTCCAAAGAAAATAGCTAGTGAAAAAGCTCCGAAATGGGAACATACTCATTTTTGGACTACTCTTCAAAAATGTAATTAAGAGGATAATTCTGCTATGAGGAAAAATTTTATCATAGAATTTAAAGTTGTTTTCTTTATGGTTATCTAGTTTTCTTCTAGATGCTCAATGTCCTCAAGTATTACACATAATCAAAACTGACTGTGTCAATGATGTTTCAGCAAATGTGTACCTGAGGAATTTAATTTTCTCACTCACTGATATATCTAGAAGGGTGATCGTAAAGAAACAGTGTGAAAAAATTTATAATGCTAAATTCTAATTAATAATAGAATTTGTTCTAGAATCAGCTTACTTTAAAAAGTCATATTTTAATTCTCTACATTTATACATTTTTTGCACCTTGTTAGGCATGTGAACTTTAAGACAAAAAGAAGAAAAAAGTCACTGAGGACCTGCTAAAGACCTGACATCATGCTTGTTTTTGTGAAGATATCATGAGCTATCTGTTCTTGCAGTAATCATTTAAAAATTAACTTTCTTCCTAAAACTAACTCTCTTCATTTATTTTCATTGGAAGTGGAAAATAAAGGACAGTAGAAAGCTCTCACATATCTCTCCACTAGAGGTCTAGACTGGTGATCAGAAAGCCCTATGGATAAGGCATACTGAAAGCACAGTTTACTTTTTTTCAAGATAGAACTTTTTGCAACTCTAATATTAGTAGACATCAAAATAGGATAAAGTTCTCCATATATTATGCATGTCCTTGGTTCTGTTGATTTTTGTCTATAAAGTAAAAATTAAGCACACTAGATTGAAAATAACTGAAGATTTTTTAAATGTAAAAACTGTAACAGCTATACTAATGGTACAAATGCTAACAGTCCACCAAGAAGACCCCGTTTCATTTCTACATATCTTTACACTTTTTAAATGACAAAGTTAAATGCCTATTATTCTACTTGCTTGAATTTTATTTGATACTGATACACAGTCTCACAGTGTACAGAATACCCATGGTCCAATTATGAGCATTGTTATTCACCACTCTGAAAAGTCCACTCACCTACCTCATATAAAGACCGTATTAACAATCTATGGTCAAGCTTTAATTTATATTTAAAATTTATATTTAAAAAATATATATTTGAAAACCAGTGTCAGGTTTATTTATTATTTGATGTCAAAATTGTTATTTAAGAGCAGAAGGGAAGGGAGTCCTTTCTACACCGTCAATATTTTCTCCTTATTTTTCTCAAATGTTTATACTTAGAGGAAGGAGACAACTGCTGTTTCATTATAGTTTAGCTTGTACTTAGCCTTGTTTCCACTCTACTTTAAATGTAGACACTGAAAATATGGGGGATAAAAATGAATTTTTAGTAGATTAATGCTGAATAATCACATTCACATTTCTATTTGTGCCCCCAACATGGAAGAGGTGCCTTCCATTAGAACTATGTTTGCTTTGGCTTAGAGAAAACCCACTCAAAAATGCAGGGTGTCCAGATATAGAGACATCTCCTACTTTTCATGTTCTCCCCTTGTCTACCACTTATGGAGGAATGAATAGATGTTTAATCTCTATGTATGTATTTAAATGAAATTCATATAATTATTAGAAGTTTTATATTGTACTGATAGAATTTTCATACATATTTATGTATCAAAATGTATTTGAGATTATTTTATTGATATGTTGTCTGAAAAAAAATATCAGTGAAATTCAGTGTAGTTTGCATAGAGAAAGAATATAAAATGAGGAAAATAAAATTAAGTTTTGATTCACCAGATGAAATGTTGCTAAATCCTGCTGATATGCTTGAAGAATTAATCACCGTACTCAATGTTTTTCTGCAATACTGCAGGAGGGTTAAAACAGCAAGATAGTACTTTCAATATTTTAACTGTAACATATACAAATCATAATAATTTATCTGAGTTAAAAAAAATCCCCACTTTAAATAAATTTTGACTTTCAAAAATATTTTTTCTATATAGCACACATTCTATTATTAGATATAAATAAGGCAAAACAGGATGGAACAAATAATTCTATTAAATTAAACATTGTATAAAATTTTGGTGGTTGTTTTATGTAAAAATATTCTGTTTTTAATTAAACCATATTTTACATAGACTATTATATACAGGTACAGTTTGAAGAATGTATAAATACAAATTTTCTGCCAAGTCATTATAGGATCTCTAGAAAAACTTAAATCATTTTTATGAAGTATCTTTGTATATTTTTTATTTAAAACCTGAAAACTATCACAATCCATAAATTAGCTTGAAAAGTTAAGCATTTGAAACTGGTGATTGTTCGAGGGTCATAGAAATGTCAGCTTCATAGATTTCAAGGCAGTAACTTCCTGGTATGTATGTTCAGCTATGACAAGAATCTTAAATAAATTCTTCCCATTTTTACTTATAATTATACAATTTCATAAGGCAGGATACATTCTTACTTAATATGAATCTCTTATAGTATACTGTACTTTCTAGCCCCTAGAAAAATACTGTAGAAAAATTAACTCAATCATAATGACAAAATATAACTAAAATAAAAATAGTCCTTTTTCTTTCTACTAGTGAAAAATCACAATTAAAATTTCAAAAATACTCAGTCACTTACTTTGGTAGAGTTTTCAAGTGATTTTCTCTTAACTCCAATATCCGCAATTTGGCAAGTCTGTAGAAATGAATTAAAAAATTTGTTTCTTGATATTTCTCTATAAAAAAATATTTTTATGGTAAACCAAATTGTTACTGTGTTAACCAAATGACTATGTCCAAACATTAAAAACCATGGTTATAGATCTTTAAGAATTATGCAAATTGATTATGAGTAGGATTGTATCAATATTGGAGAATGATAAATACCACTTTCTTAAACTTTCCTAAAAATAAAATCTTTCAAAGATATCACTGTCTTAGTCATCTAAATTTTCTGTTTTATCAAAATACATTCATTGTTATTTAATCATATGCATTCAAGTTATTGAATATTTACTAAATACTAAGTGCTGAGTTCATAGAAACATGGTAATAATTTCCCTTAAGAGATGACAAATGAATTTTTAAAGCAAATGATAAAGCATAGTGGTTAAAAGCTTGAACTTTGTGATCAGATATATCTGGGTGAAATCCAGACTCTTTATATTCTATCCCTATAACACTGGGCAAATTAATTAACCCCTCCTAACTCCAGTTTCTTCATTTGTAATGAGTATGCAATAATAGTACAAAATTTATATGGGTTTGACTGTTAAATGATGTCATCATACATGTAAAACATAATACTTGGCACATTGTAAGTTTTAGTGAGTGTTACTTATCACCGTGGAGCCCTATACCAAGGTCATAGTTGTAAAGTCTTGTTACCAAGGCCACAGATCTGGAACTTCGTACCAAGGTCATCTGCAGAATTGACTGAGCTCCAGTTCCAGATACTGACTGTTGCTATGAGCTCTGCTGATCTAAACTGGCTAACTCCTTGACCCCATATTAGGTAAAAATATCTGCCTTCATACTCACCCTACAGCACCCTAACCAATCACCTAATGCCAGTCTTCCAGCATGAATTTTCTTTGTCTTGAGACTATAAGAATTGGCTACTAAACCATGAAAGGGGTTGGCTCTCCCTTGAGCCAGTTCTCTGTCCTAACAGCATTTCCTGCTCTAATAAACTCTGTTCTACTGTCATTCTGCCTTGGGTCTGGAAATTCTTTTCAACCTGCGCAAAGACCATGACAATTACGACTACCTTTAATTAAAGTCTGGGAAAAGCATCATATATATAGCATGATATACCATATAATTGGCTCTGAGCCTGAGATGTGAACATTTCAAATAGATGCATACTTAAAATCCTGTCGTATCATCTGTGCTGTGATAGTACTGGAGTTGGGAAAAAAATGTGAAGTGGATGAGAGGTGCTTACATTTTCCGATGCTTGCAAAAAACTTGGGTGATTGGGAATGCACTTCACACTTAACTACTTGTTAATGTTTGCAATCTGGGACCGTGTTCTTACTAATGTCTGTGTTGGCTTGTGGTTAGTTGCTCAGTCGTGTCCGACTCTCTGTGACCCCGCGGTCTCTAGCCCACCAGGCTCCTCTGTCCACGGGAATTCTTCAGGCAAGAATACTGGAGTGGGTTGCTGTGCCTTCCTCCAGGGGATCCTTCCAACCCAGGAATCTAACCAGGGTGTCCTGCATTGCAAGTGGATTCTTTACCAGCTGAACCACGAGGGAAGCCTCCTAATGTCTACAGTGAGTCTTACAATTTATTCAGTTGTGGTTATTGTAGGGCAAATATTAATTGACTTGTCCAGATTCTCAGTGCTGTGGGAATATTTCACTATTTGAACTATTTCACCTACAATGTCCCATATTTATTGTGCTTTTAGGTATTCAACTAGCTTTTTTCCCACTTCCTTTTTGTTTTGAGTTCTATCAAGTCTCCAACTTAACTTTAATCTTATAACTCTTAATCTGTATTTGAAACAAATTGTCTCAGTTCTTCAGAGCATGGGATATCACTAATAATAGACATTTCTTAAACATTTATATATCTCAAGTCTTCTTAGTATCTGTACTAGAGTAATAACATTTTATGACTTAGTTTGGGCTTCAGGGGTACTAAATCGTAACGTTTTATAAAGTATACTAAACATTCTTTGTCAAATTATCCAGCTGAAGGATAAAAAGCTTTTTAGATTACAATAATAGAGCATTTTTTGGAAGATAATTTACATAAAATTGAAATCTAATTCCTGGTGGCTTGGGTTTTAGTATTATGTTATATATTTGCCCAGATTTCTTCCCTTATGTTAGGACTAGCAAAGAGAACTAACAAAATGCTAAAGAAAACAATGTATTTTAGGGAGATAATTAAACATTTTATGATTTAATAAACCAAAAGTATACTTGTGGTTGCGGCCAGTACCAGAAGGAAAATCTACTTTATATGAACAAATGGTGAAATATTAATTCGCTTAGAAACAAGGCATATGCTCTTGTGAATATCTGTGAATTTTCAGAGCTGTCTCAGTGTATAGTATTTGTAGGTATTATGAAATCATGATCCACAAAAGTAAGAGAATTTGAAAAAAAACTTTTGAGGTGATTTCTGTATGCAAAGAGAGGCTGCTACCTGTTAAACGACTTCCTTATTTCACTGAGTTCTTCTTTAATGTCATGTATTTACTTCTGCCCAGAGGTGGAGGTTGAAGTATACTCAATCGGTTATTTGAACAATTTGAGATGCTCACTTAGAAAAAGGCAGTTAACAAAAAACTTAAAATATCTTAACTTTTAAGATATATCTTTTATGATTAAAATAGCCTTGATATGGAAACAAAGCTTCCATTGACACATGAATGGATACAGAAATCCTGTGTGTGTGTGTGTGTGATGGAATATTATCACTCATAAAAGGAAGAATATCCTGACATGGATGGACCTTAAGGCATTATGCTAAGTGAAATAAGTTGGGCAGGGAAAGACAAATACTCTATGATCTCACATATGAAATCTAAGAAGAAAAAAATAACTATAGAAAAGAGGTCAGAGTTGTGGTTATCAGAGGTGGAGGTAGGGGAAGGGGAAATGGTTGATTGTGGTCAAAAGACACAACCTTATGCTTATAAAATAAGTAAGCACTGAGATGTGACGCATAGCATGATTGCTATAGCTAATAATGCTATATGGTGTCCAGTATATCTCAAAGTAACTAAGAGTAAATTCTAAAAATTTTCATCACAAGGAAATGTTTCTTCATAATTATATAAAGTAATCGATGCTAACTAAATTTAATGTGCTAATCATTTTGTGATAAATTTGTCAATATTACGTTGTATACCTTAAGTTCATACAGTGCTATATATCAATTAGATCTCAATAAAGATGAAAAAAAGTTCACTCTAGAACACCTAGAAAATATTGAAAAATTTAAGATGAAAATAAAAACCTTCCATAATTTCCCTTCAAGGAAATTGTCTTTTATTTCTTGCATATTCATATTCATATAGGAAGCACAGTTTATATATAGTTATGATAAGATTTAAACATAACATCATAGGAATTAAAAGATATGTCTCTAGTCAAGATGATAAATTCCTACATTGTTATATGGATGTACCATAATATATTCAAGCAATCTCCTAGACGGATGTGTGATTCCATATTTTTCATATTGTAAATAATGATAAACATCTTTGTCCATAAGTCCTAGTGTGATATATGATGATACATTTCTAGAAATGTATTACAAAGGCAGTGGTTATAAACACTTTCAGATCTTTTAAAGCACACTGCCCTGTACAGAGTACATGACATTTTGCAATTTCATCAGCAGTGTGAAGTTATCTCTTTCCTCACACTCTAAACAGTTTTATAGTTTCTGTGATATGCTTAGAGCACAAAGGCCCTTTATTCACATATTAATATGTATTATTTTATTATTTATGATGATAAACATTTTTTGAGTTTTCAACTTGTACACTTATTATGAACTGCTTGCACATGTTATTTACCCATTTTTTCTAATGAAATCTTAACTTTATACTCCTTTGAAAGAATTCTTTGTAAGTTAAGGATCTAATTTGCCTTCCATATATGGTAGAAATATTTTCCTATTCATTACCTTAAAATTTAAAATATTTTCTAATATTATTTTATTTTAAAGGCATGTATGTATTCAAATATATCCATTTATGGTATTTTACTTTTTTTCTATGCTATAAAAGTATTATCTAACCCAAGTGTCAAAAATATACATATGTATATTTTTCCAGATCATTTCTGATTTTATTTTTTTTAAATATTTAACTCTTTAACTCATCTGGAATCTGATTATTTATGACATGTAAAGGCCTAATTTTACTTTATTTTTTTCAAAATGTTTCATTAGTTAGCATGGTCTCATTTATTGGATAAAAGTGAGGGTATCTTTAATTACAGGGGTCACTTCTGAAGCCTTACCTACTGAAGGTGGTTAAGTACTTACCTAAGTGAAATAAAATTGATCATTTAAATTTCTTATTCTTACCTTCCAAAATTGGCTGGAAGAAATTCAAGAAAGGCATCATTCAGGTAGAGCTGGGTCAGATTCAGAAGCTGCGTGAAGCCATCAGGGAGTCTAGAAAGGAGTTAAAGGTTTAGTCATTGCGTAGATGTTGCCATAGAAACAGAACAAAAATATATATCTCTAAGGAGAAAAAATAGAAGTGTAATACATTTTTCAGCTCTCCTTTGGTATCACAGTAATGGAAGAATTTATTGAGCATGTTGTTACAGCTTGAAAATTTTGCCTGTTATTGAAATAAATGGCATTCACCCCTCCACACTGCTCTCCTATGCAGAGATTTATGTCACTGCCAAAGTCAGCGGCATCATTTCTTACTGTTACCCTAGCCTTATAAACACGAGTGAGATATTTTTATGGAAATTTCAAGATATATGCTATCTTTTATAATTTCAAATTTATGATTCTTCTCAATAGAAAATTCACATGTATAGTCAGGCAAGGTTATCTACTCTTTCACTTAATCATTGGAAGTTGTGTGCAGTTTGTGACACTGATGGCTAAAGATGCCCAATATGAGGAGGGAAAGAGTGTTTTGTCCATTAATTGATAATTTCCTTAATGCAGGCCCAACAGATACATGCATTATAATTCAAACTGACCTGATTCATGCACACTAAAAATGAACAAGAACATTAAAATAATAAACAGAACTCTAAAGACTTTAAAAGTCAATTAAAAGTTGAGAAAACATCCTTTGGGAAAAATCTTATCAGTGAGATAAAGTAATTACTTGAAATGTTTAAATCATTTTTACTAAAATGATTTAACTCAAGGATTTTTCTTAAAAGGATATTGAATTATTACTAATTTAATTTCTATTTAAATATTTTAATGCCTTTTTCTACACTTTAGACTAGACTACGCTCTTTCACAGAATATTTTTAAGCAGTGTCCAAATTTGCCTTCTCCTCAAGTTACAACCTATGACCTTCCTTGTATTTACTGGCAAAATTTTTTAAAAAGCTGCCTTTACTGACTACTTTTTACTATTCCTCAAGCCATTGCTTTCTGGCATCTACTCCATTACTGACACTGCACTCGCCAAAGCCTCTGATGACCTCTAAATCTCAATTTATTAACTTCATTTTATTTCATAACCCACACTGCCCAGCAACAGTTGTCATCACTAATTGTCCTCTTTCTGGGCTTCTACCATACTACTTTCCCTACTCTTCTTCCTACTCCTGGAACACTAGATCTGAGTTTCATCCCATGGTTTCTCTTCCTCTGACCAGTCTTTTTTTATGAAATGTTTTATGTATATAAAAGAGTATATGCGTATCCACAATATAATTTAACAAATAGAACCAGTATCTTTAAAACCCTCTGGCTGTCCCGCCCTGACTACATCTTTCTATTTGCTCCACAAATTCCTAAATGATGGTTACTTTTCTGTTTTTTACGGAGTTTTGCCACACCTATTTAAATCCCTGAAAAAAAGCCATGTGGTTTTGGTTTTTTTTAATATTATCTAAATCAAATCACACTATGAATATTTTATGGGGTTTATAATAATTCAAATTATTAAATAATTCATTAGTTAAGTGAAATTCATTCATTTTGATGTAGAAGACTGATAACCATGCCATGGTATTTCATTGTATGAATATATCACAATTTATAAATCATTCTTCATCTAATTGAACATTACAGTTGTTTCTAGTTTTTGTTTGTATTTCTATTATATATTCTATTTATTTTTGAACATATATCCTGGTGTACAAGAGATTACTTAAGCTATATTGCTGGTTAGAAGAGAGTAACATCCTTATGACTAGCTCTCACCTAATGATTAGCAGCAGTATAAATACCTCAACTCTCTCACCCAAATCTGTGATGTGTGTTTAAACTCCTTCCCAGAGATCCCCAGAAAGCTTAAGGTCCAGTGTCCATACTAGTAAATAGCTTGATAACATATCCTTAATTGATATTTCCTGATATCATTTTCTAAATATACTGCTTGAATTCTTTTCTAAACTTTTCTTCGGAGGAACCCAAACTAAACACAATTAATATTTTTATAACAATTCAGTAGGAATTGTTTATATGCTATTATGACATTGATCTTAGGTGGATTATTTTTGCTACAAACATCCTGCTTCACTTTGTATTTTGGAGCTGGATTGTTTGTATATGACTTCTTAGAGGATGCTTCCATAAATATGCTTCCAAAGGGAGGTAGGATTCATAAAAGCAGAAAAGAGGGGAAAAGGAGCTGGGGAAAGTGAGAGCTACAGCGAAGAGGTAAAAATTCACCTGAGATGGGTTACAAAGAGAACACAGGTTCTAGAGATAATATTTATGAATAAGAGTATTAGTAGTTAATATTTGAGAGTATCAGTAGGGGACAGGTTTTAGAGGATATTTGATGCTTGACTCATAGGCATACACTTTATCTTATAAAAGTAAAAAAGAATATACTGGAGATCTTTATTTTCTCTATGTTTTTCTTCCTTAATTACTTTAGAACTCATATCCTGGTAGTATAATAGTCTTCATGAAAACGGCACAGATATTCAACAGATTACAATTCAATTTAACTACTATTTTACTTTGATGTTCCTTTGGTTCCTATAATCATTCAAGAAAAGAAATCATTTATAATTTCTGAAAAAAGAAGATTAATACATGTAAAATGAGAAGAATGCTAAAACCTTTGATCTAAAATGTTGTGTTAACATCACTCAGTTCAGTTCAGTTCAGTCGCTCAGTTGTGTCCATAGAAAACACCCTTTCCAACAACACAAGAAAAGACTCTACACATAGACATCACAGATGGTCGACACCGAAACCAGATTGATTATATTCTTTGCAGCCATAGATGGAGAAGCTCTGTACAGTCAGCAAAAACAAGACCGGGAGTTGACTATGGCTCAGATCATGAACTCATTGCCAAATTCAGACTGAAGTTGACGAAAGTGGAGAAAACCACTAGATCATTTAGGTGTGACCTAAATCAAATCCTAAATATTATACAATGGAAGTGAGAAATAGATTTAAGGGACTAGATATAGAGTACCTGATGACTATGGACGGAGGTTTGTGATATTGTACAGGAGACAGGAACCAAGACCACCTCCAAGAAAAAGAAATGCAAAAAAGCAAAATGGCTGTCTGAGGAGGCCTCACAAATAACTGTGAAACGAAGAGAAGTGAAAAGCAAAGGAGAAAAGGAAAGATATACCCATTTGAATGCAGAGTTCCAAAGAATAGCAAGAAGAGATAAGAAAGCCTTCCTCAGTGATCAATGCAAAGAAATAGAGGAAAACAATAGAATGGGAAAGATGAGAGATCTCTTCAGGAAAATTAGAGATACCAAGGAAACATTTCAGGCAAAGATGGGCTCAATAAAGGACAAAAATGGTATGGACATAACAGAAGCAGAAGATATTAAGAAAAGGTGGCAAGAATACACAGAAGAGCGGTACAAAAAAGATCTTCGTGACACAGATAATCACGATGGTGTGATCATTCACCTAGAGCCAGACATCCTGGAATGTGAAATCAAGTGGGCCTTAGGAAGCATCACTATGAACAAAGCTAGTGGAGGTGATGGAATTCCAGTTGAGCTCTTTCAAATCCTGAAAGATGATGCTGTGAAAGTGCTGCACTCAATATGCCAGCAAATTTGGAAAACTCAGCTGTGATCACAGGGCTGGAAAAGGTCAGTTTTCATTCCAGTCCCAAAGAAAGGCAGTACCAAAGAATGCTCAAACTACCCGCACAATTGCACTCATCTCATATACTAGTAAAGTAATACTTAAAATTCTCCAAGCCAGGCTTCAGCAATACATGAACTGTGAACTTCAGATGTTCAAGCTGGATTTAGAAAAGGCAGAGGAACCAGAGATCAAATTGCCAACATCTGCTGGATCATCAAAAAAGCAAGAGAGTTCCAAAAAAACATCTATTTCTGCTTTATTGACTGTGCCAAAGCCTTTGACTATGTGGATCACAATAAACTGTGGAAAATTCTGAAAGAGATGGGAATACCAGACCACCTGACCTGCCTCTTGAGAAACCTATATGCAGGTCAGGAAATTACAGTTAGAACTGGACATGGAATAACAGACTGGTTCCAAATAGGAAAAGGAGTACAACAAGGCTATATATTGTCACCCTGCTTATTTAACTTATATGCAGAGTACATCATGAGAAACGCTGGGCTGGAAGAAGCACAAGCTAGAATCAAGTTTGCCAGGAGAAATATCAATAACCTCAGATATGAAGTGACACCACCTTTATGGCAGAAAATGAAGAACTAAAGAGCCTTTTCATGAAAGTGAAAGAGGGAAGTGAAAAAGTTGGCTTAAAGCTCAACATTCAGAAAACTAAGATCATGGTGTCCGGTCCCATCACTTCATGGCAAATAGATGGGGAAAGAGTGAAAACAGTGACTGACTTTATTTTTCTGGGCTCCAAAATCACTGCAGATGGTGACTGCAGCCATGAAATTAAAAGACGCTTACTCCTTGGAAGGAAAGTTATGACCAACCTAGAAAGCATATTAAAAAGCAGAGACATTACTTTGCCAACAAAGGCCCATCTAGTCAAGGCTGTGGTTTTTCCAGTAGTCATGTATGGATGTGAGAGTTGGACTATAAAGAAAGCTGAGTGCTGAAGAATTGATGCTTTTGAACTGTGGTGTTGGAGAAGACTCTTGAAAGCCCCTTGGATTGCAAGGAGATCTAACCATTGCATCCTAAAGGAAGTCAGTCCTGGGTGTTTATAGAAGGACTGATGTTGAGGCTGAAACGCCAATACTTTGACCACTTGATGCGAAGAGCTGAGTGGTTTGAAAAGGCCCTGATGCTGGGAAAGATTGAGGGCGGGAGGGGAAGGCGACTACTGAGGATGAGATGGTTGGATGGCATCACCAACTCGATGCACATGTGTTTGGGTGGACTCCAGGAGTTGGTGATAGACAGGGGGGCCTGGTGTGCTGCGGTTCAAACATCGTAACTATTAGCAAATAAAATTCCTTAAAAATACTAATTTTTTAATTATAAGGACAACTTGAACTACCCAGCTTACCTTAGTGTATTATTTTACCCATGTATGTACTAAATGATATTACTTTATACTACTTCTTTTGATGAAAAATATATTTCTTTATGTTGCTTCTCTGAGAAAGTTTATGATGCAGGAAAACCTGGCTGTTACATAGAACACTTCTCTAAGGATTTGAGAATTGACAACATTGGGCAGATTCCAACTGCAAGACTGGACAGCCAAAACTGTTATATGAAAAAACCAGAATGCAATGTAAGACAGTTTTTTTAGTCTGCTTATAGACAGAGATGTGCTGACATTTTATATCAAATTTTTCTTTTTTAAAAAATGCAGAATTAAGGGGTATATTTATACAGTATGTTTTGTTTAATAGCATGTATATTTTTTAATTTCAATTTACTTAAACAAGAATTTGTTGAATGGTCACTCTGCACTGAGATTCAAAATTAATGCCTTATTCCTCACCTTCCTCACAGCATTATATTCATAGATTTAGCAAAATGCTATGACAATTATGTTTATACAAGTGTTAAGAATTTTTTATTCCTGAACTAAATTACACATTCTTTGAGGAGAAGGAATTTTCTAAATCTCCTCAATGACCTAGTATGGTACTTTGAAAACATATTATTTGAAAAATATATAGTCAGTAGATCTGCTAAAAAATATTCAACTTTATTTATTATTGACTTTATGGTGTGGTTTGTAGTTTTAATGGTCTCACTTGTCAATATCAGCATTTCTGGAGGAACACACAAGAACCTGTGAGGAAGAAGATATTCTTCAGCAAGCTAGGTTAAACTTAAAGAAGATGAAAATCATGGGCTGTCTTTATCCTCCTCCAAGATATTCAATGAAATCCAACAGTTTACACTAAATAAGTGAACTCTAATGAAATACTTTCATGTTCCTAGAGTAACTGCTGGTTTTTCATAGTTGACAGATTTATTTGAAAGTTCAAAGCATTTCAAAAATATATATACTGATAATTCTCTCTCTAAGGAAACGTTTTCATTTTAGTAATGGCTTAAATTAAAAGCAGCATATTCAAATTACAATAAATAAATGATACTAGAATCAGACACCCAAAATATTTAGTGCTTGAGCACGTGGACATTGATGTCAGATCTAAGTCTAACCACAGTTCTTTCAGTTATTCATCTCTGTGACTTTTGCAAATTACTTAATCTTTGTAAGACTCAGTTTCCTTTTTTTTTGTAAAATGATCAAACTAAATTCCTCTTTCAGAGTTGGTCCAAAGAGTTAAATGATTATCTGCTCCATATTAAAGCCTCACTAAATAGGATTGATTGTATTACTTCTGTTTTTATTGTTTTTGTTCTAATTTTTCAATATTAGGTAGAATACTAATTTAAATACTTTTATTAGTGCTAAATTTATTGTTGGAATAGACAAATTAAGATTGGCTCCAGACATCCTTGTTTCAACATTTTTCTTCTCTAAATGTGTTTACTTTAGAAGTTTAATGAAAACATATTACAGGCATTTGACCTCCAGTAGAACGTCAAACCAAATTAAAATTTTAGGAGCTATAAGTTGTGATTAAGAAGGCAAAGTAAAATCTTCTGCTCTAATTGGAGAGGTATTTTGCATCTAAGCATTTTAATTTATAACCTTAAAGTCATAAATTAACAGAACATATCAGAAACATTTAAACTATTATTTTCATTTAATGCATTTATTTTTTATCTAATTTCCAATGAACTATTTTAACATCACTGCAAACTTGTATCATGATTTCTCCCTTTACTTTGTAAATATCTTTCAATTTTGCTGTAAATCAGAGTGACTATAATCTATCAGTCAAACTGGGACATTTTTGAGAGTTTAGAGGGAACTGCTATTAATCATGCCACATCATGAGGTATAAACTGGGAAGACCTGAGCAGAGATATATAATCATCCTATATACAATCTTCATATCCATGTGGAAGATGTACCATAATTTATTAGCAATTTTCTTATTGCTGGGCATTAAGAATGTTCAATTTTTTCAAAGTGTATCTTTCAATTTAAACCAAAATCAAACTGTTCCCCCATAATTTGTGAAACATAATAAAAGGAACCCAGGAATTTACACTATCTTTGTGCATTTCCATATGTAAAAGGGAATGCAGATAATATTTTTCTACTCCACATTTTCTGTGAAGATAAAAATGAAATAATGTATCTAAAAGCCTGAGATACACTAGGTTCTCAAAAAATGATGGTCTTAACTTTTTAATTGTGAAGCTGTTATTCTCAATTTTATTGTAATAATTTTCACCACTGACTCGGTTAAGGCATTCAGACTATACTATAAAGTTCACATCTAAAACTAAACCTAGTAATATAACACTTAAAACTGTAACTTTCATATTCTAAGGTTTTCATGACTTAACTACTTTGTAGATTTCTTGTATCTAAGAAAACAAACAGAAATCAGGAAAGAAAAATGAAACCCAAATCTCTTTTTAATAGAGCAAATTAATAAATCTCTAGTATAACTGATCAAATAAAAAAGAAAAAAGGCACAAAACAGAGAGCATCACTAGAGAACTTATAGAATTAAAAGGCTAATAAAATAATATTATGGAAAATAAGATGCCAATAAGTTTGAAAATATGAAATATACATATTCCTAAAAATACAAACTAGCAGAAATGAGTCAAGGAAAAGTAAATAATTTGAATAACACTATAGATATTATGGAAATTAAATTTGTAATAAAAACTTTCCCATAAAGAAAAGCTCAGGCTTGAATGCTCCACTTGCAAATTTTATCAATATTTAGGGAAGAAATAATTTCAATACTATACAATTTCTTACAAGAAATAGAAGATGATATTCCCAACTATTTTAATGAGGCCAGCTTTATCTTGATACCAACACCACAGAAAGAAATTATAAGAAAAAAATTTCAGGCTAATATACCTCATGAATATAGATGGGAAAATCCTTAGAAGATACTATCAAATCAGAGGCATTCATTAATAAAATGCATAATATTTCATGACCAGGTAAATTTATTTTTTTTCAGGTAAATTTATTTATATAACTGTGGCAATATATAATATTTAAAAAACAAGACAAAAACTTTGACAAACCTCAACATCTATTGACAACAAAAACTCTGAGCAAAACAGATATCAAAGATCGGCTATATTCTAAGGTGGCCCCCAAGATCTCTCTAGAAGTTTGCTGCTGCTGCTGCTTCGTTGCTAGTCGTGTGGGACTCTCTGCAGCCCTATGGACAGTAGCCCCCTGGGTTTCCCTGCCCGTGGAATTTTTCTGGCAAGAATACTTGAGTGTGGCGCCATTTCCTACTCCTGGAGATCTTCCCGATCCAGTTCAGTTCAGGTCAGTCATTCAGTCGTGTCCAACTCTTTGAGACCCCATGGACTGCAGCACGCCGGACTTCCCTGTCCATCACCAACTCCCGGAGCTTACTCAAACTCATGTCCATTTCATCCTCTGTCATCCCCTTCTCCTCCTGCCTTCAGTCTTTCCCAGGATAAGGGTCTTTTCCAATGAGTCAGATCATCCCATCAGGTGGGCAAAGTATTGGAGTTTCAGCTTCAGCATCAATCCTTCCAATGAATATTCAGGGTTGATTTCCTTTACAATTGACTGGTTTGATCTCCTTGCAGTCCAAGTGACTCTCAAGAGTCTTCTCCAACACTACAGTTCAAAAGTATCAATTCTTTGGTGCTCAGCTTTCTTTATAGCCCAAATCTCACATCCACACATGACTACTGAAAAAGCCATAGCTTTGACTACATGGACTTTTCTTGACAAATTAATGTCTCTGCTTTTTAATATGCTGTCTAGGTTGGCCGTAGCTTTCCTTCCAAGGAGTGAGCGTCTTTTAATTTCATGGTCACAGTCACCAACTGCAATGATTTTGGAGACGGCCCAAAATAAAGTCTCTCACAGTTTCTATTGTTTCCCCATCTATTTGTCATGAAGTGATGGGACAGGATGCCACAATCTTAGTTGAATGTTAAGTTTTAAGTCAACTTTTTCACTCTCCTCTTTCACTTTCATCAAGAGGCTCTTTAATGCTTCTTCTCTTTCTGCCATAAGGGTAGTGTCATTTGCATATCTGAGGTTGTTGATATTTCTTCAGGCAATCTTGATTCCAGTTTGTGCTTCATCCAGACCAGCATTTTTCATGATGTACTCTGCATATAAGTTAAATAAGCAGGGTAACAATATTCAGCCTTGACATACTCCCCTCCCATTTTGGAACCAGTCTGTTGCTCCATGTCCAGTTCTAACTGTTGTTTCTTGACCTGCATACAGATTTCTCAAGAGACAGGTCAGGTGGTCTGGTATTCCCATCTCTTTCAGAATTTTCCACAGTTTTTTGTGGTCCACACAATCAAAGGCTTTGGCAGAGTCAACAAAGAAGAAGTAGATGTTTTTCTGGAACTCTCTTGCTTTTTTGATGATCCAGCAGATGTTGGCAATTTGATCTCTGGTTCCTCTGCATTTTCTAAATCCAGCTTGAATATTTGCAAGTTCATGGGTCACGTTCTGTTGAAGTCTGGCTTGGAGAATTTTGAGCATTACTTTACTAGCATGTGAGATGAGTGCAGTTGTGCAGTAGTTTGAGCATTCTTTGGCATTGCGTTTCTTTGGGATTGGAATGAAAAGTGGCCTCTTCCAGTCCTGTGGCCACTGCTGAGGTTTCCAAATTTGCTGGCATATTGAGTGAAGCACTTTCACAGCATCATCTTTTAGGCTTTTAAATAGCTCAGCTAGAATTCCATCATCTCCACTAGCTTTGTTCATAGTGATGCTTCCTAAAGTCAACTTGACCTCACATTCCAGGATATCTAGCTCTGGGTGAGTGATCACCCAGAAGTGGGACCTGAGCCAGATGTGGGATCAAACCCATATCTCCTGTATCTCTTGCACTGGCAGGCAGATTCTTTACCACTAGTGCCACCTGGGAAGCCCTATAAGTTTCGTTGTTGTTCAGTCTCTCATTTGTGTCCCACTCTTTGCGACCCCATCGACTGGAGCACACCAGACTTCCCTGGCCTTCACCATCTCCTGGAGCTTGCTCAAGCTAGTGTCCATTGAGTTGGTGATGCCATCCAACCATCTCGTCTTCTATCATCTTCTTCAATCTTTCCCAGCATGAGGGTCTTTTCCAATGAGTCAGCTCTTTGCATCAGGTTGCCAAAGTATTGGAATTTCAGCCTCAGCATCAGTCCCTTAAAGGAATATTCAGGATTGATTCCTTTTAGGATTGACTGGTTTTATCTCCTTGCAGTCCAAGGAACTCTTAAGAGTCTTCTCCAACAACACAGTTCAAATGCGTCAATTCTTCAGCACTCAGCCTTCTTTATGTTCCAATTCTCACATCCATACATGACTACTGGAAAAACTATAGGTTTGAATATATGGACTTCTGTTGGCAAAGTAATGTCTCTGCTTTTTAATATGCTGTCTAGGTTGGTCATAACTTTCCTTCCAAGGAGCAAGTGTCTTTAATTTCATGGCTGCAGTCACTATCTGCAGTGATTTTGGAGCCCTAGAAGTTTATGCCCTTGCAAAATCTTCTCCTCTTGAGTACTGGTAGGACTTGTAATTTGCTTCTTATTAATGGACTGTGACAAATAGGATGTCATTCTGTAAACTATAGTATGTTATACACCTCTGTCTTACTAGGATGCTCATTCTACTCATCTGTTGGCCCTGAAGAAACAAGATGCTGTGTTGTGAACTACATCTGGAGAGGGTCACCTGACTGGGGATTGCACCAGCATTTAAGATTCAAGAATGGCCTCTAGCTGTCAGCCAGAAAAATGCTGCAGCTCACAGGTTTATGACAGCAAGGAAATGAATTCTGCCAATAAGCTGAATGAGGTTGAAAATGGATTTTTTTCCAGCTGGGCCTCCAGATGAGACCACAGCTTGCCTGTTGCCTTGATAGTAGCCTGGTGAAAATCTCAAAAAGGGAACCCACCTATAGCATGCCTAGATTCCTGACTTACATAAACTAAAAGATAACAAATATTTATTGTTTTAAACCACTAAGTGTGTGGTGATTTCTTGTATAGAATTATAAAACTAACACTCATTTTGGTATCTGAAATTTGGATTCTGCTGTAATAAATTTCTAAAAATTGTGGACTGGCTTTGGAGTCAGGAGGTGGTCAGGGACTGCACAACTATTGAAGAGCATTATAGAGAAAGCTTAGCTTTTCTTGAAAAGTTTGAGAGTAGGAATCTACGTTTTGAGAGCCCTGTTGGTAAGAGCTTAAAAGGAAGTGAGAAATAGGTTATTTAAAATTTCCTCAGCCTGATAAAGGGCATTTATTTAAAAAAATAAGTAACTATCATACATAATGGTGAAAGTCTGAATGCTTTCTCCTTAAGATTGAGAACAAGGCAATGGTGACTGTTTTCACCTCTTCTGTTCAACATTATACAGGAGATCCTAGCCAGGACAATAAGGCTAAATAAATAAATTAATGAATTATAGACTGGGAAGAATGAAATAAAAATGTTTCTATTCTCAGGTGACATGATGATCTACTAGAAAATTGCATGCTTTCTCTCACAAATCTACAAAATATTTATTAGTACCATTAAATGAATCTATTAAAGTTGCAGGATTTAAGGTCAACATACAATAATCAATTGTATTTTTGTGATAGATAACTCATTTATAACTACCCCTAAACATGAAATACTCGGAGTAAAATAGATATGCATTATGTTTAGCGAAAGGAATACTCAGTATTTTTGACATGCCAATTCTGCCCAAATTTATCTACAGATTCAACACAGCCATTATCAAAATTCCATAAGGTTTTCATATTTTTGTAGAAACTGGCAAGCTGATTTACAAAATATATGGAAAAGCAAAGGGAATAGAAGAGCCCAAATAATTTGATAAAGAAGAAGGTTGAAGGACTCACATTACCTGACTGTGTGAATTATTACAAATCTACAGTAATTGAGATAGTATAAAATTGGTATTAGGAGAGGCATATAGATTAACATAAAAATAGAGAATTCAGAAATGGATCCAAACACATATGATCAACTGACTTACAAAACAGATACTGAGATAATTTTATTTACAAAAAAGGATAAAATTTTCAACAAATGGTACTGGAACAAATAAAATGCAATAAATAAAGAAAAAAGAGAAGCATAACACACACACACACCATACATATAAACAAAAAGCAACTTTAAATGGATCACAGACCTAACTATAAAATCAAAACTACAAATGTTCCAAAGGAAACCTTAGGGGAAAATCTTTATAACTATGATTTATCAATAGTAAAGATCTCCTAGATAGGGACAAGAAGAATAAATAATAAAAAATTATAAATACGGCCTCATCAAAATGAAAATCTTCTGATCTTTGAAAGTCACTGTTCAGGAAGTGCAAAGATAAGTCATAACAGCAAATATTTGCAGTTTTAAAATCAAATTAAATTCTGACTAAAAGTATCTGATTTTTAGCCAGAATTTATAAAGAATTTCTATAATTCAATATTAAAGAGAACTCAATAAATATGAAAAAAAATCTGAACTTTTGTCAAAGAAGCAATAATATTTTAAAGAAATAGAAGGAAAGATGCTAATTTGATTTTGTAAATTAAAACTTCAGTGAGTTATAACAAAGAGATACTGTATCTACTAGAATGGCTAAAATAGGGGAAAAAATTAAACAACTGATTGTATCAAATTCTGACAATAATAAGGAATAATGGAAAACCTAATAGATGCTGATTGGAATGCACAATGAAATAGCTATTTTGAAAACAGTTTGCAAATTTCTTATAAGGTGATACACACACGTATCTCACTACGCAGAAGACTACTCCTATGTGTTCACTTAATAGAAGTGAAAACAGATGCTTACACAAACACCAGTACAGAAATGTTTATAGCTACTTTATTCATAATAGCTCCCAACTAGAAACAACTTAAATATCTATCCACTGAGGAATATATAAACAACTTGTGCTATATTCATACAAAAGAATTCTACCTAGAAATAAATGGGAATGTAGTACAATTCTTGAAATGGCAGGAATAAACCTTAAAATCACTGTGTTAAGTAAAAACATACAAAGTATGGCACTATTTATACGATATTTTGGGAAAGGCAGAACCATGGGAATTTGATTTTTCTTTTGAGTAATTTTTTTAATGAATTCTCAAACTTGCTTTTAGTGTTAGACATTTTATGATGAAATTGGTTATATTAATTTTCTTTTCAAAAGTTAAACATATGAAAGGAATTCAGAGATATAGCCAATAAAACTATAGATTTTAAGCTTTTGTAATTTATTATCTGACTTCTACTCCCAAAGACCTGATGATGATTACTAAATACAATGAGCTGTTAGAATTAAAGAACTAGAAATCAAAACAATTCATCATCTGCCCTGGATTATGACTTAAGTCAAGGACATATTTATGGTCTTATTGTGATAAGTCAGCAATATTTATTTCTTTTATGAGAAAGTTGCATTTTGGTCTAAGTTTTTTGAGGAATATTTTTCGCATTTTTTTCTCCATCATATTTTACATTTGAGGTAGAAAATTTGTATCTTTCAATCACAGTTTGTTCCTTAATGCTCCACACTTTCTACTAAAGGCCTTAAATTATTTCACAAACTATTCACTGTAAAAAGCCTCATCTAAACTTATCTTTTTACGTTCTATTTCATTTCTAGTCTCACTCACGTCCTCTTTTTATGATCTATAGAGAAAGCATCCCCACTACTACCTCTCCTCAACACTACTGGAGAAAAATTTCCTGTTAAATGTCTTTTGATACACTTCTTTTGCCTTCTTCTGGAAATACTAGATTGATTAATTGAACTTTAGTTTCTCCCTGTCTCCCTTTCTCTATGTGGACAAAGGACTGAAGGAATTTTCTCAAATCCTTCTGTCAGTTTTTGTATAATTAAAGTACCAGTCTTAGTTTGCAACTCATTACCTGCATCCCAACACCACCGAATAAATTCAACCACTTCCAAATACAACTACACCTTTCAATAGACATTCTAGATTTTACATTCACTTTCATTCACTTTACATTCACATTTACATTCACTAACATTAAGTTTCATGACTCACCAAAGCCATTCATGTCATAGCTTCTTGACCTATTTTATTCCACAGTACACTTTATCACTATGACATAATTGTAATTTGAAACATGGTCACATGCTGAATTTCACTTTCCCATGGCATTGCTCTACTAACAGATCATAACACACAAATACCCTACTTCTGTTCACAGCATCTTTACCATCCATATCTTCCATTTGGCTATCCTTATAGAATTATATTTTCTCTCTTCATGTAATCACTGGTACCTAAATAGTCCCTTTTTCTGATCATACTTAATTCATTTTTCAGCTTGAACCACATTATCAACAATTTCATGCACCTTACAATCTTGTACTTTCTTGAACTTTCATCAGAACCTTGATGCTAATTTTTCAGCATGACCACAACTAATAACTGTTTTCTTAGTTTTGGTGCTTTTCCATGGAATGTCACCTGAGAGCCACAAAAAATGATATAGTGTGCTCTAAAGTAACACCTTCTTGTGTCAATTAGGCCTTCATTCTTACTCAGCAATGCTTTAATCATCTTTTGTTGAACTATTGTGATTTGATTATTCCTTTACCAATATTCTATTAAATTGAATTTTAAACACAGCATTTAAAATTCATTTATTATGTGAGCTTCTTTTATCTTTATTCTTTTACCCCTGGAAACACAAAGATAAATAAAATGTGATGACTCATACTCACTTAGAAATGGGATTGACACTGGCTTCAATAATTGTTAAACACTTACAGCACTTTATGTTTTCTGGAAATTCTTGTACACCTAAAATTAGAAAAAGAGTATATGAAAATATACTAAATTATAGTTTAATATTAAGAATAAATAAATACATAGTGTAAACACCATATTGATAATCATAAAGTAAGAATAAAAACTTAATAATACATTAGAGTCATCTAGTACACGTATACTTTTAAAAATGTGAACGCTAAGTTATATTTTATGAAGTAATAATTGGAAATTAGACAAACACTGAGAAAAATTTAGTATAAGATGGATCTTGGCTATTTACTAATCTAAAGAAAAAAAAATAGTTGAGCTTATCCAGTTATCATAGAAACTAGCAAAGGAAGGGGAAACCAGCAGATATAAGAAAACAAAATAAAATCTTTGCTTGCTCCCTCATTTTATAAGATTGGGAAGACTGAGCATGCACAATGGAAAGACACCTAAGGAAAAATCATAAATCAGTAGATATCACCAAACTATTAGAAGCCCTAACACATTTTATGCAACTCTTCCTAGCTGCACACAGTGCATCTCTGCATCTGCCCGAGAGGGTGCCTAGGTGAGCAGCCCTTCCTGGGATCCTCTCTGGAGTCTCTGAGGTAGCCAGCTGGCTGATTGCCCTTGGAGAACTGCTCATCTGCTGTCACAGCTGTGCTGTTGGCTTTGTGACAGAAAAACACGAATTTTTCTTACTCAAAATCAGTAAGCCACAATGTAATTGATAAATGTGATAGAGGAATAAAAGATGCGGTAGATGTTACAATCAGTTGATAAAAATGAGTTAAACAAATAGTTGGCCTCCATAACCGTGAGCTACACATTGGTGGATTAACAAAGAGCAGGTAGGAAATATTATTTTTTTAATAAAACCTCAGAAATTTCCATAAAGCAAAACTCAACTTTGCTACACACTGGCAACTATTTACATAGCCTTTATATCTCATTAAGTATTATAAGTAATCTAGAGATGACTTAGTACACAGGTGGATGTGTATAAGTTCAGTTCAGTTGCTCAGTCGTGTCCGACTGCAACCCTATGGACTGCAGCACACCAAGCCTCCCTGTCCATCAACAACTCCCGAAGTTTACTCAAACTCATGTCCGTTGAGTTGGTGATGCCATCCAACCATGTCATCCTCTGTCGTCCCCTTCTCCTCCTGTCTTTCAACTTTCCCAGCATCAGAGTCTTTTCAAATCAGTCAGTTCTTCACATAGGTAGTCAAAGTATTTGGAGTTTCAGCTTCAGCATCAGTCCTTACAATGAATATTCAGGAATGACTTCCTTCAGGATTGACTGGTTGGATCTCCTTGCAGTCCAAGGGACTCTCAAGAGTCTTCTCCAACACCACAGTTCAAAAGCATCAATTCTTTGGCACTCAGCTCTCTTTATAGTCCAACTTTCACATCCATACATAATTACTGGAAAAACCATAGCTTTGACTAAACAGACCTTTGATGGCAAAGTAATGTCTCTGCTTTTTAATATGCTGTCTAGGTTGGTCATAATTTTTCTTCCAAGGAGCAAGCATCTTTTAATTTCATGGCTGCAGTCACCATATACAGTGATTCTGGAGCCCCCCAAAATAAAGTCTGCCACTGTTTCCCCATCTATTTGCCATGAAATGATAGGACCAGATGCCATGATCTTAGTTTTTTGAATGTTGAGTTTGAAGCCAACTTTTTCACTCTCCTCTTTCACTTTCATCAAGAGGTTCTTTAATTTTTCTTCACTTCCTGCCAAAAGGGTGGTGTCATCTGCATATCTGAGGTTATTGATATTTCTTCCAGCAATCTTGATTCCAGCTTGTGCGTCCTCCAGCCCAGCGTTTCTCATGATGTACTCTGCATATCAGTTACATAAGCAGAGTTAAAATATACAGCCTTGATGTACTCCTTTCCCTATTTGGAACCAGTCTGTTTTTCCATATTCAGTTCTAACTGTTGCTTCCTGACCTGCATACAGATTTCTCAAGAGGCAGGTCAGGTGGTCTGGTATTCCCATCTCTTTCAGAATTTTCCAGTTTGTTGTAATCCACACAGTCAAAGGCTTTGGCAGATTCAACACAGCAGAAGTAGATGTTTTTCTGGAACTCTCTTGCTTTTTTGATGATCCAGTGGATGTTGGCAATTTGATCTCTGGTTCTTCTGCCCTTTCTAAAACTAGCTTGAACATCTGCAATTTCATGGTTCACGTACTATTGAAGCCTGGCTTGGAGGATTTCGATCATTACTTTACTGGCATGTGAGGTGAGTGCAATTGTGCAGTAGTTGGAGCATTCTTTGGCATTGTCTTTCTCTGGGGTTTGAATGAAAACTGACCTTTTCCAGTCCTGTGATCATGTCCGAGTTTTCCAAATTTGCTGGCATATTGAGTGCCGCATTTTCACAGCATCACCTTTTAGGATTTGAAATAGCTCAACTGGAACTCCATCACCTCCACTAGCTTTGTTCATAGTGGTGCTTTCCTAAGACCCACTTGACTTTTCATTCCAGGATGTCTGTCTCTAGGTTGGTGATCACACCAACATGATTATCTGGGTTGTGAAGATCTTTGTACTCTTCTTCTGTGTATTCTTGCCACCTCTTCTTAATATCTTCTGCTTCTGTTACATAGGTTATATGTAAATATCCCACCATTTTATATTCTTGCCACCTCTTCTTAATATCTTCTGCTTCTGTTACATAGGTTATATGTAAACATCCCACCATTTTATATTCTTGCCACCTCTTCTTAATATCTTCTGCTTCTGGGCATAGGTTACATGTAAATATCCCACCATTTTATATATGGGACTTGAGTACCTGTGGACTTTGGTATCCACAGGGCTTCTGGTACTCGCCCCTCATACTACCTGAAGAATGACTGTAAGAAGTCCTACAAAAGTTAGAAGAGAAAATGACTATATGAAGCCATTGCTACATCCCTGCAGTACCGATTGGTCTCTAGTTTTGAAACTATTGGGCTTTCCCAGTGATTCAGCAGTAAAGAATCTGCCTGTAATGCAGGAGATGCAGGAGACATGGGTTCAATCCCTGGGTTGGGACAATCCCCTGGTGGAGGAAATGGCAACTCACTCCTGTATTGTTCCCTTGAGGATCCCATGAACAGAGGAGCCTGAAGGACTATAGTATATTGAGTCACAAAGAGTTGGACATGACTAAGTGACTAACATTTTCACTTTGAAAATATTATTAAGCATGAAACACTAGTCCTGCAAAGTACTTCATATCTGACAGAAGGATAAGAAACAGTTTGTGAGGATTTAGTTGAATTTTTTGATGATAGATAATCGGGAAAGAAAATCCGTCACCTTCCTAGTTTCTGTTGATCTAGACCACCATGTTTGTAGGATCTTGAGGTTGAGCAAAGAAGCAGCAGGATAACCAAACCAAAAGGTCATTTACCACTGAAAAATAAGGGTATGAAAGTGTTGTGGGGATGTTTCTAAGCCATTTCTTTCTATGTGAAAATTCATCAGAAACTATGCTGTCCTAAAATTGCTGCTGAAGTATCTGGTTTCTTAATGAAAACTCAAGAAGTCTTAGGAGTGCCATTATATATGAATCGGATGAGAAAAGCAATTCTCTTTTTTGGAAAGGTCATAACACCTAGAGCTGCCCTTATTAACTAGATGTTAACAAAATAGCACCGAAGTCAATAAGGTTACCTTTGAACTGTCCTTATCATTTCTCCTGAGTAATCATAGTCACTCAGGGTAGCTGCAACCAAAAAGGGTACAAGGCTTTTTCTTTTCTCCCTTTAGCTTTTTCTGTTCAGTCACCAATCTAGGCTCATTACAAGCTGGTGCGCTGATGCCTTATCTCCATAGGTGCCTGCCTTAGGCTGATGTTGGCTGAAATTATGTGTAAACCAAGATATGGAAGCAGAAGTAAACTAAAGTAGGATTTTAAAGAAAAGACTGTATCTCTTTATCTTCTGCTGAAAATGGAATCCCCTGCTGTGGTGAAATGTTACCACATTATTTGTTAAAAACTTGTATTATGTTGTTTACAGTTTAAACTCAAAAAAACATTCAGAGTCAAATCTGTTGGATTAAAGTGGAATCCCATAAGTGAGTTGAAGATAGAATGGTGGAAATAACTGAAGCAGAGAAGAATAAGAAAAAAGAATGAAAAGAAGTGAGGACAGTTTCAGAGACCACTGAGACAACACTAAGTACGCCGATATTCGAATTATAGGGATCCCAGAAGAAGAGAAAAAGAGAAAATATTTCAGGATATTATAATCTAAAACTTTCCTAACATGGGAAAGGATATAGTTAACAAAGTCCAGGAAGCCCACAGGGTCCCATACAGGGAAATGCAAAGAGAAACACACCAAGATAAATATTAATCAAACTAATGAAAATGAAACACAAACAAAAGTATTAGAAGCAGTGAGGGAAAAGCAACAAATAGCATACAAAAGGAATCCCAATAAGGTTAACGATTGATCTTTCAGGAGAAACTCTACAGGCAAGAATGGAGTGGCAGGACATATAAAGCAATGAAAAGAAAAAAAACCAACAACCAAGATTACTGTACCCAGTAAGGATCTTATTCAGATTCTAAGGAGAAATCGAAAGCTTTACAGATACAAAAAGTTAAGAGAATTGAGCACCACCAAACCAGCTTTACAACTTCTAAACTTTACAACTTACTTCCTTTACAGCTAAAGGAACTTCTCTAGACAGGAAACACAGAAAGGAAAGGCCTACAAAAATAAATCCAAGACAATAAAGTAAGTGGTAAAAGGATCATACATAGCAATAATTACCATAAATGTAAAAGGATTAAGTGATACAACCAAAAGACACAGATTGGCTGAATGGATACAAAAACAAGACCTCTATATATGCTCTCTACAAGAGACCCACTCAGACCTAGGGACACATGAAGACCAATGTGAGGGGTTGGAAAAAGATATTCCATGTAAATGGAAATCAAAAGAAAGTGGAAGTAGCAATACTCATATCAGGTAAAATAGACTTTATAATAAAGAGTTATAAGAGACAAGGAAGAACACTATGCAATCATCAAAGGATCAATCCAGGAATAAAATATAACAATTATAAATATATATGTACTGGACATAGGAGGACCTCAATACATAAGGCAAATGCTAACAAACATAAAAGGGGAAATGCAGTTACACAGCAATAATGAGACTTTTAACACCACACTCACACCAATGGACAGATAATCCAGACAAATTAAAATTAATAAGGAAACATAAGCCTTAAATGACACATAAATTCAGATGGACCTTAACATGTCTACAAGACATTCCATCCAAAAACAGTAGAATACACCTTTTCCCCAAATGCACACAGAGCATTCTCCAGGATAGATCACATCGTGAGTCACAAATTAAGCCTTGGTAAAATTTAAAAAATTGAAATTGTATCAAACATTCTTTCTGACCATAATACTAAAAGATTAGATATCAATTACAAAGAAAAAAAAACTATAAACAACACAAGCACAAGGAGGCTATGCAATATGCTTCTAAATAACCAAGGGTCACTGAATAAATTGAAGAGGAAATAAATTAAAAAAAAAAACCTAGAGACAAATGACAATGAAAACAAGACAATTCAAAACCTATGGGATACAGTAAAAGCCAAGCTAAGAGGGATGTTTATAGTAATACAAGTCTACCTCAAGAAATGAGAAAAACATAAAACAAATAACCTAACCTTACACTTAAGGAACTAGAAAAAGAAAAAGAAAAAAAGTTGCCCAAGTTAGTAGAAGGAAAGAAATTGTAAAGATCAGAGTAGAAATAAATGAATAGAAAATGAAGGAAGTGATAGCACAGATCAATAACACTAAAAGCTGGTCCTTTGAGAGGATAAACAAAATTGACAAACCATTAACTAGACTCATTAAGAAAAAGAGGGAGAAGATTCAAATCAATAAAATTAGAAATGAAAAAGAAGTTACAACAGACAACACAGAAATACCAAGGATTATAAGAGACTACGAATAATACGAGCAACTATATGCTAATTAAATGGACAACCTGGAAGAAATGGACAAATTCCTAGAAAAGTACAGCCTTTCAAGACTAAACCAGGAAGAAAAAGAAAATATGTACAGACCAATCATAAGAACGGAAATCAAAACTGTGATAAAAAATATTCCAACAAACAAAAGCTCAGGGCCAGACAGCTTCATAAGTGAATTAATTCTACCAAGTGTTTAGAGAAGAGATAACACTATTCTGCACAAACTCTTCCAAAAAATTGCAGAGGGGGGAAAACTTATAACTTCTATGGGGCCACCATCACACTGATACCAAAACGAGACAAAGGTATCACAAAAAAAGAAAATTACAAGCCAATATCACTGATGAACATAGATGTAAAAATCCTCAAGAAAATTCTAGAAAACATAATCCAACAACACATTAAAATAATCATACCCTATGATCAAGTGGGGTTTATCGGAGGGATGCAAAGATTCTTCAACATACACAAATCAATCAATGTGATATACCATATCAAAAACTGAAAGATAAAAAACATATCATCTCAATAGATGCAGAGAAACATTATGAAAAAATTCAACACCATTTATGATAAAAATTCTCCAGGAAATGGGCATAAAAGGAATCTACCTCAACAAAATAAACATATGTGATAAATCCGTGGCAAACAATATTCACAATGGTGAAAAACTGAAAGCATTTCCTCTAAGATCAGAAACAAGACAAGGGTTCCCACTCTTATCACAATTATTCAATATAGTTTTGAAAGTCCTAATCATGGTACTAAGAGAAGAAAAAGAAATAAAAGGAATTCAGAATGGAAAAGAAGAAGTAAAACTCTCAATGTGTGCAGATGACATTATACTATACATAGAAAACCCTAAAGATGCCACCAGAAAATTACTAGAGCTAATCAATGAATTTAGTAAAGTTGCAGGATATAAAATTAATACAGATATCTCTTGCATTCCTATGTACTAACAATGAAAAATCAGAAAGATAAATTAAGGAAACAATTCCACTCACCACTATAACAAAAAGAATAAAATATCTAGGAATAAACCTATCTAAAGAGACAAAAAACCTGTATGCAGAAAACTATAAAACATTGATGAAAGAAATCAAAGACAACACAAACAGATGGAGAGGCATAACATGTTCTTAGACGGGAAGAATCAATATTGTGAAAATGACCATACTACCCAAAGCAATTTACAGATTCAGTGCACTCCCTATAAAATTACCAATGGCACTTTTCTCAGAACTAGAAATTTTTTTTTTTTTACTATTTGTATAGAAATACAAAAGACCCTGAATAACCAAAGCAATCTTGGAGGAAAAAATTAAAAAAAAAATGGAGCTGTTGAAATCAACCATCCTGACTTCAGACTATACTACAAAGCTATAGTCATCAAGATAGTATGGTACTGGCACAAGGCCAATGGAACTAGAGAGAGCCCAGAAATAAACCCTCAGACATATGGGCACCTCGTCTTTGACAAAGGAGGAAAAATATACAATGGTGGAAAGATGGCCTCCTTAATAAGTGGTGCTGGGAAAACTGGACAGCAACATTTAAAAGAATGAAATTAGAACACACCCTAACACCATATACAAAAACAAACTCAAATGGATTAAAGACTTGGATGTAAGGCCAGAGATTATAAATCTCTTAGAGGAAAACATAGGAAGTATACTCTTTTACATAAATCACAGCAAGACCCTCCATGACTCACCTCTTAACTTAATGGATAAAAAACAAAAATAAACGAATGAGACCCAATTAACTTAAAAGCTGTTGCAAAACAAAAGAGGTATAAACAAGATGAAAAGACAATCCTCAGGATGGGAGAAAATAATTGCAAATGAAGCAACTGACAAAAGATTAATCTCCAAAATATATAAACAGCTCATACACCTCAATATCAGAAAAACAACACAATAAAAAATGGGCAGAAGATCTAAACAGACATTTCTCCAAAAAAGATACACAGATTGCTAATAAATACAGGAAAAGATGCTCATTATTAGAAAAATGCAAATCAAGACTACAATGAGGTATCATCTCACACCAATCAGAATGGCCAGCATCAAAATTTCTACAAATAATAAATGCTGGAGAGGATGTGGAGAAAAGGGAACTGCCTTGCACTGTTGGTGAGAATGTAAATTGATACGGCCACTATGGTGAACAGTAGGGAGGTTCCTTAAAAAACTAGGAATAAATGTAGCACTTGTTGTTCAGTAGTGAATTCATGTCTGACTCTTTCCGATCTCATGAACGTCAGCACGTCAGTTTTCCCTGTCCTTCTCTGTTTCCCTGTTTGCTCAAAATCATGTTCATTGAGTTAGTGATGCCATCCAACCATCTCATCCTCTGTTGCCCGCTTCTCCTCTTGCTCTCAATCTTTCCTAGCACCAGGCTCTTTTCCAATGAGTTGGCTCTTTGCATCAAGTGGCCAAAGTATTGGAACTTCAGCTTCAGCCCAGTCCTTCCAATAAATATTCAGGGTTGATTTCCTTTAGGATTGACTGGCTTGATCTCCTTACTGTCCAAGGTACTCTCAAGAGTCTTCTCCAGCAGCACAGTTTAAAAGCATCTAGCATCTAACCCAGTAATCCCACCATTGGGCATATACCCTGAGAAAAACCATAATTCAAAAAGACACATGCACCCCAAAGTTCTTTGCAGCACTATTCACAATAGGCAGGACATAGAAGGGACCAGGTGTCTATCTACAGATGAATGAATAAAGAAGATGTGGTAGATATATACAAAGGAATATTACTCAGTCATAAAAAGGAACCTGACAGAGTCAGTTGTAGAGAGGAGTATGAACCTAGAGCCTGTTATACAACAGAGTGAAGCAAGTCAGAAAGAGAAAAACAAATATCATATATAAATCATATGTACAGAATCTAGAAAAATGGTACTGATGAACCCATTCACAGGTAAGTAATGGAGACACAAACGTAGAGAATAAACTTGTGGACACAGTGGGGAAAAGAGAGGGTGAAGGTGGGACCAGTTTCTCCCTGAGGTGGGAGAAAGCAGAATTGATATATGTACATGAGCAAGTGTAAAACAGCTATTGGGAAGCTGCTACATAATACAGGGAGCCCAGTCTGGTGCTCTGTGATCACCAAGAGGGATGGTGCATGGGGGAAAACTAGGCTCAAGACAGAGGTGGTATATAAAACTGTAGAAAATTCTTAAATAGTTGGGAATACCAGACCATCTGACCTGCCTCCTGAGAAATCTGTATGCGGGTCAAGGAGCAACAGTTAGAACTAGACAGTGAACAACAAACTGGTTCCAAACCGGGAAAGGAGTACATCAAGGCTGTATATTGTCACCCTACTTATTTAACTTATATGCAGAGTATATCATGAGAAACACTGGGCTGGATGAAGCACAAGCTGGAATCAAGATTGCTGGGAGAAATATCAATAACCTCAGATATGCAGGTGACACCACCCTTATGGCAGAAAATGAAGAAGAACTAAAGAGTCTCTTGAAAGTGAAAGAGGAGAGTGAAAAATTTGGCTTAAAACTCAACTTTCAGAAAACTAAGATCATGGCATCTGGTCCCATTACTTCAAGGCAAATAGATGGGGAGACAATGGAAACAGTGAAAGACTTTATTTTGGGAGTGGGGGCTCCAAAATCACTGCAGCCATGGTGCATGGTGACTACAGCCATGAAATTAAAAGATGCTTGCTCCTTGGAAGAAAAGTTATGACCAACCTAGACAGCATATTAAAAAACAGAGACATTACCTACAAAGGTCCGTCTAGTCAAAGGTATGGGTTTTCCAGTACTCATGTGTGGATGTGAGAGTTGGATTATAAAAAAAGCTGAGCGCTGAAGAATCGATGTTTTGAACTGTGGTGTTGGAGAAGATGCTTGAGAGTCCCTTTGACTGCAAGGAGATCCAATTAGTCAATCTTAAAGAAAATCAGTCCTGAATACTCATTGGAAGGACTGATGCTAAAGCTGATACTCCAGTTCTTTGGCCACCTGATGGGAAGAACTGACTCACTGGAAAAGACCCTGATGCTGGGAAAGACTGAGGGCAGGAGGAGAAAGGAAAATGGAGGATGAAATCATTGGATGGCATCACTGACACGATGGACATGAGTTTGTGTAGGCTCCAGGAGCTGGTGATGGACAGGGAAGCCTAGCATGCTGCAGTCCATCAGGTCGCAAAGAATCACACACAACTGAGCAAATGAACTGAACTGGTGTGTGTGTGTGTGTGTGTGTGTGTGTGTGTGTGAACATGCACATGCATGTGCTTAGTTGTGCAGTCATGTCCAACTCTTTGCGACCCCATGGAGTGTAACCCACCAGGCTCCTCTGTCCATGGGGATTCTCCAGGCCTGAATACTGATGTGGATTGCCATGCCCTCCTCCAGGGGATCTTCCCAACCCACAGATAGAACCCAGGTCTCCCACATTTCAGGCAGATTCTTCACTGACCGAGTCACAAGCAATTCACGTTGTACAGCAGAAACCAACACAACATTGCAAGCAATTTTCCTCCAGTTAAAAAAATAAATCTAAAAAGTTGAATCCAACTTTATTAACTACTTGTTGGGTAACTCTAAGCAAGTCATTTAAATGTTCGATGTTTTAGTTTCCCACTCTGCAATATGATTATTATATGAATGGTTTCACCAGAGAGTTGCAGTAAGGATTGAAGGAGATAAAGTAGGTGAAGTCACTGGCACAAAGTGTTGCATATATGTTATATGCAGTCATTTGAAACAGAAGCAGAGGGTGGACATCAATGAAGGGACCAATAATCATGTTGAAATGATCTGACGTATAAATGTGAAAAGTTTATCTACCTAAGAGTATAGCAAAGAGAAAGAAATTAGTGTGCTGAAAGAAGATCTCAATTTCTTACCAATGTAATAGCTCTGATAAATGTTCTCAGAGATGGGAGGTAAATAATAAATTCATATATTCATGAACATGTACTTATAATGTATAGTGCAAATATATAAATAAACATATATAACTAGCCTATGCTGAGCAATATTTTTGTATTTTTGTGGATTTTTCATAGCTATTTCAATTTGCTTATGAAAGTCCGAACACATTTGGAAAAATAGGTTGCCAGGAGAACTTTACTATATATACTAATATGTGTCCCTTAGACTTTAAGAAACGATTCTAGAGCATATCTTCAACTCATGAAAAAAAGTGAAAAAGTGAAAGTGTTAGTCACTTGACATGTCTGACTTTGCGACCCCATGGACTTTAGCCAACCAGGCTGCTCTGTCCTTGGAATTCTCCAGGCAAGAATACTAGAGTGGGTACCCAGTTCCTTCTTCAGGGGATCTTCCTGACCCTGGGATCAAACCTGGATCTCCTGTATTGCAGGCAAATTCTTTACTGTTTGAGCCACAAGGTAGTAAAGTACTGTAGTTAAAAGCACAGGTTGGAAGGAAGACTGAATCTCAGTATTATCAAGTAGCCATGTAATCTTAGTCAGACATTGTAATATTTGAACATAAGGTTCTCATTTCTGGTCTAGCTCAAAGAGTTGTTCTGAGTACTAGGTAGTATGTTGTAAAGCAGTTAGCATCATGTCAGGCACTTAATAAGGATCTAATAAGTACTAGATAAAATTTGTGTGTTAATAAGAGGAAAGCTAACTTGTACTTCTTTATGCCACTGTAAAATAATTTAATCCCTTTAATAATCTTGTGAGGAAGATGTATTAGGCAATATTATTTTCATTTTGTAGATGAAGAAACACACATTCACAAAGATTAGGTGACTTATTGAAATATCTAATGGATGTTTATAGATACAAACAGATATAGGTGGGGTTTGGTTAAATTTTTTAACGCCATATCTATTGTTTCACTTTATTATGTTACTTCTTATTAGAACTGGGTTGTATTTTATCATAGAGCCCATATTTTTTTAAGCATCTTGTTTCTTTACTTTTAAATTTTTGGTTGGCCAGGCAGCTTGTGAGATCTGACCAGGGATCAAACCTGTGACTTTGGTGGTGACAGCATGGAGCCCTAACCGCTAAATCACCAGATAATTCCTTGTAGAAGTCTCATTTTTATTAACCAGTTTTTGAGATTGGTCTGTCTGGTCCTCTGAAACACAGTATGTTTGATTTTTAAAATGTTATATATTAATATATATACATATATATAAATATACACACACATATACTCCTTAATTATAAAAAAGTTCATACACATACTTAAGATTAACTTTGTTTTGATTTGAAGTTACCCAGAAATAGGACTTCACTTTTACAATGTATCTTATTCTAGCCATTTTTTGTGTGTGTGATTATTATAAAAAACAGATTCAAACATTTGTAGATGTGTGACTCAAGTTTTAGCCTCAATTTTTCAGTTGAGACATCACATAAACTTTCTAACACAGGCCTATAAAGAACTCTCTTCTAAAGGCACTACAATTTTAATTCTTTTGGGAATTCCTGGACAGTCAAGCTCATTACATTGATTGAACCTAAACTGAACAACCAGAAAGTAAGGACTGTGCTCTGAAATAATTGCATTGGAAGTACTGTGTTTTATAAGCAAAATGATATATTTAGTTTTAAAAATGGACAATTGCCTTATTCACAAATATCAGATGACATATAAAAAAATGTTTACCCTTCCAACTAGGACACTGTGGTAATATTTTCCCCAAATGTTCACTTCATTAACTATGCCATAAAACTATTTTGAATATGTGCATAAAAGTACTGTCAAATGAGAAATAACATTTCTGCATTTTTATCTTAAAACACCTTGAAAACAAAGCTTTTAATGTAATGGAGTTATGCAAAATTGCATTCAGTTCAGTCGCTCAGTCATGTCCAACTCAAGATATTAATACCTTGAGGAAGAAAAGATGTAAAAGCCTACTTTATCTGATTGTTTTCTTTGTTCTTCCTCTTAAAAAAAGAGGTTGAAGACGGTCCTGTTTGCTCAACTTTTCATTGTTCAAGAACTAATCTGCTTTGTGGGGTTTTTATTCTCCTGCCTCCATTTGATCATTGCTCAGCCATTCTTCCACCAGAGAAGGGAAAAGGGAGAATTCTGAAATCATCTATTGTGGCTCTTTCCTTCCTAGCATGGGAGAAGTTGAAAGTTACAGGTAAATTTAGGTTAAATATTTTTATTTGAACTACCCTTTCCATGTCTTGACAGAAGAATCTTAAATCTGTAATTAATATTAGGTCGGTTCAGTAGCTCAGTCGTGTCCAATTCTTGGCGACCACTTGGACTGCAGCACGCCAGACTTCCCTGTCCATCACTAATTCCTCGAGCTTGTTCAAACTTATGTCCATGGAGTCGGTGATGCCATCCAACCATCTCATCCTCTGTCGTCCCCTTCTCCTCTCACCTTCAGTCTTTCCCAGAATCAGGGTCTTTTCTAATGAGTCAGTTCTTCACATTAGGTGGCCAAAGTATTGGAGATTCAGCATCAGTCCTTCCAGACTGATTTCCTTTTGGATTGATTGGTTGGATCTCCTTGTTGTCCAAGGGACTCTCAAGAGTCTTCTCCAATACCACAGTTCAAAAGCATCAATTCTTCAGTGCTCAACTTTCTTTATGGTCCAACTCTTACATCCATACATGACTACTGGAACAACCATAACTTTGACTGATGGACCTTCGTCAGCAAAGTAATGTCTCTGCTTTTTAATATGCTGTCTAGGTTGGTCATAGCGTTTCTTCCAAGGAGTGAGCATCTTTTAATTTTGTTAAATTATATAATATTTAATTATGTAACTATAAAAACATTTAATTATATAAAGTATTAATTAATATAGATTTATAATTTATTTTATCATAAAACATTATTGGTGTCAAAATGAAAACTAAATGTCATTAAAAGTGTGTTAGACATTAAGTTGGTTTTAAGATGGTTGTTGTTATTTAGTCATTAAGTCTCGTCTGACTCTTTTCCAGCCTCATGGACTGTAGCCTGCCAGGCTTCTTCTCTGTCCTTGGGATTTTGAAGGCAAGAGTACTGGAGTGGGTTCCCATTTCCTTCTTCAGGGCATGTTCCCAACCCAGGGCTTGAACTCATGTCTCCTGCCCTGGCAGGTTGATTTTTTGCCACTGAGCCACCAGGAAAGCCCTTTAATCTGTAATTAAAGTATAAAAGCAAATTTTTTTCGAGTGCAATAGATAAGTATGGAGTCTAAATGTGGCAAACAATTTTGTGATTATTAAATAAATAATCTACCAATAGCAATAGCAACATTTATTCCTATGTCATGAATGGAAGATCTCTGAAACACAAAACTGGGTGTAAGACATTTCTCTAACATATTTATTTTTAATACCACTTTCTGAATACAGTCATGTTACCTATCCCCACCCACTTTTTCATCCAAATCCTCAGTCAAAATTTATCCATATAAATGCATTTAAGTTCTATCATCAGCATGAAAGTTTATTTAACTATTTTAGACCATATGACTTCCTCTTCCATGATTTTAGATTGTATTCTTTCTGAAATGAAATAATGAAAAATAACAAGATGTTGTATATGGTTATAAAGTGAGGAATCATTGCTTTATCATTATGTCTTATATGATTCTCTGATATTTTAATTATAAGATATCCAAAAAGAAAGTAATTTATACAATCAAAAAATATTTATTGAGTTCTTACTCTGTATTAGGAATTGTATCAAACATTGTTGATACAGTGTGAGAAAGATGGATACATTCCCTTCATTTGTGAAGCTTATATTCTGGCAAAGGAACACATACAATAAATCATAGATATAATTAACATATTATGAAATATATAAAATTAAATTGCACTTAATTTTTGAGAAATGCTACGGAATATCTAATTAGAACAGAATCAAGATGGATCACAAATGCCTGACAATTTCAAACTTAACTAGAGTGATTAAAGTAAACCTTATTACTCCATAAGGTATTTCCAAACCTTATGGAAATTAAGAAATTACTTAAAGAAGATGAGAATGACAGAAATATAGATATCTGGCATCTGAGGGTGGAAAGTAATTTCAAGAAGAAGGAATAGACACTGATGATGTTATAGAGAAGAATTATTCTTGGCATATTCTAGGAATAGCAAGGAGGCCAGTGTGAATAGAACATAGTGAGGAAGAGAAGAGCAGCAAAAAATTAGATTAGAGAAGTAATAAGGGTAGGTATGGTGGGGAGATGGAGCAGGTCAACTCCCATAGGCCCCTCAGGCCATCACAAGAATTTCACTTTTTACTCTGAATGACATAGACAGATATAGAAACACATAAGTGTGATACAATCTGATATATAATTAGAGAGGATCATGGCTTCCCAGGTGGCTCTAGTGGTAAAGAACACCTCTGCCAGTGCAGGAGGTGTTAAGAAATGCAGCTTCAGTCCCTGGGTTGGGAAGATCACCTGGAGAGGGGCATGGCTACCCACTCTAGTACTCTTGCCTGGAGAATCCCATAGACATAGAAGCCTGGAGGCTAGAGGCCACAGGGTTACAAAGACTTGGACATGACTGAAGCAACTTAGCATGCATGCATGCTAGCACTGGCTCCTGAGTAGTGCAGTGTTCTGCACTACTGCAGTGCAGGTTATTGATAATAAACCATGAAAGGAGTTGATGGTGGATTGCCTCAGGGTAGGAGCAATGAGCAAGAATGAAGTGAGTGGAATCAGGATGTTCTTTGAACACAAGACCAATAGAATATACTGACTGATTGAATGTAGAGTGTGAAAGGAAAAAGAAAATCAAGGATAACTCCATGCTCTTTTCCCCCCGAGTGACTTGAATAAAAGTGTTGTCTTGAATTCAGATGGGAAAAACAGTATGTGAAATAGGTTTTGGAAAGAAGATAAAAATTTCACTTTTGGACATGTGTAATCTGAGATGTCTGTTAATTTCAGTTCAGTTCAGTTTAGTCATTCAGACACATCCAATGCTTTGTTACCCCAAGGACTGCAGCACGCCAGGCCTCCCTGTCTATTACAAACTCCTGGAGTTTACTCAGACTCATGTCCACTGAGTTGGTGATGCCATCCAATGATCTCATCTTCTGTCATCTCCTTCTCCTCCTGTCTTCAATCTTTCCCAGCATCAGGGTCTTTTCCAATGAGTTGGTTCTTCACATCAAGTGGCCACAGTGTTGAAGTTTAGCTTCAACATCAGTACTTACAATGAATATTCAGGACTGATTTCTCTTAGGATGGACTGATTGCATCTCCTTGCAGTCCAAAGGACTCTCAAGAGTCTTCTCCAACAACACAGTTGAAATGCATCTTTTCTTCAACGTTCACCTTTCTTTATAGTCCAACTCTCACATCCATACATGACTACTGGAAAAAGCATAGCCTTGACTAGATGGACCTTTGTTGGTAATGTCTCTGCTTCTTAATATGCTGTCTAGGTTGGTCATAACTTTCCTTCCAAGAAGTAAGCGTCTTTTAATGATATGGCTGCAGTAATCACCTGCAGTGATTTTGGAGCCCAAAAAACTAAAACTGCCACTGATTCCATTGTTCCCCCACCTATTTGCCATGAAGTGATGGGACTGAATGCCATGATCTTAGTTTTCTGAATGTTGAGCTTTAAGCCAACTTTTTCACTCTCCTCTTTCACTTTCATCAAGAGGCTCTTTAGTTTTTCTTTGCTTTCTGCCATAAGGGTGGTTTCACCTGGATATCTAAGGTTATTGATATTACTCCTGGCAATCTTGATTCCAGCTTGAGCTTCAGCCAGTCCAGCATTTTTCATGATGTACTCTGCATATAAGTTAAATAAGCAGGGTGACAATATACGGCCTTGATGTACTCCTTTTCCTATTTGGAACCAGTCTGTTGTTTCATGTCCAGTTCTAACTGTTGCTTCCTGACCTGCATGCAGATTTCTCAGGAGGCAGGTCTAGTGGTCTAGACCTATTCTAGTGGTCTAGAGTATTCACATCTCTTGAAGAATTTTCCACAGTTTATTGTGATTCACACAGTCAAAGGCTTTGGCATAGTCAGTAAAGCAGAAATAGATGTTTTTCTGGAACTCTCTTGCTTTTTCTATGATCCAGCGGATGTTAGCAATTTGATCTCTGGTTCCTCTGCCTTTTCTAAATCCAGCTCGAACATCTGGACATTTACAGTTCATGTATTGTTGAAACCTGGCTTGGAAAATTTTAAAAAGTATTACTTTATTAGCATGTGAGATATGTGCAATTGTGTGGTAGTTTGAACATTCTTTGGCATTGCCTTTCTTTGAGATTGGAATGAAAACTGACCTTTTCCAGTCCTGTGGCCACTGCTGAGTTTTCCAAATTTGCTGGCATATTGAGTCCAGCACTTTGACAGCATCATCTTTTAGAATTTGAAATAGCTCAGCTGGAATTCCATCACCTTCACTAGCTTTGTTTGTAGTTTTGCTTCCTAAGGCCCACTTGACTTCACATTCCAGGATGTCTGGCTCTAGGTGAGTGATCACACAATTGTGATTATCTGAGTCATGAAGATCTTTTTTGGGTAGTTCTTTTGTGTATTCTTGCCACCTCTTCTTAATATCTTCTGCTTCTGTTAGGTGCATACCATTTCTGTCCTTTATTGAGCCTATCTTTGCATGAAATGTTCCCTTGGTATGGTATCTCTAATTTTCTTGAAGGATCTCTAGTCTTTCCCATTCTATTATTTTCCTCTATTTCTTTGCATTGATCACTGAGGAAATTTTCTTATCTCTCCTTGCAATTCTTTGGAACTCTGCATTCACATGGGTATATCTTTCCTTTTCTCCTTTGCCTTTCACTTCTCTTCTTTTCACAGCTATTTGTAAGGCCTCCTCAGATAGCCATTTTGTTTTTTTGCATTTCTTTTTCTTAGGGATGATCTTGATCCCTCTCTCCTGTACAAGGTTATGAACCTCCGTCCATAGTTTTTCAGGTACTCTGTTTATCAGATTCAATCCCTTGACACTATTTGTTACTTTCACTGGAAGGGATTTGATTTAGGTCATACCTCAACGGTCTAGTGGTTTTCACCACTTTATTCAATTTCAGTCTGACTTTGGCTGTAAGGAGTTCATGATCTGAGCCACAGTCAGCTCCCAGTCTTGTTTTGCGGACTGTGTAGAGCTTCTCCATCTTGGCTGCAAAGAATATAATCAATCTGATTTCAGTGTTGACCATCTGGTGATGTCCATGTGTAGAGTCTTCTCTTGTGTTATTGGAAGAGGGTGTTTCCTAAGACCAGTGCATGCTCTTGGCAAAACTCTATTAGCCTTCGCCCTGCTTCATTCTGTACTCCAAGGCCAAATTTGACTGTTACTCCAGGTGTTTCTTGACTTCCTACTTTTGCATTCCAGTCCCCTATAATGAAAAGGACATCTTTTTTGGGTTGTAGTTCTAGAAGGTCTTGTAGGTCCTCATAGAACTGTTCAACTTCAGCTTCTTCAGCATTACGGGTCAGGGAATAGACTTGGATTACTGTGGTATTGAATGGTTTGCCTTGGAAACAAACAGAGTTCATCTGTCATTTTTGAGATTGCATCCAAGTACTGCATTTTGGACTCTTTTGTCCACTATGATGGTTACTCCATTTCTTCTAAGAGATTCTTGCTCACAGTAGTAGATATAATGGTCATCTGAGTTAAATTTACCCATTCCTGTCCATTTTAGTTTGCTGATTCCTAAAATGTTGGCATTCACTCTTGCCACTCCTGTTTGACCACTTCCAATTTGCCTTGTTTCATGGACCTAACATTCCAGGTTTCTATGCAATATTGCTCTTTACAGCATCAGACGTTGCTTCCACTACCAGCCACATCCACAGCTGGGTGTTGTTTTTGCTTTGGCTCTGTCTCTTTATTCTTTCTGGAGTTATTTCTCCACTCTTCTCCTGTAGCATAATGGGCACCTACCGACCTGGTGAGTTCATCTTTCAGTGTCCTATCTTTTTGCCTTTTCATATTGTCCATGGGGTTCTCAAGGCAAGAATACTGAAATGGTTTGCCATTCCCTTCTCCAGTGGACCACATTTTGTCAGAACTCTCCACCATGACCTGGATGTCCTGGGTGGCCCTACACGGCTTGGTTCATAGTTTCATTGAGTTAGACAAGGGTGTGGTCCATGTGATCAGATTGGTTTGTTTTCTGTGATTGTGGTTTTCAGTCTGTCTGCCTTCTTATGGAGAAGGACAAGAGGATTATGAAAACTTCCTGATGGGAGAGACTGACTGAGGGGGAAACTGAATCTTGTTTTGTTGGGGCCATGCTTAGTTCAGTTTAGTTCAGTTCAATCACTCGGTATGTCCGACTCTTTGTAACCCCATGGACTGCAGCACGCCAGGCCTCACTGTCCATCATCAACATCCAGAGTTTACTCACACTCCTGTCCATTGAGACACTGATGCCATCCAGCCATCTCATCTTCTGCCGTCCCCTTCTCCTCTTGCCTTCAATTTTTCCCAGCATCAGGGTCTTTTCAAATGAGTCTGTTCTTCACATCAGGTGGCCAAGGTACTGGAGTTTCAGCTTCAGCATCAGTCCTTCCAATGAACATTCAGGACTGATTTCCTTTATGATGGACTAGTTGGATCACCTTGCAGTCCAGGGGACTCTCAAGCGTCTTCTCTAACACCACAGTTCAAAAGCATAAATTCTTCACTGCTCAACATTCTTTATAGTCCAACTCTCACATCCATACATAACTACTGGAAAAACCATAACCTTGACTAGACATACCTTTGTTGGCAATGTAATGTCTCTGCTTTTTATATGCTGTCTAGGTTGGTCATAACTTTTCTTCCAAGGAGTAAGCCATGCTCAGTAAATCTTTAATCCAATTTTCTGTCAATGGGTGGAGCTGTGTTCCCTCCCTGCTATTTAACTGGTGCTAAACTATGGTGGAGGTAAAAGAGAAAATGTCAGACCGGTTTAGGAGAGAGGTCTAGACTGTACATTTCAAAATGTAGGATTCATTATCATTTAGATAGTATTTAAACCATAAGAAAAAATGTGAGCACCAATGGTGTAAATGTAGATAATGAACCAAAAAGGACCATGGACTGAACCATGGACTGGAGTACATGAAGTACTGCAAAATGAAGATGAGGAGAAGAATCAACATAAGAGACTGAACAAGATAAATCAGTGAGATGGGAGGGAAAATAAGAGTACTGAATCCTAGAAGTCAAATGAAGAAAATATATATAAGCAGGAAGAAGTATTCAACTGTTTCAAATGATGTTACTTTGTCAAGTAAAGCGTGTGTGTTAGTTGCTCAGTTGTGTCCAACTCTTTGTGACCTCCACGGACAGCAGCGCGCCAGGTCCTCTGTCAGTGGAATTCTTCAGGTAAGATTACTAGGAGGGTTGCTGTTCCTTCTCTAGGGGATCCTGTTCACCCAGGGAATGAACCCAGGTCTCCTACATTGCAGGCAGAGTCAAGTATGGTGTCAAGTAAATCAAAGTCCTAAAACTGCCTTTGACTTCAGTAGTGAGGATATCTGTATGACCTCAACTGAAAGGACTTTGGAGTAGAGGGTTTAAAGACTGGGGTTGGTTTAAGAGAGGATGAGAGGAAAGGAATTGTAGATAGAGGATATAATCAAGTAGACATCTAGAACTTTTGCTACAAGGAGGTAAGAGACTATTAAGGGAAGAAGATCTAAGAAGTATTCTTTAGAATAGAAAAAAATATATCATATGTTGAAACTGATTAGAATGAACAAGTAGAGAGGAAAATTTTGATCATGTGGTGGAGACTGAGAAGTGCTCTGGTGATGTCCATGGGTCGGCAAGAGAGGGTGGCTATCCAGTAGGGACACAGGCTTAAAGAGAGGCAGCAGCTCATCTGTACTAACAGGGAGAAACGAGAGAACATGGGTGCAGAGGCTGGTAGAAAAAACAGGATGCTGACAGTCTGGAAATTATCTTTTGAAAGCTTTAATTTTCTCAGCATAGTGGGACAAATAAACATGAACATGGGAGAGAAGGTGCAAGAGGTTTGAAGACAGAAGAGAACATGTGAAATAGTCACCAGAAGAGGGGAGTCAATAAAGGAAGTACAACATGATTATTGGGAAACCTTAAGGCTATACTTCAGAATAGCAATCATGAATTTAAAGTCATATCAGTCAGTGTGATGGAGTGTCTTTTTTTTTTTTTTTTTCAGATCCCTTCAACGATGGGTAGAGTTAGATTCAGTCATGCTTATAATTTTACTGAGTGTATGTAGATAAATGAGAGAGAAGCAAAGATGTAAAGGGGGTCATCTGATGACTGGCCATAAAATTCAAACCATGCAAAAAGGGCAGAGCAAACATTGAGGTTGAGAGAATTCATGAAAAAATGGTGGTACTCATAGACTGGTGGGTCTGATGGGGTCAAAGGAAAGTTGGAGTGCTATAAGAGGGAGTGTTCTGGTAGGATAGGATCAATTTGATATTCCCGACAATACCTAGATCAGATCTAGGAAAACAACAGAAACTCAGGAAGTGTCTGTTAAATTGGACCTAATTATATTTTTGTATCAATATCCTGAAACAATGAAGCAAAACACTTCACAAACATGGAAAGAAACATAGGCTCTTAAGTAAAGCTGCTTTAGATTCAATTACCTTTTCTAAATGAAAAAGTAACTTTTCCATACAAAATTATAAAAAGGACTTCCTACAAATACCAAATTTGGAATGTTTCAGTGTTCTCTCAGACGCATTAAAGTTCATGTTCATTACTTAATTTTTTTGTATAAATCTGTATACATGATAACAGCTATGGATAGTGCATTTTGAAATGTTTCTATGAGTTCCCTGAATTTCATGATGCAAATGCCACAGGCTGAAAAAATGATTAAAGCCTTAATGCTATATAAAGAAGAGGGATATATATTTATAACACTTTAAAATTTTCACCTGATATTTTAAATGTGATAGCAATTTTTATATTTCTTTTTTTAAGTTTTGAGAAAGTGGGCAGGTCTTTGGATATCTAATAAATTGGATTAGATTTAGGAGCAGAAAGGATGGAATTTATTGAGGAAACATTATGAGCACTTTGTTTTATTTCCTCTTCACAACAATTTTATAAAATGATTTATTATTGCTACTTAACTAATGAAGAAATTGAGGCTCTGAGAATAGCTGGGATTTGAAACCAGGCCAAGTTTATTCCAAGCACTATCATATTTTATGTTTATTAAGCTAACTCCATCAAATCCAGGATTTAAACTATTTGGGCTTATAAATTTTAGCTACTCAAAATTGAAAATGCAACATTTATAACAGAGCACAATATATTGGATTTGGTCCATACATATTTTCCAGGTCAGATACAAACAACACCAACTTTCTGGAACTCTGAGTTTAATGCACACTCAGGATTTACCGTGCGGTGTTCACACAGGGACATTGCAAACCACATTTGTTCTATGATTATCTTAGATCGAATTTCAATCAGTATTAATAGCATCAACTTTCTGGAATTTTGAGTACATTGCTCAGGTCATAAAATTCTTCGTTTTGTTGTTTAACTTCTCAGTTATATCTGATGCTTTTGTGACCCCGTCAACTGTAGCCTGCCAGGCTCCTATGTTCATGAGATTTTCCAGGCAAGAATACTGGAGTGGGTCGTCATTTCATTTAGTTGTGAATTTAATATACTACAAGTGCTATAAGCTTAGTTCAGAATCTTTGCCCTCTTTATATATAGTTCCAATAGCTATTAGAAGGAACAAATAGGAAAAGGTTACTCAAAATAGGTAGACTGTCAGTCTGAAAAAATGATAACATGGTCTGATAGAAAAGGTAGTGATGGGGAAAGGTACATCATTTAACACCAGAACTCTTTTTATTAAAAAGATTATTTGATGTGGATCATTTTTAAAGTCTTTATTGAATTTGTTGAAATATTGCTTCTATTTTATGTTTGGGTTTTTTTGGCCACGAGGCACATAGGATCTTAGCTCCCCTAACAGGGATCAAACCCTCACCCCCTACACTAGAAGGCAAAGTCTTAACTACTTGATTGCCAGAGAAGTTCCAGCACCAGAACTCTTAAAGTGAAATATTATTATTTTGTCTAGAAGCAAGCAGCTGCAAATACTAAAAAAAAAAAAAAAAAAAAAAAAAAATTCAATGACACAAACTATAATGAATTCAAGTCAATTTGGAAAGGTTAAAGTGCATTCATTATGGTCACATAAAAAAATAACATAATAGGAAATATTTTTGAAATATTTTCCATTCAGCATGATTCACATAAGATTTATAAATTTGACACATAAAGGGATAAATTGTACATATTTGTGAGAAAATTATTTTGTGTATAAACCCACATTCCTGAAGGATATCTGGTAAATGAGGCAATACTCTATTAAGAATGGAAGTATGGACTAGAATTAGATTTCAGAGACACAAACTATTGTATGGGAGAAAGTAAAAGCATCCAGCAATTAGGTTCATAAATTTGGGAGAAACTGTACAGGTCGGTTATATCTTAAAGAGACGAGAGAGAGAGAGAGAGAGAAAACAGACTGGAATGAATTGCTTTACCTACTATCCTTCAAATGAAGGGAGCTAAGAACTCAGTAGGAACCCAAGCAAGAAGACAGTCTCATGCAAGACTCGGCCTATTTTAGTGGCACTATAAGGAGAAAAGCTAAATCAGGTAAAATAATCAACACTTTGAGACAGTTGTGCAACTGATTCTGCCTTCAGGCCATGTCTGTCTAGAGAAAATTTTGAGAAATCTTTATGACCTCGACCAACAATGAGTTCTTTCACAGAGAAATGAATCTTAGTCAAAATGAATTAAAATGACACCTATCCTCCCTTCTCACCTTCTCTTTGCCTCAACAACAAACATATGGAGTCACTATTTTATGAAATAGGCTTCCCAAGTGGTGCTAGTGATAAAGAATCCACCTGCCAATGCACAAGAAGGAATAAACATGGGTTCAGTCCCTAGGTTGGGAAGATCCCTTGGAGTAGGGAGTGGCATCCCACTCTGATATTCTTGCCTAGAAAGTTCCATGGACAGAGGAGCCTGGCGGGCTACAGCCCATGGAGTTGCAAAGTTGGACATGACTGAGTGACTCAGCTCACGCTATGTGAAATGAACCTATTTAATAATCTTACTTCATATTTGACTAAAGATTTTTTTTTTCATTATCAGTTAACCACTTTATTGAACATTTACTATGCCTGCTCTTTGATAGCGGCTATTGCGGATCTAGAAACAGGGTAAAGTGCAGCAGCTTTTATTTTCAAGGAGTTTACACTGAAGCTGAGAGAGAGTGTAGCCTAGTAGAGAGAATGCTCACGAAGCTCCATTACCAGTTCAATTTGGTTATTTTACAATTTCCAGGAATTACAGAGACATGCAAAGAAGCCAGAAGCCAGGTCAATCAATCAGCCCATAAAAGACTTTGCTGACTCCAGAAAAATTTATTGGTCTAGGTGAACACTACCTTCAGAAGGATGAGATGAAACCAGCTCCTTTTCCTCTAATATTTAGATCTATTACCAGATTAGAATTTCTACCCCCATGGAGTAAGTATTGATACCTACGCAGTAACACACAGAAAAATTATTTGTTGACTTTATTTCCTGATGAACACATTAGAAAGAGTTAAAAATCCTAGCATCCAGCCAAGGATGTGGCAGGAGAATAGATGTGTATTTTGTTGCCATCATATTCTTTAATGGAAATAGAGGAGGCAATTCTCTATCTAAACACTATAATCTTGGGCAGAAGTAGAAGCTAAAGAAAGGAAAGTAGTCCTACAGTGATGGAAGTGCTAACGATTCTTAAATAAACAGCACATCAAATGTTGAAAGTGAGGTATTTAAGAGAACAAAATAATAAGCTTTACTCTAAACAAATGGCCTAATGATTTGCCAAACATCAAAGAGCATATTTACTGCTAATTGAGAACAACTGCATGGTGATATTTTATCCCCAACTCACATAAGTCATTCCAAAATAGATTTCCTTGAGAATATATATGTATAACCAGAATCTCTATTCTTCTGTTAACAGGCTCAAAATTTTAAAGATTTTCATCCTTTAGCTGGTTCTTCATATTTTCTTTCCCTAGTGTGTTTGAGAGAAACTCTTCCTCTCCACTGAAAACTGAGGATATTGCTGTCTTCAGTGTTTTGTATGCATTTTTGGGGAAGGGGTGGAATAATTGGCAAGTCAGTAAAACACGTAATAATGCCTTCAACTCTGATTGCCTTTCATTATAACTAACAACAGTGATTTTGCCCACTATGATGCCGTTCAAATCCATTTTTGTATAGAAATAAGTTTGAGAGGATGAGAGAAAAATCACTTAATTGCTGCAGTATTAGGAAGAGTTTTCACATTAAATCATTTTCATTAACGTCCTTAAATTAGAGTGTCACAGTCTCTGTGAGGCTATGACAAATCAACAATCAGACTTAAAACTGAATCACTGCCTAATTAAACCTTATCATTCATTATCCTGCTTTATTATATAAAACAATTTACTCCATTATGACCATGTATCAGCTCTGCCAACAGGCATAGACTATCTATTCAAATACCACGCTATCATACAATGCATTTATCTCTGATGGACTAGGATTTTAATTCTGTTGGATTAAGATCTGAGGAAGAAAAGATAAAAGATCCATTGGCATGGAAAGTCAACGCATTTACCCATGGATTCCTGTATATAATTTTGGGGAATTTCCTTCAAGAGGAAGAGTGATTTACACACAGCATGAATATTTATTTACATCTCTCTCCCTTTCTCCTCAAGGAATATAGAGGTTAAAGTACTTACTTTTTTAAAAAAGAATAGAATTTTTATTGAACACAAGAGGTTAAAATCTTATTTCCAATTAAATTTATTCCAGTTCATTAGGTGTATTCAATGTTCCAAGTAGGTAAATGTTCTAAATATTGGGTGCTCTCAATGTCCAGGCATATAGAAATCACTAAGATATTGTATTTGTCCTAGAAAAGCCTATAATACAGTGAAGAATAAAGTGTATTATTAGATGATCCCTGTACTCAATGATCTGAGAATATGTATTTTTCTCACAAACAACAAATATATTTTAAACATTACCATATCCTGGGCCACTGTGTGAAAGTTGATGAATAAAGAGAAATTATCCAGATTATGTAATCTGCAACATGCTTCAATAAAAATAATATAACTTAAAAAGTTGCAAGTATATTTGAATACTAAAAACCAATACATAAACTATAAAAGTAGGAGGGGCCTAATTTAAAAGCTGCAGTATAAAGTAGAAAAGTAAAAACTAATGACTGGAGAAAAAGACAACCACCCAGCCAAAAGTCAAAAGACTATTACTAGAAAGATTAGTAAAGTAGAAAAATCTCTGGCAGTATGGAAGATAAAAGTGTACAAGATAGATGGAATGATTAAACAGCATTAAGAATACAAAGAAACAGACACAGATATGGTAGAGATTTATAAAACACCTTAAAGAAGCCTACGGACAATCTTTTACAATAAAATTGAACATCTGGGTGATGGAATAGATTATTTTTCAGAAAATTATATCATAAAAACTGACTCATGAAGATATAAAGGTATAAGAATAGAAAGAAAAATACAATTGCTGTATACAGATGATATGATTTTACACACAAACTATTCAAAAGAGTCTACCAGTTATAAATATTCAGTACCATGACTGAATGTAAGATTGAGATATCAAAATGAGCAATGTGTTTATACATAGCATCAATTGAAACATTTAAAATTTTAAAAAGGAATACAGGAGTTCCCTGGTCCAGTGGTTAGGACTCTGTGCTTCCACTTCAGGGGACATGGATTTGATCCCTGGTTAGGGAATTAAGATCCTGCATGCTGCATAGTGAAACCGGAAAAAAAAATAAAATAAAAGGAATATAGTTTATAACACTAACAACCTTAGCTATGTAGAGATAACTCTAATGAAAAGCGTGCAGATCTTTCTTGAAAGAAATAATAAAACTTAATTGAAAGACAAAATAAGATCTAAATAAAGGTGAATACCATGTTCATGGACTACAATACTTACTATTATAAAGATATCAGTTATCTCAAATTAATCTTTAAATTCAAACCAATTAAAAAATTCCAATAAATTGTTTGTGAACCTCAACAAGTTAACCTGAAATTTACACAAAGAATTGAGTACCAAGAACAGTGAGACACACTTTAAAACCCTCTTACACTGTTGGTGGGAATGCAAACTAGTATAGCTACTATGGAGAACAGTGTGGAGATTCCTTAAAAAACTGGAAATAGAACTGCCATACAACCCAGCAATCCCACTGCTGGGCATACACACCAATGAAACCAGAATTGAAAGAGACACATGTACCCCAATGTTCATCACAGCACTGTTTATAATAGCCAGGACATGGAAGCAACCTAGATGCCCATCAGCAGACGAATGGATAAAGAAGCTGTGGTACATATACACCATGGAATATTACTCAGCTATTAAAAAGGATGCATTTGAATCAGTTCTAATGAGGTGGTTCATCCAGTTTCATACTGGAGCCTATTATACAGAGTGAAGTAAGACAGAAAGAAAAATAGCAATATAGTATACTAATCCATATATATGGAATTTAGAAAGATGGTAATGATGACCCTATATGCGAGATAGCAAAAGAGACACAGATGTAAAGAACAGTCTTTTGGACTCTGTGGGAGAAGGCGAGGGTGGGATGATTTGAGAGCGTAGCACTGAAATGTGTAGATTATCATAAGTCAAGTGGATTGCCGGTCCAGGTTCGATGCATGAGACAGGGTGCTCAGGGCTGGTGCACTGGGATGACCCTGGGGGATGGGATGGGGAGGGAGGTGCGGGGGGGGGGTTCTGGATGGGGAACACATGTGTGCCCATGGCTGATTCATGTCAATGTTAGGCAAAAACCACTACAATATTGTAAAGTAATTAGCCTCCAATTAAAATAAATAAATTAAAAAAATAAAAAGAATGAGTATTTAATAACACTTTTATTATTTAAAATAAAACTTAAAAAATATTATTAAATATTAAAACTTAACATTAAGTTAGAATGACTAGAATGATATGATATTGGTATAAGAATAGGCAAGTAAGCTGATGGAGCAAAAAGGAAAGCTTGGAAAAAATATGTCTTTTATATGTAAAAGGGATATAACTATAACTATAAATTAGTGAGAAAATGAGATCATTTAATAAGTGGTGGAATAATTAATCATTTATTTATATGGCAAAATAGATTTTGATAATACATAGTACAAAAGGTAAGTTGCAAATGAGTTGAAGGCATAAATGTGAAAAGAAACACTAATAATTTTGGAAGAAAATATAGATAAATAGTTTATGATATCAGCATACAAAAGAGTTTCCTAGATTAACTGTAAAAATATAGCCCCAAAAGAGAACAATGGTAAATTTTAGTACATTACCATTGACATCTCTCTATGACAAATGGCACCCCAAGCAAAGTGAAAAGACAAACCACAAATTGGGAGATGATATTGATAACCCATTTAACCAACAAAGCATTAGTGTTCACAGTACATAAGTCTTTCAAATCACCTAAAACCTAGCAGACAAATGATCCAAAATAAAAATGGACGTAAAATGTCAACTTGTAGAGAAAGATACTCTACGCTTGCTAATAAAAAGAAATGAAAAAATGCCAACCTCAGTGGTGATTAACGGAATACAAACTAAAATACTGAGCTATCTTTATGTATCCATCTTACTGGTCAACATTTAAAATATCATGAATAACTCCAAGTATTAGCAAGGAAATGGAGTAGTGGGGACTTTTGTACTCTGCTGGTACAGTTAGATTCACATTGATCATTTCACATTAAACTTCAGAAACATAAAGGAGAATGAAAACTTGCAGAATAATATACACAATGCGTTAGCACTTCATTGAAATTTTAAATACACTAACACAGAGGAAGGAAGGAGATGAGAATTTATACGTTTCAGTAATGTTTTATTCATTAAAAAAAACTAGATTATTATATTTTTAATAAATGCTAACACTTTCATGATGGGCAGACTGCTATCCATATTATTTCCTTCATGCTTAAAACATTTAATCATTAAAAAATTAAATCTACATAAATATTTTAATATAACTGTCAACAGTTTTTAATAATAAATGGAGTTTTGAATGATAAGTAAGATTGAACCAGGTGAAAAGAGGTGTGAAAGGTAATTTAGGCAGAGGAAATTATACAGATAGAGTCACAGAGATAGTACAACAGCATGAAACATTTGAAGCAGCTCTTCAACATCTAAATCATAAAGTTAAAAAAATACAAATCATCTTTGGTGAGATGAGCAGATGGAACAGAAATGTAGGTGGTTAGTTGTGGAGACTTTTAATGCTGTTGGACTTCCCTTGTGGCTAGGATGGTAAAGCATTCACCTGCAATGCAGAAGACCTGGGTTCCCTGGGTCAGGAAGATCCCCTGGAGAAGGGAATGGCAATCCACCCCAGTATTGTTGCCTGAACAATCCCATGGACAGCGGAGCCTGGTGGGCTACAGCCCACGGGATCACAAAGAGTCAGACACAACTGAGCGACTGACAGTTTCATTTCACTTTAATGTTATTAGGGAGCCTACACTCTATTCTAGCTCAACTAAAGTATCTTAAGTAGGAGAGTAACCTAGTCATATCTGCAACTTAGAAAGTGATGAAGCTACTTAATGAAGGACAGGTTGGGGATGTTGGTGGCAACAATAGGGTGGTTTTTGTTCAGTCGCTACGTTGCGTTCGACTCTTTGCAACCCCATGGATGACAGCAAGCAAAGCTCCACAGTTCTCCACTATCTCCTGGAGTTTGCTCAAATTCATGTCTATTGAGTCAGTGATGCTACCTAACCATCTCAACTTCTGTTGTCCCCTTCTCCTTTTGCCTTCAGTCTTACGCAGCATCAGGGTCTTTTCCAAAGAGCTGGCTCTTTGCATCAGGTAGACAAATTACTAAAGGTTAAGCGTCAGTATTAATCCTTTCAATTCAACATTGATTCCTTTAGGATTGACTGGTTTGATCTTGTAGTTGAAGGGATCCTCAAGCGTCTTCTCCAGCACTACAATTCAAAAGAATCAATTCTTGGATGCTCAGTCTTCTTTATGGTCCAATTCTCACACTCATACATGACTACTGGAAAAACCATAGTTTTGACTATATGAACCTTTGTTGGCAAAGTGATGTCTCTGCTTTTTAATACGCTGTCTGGGTTTGTTATAGATTTTATTCCAATGAGCAAGAGTCTTTTAATTTCAAGACTGCAGTCACCATCCACTGTGATTTTGGAGCCCACGAAAATAAAATCTGTCACACCTTCTTCTTTTTCCCCTTCTATTTGCTATGAAGTAAGACCTGTATGCAGGTCAGGAAGCAACAGTTAGAACTGGACATGGAACAACAGACTGGTTCCAAAAAGGAAAAGGAGTATGTCAAGGCGTATATTGTCACCCTGCTTATTTAACTTATGTGCAGAATATATCATGGGAAATGCTGGGCTGGGTGAAGCACAGGCTGGAATCAAGATTGCTGGGAGAAATATCAATCACCTCAGATATGCAGATGACACCACCCTTATGGCAGAAAGTGAAGAAGAACTAAAGAGCCTCTTGACGAAAGTGAAAGAGGAGAGTGAAAAAGTTGGCTTAAAGCTCAACATTCAGAAAACTAAGATCATGGCATCTGGTCCCATCACTTAATTGCAAATAGATGGGAAAACAGTGGATACAGTGGCTGACTTTATTTTTTGGGGCTTCAAAATCACTGCTGATGGTGATTGTAGCCATGAAATTAAAAGACGCTTACTCCTTGGAAGGAAAGTTATGACCAACCTAGACAGCATATTAAAAACCAGAGACATTACTTTGCTAACAAAGGTCTGTCTAGTCAAGGCTATGGTTTTTCCAGTGGTCATGTATGGATGTGAGAGTTGGACTATAAAGAAAGCTAAGCGCCGAAGAAGTGATGCTTTTGAACTGTGGTGTTGGAGAAGACTCTTGAGAGTCTCTTGGACTGCAAGGACATCCAACCTGTCCATCCTAAAGAAAATCAGTCCTGGGTGTTCATTGGCAGGACTGATGTTGAAGCTGAAACTCCAATACTTTGACCACCTGATGCAAAGAGCTGACTCATTTGAAAAGACTCTGGTGTTGGGAAAGATTGAGGGCAGGAGAAGAAGGGGACGACAGAGGATGAGATGGTTGGATTGCATCACCAACTCAATGGACATGAGTTTGAGTAAACTCCAGATGTTGGTGATGGACAGGGAGGTCTGGCGAGCTGCAGTTCATGGGGTTGCAAAGAGTCAGACACGACTGAGTAACTGAACTGAATCGAACTGAAGTGAAGCTTCCTTTGTGGCACAGGTGTTAAAGAATACCTGTGGAAGACCTCACTTTGACTCCTGGGTGTGGAAGATTCCATGGAGAAGGAAATGGCAACCCATTCCAGTATTCTTGTCAGGGAAATCCCATGAACAGAAGAGCCTTGTGGGCCCCAGTCCATGGGTCACAAAGAGTGGGATATGATTGAGCAACTTATGATGGGACTGGAAGCCATGATATTAGTTTTTGAATATTGAGTTTCAAGCCAGTTTTTTCATTCTCCTGTTTCACCTTCATCAAGATAATAGGGAGGGGGGCAATGAAGAGACTATACCAAGTGGTCTTGGAAACAGACAAGCCACTAAGTTAAGATGGTAACAGTGGGAATTATGAGAGAGAAACAGCTTTGACATATATTTAAGATGTAAAATGGGCAGGATTTGGTGATTTAATGTATATTGAAGTTAAGGAAAGGATGAATTTTTGCTATGAAGTATGTGTGGGGCTTCCCTGTTAGCTCAGTTGTTAAAGAATCCACCTGCAATGCAGGAGACCCCAGTTTGATTCCTGGGTTGGGAAGACCTGCTGGAGAAGGAAATGGCAACCCATTCCAGTATTCTGGCCTGGAGAATTCCATGGACTAGTTCGTGGGGTCACACAGAGTTGGACACGACTGAGCAACTTTCACTTTCACTGGGATGTAAAATGGGCAGGATTTGGTGATTCAATGTATATTAGAGTTATGAAAAGGATGGATTTTTATATTGCATGCCTGTGTGGATAATAGTAACATTAACAGAGAACTGGATATAATAGAGGAAAAACAGACTGGGGTGGATGCTTAGTTTGGTTTTAAACACATGTTTGGAGGTGTTTGTGGAACATATTTTAGCTTTGTCCAGCCTGTAGTTGGCTAAACCAGTCTGAAGCTCAAGGGATAGGTCAAAGCTTAATGTGAAGCAGTCATTATCCTATGAACAGGACTAGCAAATATATCACTATACGGCAGTTTGGAGCCGATTTTAGGGGTTACTCATCATTTATTGCACTATTTTTCCTATTTTTCAGCACTCAATTGCAATATTTAACACATCCCAGTATAATAGGTGGGGATGCTATCCTTTGTAGGGTAACTCATGTAATATAATATAAATACATGTTATGTATTTTAAAGAATGCTAAAGTATAAAGTTTATTTATCTCCCAAACATTTATGGAGCACCTGCCATTTATGGGTATCGGGTTAGTTGTTCCAAATAGAGCAATGAACGAGATAGTCCCTGATTTCAAGGGTTTTACAATCTAGTCAATACATAAGGATAAACAGAAATCAAATTACAAAGTGAGATATGTTCACAGAAAAAAACACTTAAGATGTATAAACATGTAACAGAGAAAGGAGCAATTAATCCTCTTTGTCTACAGGATATTAGGAATGTTTCTCAGAATAATGACATCAGAGATGCCTTTTTAAAGGTGAATAGGACTCTGGTTGATGGAGACAACAGTGAGAGGAAGGAATATTTTGGGTAGAGAAATAGTATCATTTCTTTTATCACAGAAACCAGCCTGATGCATTTGAAAATGACAGTTTGGCATTACCTGAAAATGCAATGGAAGGGAGATGGGTTGGTTGGAGGCATGGTTAGAGAGGTAGTGATAGTTATTCACACAAAATTTCTAGATCCATTTCTCTGCACAACAGTTCACTTATATAAAGGTTTTAATATAAAATAATATTTTTAAATTGTGGAAAGAAAAATAGTGCATTTGGATAACAGGTGGAAGAATTAGACCCAAAAATAAAGATTGGAGGCACAGGGACAACGAAGATCAGATTTCACCTCCACCTCCAAGTGAAATAATTTCCTCATAAGGGGTCAGTCATCAAATTCCAACACAGTTAAGGCAAATATTTATCAAAATTGAGTAGCATTTGAATGAATCCTTGGCTCAAAATAGACATTCATTTTCAGTCCCTCAATACCAATACTGATTATATTCTCTCATGTCTTGACTTTTTTCCACCAGGACAATTCCAACCTTGTCAAACTGTGATGCTGACACTGCACTTATTTTCTGCTATCTGCTCTTTTTTCACTTGAGAGATTCCCAAAGGATATATTATGCTCCTTAAGTAACTGTCTAGGTCTCTGCCACAAAACTCAATGACAGGTTTTCAGGTATAATTTTGTGAAAGGATTGATGTATTGAAATCTTTTACTATTTGTGTCACTTCTAGCAATGGCTGGTATATCATCATGCTCATCAAACCTTTTGTACTATACTAACCTTGCAGAATGATCTGCCATGCTTTGCTTGGCTTTTTGCATAAATATTTCCACAATATAACCATCATAAGCATAGCTAAAAGTTCCTAAATTCTACTTACTAGGATTTCTAATTATGTTCACAGACTTATTTCTGAGTAGAACTATAACTTGCAGTTTACATCCTGGCAACAAAAATTTCGTAATGCAAGAAAACTGCTAGGAGATGATTATAGTGCTCATAAAAATGTTATTATTTCTTAAAAGTTTTATGTCTGTATTTGGTAATGAATTTTCTTCTGATTCTCTTTATGAATAAGATAGATTTTTATTTATTTGAACCATCTAGTCAAATCTCACCTGCCTGAAGACCAAGGGATTTTTATATTTGGTTGTAAGATATTTCTCATAAATTGTAATTTGAAAACAGAGTTTCATGTGTGAATGTCTATAAACAGTATCATTAGTAAAGTTCAGAAATATCAATCCATAAAAATATGTAGCCTATAAGTCTATTTTTAAAAGAATAAAGGTAGATCTCACATCATCTTTCAATTGGCCTAAATCTAATTGCTGTTCACTAAGTTGGCAAATGATCCTTTCAGGACTGTCTTCCTGAAAACCCTCTAAGTGGTAAGTCAAGTTGGTATAGAAATAAGTGTGTCCTTCATTTGTACTCCATTGTTTACTTCAAGTGAAATGTTCTCCTTTATTCAGATGTTACTGTGCTTCAAGGAATTCCTCAAGCTATATTCTTTATCTTAACTCTTCCCTAATCATAAATCAGTCTCTATTAATCTTCTTATTCTCTAAGAATTTACAATTGCAATTTGTGCCATATAGTTAGGGCTTCCTGGGTGGCCTTCAGTGGTAAAGAATCTTCCTGCGGTGTCAGAGAGGTGGGCTGGATTTCTGGGTTGGGAAGATACCCCGAAGGAGGTAGGTATGGAAATTCACTCCAGAATTCTTGTCTGGAGAATCCCAGGGACAGAGGAGTTTGTCAGGGCTATAGTCCATAGGGTAACAAAGAGTTGGACATAACTGAAGCAACTTCACCTCAGATGTGTCTGACTCGTTGTGACTCTACAGGCCGTACCAGGCTCCTCTGTTCCTGGGATTCTCCAAGCAAGAATATTGGAGTGGGTTACCATTCACTCTTCCAGGGGATCTTTCCCATCCAGGGTCTGAACCCACGTCTCTTTTGTTGCCTGATTGGCAGACAAGTTCTTTACCACTAGTGCCATGTGGGAAACTTGGAGCTCGCACACACATGCCATATAATTAATCACTTCATTGTATTGGGCTCATCAAAAAATTTCTCCAGATTGTTCCATATCCTCTTACAGAAAACCCCAAATAAAATTTGGCCAACCCAATATAATGCTTTACAATATTCCTTGATTATTTTTGTTAGTATTTTCTCCCCAGTGAGAATGTAAACTTTTCTATGACTCTCATAGTCTTGAAGACTGTTAGTTACTTAAACTGGTATATTTCAACAAGTGTTCCATGTCCAGAAGGATCATTCATTCATGAATTCATCCAATAAATGGTACTGAACTCTTACAATGTGCCATACATTGTTTTATGCAATAGAGATGTATCAGTGACCAAGACAATGAAAAAAAGTTAGAACATCACTGAACTTTTTAGTTCAGTTCAGTTCAGTTCAGTTGCTCAGTCGTGTCCAACTCTTTGTGACCCCATGAATTGCAGCATGCCAGGCCTCCCTGTCCTTCACTAACTCCTGGAGTTTACCCAAACTCATGTCCATCGAGTTGGTGATGCCATCCAGCCATCTCATCCTCTATCGTCCCCTTCTCCTCCTGCCCCCAATCCCTCCCAGCATCAGGGTCTTTTCCAATGACTCAACTCTTTGCATGAAGTGGCCAAAGTATTGGAGTTTCAGCTTCAGCATCAGTCCTGCCAATGAACACCCAGGACTGATATCCTTTAGGATGGACTGGTTGGATCTCCTTGCAGTCCAAGGGACTCTCAAGAGTCTTCTCCAACACCACAGTTCAGAAGCATCATTTTTTCAGCGCTCAGCTTCCTTCACAGTCCAACTCTCACATCCATACATGCCCACTGGAAAAATCATAGCCTTGACTAGACTTTTTAGTTAGGGGAATCTAAAAAATATTTAGGGCTTCCCTGGTAGCTCAACTGGTAAAGAATTTAACTGCAATGCAGAGACCCCAGTTCAATTCCTTGGTCAGGAAGATCTGCTGGAGAAGGGATAGGCTACCCACTCCAGTATTCTTGGCCTTCCCTGTGGTTCAGACAGTAAAGAATCCACCTGCAATGTGGGAGAACTGGGTTCAATCCCTGGGTTTGGAAGATCCCCTGGAGGAGGGCATGGCAACCAACCCACTCCAGTATTCTTGCCTGGAAAATCCCCATGGACAAAGGAGCATAGCAGGCTATAATCCGTAGGGTGGTAAAAAATCGGACACAACTGAGTGATTAAGCACAGCACAGATAATACATAAACAAGTTAAAATACACTATGTCAGTTACTCATAAAGACTATTAAGAAAATCAAATCAGGAAGGACATTGGGATAACACCAGTTATTCTGAAGTGCACAATACTGTAATTTTAACTATGGGCACGATTTTGGATGGCGAATCTCTAGAAGTTATTAACCTAGCACAAACGAAACTTTATACCCACTGGATAATAACTCTTATCCGTCATGGATGGATTTAGTTATTATTTCTTAGGGTAACTTTATCTAACTACACTGACTGGATTATGTCCTACTAGTATGCATGTCCTTCACTTCCAATGTATCTTTAACTCAATTTTTACTTAATCACTGATAATTATTTCAGTTCAGTTCAGTTTAGTTGCTCAGTCATGTTTGACTCTTCGCAACTCCATGGGCTGCAGCACGCCAGGTCTCCGTGTCCAACACCAACTCCCAGAGTTTACTCAAACGCATGTCCATTGAGTCAGTGATGCCATCCAACCATCTCATCCTCTGTTGTCCCCTTCTCCTACTGCCTTCAATCTTTCCCAGCATCAGGGTCTTTTCCAGTAAGTCAGTTCTTTGCATCAGGTGGCCAAAGTATTGGAGTTTCAGCTTCAGCATCAGTCCTTCCAATGAATATTCAGGACAGACTTGCTTTAGGATGGACTGGTTGGATGTCCTTGCAGTCCAAGGCACTCTCAAGAGTCTTCTCCAACAACACAGTTCAAAAGCAACAATTTTTCGGCACTCAGCTTTATTTATAGTCCAACTTTCAAGTCCATACATGACCACTGGAGAAACCATAGCTTTGACTAGATGGACCTTTGTTGGCAAAGTAATGTCCCTGCTTTTTAATAAACTATCTAGGTTGGTCATAACTATTTCCTCTATTTCTTTGCATTCATCACTGAGGAAGGCTTTCTTGTTTCTCCTTGCTATTCTTTGGAACTCTGCATTCAAATGGGTATATCTTTCCTTTTAATTATTTATTTAATGTCTAATACATGTTCTAGAATAAGTTTCATGAAGGCAAGGATCTGTTTTGTTCATGTCTATTTCTTTGGTCCCAATAATAATGCCTTAAGTTAACAAAGCAATACACACATACACACACAAAGTTTAACCAACCAGCTTAATGACAGAGGAGTCCTGTTTTATATCCTCATAATGCCTAGACATAACCTTTTTTGACTGATCCTTGCTTTATTCTAATAAAACGGACGACCATATTCATTTGGAAGAAAATGAGGATTTAATGAACATATGAGAACACAGGAGACTCCCAAAAATATTAAGAAGAAAACATCATCAACATGAATATCAACAAAATCACCAGATATAATGTTTGGCCAAAATTATAACAAATACTACTGATCACTTATTATTCACCAGGCATTGCTCTAAACATCTGAGATACATCAGTCACCAAAATAGAGTAATATCCCTCCTGTCACATAATGTGGTTTATATTTGGGGCAAGAGAGGGGAGACAAACCATAAAAATAAGGAAATTATATGCATTGAGAAGATGGTCACTGCTATGGGAGAAAAAGGAGCAGAGACAGGGAGATTGAATGTTCCAATCCCCAAAAGGGTGAATGGGTAGTCCTTGTTGAGTGGGTGATATCTGAAACATGTTGGAAAAAGTTTTACTCAAAGAATGAGGAAAATATACAATGTAAAGTCATTAAATAATCTCAGAAAGGTTAAATCACATATCTGAATGCAAGGGGAAATAAGACCTGAGTGAGTCAGGGACATTAGTAAGAGGAGGGGAGAGACGTTTTCTGTCTTCAGTTTTATAATTCAGGATTTAGCTTTTCAACAAACATTAAGTTAGAGTTGTAACAAAATCAAGGAAAAGGTGTTATATCATTCTCTAGGCAAAACATTAAAGCATATTTTCAGTTAAAAATTCAAGTTATTTAGAGATGAACGGAAAATCTTACCATTTTTACTGATGTCGAGTTCTTTAAGGTTTACTAAACTAGCGATAGTGGTTGGCAGATTTGAAAGGTCATTGTCAGGAATACTTAGCTTTTTTAGAGCTTGACAGTTGAACAATTGCTGTGAAAAGAAAATAATAATTAATGAGATCTTAATTTGGTTAAATACGTTTATATATAAACTTAGAAGCAACATTCAATTCACCATCTTTACCAATGTGGTAGTAAAAGGACCAATACAAAAGTCTCACTTTCTTCCATACACTTCCACAGAATCCTCCAGATTCTTTTCAGAAGTTTTTCACATTCCATCCCTGTATTAGTCCCTCCCTATTCTCTGCTACCCAGATTCACCACCCAAGGTATTCAACATTTCCCCCTTCGGTTTAACACTAATGTTTAATTTGCCAGTGAACAAACAGATTTTTTTTTCTTTGAAATAATTTCTTGAGTAGCCACTTCCTTTTTATTCCCACAGCTGCCAGGATTACCTCAATTCTCTTTCACCACAACCTCAAATTACTTCCATTTAATCATGTCAAACAGCTGTTTATCAGACATGCAAGAAATGCAATATAGTTGAATACATGCACTCACATTTCTTTTTGTGTACCCCCACACTGCTTCATAAATATCTAGCAAATGAAACATTGAATCTGATATTTAATGAAAAATGACCACTAGTAGTTGGTTCATTTCTGCCACCAATCCAAAAGTACTAGATGGGGACGAGTCAAGTGGTAATGCAATGGCTCTCAAATCTAGCATGGTTTTAATCACTGGTGGGTGGAGGTGCTTGTTAAAATGTGGGTCCTTGGGCTTTGCCCAACGAAATACTGATATGATGGGTCTGGGATGAAGACAAAAATCATCATTTTTAATAAGCTAGTTCCAAGTTAGTCACTTGTTAGTTAGTTAGTTAGTTCTCAAGTTTCAAGTTAGTCGCTCAGTCATGTCTGACTCTGCAACCCCATGGACTGTAACCTGCCAGGGATTCCCCAGGCAAGAATATTGGAATGGGTAGCCAGTAGCTTCTCCAAGGATCTTCCTTACCCAGGGACTGAACCTGAGTCTCCCGCATTGCAGGTAGATTCTTTATCATATGAACTATCAGGGAAACCCAATAAATAATAGTGATCTGGTTATTTTTTATGTAGGTGTTTCCAAGTATCATGTTTCTGGAAATAATGCAATTAGATTTTTTTTGCTATGTCTATCTCACCTTGACTACCCAAGATTTGAACAGCTGGGACTGAAATTTCGTATTTATTTCTGAAAGAATCATCTTAATGAGATCTTTTCTGTTTAATATTTCTAATTCTATTTTGCTGAATATCCACCAATAAAGTCTCTGGTATCCATGACTATGCAATTGGCAAACAGTACATTTAACTATTGCTTGTTCTCACACACAATTCACAATTTATATAGTACATGGTTGTTACTTCTTAACTCAGTTTTTTAAAAAAATAGACTGTGTTAGTTAATATTTAGGATAAATATGTTTGTCATTTTTGGCTCCTTATAAAGCTCATTTGCAATACCTCATGTAGTGCTAGAATTTCAATATTCTCCATAGAAATGTTGCTACTTACTTTTATAAAATCTAAAAAAGAGAACTTTAATGGACAGTTTCCACTAACTACTAATTTTCCCTTAATATATAGGAAAAAAAAGTCTACACTTATGGCCAAAGTTAACTTAAATTTTTGTCCAGTCTCTATCATTCTATTAAGACCATTGTACTACATGCAACGTGGTCAGTTATAGCTGCATATATATATATATATATTTAAATCAACCCTATCAACTTTGGTTGATACTGATAAGATGTATTAGTTACTCTTTAGTATATTATAACCATTTTATGCAAAATTCAGATAAATTATTTTCAAAACACTCTTTTTTTTCAATCTGTAAATTCAAGTCTTATTTTCTCAACTAAATTGTCAGCTTATCTCAAGAATTAATAGAGGCTACATTCTTCTTCAATTTAAATGAAGCCACATCAGGAAGAAAAAGCTTGGGAATTTTTGAACACTCTATTACATTAGAGAGCCAAGATAGTTATGGTACAGTGATTAAGATCATGGCATTGGAATCAGACTGATGTGGATTCAATCCCCACTTACCTACTTACTAGCTGTATGACCTTGGGAAAGTTACCTGACATGTCTGAACTCTATCATTTCCCTCATCTGTGAAATGGGGATAATAACATTACCTTACTTGAAGGACTGTTGAGAGAATTACATGAGTTACTTTGTGTGTGTGTGCATGCTAAGTCACTTCAGTCATGGCCAACTCTTTGCGACCCTCTGAACTGTAACCCGCCAGGCTCTTCTGCCCATGGGATTCTCCAGGCAAGAACACTGGAGTGGGTTGCAATGCCCTCCTCCAGGTGATCTTCCTTATCTAGGGATCAAATGTGCATCTCTTATGTCTCCTGCATTGGCAGGCAGGGTCTTTACCTATAATGCCTGTCATCAATTTTAAGTCTTGCACTTTTTCACATATTAACATCTTTGATATTTGGGATTCATCTCCCAATCTAGATTGTTATATTTTTAAAGCAGTGTTTTTTTCCCTTTGTGGTACTGTAATAATGGTAATGCTGTGTCTTATAATCAATAGCCTTGGATTTGATAAAATGAATTACTTGTAAAAATGTAAAACTGTATTTGGCACATAGTAAGAGCTTGATAACTGTTAGTCTTTACTAATATTTACATGTTAATACAGAAATATATATATACTTGCATAATAGTTTATTCCTTACTTTTCTAGATGATGAGGTCTCTGAAGGCAGGAGTCATGTCTGATTCATCTTGGTGTCAATTTATTTCACCTTTGTATATAACAAAGTGACTGACATAGTGCCCTACACATACTGTATGCTGAATAAATATATGTGAAAGTATACTTAGATAAGTGAAGTGAAAATGAGGAAAGTGCTAAGTTCCAGCTTAAGTGATACTTCACTGGTTTGGAAGTTTCAGATGGACAAACAATCTCAATGGAATCCAAATTTAATAAACAAAGCAGTGAACTCTTGAATTTAAGTCATGATGTCTATAAGGTGGCAAAGAAATTAAGGCATCTTAAAGATTCTTTAAATATTCAAACTTTGAATGAAAATGAGGTAAAGAATTATCATAAATTCTTCAATATAGTATAAAACAGCAATTAAAATTAATAGTTAAAGTAAAACTCTTAATGATTATGGTTATTCTGCCTTTAATTTACAAATGATATTTCCTATTTCAAAAAATTGTTTTGAGTCTTAAAATATTTGAGTACTAAAGTGTTCTTTTTCTTGGACTGAGGAAGCAATCTAACTCTGACGGAAACTGGTTTGAGAAGACTATGCAATTTAAATTACTGACTCCAAATAGGAATTGTTAGGTATTTGTAAGGGAGGGGATACAAAAGAGAAAGGCATAGCAGTTGAAAATAAAACATATTTGGGACCAAAAACACACATTTTAAAAAGTGTTAGTCATTAATTTATGGAAAACCATTCACTGATATCTGCCACAAAACTGAACAATATGCTAAGTGCAAGGGACATAAAATGAATAAGACACAACAACTGAACTCAGTAAGTCAGCTTACAGTGTAATATTTAGATATTAAATACCATGTGAAAAGACTATGCTAAGGTAAATACCAGATGTAATGAAAACACACTGGTAGAACTCTGCTCGAATTTCCATTGACGATGGTGATGAGGTTGACTCATGAAAGTATATCTGGAAGAGGTAATTTAAAAATGTGTATCACCTAAGAGCTAGCACAAGATAGCCAGATAAAAGTTAAAGAGGGATAATGTATTTGTAGTATCTAAAGATACTCCAAATGTAAAGACTGTGTAACTCAAACTAGTTTCAAATATATGCTTGACAGCATGAGGATATTAGGATTGTGGAGGGAATTCTTTAAGTCTACAACATTTATATGCATTTAAAATATGTTTATTGAACATCTATTATATGATATGGTCTATTTCAAAACTAAGCATAAGGACACGAGATTCCCATCAATTCCTATTTTCAGCATGGTAGACTAAATATTCAAAGGAAAACTTTTTAGTACAGTGAATTACACACACACACACACACACACTCACACACATTCCTTTAATACATAGCTGAGCCCTGGCTGAAAAATACTGGAATTTCTCAAATTCCAGAATAATAAGAAAATGTTACTACACAGAGTTGAATGGGTCTGTGTTTAGCTTCTGCTCTGGTGGTATCTGTTGGTCTCTGGTGGCTGAAGACTAAGGGTTTTTTGGTTTTTTTTTTTGTTGTTTTTTTTTTTGCCAGTGGAAGATAGAAGACTGTTTGTGGTCTGAACAGAGGTTGGAGTTGGCTGATAGACCACTCTATACACAGTTGGGTTCTCCTAAGGGTGATACCTCACTAAGGGAAGGAAAAAATCTGGGTTCTGCAAAAAGGTGAATATATGACCTTCTCAATCTTGAGTGGGGTGAGAAGGAAGGAAGGGAGAAAAGAGGGAAGGAAGGAAGGCAAGAAGGGAAAAGAGAGAGGGAGAAAGGGAGGAAGGAAGAAGAGAATGAAGAAAAAAGATAGGGAGAAAAAAGACACAGAGATAATAAAACAAAAACAAAATGTCTACTTGTGGGATTAAAAAATCAGTGTAGGTCAAAATAGAAAAAACTATGGTAGTGGCATAAGAATAGATATGTAGATGAATGTAATAGAGCTGAGAGCCTAGAAATAAACCCACTCATGTATGGTCAATTAATGTTTGACAAGGGAGCCAAAAAGATGCAAAGTGGAAAGGATATGCTCTTCAATAAATGGTGTTGGGAAAACTGGATAATTGCAAGTGGAAAAATGAAATTGTACTCCTATTTTATACCAATCACAGAAATAACTCAAAATGAATTAATGCCTTAAATATAAGGCCTGAAACTGTAGAACTTCTAGAAGAAAAGATAGGGGAAAGCTCCTTGACATTGGTATTGGCAAAGATTTTTTGTGTATGATACCAAAAGCACAGGCAACAAAAGCAAAAATAAACAAATAGGACTGCATGAAACCAAAAAGTTTGTGCAGAGCAAAAGAAGTGATCAGCAGAAATAAAACATACAGAATGGGAGAAAATACCTGCAAATCTTTATCTGAAATGGGGTTAATAACCAAAATACACACGAAACTCATACAACTCAAAAGTAAAAATTCTAATTAAAAAATTGGCAAAATATTTGAATATACACTTTTCCAAAGAAAACATACAGATGGCCAACAGGTACATGAAAAGAAGCTTGTCATTACCAGTCATCAGGGAAATGCAAATCAAAACCACAATGAGATAAGAACTCACACTTGTTATCATTAAAAAGACAAGACACAAATGATGGCAAAGATGTAGAGAAAAGGGAAACTGTTCACGTTGTTGCTGGGAATGTAAATTGGCAGAGTCATCATGAAAACCAGCACGGAGGAGCCTCAAGATATTAAAAACACAACTACCATATGATACAGTAATCCCATTTCTGGGTATATATACAAAGGAAATAAAAACATTATCTTGAAGATGTGCTCACACCCCCATGTCCCTGTAGACAAGACACAGACAAACCTGTGTTATAAGCAGATGAACGGGTAAAGATATGAGATCTATACACACACACATATACAATATGCGCTACAGAATCCGTGACTGGTTGAATCCTCACATATGGAACCACGGAGCTGGAGAGCCAACTATGGAACTTGAGCAGCCACAGATTTTGGTATCTATGGCAAGTCTGAAACCAATCCCACATAGATACCAAGGGAGGACAATATACAGAGTTACAACTGTGTGGGGGTCTGCACCCATAATCCCTATGTCATTCAAGAGTCAACTGTATACACAATGGAATATTATTCATCCATAAAAAAGACAAAGTCCCATCTTTTGTGACAAAATGGATGGAACTTGAAGGCATTATGCAAAGTGAAATAAGTCAGGCAGAGAAAGATAAATATTTTCTGTATGATTTCACTTGTATGTGGGATCTAAAAAAGTTGAACTCATAGAAATAGAAGAATGGTGGGAGAAATGGGAAGATATTGGTTAGCGGGTGCAAATACTATGTTGGATAAAAGCAAAAGAGTTAAATAAGCATGCAGCTTAAAAAGACAGAAAAATATTAACAGAATGTAGTACCAATATCAGTTCAGCACTCAGTCATGTCCAACTCAGTAGGAAAAATAAAGAAACAAGTCCCTCAAGCCCACAGTGGTCTATGAAGCAGGAAACGAGCCCCGGACTGGGAGTTCCTCAAGCAGAGGAACTACATCATTTCCAGGTCATTGCATGTACCTTATAATGCTCTTTATCTTTTTAATTTCTTGTGTGTTTTTTTACTGTGAAATCTTTATACACAGGAATATATGTAATACATATTTTTTTAAACTATGATGATAAAACAAAGAGCCATATTCCTCAAACCAGTTTAAGAAAGCTACTTTATTCTCCTCCAAACCATGTCCCTTGTCATCTACCTGATCCACCAAAAGTAACCAATTTCTCATTCTCTCTCCTTTTACCACAGGTCTAGTAATCCTAAACATAGATACTGTTAAGATTTGTCTGTTAATCTTTATACTAGTAATCCTAAAATTATATACTGCTGAGATTTGCCTGTTAATCTTTATGTAAAAGCAATAATGGGGGTATGCTTTCTTCTGCAGCTTGATCTTTTCATTCAATACTGTGTTTTAACATTATTCCATGTTAATGTATATAATCCACTCATTCATCTTTACTGCTTTATGCTTCATATAACACAATCTTCTCATATATTCTACTGTTCATAGACTTTTGAGTTATTTCCAATTTTTTGAACAATGTTGCTAAGTGCATATATAGATCTCCTAGTGCACATATACAAATGTTTCTCTGAGGTGGTAGGCATACATTCACATTTACTAATAATAGAATTTTGTTTTTCCAATGTGACTGTAGCAATTTAAAGTCCTATTAACATGGATAAGAATTCTCATTTCCTCATATTATGTCCAAAATTTGACATTTTCAGACTATTTTTTCCAATATGTGGTATGTAAAATGGTAACACATTTTACCTATTACTAAAAAAACTGAACACTGTTTAGTGTTTTATTCATTTGGAAGAGTTCATCATATATTCTGAATATGAATTTTTTGACAGTTCTTTCAATATATGGCTCATTATTCCATTCTTTTTATGGTAGTTTTTGATTAAAAGACATTTACAATAGTCAAATTTATCTCTCAGTTTTAGTGTGTGCAGATGGTCTCCTATTTTTTCCCTCCTAAAAGTTTTAATGCTTTGATTTGACTCATTTGGGATTTATTTTTGAGAATGAAGTGAAGTAAGGATCCATTCTTTTCTCTTTATAGATGACCAGTTGTTCCATTTTAAAAATAGGGCATTATTTTTTCCACTGATTTGCAACACAAATTCTGTTGGATTTCCAACAGAGCTTCAGATTTTCTATCTGTAGTCCACTGGTCTATTTGTCTAGCTCTCATTCTAGCTTGGTGATCGGAACGCTATGACTCTGACTTGTGCTTATGCTAGAGAAGAATGGGGAAGCGATAGAGAGAATTTCTAGAGAAGAAAGAAAGCCCATCCAAGCTTTGAGAGAGAAGAGGTTCTGTGAGCAGAAGGCAGGGTGGGGACATGGGGGTAGACTGGGAAGAGCAGGGCAGTTCAGGAAGCTGTAATAGCAGGAAAGGCCCAGAAGTATGTTAGGAATGGCAAAAAATTAAAAGTGACTCTTTTCTAAGCTTTGTGGAGGTGTCAGAAATGCAGATTTTAATCAGAACATAAAATGTTCTATGGTGACCTAAATGGAAAGGAAATTCAAAAAAGAGGGACTATAATAGTATGTATGCATATATATATATATGTATATATATATATATATACATATGGCTGATTCACTTTTCTATACAGCAGAAAATAACACAACATTGTAAAGCAGTTCAGTTCAGTTCAGTTGCTCAGTCATATCCGACTCTTTGCAACCCCATGGACTGCAGTACCCTAGGCTTCCCTGCCTATCACTAACTCCCGGAGCTGTACTCCAATAAAAGTTAAAAAATGAAAGCAGTCTGGGCTTTATCCCACAAGAGGTGTTCAGATGGTAATTTTTAATCATTTTTGAGTCAACCTTACTGATACTCTCTCTAGAAACACACATCCACACAAACATACACATTTGCAGCCAATTGCAAGAAGCCTGCAAATCACTGGAAGCCCATGCATGGCTTTACGGACCAGGTTAAGGACGTCTGTGGTAGGTCATGCCACGCTACTTCTAAAACAGCTAATGTGAGCAAGCCCATCTCTTGCCTGTACTGCACTCAGTGGCTCTCTCGTCTCTGGGACAGTCCAAGTTTCTCGACAGAGCTTTCGATGCCCTTTACCTCTCTATAGAGTCTCATCTTGTCATTCCCCTGTCTCCTGGTTCTTTCTCATACCTTCCCTCCTGCCATCCTGTGGGACCACATCTTCAGCTACACTGACCAGCGTCAGATTCTGTATCCACCTGCTCTCCTTTACTTCTGTAAATGCCAGGTCTCCAGCTGAAGCTTTCTTCCACCCCACCCTCCCCCACCTCCCCTTCAAGCTCAGGCCCTCTCACCTTTCTGGTTATAGCTTAAGACTGGTTTACATGCTCTATTTGTGGACACTTTCACAACATTCTGTATTAATCTCTACTGAAGCCTGGATGCCCCTGTTTTGGGATTACTAGACCGTAAGCTTCTTTGGTTTCTGCAGGATCTGCAGTGTATAATGCAATGCCTGACATATGGTATTTTCTCAGTAAATAGTTATTCTTTCATGAAAATTCTGAGGCAGGGGGTGGGTGGCAAATAATAAGATAGTGCCATTTCTTGAGTACTTATTATACAGATGCAAGGCGCTCATCTAGATTTTAAACTATATGAATCTCCTTCTTGCAACAACATTGTGAGGAAAGTGTTATTATCCCTGCTTTGTAGATGAGAAAATTTAGGAGGTTAACTTTTACAAGGTCATATATATAGAAAGTGCCAGAACCAGCATTCAAATTCAGTTTTGTCTGGCACAAAGCTATTTCTACTGCAGCATGTTGTTCCCTCTGTACCATCAGATCTATGCAAGGGAAAGACAATAGTGATAACTGACAGCTGGTGGCTGTCTGGGAGGGGAAAGTGAATGAAAGAGGGGGAACCTCCAGCCCATCATAATGATCCTACAGGGGCTAGGGAAGAAGACTTGGATTCAGCGACTATCTTTTAAGAGCAAGGACCTGAATTCGAGTAAATTTGAGTACATGTTACAGCACTTTGTGAACCCTGAACTGCTACATAAATGCAACACACTATAATTTGGATTAATATTTTATTATCACCTTTATGCTTAGGCTTGAAAAATTAAGGACACAGTGATGACATCATGAATATGAAAGGTTAGATCTCAAAATGTAATTCCTTAGAAAGAATAAGGTGTTTTATTTTTTTCTACTACATATATTAAAAGTATGAGTTGTCTGTGAATTGTGAAAAGATAAACCCTTTTCCTGAGAAGTTTGATGTAAGGTCACTGATGTACAAGGAGAGTGTTATTAATGCCCTATGTTGGTACAAGTGGATTCCATCAGGGAAAAGAAGTGATTGTCTGATGAGTTGGTGTTACTGAATGGCTGGTTTCTTAGAAGTTCTCACTTTGAACACCCTTGAAAGTGTTCAGGCTGCAGCATTTCCAGACTCATTTGGACTAACTCATTTGGAGTTTGGAAATGAAAGCTGATTCAAATAAATAATTATTTTGTGCACATTACAATAAAATGCTTTTAAAATTATTTAGTTTAATAGGTGTTAATAATTATCTTTAGTTAGAAAAGAGCCAATTCAAAAATAATAGAATAAAAATCATTCTAATGTAGGTACTTGGTAAAATTGTAGGCTTCCAATTATGACATTCATTCACTTATTTCTTTACTTTCTCCCTCTCTCCTCTTTCCTTCCTCCCCTCTCTCCTTCCTTTTTATCCTTCCCATTTCCCTTCCTTCCAGTCTGCTTATATTCAATGAGCATCTCTTGAACATCTGTGTGTGTGTGTGTGTGTGTGTTCGTCATTCAGCCGTGTCCAACTCTTTGTGACCCCATGAACTATAGCTCTCCAGGCTCCTCCGTACATGGAATTCTTTGGGAAAGAATACTGGAGTGGGTAGCCATGGCTTCCTCCAGGGAATCTTCCTGACCCAGGGATAAAACCCTGATCTCCTGCATTCAGTCAGATTCTTTACCATCTGAGCCACCAGGGAAGCTCTCTTGAACATCAACTCAGTGACAAACACAATGCCAGAACCCAAAGAGGAATAACAAAGTATCCCTTTCCTCAAGTATACAGTCAACTGTGTGTGTGAAAGTTGCTCAGTCTTGTCTGACTCTTTGCAACCCCACTGACTGTAGCCCACCAGGATCCTCTGTCCATGGGACTCTCCAGGTAAAATATTGGAGTGGGTAGCCATTCCCTTCTCCAGGGGATCTTCCTAACTCAGGGATCGAAATGGGTCTCTGCCTTGCGGGCAAATTCTTAACTATCTGAGCCACCAGGGAAGCCCATACAGTCAACTAATGGTTATAAATAAACAAAATAAAATGCAATGTAGGAAAAATAGATGGGGCTTCTCTGGTGGCTCAGACAGTAAAGAACCTGCCTGACAATGCAGGAGACACAATAGATGCTGGTTCCATCACTGGGTCAGGAAGACTACCTGGAGAAGGAAATGGCAACCCGCTGCAGTATTCTTGCCTGGGAAATCCCATGGACAGAGGAGGCTGGTGGGCTTCAGTTCAAAGGGTTGCAAGGAGTCAGACTGGGCTGAGAGACTAAACCAGCCCAAAACACAGAAATGCTGCAACAGAACAAGGGCCTTGCAAAGCGCATTTGATTCCAAGAGAAACATTCCTGGGCTCTGCCCTTCTCCTAGAAAATGTGGGATGCCTGGATTTGTATGCCTTTTTAAATGATTCTACACTAATCCCTCACATTATAATCCACCTCTTAAGTGTTCATAATCAGGGAGGGACTGACTCAGATTTTTGTTTTTGAGAAACTGGCACCTCTGACCAGAGAGGCAGGCAGAAAGACAATGAGAAAATATCTAGGTGAAAAATAATGAGAGTTTTAGTCAAGGCACGGTCAGGAAGTGTTAGGATGGAGACACACTGAGGACAGGACTCATTAAGACTTGGTGCTAGTAGCATTGGCAGTCAGAGAAGCGGGGACTTTATGATCCAACAACACTCTAAGGTCTCCAGCAGCAAAGGAGCTGTGGGCTGGTGTGAGAGGTTTGGAGATAGTAAATGCTGGTAGCATCAAATAAGATTGAGGCTGTAGGGGAAGAGAACACGTACAATCCCTTCCAGTACATTTGAGCAATATTGGATGTATTTTACAGAAGTGCTGTTTTCTTAGATGGCAACTGCAATAAATACTCAGTCGTTTCATCCTTAGGTGAGTTCAGTTCAGTCACTCAGTTGTGTCCGACTCTTTGTGACCCGATGGATTGCAGCATGCCAGGCTTCCCTGTCCATCACCAACTCCCAGAGCTTACTCAGACTCATGTCCATCGATTTGGTAATACCATCCAACCATCTCATCCTCTGTCGTCCCCTTCTTCTTCCGCCTTCAATCTTTCCCAGAATCAGGGTCTTTTTCAGTGAGTCAGTTCTTTGCATCAGGTGGCCAAAGTATTGGAGTTTCAGCTTCAGCATCAGTCCTTCCAATGAATATTAGGACTGATTTCCTTTAGGATGGACTGGTTGGGTCTCCTTGCAGTCCAAGAGACTCTCAAGAGTCTCTCCAACACCACAGCTCAAAAGCATCAATTCTTCGGCACTCAGCTTTCTTTATAGTCCAAATCTCACATCCATACACGACTACTGGAAAAACCATAGCTTTGACTAGATGGACCTTTGCTGGAAGAGTAATGTCTCTGCTTTTTAATATGCTGTCTAGGTTGGTCATAACATTTCTTCCAAGGAGCAAGTTTCTTTTAATTTCATGGCTGCAGTCACCATGTGCAGTGATTTTGGAGCCCCCCAAAATAAAATCTCTCACTGTTTCCACTGTTTCCCCATCTATTTGCCATGAAGTGATGGGACCAGATGCCATGACTTTAGTTTTCTGAATGTTGAGTTTTAAGCCAACTTTTTCACTTTCCTCTTTCACTTTCATCAAGAGGCTCTTTAGTTCTTCTTCACTTTCTGCCATAAGGTTGGTGCCATCTGTATATCTGAGGTTACAGATAATTCTCCTGGCAATCTTGATTCCAGCTTGTGCTTCATCCAGCCCAGCATTTCACTTGATGTATTCTGCATTTAAGTTAAATAAGCAGGGTGACAATATACAGCCTCGACGTACTCCTTTATTATTGCAGCTGTTTTTAAAATACATATCTTTTCAGCAACAGTTTTTCCAATTGTTGAATCATTTCTCCCTTTGGGACAACAAGTTTATTTTAGCTTTTGTCACTGTCTTAGAAGGAAGGGAATCTATCTCTTTTACTGGAATAAGAGCTGTTTAAATATATAAGATATAGAAGCTTGGTATGGGTATTCTACTTAATAACAAACTTCATTAAGATTTTTTGAATGAACATATTCCTTAACTTACATATTCATGATTACTTTACTTGATGGGAGCAAGTTAATAGCACCAAGAAACAAACAGGAAAAATGAAAAGTTGAACATAAACAGTACCACTTTAAATGTTCTTAATTTTGACCTAGCTTAACTGTTGTTAGGCATTTGGGACAAATCCCCGTATTTCTACATTACTTAAGACAAGTGGTATGTGTGTGTGTGTGTGGGGGGGATGTATGTGGGTGTGTGCATCAATTTTCTTTTGTTGCTTTTTAAATAACTTGTTTTGTTGTTTAGTCATGTTTGACTCTTTTGTGACCCCATGGCCTATAGCCTGCCAGGCTCCTCTGTCCATGGGGTTTCCCAGGCAAGTATACTGGAGTTTGTTGCCATTTCCTTCTCCAGAGGGTTTTCTTCACCCAGGGAATGAACCCGTATCTCTTGCATTGCAGGTGGATTCTTTACCTGTGAGCCACTGGGAAAATAACTATCGGTTGTTAAAATAAACTTGGTCAATTAACATTTAGAAAAATAATGGCTTTATCACTAGAGATTGATCAATATGATATGTGAACAACTGGGCTGAATGACATTAATTTTGACTTTCATATTATTATAAGTTTGTATATATGTATATGTGAACATACATATTAGTATAAGGTAGTTTACGTATTTAATTTTTTACTAGCAATGCCTTAATCACTTCTAGGTACTAAAAACCCAGTCTGTACTGACTAGCTCTGCTTAGGTCAGTAAACCAGAGTGAAGGTGGTTCCTAGTATAGCTGGAGTCTCTGTTTCACTTATAGTCATAATGGAAAGATTATACATTTTGGAGGCAAAAGACATAGATTTGAATTCTGATTTCATGCATAAAAAGTCACATGCTATTGAGCAAATTTTATACATCTAAGGCTCAGTTTATCGTTTAAAAAACCCAACTAAGTTGTATCCTAATCTTATCTTTGACAATGCATTTCTGCCAAGCAGACTGCCTTGACCCTGCAGCAGAACAGGATTAGTTGTCTCTCTATTCTGGTTTTATATAATCTTGCCGATGCATTTCTACAATCCATTCAAAATCATAACTATTTATGTATTAAATATTCACTGAGATCCTAACTTTGAACCAAACATTTAGGGTATTTCTTCTTGAATGCTATTTCCCCAGAATAGAGTAGGCATTCAGTAAATATGTATTGAATGAATAACTACAAGTTTGGGTAAGTGTAATTGTAGAATTGTACACATAGTGAATAGACAGACACAGAGGAGAGTTAAATAACAATTCCAGCAAGGGAAGAATGAAGATTGCAGGAGAAGGTGACAACTGAGATGAATTCTGCAGTAGCATGTGAGGCAGAAGAAACAGGATGAGTTGAGAGGCAAGAAAGAGCTTTGTGCGTAAGGAACACTTCCTTTCAGAGCAGAAGTAAGGGATTGGAGAGGTAAGCTGTAGCTGGACCATGGGAGGACTCCTATTAGCATTATATGCTTGGTTGCATAATTTTCCTCTGTGAGTTACAGAGAAAACAGGAAATAGACTTAACTTTGGTGGCAGCCTGGTCATCTACCACTGTCGGCTGTGTGAAAAATACATTGGGAAAAAATGAAAATCAGGTTTAAGATATATCAATTAAGGAAACTGTATCATTAGTCCATTGAGAGATCATGAGGGCCTGACAAAGGCTCTGTTGATAGGGTGAAGAAATTAAATTTAAGAAATATTTAGGTGGCAAAATTGGTAGGTCTTGGCCATTGATGTGATGTGTAAGGTGAATAAGTAGGAAGAGTAAAGGATGACAGCATCCTGGCATTGGGACTGAACGGATAGTCACCAACTAAGAAAGAGAATATAGACAGGAGACAGGTTTCTGGGAGGGGAAATCAGACTTGCTGAGTGTGAATATTCAGGTAAACCCAGAAAGCACATATAAATCTGAGGATGGAGGGACAGGGCTTAGCTGGCACAAGAGATTTGTGAGTCTTCAGGGCGGTGGTTGAAAACTGGAGGATGAATGAACGTGATAAACTAGAGAAAATGGGAAGATCAAGAAGCTCCCTCCTCCTCTCCCCTGAAGTTGTTATTGTAAAAGTCACAAATGAAACTTTCTAGCCCTGTTAAATAGATTATCTAGTTTTTGCCTCACTTCGCCTTCCTACTCCATTTGACTATGTCATCACTTCCTCCCTAGAAGTTTTCAGCCCCTCAGTTTCTGTGACTTTTCTTCTAAACAGAGCTCCAACTGCCAGCATCCGCCACCACCCCACACCCTGCGCTCTGGCCTTGGCCCCACTCCAGGTCTCCTGAGAGACAGTTTCTCTGCAGGTGGGTGGCGGTGTTTCACTGGCAATGAGGAAGCAGCCACCATTAACGTTAATGAGTAAATTCATGTGGTGAACGTGTATCACAAGCTTATTGTGTAGTCAGATCTTAATTACTTACAACAAAGAAAGAGAACCTGTATTCAAATTAAAGGCCACTGACAAAAAGAAAAGAGACAATTGAAAGCCATAGGACTTATATCCAGCACAATCTTTTTTGACACCTCAAAAAAGAGAACAAACCTTCATCATCCAATCATCCACTTAAAATTTAAAGAAAACAGAAAACTTAACTCTTTGGGAAATCATATAGCATAAACATGCATATGCACATGCCAAAAGTAAAAATCAACAGCAAGGCTACATTGTTACCAGGAAATCAAGAAGCCACAAAAAAGGGTATAAAGAGAGAGACACACACACAGAAGAAGACAGAGTGAACTATTGGTATTTCCTATAATCTTTGGTCAGGATTCAACTATTTATTGCTGTTTTGGGTTCATTTCAGAAACTGCAAACCATCTCTGAACAGAAAGAATAAATATCTCTAGGATTTTGATAAAAATTAATTTCCACATAAATTTTGAAAGAACAGATTTTCCCAAAGCTCTTCTTCCCTTTCATATCACTATTAACTTAGAAAAGAAAATAACTTCCTTTTTAAAAGTGGTACTATCATTTCTCATTTTATGAAAGAAAGTCAGCTATTTGGTGTTCTTTATGTTAGTGGAGTGAATAAATTTGCCACCATTTGTTGAAGGTTTTATGCTTTGCCAGACCCCATACTCACACTTCACACATGTTACTCAATCTATAACATTGAAGAAAAATCGCCACAAGATCAGTAGTTGACAGAAATAAGATGTAGGTAAAACAATCCAACAAGGTAAATGGTTTCTCCTACATGGGGGAGAAACAGATTGAAAACCTTTCCCAAACTTAAATTCAAATCTGCCTGATTCTAAAGCTCTATAGCTTTCCACCACACCAGACATTTCACTCCTGCTCTTCATCTCAGCAACTAGAGGTTCTAATGAAATTTGAGAGCTGATTTTTGAAATTAAATATGTGATCCAGCAGGTAAAAACTGTGAGCTTATACTATTCATATCCTTTGCTTCTCTTCTTTTTCATTATCACTCAGCACCCGAGAGCTATTCACTATCTATGGAATCCAGTCAAGGACCTCTTTACCTTCCACCACAGCACCTCTAACAACAGAATATAGCCAACATGATTATTTTCTTTATAATTCAGATGAATTTTTTGTTTTTGATTCCATAACATATTCTTATAAATCTTTTAATTAATTGTCAACCTAGAAAAATGCACCACATGCATGCCATGGTTGATACTAACATATCTATACTAAATTTTGGAAATAAATGTTCACATAGTGATTTTTACATATGATAGGTCAGTTATAGGTCAGCTTTATGGAAGGTCAACCTCATCGTAATCGCAATGACATAATGCCATGTTTCTATAACAAGCTGAAAATAGCTTGGCTTCCCAGAAGTCCCTGGTCAAGAATTGGATGATGAAATTGTTCTAAATCTCATAAATACTTTAGGGAAATTAGTTTTCCAGAAATTTAGAGGATAAACATATAGAAAACCAAGCAAATAAAAATGAAGCAACTTTAGGCAAAAAAATTAATGCTCTAAAGAAATAAACCTCCATCAATTTCCTAAATGCTGATTTCATTCTGGAAGTGAGTCCAAACTGCTACATTAGTAGAATATGGTCTGTGATTTATCACCACTTCATATACTAAGGATGGAACTAGGAAATGAATAACACTAAAACTTGTAATAATCAGTTAATTATCATGTGAACAATTGAAAAGAATAAATAGCAGATATTGATCCTTCTTTATAAATTTACATTTTTCAATCTTTATGTCATTTAATTTGCTCAAATGATACCTTATGATTTATTTGAGCATCAGACATTCATATTTATCAATGTGTCCTATGGATCATTTTCAAAGGAAATTACCATAATGTGGTCAGATTTGGTCACAGCTACCAAAAGGTTAACTCCTGGTGCTTCTTCTATTGTAGCACAATTCTCTTTTTTCTCTTTACTTTTTTGAAATTAATATCTATTTTTATAAAAGCATTATATCAATTCACTGTTCTCTCATTTGCATCTTATCATCCCTTTTCTAAAAATAGTTCAACTTTTAAAGTTACAGTTTCTTGTATTTCCCTCTATATTTCTAGAGAATACACATGCATTTTAACTTCAATTGTAGATATTGCCTATTTATTTCACATATTGCAGTTGAAAATCATATCAGTTTGCACCACCACAACCACCATCCCTCTCTTTCTGTTTCCTCATCTTCCCAATATACTCATATCTGAATTTTTGGCTAAATCAATAATATTTGTCTGCACACTGTGTTTGTTTTATACTGTTTACATTGTATTTACATAAAAGTTTTCTTTTTCCCCTGAAGTTTCTTCGCTTTTTATCTGCTTGGTTTTCTGAGCATATATCTTTATTTTTTTATTTTTTTAAAAAAATTTTTATTTTTCAGTGGGTTTTGTCATATATTGATATGAATCAGCCATAGAGTTACACGAATTCCCCATCCCGGTCTCCCATCCCACCTCCCTCTCCACCCGATTCCTCTGGATCTTCCCAGCCCAACAGGCCCGAGCACTTGACTCATGCCTCCCACCTGGGCTGGTGGTCTGTTTCACCACAGATAATATACATGCTGTTCTTTCGAAACATCCCACCCTCCCCTTCTCCCACAGAGTTCAAAAGTCTGTTCTGTACTTCTGCGTCTCTTCTTCTGCCCTGCATATAGGGCCATCGTTACCATCTTTCTAAATTCCGTATATATCTGTTAGTATACTGTAATGTTCTTTATCTTTCTGGCTCACCTCACTGTGTATAATGGGCTCCAGTTTCATCCATCTCATTAGAACTGATTCAAATGAATTCTTTTTAACGGCTGAGTAATATTCCATGGTGTATATGTACCACAGCTTCCTTACCCATTCGTCTGCTGATGGGCATCTAGGCTGCTTCCATGTCCTGGCTATTATTGGGGTGCACGTGTCTCTTTCAGATCTGGTTTCCTCGGTGTGTATGCCCAGAAGTGGTATTGCTGGGTCATATGGCAGTTCTATTTCCAGTTTTTTAAGAAATCTCCACACTGTTTTCCATAATGGCTGTACTAGTTTGCATTCCCACCAACAGTGTAAGAGGGTTCCCTTTTCTCCACACCCTCTCCAGCATTTATTGCTTGTAGACTTTTGGATAGCAGCCATCCTGACTGGCGTGTAATGGTACCTCATTGTGGTTTTGATTTGCATTTCTCTGATAATGAGTGATGTGGAGCATCTTTTCATGTGTTTGTTAGCCATCTGTATGTCTTCTTTGGAGAAATGTCTGTTTAGTTCTTTGGCCCATGTTTTGATTGGGTCATTTATTTTTCTGGAATTGAGCTTCAGGAGTTGCTTGTATATTTTTGAGATTAATCCTTTGTCTGTTTCTTCATTTGCTATTATTTCCTCCCAATCTGAGGGCTGTCTTTTCAACTTACTTATAGTTTCCTTTGTTGTGCAAAAGCTTTTAAGTTTCATTAGGTCCCATTTGTTTAGTTTTGCTTTTATTTCCAATATTCTGGGAGGTGGGTCATAGAAGATCTTGCTGTGATTTATGTCAGAGAGTGTTTTGCCTATGTTTTCCTCTAGGAGTTTTATAGTTTCTGGTCTTACATTTAGATCTTTAATCCATTTTGAGTTTATTTTTGTGTATGGTGTTAGAAAGTGTTCTAGTGAGCATATATCTTTAATTAGCGCCAAATATGCAAACAACTCTGTCAACTGCCCAACAGTTATATTTCAAAATGCTGAAGCACATCAGAGTTTGCTAGGTCCACATTTTATTTTGGAGGACCTCACTCCTGCACCCAGAACAGTCAACTCCAGTGTGGGTCGATTGCTCTGTCACTGTGATACACACATGACTTCCACAGAGACTAATTTGCTACTTTGCTGAGCTGGGTTCTGGTTCTCTGTATCTCAGACCTTCCTTCTTTGCATTTACTCCCACATCTTCTAATAGAAATCTAGGAGTTACCAGGTTTTTTGCTTCCTACCCAGAAAATAAGAGATCAAAGACATGACCAACTTCAGGAAAGTTTGCCTCCCTGAAACTTCTCCAATCTGTATTCTTTGTGTCAGGGCCACTACTCTGGGTGAGGCTATGGTCATCTTTCACAGATTTCTCTACAAGCTCTGCCTAACTGGTCTCCTTGCCTCTGGATTTAACCCTTGAACTCTATTCTTAGTGCAGCTAGAACTATCTTTCTAAACAGATAGCTAGAACTATCTTTCTAAAATACATACTTGATCTTCCTGCTACCCAGATAAAACTTTAAATCAATTTCCATATATTTCAGTATAAAATTCAAACCATGTGTGTTAGCATGGAAGGCCTATATTACAATTTCTCCAGCCTCATTTCTCTCATGGTTTCTTTTGCACTATGTATTTAAGAAACACTTTACTCCCAGCTTCTGACTTATCAGTGTCTCAGTTGTAATATTATTCAGGGGGAACACTCCACTGAATGTTTCCTCACCCACTATAATAGCATACATAATATTTGATATAATTACATGTTCAGCATTTGTTTTTCTTGCTACATGTGCATAATTCTGTCCAACCATTATTTTCTCAGTCACTAGCAAGTATCTGGCACATAGTGGATATTTTTTCATGAAGAAATGAACAAATACAGAAGTTGGTCAAAATGTTCATTTGGGTTTTTCTATAACATTACAGAAGAATCCAAATGAACATTTTGGCCAATCCAACATATATTATGTTGCAAACTCAATTTCCTAGAGGAGCTAGATGGGTAACTTCATTGCTAGAGGCAGGCTGGGTGGGATCTGTGGCAACTTATGTCTGCTTCATCAAAGGAATACAGGGACACAAAATACTAAGTGAAGTGAAGTTGCTCAGTCGTGTCCGACTCTTTGTGACCCCATGGACTGTAGTCAACTAGGCTCTTCTGTCCGTGGAATTTTCCAGGCAAGAGTACTGGAGTGGGTTGCCATTTCCTTCTCCAGGCAATCTTAAGTGCCACCTAATTGTTACTAATTGAGCATATGGGCAGCACCAGATCTTCCATTTTTTTTTTAAAAATGCAAGCAAAGGTTCTGGACTTTTTTGTAAAAGTTAACATTCTACAAGTTGGCCCTAAATCGTTTTCAAAAATAGGCCAAACAAAACATGACTACTTATTTCTGATGTCTGGTTGAAAGATTGGTCTGTATTTCCAGTCATGCTCTGATGAGGCTCAGTTTTGGATCTTTCTTTTGGCGTCTTTATGAGAATGCTCAGCTGATAGCCCATATTTTGAATTTAAAACAGAATCTGTCATGTTTCTGTACACAATAACCCTTTCCAACATATTTTAATAGTATCATTTTTCTGGTTTTCAAGGATAAAAATCTTATCATCCTTGATTTTTCCTTCCTGTTTATCCTCCAGTCTAGTCAAATGCTAGGAAGGAAGGTCTAAGAAGAAAGGTCTTCTTTCAGATTAGTCAAGTGGTAAGGATGTGGGATTTGGCATGAGTCTAAGTTTCTACTCTATGGACTTTACCATTTTCTTGTTTTGTATACCGTTAGTAAATTCTTTTAATTTCATTGTACTTCAGTATCATTGGACTTAAAGTGAGGATAACAAAACCTATTTGTCAGAGTTCCTCTAAAGGACAAAAGAGCTAATGCATATGAAGAGCCTAGCACACAATAAATGTTGCTCAATAAATGTTGCATTTCCTGTCTTCTGCTCTTTTCTGAGCTCTTCCATCTGTCTTTTTTTTTTTTTTTTTCCTTTTCTACTGCTAATCCACTGGTCCAGGCATGTGAGCTAATAAGTGTTTAGAAGAACTTGGCCTTGGCATCAGTTTCTCAACTACCTGCTACTTCAAGAAAAACTTCACAAAATACAGGTAATTTATACATTTAAGAACCTTAATTCTTTTGTAAATTATATGCCTCTATAACCCTAAGCTTTATACACCTTCTCCCACCTTCTCAGTTCACAACAAGATTGCCATTTGCCATTTTCTTGACTCATCGATTCCAGTGTTTCTTTAACATATTGAGGCCACTATCATATAAAGATTTCTATATCTATCTTGCCCCTTAAGTCCTATCAACCATCATCATCTGTACCCGTATTTTCTTTCTTTTCTCTTATTAAAATAAATGTAATGCTCCTATTCCTCTCAAACGGTACCCTTTTATGCATTCTGTGAATTCTGTGTCCTCTTGCTTTCAGGATATTTCTCATATAATTATCCCATCAATTTCCTCCATTTAGTTTCTCCCTCTTTCTTCAAATTTATTCTCATTAGTGTACAGTTCAGTTCAGTTCAGTCACTCAGTCTTGTCTGACTTTCTGCGACCCCATGAACTGCAGCACACCAGGCCTCCCTGCCCATCACCAACACCTGGAATTTACCCAAACTCATGTCCATTGAGTCAGTGATGCCATCCAACCATCTTATCCTCTGTTGTCCCCTTCTCCTCCTGCCCTCAATCTTTCCCAGCATCAGGGTCTTTTCAAATGAGTCATCTCTTCCCATCAGGTGGCCAAAGTATCAGAGTTTCAACTTCAACATCCTTGAACAGTCCTTGAACACCCAGGACTGATCTCCTTCCGGATGGACTGGTTGGATCTCCTTGCAGTCCAAGGGACTCTCAAGAGTCTTCTCCAACACCACAGCTCAAAAGCATCAACTGTTCAGCACTCAGCTTTCTTTATAGTCCAACTCTCACATCCATACATGACTACTGGAAAAACCATAGCCTTGACTAGATGGACCTTTGTTGGCAAAGTAATGTCTCCGTTTTTTAATATGTTGTCTAATGCTGTTTAATCTATGTCTAATATGCTGGTCATAACTTTCCTTCCAAGGAGTAAAGCATCTTTTAATTTCATAACTGCAATCACCATATGCAGAGATTTTGGAACCCAGAAAAATAAAGTCAGCCACTGTTTTCACTGTTTCCCCATTTATCTGCCAGGAAGTGATGGGACCAGATGCCATGATCTTAGTTTTCTGAATGTTGAGCTTTAAGCCAACTTTTTCACTCATTAGTGTACTTTAATGTGCTTTAATACAATTAATTTAATACAAGTGATTTAAATGTACTTTAATACAATTGATTTAAAAAAAATAAACAAAAACTTATTTTGACCTTAAGCTTCTCTCTAGCTTGTTTCATTTCTCTGCTTTCCCTCACTGCAAAACCTCATAGAACAGTATGTCTGTATATATACACACACACCATTGTTTCTTCAATCCACTTCACTGGGTTTCCACCCACATCAAGGTTGCCGATTACTCGTATACTAGCAAGTACAACAGTCCCTCTTCTGTCATCTCTAAGAACAACTTCTGTCATTAGTTTCCATGACAATAGCTCATGGTTTCTTCCAGTATCCATAGCAACATTTTCTCTCCTTGCTCTCCTAATTTGTCAATGGTAACTCTTTCTATATCCCTATTCAGGCTTTACTCTCTTATCTCCCAAACCCATTCTGTTAGCAAACTCTATCAACTTTACCTAAAGAGCATAATCTGAAATGCTTTGCTTTTTCTTCACTAACGCTAGTTGCTCAGTCATATCTGACTCTGCTGTGACCCCATGGACTGTAGCCCACCAGACTCCTCAGCCCATGGGATTTTCCAGGCAAGAATACTGGAGTGGGTTGCCATTTCCTCCTTCAGGGGATCTTCCCGACCCAGGGGTTGAACCCAAGTCTCCAGTGACTCCTGCACTGGCAGGTGGGTTCTTTACCATTGTGCCACCTGGAAGCCCTCACTTATTTCTACTTTGGTGTATTTCCTCTGTCTGGAAGGCTCTACCTAAAATCTACCTGGTTGATTCTTCACTGTCATCTGAGAGGCATTACTGTCCTCTTAACCTAAAGAGTCCTCATAACCTAAAGAGCGATTTCTTTGCTTTATTTTCATCATGATATCTGCCATTATCTAACATTTTCTCTTAAAAATTATTTTTATTCTCTTTTTGCAGCAAAGGAAGTTTTTTGACAAGATTGACTATTTTCACTCTGTTTATTTAAATTACATGCAGAGTACATCATGCAAAATGCCAGGCTAGATGAATGACAAGTTCGAATTAAGATCACTGGGAGAAATATCAACAACCTCAGATAAGCAGATACCACTCCAATGGCAGACAGTGAAGAGAGGAACTAAAGAGGTTCTGGATGAAGTGTAAGAGGAGAGTAAGAAAGCTGACTTGAAACTCAGTGTTATAAAAACTAAGATCATGGCATCCAGTCTCATCACTTCATGGCTAATAAATGGGAAAAAAATGGAAACAGTGGCAGATTTTATTTTCTTGGGCTCCAAAATCACTGTGGACCGTGAATGCAGCCACAAAATTAAAAGACGCTTGCTCTTTGGAAGAAAAACTATGACAAACCTTGAGAGTGTATTGAAAAGCAGAGACACTGCAGACAAAGGTCTGTCTAGTCTAAATTGCAGACAAAGGTCTGTCTAGTCTAAAAGTTTTTCTAAAAGTCATGTATGGATGCGAGAGTTGAACCAAAAAGAAAGCTAAGCACTGAAGAATGGATGCTGTCGAACCGTGAGGCTGGAGAAGACTCTCGAAGGTCCCTTGGACTGCAAGATCAAACCAGTCAATTCTAAGGGAAATCAACCCTGAATATTCATTGAAAGGACTGATGCTGAAGATGAAGTTCCAATATTTTGGCCACCTGATGCAAAGAGCCGACTTATTGGAAAAGACCCTGATGCTGGGAAAGACTGAAGGCAAAAGATAAAGGGGGCAACAGAGGATGAGACAGTTAGACAGCATCACCAACTCATGACATGAACATGAACAAACTTCAGGAGATAGTGAAGGACAGAGGAGCCTGGTGAGCTGCAGTCCATGGGGTCACAAAGAGTCAGACACAACTTAGCGACTGAACAACAACAACAAATTTTTTGTGAGAATAGGAACTTATTGGTCTTCCTCAGTAATGTATCTCCAGCTTCTATAACAGTTGTCTGCATGCAAATGGTACTCACAAAATGTTTGCTGAGTACATGAACTAATCAATGCTTATATTTGTTTTTATACCATTTCCCAATAACTGGCAGTAAAAATCAATAAAAGTTTTCAATTGCATTGAAATTTCAGTGTAATCTGATATTTGTGTAAAGATTACCAATAAATGATGGGATGAGTAAGTTTCCAGTTACAAGATAAAACATTTCAAAATCTGACTGGAGTACTATAGAAGTCCCAGTTTCTCACTAACACACATCGTAGAGGGTAGCTAAGACTATACACTGTTGAAACAATAAAACATTTTAAACAAAAGTAGAAATCTGAGTAAGAATAAATTACCTAAAATACACGGGGCTTTGTTTTGTTTTTTACAAATTTATTCTCTGTCTTGCTTCCTTTGGGCCGAGTCCATCTGTGTTGTTTATTTATTGAAAGAAAAAGCCAGTGCATTTGAATGCTAAAGTAATTGTAGGTGGAAGAACAGATTTGGATAAAGATGCTTCAGGCAAGAGATTAAACAGATTCAAACTTTGATTATTTAGGTACCACTCATGTGACAGTTTTATTTATTTTTTTAAAATTTTTTTTATTAGTTGGAGGCTAATTACTTCACAATATTTCAGTGGGTTTTGTCATACATTGACATGAATCAGCCATAGAGTTTTATTTTGGATATGGCTTTATCATATTCAGATAAATTCTATACCTTTGGTACTGGCAGACAGAATAACACACACTATGCACACAGAATATCTTTAAGGGGGTTAGAGAGCTGAAAAAGGTCATTTTTTTTCACTTTAATTGAATTTTCAGAGAGCCCTCCATAAATACAGGTGGTGCTACTTATATAACATGCCACAGTTATAGACTATCTATTTTTCTGCAAGACAAACACTTAAGGAATTATCTGTTACTGTGACTAATTTTTTAAAAAATGTGGCAATTTATTAAACAAGTAGCAGTTTTTATATCCTAAATGTGTAAATTTAGCCTGTGTTTGATCTAGAACAAAGCTTTTCATATTTTTACACATGACAATTGCTTAACAACTATACTGAAACAAGTAGTTTTTTTTTTTTTTTTTACTTTGAAAGAGTCCTCTTGAGTTGAAGAAAATAAAATCAAGGATCATTCAAGTTTTGATAAACAAATCATAAATTATGAGCAAACAATTCAGAATATGTCCCCCTAAAATATGTCTTCTCTGGCTCCTTTGGTGTCATTAGACCTTCTCACAAAATAAGCTAGTGCCCTTGATTTTAAATAATTTTATTTAAAGGCCTAAGAAAAACATGGTTTCAGGCTCCCAAATTCTATTTAGCAGATATGAGTGAACCCCCTAAAATATGTCTTCTCTGGCCCCTTTGGTGTCATTAGACCTTCTCACAAAATAAGCTAGTGCCCTTGATTTTAAACAATTTTGTTTAAAGGCCTAAAAAAAACATGGTTTCAGGCTCCCAAATTCTAATAGCAGATATGAATGAATTAAAAGAAGAAAGAATCAATAAAATTGCAGATATATGACATGTAGAATATTAGAGGACACTTTAATTGCTTATCCAAAATCCATTCTTTTCACACTAGAACCTCAACCTTCTTTTTAAAGGCATATTTCACTGTATAATATTTTTGGAGGCATCTGGAATTTGAATCTTAAGAGATGTCAAATTCTTAAGAGATGTATGTCATGGTTATATGGGGGTGTTTGAAGGTACATTTCTCACAAAAGCAGCAGTGTGTGGTCTGTATTGTCAATGCACTGCGAATTCTGTGCAGAAATTCAAAACTCCCTTGGTTTCTACCATTTTTTTTTGTTTGTTTATATTTTCATGTAAAGGTCTTCAGGTTCACATTGATTTGGGACCTGAGATAAATTTTGAATGGACTTTCATCTTTACCTAAAATGAACAGTTGTTTTTTACGGCCTAAAATTTTTAAAAAAAGACAACAAAAACTGATATAACTGTATATACATACTAAGCAGTAAATGCATAGTCATTTGTTCAATAAATTTTTTTGTTATCATAGTACTGCTTATATAAATTTATATTAAAAAGCAAATCAACTTCGTTAAACGTATGCTCTTTCTAATCAAAATAAGCCAGCGCTCTTAGCTCAAGAGTTATATATCACTTTGCTGTTCTTATGGCACTTTCGTGTACTTTAGAGTATTCGGTGCTTACTGCAATCCCAGGAGATGGGCAGAAACAGATTTGTTAGAATCTAATGCAGATGAGGAAGCTGAGATTCAAAGGGGTTAAGCAAGATGCTCAAAGTCACCTGATGAATTTCTGTCAGAACTTGTATTAAAGCTAGGTCTTCTCTACTCAGAACTCTACATTTACTGTATGACTTCTGTGATAACAATCAGTAACTACAGTCACTACTCTCTTTGCCAGAACACCTCCTTCCATTGTTTATCATTTTAATCTACTTTCAAAGGAATATCAAGTGAGTGAATCACAGAAGGTTAGGTTTGATAGGGATTTTAGAGAAACTATTCCACCCTCTACTGCAATAGATGTTAAAGTATATCCCTTGACATTGCTTCTATAACACTTCTAGAGTCAGAGAGCAGTTTTATTAACTTGAGAAAATATTATGTGAAAGTTCTATTTTACATGGATGAAGTACTTAGAGTTTGAGAGTAAAAATAAATGCAGAGTGTACTGTATTAGGTAGTGGATTATGGAGGAGCCTTGAAAATTATCCTACCTCACTTCAACCTCCTGAGTCAGCATTAAAAATTAAAAAAAACAACAACCAGCAAATTCAATGAGAGAGTTTTATTTTCTATGTTCTATGCAGATACGTGCCAACATTTCCGGTTCTCACCTCTGGCTGCTGTCAAAGGTCTTACTCTTTGCAAGATAATATACATTGCTTCAGAGGAAGCTATGGGCACTTTTTACAACAATGATACAGTATTTCAGCAGTGTTTTACTACTGGTTAACAGAATTGAACTGTACTAGAAATCTTCTAGAGATACAATTAAGCCTAAGGTTTTGTTAAAGGAAGTAAGCGGCAGTGGTGGGCATTGTTATTTTATCTAAGAATAAAATGGGTAAAGATTCTCCGGTAAGGTGATGTTTGAGCACAGACCTGAAGGAAATGAAGCAGCAGGCATGAGGAAGAGCAGTACTGGCAGAGGAAAGAGAAGAAGCCATCTCTGAGCAGACAGCTTGCCTGACTTTTACGTGTAGGCTCAGCCAAAACAGTTCCAGCACTGTTGTCAGAACCAATTCTTTGGTCAATCACTTGGAGCTCTATTTTACCTGCTGGTATGATTCAGGTGTGTTTTTGTTGCTTTTTTTTTTTTAAGAGTCAGTGAAGATTTCTTCCATGTCATGGCCAGTGACTGAATCCAAGCTATGCCAAAATTTTCACCTGTCTAAAACATCCCTGTTTGATAAACTCTTGTCTGCTTTATCCTGGATAATCAATTTCTCAGCCTTATAGCCTTGCATGAGTGACCAAGATAGAATAAAGAGCACCATCCATCTGTTTATTGGTAGCCCTTGCCTGACACCAGGCTTCCCAATGTCTGTTTCCTTCCCAGAACCAACTGTTGATATGGAAGTGCTTTTCCCCTCTAGCATCTCTCAGCTTATGAACAATATTCTGAATACAATGGATGTAATATCATTAAGATGATGAAGCATCTGGGAAGTATGTCCTTGAAAAGTGCTTTGAGAAACGGAAACTCGTCTTGGAAAACAGAACTCTAAACCAATGTATACAAAGTCCTTGAAAATGTTTTGAAGTTCAAGGCAGTAATTCCAGAAGCATAGTTCTTTATCTAGAGAAGGCATTCCTTCATAATGTTAGCAGCACTCTGAGTGCCTAGCCAAGTTTTAGATGGATAGACAGGTGAATGGATCTACATCATTAATATATTGCAGAACTTGCAAATAGCCAGACCTTTCTGATAATATAATTGTCTGCTTCTTAAGTGAGTGGCTTCTTCCACCATAGAAAGGTTCATGAAGACGTTGGATGACTGCTCTAAAAAAGAAATAATAGACATTTCTGCACTGTGCGGAAAATTGGACTAGTTATTAGCTATAGGTTCTTAGAGATCAGTGGTCCCTGCCAACACAACATGGGACACAAAGAAAAACTTCAGTTATACATTTTTGACTTGTTACTATAGCATAACCTATTCTATCTTAACTATAACATGGTCTTTGATTTTAATTGTGGATAGAAATTTAACATCCCATGTGGCCTAAGAGAAGTTAATTACCTTTTCTGACCTTGATTTGCTTATTATAATAATTAAGGGCTTAAATAAAATAATCTCCAAAGTTGCATTTACTGCAAAATGTCATAACATGATTCTGTGAGTCAAGGAAATTCTCTGGGGAACTGGTGGTATTGTCTATTACACATGCACTTGGTGTAGCTGTTTGGGTAAATAACCTATCACTCATTATGGACAGAGGATGCGATGGTCAGATGGCATCACTAACTCAAAGAACATGAGTTTGAACAAACTCTGGGAGATGGTGAAGGACAGGGAAGACTGGTAGGCTGCAGTTCGTGGGGTCACAAAGAATTGGGCATGACTTAGCAACTGAACACCTCTGTGGACAGAGGATTGACCTCCCTGGTGGCTCAGACGGTAAAGCGTCTTTCTCCAATGCTGGAGACCCGGGTTCGATCCCTGGGTCGGGAAGATCCCCTGGGGAAGGAAATGGCAACCCACCCGAGTACTCTTGCCTGGAAAATCCCATGGACAGAGGAATCTGGTAGGCTACAGTCCATGGGGTCGCAAAGAGTCGGACGCAACTGAGCAACTTTACTTACTTGGAGATCTCAGTTAGAAATGAAGACATGCCACAACATTTTTTGATGGAGAGTTTAATATGCAGAACTATTTTGAAATCTTACAAAATCTTACTATTCTACCCAGGGTAATTAATGTGGAAAATTTCCTTTCTCTGTGGTATAAGAATGATAAATGCCAATTATGGATTTTTTTTTATTCCAAGTGCTCCATAAACAATATCACACCAAGCACTCTACCTACTTATGTATCTACATATATATTATGTATATATATATATATATATGTATGTATGCACCTGTCTGTCTAACCTAGGAATTGATGCTATTATTTTCCCAGTTTTGATAATGAAGAAACTGAGGTTTTCAGAAAATGAAATACCTTCTCAACCAATTAGCAGTGCTAGGTTCTGACACCAGGTTTGTCTGAGTCCAAAGCCAAGGTTCTTAATCTCTAAAATAATTCTGGATAGTTTAAATGGAGAAAATTTTGTAAATACGGTATTTCAAATTTAGTTCCATCCTCTTGCATATAAGGGCTTCCCTAGTAGCTCAGCTGATAGAATTCACCTGCAATGCAGGAGACCCTGGTTCATTTCCTGGGTCTGGAAGATCCCCTAGAGAAGGGATAGGCTACCCACTCTAGAACTCTTAGGCTTCATTGGTTGTTCAACTGGTAAAGAATCCACTTGAATGCAGGAGACCTGGGTTCAATCCCTGGGTTGGGAAGATGCCCTGGAGAAGGGAAAGGCTTCCCACGCCAGTATTCTGGTCTGGAGAATTCCATGGACTATAAAGTCCATGGGGTCACAAAGAGTTAGACACGACTGAGCACCTTTCACTTTCACTTTTCTTTCATAGAAAGATAAACTGACCCCCTCTTTTTTTTTTAACCAAATTCACTCTGTGTCTTCCAATTTTGGTTCATATTGACTTTATAAAAATTATTTCTATTATCTTTTTTAAAGTTTCTCTTCAATTTCAAGAAATTTCTTTGTAGTTTTTTTCTTTATTGTACTTTTTTCACATTTGCCTTTCCACACTACTTCATTTATAATATACATCTGTGATGTTATTTTACTTTGTATAATTTTAAGTTTCCAATTCCAAATAACAAGTAAAGCAGAGCTAAATTATAAGCTGTGTGGGTTTCTATCACTGTGTGATAGGCATGTCATTTCTGTATTTTTACCTTTCAAGCAACACAGATTGAACTATTCCTAATCAAAAGACTTCCTGTTCTTTCATATCTATTTTTGCATCTTTTCTGACACACTCTTGACATTCTTTTCCTAATGCCATTAACCTTGACTCTGTTCTCTACCTGTTGCATAAGAATTTAGGTATTCATGGCCAGCTAGAACATTCTTAGTATAAAATATCAGAATGAAGATAATAAAAAAATTATAAAAGGTAATTTTTGCCATAATGTAATATCAAGAATACAAATGGTTATCTCATTATTCAACAAATCTGAAATCGTAATGGTAATAATGTCAAAACAGTACCAAAAAAAAAAAAAAAAGGTAAAATAAGAGAGAAAACAAAAAATAGTATATTTAATCTAACTTTGAAAGCTTTAAATCTCCTAAGGACTCAATATTTTGCCTACAAGTCCTTACAAACTTTGACGAAGATGAACTATTCTTCATAAAACAGTGATTTTATAGCATTTTGTTTGTAGTGTACATTGTGGTAATCTCCCCTCCAATCCTCCTACCTCCTTCCCTTGTATTGCTGCCAGTAACCACAACTCCACAGAGGTGACCCATCACTGTTGAACCCAATCAGAGTAATCCTATTTTTCTTGCATACTGGATCCCACGGCAAAATGACTGGATCAACAATGAACATGTGACACAATTAAGCCCAGTGAGATCTAAGGACAAGGTAATTGAGGAATTCTGGAGGAGCCACTTCTTGTCCTTCTTAGAAAAAGAGAAAGTTTTCAGAAGCCAAATATTTCTATTTTTGGAGGATGTGGAAGTGAACACTAGAATCGCTGTAGCCATCTGCCCCCTGAGAGAAAGCCAGCCTCAGGAAAAGTTATTCCCACATAAAGAAAATAGAAACATACCAAGTCTAGAGTGTGTCCTGAAATGCATTTTCCACTTATGTGAGCCAAATCAAGCCTATTTCTTGTTAAGTCAGTTTGGATTGTGGTTTCTATTAATTAAAACACACATAAGGTGGCTCAGGCAATCTGCCTGCAACGTGGGAGACCTGGGTTTGATCCCTGGTCAGGAAGATCCCCGGGGAAGGAAATGGCAACCCACTCCAGTATACTTGCTTGGAGAATTCCATGGACAGAGGAGCCTGGTGGGCTATGGTCCATGGGGTCACACAGAGTCTGATACAACTGAGTGACTAACACTTTCACGTTTTCAGTGGGCCCTAATTGATATGTCAGCCCTTTTGCTTCTTAATTTACCTATTTTTTCAATAATATAGAAATATATACAGGTATTATCATAGTCAAACTGTGAAATCAAATATTTAGATCATATCTCAATATTAGATGCTTTAGAAAAAACTAAAATCTACAGGGTTGTTTTAGGAAAGTAGTAATACTGAACTTTGAGAGCCAAAGAAACCCTGAAAGATTATGTGTAAAATCATTGAAATATATAAAGCATACTAATAACAAAAGATAACCATTTCTCCTAAATTATAATATAGCAGAAAAGTGTTATTAAGTCCTTGACTCACTTGCATTATTTTTCTTTATTGTTAACCCAAGCTCTCCTCATTAAGCTCCCAGTGACTTGATATGTAAAACTCTCCAACAGCATTATCTGTCTGATGCATGAAGTCAAACCCTGCTGTGTGACTCTCAAGACCTTTCATAATCTGAGTTCTTTCTGCTCTCCTCCTCTACCTATATGTGTCAGCACAATCCCACCTGCACCTGCAGCTCCAGACCCTTCACAGTTTTGCTGCTCCTCTCTTCTTCTCCATATATTCCATCTTCGTTTTTGCTTCTGTGCTTTTTGGTCAAGCCCTCCTCTCCCCACTCCAAGAGCAATACTCTTCTCTGTACATAAACTCTACCACAGGACTTGGTTCTTTGGCTCTGATTATACGTCATTGTGCATTCACCTCTAAAGCTTCAGTTTTCTCTGTGATTAGGTGGTCAGATCCTTGAGAGCAAGGAATGAGGCTGATCTCTCTTGTAATTCACTAGAGCTTCAACTACTGTGTAGTTGAATAGATATTAAATGAGTGTGTATTTGATCAATTGACCTTGTGCTTGCTATTTGTCTTACAGATTATTGCACGGATCTAGAAAAAGATTTTAAATATCTGGATTGCCTTAGAATTGCCAGATATAGCAAATAAATATACAGGATGGCCAGTTAAATTTTACTTTCAAATAAATAACAAACTATTTAGTTTTAGCATAAGTATATACAATGCAATATTTGGGGCATAATTATACTAAAAAATGACTTGCTTAGTAGCTTAAAATTTAAATTTTACTGAATGTCCTTTATTTCATCTGGAAATTCTAGATGGACAAGACCTAAAAAAAACCCCAAAACTTTGTGTTTAATTTCTTAAATTAGAGCTAAATATCACATTTATGAATTGTTTAACCTTATATAGATTTGCCAATCAAGCTCTACAGCACATGAAGTTCTCTGCATCATTTCATCTAGCAGTGGCAACACATAAATGAGTATTCATTATGTAAAAGTCACCATGCCTCCTCCTGTACAGGGAAGCAAAAATGAATAAGATGCTTCCTCTGCCCTCAAGTAATTTATAGCCTGGTGGAAGATACAGTTCATTTTAGTCCTATCCCTACTTATGTGCAATGTGGATGTTAATCCATATGGCCAAAATTCTTTTAGGCCTGATCCAGGCCTCCTGGGCAAAGATTCAAGATGACACTATACATTTAGTTTATCAAAAATGAAGAATATTTGCTTTAAAGTATATATTAAATATCTCCTATCTCTGAAGAATTATATAAACACCATAATCCATCATCCCAAATGAAGATAATTTTCAAAAATTCTTTTAATCAGAACACTTTATTCTGCTTTTGATAATTAAGTTAGCTTTTATGATGCAGGGCTTCTCTGGTAGCTCAGCTGGTAAAGAATCTGCCTGCAATGCAGGACCCTGGTTTGATTCCTGCGTCAGGAAGATCAGTTGGAGAAGGGATAGGTTACCCACTCCAGTATTCTTTGGCTTCCCTTGTGGTTCAACTGGTAAAGAATCTACCTGCAATGTGGGAGACCTGGGTTCGATCCCTGGGTTGGGAAGATCCCTTGGAGAAAGGAAAGGCTATATGTATGGACATGTATTCAGTTCATGGGGTCGCAAAGAGTCAGAAATGACTAAGCAACTTTTCACTTTGTGATGGAGGATTTTTTTTCTGGTTCTTAGATATTTAATATGCATTTTTTTAGCATAAGCAATAGAAATATATTGCATGACAGTTTTTTCCTCTGAGCTATCACGTAAGTTCTTCACAGGTAGATGCCATGCTAACTACTTATTCCGAGTCATTTATTTAGTTGAACAATAGGATCCAATGATTTAGATTTTATCTTTCTGCTGTGTGACCTTGTCTGCTTTTGCTAATGTCTCCAATCTTTTCTGGTCATTGGCAGTGTGTGTTTATGTGCGTGCAAAATTTGATATCAGTTAAAATTTTTTAGTTACACGATATTTATAAGTTGTATGCCATATAAACTCAGTGATATTTGTTATAATCAAAGATTTCAAATTCCAGAAACAACAGCATGTTTTCCATAACAGTATTCTTGATTTTTTGTGTGCTTGTGTACATATAAAAGCATTTCTTAGGCTTAACATATAATTCAAGGCTTTAAAACAATGTTACCTTAACATACAACATACAAATTTTCAGTTCTGGAATAGAGAGTACCATATTTTCCCTTTCTTTTGTAAATATAAGCTATTGATCTTACTCATCATCTGTATTTTTTTAAGAGATCTTAAATTAAAATAAAAATGCATATCCCATAAAGTAATGATTTCCATGGCTATTAACATATCACAAGAAGTTGCAAATGGAGTGGCATTAAAAGGTGATGAAACTATTGGGAAAAGTTATGCTAACTTGAATGATTTGTCAGTCACTTAGATAGAAGGCTATAGTTAGCATTATCATTATGCCAGTTCTTTGGAGCTATGAAATACTCATTTAAAGTATGTGTTTTAGGTTGTCAAAATTACCTTTGGTAGCTCTTCAATTTGATTGGCATCTAGGTAAAGCTCCTCCAATGTCCGTTCAAAGTTAAAAACCTCCTTTGGCACCTGCTGAAGGCTGCAGTGGGAGTAATCCAAAACTGAGATGATTTCTTCTTCACCTCGGAAACATCGGCACGGCACCAGACGGCCAATGATTTTCCGCTTGGTGGTCATCTCCAGGCACTGCACTAGAGAAAAACAGAAAAAAAAAACCCATCTGCTTAACCACCAGCCTTGGAAGGCTTTCTTAAAATATTTAAAGCTTAGAAATTTAATTATGATATATATTTTATAATTATATAATGCTTTGAAAAGTTTACATAAGACATGCATATGCATTATATCATTTAATCCATAAACAGCTCTCAAAGGTATGTGAGACAGGTTTTTATTACCATTTAACAAATAAAGAAATGGATTCAGAAAGGGGCAGATAGTTCCCATTGTCACACAGGTTTGGAATGGCAGAACTGGACCAGAACACAATCCTGACTTAGTGCAAGGCTTACACTCACATTTGAAACACGGATCTACAATATAGATTTTTAAAATTTTATACTAATTGCAGTACAGGATAGAAACCTCTAGATTTGTTGGAAAAATATATTTCCTTCATTTTTCCAAAATATTAATAGTCAAGTTTTACCCATAAGGTTTATGATAGTCTCTTTTTGATTCAAATTTATTCCACTAATCAATAATTATCTATTGAATAGTTAATGTGCTCTAGACATTCAACTATGTACTGGGGAGAGAGACATAAACTGAACAAACTCCCTGCTGGAGCTACGGCTGTATTGGTTATTCACTTCAGAATAAGAATCCGTACTTGTGAATCCTTTTATTTTAATGGGAGAAAAAAATCATGGCATGTCATGTCCTGACATGTCTTTCGCTAGATTAGCACCAACCAAATGCTATGAAAACTTGCACGAAACAGTATCATGGCATCTACCACAGTTCATTAAAGTTACTGTTTCTCAAGTCATTTTTTCCCTAGACTCTAAGCCTCTTGAGGGTAGAAACTATTTTGTTCATTTTTACATTTGTCTTGGTGTTTGACATGCAGTAGACAAACAATAACCAATGTAAATAAACAAATCAATTCATTAATGAACAGATGGATACATTTGAGAGTCTGTCCCCAACCACCACCAGATACTGGTAGTTAGCTTGAAAATCTTCGCATTCTAACCAGAAGGTCACTAATCTCTGGAATGTCTCAAAATAAACGAATAGCATCTTCCCCGGAGCTACCAGGCACTAATCTCATCGCTTCCTAATTACGTGTACTATTTCCCCATGTACTAGGTGGGTTTTTGAAGGAGAGGACCCTGTCTTTTTCATCTTTGAATTCATAGTAATAGTATAGTTTGCCATCTGCAGAAACAGTATTGAATGAGTATTAATTGAAACTTGCATTTTATTCACTGATTTATTTTACTTATCAACATAAACCTATTGCAGAAAAAGAAAGTAGCAATAGTTGACAAAAAACAATGCAGTATTTTGTTTTGAAATGGCTTAGATTAAATCAAATTTGGAGGCAAATGAATACAATATGCTTAAGAGATGGTGAAAGTTCAGCCCAAAGCCACCTTTATTCTTCCTTTAACTTATGAAATTTATAAAATTATATTTTGGGACAGGTTCATGAGTCAGCTCTTACATAGGGTTATTTGTACATGGCAATTTGTAGAAGGTTTATCTAAAAACATTAAAAAGATGACTTTTCTTCTCCATTAGTTTCTAGCTCTCAAAGTCCTACATTTCTTATTTCTGGGAGCTTGAATCACAAGGTTTTGGAATTATTATTTTACCTGACCTGAATTGAAAGCCCTGATTACAGGCTGATCTCTACATAGGATCTAGCACATATTAATAGCCAGTAAATGCATCTAATGTCTCACACATACCAAATATTTGCTAGGTGCCTAGTACCTAGCAAATGTTTGTTGAGGTTATTGTAGTTGTAAAAGGTAAGTGATGATGGCTCAGACTATGAGAGTAGCAGTAAGAACAGAAAGAAGTGATGGACAGGCAAGGTATTTAAGAAGCAGAATCCTTAGTGTGCATGATGGATTAAATGAGAGGTGGAAAGGATACTGTAGGGAGAAGTCTTGAAAAATTCCCAAGTTTTTAATTTAAGTCTCTAGTAACTACATGACTACTCAGCTGTGATGCCATAAAGCGGACTCAAGGCATTTATCCTGTCTCTCTATGATTCACAGCTGATGAATCAACTGTTCATACATTGTTTTTACCCAGTACCATACACTCACCCTTTTGTGCCAAACCGTGTGGCTATTTCTTGATACCCATCTGTTGCTTCAACTGTAATTTTTTTATTATGAAGAGAAAAAAGAGAATATACAAGTCTGTACCTGAACCATTTGGTCAGAGTGTTCACCATCCAGGAAGGTTTTTGCAATTTAATGCACTTTTAGTACTGCTTTCCCTTTCATTGAAAGCATCGTTCCTCTGATAATCTCACTGCCTGCCAGTAACCTCTTCCTTTAATTCAGTTCAGTTCAGTCATTCAATCATGTTCGACTCTTTGTGACCCCATAGACTGCAGCACACCAGGCTTCCCTGTCCATCACCAACTCCTGGAACTTGCTCAAACTCATGTCCATTGAGTTGGTGATGCATCCAACCATCTCATCCTCTGTCGTCCGCTTCTCCTCTTGCCTTCAATCTTGCCCAGCATCAGAGTCTTTTCTAATGAGTTCCTTCTTCACACAGGTGGCCAAAGTATTGGAGCTTCAGCTTCAGCATCAGTCATACCAACGGATATTCTGTACTGATATCTTTAAGGATTGACTAGTTGAATCTCTTTGCTGTCAAAAGAACTCTCAAACGTCTTCTCCAACACCACAGTTCAAAAGCATCAATTCTTCAGTGCCCAGCTTTCATTATGGTCCAACTCTCGCATCCATACATGACTACTGGAAAAACCATAGCTTTGACTTGATAGACATTTGTAGGCAAAGTAATGTCTCTGCTTTTTAATATGCTGCCTAGGTTTGTCATAGCTTTTCTTCCAAGAAACAAGTGTCTTTTAATTTTGTGGCTGCACTCACGATCTGCAGTGACTTTGGAGCCCAAGAAAATAAAGTCTGTCACTGTTTCCACTGTTTCCCCATCTATTTGCCATGAAGTGAGGTGACTGGATGTCATGATCTTCATTTTATAAATGCTGAGTTTGAAGCCAGGCTTTTCAGTCTTCTCTTTCACTTTCATCAGGAGGCTCTTTAGTTTTTCTTCGCTTTCTGCCATAAGGGTAGTGTCATCTACATATCTGAGGTTATTGATATTTCTCCCAGCAATCTTGATTCCAGCTTGAGCTTCATCCAGTCCAGCATGTCACATGATGTACTCTGCATATAAGTTAAATAAGCAGGGTGATAGTAAACAGCCTTGACATACTCCTTTCCCAATTTGGAACAAGTCCATTTTTCCACGTCCAGTTCTAACTATTGCTTCTTGACTTGCATACGGGTTTCACAGGAGGCAAGTAAGGTGGTCTGGCATTCCCACCACTTTAAGAATTTTCCAAAGTTTATTGTGATCCACACATTCAAAGACTTTAACATAGTCAAGAAGCAGAAGTAGATGTTTATGTGGAATTCTCTTGCTTTTCTATGATCCAGCGGATGTTGCAATTTGATCTCTGGTTCCTCTGCCTTTTCTAAATCCAGCTTGAACATTTGAAGTTCTCATACTGTTGAAGCCTGGCTTGGAGAATTTTGAGCAGTACTTTGCTAGCATGTGAGATGAGTGCAATTGTGCAGTAGTTTGAGCATCCTTTGGCATTGCCTTTCTTTGGCAATGAGAACTGACCTTTTCCATTCTGTGACCACTGCTGAGTTATCCAAATTTGCTGGCATATTGAGTACAGCACTTTAACAGCATCATCTTTTAGGATTTGAAATAGCTCAGCTAGAACTTTATCACCTCCACTAGCTTTGTTTGTAGTGATGCTTCCTAAGACCCACTTGACTTTGCACTCCAGGATGTCTGGATCTAGGTGAGTGACCACACTATTGTGGTTATCTGAGTCATTAAGATCTTTGTGTAGCTTTTCTGTGTATTCTTGGTACCTCTTCGAGATATCTTCTGCTTTTCTGTTAGGTCCATACCGTTTCTGTCCTTTATTGTACCCATCTTTGCCTGAAATGTTCCCTTGGCACCTCTAATTTTCTTGAAGAGATCTCTAGTCTTTCCCATTCTATTATTTTCCTCTATTTCCTTTGCATTGATCACTTAGGAAGACTTTCTTATCTCTCCTTGCTATTCTTGGGAAATCTGTGTTCAGATGGATATATCTTTCCTTTTCTCCTTTGCTTTCCTTCCCTTCTTTTCTCAGCTATTTGAAAGGCCTCTTCACACAACCATTTGACTTTCTTTTTCTTGGGTAAGGTTCTGCTCTTTCTCATTTCAGTTCACTACCTCTAGAACCCATTGATGACTTGGTTTCTAATTTATGGATTATCTATTCATTGTAATTCCTTCCATTCCTGATTCATACCCCTTAGACATAATAGCTTTCAACTTTTTCCACCCTAAGTTTCTAAGAAACTTCATTGTGATGCTACTCCACGATTTTTCCCTTACAGATTTTTGCTATATAACATGGTGGTTTACCTTTTCTAACAAATTTTCACACACTTATAACCAACCAAAATATATATAGCAATTTTGTTTTAAATTAATAATACTTATTTTACTATAGCTATAAATATCACTATAATTCAATTACATTTGATTTATTCTGCATCTTATTTCTTTAAAAATTGCTTTATGTTTTTATTTATTTATTTTTTTATTATGTATCTTTCACTCATTCAAGTTGCTGACTATTTCCTCTTCTTTTAGTATAGTGAGAAACATGTATTCTGTCATTTACCCCCAGGATAATCCTTTAGGAGCACTCTACCTTCCTGCTTCTGTCTGGAGTGGTTCGTTTTCTAGATCTTATACACACACACACACACAGAGAAGTATGTGTCTGTGTATGTGTGTGCATGTGCGTGTGTGTCTGTGTTTCTGCATGTGTGCGTTTGATCCTGGAATATCTCATCATTGTCATTCTGTAAATTTTACATTTCTTTCTTCTATTTTATTCCTATTTCCTGGACCCCATGTCTTTCTCTTTCTAGACTTATTGAACTATAACATCCAACAATGAAATATAACATCTAGTAACTCATTGAGAGAGAATATACAGAAGGAACATATTTTAGGCTTCTGAGTATATGATCATGGTTTCATTTCACCTACAAATAAATTTAAAGTTTGGTCAGATATATACCTCTAGGTCAGAAGTAATTTTCTTTACAAATTTGAAGTAATTTTTAATAGATTATTTTCTAGCTTTCAAGGTTGTTGTCAGCAAATCTAGCTCCATTACTATTCAAATTCCTGTTTTACGCCCACTTTCCCATCTGCCAGAACATTTTAGAACTTTTATCTTATTCTTAGTCTTTTGAAATCTCATGATGATGTGCTTTGGTATGTTTTTAATCATTTGCTGGGTACTCAACGGGCCCTTTCACTTATCCTTCACTTGTTAAAATTTTAAATATTTTTTTAATGGAGAATTTCCTCCTCTTCATTGTTTTTATTTTCTTTTTATGCCATCCTGATTAGTTGGACCTACTTCTTAGAATTACCTGGTAATGCAATTCTTTTTTCTTTTGTAATTTTCATGCCTTTGTCTTTTTATTTTATTTTCTGAGAGACTGTTTCAACTTCATCTTCTAAACCCATCTCCTGCATTATCTTTTATCAGGTAACATATTCATACTGTCCAAAAATTATTTGTTCATTGCTAAATCATGCTCTTTTTTCACAGTATCATGATTCTATTTCAGGGTGCCATATACTTTCATTTCTTTCAGAAGATATCGTTGTTAAGTTGCTAAGTCAAGTCTGAATCTTTGCAACCCTATGGACTGCAGAATACCAGGCTTCTCTGTCCTTCACCATCTCCTGGAGTTTGCTCAAATTCATGTTCACTGATTTGGGGATGCTATCGTATCACCTCATCCTCTGTCACTCCCTTCTCCTCCTGTCTTCAGTCATTCCCAGCATCGGGGCTTTTCCAATGATTTGGCTTTGCATCAGGTACCCACAGTATTGGAGCTTCAGCTTCAGCATCGGTTCTTCCCATGAATATTCAGGGTTGATTTCCATCAGGATTGATTGGCTTGATCTCCTTGCAGTTGAAGGGATGCTCAAGAGTCTTCTCCAGCACTCCAATTTGATAGACTTTTTTGTGTGTGTGCCTTTTCCCCCTTGCTCCTTGCATTTATTCTGAGTTCTATTTTCTGTTTGTTTCTTTTGGTCTTTATCTTTCATGATAGAGGTTTTTCACAAGTATCTGGTGATCCCTGGCTGTCCTTCAATTTTGAAGAGTGACTCCCTACGGAGCTAATTGGAAGCTTTGTATGCATAATAGGTTTCACTGCAGGATTCCAGGTTTCACTGGCAGTAAGTCAAAGAATGATCTGGTCTTCAGTCTGAGGCATAACTATGAAGTTTGGTAAATAAGGATCTAAGTCAGTTTTTCTATTTTCACTACTCAGTTTCTCCAGTTCTGTGTCTGGTACTTGTCTCCAAGACTCTCAAGGAAGGCTACGAAGCAAATTAATTTTTGTATCCCTTTGTGGGTATATTACAATGTAGCTGACAATGTACTTTTTATGCATATAAATATAAGCTACATTGTTTTTCCCTGCCTTCTTAAAATTTGTTGAAATCTCTTTATTTCCTGGTGTCTTTTCTTCAATTTTCTCTCTCCTTGTGATTATATGCATTTAAAATTTTCTTTTAGTTTGGTGGAATATTGGTTGTAAGTTCAGCTCAATAAGGTAGGTGGGAGATTAACTTTCATGTTTAAAAGAAAGTTTTCCTTTCTTTAATCCCTTTCATACTTTTAATCTCTTCTTATCTGACCTCCTAGGAGCATTGGACTAGAACCACATTTTTCTTTCACAAACACTCTCTTTCGCTCCCCTGACTTTACACTCTTCTGACATTTATCCTTCTGCTTCGATTCCTCAATTTCAGTCTTTTAAGAAGATCCATCTTCTCTTCCAAACACTGACATTTAAAATATTAGCGTTATTCCCCAACTAGTCTTGTTGCCCTTTTAATTGTATGCTCTCTCCCTTTCAGTCTTTACAATCTCACTCACCTTTCCCAACTCTTTTCATTTAACTTTGATGAGTGGTGGCTATGACGTTTTTCAAATTTCTAGTCAGATTTATTTCCCTCATCATTTCCACTTTGTGTTTTATGAGCATCTCAAACATAACATTGTTTAAAATTGAAGTGATGCTTTTCAAAGTTATGGAGTCCATCATCATGGTCAAGAATTTAGACACTGAAGCCAATTCCTTGGCTGTATGACTCAGCACATATTTAACCTCTATCTGTTTAATCATCTCTAAGATCAGAGTACCTACCAAGCTTGTAGAATTGCATCATCTGGTTTTAAGTGTTCACTAAATGTTCTGCCCAAACCTCCTCTCCCTGTGTTCTCAGTCTCAGAGAACAGCCACACAGTTCACCTAGTTTCTCAAGACAGAAAGCTTAGCAATATTCTTGACTCCTCTCATTCTCTCACTTTCTACATCCAACAATCACCAAGTCCTAATCCTTCAATAGCCAAAACTTATCTTGATTCAGGAATATTTTTCTTCAACTCCCCGGCAATGCTGCTCATTTATTATCTCCTGGTGATGTACCTGTCTCTCTCACTCTATTTTTCTCCCACCACTGTGAAGCTGGGGTGACCTTTTAAAAACACAAATATTATGCCACCTTCTTACTTCAAATACTTCAATGTCTCCTCTCTGCCTTCCAGACAAAGTCCGAAGTTTTTTCCTGTGGCTCGCAAGTATGACACTGTCCTCTGGACGGACCGCTGCCCTCCACGCTCAGACCCAGGGCTCTGTTCTGCCTGCTAGGCGCCACTCTTGTCCTCGTTTTCAGGGCTCTTTGGAATCGTGGCTTCTTGTGCCACGATCAGGACTACCTGATCTTTTTTTCTATAAAGGTCTTCATAAATAGTTCTGCTTTTGCACAGGGCACATTTCCTTGCTCTTTTCTAAAAATTTAGTTTAGAAGGGAAAATAGCCTCTCTTTATTCAATATGTTCCAACCGTGTCCTCTTCTCTATATGTTCCAATTGCATGCTGCAATACCCTTTGATCACATTTCGATTACTTATTCAAATGAATCTTGTTCACTAGATTGACACCTCTGTAAGGAGAGGGACCATGTCTAGCCTTTCGGCAACGTATATTTCTAGTAACTTTAGTATTGAATATCCGGTTCAGAGTAGGTACTTTAAAAATATTAACTGTATTAGTGAATGAATATGACAGCTAAAGATGATTATAATGACTTTTATTTATATAGTTTTGGAAAATTTCAAAACAATTTATAATCTATTATCTTGTTTTATCAAGACAAATAGACATCCATATATTATTGTATTTCAATAAAAAACTAATTAAGGTTTAGTGAGTTTGTGACGTGCATAAGGTCACACACAGAGTAATTAGTAGACTGAGATTAGATCTCATTTTCCCTGACCCCAAAGCCACCATTTTTTCCCCAATTAACAGACAATGCATTGCATTTACAGTGATATTTAGAAAGCAATATTTGAGAATTTATCAAACATGAATTTATCAGTAGTTTTACCACACACATTTGATGGCTATTTACACACAGAATACTTCATAGGTACAAATAGAATGAAGGGGTAGCAGTGAGGGAAATAACATTGCTCTCTTATCTGATGATAAAGACTTTAGGTTTTTTAGAATGTCGAAAGTATGGAAATATATGGTAGGATGAAAAAAGTGTTTCAGGAATTGAGTAGGTCATAACACACAAGAAAGCACATAAATGTTACACACATGATATACAGAAACATCACTTGCTTTTTTCCTGAAACATGATCATTGCCTGGTATACTATAGAAGTATACAGTTTCACATCTAGTATATGAACTTTGACTCAGAAGTAACCTGATTTCCTGTTTTACTATATACCCTTAGCAAATTTCCCAAAGAGGGAATTTTAGATTTTCAGGTTTTCAAAGGGACTTAAAAAGGCAAGAGAAAAATATTCATCTCTTCTTGTTAGCATCCTTCCAATAAATTCCATAAATCAAAGTTGAGAGTATTATTTTTTGGATTCTTACTGCATAGAATCTCTTCTCTCTTGAACCTCATTTTTTAAGATCTAAATTGAAGAGCTAAAGGGAATTTTTCTACAACCAAAGCATACAGACAACAGTCTCCCTATCAACATTCTCTGAATCAAACACATTTAAATAGCAGTGCTCACTAACACAGCCTAAACTAGCTCAAGAAGCAGAAAGACTCATCTTGATATATTCTTCAATTCTTCTCTATTCATAATTTAAACCAAAGAGAATTTCAACCACTTGAGAATTATACCTACAGAGGTTGACTCAAGAAATAAGAATATGTGTATCAAAACATCTGATTTTCAGTACCTTTGTGTTCTCTAGGATTTGTAGACCCATTATACAAATTTTATCCTTGCCTAATATTTCATCCCTGGAAAGTTAAAAGGACAGTGGCAAGTTCAATCTTTCCAAGATTTCTTGTGATAAATACTCTGGCTGTCCTCATTAGTTGGCACGGTCTTACATTTTCCAAATGACAAATGTTTCTAATTTATTCACTGAGAAACCCTTTGCCACAGGAATATGGAAACCTGCCAACCTCTCTCCATGTCCTACTTCAAGAAACATCTTTAAAACCATTACTTCACCTGAAGTAGTCTCTGAAACTCCCTCATCAAGACAGCATACATGGTGATTCTTGGACTCCAAGTGGAGCATCGGAGGCTTGTTTGTGTTTTGATTGTTCACATACTCACATTTCAAAAATACTCAGATGGCATGGGTTTGTTTTCACCCTATCATTACAATATCTGAAAGCCTGCAAGGGTTATTCACAATTCAATTTGCTATCCTTACAAGGAAACCAGTTTGTCTTCAAGACCAAAGGACTGTTATTAGGATGAACACATTTATGGTCTTTAATGCTGATATTACCATATCAGCAATCAAAACAAGAAATCAGAAAGGAAAGGATGGTGCCTGGTACCAAGAAAAGGCTTTTTAAATACTTCTAATTCAGCTTTTAGGCAAGTGACTTGTTTTAAGACTAGCAGTGCTTCCATTCTCTCTCCTTACATATTTCCCAGGAATTTTCATCCACTGACCAGAAGGTCTCTTTCTTCAAAAGACTCTTAATATATACCAACATCTCTGATTTAGTTTCTAACTGCTTAATGAGTCACCTATCTTTAAATACAATTCGACTGTTCTAAAGCAGAACTTGAAAATATTTGCTAAGCTCCTACTCTGTACCAGACATTGTGCTTTCCTTCTTGATTTCTTGCTTTGGTTAGTTGTGTTTTAATTCTCTTAATGCTGTTCCTTGGAGTCATCTTTTACTCTTCCTTTCTTTCCTTCTATATTAGACATTCAATGTCTTCCCTTCCTTTCTTTACCATTCAGTCAATCTAGTTCAGACTCAGCATTTCTTAGTAGTACTGCCCAAAGTAATATGGTACAAAAGTATATTATTTCGAGACATCCTTCCCTTACAATCATTTATTCAGCAAATTGAATGTCTGTAATGTGTTAGGCACTGGGTTATATGATGGGAAGAACTAGTGAGCAAAGAGCTATGTTCCCTGATCTAATGAATTCCCTGAATAGTGAGAGAGATAAATATTGAACAAAAAATTAAGCAAATAAATCCATACTTGTACATTGTGATAAATGGTTTAAAAGAAAATATTGGAGATTTATCCATTTTATATATTTACACATAACATAGCTTGATTAATTCCCTAAAATGCATGTCCATTCCTTAGTTCTAAAAGCTTCACTGAGTGTACATTTCTAAATAAAATATTTCCTACTTCATATCCCCAGGTCATATCTTCTTCTAAGACATAAGCAAGCTGTGTTAGTAAATTGAGACCTAAGAGTTCTTCAGGATAAAGAGATAAGCTTCTTTTTGTTCAGTGTTTCCTAAACTGCTTAAAATTTAAAACATATAAAATGTTACAGTTTATCAACATAATTAGTCTTCTAAATCACACATTTTAGGAAAGGCTGTTCTACAAGATTCTTTAGCTTGATAGTCAATCAAACTTTTCAGCTATTTTATCTAGTACTTTCAAGTCTATGTTCTATCTTATACCATCATTCAGTTCAGTCTCTGAGTCACGTCCAATTCTTTGCGACCCCATGGAATGCAGCATGCCATGCTTCCATGTCCATCACCAACTCTTGGAGCTTACTCAAATTCATGTCCATCGAGTCTCTGATTCCATCCAACCATCTCATCTCTGTTGTCCCCTTCTCCTCTGCCTTCAATCTTTTCCAGCATCAGGATCTTTTCCAAGGAGTCAGTTCTTCACATCAGGTGGCCAAAGTATTGGAGTTCAGCTTCAGTATCAGTCCTCCTAATGAATATTCAGGACTGATTTACTTTAGGATTGACTAGTTGGATCTCCTTGCAGTCCAACGGACTCTCAAGAGTCTTCTCCAACACCACAGTTCAAAAGCATCAATTCTTCAGCGCTCAGTTTCTTTATAGTCCAACTCTCACGTCCATACATGACTACTGGAAAAACCATAGCTTTGACTAGATGGACCTTTGTTGGCAAAGTAATGTCTCTGCTTTTTAATATGGTAGGTTGGTCATAACTTTCCTTCCAAGGAGTAAGCGTCTTTTAATTTCATGGCTCTAGTCACCATCTGCAGTGATTTTGGAGCTCCCCAAAATAAAATCTCTCACTGTTTCCATTCCTTCTCCATTTTCCATGAAACATGGGACCAGATGCCATGATCTTAGTTTTCTGAATGTTGAGCTTTAAGCCAACTTTTTCACTCTCCTCTTTCACTTTCATCAAGAGGCTCTTTAGTTCTTCTTCACTTTCTTCCATAAGGGCGGTGTCAACTGCATATCTGAGGTTATTGATATTTCTCCCAGCAATCTTGATTTCAGCTTGTGTTTCATCCATGCTAAAATTTCTCATGATACACTCTGCATGTAAGTTAAATAAGCAGGGTGACAAAATACAACCTTGGTGTACTCTTCTCCCAATTTGGAACCAGTCTGTGTTCCATGTCCAATTATAACTGTTGCTTCTTGAACTGCAAACAGATTTCTCAGGAGGCAGGTTAGGTGGTCTGGTATTCCCATCCTTTTAAGAATTTTCCACAGTTTGTTGTGATCCACACAGTCAAAGGCGTTGATGTAGTCAATAAAGCAGAAATACATGTTTATGGTATTGCCATAGAGTAGTAGGAATGATACACTGATCCATTTTCTTCTATGTCAATCCTGCCACTGTATGGTAATGCCATTCTATCTTTACATTGAATAATTTTATTTTTGGTTATTATAATTTGTTTGCAGATCTTTCAACATCACAGTAGTTTATTTCTCCATCTGCTAACACACATTGCTTGTGCTCTGATAGAAAAGAGATCCTCAGATATTGAATTTGGATCACTTATGAAGCTCAAATTTTTCTTTTTCAAGTCTTCTCTACATGTTCCAGACTATAAATAATGCTGCTTGCCTTGTCTTCCTCCTCCTCCTTACTATTAATATTATCATCTTAGCACTAACTAAAGAATCTCACCATAAGGATTACAGAATCAATCCTTAAAAAAATCTCAAGAGGAGATTTGTACTGAGTAGTGGCAGTTATGAGCTTATTCAAAAATCTCCCTTTGGAACTTCCCTGGTGGTTCAGTAGTTACGAGTTGGGAACTAGTTCCCTGACCATGGAACTAGTTCCAAATAAGTTAACAAGAACCAGAACAAAATAACACAACATTCTGCATATTGTATCACATAGGTGAATAACAATATTTTAATAATTCTGTCCTTCTTCCATACATCCTTTCCTAGAATTTTTATTTACTGACTTACTTAAATATGTAAATATGACTATAGAGGAGAGTAGAAATCAAACTTCAGTTTTAGCTTAAAACGACTCAAGTTCCTGAAAATGTTCTAATTCTGTAATAAAAAGTTACAGTTATGTTTCTTGAAGAAATTTGCTTTCAGGCAAATTTTCAGCATTTGCTCTAAGTATCCTGAGCCATGTAAACCTGAGTCATGACCAGTATGAAGCAACAAATTTCTAAGTATTAAGGTATTCTCAAAAATTTAACTTTCAAAAGGTAGTAATCTAAAGTAATGAGTCTCTGGAATAACATCCGAAGCCTTGTTTATATAGAGATACAGAATAAGAAAATGGAAGAGAAATAGTCAGACGTAGGCAATTCAATAAATAGTATCCTAGGTTTGGTTACAACCTTAGTCTAATCACTTATCTCATCCTTGAATAAATTACTTAGATGATAGTCTTATACCTTGGTATCTCTTGAGATATTTTTATTATATTATATAAGATAATTACTTATGTTCCTGATGACTGAGTAATTATGAAAAAGATCAATTAGTCAGCATGATTTATTGAGAAGCCAGAGATACATATAGTACATTTAGAAGTAGTTTAATCAAATATTTTATTCAATAAAAATTGGGAAACATGATGCTTAATATTTATTTTTGTAAAAATTTCACCTTATGTGAAATACTTTATTCTACACCTTCTTCCAAAGATTTGAGTACGAGCTTCAGAGAAAGCATTTTCCATGCAGTTGTCTCAACTAAGGGATCTCTTGCCTTTTGTGAAGTGGCACAATGTCACAAGACATGATGAAACACACATCTTTTCAATCTGATATAAACAACTTGGAATAAGCATTTTTAAATGGTATTTCATTCTGCTTTATATTCATTCTTTAATTAGAAGTATAGATAACTTCTGATACTATTGCTGTTTATTAATATTTTAATTAATGCTCATGATGGGAGTACTTGTGCCTTTAGGATAGTTAAAGCAAATGTTGAAAATTTGAACTAAATAAACAGGGCTTCTGGTAATAATCTTTTAATCAATTAAGTTTCTTTGGATTTAAATTTAGGCAGTTACTTTATAACTGGAAAGACTTTAAGAGACTCATGAAACATGTAAGCCTGCTTGAGGTCACCCTTGGGCTGAAAGAAGTGTTAAAAGAAAATTAATTCAAAAAGCTTTCTGCAAGGAAGTTAATAGCATGTGAGAATGCACTCATAGATTTAATAATTGCTAAATGACAAACTTATGGAAGCTTAATATGGAGGAATCAGAGGCTCATTTTAAAATTGAAATATTTTGTTATGATTGTGAATTATTTTCATTGTTAGTTTCTGATATGAGATTAAAAGAATAATTTCAAACAAGAATTTAAAACATCCTGGGTATTTAAATACTTATCTTTATTCATTTTATAAGTAATAAATATTATATATGAAATTTTTTTGTTTATATTCTTACTGAATTTAATAATTTAGGAGACAATGAAAGGCAACAGGTTTTGAGAGAATTAAGAGAATAAAATCAGCAGCAAAATTTTGGAAATAGAATTGCAAGAAGCCTAAAGAAGGCAGGTGACATCTCTGAATGAATAGGGCGTGCTGGTAGATAGAATAAACTTCAAAAGGACCACATTACCAGAGTAATCACTACTAAAATTCAAATCTGAACATGTGTAAAACTCTTCTCAGGCTTCCTGCTACCTCACCATGAATTCTGTATTTGCAAGCTGGGTGTATAATCCTCTGCCAAGTAATCCTCTGCCAAGTTCGACCCAGTCTCCTCCTGGACCAAACTCATACCTTATCTTACATGTCTCTTTGCCTTTCCTGGTCTTCTCATGAACCATCTTGCCTACTTATCTCTCCTAATTATCCTTCCTTATCCTTTTTCAACTAAATTCAAGGATTATCCTTGTAGAAAACTGTTCCTCTACTATCCCTATTACAGGTGAATTGTGTCCTCCCCAAATTCATGTGCTGAAGTTCTAACAATTAGTGCCTCAGAATGTGAACCCTTTGAAAATAGAGCAGCTGCAGTATAATTAGTTCAGATGGAGTCCGACCATTGTAGGGTAGGTCCCTACTCCCGTATGACTAGCATACTTAGAAGAATAATGTACCTGAAGAAAGAGACACATATAGAGGAAAAATGGAGAGAGACATGGAGAAGATGTCCATCTATAAGCCAAGGAGAGAGTCGTGGAACAGGTCTTCTCTCACAGTCCTCAGAAGGAACCTTTAGTATTCCTACTCTCCAGCATTATGAGACAATGAATTCCTGCTGGGTGGGCCACCTAATTTGTGATCTTTGTTATAGCAGCCTTAGCAAACTAATAGAACCTCTTTCTTCAGCTTCTGAGCAAAAGTTAAGTATCTCTTCTTCAGCATCTATAAAACCCAGGATCCAATTTCACAAAGACTTATTAAAATTGTTTCCTTGTGAATCTCTTGAGGTAGTATTAATTAGACCATGAACTCTCTCTTCTTCTGTTTGTTCTCTTAGTCTAAGGCAGACATGCTATATGAAATTCTCTTTTGCTCAGATTAATGAATAGAGGGAAAGAAGGAAATTTTGTTTGGCCTTAGATTCACCAACTTGTTTCAAAAGTGAAAGCTGCTGCATCATGTCCAACCATTTGCGACCCCACGAACTATATGGTCCATGATATTCTCCAGGCCAGAATACTGGAGTGGGTAGCCTTCTAGATTCCTTTCTCCGGGGGATCTTCCCAACCCAGGGATTGAATCCAGGTCTCTTACTTTGCAGGCAGGTTCTTTACCAGCTGAGCTACCAGGGGAGACTTGAAGATTTAAAACTGCAATTTCAGATGCAGGTAAAAAAGTATAAATTAGATATTCTGAAGAACAATATGTGTGATATTACAGAATGAATAAACTGAATAAGCAATCCCTCTCTATCTCAGAAATAAACATCCTTGGAAAATAAACAACTCTCAATGTCTTTGAGACACAACTTCCCAGGTGGTGCTGGTGGTAAAGAATCTGTCTGCCAATGCAGGAGAAACAAGAGATGTGGATTGGATCCCTGGGTCAGGAAGATTACTTGGAGAAGAGAATGGCAACCCACTCTAGTATTCTTGCCTGTAAAATCCCATGGACAGAGGAGCACGGCAGGCTACATCCATGGGCTAAAGAACTGGACATGATTGAGCAAATGAGCAAATGTCTTTAATCATCACACGTGGGGAATACAATAAACTACTTGAATCTAACAATTCAACCGACTCAATGGACATGTGTTTGAGTAAATTCTAGGAGCTGGTGATAGACAGGGAGGCCTGGCGTGCTGTGATTCCTGGGGTCGCAAAGAGTCAGACACGACTGAGCTACTGAACTGAACTGAACTGAACAATTTAACCCAAAGAGTTAAAGATTGCAAAAGTGTCTTGAAAAATTGATATGATGATATATGTAAATGATGGGTATATCTTGTCTAGAAGAAGTGGTTCTAAAAGAAAAAAAGAGACAGCTCTATGTCAGTATGGATATCTTAAATGGATAGTTGAAGCAAACTGAAGAACATTTGAGAGAAGATAAAAATAGAAATTATGTTACCTTAGAAAATATCCTATTAAAGTTCAGATTGTGTGAAATATATATGAATGATACTTTTCTAATGAACATTATCACACTGGCACCAAGAGAAAAGTAGGAATAATGATAGAAAAGTTTCTTAGATATTTTGGACACATAATTCTGCTCAATAAAAATTCTGCTATTTAAAATTCTTTGTTATTTTCTTCAGAACAAAAAAGCAATGTCTGTACCTTATAAAAAATTGGAAAAATATAGAAAAGTATAATAGAAAAATAAAACTCACCATATTTCTATCATCCAGAAATAAAGTACTATTAACATAGTGGAGTATTGTCTTTTATCCATTTAAGGTTGCAATTCTGAATACACACATACAGACAAATACACATGCATACACATACAACATACATATATATTACTAAGATTAAATACATTGCTTTGTGTCATGCTTTTTCACTTAGCATTATACTATAAATATTTCCTCACATCATAAAACATACTGAAAAGTATACTTTTTGAAGACTATGAAATATTGTTGTGAGTAGGTCTACCAATTTATTTGACCAATTTTCTTATTCTAGAAATGTATACAGTTTTCTATTTTCCCAAATTATAACTAATACCTTGAAGAAAGTGAAAGTGAAGTGAAGTCGCTCAGTCGTGTCCTACTCTTGGTGACCCCAGGGACTGTAGCCCCCCAGGCTCCTCCATCCATGGGATTTTCTAGGCAAGAGTACAGGAGTGGGTTGCCATTTCCTTCTCCAGGGGATCTTCCTGACCCAGGGGTCGAACCTTGGTCTCCCGCATTACAGGCAGATGCTTTATCCTCTGAACTACCACAACCTCAAATATAAGTTCTTCTGCATTTACTAGGTGAAATGAATCTGAACACTTTTATTATTTTTGATAAATACTAATTGCTCAATTATGTGTGCCAATTGATAATGTCCAGAGTGTTGCACCTGGATATCCATTTCCTTGCCCCATTGCCAGTAGATGTCATCAGTTTATTCACAACCTGTGTCAGTTTGAGAGATAGTGTCTAATTTGAAGTGTTTCTAATCTCTTCCTTTATTTGTCCCTCCTTTGCTTATAAAATCAGTTTGCTGAATGTATTTGACTCAATAATTATAAATGGTTGTTGTTCAACACATTCAGTCATGTCCGACTCTTTTTGACTATATGGATTGAAGTACGCAAGGCTTCCCTGTCCTTCACTGTCTCCTGGAGTTTGCATAAACTCATGTCCATTGAGTCGTTCATACCATCCAACCATCTCACCCTCTGTCACACGTTCTCCTGCCTTCAATCTCCCAGGATAAGGTCCTCAGTTCAGTGCAGTTCAGTTGCTCAGTCATGTTCAACTCTTTGCGACTCCATGAACAGCAGCATGCCACGCTTCCCTGTTCATCACCAGCTCCCAGAGTTTACTCAAACTCATGTCCATAGAGACGCTGATTTCATCCAACCATCTCACCCTCTGTCATCCCCTTCTTCTCCCACCTTCAGTCTTTTCCAGCATCAGGGTCTTTTCCAATCACTCAGTTCTTCTCATCAGGTGGCCAAAGTATTGGAGTTTCAGCTTCAACATCAGTCCTTCCAATGAATAATCAGGACTGATTTCCTTTAGGATGAACTGGTTGGATCTCCTTGCAGTCCAAGGGACTCTCGAGTCTTCTCCAACACTACAGTTCAAAAGCATCAATTCTTCAGTGCTCAGCTTTCTTTATAGTCAAAATCTCACATCCATACTAACTACTGGAAAAAATATAGCTTTGACTAGATGGACCTTTGTTGGCAAATTAACATCTCTGCTTTTTAATATGCTCTCTAGGTTGGTCATTGCTTTTCTTCCAGGGAGCAAGTATCTTTTAATTTCATGGTTGTAGTCACCATTTGCAGGAAATTTGGAGCCCCAAAAAATAAAGTCTCTCACTGTTTCCATTGTTTCCCCGTCTATTTGTCATGACGTGATGGGACCAGATGCCATGTTCTATGTTTTCTGAATGTTGAATTTTAAGCCAACTTTTTCACTGTCCTTTTTCACTTTCATCAAGAGGCTCTTTAACTCTTCTTTGGTTTCTGCCATAAAGTTGTTCTCATCTGCATATGTGAGGTTATTGATTTTCTCCCAGCAATCTTGATTCCAGTTTGTGCTTCATCCAGACCAGCATTTTGCATGATGTACTCTGTATATAAGTTAAATAAGCAGGGTGACAGTATATAGCCTTGACATATTCCTTTCCTGATTGGGAACCAGTCTGTTGCTCCATATGCAGTTCTAACTGCTTCTTGACCTGAATACAGATTTCTCAGGAGGCAGGTCAGTTGGTCTGGTATTCCCATCTCTTGAAGAATTTTCCATAGTTTGTTGTGATCCACACAGTCAAAGGCTTTGGTGGAGTTAATGAAACAGAAGCAGATGTTTTTCTGGAACTCTCTTGCTTTTTCGATGATCCAACGGATGTTGGCAATTTGATCTCTGGTTCCTCTGCCTTTTCTAAATCCAGCTTGAGCATCTGGAAGTTCATGGTTCACATACTATTGAAGTATGGCTTGGAGAATATTGAGTGTTAGTTTGCTGGCATGTGAGATGAGTGCAACTGAGCAGTAGTTTGAGCATTCTTTGACATTGGCTTTCTTTGGGATTGGAATGAAAACTGACTTTTTCCAGTCCTGTGGCCACTGCTGAGTTTTCCAAATTTGCTAGCATACTAAGTGCAACACTTTAACAGCATCATCTTTAGGATGTGAAATAGCTCAGCTGGAATTACATCACCTCCACTAACCTTGTTCATAGTGATGCATCCTAAGGCCCAGTTGACTTTGCATTCCAGGATGTCTGGCTCTCAGTGAATGATCACATGATCATGGTTATCTTGGTTATGAAGATCTTTTTTGTATCGTTCTTCTCAGTATTGCTGCTACCTCTTCTTAGTATCTTCTACTTCTTTTAGGTTCATACCATTTTTGTCTTTATTGTGCCCATTTGTGCATGAAATATTGCTTTGGTATCTCTAATTTTCTTGAAAAGATCTCTAGTCTTTCCCATTCTATTGTTTTCCTCTATTTCTTTGCACTGATCACTGAGGAAGGATTTCTTATCTCTCCTTGCTATTCTTTGGACTCTGCATTCAAACGGGTGTGTCTTTCCTTTTCTCCTTTGCTTTTCACTTTTCTTCTTTTCACAGCTATTTGTAAGGCCTCCTCAATCAGCCATTTTTCCTTTTTGCATTTCTTTTTCTTGGGGATGGTCTTGATCACTGCCTCCTATACAATGTCATGAACCTCCTTCCATACTTCTTTAGGCACTCTATCTATAAGACCTAATCCCTTGAATCTGTTTGTCACTTCCACTGTATAATCATAAGAGATTTGATTTAGGTCATACCTGAATGGTCTAGTGGTTTTCCCCACTGTCTTCAATTTAAGTCTGAATTTGGCAGTAAGGAGTTCATAATCTGAGCTACTGTCACCTCTCTGCCTTGTTTTTACAAACTGTATAGAGCTTCTCCATCTTTGGCTGCAAAGAATATAATGTCTGATTTCGGTATTGACCATCTGGTGACGGCCATGTGTAAAGTCTTCTCTTGTGTTGTTGGAAGAAGGTGTTTGCTATGACCAGTGTATTCTCTTGGCAAAACTCTGTTAATCTTTGCCCTGCTTCATTTTGTACTCCAAGGCCAAAGTTTCCTGTTACTCCAGGTATCTCTTGACTTCCTACTTTTTCATTCCAGTCCCCTACAATGAAAGGGACATCTTTTTGGGTGTTAGTTCAAGAAGTCTTGTAGGTCCTCATAGAATTATTCAACTTCAACTTCCTCAGCATTACTGGTTGGGGCATAAACTTAGATTACTGGGATGTTGAAAGGTTTGCCATTCAATATGTATAGTGGATATAATGGTCATGAGTTAAATTCACCATTCCAGTCCATTTTAGTTCACTGATTCCTAAAATGATGATATTCACTCTTGCCATCTCCTGTTTGACCACTTCCAATTTGTTCTGATTCATGGACCTAACATTCCAGATTCCTATGCAATATTGTTCTTTACAGCATTGGACTTTACTTCCATCACCAGTCACATCCACAACTGAGTGTTGTTTTTGCTTTGGCTCCATCTTTTCATTCTTTCTAGGGTTATTTCTTCACTGTTCTCCAGTAGCATATTGGACATCTACTGACCTAGGGAGTTCATCTTTCAGTGTCCTATCTTTTTGCCTTTTCATACTGTTCATGGGATTCTTAAGGCAAGAATACTGAAGTGGTTTGCCATTCCCTTCTCCATGTTTTGTCAGAATTCTCCACCATGACCCACCATTTGTCTTTGGTGGCCGGCCCTACATGGCATGGCTCATAGTTTCATTGAGTTAGATAAGGCTGTGGTCCATGTGATCAGTTCGATTAGTTTTCTGTGATTGTGATTTTCATTCTGATACAGATAACAAGCTTATAGAAGTTTCCTGATGGAAGAGACTGACTGAGGGGGAAAGTGGGTCTTGTTCTGATGGGCGGGGCCATGATCAGTAAATCTTTATCCAATTTTCTGTTGATGGGCAGGGCTATATTCCCTCCCTGTTGTTTGATCTGAGGACAAATTATGATGGAGGTAATGAACATAATGGTGACCTCCTTGAAAAGGTCCCTTGCAGGTACTGCCACACTCAGTGCCCCCAACCATGCAGCAGGCCACCTCTAGCCCACACCTCTGCCTGAGACTCCTGGACACTCACAGGCAAGTCTGGGTCAGTCTCTTGTGGTGTCACTTTTCCTTTCTCCTGGGTCCTGGCATGCACACAAGGTTTTGTTTGTGCCCTCCAAGAGTCTGTTTCCCCATTCCTGTGCAAGTTCTGGCAGCTCTATGGTGGGTTAAAGGCGACCTCCTCCACAAAGGCTTATGCCATACCCAGGTCTGCTGCACCAACAGCCCCTGCCCCTGTGGCAGGCCACGGCTTACCCAAACCGCCACAAGAGACACTCAAACACTCTAGGCAGGTTTGGTTCCATCTCTGTGGGGCTTTCTGGTGTGCACAAGGTTTTGTTTGAGCCCTCAGAGCATCTCTGGCGGGTATGGTGTTTGATTCTAGGTCAGGGAACTAGCTCTTCACATCAGGTGGCCAAAGTATAGGAGCTTCAGCTTCAGCATCAGTTTCCAATGAATATTTAGGGTTAATATTCCTTTGGGATTGACTGGTTTGATCTCCTTGCTGTTCAAGGGACTTTCAAGAGTCCTCCAGGATTATAAAAAGAAAACACTTTATTTTTTTTTTTTTTATCAGTCATTGCTTTTAAATATCATCTTTGGGAATACTTTTCTCTCCTCTGGGACAAAAACTTTTGTCAATCCCATACCTTTCTAAATTTTCAGTTCTAAGAGGAATCTCATTTAGATAATTAGACTTTTTCTTGGGTAAAGTTCTAATAGAACGTGTGAATAATCCAAATATTTTTGGAAATTTTCTACTGGTCATGGTTTTTATGCAGATCGGTCCATTTTAAGAGAACCAGGTAGTGATTATATAAAGGAAACATCTTTATATGTGAAAATTTAATAGAACTTAATCTTTCACTTGGTTGTGTGTTTACATGAATAAATGGGTAAAATATTTCTAAGATTTTGTTCTCCTTTGTCACTAATGGACTCTTTCAAATGGAAATGCCTCTTGATGGCTCTTCTGTTAACTGACCTTGAAATCTAATTATTCTAAGCCTTAGGTCAAGGATATTTATTTTTCTTGCTGACACAGGATGTCACAGACCAAGTAATTCTTTTACTAATATAAATTTAATATTTTACTTTGTTTGCAAACTGAGTTAGAGCTCAGTCCACCTCTAAAAATCATAGTGAGATTAACATGTGAATGCTGTCAGAACAAATCTTTCTAATTCACATTTTCTAGATGTACATATAACAAAACAAGGTACAGAAATGAACATCAATGGAGACAAAATGCACCTGGTTTCTCATTAAGTAGCAACAACTGTCTTCCTAGATTGGCTTTGAACCAAAGGTTAAATCTAATCTGAAAGAGAAAAGTAACATAATTTCATCATTCTCCTGGGCCATAGGCTTAGGTTTTAAAGATAGTAGAAAATAATTCATTAAAAGAGTTTATAAGCATTGTGCCAGTGTGTTTGTATGTGTGTATGGGGTTTGAAAGCAAGCTATGTCAAAATAGGGGTAAAGATGAACACTTTGCGATAAGTGAGTATACCAAATAATTAATCTTTTTGGCTTTTTAGAATAGGCATTTCATTTATACTGCAAAAATGCTTTGAGCCATAATAAGGGAATATATGAATACATATTTAGGACAATTAATTTTTTTTCTTCTTGTCTCAGAGTTATCAGTATTGGTGGTCTGCTTTGCAAAGATTATAGGAGATATAACTGGGTAGAGTATAGAAACTAAATGGAATTTTACCATATTTTTTTAGGACATTTTCCACTTAGAGTAAATATATTCAATCATACCACCAAGGTTTCAGAGTAAGAGACAAAATATTTCTTTTCCTTGTGAAAAGTTTATCCTTCAGGTGAATCTCACAGGTTGCTTTCCCCAGTGAATTTCTCCCCTGTACAGACTCTACTGTTGACTACTACGCTCTGCTGCTACTGCTGGTCCTGTTTAGTCACCGAGTCACGTCTGACTCTGCGACCCCATGGACTATAGCCGGCCAGAGAAGAATGCTGGGGTGTGTTGCCATTTCCTTCTCCAGAGGATCTTCCTCATACAGGATCAAAACCACTTCTCCTGTGTCTCCTGAATTGGCAGGTGGATTCTTTACCCCTGTGTCACCTGGGAAGCCCCCAAAGTTTAACACATGCTCTTATTAATTTTTTATCTTCCAAATCGAACCTTAGTCATCTTTCAGTTAATGGGTCAACACTCATCCAGTTTCCTGAGCTACACCTTTGGAACCATCCTTCATGCTACATTTTCTATCATTATACATTTTCAATATCACAGATGAGTCAGAACTTGCAAAGTCACCCCTCGTCACCCATAGCTATTGCTGGAATGTTAGATCCTTTTGCCTTTACTTCCTCTGACTTCTTAAATAATTTTCTAGTTGATTCCAAATATCCTACCCTGTAAATGCCCTCTTATTCCACCTAACACACATCCACATTGCCTCTGCACCTGCCATGCTTCTGCAAATGTGTTTCTCTGCCACTAATGATCTTCACTCTTTTTTTAACTTGAAGAAATCTCATTTCATCCTGAAGATAGCTCACATGACACTTCTTCTGCACATCTTTTCCAATATCCTTAGCATGTAAGTTGCATTCCTTCTTTTGTCCTTAGAATACTTCCTAGCATTTATTCTGGTAAATTTGCCAAAGCTCATTCGTGGATTATAATGACCCAACCTGCACATCCCTGACAGAGACAGACAATTTCAGAATTCTTTACTTTAAAAGTGTCCATCCCTAGCCAGCTGAAGATCTGAATTTATTTTTTAAATTTCAAAAGAAAATCAAAGCACTTTCATGCTTTACTGGACATTACATATGGGGGACATCTGAATGATGAATCATCTTCCTTATGAAATGGCTTCTATAGTCACATTTATGTTCAAAATAACACCTTGGTAGGTTATAACAAATATAACCAGATGCCAACTCTGTTTTCTTTCAAAATAAAACACTTTTTTTTCCTTTAGTAAATTTATGGCTCAGAAATGCTAATCTGCCTCAAGTACAAAATACTATGTATGCACCAATTTTTAAAAAGCATTGGTCAGCTATAGATTATAATTATGTTCTCTAAACAATAAGAAAATTAGTAACAAAGTTGAAAGCACTTATATAATTATATTTTCTCTCATAAAGATTTAAGGTAATGGAGGTCTATCTATGGCATATCTCTGTGAAATAACAGTGACCCTATTTTCCTGCTTTAATCTGAAAATGACTGACCATGCCAGGAATTTCATAAACATTATTAAATAGATGGGTCTCACGACCCCAAATTATCCACAACTGCTGTGATATCTCACAATATTTATACTCACACATAGATACACACATACACACACATACATCAACACTTTCTAATGGCATATAATTTGAAGACATTAAACATACTCAAAATAAAATGTTTAAGGTAATATAAAATTATTTTAGTCGTAAAAATATATTCCCTTTAAAATGACTGTTTTGAAATATTTTCATTGGGAATATTTTGCCACTTTTTTACATATAACTTATACAAAGTAGCATGGTTATATCAAGATATCAAGAAACCTGTATCATAGTCCTAATTCTGATACATGCTGTGTTTTAGACTATTTGATGTTTAGTTTTTCACAAGTAAATAACAATTTTAGACTGAAATAGCACAGATCTTTACCAAATGTAATACCTTATGATTTATTTCATATACTTAGCTCTGCTTTATTCAATTTAGAATATATGAGAATTTTAGGCAGTCTTTTTCTTCTGAATTTTTGTGTTACATAATTTGCATATACACATACCCAAATGTAGTTTTTAGATTTTTGCTCTTGTTTTTTAAAAATTATATTCAACTCTTCATCACGTTTTAAATTTTCACTTTCTGAATAAAGCATCGCTTTCTGAATAATTTATGTTGGCTTAAACAAATAAAAGTTTATCTTTAAGTGTCCTGAGGATTCTAAAGGGGGGAAAAGCTCAGATCACATCTGTATTTGTATCTTGTTCCCCAGTGAAGAATAGTGGGAGGAAGACTGGGAAACCAATCAGGAGGTTCTTGAGGAAGTTGTGGCCAGCATGGAGGTAGAGATGTGAGAAGTAAACACAATAAAATATTTAGTAAATAAACTATAGTTACAGTCGGCAAGACTGGTAATTATCTGGTCATGATTAGTGAGTCTCCTGTAGCTTGTTCCTTTGGAGGATTGTAGAATTTGGTTTTCTTCCATCTCTCCCACATGGATGACTCTGGTCACTATTTTTTTTGTTTGTTTGTTTGTTTTGGTTAATCATTGTCAGATGTCTGCTTCTCACCACTGGTTCTCATCTACACTACATTTTGGTGATCTCTAATTTACTCCCGGTGTCTAGCATTTTTCTCTTGTGTGAGGTTCTCTTCAGTTTTCCTATTCTTTTCCTGCTCTTACTCATTCCCTCAGGCCTTGGGTTACATGTCACCTTTGTGGAGTTTTCCTGATCTTCCTGGATTGAATTATAAAGTTGGCAGATTTAAGAAACAAACAAAATGAGGAAGCAAACAACAACAATGAAAAATAAGGATACCGAGTTAAATTTAAAATTTGGATAAGCAATGAATAGTATAAGTATGTCCCATGCAACAGGTGGGGCATGTTTATACCAAAAATTATTAGAGATGCAGATTTAACTGGAAATTCTATATTTAATCTGGCAAGATTAGATTGAGAGCTCTTGTTAAATGCTCATACATAGTTCACCCAGTGAATTCAGCACTTTTGCCTAGTATAACTTAACTGTTTAAATGCTTCCCTTCCTCACTAACCTGCAGAATAAAATCTAAGTCTGCCTTTCCTTACTGCAGTTCCTTTGGTGAACACTAGTGAGTGCCTGGCAAATCGTTGTTCAGTTGTGACCCCATGGACTGTATCACGCCAGGCTCCTCTGTCCTCCACTATCTCCCCGAGTTTGCTCCAATTCATGTCCATTGAGTTGGTGATGCTATCTAACCATCTCATTCTCTGCAGTTCCCTTCTCTTTTTGCCATCAATCTTTCCCAGCATCAGGGTCTTTTCCAGTGAGTTAGCACTTTATATCACATAGCTAAAGTATTGGAGCTTCAGCTTCATCATCAGGACTTCCAAAGAATACTCAGGGTTGATTTCTTTTAGGATTGAGTGGTTTGATCTCATTGCTGTCTAAGGGACGCTAAGTCTTCAGCACCACAATTCAAAAGCATCAATTCTTCAGGGTTCAGTTTTTTATATGATCCAACTCTCACATCTGTATAAGACTACTAGAAAAACCTTTGCTTTAACTATACAGACCTTGGTTGGCAATGTAATGTCTCTGCTTTTTAATATGCTGTCTGGGTTTGTCATAGCTTTCTTCCCAAGGAGCAAGTGTCTTTCAATTTTGTGGCTGCTGGTACAATCCACAGTGATTTTTGGAACTCAAGAAAATAAAATCTGTCACACAGTAGATAATTAATAAATATAGATCATGTGTAAATTTATTTATGGTTACTGCTACTGATCTGTTCTGTTTGGGGGTTGGCAGTTGCTATGGACAGAACTGTAATTCCCCAAAATTCATAGGTTGAAGCCCTAACCTTGAATATGACTGTGTTTAGAGAGGGTCTTTTATAGAGATAATTAACATTAAACAACGTCAAGAAGAGTAGGCTCCAATCCAATAGGACTGATGTCTATTTAAGAAGATGAAGACATACTAGGGAGATGCACACACAAAGAAAAGGCCTCTGTGAAGACATAACAAGAAATCAGCTGCCTGCAAGCCAAAAAGGGAAACCTCTGGAGAAGCCAACTCTACCAGCACCTTGATCTTGGATTTCTAGCTTCCAGAATTGTCAGAAAATTAATTTCTACTGTTTAAGCCACCCAGTCTGTGATATTTTGTTATGTTAGCCCAAGCGGACTGATGCAGCAATCCTGATGTATGTTGCTATCATTAATCAATACATATCTTCCTTTAAATTTAGAAAACTGACCAATCATACTATAGAGCCCATAAGCTCTCATCTCTTGCTCATTTTCCAAATTTGTTTATTCTCTACCTTAGAGGATTTTTCTGATGTTCCTCATAGCTGTGAATGATGGTAGTTATGAAAGCAGATTCTGAGTAATAGATGACAAAGGCATTTTTTAGCTGTAAACTTTTAAAGTGAATTCAGTCTGACTAATGATAGTTCTTTGTTTAATAGCTTACACCAGCAGCCAGTTTCTCCTCTGGTGATTGGCATCTTGAAAATTCCTATTTATAGCTACCATTACACACAAATTAAGCTTCTTTTTGGCAAAGTATGACTTTATATCTTTAACAACTAATCCTTCAATAAATGAGATATAAATTATCTAGAACAGTTAACCAGTAAATTGCCCAGTTAACCAGTAAATAGCCTGCTTTTCCTTTGATGATAAAAATGCATCACTCAAAGCAATTGGAAAAAAAAAAAGGACACAAAGGTCTATAGCCAGATCACTTTTCTAAAAGTGTGTTCCCAATCTTATTTTAATCTTGTGTTTTCTCATCCTGTATTCATTCTGAGACTGTCCAGCTTAAATTCCTGTAGTTGCTAAGCAGTCTTGATGGTAGAAAGATGGTCTCAAGCCAACCTGATCCTTGGTGGGTTGGAAGTATTCCTTCTGTCTTGCTGGGTTTACAGTGGACCTGCTGAAAGCCCATGGCTGTATCACACTATGACTAACACCTTTAATTACTATGCCTACCCTTAGCTCAGCCTGCCTTTTGAAGGCTCCAGCAAGGCCAAGGAAAACTATATAACATGATACTTCCTAGCTAGTACCTAGACTTCCCTAGTGGCTCAAACGGTAAAGAATCTGCCTGCAATGTGGGAGACCTGGGTTTGATCCCTGGGTTGGGAAGATCCCCTGGAGGAGGGCATGGCAACCCACTCCAGTATTCTTGCCTGGAGAATTCCATGGACAGAGGAGGACCCCGGTGGGCTAGAGTCCATGGGAGGACAAAGAGACAGACATGACTGAGCAACTAAGCACATAGCACAACTAGTGTCTTTCCCACCACCTTTTCTTTCCTAAGTCAGAAAGGAAGAGTTGTAAAAGCAACTTGGTGTTCTTTCCCTGTGGCCTTTATATATAAGCTCAACCTAATCTTAATCTTTCCCAATGACATCATTTCACCTCTGTTACCATAGTGACCAGCTACTGTTATTTTGCTTTTAGTCAGGTCTCTCAAACTCTCTTTATTGTTCAATACAGGAATTTGCATTATACCCAGTAACCTAAAAACTGCTCTTTGGGGTATAATTATAGTCTGTCTTTTCTCTCTAAGGAATTTCTCATTTGGCCATCTTTTTCCATGTCCTGTTTGTTTCCAAGCTATTAAAAGTCCTCCAAGAACGTCCTCCTGCATATCTACTTTTTACTGACTCTCCAGGGTTCACTTAAGTTTTTTTCTTTTCAAGATGTCAAGAAAGAGTCAGATTTGTAATTCCTGACAGTTTATTAAGTAAAGCAATTTAGCTCTTTCTGTGTCTTATTTCTCTCACATAAACTACCCCTGGGGGGGGGGTGGGGCTTGCCTTTTACAACTAACAGATCCATCAGTGTGTTGTTTTTGAAAAAAAAAAAAAAAAGCGCCTTTTTCCTTTCTCTCTCAAAGGGGTACTATTCAATATTTCTAAGCAACAGGCTCAAAAAGCAGCATGCTGATAAACTAACACTATGTATAATAAGAAAAATGTAAAGGCAATTTTTAAAAAGTGGGCTTTTTGTTTTAAAGAGTTCCATATTTCAATTTTATAAGATACTCAATGAACTGGCAATAGAGAAAAATAAAGAAAAACTGGCAGAAAAAAGTTTTTAAAAAGGTATATATCATTCATAGAGCCTATAAAATACTCAATTATGGATTAGTATCAACTCTGGGACTGGTGAAGCAGAATGATGAGAGGGTAAGACCAGGACTTATGAAATCAGATGATCAATAACATTCAAATTTCAGCTCTACTCATTACTAGTGCTATCATGTCAGTTACCTTCCCAATAAAAGAGGGATATTCCATTCTAAATAGGACTCAGTGAAGTAATCAATGCAAAACTTCTTATTAGGTTTCAGAACATTTTCCTTCTTCTATGATCTCTATGAGACACTAGCACCCAAAATAGTTGTCAGTAAACCAGAGATCAATTTGTCATCATTACTTGTATCATGGAGAAAGCAAGGGAGTTCTAGAAAAACATCTACCTCTGCTTCATTGATTATGCTAAAGCCTTTTAACTGTATGGGTCACAACAAACTGTGGAAAATTCTTAAAGAGATGGAAGTACCAGACCACCTTAACTATCTCCTGAGAAACCTGTATGTAGGTCAAGAAGCAGCCGTTAGAACTAGACAGGGAACAACTGACTGGTTCAAAATGGGAGAGGAGTATGTCAAACCTATATATTGGCACCCTGCTTATTTAACTTTTATGCAAAATGCCAGGCTGAATGAAGCACAGCTGGAATCAAGATTGCTAGGAGAAATATCAGCAACCTCAAATATGCACATGATACCACTTTAATGGCAGAAAGCGAAGAAGAACTAAAGAGCCTCTTGATGAAAATGAAAAAGCTAGTTTGAAACTCAACATTATAAAAACTAAGATCATGGCATCTGGTCCCATCACTTCATGGAAAATAGAAGGGGAAAATGTGGAAGCAGTGAGATATTTTATTTTATTGGGCTCCAAAACACTGGGGATGGTGATTGCAGCCATGAAATGAAATGACACTTGCTCCTTAGAAGGAAAACTATGACAAAGCCAGACAGCATATTCAAAAGCAGAGACATTGCTTTGTCAACAAAGGTCTGTATAGTCAAAGTTATGGTTTTTCCAGTAGTCACATATGGATGTGAAAGTTGGCCCATACAAAAGGCTAAGCACCAAAAATTGATGCTTTCAAATTGTGGTGCTGGAATAGACTCTTTAGAGTTCCTTGGACTGCAAGAAGATCAAACCAGTCAATCTTAAGGGAAATCAATCCTCAATATTCATTGGAAGGACTGATGCTGAAGCTGAAACTCCAATACTTTGGCCACCTGATGTGAAGAGCCAACTCACTGAAAATGACAATGATGCTGGGAAAGACTGAAGGCAAAAGAAGGGGGACATAGAGGATGAGATGGTTAGATAGCATCACCAACTCAATGGACACCAATTGGAGCAAACTTTGGAGATGGAGGACAGGGAAGTCTGGTGTGCTACAGTCCATGGGGTAGCAAAGAGCTGGACACAACTTAGCAACTGAACAATAACCACCACAACAGCCCAGACAGAATAAGTTTTCCCTCTGGAATAAAATAAGGCGGTTTCTGCTCCAGACAATCAGATTCCTCTGTTGGACAACTGCAGTGTGAGCCCACAATCAAATTTCCTGGCTTGAAACTGCGAAATAAATTCAACAAAAGCCCTTTCTTCCTCTTCCCTCTTGTCACAAAAAAAGCAGAAGAGTATCCCTAGCATAATATTAATACTTATTAAAAGAATCAGCTCCGTGGTCTTTGATCCAAAACTCAAGTATAAGACCACTAAGTTAAAAAATATAAGGGCTGATCAAAGCAAGATTTGTTGGTGGCACTTGGCCGAGCTTCCAAGGGAGCTCTGGAAAGTGCCTCACAGTGGGAGAGAGCTTCCTTATAGTATAGTATGGGACTATACCTTCCAGAAGAGGACGAGGACAAGGGAAAGGAATTGGAGAAGGGGTTTATATGCCCAGGTAATGATGTCTATCATCAATAAGATGGGGAGTCTTTGAATTGGAGGGCTGCTAAGGGTACTAGCCTCTTTTGTAGCCATAGGGTTTGTCTTATCCATGTCTAGCATCTATTGGGTGCAGTTTTGTGGGGCATGCAAAGCAGGCAGGCTCCAAATGACTAAAATTAAGCTTTGGCAATGAATTAGACATGAAAGAATTTGAGTTTGGCCCTGACAAACTTTGAGCTAACAGTCTTAGGCTGCAGTGAAGATAAACTCTAGGGGCCAATACACATAGGTCATACTTGCAGAACCTTGGTTTACAACTTTATTTTCTCTGATCAATTCAAGGGCTGATAAATACCAAAGGTAATGTAAAGATAATGATGGTGAGAATAATAATCATGATGGCTACATTAATTAGATGATAGTCTACTCTGAACCTCATAACCAGGAGAAAAAGCTGGTAGTTTTATTCCCTTTATACAGATAAGGAGACTACAACCCAAATTAGTGAATGCATCGAGATTCAATCACAGGACAGTTTACAAAAACTGTATTTATCCTCTATACAAACTCCCTTCTTATCATGAGAATGCACCCTTCTATTAAAATAAACCCAAATTTTCTGCAACTTTCGAGATAGAAATTTTCATATTTCAGAATATGCTCTGTTTTTCTGAAAGAGAATCATAACACATTCACAAACACTAATGAGGTATTTTTGAAAATCAATTTTTGATGGTCTAAAATGTCTCATTGTCATTCAAATACTGTTGGATTATGTTAAAATATGGAGAAAATATTCAGCAATTTTTATTTCTGTAAAAAGCTAAAATCAGAAAACTAGAATTATAAATAATTTGCTTTTTTTCTCAAAGAGGTGAAGATACAGCAAAGTGACTTGGCAAGTGTTTGCATATTAAACACTGTGGCATTGTTAAATAAATTAATAATTGTCTATTCTAAGTGAATCAGTTAAAATGATAATTGAATCATTCCTATAAAGATAGGAATTCCTATAAAAAGCAAGCTATATAACACTGTTTCTGCAGTGCTTAGTCCCGTGAATTCTAAGTGCCATTTGGATATAGAAAATTGTGAAATAATTTCACCACATATCATGAAGACTTACAGAAAAGCAGCATTATTTTCAAAATAATGACACAATGTTAATATTACTAAGTATATTCACTTTCCCAAGCACTAAATTCTGAACATTTTTTTTATCAGCAAAATGAACTAGATTTACAATTAAATTTCCACTGCTTTCACTGAATTTAACAAAAATGTTTGAATTAAAAACAAATTCATGAGTCTACAAAGCTGTGAGAGAGAGAGATCAAGAAAGGAACTTCTTGAAAGAATATTAAAACAGTATGGAAAAATGATAGAATGCCCATTTGGCATTCGCTAAAGGCAATTCTAGATGTCCAAGTTGGGTTTAGAAAAGGAAGAATCAGAGATCAAATTGCCAACATTTGCTGGATCATAGAGAAAGTTAGGGAATTCCAGAAAAGCATCTACCTCTGTTTCATCAACCACAGCAAAGTCTTTGACTATGCGGATCATAATAAACTGTGGAGCTCTTAAGGAGACGGGAATACCAGACTATCTTACCTATCTCTTGAGAAACCTGTATAGGGGTCAAGAAGCAACAGCTACAACCCTGCATGGAACAACTGATTGGTTCGAGACTGAGAAAAGAGTTTGAGAGGGCTGTCTGCTGTCACCCTGTTTGTTTAAGCCATATGCTGAGCACATCATGAAAAATGCCGGGCTGGATGAGTTACAAGTTGGAATTAAGATAGGTGGGAGAAACATCAACAACCTCAGATATGCATATGATACCACTCTAATGGCAGATTGCAAAGAGGAACTAAAGAGCCTCTTGATAAGGATAAAGGAGGAGAGTGAAAGAGCTGGCTTAAAATTAATATTAAATAAACTAAGACCATGGCATCCGGCCGCATTACTTTATGGCAAATAGAAGGGGAAAAGGTGGAAGTACTGACAGATTTCCTCTTCTCAGGCTCCAAAATCACTGCGGATGGTGACTGCATCCATGAAATCAGAAGACATTTGCTTTTTGGCAGGAGAGCTATGACAAACCTAAGCAATGCGTTAAAAAGCAGAGACATTACTCTGCAGACAAAGGTCCATGTAGTCAAGGCTATGGTTTTCCCAGTGGTCACGTTCGTCATGAGAGCTGAACGGAAAAGAAGGTGGAGCACTAATGAATTGATACCTTCCAACTGTGGTGCTGGAGAAGTCCTGAGAGTTCCTTGAACAACAAGGAGATCAAACCAGTCAATCTTAAGGGAAATAAACCCTGAATGGTCATTGGAAGGACTGATGCTGAAGCTGATACTCCAGTATTTTGGTCATCTGATGTGAACAGCCAACTCACTGGAAAAGTCCCTGATGCTGGGAAAGATTGAGGACAGGAGAAGAATGCATCAGAGGATGAGATGGCTGGATGGCATCACCAATGCAACGGACAAACTTGGGTAAACTTCAGAAGATGTTGAGGGACAGGGAGGCCTGGTGTGCTGCAGTCCATGGGGTCGCAAAGAGTCGGACACGACTGAGTGACTGAACAACAATAGCAATTTAGTAAGGCATCATCAATAAGTGCTAAAACTATTGGGTAAAAAGTTAAGAGTCAGGATATATTCACAGCTCTTAAAACCCACACATTATTTACCAATTACAAAAGAGAAAATGTACAGTGGAGGGATTTGGCACCATCTCAATTAAGCGGTCAAATTCCTTGTTGTTACTGCTGTTGTTCAGTCGCTAAGCTAGGTCAGACTCTGCAGTGACCTCATGGAGTGTAGCACTTTCAGGCTCCCCTATCCTTCACTACTTCCCTGAGTGTGCTCAGAATCATGTCCATTGAGTCAGTGATGTATCTAATCATCTCATCATCTGTTGTCTCCTTCTCCTTTTGCCTCCAATATTTCCCAGCAGCAGAGTCTTTTCCAATGATTGGCTCTTGCTTCAGCATCAGTCCTTCCAATGAATATTCAAGGTTGATTTCCTTTAGGATTGACTGGTTTGATCTCCTTGCAATCCAAGGGATTCTTTAGTATCATCAATGGAAGGACAAACTGACCTTATACACCTTCCGATGTGATCAGAAGCAATTAGTACCAACAATCTAGTAGTTTTCCAAAGAGGCTATGATGACCAAATCCAGTATCTAAGACATCTTTAAAAAGATGACTGAGTATGACTTTTAAAAATTTAATGTCATGTAAATGTTATTAGGACTAAAGGAATACAACAACCAAAATATATGAACCTTGATTGAATTAAAAACGAAATAGCCATAAATGGCATCTGGGGGACAACTTGAGAAATTTAAATATGGAACACACAGTGGATGATATTATGGAGTAACTGTAGGCATTTTAGGTCTGACAATGGTGTTGTACTTATGGAAATGATTGTCTTTACTTTAGGAGCTACAGAGTACAATCTTTAAAGGTAAAATATCACAATGTGTGAAACTGCAGAGAAATAGATAAAGCTAATCTTTCTCTGTAAGTTGAATAAATGTGGCTAAATGCTGACAACTGATAAATCTAGGGAGAACATATGAAGGTACTTGTCTATTTTTTATAGATATGGAGATTTCTGAAAAATTGGAAAAGATGTTTTACTCTTTTCATGATGTTTCTTTGTATATTGCCATTGGATAGCTGCTGCTGCTGCTGCTGCTAAGTCACGTCAGTCGTGTCTGACTCTGTGCGACCCCATAGACGGCAGCCCACCAGGTTCCCCTGTCCCTGGGATTCTCCAGGCAAGAACACTGGAGTGGGTTGCCATGTCCTTCTCCAATGCATGAAAGTGAAAAGTGAAAGTGAAGTCGCTCAGTCATGTCCGACTCCTAGCGACCCTATGGACTGCAGCCTACCAGGCTCCTCCATCCATGGGATTCTCCAGGCAAGAGTACTGGAGTGGGGTGCCATTGCCTTCTCCATGCCATTAGATAAGGAGGTTGTTTATCCACACAACTTTTAAAAATTACTTATCAGCCATTTTGTCCACAGTGCAGTAAAACTGAATTTTAAAAATATGCCAAAAAAAAAAAAAAAAAGAATTACCAGTGGGATAAGGAACAAGAAGTGAAGAATTCAAAATTGTTATTCAGAATTTTTATTTGAACAATAATTTTACCCTTAAAAATCTACCCAGAATTGTTTATAAAAGCAAAGAAAATTAAAAACAACTTAAAATATAGTCACAAAGGATTGGTTAAAGAAACATAGAATGTACCCAAAGTAGAATACTATGCAACCTTTAAAACTGATGTAGATGAATAATGCTCTCATTGGTTATATTATCTTACTCTGGTTCATATAGCTCTCATTCATTCAGAGATAGTATTAATGTAAAATCCACATAATTACTATTTTAAATTCAAAATTGATCATATTTAATGAGAAAATCTTTGCCATATATTGATAAGAGCAAAAAAGCCTAACCAGTCACCTTTGTGGAATTATTCCTTTTCGTATATGTGAGCTTTTGTGTGTGCTTATGTATTAGGTGCTTTCAGAAGCTAAACAGGGGTTATCTCTGACGGTTTATGGATACTTCCAATTTTCTTTGTTTTGATTATATGTACTGTTTAGTTTTTCTATAGTCACTCTGTTTTACTCCAATAATCAGATAAAATATTAATGTAAAGCAAAATAAAATTAAGCAGGATCTTAGATTCTTGATAAATATATGTGACACTCTCAATCTGATACTTAATGCTATTTTGTGTGATGCTCTAAATTTTGTGAAGTACCTACTTAACAAATAAGAGTACCACATCATCAACTCAAACTCCTGTTTAGGATCACCCGAAGACTGCAACAGGAGACTGTATGCCAATCTGAGCTGCTTGTGGTAGCTAGTGCAATTGCAATGATAAGAAAGCCTAATGGATAATTTCCAAGATGGAAAATTTCTGCTTGTATAGATGCATAATCTGATACAATCAAATGCCTTTGGAAAAAAATTACAGTTTTAGCAAAGACACTATTTCTGTGCATAAAGCAGATTTTGTGTTGAGAAATCAGTGAAAGAAATGTTTAGTGCTAGTAAAAAAAAAATGCTTTGATAACTTAAAGAAGTGAAAAGTTGAGAATGACATATAACTATCAAAATTCAGAAGAAGTAGGAAAAATTTGATGTGGGAGATCAAGTTTGCAGCAAATTTCCCACTATTATTCAGAAATAAAATTAAAAATAAATTGGGAGTCACTTGAACCTAAGAGAGATGTTAGGTACTTCAGTTAATGCAAATAAGGAAACCTAAGCAGAAAATAACAAATAGTCAAATCATGTTATTATCCTTGTTTTCTGGATAACTTAAATAAAATTACTTCACTGACTCAATTTTCACACTCTCTTCTCTGTCCCTGGGTGAATAATGTGCCCTCTCATAGAATCTGAAGAAAGTCATGTTCACAGAGAAGTGGAACAAGGACCAATTATAAGCTTAATTGCATGTCTAACAGGGAACATCAAGTATCATCAGAAACCTTGCCAGAGTTCCACTAAAGGGCTTTGGATTAAGAGTCAGGAGACCTGAATGCTAGTCCCAGTTCTGCAATTAAGTAGCCACATGATGTGAATCAAATCACCTTTATTTTTCCTCCCCTAAAGTGTTCTTATCTATAGACAGAGTATACTGGGACCCATTTGTATGATTCTCTAATCTTACCTTGTCTTAAAGAGATAAGAAAATACACACTGCATGTAGTTTTTCTCTAATTATGTTTTCTACCAAAATCCGTCTAGATCTCTTCTTACCCTGGAACCTCCCCTGGGAATGAGATATTCTTTTTACATCTATCTAACACAGAGTTTCAGGATCAGTTTCAGAGCTGCTGATGAACTGCTGCTTCAGGAATGTATGGAGGCCCTATTAACTATTAGATGCTTTATGTCTAATGTGATTTACTACAAGAGTATACTTTGGTAAAAGTATAATGTGTTCAAAGGAGCATGTAGGTTACAATCCAGTCGGCATTCACATCTAACTTTTTAGTTCAAGAAAACTAGGTATTTTTGTTTATAAAAAGGAGATAGAACCAAGTCTTCAATCATTTTGTCAAAATTTAGGGTCAAAGGATTGCAAGTGTATATTAAGTACAAGTGAGCATTGCAGAAAAATTCTCTAGCTCTTCTTCAGTAGAGAGGTGCCATAATTACATTTACTGAAATTTGGAGTTTTCTCCAGATTTTTGTCCCTGTTTGTCAATATGAAATATTTTTAATTCATTCCCCCACAACAGAATGTTAACACATAGAACATTAAAATAATTACTATTTTACAGTTTCTAAATTTGAACAAGATATTTAGTTTATTTCTAAACTTTTAGGTGTCTTTTTTAATTAAATAAGACTTTCGATTTCCCATCGATCGTCACGATGGTGTGTATCTTCCTTTGGACAATTAGCTACGTATGTTTCCTATATTTCATTAGATTGTATAACACTATCCAATTTTCCAAAACTATAAGAAACCTTTAAAATTTTTATCTGCAATAATATTAAATGTTTCCTTCATTAAAAAAATACTTGATTTTTCTTGAAGTTATGTTTCAGATCTTTATTTTTAAAGTTAGCTGATTGGCAATGCCAAAGAATGCTCAAACTACTGCACAATTGCACTCATTTCACACGCTAGTAAAGTAATGCTCAAAATTCTCCAAGCCAGGCTTCAACAGAACATGAACCATGAACTTCCAGATGCTCAAGCTGGATTTAGAGAAGGCATAGGAACCAGAGATCAAATTGCCAACATCTGCTGGATCATCGAAAAAGCAAGAGAGTTCCAGAAAAGCATCTACCTCTGCTTTGGCTTTATCAACTCAGCCAAAGCCTCTGTGTGGATCACAAAAAGCTGGAAAATTCTGAAAGAGATGGGAATACCAGACCACTTGACCTGCCTCCTGAGAAATCTGTATGCAGGTCAAGAAGCAACAGTTAGAACTGGACATGGAACAACAGACTGGTTCCAAATCGGGAAAGGAGTATGTCAAGGCTGTATATTGTCACCCTGCTTATTTAACTTATATGCAGAGTCCATCATGCAGAATGCTGGGCTGAATAAACCACAAGCTGGAATCAAGATTGCCAGGAGAAATATCAATAACCTAAGATACTCAGGTGAGACCACCCTTATTGCAGAAAGTGAAGAAGAACTAAAGAGCCTCTTGATGAAAGTGAAAGAGGAGAGTGAAAAAGTTGGCTTAAAACTCAACATTCAGAAAACTAAGACCACAGCATCTAGTCCCATCACTTCATGGCAAATAGATGGGGAAACAATGGAAATCATTAGAGACTTTATTTTGGGGGGCTCCAAAATCACTGCAGATGGTGACTGCAGTCATGAAATTAAAAGACACTTGCTCCTTGGGGAAAAAGTTATGACAAACCTAGAAAACATATTAAAAAAGCAGAGACATTACTTGGTCAACAAAGGTCCGTCTAGGCAAAGCTATGGTTTTTCCAGGAGTCATGTATGGATGTGGGAGTTGGACTATAAAGAAAGTTGAGCACTGAAGAACTGATGCTTTTGCACTGTGGTGTTGGAGAAGACTCTTGAGAGTCCCTTGGACTGCAAGGAGATCCAACTAGTCCATCCTAAGGAAATCAATCCTGAATACCCACTGGAAGGACTGATGCTGAAGCTGAAACCAACACTTTGGCCACCTGATGAGAACTGACTCATTGGCAAAGACCTTGTTCTGTTGCTGGGAAAGATTGAAGGTAAGAGGAGGAGCGGACACCAAAGGATGAGATGGTTGGATGGCATCACCGATGCAATGGACATGAGTTTGTGCAGGCTCCGGGAGTTGGACAGGGAGGCCTGGCGTGCTGCAGTCTATGGGGTCACAAAGAGTCGGACGTGACTGAGCAACTGAATTGAACTGAACTGAACTAAATTGGAATTACTTTTGCAACTTGCAATACATTTTTATTGAGAGATTTTTTCTAGTTTATTACATTTTCTAGGAATTAAGAGGTTAGATGTATAGTTCCACTGTTTGTATAAAACAAATCAAGTAAAAGAATCTGTCTCGTTTTTTCAAAGAAATAATCTAGGTAGCCATCAAAATGTCATGTTTCTCTATATAGTGAGTAAAATTAGGACAATATAAAGGAAATTTTCACACTTTAGCTGAAAATACCAAATAATAACTTAGGAGTAATAACAAGCCAGATCTTTTAACATTGTTATTCCTTTTCCAGAAGTACTTATAAACTGTTCAGAACATCTGGTGTTACTCTTTCACCCTCAAAATACATCAGTAGAGAATCAGTGGATGATTTGCTAACATTCACAGATAGAGACCAATAAGCTTAGCATTGAACATTTTGTTTCAGATAGTTGTTTTCCAATTTGCTGTTTGACAGAGAAGTGAACACTTTTCACAATTACTACCTGTGTAAAAATGTACTTTGGAAGAGGGTATCGAAATGCTTTGTCCTTCCCCCCCACCTCAAAAGGTTGAGTTCGATGCAATTTATATTCTGTTAGCTACTCCAAATGGATCTTATTTTCTTGTGCCGCTTACACATTTTGGTGAAATAATAGTGAATTTATATAATTGCCCAATAGCTAGTCTATCAGCATATCCTTTGACAATTTGCTCCTTTCCCTTAGGCATAGCTGCAAAACTGTTAGGCAAAGTTCACTTCTTTCAGTTGTTAAATTGGTAATAATATTAATGGAACATCGATTTTCTTGCTTGCAAATAAAAATTGTGTTTTTTTTCCCTAGTTGAAAAAGTTGATCTGCTTTCTTAAAATGAAAGGAAATGTAATTAATTTTCACATTTTCTTGGCTAATGATCATGGAAAGAGCTAGAATCTGGAATCCAGTGCTCCCTTTCCTATTCTCTTACACTCCACAATGGCAGATATTTTCATGTGGTAATATTACCTAATCTGTCTTGTTCACAAAGAGAGCTCTGCACAGTAGGTGAAGCCAATGAACTGCAGGATGGCTTTATCCTTCTTTCCCTTGCTGCATATTTTATGGCCTTTAATGTAGCTTCATTCCTTGTTAAATGCATTCTCCAGGCAATTTGACAGATGGGACTAACTTTTTTGTGTGTGTGTCTGTGTTTATGTGGTATTTTCAAAGCAAGAACAAATCTGCCTTTTTCAGACAGTCTCCAGTTATAACTCCATAAGGCTGTACATAATTCTGGATTTTGGGGGGGTTGCTTATGTGGGGATTTAGTATATTAGAACTTCAACTAGTTTCCTAAAGAACTCTGTCAATACATCTTAGACATTAAACTATTCCATTGATAATTTAAAAAGAGAAATAAAAATAGTCTTCTATTTTATGTGACTAAGCACACACGCACACATACAGATTCTGTAAAAAGTAATAAAACTGCCAGTAAATACACATCCCAGGTGACCGCCACAGACAGTGGATGTTGCATTAAGTACCTACAGAGTGATAAAAGTGGTTGGCATGAAGATATAAGTGTGTATCAACTCAAAACCCTCCTGGGAAGTATTTTCACACTATCCTTACACTCAACGTGGTCATAAATTAATAATCACCAAGATGATGAAAAGCTATATTTAACTTTTTTTCTATATTCATGGGCATGTGACTATGGTAAGATTTGTTATTTGTAACTGTTTATTTAGTGTCTTCTAAGGAAATGGAAAGTCCCATATGAAATATGTAAGACTAGACTGTTCAATGCAGTCAGAGCCTTACAGTGATAACGCCATGTCTTGGTTTGTAATTCTGAATTCCTTAACTGAGACCAACCATGGAAAGTCTCGTTTCTATTGGTAATTGATTTAGGAAAAGCAACTCTGTAAAATATGGTTATTTTTCAAATAACACATGCTAATGGCAATGGTCATGGAACTCCACTTAGGTTCACAGCTGCATCTATGGTACAAGATAAGATAAGAGTAAAAATTAATGAAGAACAGTGAAGGAAAAGAGAGCTACTTAATTGGAGGCCGTGTAAGTAGATACAGAAGCTACCTAAGAAGAAAATCTGGCAGTAAAGGAGTGAGCTGGCAAGAAGATGGTGGGGAAGCATTTGGAAGAAGGGTTATTGGTTGCAATAATCTCTCTTACCTCAAAGTATTTAAAAAGATAGCCTGCCCTTCCCAGTCATTGACTCCAATCTCTCCTGGGATGCTGTGAGGCGCTGCCAAACCGAGATCTCCTGAAGGCTGGAACCATTCATTTTTCTAGCTGCTAGAAGGTTGCCTACAAATGGCTCACAGGTGCATCTCTCTGGGCACCCTCTTTTCCTGAAGGCAATTACCTCCCCCAGTTACACTCCTCCAAAGACTGGTTGATGCTCCTTTAAAAGCTTCACTTTGGCATAATTCTGAAGGGCTTCCCCAGCTCCAGTGCTCTCTGCAGGGTTTATTGAGGCCTCCTTTGTAATGTCATCAATAGTTTAATTTCTCTGTCTATCCAGCATTCTCAAATAATCTTTATCTTGGAGCTTGTTTCCAAGGGACTCAATTGAAGACACATTCCGTTCCTTACCTATACTATTATGAACTTCTTCCACAGTTACCTTATAGTATCTTAACCACCAGATTCCATAAACCTTCAGGTTTCTTTGCGGCTTTTATTTAACTCTGTTGACTACTTTTTCCCCTTAGCACTCTCCTTTTTTGCTTCCATGAACTTGCTTAACTCTGTCCTTTCCTTACCTCTCTAAATGTTTTTGCTATTGTTTTTTTTTTTTTTTTTTGTCTTGTTCTTTAGCTCAGGTTTTGTTCTTGGTTCTTATTCTGCTTTCTACTTCTTCTTGGGAAATCTCATTTATACCCTTGGCTTTAGTTATTATCTTCATGGTAAAACCTCCTGAATCTACATTTTAACTCAGATCTGTCCTATGTTTCAAAAACCTACTTTGTATTATTCCCTGGATATTTCACGGCTGCTCCTTATCAGTCATTCTGTCTACCTCCTATCATGATCTTCATAAATTTACCCTTTATCCTATGGTCAGAGGCTTCATAATTGATGCACCAATACTGACAGCTATTGTCATTGTTTCAATTGTTATTGCATTAAGAAGGCATTGTTCAATTTCTATTTCATAGACATATGGCTCTAGAGTTTTATAATGCTGGATAAATTTTACGATGTTCTCTCCTTCCAGTTTTTCTCATGCAAACTCTCTTCTCTTGGCAATAGAGTAGAAAGAGAAAAATCCTTTGAGTCATTTAGAAATAGATTATAAGACTGATTTTCCCTTAGTAGCTATGTGTGCATGCATGCTCAGTTGCTCAGTCATGTCCAGCTCCTAGTAGCTGTAGTAACAATGGAAAAGTCACTTAACTAGCTTCTCTGCAGCTCAGTTTTTTTCTCTCTCATTTAGAGCTATTATGAGGGCTAAATGAAAAAAATGTGTGTATAAATGAAATTGGACTACATAAAAGTTACTCAATAAATGTCAATCTCCCTCCCTTCTGCCCTTCTTTTCCTCTCCAAGTTTATGGTTCCAGCTATGGTTTAAAGAACTATCAGTTCCTAGATTCCAGCCAGAAAGCTCTCAACCAGGCTACAGGTAGGAACTAGGCTCTTTCTTCAGCACAGGTAGGAATAAATTCAGATAGATGCCGCAGCATCAGGAACTCATTCACCTAGCATCAGAACACCTCAAGACACAGAAGCCAAGATGCAGGCTTATGCAGAGATTCCCAGAGCAGCGCAGGTCTGGCGAGGAGCCTGAAGTGTGCAGCTGGTAGTGGTCTCTCTCTGCCCATCATGGCTTGAGAGTCAAGTACAGTTTGTGTTAACTTCCCTCCTAACCACTAGCTTTCCTTTCATATGATCACTATTTTGAGGCTCACCCACAATTACTTTCTTATCTATCATAACAGACACCTAAGTTGCAGATGGGCATTCCGTTGAAAGTGAAAGCATCTGTTTCTCAGTCGTGCCTGATTCTTTGCAACTGCATGGACTGTAGGCCGCCAGGTCCTCTGTCCATGGAATTCTCCAGGCAAGAATACTGGAGTGGATAGCCATTCTCGTCTCTAAGGGATCGAACCTGGGTCTCCTGCATTGCAGACAGATTCTTAACCACCTGAATCACCAGGGAAGTCCATATGGGCGTTACAGGATCTGAAGAACCATGTAACCAATTTCATTCTTTAAATGTTGAATTTCTGTCCATATAGAAGCCACATCTATAACAACTGGTTATCAGTTTTAGGTTATTTTTCATGGACAATATTGTATATTTTTATTTCTCTCTGAGTATCTAGAAACAAAATGACTAAGGCATACTCAGTAAGATATGTACTTGGAGGTGTTTTTAAAAAAAATAAATAGTACATGCACATCCTTCTGAAAAAATATATCATACGAAAACAAGCATCATTGCCATGTTTTTTAATGTCAGTAGAGTTGTCAACCTGGATTGTGGGCCACAATGACTCATTAGTCCCCTCTAACAATTAAGCCTTAGTATTCTCTGCTATTTCACCGATTTGTCCAGTTATGGTGCTAGCCAAAAGAGGAGCACACGCCAACTTCTGAACTGCAGCCTTTCCTTAATGACAAATGTCCTCAGCAACAGGCAGAATCGACTCTTCACCAGAAGTAAAGGACTTCTTAACTTTAGCAATGTGGTTAGCCACTAAGAATGATGCTCTCGGTGCAGACACATTTGATAAAGTAGTGGCCTTCAATAACTGCTTCTGTTCTTTGTATTCACATTTTTCTTTTGAAAAACTCCAAAGACTTGCTTTTTAATGCAGGGTGGTTGGCTTCTCTGTGGTGAAGCAGTTTTGAAAGTTTCATGGCTTCACTGGAGAGCCAGTCACCACATATTACACAAAGCAAGTGGCCCTGGAGAATGTGAATCACCTGTTTCAACAAATCCATAATTTAAGTAGGACTCCTCGTATTTTCTTTCAAATGCACCTTTATTTTTGTTTGCAGTCTTACAGTCTTCTGCTGTCTTATCATCGAATCTTTCCCCTTTTTCAAAGAAGCTCTCCAGTGACGTTGGTATTTTACTCATTTGACTAGGGGTAGTTTGTGGGCTTACCAAAACTGTGATTGAGACAAGTATGCACTGCAGTAAAGAGGCACAGATGAAAATGGCAAAGAAGATAATGGGCAGGCCACTTGTGGACTAAAATAAGTGTTGGGTTCTGACTTAAAGCCTGCCACCAGATGCAGCTGTATAATTGAAGTACATCAACTCACTTGTCACTATAAAGCCTGAAACCAGATGCAGCTTAATTGTCACTTGCCACTCATTGATAGGATTTTGCTGTGAGTCTGCAAACAATTGATTTATTATGGTCTCTGTGCAGTCAAACCTCTATGCTAATAATAGTCTTTATTTGTAGCCACTCCCCAGCACTAGTATCATTACTTCAGCTCTACCTCAGATCATCAGGTATTAGATTTTCATAAAGAGCTCACAACCTAGATCCCTCACATGTGCAGTTCATGGTAGGGTTCATGCTCCTATGAGAATCTAATGCCATCGCTGACCTCACAGAAGGCAGAGCTGAGACAGCAATGGGGAGTGACTGTAAATACAAATGAAGCTTTGCTCTCTCACCCACCACCCACTTCTTACTATGTGGCTGGTTCCTAAAAGGTCACGAACCAGTATTGGTCTGTGGTCCAGGGGTTGGGGACTCCTACTGTAAACATACTTTCTTTTTTATTTTTCCATTTATTTTTATTAGTTTGAGGCTAATTATTTTACAATATTGTAGTGGTTTTTGCCATGCATTGACACGATTCATCCGTGGATTTACATGTGTTCCCCATCCCAATCCCCCCTCCCGCCTCCCTCTCCATCCCATCCCTCTGGGTCTTCCCAGTGCACCAGCCCTGAGCACTTGTCTCATGCATCCAACCTGGGCTGATGATCTGTTTCACCCTTGATAGTATACTTGTTTCAATGCTGTTGTCTCAGAACATCCCACCCTCGCCTTCTCCCACAGAGTCTAAAAGTCTGTTCTGTACATCTGTGTCTCTTTTTCTGTTTTGCATATAGGGTTATCATACTTTCTTTTGAAATAAACTTGTCTATTTTGATTTGTATTTCTCGATTCTTAAAAAAATCATTATAAGTATTGTTTATTGTGTGTTCATTATGTGCCATGTGTCCTGTTGTTTCTTATTCTGATTCATTTCTCATACTGTTCTCAGAAATATATTTCATATGAATATCCCCAAATACTTCACTTATGAATTTATGGATTTTGCCAATTTGTCTGCTGATTTCTTCACAACACCTGAACAATCTTATAAGCAAGTACAATGAAACCGTTTTACAGATGAGGAAACAGAAATGGGAATGAGGGGCTTCCTTGGTGGCTCAGATGATAATCTGCCTGCCATGCAAGAGACTCGGGTTTGATCCCTTGGTTGGGAAGATCCGCTGGAGAAGGGAATAGCTACTCCAGTATGCTTGCCTGGAGAATCCCATAGATATAGGAACCTGGTGGGCTAGAGTCCATGGGGTCACAAAGAGTCAGACACGACTGAACGACTAACACACACAAACACACACAATGAAACTCACTTTACAGATGAGGAAACAGAGGGAATGAAAGGTTAAAGAATGCATTCAATTTTACACAGCCATAAATGGTAATGCTGGATTTTAACCTAGATGATTTAACCCCCAAACATGCATTTCAACCACTAGACTCTATTATCCTCATGACATATGTATCCTTGCTACCCATCACGCTCAACTAACACTATAATTTGTAAAGCAGAGAGGATCTCTATCATGTGAGATGAATAGTAATAGAAGTAAAAGTTTTAATTTCCAAATACTCATCCAAATACTTTGTGGGAATTATCCAGTAAACATGGGGGTAAGTAAGAAATAACTCAAGAGGACTTCTGGCAACTTTTTTAGTATCAGAAGAAACAAAACAAAACAAAATACCAGTATTCCTCTCCCTTTCCTGGCATTTTGAGATAATTTTTTTCTCTTATTCCAGTAAGTCTAAATTGAGGTTTGCTCTCTCTTATTTACTGACAATTCTTCTCTATGAAATTATATTAATACTTTCAGGATAGCTGTATAAAAGTGTGAAACCATCTCTGCATTTCACATTAAAGACAAAACATTCCATAACTGTAAAAAGTAACTCTTTCACAATCATAAATGAATTAAGATTAAAATAATGAAATAATTTAAGAAAATAGACTTCCTGTCATAATCTCTAAGAATAATACAACTCCTTCCAGAGAATTAATTACCAATATAAATTATATACAGAAGAATCACAGCAAAAACTAGTTAATTTTATTACAACAAGAAAAGATCTGTTTTGCCTTATATAGCTAAAAAATGACAAAAACTAACATATGCAAAATAAAATTTTAGCTAGGTAGAATATTTGTTATATATTTGAAAGAAAAAAGGGTTGGTATATGTATTAACATACAAAGTATAGTTACAAAGTGATAAAAAACAACAAAAAAGTAGGCAATAAAGGCAATAATATGCAATTTACAGAAGAGCATATGACTAACAGATATGAAACAAGGCTGAATCTCTCTAATTGTCAAGAAAATGCAACTTTGAAGTAATTCAGATATTACTTTACATATTCAGCACAATGAGACTCAGAATAAGAAAAGAATCATTACAATCTACTTCTGGGTGGCAATGTGAGGACAGGATGTCTACATATAATCCTGTGGCAATCTAAGCCATCACAGCTTTCGAGTACAATATCCATCTATTAAATTTAGAAAGTCATATTCATCACATTGGGGGCTCCCCAGGTGGCACTAGTGGTAAAGAACCTGCCCGCCAGTGTAGGAGATGTGACAGAGGCAGGTTTGATCCTTGGGTTGAGAAGATCCCCTGGAGGATGGCATGGCAACCCACTCCAGTATTCTTGCTTGGAGAAACCCATGGACAGAGGAGTCAGCAGGGTGCAGTTCATAGGGTTGCACAGAGTCGGACATGACTGAAAGCAGCATGGATGCATTCACCACATTGTAGATAACAGTAAAAATTGGAATAAGCTCTATGAGGGAGAATTTTACAGACTCAACCAAAACGACATATCATTATATATAACAATTCAAATCTCCTATTAATATAATATGTTTGCATGTATGCAAAGAAATTTATGAATTATATATGATTACTTAGAGCTGCACTACTCATGACAGCAAAAGACTGGAAACGACATACATCTATACAATGTACTACTAAGGAGTTTTAAAAAATAAAAAGAGGAAAATTCTTTATAAACAGATATCAAATTATCTCCTGTATTTTCTACTTTGTGGAAAAAGCAACTTTTTCAAACAGTGTCTAAAAATGCTGTCTATGGAGAAGAAGGGAAAAAATGTGTGTCTGTAGGTTTACATATTGGAAAAATATCTCTAGAAATTTATATAAGAAATTGATAATAGCAGCTACTTCCCTCTAAGGAGGGAGATTGGTTGACTGGGTATAGAGTTGAAAAAGACTTTTCCTTCAAGTTATATGATTTGGAAGTTTTCATTTTTGAACTATGTAACTTATTACCAATTAACATTAATAGTGATAATATTCAGCATAAGAATGTTAATGAACTTAGTGCCACAAAACTGTATACTTAAACTGTTAAATTTTATTTTATGTATATTTTACCATAATAAAGTGATTTTTAATTTTATATATTTATACATATATATATATGTATCTGACTATATGTGTGTCTGACTCTTTGCACCCCCTTGGACTGTAGCTTGCCAGGCTCCTCTGTCCATGGATTTTCTAGGCAAGACTACTGGAGTGGATTGCCATTCCCTTCTCCAGAGGATCTTCCTGACTCAGGGACTGAACCTGGGTTTCCTGCATTACAGGCGATTCTCTACCATCTGAGCCACCAGGGAAGTCCCCTAGGATGTCTACTAATAAAAACAACCCACAAGATAACGAGTGTTGACTAGGATGTGGAAAAACTCCCTTGATTGTGGCTTGTTTACTGTTGGTGGGAATATAAAATTTTGCAACCACTACAGAAAACAGTGTGGCAATTCCTCAAAAAACTAAAAAGAAAATTATCATATGATCCAGGAATTCCACTTCTGGATATATACTCAAAAGAGCTGAAAGCAGAGGTTTGAAGAGATATTTGTATACCCACGTTTACAGCAGCATTATTCACAATAGGCAAAAGGAGGAAGCAACCCAGGTATCTATTCACAGATGAATGATAAAACAATATGTGAGATATACTTAAAATGGAATATTATTCCATGCAAAAGAAAAGGAATTCTGCCACATGCTGCAACAGAGATGAATGTAGAAAATATTATGCTAAGTGAAATAAGTTGGTAACACAAGGATAAATACTCTATGAGTCATCTATATGAGGTCCCTAGAGTAGCTAAATTCATAGAGACAGAAAGAATGGTGGCTTCCAGAGTCTAGAGGGAAGGAAACTGAGGAGTTATTTTTTAACAGGTACAGAGTTTCAATTATTATTGGGTTGGCCAAAAAGTTCATTCTGGTTTTTCCTATGGACTGTCTGGTTTTTCCTACAGATCAGAACAAACTTTTTGGCCAATCCCGTAAAAACCCAACTGTATCAGCAATTATATAAATATAAATGGCTTAAACACTCCAAGTAAATATCAATATTATCAGACTAGATTTTTTTAAAGGTTACTATATGATGCTTCCAAGAAATCATAGATGTAGGAACACAAGAAGTTTAGAAGTAGAAGGATGCAAAAATAAATACCATGCAAATATTAACTAAAAAAAAAAATGCAGTATTTGTACTCAAGATAGAAGGTAGATTTTTAAAACATGAATAATCATTAGAGAAAAAAAGGGATATTTCACAATGATAAAGTGGTAACCCATAAGGACTATAAATGCTAACTGTGGATTTATCAACTGGGTGGTTTTTAAAGCAACTTTTACTTTCTTTATCATACTTTCACATCGTTTGAAATTTTCACAATGATCATGGATTATTTAGATAACCTAACATAAAAGAATAAAGCTATTATTATGTGGACAAAGAAAAGAATAAAACAATACAAAGATTTAAGAGTAAATTAAAAGTTTAGAAAAATGTGTCTGTTATTAGGCTCTAATGACAATTATAATAATAAAGTATATAGTGACAGGACATAAAAATAAAAAGTAGCACTAATGAGAATCAGGAAGAAAATCTCACACAAAAGTGTTACATAATCTCCTTTTCCTTAGTCTTATTTGTTTATTTAAGGATTTAAAGATAGTCAAATAATTCTGCGTGTATTTTTTGCAAGAGGATAATTGTACTTTAAAAAGAATGTGGAGATAATCCAAAGGGAGAAGAGCACTGATTAATTTGCTCATTCAATAATTACTTATAAGCAATTATAATTAAGTAGGTACTATGTGCCAGGTACTAGTTGAAATTATTACCTATGAGGCTATGGGCTTCAGTGGGGGCTCAGATGATAAAGAATCTGACTGCAATGCAGGAAACCTGGGTTCAATTCCTGGGTCAAGAAGATTCCCTGGAGAAAGGAATGGCAACCCACTCCAGTATTCTTGCCTGGAGAATCCCATGGGCAGAGGAGCCTGGTGGGCTTAAGCCTATTAGGTTGCACAGAGTCAGAATGATTGAGCAACTAACACTTTCTTACACAGGTCTCTACCTCCAGTTCTTGACATAGGGCTCATGAAATCCCTTATAAATTTCTAAGTGGTAAGAGCACAGGAAACGTCTCTTCTTCTAATATTTGGTCTTTGACTTTGGTTCCTGACACTCTACTCCTGTTGGAGTTTCCTGAGTGATATGAATGTCTTCTATTCTAGTGAGGTGACTTTGAGTGGGCTCCTAGATGGCTCCTGAGTTGGGGCTGTCCACAGAAAGACCACGAATAGAAGCCTGGAATTTTCAGTCCCATCACCCATTCTCTAGAAAAGGGAGAGGGGCTAAAAATGGGAGTTAATACATGGTCATGCCTACATGAGGATGCTTCCATAAAATCCCAATAGTGTGGGGTTCAGAGTGCTTCCCGATGGTGAATGCATTCCCCCACTTGGAGAATGATACACTATAACTCTATAGAGACAGAAGCTCCTGCTCTCAGAACCTTCCCAGACCATGCTATATGTATCTTTTCACCTGGACATTCATCTGTATGCTTTTCAATTCATTTCATTTGTTCAGTGTGTCTGACTCTTTGTGACCCCATGAATTGCAGCACGCCAGGCCTCCCTGTCACCAACTCCCGGAGTTTACTCAAACTCATGTCCATTGAGTTGGTGATGCCATCCAGCCATCTCATCCTCTGTCGTCCCCTTCTCCTCCTGCCCCCAATCCCTCCCAGCATCATGGTCTTTTCCAATGAGTCAACTCTTCACATGAGGTGGCCAAAGTATTGGAGTTTCAGCTTCAGCGTCAGTCTTTCCAATGAACACCAGCACTGATCTCCTTTACGATGGATGGGTTGGATCTCCTTGCAGTCCAAGGGACTCTCAAGAGTCTCCCCTGACAGCATCAATTTTTCAGCACTCAGCTTTCCCCACAGTCCAACTCTCACATCCATACATGACCACTTGAAACACCATAGCCTTGACTAGATGGAACTTGTTGACAAAGTAACCTGTCTCTGCTTTTTAATATGCTCTCTAGGTTGGTCAACTTTCCTTTCAAGGAGTAAGTGTCTTTTAATTTCATAGCTGCAATCACCATCTGCAGTGATTTTGGAGTCCCCCAAAATAAAGTCTGACACTGTTTCCACTGTCTCCCTATCTATTTCCAATGAAGTGATGGGACCAGAGGCCATGATCTTAGTTTTCTGAATGTTGAGCTTTAAGCCAACTTTTTCACTCTCCTCTTTCACTTTCATCAAGAGGCTTTTTAGTTCCTCTTCACTTTCTGCCATAAGGGTGCTGCCATCTGCATATCTGGGGTTATTGATATTCTCCTGGCAATCTTGATTCCAGCTTCTGCTTCTTCCAGCTTAACATACCCTTTAAAAAACTGGTTCATGTAAATGTTTCCCTGAGTTCTGTAAGCTATTCTAGCAAATAACTGAATCCAAAGGGAGTACGTCTTGGGATCCGTCAATCTGTAGCTTAGTCAGACAGAAAGTGTGAAAGTGAAAGTGACTCAGTTGTGTCTGACTCTTTGTGACCCCATGGACAATATGGTCCATGGAATTCTCCAGGCCAGAATACTGGAGTGGGTAGCCTTTCATCAGACAGAAGTTGTAGCTAACTTCTAGGACCTACCACTTGCAGTTATCATCTAAAGTGTCCGTGTCAGGGGGCAGTCTTTGAGAGTGAGTCCTTAACCTGTGGGATCTGAGAGCATCTTCAGGTAAATGGTGTCACAATTGATTTAAATTATGACACTCAGATGGTATCACATAAAATTGCTTTTTGCTGTGGGAAAAAAATCCTGATACATTGGTGTCAGAAGTGTTGTGAGTTTGATAGTAGTAGGAGAGATGCAAGAGGACTGATTTTTCCCAACCCAGAAGGAAATAGAATATTTGCCTGCCTACTGTGGAAAATCATCTATGAGGTTACTAAATGAAATAATAATAAGCTATTTATGTTTGATAGAATTACCCAGTAATAAAGATTCCCTTAGACAAATTATATCAAATTGAATTAGCTCTTCAAATTATGGGAAGTTTTAAGGGAAGACTCTCTGGAGGAGGGCAAGGCAACCCATTCCAGTATTCTTGCCTGGAGAATCCCATGGACAGAGGGGTCAAGGAGGCTGCAATCCATAGAGTCGCACAAAGTCGGGCATGCCTGAGGAGACTTAGCACCATGCACGCAGGTGTCTTTAACTGAATTATATTCTGAGATTAAGTAAATCTGAGTGAATAAAAAACTACCTAAAGATAAATCTGAAAAACATAATTCTATTATTGGGATTAACATAGGAAAGTGATAAGGTAGAGAACAAAGGCATTATTATATTGGAAATGATTCATAAATCCATCTGACTGTCAAACTTGGATTATCTCCATTAGAGCTCCCAATGACTGACTAATTGTGATCTCCAAAAGCTTTTTCTCCCTCAGTTGTCTTCTTCTGAACACTTTTCAGCACCACTTAATACAGTTAACCTTTTTGATTCTCTCTGCTTCCTTGGTTCTGTTAAAACAAAACAAAAACATCTGAAGTCAGTTTTTCTCTGATTTTTGACTACAGCTCAGTTTTTGTTGCCAATTCTTCTTCCTCTATGCAGAATTTTGACAACTTAATATTGATGATGCTAGGAACTGTACTGGAGCAATGTTTCCTTTTCACTCTGTATGTTTTCTGTCTGCCTGGTCAAATTCTGGTGGCTTCAACCAGCATCCCTACTCAGACAAATGCCAAAGAAAAGCAACGCCAAAGAATGCTCAAACTACCTCCTCACAGTTGCACTCATCTCACACGCTAGTAAAGTAATGCTCAAAATTCTCCAAGCCAGGCTTCAACAGTACGTGAACGGCGAACTTGCAGATGTTCAAGCTGGATTTAGAAAAGGCAGAGGAACCAGAGATCAAATTGCCAACATCCATTGGATCATTGAAAAAGCAAGAGAGTTCCAGAAAACAATTTACTTCTGCTTTATTGACTATGCCAAAGCCTCTGACTGTGTAGATCACAATAAACTGGAAAATTCTTCAAGAGATGGGAACATCAGACCACCTGACCTGCCTTCTGAGAAATCTGTATGCCGGTCAGGAAGCAACAGTTAGAATTGTACATGGAACAGACTGGTTCCAAATACAGAAAGGAGAACGACAAGGCTATAAATTGTCACCCTGCTTAAGTAACTTATATGCAGAGTACATCATGAGAAACGCTGGGCTTGATGAAGCACAAGCTGGAATCAAGATTGCCAGGAGAAATATCTATAACCTCAGATATGCAGATGACACCACCCTTATGGCAGAAAGTGAAGAGGAACTAAAGAGCCTCTTGATGAAAGTGAAAGAGTAGAATGAAAGAGTTGGCTTAAAGCTCAATATTCAGAAAACTAAGAACATGACCACTGGACCTATCATTTCATGGCAAATAAATGGGGAAACAGTGGAAACATTGAGACTTTATTTTTGGGGGCTCCAAAATCACTGTGGATGGTGACTAGAGCCATGAAATTAAAAGACGCTTACTCCTTGGAAGGAACGTTATGACCAACCTAGACAGTATACTAAAAAGCAGACATTACTTTGCCAACAAAGATCCGTCTAGTCAAAGCTATGGTTTTTCCAGTGGTCATGTATGGATGTGAGAGTTGGTCTATAAAGAAAGCTGACTGCTGAAGAATCGATGCTTTTGAACTGTGGTGTTGGAGAAAACTCTTGAGAGTCCTTTGGACTGCAAAGAGATCCAACCAGTCCATCCTAAAGGAAATCAATACTGAATATTCATTGGAAGGATTGATGCTGAGGCTGAAACGCCAATACTTTGACCACCCACCTGATGTGAAGAGCTGACTCATTTGAAAAGACCCTGATGCTGCGAAAGATTGAAGGTGGGAGGAGAAGGGGAAGAGAGAGGTAGAGATGGTTGGATGGCACCACCAACTCAATGGACATGGGTTTGAGTAAATTCTAGGTGTTGTGATGCACAGGGATGCCTGGTGTGCTGCAGTCCATGGGGTCGCAAAGAGTCAGACACGACTGAGCAACTGAACTGAACTGAGGAACTGTACTGGAGCAATGTTTCCTTTTCACTCTGTGTATTTTCTGCCTGGTCAAATTCTGGTGGCTTCAACCAGTATCCCTACTCAGGTAAATCAAGTCAATGTCTTCTAGTTCTAGAGCTCTAGTTCTGCATTTCCACCGACCCTGTAATATTCCTATTTTACTATGCTAGAGGTACATGAATTTCACATTAAAATTAAAGTTACCTTAAAGAGGATTTTAAAAAGGATTTTAACATCCTTTACTAAAAGTAAACTGCATTTCTTTTTTAAAATATATATTTATTTTTCTGGCTATGTAGGTCTTTGTTGGGGCATGTGCGATTTTCATTGCAGCACAAGGACTCTAGTTGCGGCTTGTGAGCTTAGTTGCTCGGTGACATGTGGCATCTTAGTTCCCGATCAGGGATGGAACCTGCGTGCCCTGCACTGCAAGTGGATTCTTAACCACTGGATCACCAGGAAAGTCTCTGCTTTTTTTTTAATGGTCCAGATCTTATATAACGGGATTACTCTTCTTTCAAACCAGGTTCCTACAGAATCCACTGAGAAAGATATTTCTTTCATCAAAATCCTCCTACTGCAGCCACATAGCTTGGCTCCTAAAATTTCCCCCCTGGGTTATTCCAAGCATCAGTTTCTTTGTGTACAGACTCTCTCTCAACAGTATAGCAGATACTTTTTCCTTTGTAAGTTCCTCAATATCTTCAAAGTTATGGTCTTCATTTCTTTCTGAGTTAAATTTGATGTTGACTATTACAAATGTATTTCTAAATACATTTCACAATGTTCTCTCGTTTAGTACCAAGATAGCCTAACTGAACTATTTAAAAAAGGACCTGAAAAAATATATACATATACATGTATATATATAACTGAATCACTTTGCTGAAATGAACAGAATATTGTAAATCAACTATTTAAAATTTTTAAAAATTTTAAAATTTTGAAGATTCTTTCCTTTCTACCATTTTATAGTGTAAGCTTGTATCACTGTATGACAATCCATGATAAAAAGTCTAAATTTATAAACCAAATACATTAAGGACTAATAATTTACATTATAATGATGTTTTTCACTTCTACTGAGTCATTGCTTAGCATTTTTCTTTTCAAAATAAATGGCTCAAATTTTATAAATATTTGATAGTGTTTAAACATACGGGATTTATCATCCATGATTTGCCATTTATAAAGCCTTAAAAGAGACTGAAAGAAAAGAAACTTCTGTTGGTTTATATAGTTATTTAGGAATCTTTACTGCTAAGAAATTAAAACACAATTTTAAACATTTTTTGTAATTATAGAAATTTCTACAATAGGATTTTAAATATAAAAATATTTATGGACAATTTCTAAAAGATTTTGATTGCAAATACTGCTATCATTTCTTATATATGTGTATCTTTGTAAATATATTTAATTACCATTAAAAATATCTGTTTAATTAAGAACTTTATTAATTTTATCTTAAAATCTATGTATATTATGTTATGTTGTTGTTTTTCAATCACTAAGTCGTGTCTGATTCTTTGTGATCCCATGAACTGCAGCACGCCAACTTTCCTTGTACTTCACTATCTCCCATATGCATATATATGTATCTAAAGGTATTTATGTGTAATTTTAGCATATAAAATCAATTCCTACTTGCAATCTTTGTTCCTTAATCCATATCAGTGAAAGAGCTGATATAAATGTTTTCTAAAATCCTTTTAGCTTTAACATTTTCTGATTCTACTACAATCTTCAAGATACATTTGAGGAGAAAGAATCAACTCTATGCATTTTCATTTGGAACAATGAGACTTTCAAAGATTCTTCTTGCCATTGAAATAATCTTATTTACTCCTTCCAACATCACTTGTCTTTATCATTGAACTTCCTATTTCATTTCTTGCACATGTCAGTGAGTTCTAATAAGTGGAAAGCTCCTGCTCTGTGCCTGGATTTTATTTGATATAACCTTGAAAATTTGAAATGTAACCTTCAGAACTGAATGTAATTTCACTCTAGTTCTTAAAAGCATGATTATAATATAATTTCTGTTAATGGTTAAGAGGAATTCACTCATTTATATAGTGGTTAAGTATGTCATAAGGCAAAGGTAGCTCTTATTCTTTACAAAGGAATAGATTGTTGAATTAGGGTGCTGAAAATAAGACCTCAGAGAGAATGCAAGATCATATCATTATTATTGACAGAAAATTAGTTTCCTGAAATCCATAGTTATAATTTTTCTTCCTAGCTATTTTTGTGATGTCATATACTTAACAAAAATAATACTAAGTATAAATTTAAAATTATAAGACCATTTGGTCATTATAGAGTAAATTCCCAAAATACTACTTAATTCTATATACTTAATCATAGTAAAATAACATAGTATCTACTTGCTAGTTATTCCTGTCTCTGCAGACTTCTAGTTGTGACCACTTTGACTTGCATTTTTTTTCATGTAGCGGGCTCCTTTAAAAAAAAAGAAAATGTAAAAAATTTTGATTAACTGTTCTTATAAATTGACAAATGCATCTAAATGAACATAAAAAGCAAGACTGGATTGTGAAGAGCGTAATCAGATGCTTTTCTAATTGTCAGGTTACACATCCTATTAGTACATATACACAGACACTACCACTTTAGATGCTGTGACTATCTAAATTCAGTGGGGAACGAAAAGATGATACTATTCTTCATTATTCCCCCTTAAAGTAACACTTCAGCAGCTTCCAAAAAAATTCTTTATATAAGCATCTTATTCCTTGCCTGTTTTATGTCTAGTAAGTAAACAATAAATCTCTTCTTGAAATTAGGACTGTAAAGGATATTCTAGGAAACTTTAACTATAGTGAAAATACATAAACAGCAGTCAAAATTTTGGAGATTATATTTATTTAATTGATGCAATTCTGTCTATAAAATGTACAATCATATAATAAAGTTTAGCAAACCATGTGTTTAGGCTGAAGTAATTTTCTGATTATAAATGCATTATTGAAGTAAACTAACAAATTCTGTAGTTATAATAATTGTTAATAATTTTAACTTTTATATTAAAATTAAAAGTGATTTACATACTGCCATTATAGTGTTACATTATGAAATCCTTACAGTCTGCAATATATTATCCTGAATTTTATAGAAACACAAATATACAGTCTGATTAAATACTATTTAATACAGTTTAGGACTACATATTTGAAAACTTGAATCATCTATTTTAACTTTTTAATCTGTAAAATGGCAATAATAACTAAACTTTTGTTGTTTAGTCACTAAATTGTGTTCGACTCTTTTGCAACCCCATGAACTATAGCCCACCAGTCTCTTCTGTCCATGGGATATCCCAGGCAAGAATACTGGAGTGAGTTAACATTTCCTTCTCCAGGGGATCTTTCCAAACCAGAGATTGAACCTGTGTCTCCTGCTTGGCAGGCGGATTCTTTACTACTGAGCCACCTGGGAACCTTAATAATTAACCTTATTGTAGTGAAAGTCGCTCAGCTGTGTCCAACTCTTTGTGACCCCATAGATGAGCCTGCCAGGCTCCTCTGTCCATGGAATTCTCCAGGAAAGAATATTAAAGTGGGTAGCAGTTCCCTTCTCCAGGGGCTATTCCCAATCCAGGAATCAAACCCAGGTCTCCCACATTGCAGGAGGTTTCTTTACTGTCTGAGACACCAGGGAAGTCCTTAACTAACCTTAAGTGCCCCAAAAAGCTTTTTTTAAAAAATTGTATAAATTATTAACAGTTAAGCACTCTCCTTAGGAGAAAAGTACTTGTTATTATTTTCTTTTATTATAGCGAGTAAAATTATAAGCTCAAAATTTACTATTCAAATATCCAAGAAAGTGACATATACTTAAATATAAGTTTATTATATTCTTGTTTTCTGTTATCTTGTTGCTACTTGTGGAAGACAAAAATTGCTGCTCCACTTTCAGGCAGATTCATCATTCACTATAATGAGAGAAATATATGTCTTAACATATCTATATATAGAACAATAAATTTTATTATTATAACTATATTATAGTATTATACAAATGATATTCTACTATAGTACAATATACATACTATTATAGCAATTATAATATTATAATTATACTATTTTATATTAATATAATATGGTTAGACCAAAAGAAGGTTGAGTGCCGAAGAATTTATGTTTTCCAACTGTGGTGCTGGAGAAGACTCTTGACAGTCCCTTCGGCTGCAAGGAGATCAAACTAGTCAATCCTAAAGGAAATCAACCCTCAATATTCATTAGAAGGACTGACACTGAAGCTGAAGCTCCAATACTTTGGCTCCCTGATGCATAAAGCCGACTCATTGGAAAAGGTCTACATACTGGGAGAGATAGAGGGCAGGAAGAGGATGGAACAGAGGATGAGATGATTGGATGGCATCACTGACTCAATAGATACGAGTTTGAGCAAACTCTGGGAGATAGTGAAAGACAGGGAAACCTGGTGTTCTGCAGTCCATGGGGTCACAAATAGTCGGACATGACTTAGGGACTGAACAACAACAACAATATATAGTTATGTTGGGCTTCCTTGGTGGCTCAGTGGTAAAGAATCTGCCTGCCACCACTGGAGATGGGCGTTCGTTCCCTGGGTCAGGAAGATCCCCTGGAGAAGGAAATGGCAACCCACTCCAGTATTCCTGCCTGGTAAATCCCATGGACAAAGGAGTCTGGTGGGCTACAATCCATGAGAGCTCAAGGGCCAGACATGACTTAGTGACTAGAGAACAACAACAAGAAGATAGACTTGCTTTTATTCTCTGCAAATCACTGGAACTGGGTCCTGCCATAGCTGGTGTAAATACACACTTTTCAGAAAAGGTTTTAGGATATCAGAAAGATACATACTGTTAAATACAATAATTTTGCAAGAGACCTAGTATTCTTGGTTACAAGTAAGATCACATTTTTTTCTGAGTAACATCAGACTTTTGGGGGTAACATCATGTTTTTAAGGTCAATATTGAGGTGCAAGAAAAAGAACCTTTGATGATGCTAGAGACCAGCATACCAGTCTTAGTTGTGTCTTTCTGACACAACTAAAAAATAAATTTTCTAGTTTGTTTGTTTTTTTTAAAGTGCTATCACTGTCCTGGTTGGTCCAGCATACCCTTAGTTAAGTGCCTGAGTCTCTGGGTCAAAGTGATTTTAAAAGACTTCGTGGGTTATATGTGGAAATATTGTTTGAAAGCTTTTGGAATAGTTCCTTGCTTTGGGCTAAACTCCTTTTGTGTATTCCTGGCTTCCAGGTTTTAGTCAACATTCTTAAAATATAACCTCATTCAGCACCTTAATTGTATTTAAATGATGTGACCAAGAGAAGAAAAAAAAAAATCATTGTGTGCATTAGGTGGATGCTAATTATCACTTGCTTGTGTTCCTTATTTGATAATCCTTCCTTCCTGCACTTTCGGTAATTTTCAATGGCCCGAGCTGCATTCAGCTGCCTCTTTTTCCTGCTACTCAAAAGTAGAAAGTACACATAAAAAGTCCTTACGGTACAAGTTCTTACTTAAAATATGGTCTCCTGGGGATAAGACCTTGTTCAGTTACGCTTCTAATCAGTGTTTTTCACTCTGTGGACACTGCAATATTTAACAAGTGTGGGTAGGGCACTTAAGTTGTGACTGCACAATAAATAGGCCAGACCTGGATGCCAAGCACTAACAACTCCCAGCTTCACATTTCAATTATATTTAAATGAGACTGCTAATGAAAGCGTTTAAATGTTCATTAAAATTAACCTTTCAAATTCAGAGTGCCACTGGGCACTCGTGATAACACTAAAGTTTGAGATTTAGGTTTCCAACCGCTACTGCATAAATGAAAAATTCAGGAGGGTTGAAATGTCAAGAATGCTTTGAAATAAACATTAAATTGACTAAGAACTTTAACTCTACCTCAAGGTTCATGTTCTCTTAGTTCTTTGTGATGTGGTTACTAATAGTCATCATCTAATGCAGTAATGTTCTTGGATCTAATGAAGCATAGGCGGCATATCAAATAAATTCAATAATTGTAATCCAAGAAAGAATGATGGTAGAGAATATTGAAGGAAAGTTACGTGGCTCAAAATAGCCTGGAGTTAAAACTCCCCCTCCAGGTCTTCCCCACCACTCTATGCAAAACAAAGAACACTCTCACTGGAAAGTAAAAAAAGGACAGTAAGGTTGATTATGCCCAGCTTCCAGCTGGGCCAGCCTCTGGCCATCTCCAGAATTCCTTGCCCAAGCCTTTTAAGAGACAACTACTCTGAAAAACCTTGGAGAAGAACAGGCCCCCTTAAGACAGTAGCTTTCCACATATATGCCTGTATACACTTACTCTTCCCTTGGGTTAGTGTGGCAGCTCACTAATCTGGCTGCTGCCCCTTCTCACTTCTCTTCTCATTAAAGGTGATCTGTTCCTGTGAAGTGCCCGTCTCCTTCTTTTTCCCAACCTCGCCTTCTCTAACTCCCTTACCCTACAAATACTGTATGTTTAGTTGAATTATAAGCTTGAGAGACATTTTAAATGGCCATAGTCCATTCAGTATTTGGGAAAGAATTTCACCACAGCTGTCCTTAGCAAGTGAGAATCGACTGCATTTTAAATGTCACCAATATCTTCAGAAACTTGATTAAGATGTGTTGTTACATTTGGCAGGTTTCAACCTCTGTGAATTAGAGTAAGGGGTTTTCCAGAAAGCATGAGGCCATACACTCAACACTAGATTTGTGAGATTTAGGTGGGGCAAAGGATGTCTTAGCAGTAGCACTGCAAATCACTTGAATTTAAAGGCAAAGCTTTGAAGTCCAGATATGAAGCCTTTTCAGAAACTAGGGGGCAATCCAGAATTCTTTATGCAAGAATAAGGCCTGTGTGGGTTCTGGGATAAATTATGAATAAACCCCTACATGCACTTATCGTTGAAGGGCAATGACCCAAAACATGTAAATATAATCTGAGATGTGATATGACAGCAGTGTGCATACTGTACTGGGGAGCCTGAAGGCAGGGCCCTCAGCACAATCCAGGGGTTCACGGAGCTTCTGACGCAGTGATCAGTCAGCGCCTTGGGTGTCCCCAAGCATTGTATACATTTTACTAAATCCGAATTGAAAATCAGTCAATAAACCCGGGATTTCTTGTTTCTTCCATGCATATGTTTTACCTTAAGGCCAGTAAAAAAGACAGAAAAAGATGGCGAGTCTCATGAATCACTATACTCTTTTCGTTCATTCATTGTTCCTTTTTTATTCACTCCCTTCTCCAAATCCTTTCAACTCTACAGGGATGCAGAGGAGTACACATGTATAGAACTGCTCTGTCTGGGGAGTGGGGCCAAGAGAAGGAAGCCCTGCGGCTTTACACAAGACTCTGGGCTAGATGGTGCCATCCTTTCTGCCTCTTTCTGCTTCAAGTCTCTTGTCTTGACATTTTTTTTTTAGAACATATTCTCTCAACCATTATCTTAAGAAATGAAACTTAAAGTCTTGCTTCATATATCCACATATTTGCATGCAACAATAATTTTTCCTTATTTTATCACAGATAGTAATTCAAACACAATAACAACATTTTTGAAGCATTTTTTTTCGATGCTTTAAAGTTTTTATTAACACAGTTGGATTAACATCTACCATATTTGTTAATGTTTTCAGTTTGTTACCCTTGTTTTTCTTTGGTCCCTATTTTTGTCTTCCATTGGTTTTCTTCCATTTGTGGTTTTATGTGATTATTTTATATGATTTGATTTTCTCTCCTTTTTTAGCATATCAGTTATACTTAATTTTTTACTGTTTTTAATTCGTTTATTTTTTACTTGAAGGATAATTGCTTTACAGAGTTTTGTTGTTTTCTGAACCATTTCTAAAATAGAAGTGAGGTCATAAAACCAAGATAGACCCATAGAACATAGATCCTTCCATAAAACAACTCCCTATCATAGAGATTACTTTTTTAATTTTAAAATGATTCTGTTAAGTATGTATTATTATTCTCTTTTCTTAAATGAAAAAACTGACTTCAGAATCAGTTCATTATTGTAGCTGTTCATTCATTCACTGAGCAAGTGACGAGCTTCTACTTGCCAGGCTTTATGGTACCAGAGACACATCTTGCCATCAAAGACTCCCCAATCTTAGTAGAAAAAAAGTAGTATGTTCATCACACAATTTTAATTTCCTGAAGGGCAAGAAGGCTGGATTTCTCTGCCTCCTACCTCATACTATAGCAGTATTGGGGCCACATGATTGAGTTTTGGCCAGAGGTGGGTAAAAGTTCCTGTGTGCGTGCTAAGTTGCTTCAGTCGTGTCTGACTCTTTGCAACCCTATGGACGGTAGCCCTCCAGGCTCCTCTGTTCATGGAACTCTCCAGGCAAGTATACTGGAGTGGGTTGCCATGCCCTCCTCCAGGGGATTTTCCCGACCAAGGGATCAAGCCCACATCTCTTATGTCTCCTGCTTTGACAACTGGTTTTTTACCACTAGTGTCACTGGGTAAAAGTAATAGAAGCCATTTCTTGGCCTGGCCCTGGAAAGAATCTTCACATTTGATCTTTTGGTCCTCTCCTGGATGGGCTGCACAAACTCAGTTAACATAGCTATTATACAAGGGAGCAGTGCTTCTCAATTTGCATCGAACTGTGACATGAGGAATAAATAAACTTTCATTGTGTGAAATGATATTTGGGGCTTAATTTGTTACCATAGATAGCCTATTTTTTCTTTCTTGTCTAATACAAAATTTCATGGGGGAGACAGTCATTAAACAATTGAATAACAAAAACAAAATTGCCTGGAAGGGAGTAAAATGAGTACTTTGAACCGGAATAACAAAGGAAACCTGTTGTAACAGATTGGATCATGGTTCAGAAATATTCCCTTCCCAATCCCCACCGCTGATGTTGGGTTTGCTCTGTGATTTGATTTGGCCAACAAAAGAGGAGGAAATAATAACGGACCGGTTCCCTGGTAGCTCAGCTGGTAAAGAATCTGCCTGCAACGCAGAGACCCCAGTTGGATTCCTGGGTCAGGAAGATCCCCTGGAGAAGAGATAGGCTACCCACTCCAATATTCTTGGGCTTCCCTGGTGGTTCAGCTGGTGAAGAATCCACCTGCCATGTGGGAGACCCGGGTTTAATCTCTGGGGTGCGAAGATATCCTGGAGAAGGGAAAGTTTACCCACTCCAGCATTCTGGCCTGGAGAATTCCATGGATTGTATAGTCCATGGGGTCACAAAAGAGTCAGACATAACTGAGTGACAGTCCCCACTCTGAGTCCAGGTCTGAAAAGACCTTGTGTGTCTCTCTTCATACTATTACACCTGCACCATGGGTAAAGGTTATGAAATGAATATATACAGATTAGCCTACTGGTCCTAGGAAGAAAAAAAGAGATACATGAAGCAGATACCTTAAAGTAATAGCTTCATCACTGGTTTCTCGGACTCTTAACTTTAGCTACCTCCAAAATTATAATATAGTCTAGAGATAACTTCCTAAAACATTTCATCATATATGTTTTACTCAGGGGCACTAAGAGCGAAGAAAAGAAGAACTAACATTTACTGAGTGCATGTGCTATTCCAAACATTATCCTAGGTAATTAGAGATGATAATTCTTTCAGCAGCAGACTGCCTAACACAAAGATATGAGAATAAATACTTTATTTGGGAGGCAACCTTAGAAAACACCAGTAGAAAAGAAGTGAAACAGGGAAGAGAGGGAAGCCAGTAATAAGGACATAATGAAGCGATTGCCACTCTGGGCAATGAAGGCTCATCCATGTGGAATATACCTCAGGTGAGCCATCAGAGGGTGAGAAACGTGGACTATTTATTCTCCATCTCTCATCTGTGAATGACTGAAGGCTGCACCTGGAGCCATTAATCCCTCTGTACTTCCCAGCTTCACTGGACACAGACTGAAAGGAGGATTTCAATAAAATTTAACAGTGCTTGCACTTAGATGCCATGAACACATGCGTGCGTGCATGCTCACTTGCTTCAGTCACGTCCGACTCTGTGCAATCCTATGGACTGCAGCCTGTCAGGCGCCTCTGTCCATGGGATTCTCCAAGGTAAGAATACTGGAGTGGATTACCATGCCCTCCTCCAGCCATGAGTACATAGTAGAATGTCAATATTCAGGAAGGCTTGGGAGGGCTCCCAACAGCTACAGAATCTTTTTTTTTTTCCCATTTATTCCTTGTAAATATTAGCACTTTAGAGAGGTTTTTCCTGATCACTGAAAGACACATACCCCAGTTTTCTATCACTTGTTCCTGTCCTTCTGAGCCTTTATTACAATGGTTCACTATTATCTTGCTTCTTTTCTTGCATTTCTATACTTGTTTCTAGACTGTGAACATAATGAAGCCAAGAACCAAGTTTATTTCATTCAACACCACCTAGTACAAAGTAGGAACCCAATATTTGCTGAATCAATTATTGAATGACAGTGCTACAAGCTAGATAGTGTAATCTTCTTTACTGGATAGGAATACAAAGGCCATACTGGTGGTGACAGAATTCCAATCCAGGAAGGGCTGACCTAAAATCTCATACTCTTTACCACACTGTGATAATGATATCATGCTGTTTTCCTATTTCCTGCCTCAGAAAACTCAGTTATTTCCTATTTCCTACATCATTAAATCTAAATTCTTCTGCATAACTTCCTTCTATAACCTGGCTAGTAAGTGCATCTTAAAAAATCAGGGCACAAACACATTATGAAATGAATGAAATGTTGCTTAAAACCATATGTAAAAATGACTTGGAGGTTGCTTATTGTCAAAAATTAGTGTCATATGAGAAAAAGAGCGTGATGTGGCTTCTAAAAAGTCCAAAGTAAAAGGCTAAATGTAAATGTAATTTCTAGAGCAGTCAGAGGGATGGGTGTTAATGACGGTGCACAGAAGACTGTTTCTGAGGCCAAAAATGACTGAAACTCAGAAAAACTAACGACAGGACAGCAAAATTCCTTTTATCCATGCCTGATGAGTGATTTTGGTTTAGATGTTGGACCTGAACAAAAAACACTCTATGACACAAGCAACACGGAACTAGGAAAAATGAGGTAGGAAACAAGAGAGCAAGAAAACAATGTATTTCTACTTATACTTGCTAAGAATACATAGATTCTTTCATTTACACTATTTCATTTAAACCTTAAGACCAGGTCATTAGCATGACTGTAGGCCCCAACAAAAGCAGGAAACTAATTTAGCATTCAGTCATGCAGTAACAAAATTACTGAAAGAAGAGAGTTGCAGCCTGAATACTGACAGTGAAAATTCACATTTGAAATAATTAGGTAATAATATGACTTTTTCCCCCCTCTTTTTTAAAAGACAAATGTGGTAGAACGTATTGACTGATCAAATATATTTGAAACATTTCCATATGCTATTGCTCTTCTTCATGGGTAACTCTACCTATGGGAGGACCAGACTTCCTGCCCAGTGATAGTAGCCTAGGTCATGTGACTGACTTAGGCGACTAGAATACAAAGCCAAGGGGAAGCTTTAAGCCAGCTGCCGGTGCTCTTTGCTGTCTGTGGCAAATCACAGATACTGGCTCTGACTTCCCTGGTGGCTCTGACGGTAAAGCATCTGCCTACAATGCGGGAGACCTGGGTTCAATCCCTGGGTTGGGAAGATCTCCTGGAGAAGGAAATGGCAACTCACTCCAGTATTCTTGCCTGGCAAATCCCAGGCATGAGGAGCCTGGTAGGCTACAGTCCAGGGGGTCACAGGGAGTCGGACACGACTGAGTGACTTTGTTGCAGGAAGGGGGACCCCTTCCAGGGCCCAAAACTGGGCTCTTGTCTAACACTCGGAAATGAATTGTCCGAGGAGACACATGTGCTGCCAAAGCAAGAGATTTTATTGGGAAAGGGCACCCGGGTGGAGAGCAGTAGGTAAGGGAACAGAACAGCTCTGCCGCGTGGCTCGAAATCTTGGGTTTTATGGTGATGGGATTCGTTTCCGGGTGGTCTTTGGCCAATCAAATTCAGAGTCTTTCCTGGTTTCGCACGCATCACTTAGTCAGGATGGATGCTAGCGAAAGGGATTCTGGGAAGTGGACAGATATCTCCTCCCGACCTTTCCCGAACTCTTCCTGCTGGTGGTGGCTTACTAGTTCCCTATGCCTTATCAGGATCTCCTGTCATAAAACAACTCATGCAAATGGTTACTATGGTATCTGGCCAGGGTGAGCGGTTTCAATCAGTGTGCTTCCCCTAACAACTTCACTTTCTTTCTTTCTCTCTAGATCTGGAACAAAAAGATGATGGAGTGGAGCCCCAGACAATACACAATCAACATATAATGGTAGTGAAAAATAAATCTTGGTTGCTGTAAACGCAAAGGTTTAAGGTTGTTAATTATTACAATGATAAAAGTTGGGTTCGAAGAAATAGGTAAAAGTGTCTTTCTAATTCTGGGAAAGTTTACAATTAAAAATTGATATCTTGAAGAAAACCACTTTCCATTCATAACTCGTAAAGTTTAATGTAAGAAAAATTTATGAATGGTGTTTATAATATTGAAAGACTTTGACAGGTTAGAGAATAAGGGCACATAATTTCAAATGAAAAGATAAATTATTTATTAAGTTGTAACATTTATTTGAAATGTGCTGGAGAATTCAATTGGTTAGTAATACTATTGTAACCCTTACAAATGCCTGAAATTTACTATATTCATACATTTAATTGATAAGATTTGCAAGAGTGGTTTAAATCTTTAGGGAGGTTTTGCTTGTTATACAGGGTTTGAAATATTTTATAAAGAAGATAAAAATGTATTCAATTTATGAAGAAAACATTTAATCAAAAATTTAAATAAATGTTTTAAAGTGATGGTTAAAACTTAACAAACTTATAAATAGAGTAAGATTTGTTTGTTTTCTTAAAAAATAGTTAAAACCTAGGTTTCAGTTAAAAACTTTAACTTTTATAAAATAAAAATTAAAAATTGAAAATAGCTATAGATAATCTTCACTGTGCACAAAAGTCATCCTATAGCATTTAAAAATCCACAGCAACAAAATCACTATGAAGTGGTAACATATTTCCCATTTTATAAATAAATGAAGACTTAGAGAAATTAAAGTTGCTTCAAATCAAAATTATGGTAATACTACAGCTTTTACAATGACTTTCAAATGCTTCATAAAATGCACTTTATAGTCTTCCTTTTGCATTTAAAATACTAATGCATGCTCACTTATAAAAGCTTTCTAAATCATTGTATAAAGTCTTAGCTATTATAGGGTGTTTGTATACTGAAGAAAATTATTCTCTGATTTTTCTTTTGAAATTCTTTTGCTTCCCCACCTGGATGGATTATTCCTTAAGAAGAGAAGAGATTTTTCCTACCTGAAGTAACTAAAAAAAAAACAAAACAAAACAAAACAAAACTGTACAAAGCAAGTTCTTGGTAAGTGTTTACTGAACTAATAAAGACAATGCAAAAAAAGAAAAATAAGCATTTTCTTTTATTATTACTTTATTTCCTTTTATCTCCTTCATAAAAGAATTTGAGGAGGCTTACAATAAAAGACAGATATAATCTAGGTTTAAGTAGAAAATATTGAGTGATAGTTCAGTCATGCCTGACTCTGCAACTCTATGGACTATAGCCTACCAGGCTCCTCTGTTCATGGAATTCTCCAGGCAAGATTTACTGGAGTGGGTTGCCATTTCCTTCTCCAGGGGATCCTCCTGACCCAGGGATCCTGCATTTCAGGAGAGTCTGTACCATCTGAGCCACCAGGGAAGCCTACTATTAAGAGACATTCCTAAGTATAAAGACAGGTCAACTTAAAAAGTATCAGCAGATACATGCTTGACTTTATCTTATAATCTATAGACAATACATTAGAATATGTAATGAATCCATACACCTTTTCCAAAGGAATACCCAAGATGGAAGTAGCAATAAAATTATGACAGTCATCAATCAGATGAAATAATTTAGATGAAGCTTTTCTCTCTCGAGAGAGGGAGTGGGCAAGTGATCAGGAAGGAAATACAATGTGCTTTTAACTTTGTATGAAAAATAATGTTCAGTTCCATATTGCTGAATATAGTTCTATTTTTGCCAAATAAATCCTCTACTTCAAGTTACTGTCCAGATGCTTTATTAAAACTCCACTTCTGGCCTTTGTTTTGGAATCTGTTACTTTTGTTGCCATCTCCTGATCGCTGTCCTCTGAAGCTTCTACTTCTTTCCCGCTGTCCCCTGACACCTTGGTTGCCCTCGCGCTGTCCCCTAAAGCCTCGATTGCCTTCCCGCTGTCCTCGGAAGTTACAATTATCCTTCCCGTGGACCTTCTAGCTCTGGTTGTGGCCACAGAAAGCTGCCAGCGCCGTGAATCCTGCCACTTTTCCTGTACTTCTGTTACTGATGCAGTAGGGATATCAAAGCAAACACCCTGCTTTCCTTTGAGGAAGACCACTCCTTTCACTTTGGAATCAATATCCTCACCCAGCTGCTCTTTAAGTTCTTTCCAAACATAACTAACGTTTGGCATTCAATTGAGCACAAGAGCATGGTCACAAAGCCCGCTTCTGAGTTGATCAAGGAGCGCCGGTCTACCGGCGTGGCACCAGAAATGTGGACCAGGGCTGCTTCCACAGCTCCCTTCTCCTCAATCAGCTTCTAGGCTAGATTGCTTGAAGTGACCGATCACAGTGGGAGGCACAGAGTCCAAGAGCCTGATGCCATCTTTGCTAGAAGCTTTTATTATCTCTGTTGCAGAAGGAACACCTATTCGTTTAAATTTAATTCCCACTTTTTGCTCCACTTGGACAAACTGATATTCTTCTTTGTGCTGGTAAAAGCAGATACAAATCCCAGTTCTCCCAGCTTTACCAGTTTGCCCAAAATGATGAATGTAGGATTCAACACCCTTTGGTGGAGAACTTTGAACAACCAGATCAACCTCGGGGATGTCTAACCCACGTGCAGCAACACTGGTTGCAACCAAAACTCCAAAATCACCATTTGTAAAACCCTTCAGGGTGATTTCCCTTTGCTTTTGTGGAATGTCTCTGTGTAACCACTGGGCATCCTGTCTTACAGTCACATTCTGTGACAACTCCTGGGCTTCTTCATTTCACAAAATATTATAGTGCGCCCTTGAAAACCACTGTACGCTTGGATAACTCACTGGTTTCTTCACTGGCAGCTTCCTCGGAGTTGGAGTCAGGTTCAGAGAGGAAAAGAAAGTAAAGACCTCATTTTCAGTTCAGTTCAGTTGCTTAGTTGTGTGTGACTCTGTGACCCCATAGACTGCAGCACGCCAGGCCTCCCTGTCCATCACCAGCTCCCAGAGTTTACTCAGACTCATTGAGTCAGTGATGCCATCCAACCATCTCTACCTCTGTTGTCCCCTTCTCCTCCTGCCCCCAATCCCTCCCAGCATCAGGGTCTTTTCAAATGAGTCAGTTCTTTGCATCAGGTGGCCAAAGTACTGGAGTTTCAGCTTCAACATCAATCCCTCAAATGAATATTCAGTATTAATTTCCTTTAGGATGGACTGGTTGGATGTCTTTGCAGTCCAAGGGACTCTCAAGAGTCTTCTCCAACACCACAGTTCAAACACATCAATTCTTCGGTGCTCAGCTTTCTTTATAGTCCAACTCTCACATCCACACTGGAAAAACCATAGCTTTGACTAGACGGACTTTTGTTGGCAAAATAATGTCTCTGCTTTTTTATATGCTGTCTAGGTTGGTCATAACTTTTCTTCCAAGGAGCAAGCGTCTTTTAATTTCATGGCTACAGTCACCATCCTCAGTGATTTTGGAGCCCCCCAAAATAAAATCTGTCACTGTTTCCACTGTTTCCCCATCTATTTACCATGAAGTGATGGGACCGGATGCCATGATCTTAGTTTTCTTAATGCTGAGCATTAAGTCAACTTTTTCACTCTCCTCTATCACTTTCATCAAGAGGCTCTTTAGTTCTTCTTCACTTTCTGCCATAAGGGTGGTGTCATCTGCATATCTGAGGTTACTGATATTTCTCCTGGCAATCTTGATTCCAGCTTGTGCTTCATCCAGCCCAGTGTTTCTCATGATGTACTTTGCATATAAATTAAACAAGCAGGGTGACAATACATAGCCTTGTCCTACTCCTTTCCCTATTTGAAACCAGTCTGTTGTTCCATGTCCAGTTCTAACTGTTGTTTCCCGACCTGCATACAGATTTCTCAGGAGTTAGGTCAGATGGTCTGGTATTACCATCTCTTAAAGAATTTTCCAGAGTTTATTGTGATCCACACAGTCAAAGGCTTTGGCATAGTCAATAAAGCAGAAGTAGATGTTTTTCTGGAACTCTCTTGCTTTTTTGATGATCCAACAGATGTTGTCAATTTGCTCTCTGGTTCCTCTGCCTTTTCTAAATCCAGTTTGAAGATGCGGATGTTCATGGCTCAATGAAACTATAAGCCATGCTGTGTAGGGCCACCCAGGACAGACAGATCACGGTGGAGAGTTCTGACCAAACATGGTCCACTGGAGAAGGGAATGGCAAGCCACTTCAGTATTCTTGCCTTGAGAACCCCATAAACATTAGGAAAAGGTGTCATTTTCAGACTGTTTACTGTGATTTAGTATGGGATGTATCTCTTTGCTTCCCTGGAAAGTGGCAACAGGGCAAAAGTAGAGGGCACACATATTCTTAATTTGTTTAAATGAAGCACATTAAGTCTGATGCAGAACTCTTGTGTGTGCTAAGTCACTTCAGTTGTGTCCAACTCTTTGTGATCTTATGGACTGTAGCCTTCCAGGCTTATCTGCCCATGTAATTCTCCAGGCAAGAAACCTGGGATGGGTTGCCATTTCCTTCTCCAGGGGATCTTTCCAACCCAGGGATTCATCCCAAGTTTCTTATGTCTCCTTCGTTGGAAGGGGGGTTCTTCACCACTAGCTCCACCTGGAAAGCCTGCAGAATTCTTACCAGGGGTAAGAATTTGTTGATTCACATAACGTACAACCTAAAATGCCTGTAAAGTTTACCAGTGACCAAATTCTATACTTTTCCAAGTTTAGAAAAGAAACAGAAGACCTTCCAATAAATAAAGAATAGTGATTAAATCAAAGGCATGATTATCTCTATCACCTATCTATCTACATTTCTATGTTAGTAGTCTTTTACTATTGAGTGTTTTTATGCTATTTCAAAGGTACATCTCAAAATCAAGTTATTATATGTTAACACACACATTATACAAATGATATATATGTGTACATACACACAAAAACATTTGTGTAATTTGGGGAATTTGAAGCAATAATTTATATAATCTTTTGGAATCCTAAAGACAGAGATTTGAATTTATTATTGGAATAGATATATAGATATGTAATCAGTGATATATCTTTTAAGGACTTTAAAGTTATGCCATCCTTAGACAAACTAGAGTGTGTGTGCTCAGTCATGTCTGACTCTTTGCAACCCCATGGACTGTAGCCCACCAAGCTCCTCTGTCCATGAGATTTCCCAGGCAAGAATACTGGAGTGGGTTGCCATTTCCTTCGCCAGGGGATCTTCCTGACCCAGGGATCGAACCTGCATCTCTTCAGTCTCCTGCATGGTTAGGCAAATTCTTTACCACTGTGCCACCTGGGAAGCCCATGGAGAAACTAGAGTGAGTACAATTCAAAACTGAAACATAACCTCCTCTTATATCCACATGGTCTTATCTAAAAGTTTATCAAAAACACTTAGAATTTACAGTGAAATAGAAATGTTGAGCAACAACTTTTTGAAACAAAGTGAAATGAGATTTTATTTTTTATCTTGAAGCGTTAAACAATTAGAGAAAGTAAATAATTTATTTTTTAACCACTTATAATCTTAGTAATTCCAGAGAGACTCATTTCCAAGAGAGTTTTCAAAATAAAGCAAATCAGGACAAAGTAAAAGTGAAAGGCAGTTTGTGAATCAGAGGTAAGATTTATTCAAAAGTTTTGGTGTTTTCAGACTCTTAGTTCATCACAAGAACTGAACGCACTGCATAATTGAAGGCTGGAGTCTGTGCAGATGGATCATTGAGCTTGGAACAAGCCACCTCATGAACTTTGCTTAATGATGGTGTGGATAATACATGGTACTAGAAATAAAAGTAACACTTATGTAATAAGCATTGCAATTGGTCCTAGGAGAGGAAAACATGTCTGGATAGTGACTGGTCATAAAACTGCTCACCCTTTTCTGACTATCACTGATTTTTTTTAAAACAGTAAAAAGTCATTATGACTATTAAGCACATATTATAGTATGCCTAGAATATTGCCTATATTTCATAAATCATCAGAAATATTCATGTTATTAATATGCTTTCCAAGGGCTATAATTACATATTCAATTAAAACTCACTTTTTCATCCTTTATGTATTTTGAAGTTTACCTCTCAATTACAGTCAGCCTTTGAGTCAAGAATTAGAGTGAGCCTCTAACAGTCTCTTTTTTCTTTTTCCCCTTCCCAGTTAATTTTATAGCAAGTTTAGTTAAGTGTTTGGCCTAACGGGAGAGAAAAAAAAAAACCTGAAAAGCAAAAAACCCTGAAAAAAGCTTAGAAATCATTTTGCAGTCAATGATGCAGGAACCATTGTTCCAAGGTGGATTTTTCCTAGTAATACTGTCTAGGCACAGTATTATTAATAACAGGATGCCAGCAAAAATGCTGCTGATCACAAAGCTGTCATGTTGACTGTCATCTGTAGGGCTTGACTTTAAAAGAGAGCAATAAGAACTGATGTACTTTATGATGTGCTCTATCTTGCCTGACAGTAAACTGATGGGCATGTGACATGTCAAGTGTTACAAGTGAAAATAGTTCCTTGATTAAACATGGTATGTGAAGACCTGTAAACAGATAGGTAACATTATTCAATCTTCAGACGTGCGCAGCCAAATGGCACAAAAAGTCACATACAGTTTTACTTTCAAAATTAAAAAGGAAGAACTTCCCTGGTGGTCCAGTGGCTAGGGCTCAGCACTCCCAATGCCAGGGATCTGGGTTTGATCCCTGGTTTAGGAATTGGATCCCACATGCCATAACTAAGAGTTTGCAGGCCCCAACTAAAGACCCCACATGCTGCAACTAAAACCTGGCACAGACAAATACATACATATTAAAAAAATTAAAAAGGAAGTATTTAGTTTTGGGGTTTCACTGGTGGCTCAGTGGTAAAATAATCTGCCTGCCAATGCAGGAGTCATGGGTTTGATCACTCAGTTGGGAAGATTCCCTGGAGAAGGAAATGGCAACCCACTCCAGTATTCTTACCTGGGAAATCCTATAGAGAGAGGAGCCTGGCGGGCTATAGTCCACGGGGTCGCCAAAGAGTCAGACATGACTTAGCAAATGAGCATGCATGCATTTAGCTTTGCTCTTGATGACAGGAGTTTCAAATTCACACAAAATGAAACAACACAATGCCTGATTTTTGTATGTGAATGAATTCAGAAAGTGTTGATGTGAAAATTTTCTTGCCTTTATATCATATGGACACACTGTCAATTCAAATAATTGAAACATGTAAAATGTAATCTCTCCTTTGGCCTCTCCAGTAATGGAGATACCATTTAAAAATCTTTGAATACAAATACTCTTTGTATACAATGAAAACAAATTAAGGTAACTCTTTCTAAGATAGCATGCTCCAATTAAACAGCTATGTTTTCTTTAATAAAATCAGAGAACTTCCAAGAGGGCAAATATACATTGTTTGCTTTTAGACCTTTTATTTTGTAAAAACACTTACCCCTTTTTCTATATATAGAACAATATCATATGGATCAGAGGTAGTAAACTTGTCACTCAGATATAGGCAGCTTGGCTCCAGAACCTGTGTTCTGAACTACACCTATCTTATCTATGCAGGTAAGCTTATGCTCTGTGATTTTTGGATATTCTCTCCTTCCAGTCAGATCAATGATTTATTATAAAAAGTATTAGTGCACTGAAAGAGAAGGAGACTTTATGAAGGAACTTCTTTAGAGAGGTTACTGCCATTGTGTGAGTACCTTCCCACCCCAGTGAGGATGCTCTCTCGGAGTTGGCCTTGCATTCTGAAACAGGAGTTCTAGATACTGAAGAGCAGTCACATCACGGTAGAGATAACCCACAAGAGCATCTGCCAGAACTGGTTCATGGTTGCTCAGGGTTACAGGAGTGCTATAGGAGGAGACAGACATACTGCCCACTTTTAAGGATTACATGAGACATTTGCCCTAAGCGTCCTGAGCTCCTGCCCCATTGTCTCCTTTCCAGGGTGGATGGGGTTATCTTAATGGTAAGTTCTGAAGAAGACATTTTGGGTCCACAGCGCCTCCCACTGACCGGCTGCTGGGGGCTTCCCTTCTCATCACCCTGAGTGGCTGTCTGCATCTGGACTCCCTGGAGAGCTGACTCCCATGTCTACTGACAAGAGGCGACAGGTGGATGTGTCTGGGGGCACTTAGAGGGACCCCTGACTCTCAGGAAGGCGGCTCTGGGAGCCACTCGGGGCCAGGAAGCCTTGAACTTGGGTCTGCTTGGTCAGGATCCATGTCCTCTCTCCAGAAGACCCCCCCAGCTGCAAAGTTCTCCAGGTCTGCCCATGAGAGCAGGTCAGGCTGGTCCCGCACAGAGCAAGGATCCAGCACCCATTCACATGTGGCCTTGGAGCCATGTGCAGACTTGGCATACCTGGGTGTGTGTCTGCTTCTGCTGCCAAGAGTGTCCTGAGCAAGGGCATGCTTTTGTAGACAGCTCTGTGGTTTCCGAGGGTTTCCCAAGTAGCGCTAGTGGTAAAGAGCCCGCCTGCCAGTGCAGGAGACCAAAGAGATGTGGGTTTGATCCCTGGGTTGGGAAGATCCCCTGGAGGGCATGGCAACCCACTCGAGTATTCTTGCCTGGAGAATCCCATGGACAGAGGAGTCTGGCAGATTGCAGTTCATGAGGTCACAAAGAATCGGACATGACTGAAGTGACTTAACACAACTGAAGAAGAACTGGTCACAGATGTTGGGTTCAGAATCCCTCTCCTCCCTCCTAGCACCTGCCTAGGACATCTGGTTTTGCCCTGAAAGTTTCCAGCTATACAGCAATATGCCCCATGGAATGAAGTTACATGAGCTAATTCTTAGGAAGATCATGGGAGCCAGGCACATCAGCCATATCCTCCAATGTCAGTTTTATCAGTAATAAACATAAGTAGGCAAAAAGTAAATTTTGGTGATGTAAATGGCACTTGGAAAAGTTTTTGATGGGACCAGGGCATGGAGTCATGGTCTTTCAGTATTAACAAGCAGGATATGCAAGATTTGATTGGGGGTTTATTGCAACTCACAGCACTCTTATTCCCAAGCAAATGGTTGTTTTTGTGCAGATGGGGCTGTTTTATCCACACTATATTGACCTTGCTGATTGTATTGGGCACTGGTCACAGTGTTTAAGCTGTTGCAGTTAGATCTCAAGCCCTGGGCTTGATCCTCACATAAGCACTGTCCCTGGCCTTATAAATCAGAGAACCCTCAATGTGGATGTTCCCACAGAAGAGTAGTGAATTTGATTAGCAAACAAATGAAAAGTAACAGGGAGTCCTTATAATGAAGAGAATCTGTCCTCTCCTAGGCGGAATTGAGAAAGATAACAAACATGTCATTGAAATGATTGCTATATAAAGGCCACAAACAGAAATAATAAAGTCTGTTTGGAGCACTTGGTCTGTAAGAATTGAGTTTGTTAAGGTATCCGGGGGAATTGGAATGGTATGGAAAGGAGCATGCTTCAGCTTTATTATTATAACAGAAGCAGTACAAAAATAAAAACAAAATAAAGGAAAACTGGCTAATTACATTGGAGGAAGAGCGAGCTTTCCTTAAGAGAAATATTGAGATTTTATAGGATATATTAGACAGATAGGAGGAAGAAAATGGGAACTTTCAGGCCAAGAGAAATATTGAAATGAAACGGATAGACCCAGCTCTGATGAATTTTAAAGGAGAAAATAGAAAAGCAAGAGATGTTTCAGTTGCACCAAGTCAAACACTTATGACTGTAGCCTAAAGAAATCTAACCAAAGCATAGAGACAGAATTTCAGAGAGCAATCTGGAATGAATCCCCAAGAGATGGCAGGGTCTGGGAAACTACAGAGGAAGTGGCCTTTCAAAGCTGTAGGTAAAGACTCCAGAATGACAGCAACTGGGAACTACAACTCAAAGAAAGGGGACACAATACCAAAGCATCCACAGAATCTGGACAAATTAAAGGATAGAAAAAGTATATTTAAAGCATTATTAGGTGAGTTTCAAAGTGACAAAATCATTATAGGTGAGGGTACAGGCACTATCTTGTCCTAAAGAAAAACTCCAGAAATTTATATGGTTATCTGTTTAAAGGAAGATCCAGGGCTTCCCTGGTAGCTCATACTGTAAAGAACCCATCTGCAATGAGGGAGACCTGGGTTCAATCCCTGGGTTGGGAACATCCCCTGGAGAAGGGAATGGCTACCCACTCCAGTATTCTTGCCTGGAGAATTCCATGGACAGAGGAGCCTGGCAGACTACAGTCCATGGGGTTGCAAAGAGTCGAATGTGACTGAGCGACTTTCACTTTCACTTCTTTTCAAAAGAGACATATTGCAGGAAAAGACATGCAGAACAATAAGAGATGGATTGATCCTGATTTCATGGGAAATTTCTCCCTTAGCGTGATTATCCAACCCAGACAAGTGAGGATAAATGTGATTTCTTTGAATAGTGAATTCTTTTGAAAGACTTAGAATTTATTGATTTAATAGCTCTCATATAGAAGACCTCATGAGACAAAATTTAGGAAAATATATTACAAAAAATATACTTGAGTCCAAAAGTGTGAAAACCTAAAAACCAAAGTACTAGGAAATAGTTATAGTTTTACATTATTAAAGAAAGAAATAGATCACCATGGGAACAATTTAAAGTTTTAGAAACTCAGTTCAGACCCCTGAAATAGAGTTGCCAGATTTAGAAATAAAAGACACTATAGTGGTTGATTTTCCAGGTCAAACTGATTGGGCCACAATGTCTAAAGATGTGGTCAGACATTATCCTGGAGGCTTCTGTGAGGGTGTTTTTGGATAAGATTGATATTAAGTTAGTAGAATTTGAGTAAAACCAATTACCCTCTATAATGAGTGTGTGTGTGTGTGTGTGCACACACAGTACACTCAGTCACGTCCAACTCTTTGCTATCCATGGACTGTGGTGTGTTAGACTCTTCTGTCCATGGAACTTTCCAGGCAAGAATACTAGAGTGGATTGTCGTCTCCTACTCCCCACATAATGCCGACCCAGGGATTGAATCTATGTCTCTTGTGTCCTCTGCACTGGCAGGCAGGTTCCTTACCTCTGGCACCACCTGGGAAGCCATATGAGTGTGAGCCTCATCCAGTTAGTTGAAGTTATTTCTAGAAAAAGTCTGACTTTTCCAAAGAAAGAAGGAATTATGCTAACAGATGGACTTTTAGATTTACATATCAGTTTCTTCTTGGTTCTTCAGCCTGCAGGTTTTGAACTTGCCAGCCAAAATAATTAGGTGAGCCAATTCCTTTAAAACACACACACACACACACACACACACACACATGCTATTGTTTCTGTTTTTCTGTAGAATCAAAACACCCTTATCTGAGTTTCAGATAAAGAATAATATTTTAATTTTAAATGTGCTGTAAATGTTAAATAAGATATAAAAATGTATTTGTTGTGTATATGAATCCAAATTTATCTGGGTGTTCTGTCTGGCAACATTAACCTAAAATCAGTAGAACAACAGAAAGAGATGAAACACTACATGCCTACTTAACTTCTGTGAAAACGATAATACAGAGATTCTACTCAAGGCCTTCCCAGAACAATCCAATGTTGAAAAAAGAAAGTTTCTTGAAAAAACAGACACTTAGCCTCATTAAGTCCCTGCTGCTGCTGCTGCTGCTAAGTCACTTCAGTAATGTCCGATTCTGTGCGACCCCATAGACCACAGCCCACCAGGTTCCCCCGTCCCTGGAATTCTCCAGGCAAGAACACTGGAGTGGGTTGCCATTTCCTTCTCCAATGCATGAAAGTGAAAAGTGAAAGTGAAGTCGCTCAGTCGTGTCCGACTCTTAGCGACCCCATGGACTGCAACCTACCAGGCTCCTCCATCCATGGGATTTTCCAGGCAAGAGTACTGGAGTGGGTTGCCATTGCCTACTCCACATTAAGTCCCTAGAGGCACACATTTCTGAAGAAACAACAGTTGATTTAGGCCAGCAATGTGCTGAGGTTAATTATCCAGATGAAACAGATGACAATGACAGCAGTTATAAAGGTCTAAGCACCCAGCAATCCCACTTCTGGGCATACACACTGAGGAAACCAGATCTGAAAGAGACATGTGCACCCCAATGTTCATCGCAGCACTGTTTATAATAGCCAGGACATGGAAGCAACCTAGATGCCCATCAGCAGACGAATGGATAAGAAAGCTGTGGTACATATACACCATGGAATATTACTCAGCCGTTAAAAAGAATTCATTTGAATCAGTTCTAATGAGATGGATGAAACTGGAGCCCATTATACAGAGTGAAGTAAGCCAGAAAGATAAAGAACATTACAGCATACTAACACATATATATGGAATTTAGAAAGATGGTAATGATAACCCTATATGCAAAACAGAAAAAGAGACACAGAAGTACAGAGCAGACTTTTGAACTCTGTGGGAGAAGGTGAGGGTGGGATGTTTCGAAAGAACAGCAAGTATATTATCTATGGTGAAACAGATCACCAGTTGAGGTGAGATGCATGAGTCAAGTGCTCGGGCCTGGTGCACTGGGAGGACCCAGAGGAATCGGGTGGAGAGGGAGGTGGGAGGGGGGATCGGGATGGGGAATACGTGTAACTTTATGGCTGATTCATATCAATGTATGACAAAACCCACTGAAAAATTAAAAAAATTAAAAATTAAGAAAAAAAAAAGAAAAGGTCTAAGCAATTCCATGGTCTTCCTGGTGGTTCAAACGGTAAAGAATCTGCCTGCAAAGCAGGAGACCTTGGTTCAATCCCTGAGTCAGAAAGATCCCCTGGAGAAGGAAATGGCTACCCACTCCAGTATTCTTGCCTGTAGAATCCCATGGACAGAGGATCCTGCAGTCCATTGAATCCAAAGAGTCAGACATGACTGAGCGACAAGCAACAAGCAATTCCATAGCAGTGCATGTGGCAAAGGGCCCTAGGGTTCCAGGACTAAAGACACTCGCTCATCAGACTTTGTAGAAACCACGCCGTTAGTCAGACTCACATTCAGCCCATATCTGGCACTCAAAAAGGCAACAATTTTTAAAGGTTTGAAAATATTGCATGGGAAAAAAAGTGAAAGTTTAGTGTTAGTCACTCACTTATGCCCAACTATGCATGATGGCAAAATTAACCTCTGCATAGGAGGGTTCTTCCAGTTAAATTTAAATGCAGGAGTCATAGAATTTAAAATTTGTAAATTGGTGTGGCTAACTCCTTCATCTCTTTATTTGTGACGTTCTACATATTCTGGTCTTCCCACTTAAAAGTGCCCTCAAATCCCACAAAAAGTGCCCTTAACTTTGCTCTTTGTTCCACAATATGAATCACCTTCTATGGATTATAATCTACTTATTTTGTTTAATGTCTGTTTTCCCCAACAAAAGCATAACCTTGTTGAGACTAGAAATGTTTGCCTTTTTTGATTTTTAAATTTTTTCTCACTATGTATCACAAATACCCAGAACAGGGAGAGAGGCGCACATGTGCACTCCAACAGTAGATATTTGTTGGATAAATGAATATAGTTTAATCATATTGCAGAAACCTTGCTGATCATGTAGAGCATTATTTGGATAATAAGTAGAACATGAAATGTTAAGACTTTTGTTTACAGTGGTCTTGGAGTTAAATCTACACTGCTTTACCTCTCTGCCCCAAATGATACCAGAAGAGTTCATGAAAGAATAGCAGTTTATATCTGGGAGAGATTGCCCTAATTAATTCCCCTCTAGTTGTCTAAGGGCTTAATATTTAAGCTCTGTAGCTTAAGACATAAAAATTATAAGCAACATTGCAAATGCAGCTGTTTCTCCACTCACTTATTTTCTGTGTAGAGAGATTTTTCCAACACTATATACCTCTTATCTCTTTCCTAACTCTTACTAGGAAATGCAGTGATTTACCTTATTTGTAAATTTTGAAGAATTTGACATGTGTAGGCCAGCCCCTTCCTCCATCTTTCTTTGGGGTGAACCTGCATTAGGGAAGACAAGGTACACTGATCTGTTTCTCAATGCTATACATTTTGTAGGAGGAATTCCCCACATGAGCAGGCCCATGGTTTTTCTGAGCTGCTGTGGCTGAGTGGGTTAAGTATGCATTTGTAGTGAGAAGTTGATTGTTGTCAAACATCTCAGCTATGTCCTCCTATCCAGCTTTTAAAAGTAATGAAATTGATGCTTGATCTCTAACTTCCTGACATCTTGTCAATACCTTAATTGGTTCCAAAATTATTCTGGAAAATGGAAGTTATTTACTGGATTCCTTTGAACTCCAGTAGCAGCTTCCCAGGTGGTGCTAGTGGTAAAGAACCTGCCTGCTTATGCAGGAGACATAAGAGATGCAGGATGATTCCTGGGTCAGGAAGATCCCCTTGAGAGGACATGGCAATTCATTCCAGTATTCTTGCCTGGCGCATGCCCATGGACAGAGGAACCTGATGGGCTACAGTTCATAAGGTCACAAAAAACTTGGACACAACTGAAGCTAGTTAGCATACACAGGCACAGATTCCAATAAATATCATGGCATGAATCGAGTTTCATCAGTTTGTTAATTTTGGGGGGTAAAATTTTATTAGAGTATAATTGCATATCAAATATTATGCTTAATGCTAGTGGTAGATAAATAAGTAAGATGTATCTGTCTGCTCTTAAGCAACTTAGAACCCAACTAGGAGGAAATAAACATGCAAGCAAATGATAAAATACTGTGCTGTAAGTACTGCACTATTAATCTGTGCAAAGTGTTTCAGGGACCAATAGGAGGGCGTTCCTTCCTGCCATCTGCCAAGGAGAGGAGAACCTTTCATAAAGAAGGAATAAATTAGTACGGTAGTTACTACTGAAATAAATGGAAGAATGTAGAAGGGGCTGAAATTTTATGTGAAAATGCCTTTCACCAGATAACAGAACCAACCCTTAGCAAAAATATGTAGCAAGTGAATTTGTTTTTAAAATCCTCACCTATATAATCATTTTTTGACCTTTTCTTTTTCTTTCTGAGCATCCAAAGTTCTCTCGAGATTTGATTCTTTGCTGAGATTAGTGATCTAAAATCACTTTTATGTTAGAGTCTTAAGATTTGACTAGTGTTACCCTTGAAGGAATTTGCATTTAAAATAAGTTCAGTGATTATTCAAGCCCTAATTCAAATGAATGGTTTGCTAAGCCAGAGGTGCCAATAAAATTAGTGCTATTGGATTCTAAAATTATATCTTACATAGAGTCTTGGGACAAATATAACTGCTGATAACTGAGAAAGCTGGTTTAAACCTGTGGATATTCCAGAGAAGAATTCAAGACGTATTTTTACCTAAATTTCTGTTACCAACTTGAATGGAAAAGTTATCTAAAATATACCAATTTTGTACTAAGCTTGCATGAGCTTGATTTCAATTTTTTAATGAGTCTAAGAATGTTCAGGCTATGAATCTAATTTAATCTAATCTCCCTTTTATCTTATCTTTATAATACATCATGCCCAAACTATTAGTGAATAACATGTATTAATTTCAGACGTGCTGATAAAATTCAACTTAAAAATGTAACTTTGTCTTTTTGTTATGACACTGTATAGTCACAATCTAAGATATTAATAAAAAAATCAAACATATAATAAGATTTTCAAGCTAATAAGAAATCACTGACCATTTGTTTCTTTTGAGGCCCCCAGTACAAGTATCATGTACATTATCCCTTTGACTTTGCTGTAGGACTTAAGAAATGATCGCTGCAAAGAAAGACCTCAGAAATGAGAAGTAGGAAAGACTAGTTTTCTGGAATGGATATGCCAAACTAAAGAGATAAACAGAGTTGAGTAGGAATCTGTAATTCAGCAACTCTGATGCTTTAGATACACGAGCGCTAGTTTCTAACTCTTTAAGCTACATGCACATGTTATACACCTTTCTTTGTATGATAATTTATGCTTAAAAATTTTTAAGAATTAAGCAGGAAGTGAATCCTGGAGGGGTAAAATGAGGGCATAGAATACTGTGTGTAGCATATAACATGGAACAGCAGGAATAAGATAGCTTCTGAAGTCAAACTTAACATTTGCATCCCAACTTTGGCACTGACTGGTTGTGTGATACTGTATGAATTATTTAACATGTCTGAGATCCTATAGCCTCATCTATGTACATGCGGGCTAAGTTGGTTCAGTCATGTCTGACTCTTTGCGACCCTATGGACTGTAGCCCTCCAGGTTCCTCTGTCCATGGTATTCTCCAGGCAAGAATCCTGGAGTGGGTTGCCATGCCCTTCTCCAGGGGGATCTTCCAGACCCAGGAATTGAACCTGCATCTTCTGCAACTCCTGCATTGCAGGTGGATTTTTTACCACTGAGACACTGGGGAAGCCCCAGCCTCATCTACACAATATGGCTAATAATTAAGCTTGACAGAAAGGAGGACTAGCCCTAGAATGGAAGGGAGATGTAGAGGAAATGGGTTTCGTTCCAAACAAGAAGGAAACTGTATTTTAAGAAAAGCTAAAAGAGCAACTGAAGATAATGGAAACACAACTGCCCACAAATTATGGGGCTTAGATAGGAAAAGAGGGCTCTGCATGATAAACAGAGGCCTGGAAGTCACTTTAATATCATTGGGGGCTTCCCTAATGGCTCAGATGATAATCTACCTGCAATGCAGGAAAACTGAGTTCAATCCCTGGGTCGGGGATCCCCTGGAGAAGGGAATGGCTATCCACTCCAGTATTCTTGCCTAGAGAATTTTATGGACAGAGGAGCCTGGCAGGTTCCTGGGGTCCAAAGAGTCAGACATGACTAAGCAACTAACACTTTCATTTTCAGATTCCTGATCTCCCAAGTACCACCTCTTCTATTTCTATGTTCCCATTCTCATCTCTAAAAACAATTTGGGATAGCTATGTATTCATAGACAAATATATACTACAAGCAACTGTATGGGATATAATGTTGAGTAACTTTACCTTTTCCATTATGCTAGGCCAAATGGCAAATACATTAGCTTACTTTCATTACCTTACATTATCTAGGATTACTTTTAATACTAAACCAACTCTTGAATGTGATTGGTCCAGTATAATAGGCTTAAGCCAATGAGTACATAACATTCTTATGGTGTATAGTGATGATACAGGAATAGGGATTTATCCCAATTTAGGCTAATGAAAGGATAGAGAGTATTTTCTAGAGGCATCTAGGAAGTTTCCTAGCATAAACAGAAGCCCAGAAAAAGACAGTAACTCTTCCTCTGCACACTGACATTGTTACACACATGTATGAGGTCTATAACTACATAGCATGGTGCTACCGTCATAAAGGGTTACTTCAAACTTCCTTAGCAAATATGAGCCCTCCCCCACCTGCACTGCCTAAGAGCCCTGACCAAGTGAGTGAGATGACAGTAACGCCAGGTCTTCCACACTGTACTGGAAACACTGGGAAATAATTTGAAAAGAATCCAAGTATCCAGAGACTTGGTAAAGAATCCAAGTATCCAGAGATCCAATCAGTGAGAAGGGTAGGCTTAGGATCTTTTAAATTAATGCACCCCACTTCTTTTTTTTTTTTTTTTTTTATTTTATTAGTTGGAGGCTAATTACTTCACAACATTTCAGTGGGTTTTGTCATACATTGACATGAATCAGCCATAGAGTTACAGGTATTCCCCATCTCGATCCCCCCTCCCACCTCCCTCTCCACCCGATCCCTCTGGGTCTTCCCAGTGCACCAGGCCCGAGCACTTGTCTCATGCATCCCACCTGGGCTGGTGGTCTGTTTCACCATAGATAATATACATGCTGTTCTTTCGAAACATCCCACCCTCACCTTCTCCCACAGAGTTCAAAAGTCTGCTCTGTACTTCTGTGTCTCTTTTTCTGTTTTGCATATAGGGTTATTGTTACCAACTTTCTAAATTCCATATATATGTGTTAGTATACTGTAATGTTCTTTATCTTTCTGGCTTACTTCACTCTGTATAATGGGCTCCAGTTTCATCCATCTCATTAGAACTGATTCAAATGAATTCTTTTTAACGGCTGAGTAATATTCCATGGTGTATATTACCACAGCTTCCTTATCCATTCGTCTGCTGATGGGCATCTAGGTTGCTTCCATGTCCTGGCTATTATAAACAGTGCTGCGATGAACATTGGGGTGCACATGTCTCCTTCAGATCTGGTTTCCTCAGTGTGTATGCCCAGAAGTGGGATTGCTGGGTCATATTGCATTTAGTATTCCCTACCTCTCTATCCTGTTCACTGTAAATCATCCAAGGGCTTGACTGGTTTTCAAGCCTTGACACATACTTAGTGTGAAATTCTTAATAAGGATGGTTTCTGAAAAGAACATTAAAATAGGAAACAGAATCCCAAAAGAAGGGGTAGATAAAAAGCAAGAGCAATCACAGCAAAAGTGAAAGAGGACAACCTGACATGGAGGGACGCCAAGATAGAATTCTAGATAGGACCTGGCATTTACAAAACTGTTCTTGAGTCATCAGGGAGAAGTTAAATCATGTTCAATAACTTCTAATATGAAGGCAAGAACTTGACTAATTATCATGATTTTTACCAAACTGGTTAATACAAGAATATTTTGACATTTTGTATAAATAATGAAGTAAACAACCATATTGAGAATGTACATATACCAAGGAACTGCAGATCTCTAGATCCTAAATGTGGCCCTCAGCTAGACTCTTGGTCATACAAAAATCTAGGCTCTTGGTCAAAGAGCCACAAGAAAGCAAATTCTGCCAACAGCCTAAGTAAGCTTAGAAGTGGCCTCTTTCCCAACCGAGTTCATGATGAAACTTCAGCCTGGTGAAACTCTGAGGTAGAGAACCTAGCTAAGCCCCACCTGGATTCTTGATCCAAAGAAACTGAGATAAACTGCTTTTTAAGACAGTAAATTTGTGGTGATTTTTTACAAAGCAATATAAAATTAATACAGCATCATAAAGAGATTATGGAAGGTCTGAATAAAAGCTGTCTCAGCAGAGTGATTGAATAGGAGCCAGACTGCATTGATTTGGAGGAGTGAGAGGAGGGTAACTGGAATGAGCATAGATGACTCTTTTAGAGAGGTTTGCCTGGGGACAGAAGGAGAATGTAGGGCTGTAGCTGAATGGTGCTTTGGTTTTGAGGACAAAATCTTTATTTTTGTTTTTTTAATGGGAAGTAACTTGAGCATATTTAAAAGTCTGCCTTTTCAAAGGATCAATTTTTACTTGGTTCTTGAAAATTTGTACTTGATTCTTGAAAATTTGCTTGGCTATGCTAAATGCAGCATAGCTAGATATAACTTACATGAAATAACTGGTTAAAAGCAATATGTCTGGTGATCTAATATCAGCATTAATATTGAAAATATTGTAAATGATTATAAAAGAAAGTAGTATAAATTCTGTCATTCAGCTAAACTCTCTTGTTTGCAAATCTCCAAATGAAAGAGGGCTTCCTTGCATTTGGAAGATCCTATCGACTGAGAGATAGCACACACACACATTGTCAGAGTCAAGTTCCACTATTCTTTCAATTCTCAGCACAGGGAAGCCACTATTATTTGACTTTCTATGATGATTTTCTAAGGTGGCAGCTTCCCACAGGAGCTGACCTGTAAGTCTTGATCTAGATCCCATGTTGAATTTGTAGAATTATGAGGAAAGAACTTGTGTGAGACTAATCATGTGAGACAAATTACCGTCTAACACAAATTACTATCTAACACTGCTGCAAGAATTCCAGCTTTACATCATTTGTTTACAACCTGTTCCTTGCTGTATATTATTATTTCTAAAAATAGGAGTTTTAATTTCCCTACATTTTCATTTCTTTGATCAAAACATGCTTTACTATCCTCAAATGGTTAGCTGAAAATAAGCACTGCAATAATAGATGAAGAGGGAGAAAGCAAGAAAGAAGAAAGCTTGCCACATCCCAAGTTCTATACCAGGTACTTGATATAAATCATCCTAAATTCTCCAAACAAACTTTCAAGGAAGACTCTCTAATTATCCTAATTTTTCAAATAAGCAGACTGAATCATTTAGATTAAGAAAATAATACCCAGGGTCCTGCATCTGATCATATTGTGTCACATTAAAGAATAAATCCCTGTGTATAACTTTAAAGTTAATGTCTTAATTAACTACTGTATTGCTCTAATTCTAAAAAAGAGGATTCTTTCTTAGGGAATTAACAGCAGGCAGTACAAAACAAGAAGAACTATGTATTAAACTAACAAGGAATAATGCCAGAGAATATTTGTATGTTTATCATTTCTCATTATGTCCGTCCATGTTCAACAACATAGTCAATCCAGTTGAGCTCCTATAGTGATATTTCAAAACTTGTTCTGACTGCCATGATTCAGTTGTTGAGGATTTGCTCGTTATAACAGAACAAATAGTTTTTTAATGTACCTTACATTAGACAACAATAAGACTTAGTTCTGAAATATGTCTATTATTATCAGTCTTTTGTAACCATGGTAATTTAATGTTATCTTGCAGCCAGTCACTTGACCTAGGCTAAAGGTTTTTAGGTTTGAGCTTGCATCAGAATCTCCTGTAGGGCTTCTTCAAAACACACAGATTATAGGACTTGACTCTCAGATGTTTGGATTCAGTAGATGTGGGTTGTAAATCTTAAAATTTGTGTTTCACCAGCACATTCCCAGGTGCTGTTGCTAGCCTGGGGACCACACTTTGAGACCCACTGGCCTAGACCAGGGTTTTAAAACCTTTTTCTGTAAAGAATCAGGTAAATACTTTTGGCTTTGTGGACCATATAGTTTCTGTCATAGCTGCTCAACTTTTCATTTATTGTGGAAAACAGCCATATACAATTCCTAAATGAACAGAGATGGTTGTATTTCAATAAAATTTTATTACAGAAAGAGGTGTCAGGATGTATTTAGACTGTAGCTGGTCAACCTCCGAGTTAGACCAACTCAGTATAAGAGGCCTGAAAAATGACTTTATATAACTAAATATACTCTGTGACTCCAAGAAAATCAACTATGGCTTTATTCGCAAAACCCCTTCTAAGGTTCTAAATAAAACCTGCAGACCTATAACAGAGATTAAGTTGATTGTGTTAAACCATCACAGAGGAGAAATCCCAGTGAACCCAATAAAGAAGCAATAGTTTTATGAACAAGTCTGCATTTTACAAACAGTTTTTAACATCCCCATTAACTATATCTTCATTTCCAAATTTTAGTTTTACTTGGATATTGTTTATAATGTTGGAAGTTATAAATACACCAAATGAAGCACTATATCAAATGACAGAGATGCGAACCCAATCAGATTATCTATTGACTTTCTAAAAAAATGAAAGAAAACAAAAACACACTGCTTGACATAAGTATGGCCAGATTTAATATATTTGGTCTTCACCCAGAATAGTGTACTTCAAACTAATGTAAAATACCAATATGACCTTAAAGTCTACTAAGTTGTTTATGTCAATGAATCCACTGCATTAGCTCTATCCTTAACAACAGTGTAAATTCCTGCAAAAATACATCATTCGGTTAAATTTTTGTCATAATAAATTGTGATTTAGTTCCCTGCAAATAACCAGATGCAAACGCCATGAGGGAAGCTAGTATTATGGGTCATCATATAAATTTAAAATGCAAATACTGTGATAAAAACATCTCCAACAATGCTATACACTAGAAACATTTAGACAAAATCTCTGTCACTATATATTGTAATATTTTGATAAGTTAAAGATGGATTAAAATGGCTTTATGAGGGAATACATGACTCCTCATTCAAAATTTGTTCCTAAATTCAATTAATTCAAATATTTCATTTTGATCAACGGATTTATATTTGCCACTAGACATTTATTCTTTAGGCTAAGGCAGTGGTTTTCAAAGAGTCCTTGGTTTGTTGTTGTTTTGTTTTTTAAAGGTTGAAAGAATATTGTGGTCAAAAGAAATTGGAAAATGTTCATTTAAAACAAATTTAATTTTTTTAACTTCTTCAGAAGCAATATTCATGGTACATATGTCTAAGAAAGATGTGGTAACTGTGCAGCCTTTTCCAATCTCAATTGAACACTGAACCAAATTATAAGTAGAGCATTTTGAAGTACACAAGAAACAATAAAGAAAACAATGTTCTTAGTGCTTAAACCCAGGTACCACATGATATTTTTTACAGTAAATTCAATTAGATTCAACAAGTATTTTGTTAAATACCTCTATTATTTGATTGATCACTTAAAGGTTAACATTTTAGTTTTGTTATGCTACTCACCTAAGTCTATCTAGAACAAAGTTAATCCTATTAAACATACTTACACTCCTCTTCAGGCCTCTTCCGAAGTGCTGCACGAACTTCTTTACAAGGACTTCTCTGATATTGTGGGGGATTCCTTCCCCGTATTAAGTTCTCCATCCTATCGGAGGAAATTAAAAGAGTAGTTTAATATAAAAATCTCAATACATTTTGAAAAATTAAATGATTTAGATCAAGAGTCAACAATTCAGGTATATAGAGATGCTCAGTAGACCACATCCTTAAGAGTACTGAGCAAGGAGCAGGACAGTCGGGAGTGGCAGGGACTCTGCATAAACTGGAGAGGGCTTGACTTTTCTAAGGCATTCCAATTTTAAAAACATAGAAACCCATACGGATGAAGCTCATATGCACATTCTCCAATCAGGGACTCTTTTTTTTTTGTTTGTTTTGTTTTTTTGTTGTTTTTTTTTAATTTTTTTTTTTCCTTTTCTTTTTTCTTTTTTTTTTTTTTTTTATTATTTTTCAGTGGGTTTTGTCATACATTGATATCGGGTGGAGAGGGAGGTGGGATGGGAGACCGGGATGGGGAACTCGTGTAACTCTATGGCTGATTCATATCAATCAGGGACTCTTACGGGCTGAATGCTTGTGTCCCTACCCTCCTCCACTCCCCCCACCTCCCACCATCACAGGTTGAAACTCTCACCCCTAAAGTAACAGTATTTTGATGTGGAACCCTTGAGAAGTAACTAGATTAGCTGAGGTCATGAGGGTGGGGCACACATAATGGGATTAGTGTTTTTATAGAATGAGGAAGGCAAACTAGAGCTCCCTCCCCTGCACAGGAGGATACAGTGAGAAGGCAGTCATCTACAAACCAGGGAGAGAGCTCTCGCCAGGCACCAAGTCTGCTGGTGCCTCTGTGTTAGACTCCAGGACTCCAAAACTCTGAGAAGTAAAGTTCTGTAGCTTAAGCCACCCAGTCTGTGGTATTTTGTTATGGTTACCCAAACTGAGTAAATCAGAGACCCACTGACTAAAAAAGTGATTACTTACAAAGCAAACACATTTATTAAAAATCAGGTTACACTTTAGGAAGAAAGAACCTCTCACCAGCATTCTGAATACCAGTTTTCCAGAGTTTACTTGCTGATTTTCTCTGTGTCAGTGATTGAACTGAGAAGGGTTTTCTAATTCTAATTAATTGTGACTCCTTGAAAATATGGTTAATGTAAAGTGCACTTCTCAGTTACTTTCAATGCTGACAACCAGAAAATAGTAATAAATGGACCAAATGCAACTTAAGTTGGAATATCAAACAGAATATACTCTGTGGTTAGTATTTTCTGGCTTTAGTAAACCTTACAGCTCTGTGCCACCGTTGTACACTCTACTTATTTTGAAAACATTAAGCAACTATTGAGTGTTCAAGATTTGAAAATTCAGAACAAAACGGTGACATGTATCATTTTGAAAATAAAAACATAAACTTATAAGAATCTGCTATATAACCCAGGGAACTCTACTCAATACTCTGTAATGGCCTACACAGGAAAAGAATATAAAAAAAGAAAAGAAAATATAAACACAGCTTCTTAACACCTACATAATTATTCTAATGGAATACCACCGTGCTGACTGATAGCATATATTGAAAACAGCACAGTTGTCATGGGTTACAGTTGTGGAAGATCGCCTAAGGTTAGTGGTACAGAGACATATTTCTAGTGTCTAGAGAGGAAACTGGGAATGGATGATCCAATAAAAGCAATATGAAAAATGGCATGAAATATGAGTAAATAACATTTTTGTACTGGAATAGTAACATAATAGGGCTAGTAGTAAAGAGCCTGCTGCCATTGCAGGAGACATCAGAAACCTGGGTTCAGTCCCTGGGTCAGGAAGATCCCCAGAAGGAGGGCATGGCAACTCACTCCAGTACTCTTGCCTGGAGCATCTCATGGACAGAGAAGCCTAGTGGGCTACAGTCCATAGGGTTGCAAACATCCGGACATGACTGAAGAGATTTAGCCAAGCACGCAGTAACATAACGCTATTCCTATTAGAGGCTGTCACTGGTTCTAAAAAATGCCTTTCCAAATATACTTACTGAAACCAGTCTATTCATAGGTAAGGACTACTTTGTGTGTGTGTGTGTGTGTGTGTGTGTGTGTACTCACTCATATGCCCAGGCTATGTATGTAAAGTACAAGAAAATATTTCTCAATGTGATAACTTGAAACAATGTCACTCAAAGCTCAAGTGAGAAAAAAGCTTATCATTGTATGATAATACATTGTATGGTAATACAATGACAGGTGAGAAAATGAAAATCTCAAGAGTTTAAGACATAATTTGCTTTAATGTTATGTATGAGGAGCATGGTCTGAGCTTCCAGGACCAACTATGCAGTTTCAGTATAAACCATGCAAATTATACAAAATGTTCTAGATTCTGACTCTTGAATTAATTCAATGCAGAATTTTGATTACATGTTTCAGCAAATGCATGAATTTTCATGATGATATAACAATCCAAGTGAACTTATAATTAACCACTAGTATTCACAAGCTCAATATAGTAAACTACAACAAACATAACCTACAAATGCAAGTATCTACACAAAATTGTGATTTAATTTTAAAAACCAATTTTTAGTCATCATGATTATACTAATGAGGGATGACAACTTATCTTGGTTGGAAATCTATGTAAACCAGTCTCTTAGATGGGTTAATAATTTTCTTATGTATTTGACTATTGAATATATGAAAAACGAAAGTGGTCTAATTGATTTCCATGTAACTACACTTGAGGGTATGCCAGAATAACTGAATGTATGTTAGAAAGTACTGCTAAGGATTCCAGGAGAGTTTCACTTACAATGGTTGCTAATTGGCATCAAAGATCATGAAGAATCATGGTGCCCAAATGTTGCATTTTGGGAATGCTCACAAGTAGATATGCAAGAGATTATGCAGTATTATCAAAGAAGTATGGTTTAAATGGGATGAGCCCAGGTTCTGGAATTGGACTGCCTGGGTTAAACTCCCATTCTGTCTCTTAAAGAAATATTTCAGGCAAAGATAGTTATTTTGGTGCTTCCCAGGTAGCGTTAATGATAAAGAACCCTCCTCCCAATGCATGAGACACAAGAGACATGGGTTTGATCCCTGGGTTGGGAGCATTCCCTGGAGAAGGGCATGGCAACCCACTCCAATATTCTTGACTGGAGAATCCCATGGAGAGAGGAGCCAATCCATGGAGTAGCAAAGAGTTGGACACAACTGAAGTGACTTAGCACACACTCATGCATACTCACATATAAAAAATATATATTATATTTAAATATATTATACAATGTAAAATATAATATTACACAATGTAAAAATGTTTATCTGCTAATTAACATGTTGATTTTTTAAATCAATTAGTTATTTTAGAAATGCTTGCTTTCATTTGTGATATTTTAAATTTTTAGAACCAAGAAAAAGACAACTGGGGTCAAGGAAACTCACTATAAACTATATATACAACACACTAATAGATGAATATAAATTAAAAGAGCATTAAAAGTTGTCAGAATGCTAAGTGTTATTATACCCAGTGGGAAATATACTTTGAATCAAATTAAATGTGTTACACAGCAATGTTCATGTCCGAGCTAACATAACTGTGAGATTTCCACCCTCTTGAGATTATACTTCTGGCTACTTGGACTCTTCTACCAGATGACCAGCATCATCTATGATCTACAGTGTGCATTAAATGGTCAGACAAAGTGACCAAGAATGACGCCTTGGAGCACTGCCAGGACACAGCAAAGATGCTAGTCTAGCTACTCTCAAGCTTGGCATGTCACCAGCGGGAGCGTGTTAACAGTGCCAGCAAGAAGAGACCAAGTGTGATGACCACAGGCAAGACAGATGCTCTAGCAACTCACTGAAGAGCTCTGGAAAGGGCAGCCTACATGTCAACTGCTGGGAAGAAATAGGGGCAGCCAGACTGATATCAAACAGCGTGAAAAAGCAATCAGAGGTCATGAGCAACCATGTCCACGACTCTCTTCACAGTGTCTCCAAAACATAGGTCACGAAATTATCTGAGCAACTTTATGTAATACAGATTCCCCCATTTTCAGTACTAAAGATTTCCATTCAATAAGTTGGGGTCAGGTACAGGTAGATATATACTTTTTTAACATTAATTAAGTGAGTACATGAAGGTTGTATATTATCACTCCGCTTATTTAACTTATATGCAGAGTACATCATGCAAAATGCCAGGCTGGATGAAGCACAAACCGGAATCAAGTTTTCCAGGAGAAATATCAATAATCTCAGATATGCAGATGACACCACCCTTATGGCAGAATGCAAAAAGGAACTAAAGAGCCTCTTGATGAAGCTGAAAGAGGAGAGTGAAAAAGCTGGTATAAAACTCAACATTCACAAACCGAAGATCACAGCATCTGGTCCCATCACTTCATGGCAAATAGATGGGGAAACAGTGGAAACAGTAACAGGCTTTCTTTTCTTGGGCTCCAAAATCACTGCAGATGATGACTGCAGCCAAGAAATTAAAAGATGGTTGCTCCTTGAAAGAAAATCTATGACAAACCGAGACAGCACACTAAAAAGCAGAGACATTACTTTGCCCACAAAGGTTTATATGGTCAAAGCTATGATTTTTCTAGTAGTCATGTTTGAATGTGAGAATTGGACTTATAAAGAAGACTGAGTGCCGAATAATTGATGCTTTTGAACTGTGTTGTTGGGGAAGACTCTTGAGAGTCCCTTGGACTGCAAGGAGATCCAACCAGTCCATCCTAAAGGAAATCAGTCCTGAATATTCATTGGAAGGACTGATGTTGAAGCTGAAGCTCCAATACTTTGGCACCTGATGGGAAGAGCTGACTTATTAGAAAAGACACTGATGCTGGGAAAGATTGAAGGCAGGAGGAAAAGAGGACAACAGAGGATGAGATGGTTCGAAGGCATCACGAACTCAATGGCCATGAATTTGAGCAAGCTCTAGGAGATGGTGAAGGACAGAGAAGTCTGGTGTGCTGCAGTCCATGGGGTTGCAAAGAGTCAGACATGACAGAGGGACTGAACAACAACAAAAAGTGCTTCTAAAACAGCCTTACACTAGTTCTAATACTGGCTTTGGGAACCCTTGTAAATAAAAATATGTATACTTGAAGATGTAGGAAATGGGAGTTCAATGAGGTCATCCTACTGGTTCAGAGGTAAGGTGAGGTCTGGTGAGAAGACTGCAGTTAGGACAGGTACTATCAAAAATGAGAAGAGTGGCCAAAGCAACAGAGTCAGGCTTGCCATGTCAGTAAGTTTAAAGTGTCTACCATGTGATACCAGTCAAACATCTTTTCCTTTCCATAGCTACTCCATCTTTCTTGATATTCCTTCCAGGGCCTAGACTGTGGTCAATAGGCCATAAGTATTTAATAAATGATTCAATGGATAGATGAAGTCTGCTCTATCCTGACAGAAACATTTGGAATATTCTCCATTTTCATTCCAAATTTTACCCATCCTTGAAGATCTATTTTTAATTTTTTATTACACTCAAAAACAAATCCAACCACTTCAAATATACTCAGTTCTTGTATTCTGAGTCTTCTCTATGATATCTACTAAATGTTTGGAAGTATAACCAAAGATTTTCCAGCTAGTATTATTCTTCATTTCAATGTTTGGATCCTTTACTCATATAGATTCTAGACCATTTGAGGGATTTGACATAGCACATTACATTTGTCAAAATACTGTCATATAATTTGTTTCATTTTCTTGACAATTCTGAAGTAGATAGCAGTGCATTACTATTCACAGATGAGACAACAGGAAGTCTAAGCAATTAAGTAACATATGCAAGGCAAACAGAAGGGCCAGATGAAGGACTTGAACTCAGGCCCTTTGACTCCCAAACTGTAATCTTCATCTCACAATGCATAGAAAAGGTTGTCAATCTTTTCTTTTTTCTAATGTTTAGTTTCCTGAAAAGTAGTTTTCTTACTGAGTTGTAGATGTTCACTAAATCTTAAAATACAGAATATTTATCAGTTACTGTCACTTTAACTTAGGCTTCTATTAAGTCTAAAAACTAAATAGAAATAATTCATGGTAAAATAAAATAAAATTAATAAGAATTTAAAACATGAAAATGTACTTATGCCTCTGCATATATAAAAAGAAAGAAAAATATTGTTATATGATTTTTGAAAATAATGATTGGTAGTCTATTCTGTCCAGGGAAAGAGAATAATAAGGTAGCAGCATGTTGTAACCATCCATCCGTACAAAGTTCTAAGGTCAGGTGACCACTCAGCTTTTCAGAAATCCTTTGTTGGCTTTGAATTTAAGAAAAAAAGAGGAAAGAGTTATTAATAAAAAAAGGCACTAGAAAGTCTTCTTGCTTTATCTCTGAGCTGTTGATTTTCTTTTTATGGAAAGTGGAGTCTGAATTCAGCACTCCAAACCAAACTGGAGCCAAACTAGAACTATGAACACATATTAAGAATAAAGTAGCCATTAAAAAGTCTCAAGTATTTATCAAGATCCAATTTGAACTCCAAATGACAGTGCAGAAATAATCAATATCCAATTATCTCAGTGAAATATTTTGAATTGATATTTAATAAGGACAAACTGGACAAAGTTAAACAGAAAGATTGCTGTGAAAAATATCACATCTTAACTACCCTTAAACTGCTCAGGTAGAGAGTAAAATGCCTAACATAATATAAAGATAGATAAAGCACTGTTCAGTTGGAAAAGAGACAGATGTGTGATTTATAAAGCCAGTGATGATGATTTACCAGACATTCAAATATCATGGACATTCTCAAGGAGAAACTGGCTTTATACGGCCATGTCATACATTTATCGATGCCAGAAGAAATATCAAAACATCAGATATGCAAATGAAGCCACTCTAATATTGAAAGTGAAGAGGAACTAAAGAGCCTCTTGATGCGGATAAAGAGAAGAGTGAAAAAGCTGGCTTAAAACTCAAAAAGGTGATGATCATGACATCCAGTCCATCAGTTCAGTTCAATCACTCAGGCGTGTCTGACTGTTTGCCACGCCATGAAACACAGCAGGCCAGGCCTCCCTCTCCATCACCAACTACCAGAGTTCACCCAAACTCATGTCCATTGAGTTCATGATGCCATCCAACAATTTCATCCTCTGTCATCCCCTTTTCCTCCTGCCCTCAATATTTCCCAGCATCAGGGTCTTTTCAAATGAGTCAGTTCTTCGCATCAGGTGGCTAAAGTATTGGAATTTCAGCTTCAATATTAATCCTTCCAATGAATATTCAGGACTGATTTCCTTTAGGATGGACTGGCTGGATCTCCTTGCAGTCCAAGGGACTCTCAAGAGTCTTCCCCAACAACACAGCTCAAAAGCATCAATTCATAGGCACTCAGCTTTCTTCACAGTCCAACTCTCACATTCATACATGACCACTGGAAAAACCATAGCCTTGACTAGACAGACTTTTGTTGACAAAGTAATGTCTCTGCTTTTTAATACGCTGTCTAGATTGGTCATACCTTTCCTTTCAAGGAGTAAACGTCATTTAATTTCATGGCAGCAGTCACCATCTGCAGTGATTTAGGAGTCCACAAAAATAAAGTCAGCCACTGTTTCCACTGTTTCCCCATCTATTTGCCACGAAGTGATGGGACCAGATGCCATGATCTTAGTTTTCTGAATGTTGAGCTTTATACCAGCTTTTTCACTCTCCTCTTTCACTATATCAAGAGGCTCTTTAGTTCTTCTTCACTGTCTCCCATAAGGGTGGTGTCATGCACATATCTGAGGTTATTGATATTTCTCTCGGCAAACTTGATTCCAGTTTGTGCTTCATCCAGCCCAGCATTTCTCATGATGTACTCTGCATATAAGTTAAATAAGCAGGTTGACAATATACAGCCTTGAAATACTCGTTTTCCTATTTGGAACCAGTCTGTTGTTCCATGTCCAGTTCTAACTGTTGCTTCCTGACCTGCATACAGGTTTCTCAAGAGGCACGTCAGGGGGTCTGGTATTCTCATCTCTCTCAGAATTTTCCACAGTTTATTGTGATCCAGACAGTCAAAGGCTTTGGCATAGTCAATAAAGCAGAAATAGATGTTTGTCTTGAACTCTCTTGCTTTTTCGATGATCCAGCGGATGTTGGCAATTTGATCTCTGGTTCCTCTGCCTTTTCTAAATCCAGCTCGAACATCTGGAAGTTCACGGTTAATGTATTGCTAAAGCCTGGCTTGGAGAATTTTGAGCATTACTTTGCTACCATGTGAGATGAGTGCAATTGTGCAGTAGTTTGAGCATTCTTTGGCATTGCCTTTCTTTGGGGTTGGAATGAAAACTAACCTTTTCCAGTCCTGTGGCCACTGCTGAGTGTTTCAAATTTGCTGACATATTGAGTGCAGCACTTTCACAGCATCATCCTTTAGGATTTGGAATAGCTCAACTGGAATTCCATCACCTCAACTAGCTTTGTTCATAGTGATGCTTCCTAAGGCCCACTTGACTTTGCATTCCAGGATGTCTGGCTGTAGGTGAGTGATCACACCGTTGTGATCATCTGGGTCGTGAAGATATTTTTTTGTACAGTTCTTCTATGTATTCTTGCCACCTCTTCTTAATATCTTGTGCTTTTGTTAGGTCCATACCATTTCTGTCCTTTATTGAGTTCATCTTTGCATGAAATGTTCCCTTGGTATCACTAATTTTCTTGAAGAGATCTCTAGTCTTTCCAATTTTATTGCTTTCCTCTATTTCTTTGCATTGATCTCTGAAGAAGGTTTTCTTGTCTCTCCTTACTATTTTTTGGAAATCTGCATTCAGATGCTTAGATGCTCAGTGATCCAGTTCTGTCACTTCTTGGCAAATAGATGGGGAAAAAGTGGAAACAGTCAAAGGTATTATTTTCCTGGACTCAAAAATCACTGCAGATGGTGACCGCAATCATGAAATTAAAAGATGCTTGCTCCTTGGAAGAAAAGCTGTAACAAATCTAGATAGCATATTAAAAAACAGAGACATCATTTTGCTGACAAAGGTCCATGTAGTCAAAACTATGGTTTTTTCCAGTAGTCAGCTATGGATTGACAGTTGGACTATAAAGAAGGCTGATCACCAAAGAATTGATGCTTTTGAATTGCAGTCTTAATAAAGATTCTTGATTCCCCTGGACAGCAAGGAGATAAAACCAGTGAATGCCAAGGAAATCAACTCTGAATATTCTATGGACGATCTGATCCTGAAGCTAAAGCTCCAATACTTTGGCCACGCGATGAGTAGAGCTGGAAAAGAGTCTGATGCTGGGAATGTTGAGCTTAGGAGGAGAAGGGGGGAATAGAGGATGAGATGGTTGATTGGCATCGCCAACTCAGTGGACATGAATTTGAGCAAATTCCAGGAGACAGTGAAGGACAGAGAAACCAGAAGCCCATGGAGTGGCAAAGAGTTGGACATGACTTTGTGACTGAACAATAACAACAACATTTAGGGAATAAAAAATATAATAGTGTGGCTTCCCTAGTAGTTCAGATGGTAAAGTATCCGCCTGCAATGCAGGAGATCCAGGTTCAATCATTGGGTTGGGAAGATCCCCTAGAGAAGGAAATGGCAATCTACTCCAGTATTCTTGCCTGGAGAATTCCACGGACAGAGGAGCCTGGTGGGCTACAGTCCATGGGTTTGCAGAGTCGGAAATGACTGAGCGACTAACACATACATACAATAGTATTGCTTTTCACCTCTTTTCTCGAAAATTTAATTCAAAATGGCTGGAAATCATTATGGACTTCTTGAAAATGTAGATTCTACCCTTTCTAAACAAATCAGAACTGAAATGTGCAAAGTCACTTCAATTGTGTCCAACTCTTTGTGACCCTATGTACTGTAGCCCTCCAGGCTCTTCTGTCCATGGGATTCTCCAGGAAAGAAATCCGGAATGGGGTGCCAGTTTCTCCTCCAGGGGATCTTCCCACGCAAGAGATCAAACCTGAGTCCGTTACACCTCCTGCTTTAGCAGGTGGGTTTTTTAGTACTAGAGCCACCTGGAAAGCCTTGGGTGTCTAAATAATAAATCAAAACTGGAATGTGAATGGTATATAATTCTCTCTATAAAGCTTGTAGCAAACAATTGTTCCATTGAAAATCAATGAAATTATTAAGAGCATGCATAGCAGTGGAAATAAAAATCCAGCTCTTCATAAATTCAGAAAGCAACCTGTTCACAAAGTTCTAGATTTAAACTGATTTATTTTCCTCCTATTAAAAAAAAAAAATCTTTGCACTTTTTACTTACACACAAAGTAATACTGTGTCAGAAGTCTGCTATTTTTATGAAGGTATTTTACTAACAAATTGAATTGATATGTGGAATAACAATCTTCCCTCATTGTGAAGCTCCTTACAGAAATAATTGTTACATGAAATATTTAGGATATGTTCATTGCTGAAATCTCTCTCTCTCTCTCTCTCACACACACACCAAAGGTTAAGTTCACTAAAATCAGAGTTACTCAGAAAATAAGTCCCTAAAGCTACAGAAATTAATTGGTTGAATTAATAAAACATTTGCCTATAAAAATTAATGACATTCAAAGATGGAAAAAATGTAAAGAAGGCATAATAAGAAATAAATCAACACATCTAAAATATCCAAAAGATGCGTACTCTATTGTTAATAGCAAAAACAGAGTTGGCAATGTAGAAAACCTGTATCAATTTAAAAAATGGTGAGCTGATGGGCATCTAGGTTGCTTACATGTCCTGGCTATTATAAACAGTGCTGTGATGAACATTGGGGTGCACGTGTCTCTTTCAGATCTGGTTTCCTCGGTGTGTATGCCCAGGAGTGGGATTGCTGGGTCATATGACAGTTATATTTCCAGTTTTTTAAGGAATCTCCACACTGTTCTCCATAGTGGCTGTACTAGTTTGCATTCCCACCAACAGTGAATGAGGGTTCCCTTTTCTCCACACCCTCTCCAGCATTTATTGCTTGTAGACTTTTGGATAGCAGCCATCCTGACTGGCGTGTAATGGTACCTCATTGTGGTTTTGATTTGCATTTCTCTGATAATGAGTGATGTTGAGCATCTTTTCATGTGTTTGTTAGCCATCTGTTTGTCTTCTTCGGAGAAATGTCTGTTTAGATCTTTGGCCCATTTTTTGATTGGGTCATTTATTTTTCTGGAATTGAGCTTCAGGAGTTGCTTGTATATTTTTGAGATTAATCCTTTGTCTGTTTCTTCATTTGCTATTATTTTCTCCCATTCTGCAGGCTGTCTTTTCACTTTGCTTATAGTTTCCTTTGTAGTGCAAAAGCTTTTAAGTTTAATTAGGTCCCATTTGTTTATTTTTGCTTTTATTTCCAATATTCTGGGAGGTGGGACATAGAGGATCTTGCTGTGATTTGTGCATTCATCAGCAGATGAATGGATAAGGAAGCTGTGGTAGATATACACTATGGAATATTACTCAGTCATTAAAAAGAATTCATTTGAATCAGTTCTAATGAGATGGATGAAACTGGAGCCCATTATACAGAGTGAAGTAAGCCAGAAAGATAAAGAGCAATACAGCATACTAATGCATATATATGAAATTTAAAAAGATGGTAATGATAATCCTATATGCAAAACAGAAAAAGAGACACAGATGTACAGAACAGACTTTTAGACTCTGTGGGAGAAGGCGAGGGTGGGATGTTCTGAGACAACAGCATTGAAACAAGTATACTATCAAGGGTGAAACAGATCATCAGCCCAGGTTGGATGTATGAGACAAGTGCTCAGAGCTGGTGCACTGGGAAGACCAGAGGGATGGGATAGGGAGGGAGGTGGGAGGGGGAGTCGGGATGGGAAACACGTGTAAATCCATGGCTGATTCATGTCAATGTATGGCAAAAACCACTACAATATTGTAAAATAATTAGCCTCCAACTAATAAAATTAAATGGAAAAAAATAAAATAAAAGCAATGTTGGGAAGTAATAAATAAATAAATAAATGTTGAAAGTGTTTTACAAATGAAAAAAAAATTTTTAAATAGTGAGAATTTTTGAAGAAGTTCTAGTTTTGGATCAACATAATTATGCAAAGATAAAACTGATGTTAAAAAATACAGGGAAAAATGCTAGGTGCTTTAATAAGATTATTACTGCTAAGGTAATAATGGTGATGGTTTAGTTGCTAAGTTGTGTTCAACTCTTGTGACCCCGTGGACTGTAGCCTGCCAGGTTCCTCTGTCCATGGGATTCTCCAGGCCTGCCATGCTCCTCTGTCCATGGGGTTCTTGAGGTAAGAATACTGGAGTGGGTTACCATTTCCTTCTCCAGGGGATCTCTCCGACCCAAGAATTGAAACCAGGTCTCCTGCCCAGGTCTCCTGCATTGCAGGCAGATTCTTTACCAACTGAACTCTGATATATTACCAAATTTAAGAAGGCTGAATTCTGAAGAATTGATGCTTTCAAATTGTGGTGCTGGAGAAGACTCTTGAGAGTCCCTTGGACTACAAGGAGATCAAATCAGTCAGTCCTAATGGAAATCAAACCTTAACATACATTGGAAGGATTGATGTTGAAGCTGAATCTCCAGTACAGTGGGACCTGATGTGAAGAGCCAACTCATTGGAAAAGCTCCTGATGCTGGGAAAGATTGAGGGCAGGAGAAGAGGGTGACAGAGAATGAGATGGTTGGAATGCATCTCTGACTCAGTGGATATGATTTGGAGCAAACTCTGTGAGATAGTGAAGGACAGGAAAGCCTGGTGTGTGCTGCATTTTACAGGGTTGCAAAAAGTCGGAGACAGCTGAGCGACTGGACAGCAACATATCTGATCTATCCATCATTTTTAAAATTTACGAGCAAATGGAAACTATTCAAGATATGTATTTTGAATAAGGTAAAATAAAGAGATATAATATATTTATCTACTATTTAGAAATTAACACAATACATATTTATTTGTTGATGTTGTTATTCAGTCGCTAAGTCATGTTCAACTCTTTCAGGCTCCATGGACTGTGGCTTGCCAGGCTCTTCTGTCTATGGGATTTCCCATAGAAATAAGAATACTGGTTGTTGCTCAGTTGCTTAGTCATAACAGACTCTTCGTGACTCCATGGACTGCAGCACACCAGGTTTCTCTGACCTTCACCATCTCCAGGAGTTTGCTCAAACCCATGTCCATTGAGTCAGTGATGCCATCCAACCATCTCATCCTCTGTTGCCCCCTTTTCCTTCTGCCCTCAAGTCTCTCCCAGCATCAAGGTCTTTTCCAGTGAGTTAGCTCTTCTCATCTGGTGGCCAAAGTATTGGAGCTTAAGCCCTTCCAATGAATATTCACAGTTGATCTCCTTTAGGATTGACTGGTTTGATCTTCTTGCTTTCCAAGAACACCGGAGTGGGTTGCCATTTCCTTGCCATTTCCTAGGGATCTTCTTGGACCAGGGATGGAACCGGCATCTCCTGCATTGGCAGGTGATTCCTTATTACTGAGCCACTTGAGAAGCCCAATACATATTTATAAACCCAGTCTGATTTTTTTCTCCATTCTTTCTTTCCTTCCCCTACATACTTTGATTTCAAAGACTGAGGAAAACACTTGTGTTAGCATTTGGGTTTCATGATTTTCAGTCAACATTTATTGAATGAGAATACTAAAGCCACTGGAATAGAGAATCATCTCTCCTCTTGAAAATGTTCTATGATTTCAACCACATCCCCAACTATCTTCTGTCTCTCTGTCCTATTATAGGATCCTCCACATACATCTTAGCACTCTGATCTCCACTAAAATTCCTTGAGGACAGAAGGTGTATCATTCCTGAGGATTGAGCACAATTTGCAGAGCATAGTAGAAATTAAATATTCATTTTTAAATGTATGAATGAATGAGTGGTGTGAGAAATAAATGTATGCCCTGAAAACTCTAATGTGACCTATGGTTATACAACCTCTTCATATGTATTATTTATTCCTCATAAAGAGCCTATGGGCTTAATATTTTACAAATGATGAAATTGAGACTCGCTTGCCCAAGGTCAGCAGCAAAGCCAGACTAATGTCTGGATTTTCTGCTTCCTGGTGATCTCTGCACCTGAGCACAGCTGCCTAAATGAAGGAATTATTTTGCTCATTTCCAGGTGACTCCTGGAGCCTCATTATCTCAGAGGAAGGACTGCTACCACATATGCAGTTGTTTAGATGCAGAAAAAATGTGTGCAGATTGACTTAATTATTTTGCAAGAAAAGCATATATTCCTTTCTGCAAGTGAAATACAGAGAGTTGGCAAATATAAAATAATATTATCTTCCCAATGTGCATAAATATCTAAACATATACTATAATGTATAATATAAATGATATCATAGTCTTTATAATCAAGGTAAGTAAACATCAAGTTGTTCCCTGAAGTTCTGCCTTCAGCCTGCTCTCCTGCATCCTATCCCTGAATATTCTCTTTGTTACAGCCCACGAGGCAATGACTCTGTCACCAGATTGAGATTACTAAATGTTAGGACAACGTTCCCCTAATAAATTCTCTAGTATTGTTGCATATGGCTCTGAGACACAGAAGATACTCAGCATTTTATTTAAATAAATAAACTCTTACGATTGAGTACTGTTTGATGGCTATTGTTCTTATTTATGAGAAAAAACTACATAATTGAAATCATATTTATATTGTCTAGGATGTTTTAAAACACAAATACTTTCAACATCTTAGTATCTTAGATGAGGAAAATGGAACATGCTGTATCTTTTACTAAGGAAAGAAGGGACAAGATGATTCATTGACTTTGAAAAGGTGGGTTTCTGGGGAAAACCCAATTAAGCTTCTATTTGAGACTGAGTACTTGAACAACCTGAACTACTCATATGAACCTCATGTAATTATGTGCTAATTCTAGGAGCATTTTAAAAAATCCTTTGGCTTTACCTAAAATTTTATGGGTTTACAATGAAGAATCACATCCCATGGAACACAGCAATCTTATCTGGCATTTCATTCTCAGTTCCTTCCCTCTCCATGGCCAGAACGGTTTGCTTTTCTGTTTCCTTTTCCCTTATCCTCCACCGACTTCTTTTGTGAGTTCATTATAGGAAAGTTAGCGCTTATATTCAGTCTGTCTTACATCCCTTGCTTTCTTGTGGTCTATTTTCAATTTAGCAGCCAGGGAGTCTTTCAAAATCACGAGTCAGATGATGTCACTGCATTGAGCTCAGTATGCTGAGGATTTCCGTTCCACTCAGAGCAAAAGTCAAAGTCCTCATAATGGCCTACGAGGTCCTTTGTGTTCAGGTGCCTATAACTTCTCCTCACATCCTCTCCTTCCCCTCTTAATCAGCCCCAATATTTCATTCCTCCATGAACACACTTGTTCTTCCTTGTCCTGTTCTACTTTTTTCTTTAACCTTGGGTTTATCAACATCTAAAATAATTTTTTAATCTACTTATCTACAGAGTTTATTGACTGTAAAAGTCTACATGTGCTTTGAAAAGAATGTATATAATTCAAATGTTGATTTTTATTTCTGATATATCTACTAATTAGTGAGAGATATGTGAATGCCTTCCCCAATTTGATGGTGAATTTATTTATCCTTGTATTTCTGTCATTTTTTGTTTTATACAGTTTTTTTTTTTTTAAATTATATATACATCTTGTGAGTTCTTTTTATTTATTTATTTTTTTGGCATTACTACATCATGTAGGATCTTAGTCCACTGACCAGGGATCGAACCCGTGTACCCTGCAGTGAAAGCACAGAGTCTTAACCACTGGACACCCCCGTGAAGTCCTTGTTTTCTATTCTGATGCTATATTTTTGAGTATATATATAGAAGCTGTAACATCCTGACAAATTGACCCTTCTATCATTATGTAGTGATCTTAAGATCTAATAAGACTGTCTGCCTTACATTCTGTTTACCTTTTAACAACATGTTTTCAAGAGCCCTCGTGGATAGTGATTGCCTGGAATATCATTTTCCATACTTTGGATTAAACCTATTTTGGTCTTCTATTTAAGATATGTCTCTTGGGAAGAATATTGTTGGGCATTTTAAATCTACCTTTTAAAAAATTCAGTTTGTAATCAGAACTTTTGTTATAAGAATATTTGTGTTTATATGATTTCAATGATAATAACTACATTTACTTTTGATTTCTTATTTTGTGCTTTCTATTTATGCAGATTTTCTATTCTCTTTTTCCTCCATTCTTTTAAATTAAGGTTTTTTCCCCCTGCTTTCATTTTATTTTTGTTTTCTACTTTGGAAATTATGAATTCTATGCTTAGATATACCATGTAATTAATATTTGTTTACTACTCTTTATTGTATCTCAGATCTTCTACCTTTGATCATTGTCCCTCTTCCCAAAGTTCATCCTCTAAAATTGTCTTTAAAATGAGTCAGATTTTAAACCTCTAAGTTGTTCATTTGAAGATGTCTACATCTTATACCTCTTCTTGAGAGACAGCTTTGAAGTATTCAATGCTAACTCCTGGAAAGTGTTTATTTTCAATTTACAGCCCCATTGTGGTTGAGAAATCAATGGTGAAGTCTTTTGGAACTAATCTTTCTTTCCTATCTAGCTGATTTTAAGACCTTTTCATTGTCTTTGGTGTTGTTTCACTATGATATTGTCTATTGTGAATTTCTTTTTAAACTGGATTTGCTTTTTGATCTGAGATGTATTGTCTTTCAGGAATTCTGAAATTATCAACCATTTCATCTCTGAACATTTGCTCTCCCTCCTTGCCCTTCTTTTTAAAAAAAATAACTCTGTTTAAGTGTAAGTTGGTGGCACTAGTGATAAAGAACCTGCCTGCCAATGCAGGAGAAATAAGAAATGCAGGTTTGATCCTTGGGTGGGGAAGATCCCCTGGAGGAGGGCATGGCAACCCACTCCAGTATTCTTGCCTGGAGAATGACGTGGACAGAGGAACCTGGTGGGCTACAGTCCATGGGGTCACAAAGAGTCAGACACAACTGAGTGACTAACACTTTCACTTTTCACTCTATACTTAATGTCTCATACTCTTCTGCTGGCAATTCTATCTTTTGTCCCTGTAATCCTCCCTTCTCCACTCTGCTCTGTGTCCTGGCATACTAACCTCTACGTCATGTATCACCAAAGTTCCTTTGCTTCTGGTATTTAGGTGTGGTTTGGTCAGTGAAAGGTACAACAGGTGTGGGAGGAGAGAGATGGGAATATTTATTTCCGCATCTGCATACTTAGTGGGTTGTGGGTCAGCATCAGCTGCATTCTACCAAATTTGACTCAGTGGTAAAGAAACTGCCCGCTAATGCAGGAAACACAGGAGATGTGGGTTCAATCTCTGGGTCAGGAAGATCCTCTCAAGGAGGAAATGGCAACACACTCCAGGATTCTTGCCTGGGAAATCCCAGGGACAGAGGAGCCTGGTGAGATACAATCCTTGGAGTCGCAAGAGTCAGGCATGATTTAGCATGCAGGCCTCTACCAAAGCTTGTAATTCCTCTCAGATAACCTTTTGCTCTAGCTACAGTTTCAGCTTTCTCCAGTTTCTTGCAAGCTCTGTTTCTATACACCTTTACACATAGGGCTGAAAATGACTCTTGTTAGTCCTGGATGCTTCATCATACCTTTCTGGTTTCTCTCATTCTAACTATCCTGTTTTTACAAATCCACCTGGTTATTTTGATAGACTCCTGTTCTTTTTTCACATTTACATTCTTTATTTCTTAATGCACATACATTTGAAAATTCTAATATCTGAAGACTTTGTAATCTGATTCTTCTGATTCTTGTTTCTGCTGACCCTGATTTATAGTGCTATGCTTCTTACAGTTTCTTTTTGTGTTTTGTGATTTTATACAATGAACTCATTTTTCTTGGATATTTTATCTTTAAGAATTCTTTGAATTCCTGACTGAAATGTGTTTACTCCAGAGAATACCTAAGTTTTCTTTCCTGACTGCCTGGCCATTTCCAGAAACAAAAACAGAACTTCAAGATTTCTAAAGTTTAGCAGATGCTCTTAGGACAAAATCTGGCTTTAATTCTTACCTAACTTCCAGGGTTTCTCCTTGGTTTAAGCATTTGCCTACTTCTTTATTTTCTAACCAGCTCAGCAACTCATTTAAAGAAAGGCATGGAGAAGGAAATGGCAACCCACTCCAGTATTTTTGCTTGGGAAATCCCATGGTCAGATGAGCATGGTGGGCTACAGCCCATGGGATTGCAAAGAGCTGGAAACGACTTAGCATCTAAACAGCAACAACAACAATTTATATTTTATCCAGATTTTTAAGTTGTTTTCATGGGAAGGTATTTTCAGGGTATTTAGTGTTTCAAGCTGACAGTAATAGAAGTTACATTTTTTCAAAAAACAAATTCAGTTTCATCCATCTCATTAGAACTGATTCAAATGAATTCTTTTTAACGGCTGAGTAATATTCCATGGTGTATATGTACCACAGCTTCCTTATCCATTCATCTGCTGATGGGCATCTAGGTTGCTTCTATGTCCTGGCTATTATAAACAGTGCTGCGATGAACATTGGGGTGCACGTGTCTTTTTCAGATCTGGTTTCCTCAGTGTGTATGCCCAGAAGTGGGACTGCTGGGTCATATGGCAGTTCTATTTCCAGTTTTTTAAGAAATCTCCACACTGTTTTCCATAGTGACTGTACTAGTTTGCATTCCCACCAACAGTGTATGAGGGTTCCCTTTTCTCCACACCCTCTCCAGCATTTATTGCTTGTAGACTTTGGATAGCAGCCATCCTGACTGGCGTGTAATGGTACCTCACTGCAGTTTTGATTTGCATTTCTCTGATAATGAGTGATGTTGAGCATCTTTTCATGTGTTTGTTAGCCATCTGTTTGTCTTCTTTGGAGAAATGTCTGTTTAGTTCTTTGGCCCATTTTTTGATTGGGTCATTTATTTTTCTGGAATTGAGCTTCAGGAGTTGCTTGTATATTTTTGAAATTAATCCTTTGTCTGTTTCTTCATTTGCTATTATTTTCTCCCAATCTGAGGGCTGTCTTTTCACCTTACTTATAGTTTCCTTTGTAGTGCAGAAGCTTTTAAGTTTCATTAGGGATGAAACTGGAGCCCATAATACAGAGTGAAGTAAGTCAGAAAGATAAAGAACATTACAGCATACTAACACATATATATGGAATTTAGAAAGATGGTAACGATAACCCTATATGCAAGACAGAAAAAGAGACACAGAAGTACAGAACAGACTTTTGAACTCTGTGGGAGAAGGTGAGGGTGGGATGTTTCGAAAGAACAGCATGTATACTATCTATGGTGAAACAGATCACCAGCCCAGGTTGGATGCATGAGACAAGTGCTCGGGCCTGGTGCACTGGGACAACCCAGAGGAATCGGGTGGAGAGGGAGGTGAGGGGGGGATGGGGATGGGGAATACGTGTAACTCTATGGCTGATTCATGTCAATGTATGACAAAACCCACTGAAATGTTGTGAAGTAATTAGCCTCCAACTAATAAAAAAAAAAATAAAAAATAAAAAATACAAAAAAAAAAAACAAAAAACAAAAAACAAATTCAATTGTCAAGATAATATATTTTGGAAGGGATAAAAACAAACTAATAGGAATTACTTAAAATATTGCCATTATGTTTAACATATGAGGATACAGAGCCTTAGAAACACTAAGTATGTAAGCTGCAGAATAAGAAGTAGGAAAGATAGAATTCAATTTTAAAGTTCTTTGATTTCAGACTCTCTATGCTATAAGACCTCTGTTAACCTTGGATTTTTGTATATATCAGAATAATACTGCTAAGAATATACATAATTACTTTAGGCTCAAGTAAGAGCCATTAAATGCCCATGCTATCAGTGTAAAAGTGATGAGTTTAAAAATTGATGCTATAAGATACAGTAGATAGAATCAATAAAATGGTATACAGATTTTAATAGATTCGTCATTTTTAATATTAAAAAACCAAATGGATTTATCTCACTAGGCAAAAAAGTACTCTGAACAAGAATAAGGATAAATAAATCCACATATACTTAGTGAAGAACTTGAAATAAATGGATGATGACCTGAAGGATAACATGATAAAAACAGGTGATTTCTGTCTATTTCCAGACAAAATTTTTTAATAGGAAAAAATTCATCTGCACGAGCCTTCAAATCTATTTTTTTTCCATTTTCCTCACTTCCCATGCTTTCTCTGCTTTTATTTTACCTAGTTTCACTGAAGATCTGGGTAAGTCAGTAATAACCTACAGTGGATTTATTCAATAACCTACAGTGGACTTATTCAATATTGCCCCTTATAATATTTTATATGTAGAAGATACACAAGGCAAAAAATAATATTTTTATTATTATATACAAGGCATTTTACTTATAGTGGTTCAGATGTATAATACCTGGATAAAGCAGAGCCTTGGGAGTACTTTTCAAGCTGAACAATAAAGGTAACTTTCTAATCTGGTTCTACATATGATTCTATTCTTATTCTGAAGTAATTCTCTCTATAAGAAATATCCTTAAGTATTGGTAACCCTTTACATAAAATCATCTATTTAAGATAGTGCACTAAGATTTCAATAAACAGTTGTTTCAAACAAATAATTATAATGTTCTTGACTAGCTATTACACTTTAAAAATATTATTATGCTTTTGGCATTTCTGATTAATCATAGTGTAACAATATTTCAGGAATATTTCTCACTATTAGAAACATACAAGCACTGGTGAGAAATCAGGTCAGTGTGAATATGGGTCAGTTAGCAACACCTCCTCACACACACACAGACTCACAGTGCAAGTGTCTAATTAGGGGTCTACCAACTGATGGTAGATTTTTACGTATAAATAAATCACTATGATTTTGTTTTTAGTTGAATATTTATGTCTCCTAGTTTCCTTTTCTTTCTTTATCTTTTGTAACTATAAAGTAATTAAAGATTATAGTAGTTATTTCTTGATGTTTTCCATTACATTGTCACTAAAATGATTTATCAGGGGCTTCCCTGATAGCTCAGTTGGTAAAGAATCCATTTGCAATGCAGGAAACCCTGGTTTGATTCCTGGGTTGGGAAGATCCCCTGGAGAAGGGAAAGGCTACCCACTCCATTATTCTGGCCTGGAGAATTCCATGAACTGTATAGTTTATGGGGTCACAAAGAGTTGGACACGACTAAGCGACTTTCACTTAAGAAAGAAAAATGATTTATCTCTACTATCATTAACATCACAGACATTTATCAGCATTTAATCAATCTTTAGGATCTAAAGTTTCTAATTAATGGAAACACACATTTGAAAATCTAGTTTTTATATTGAGAGATGTTTGTGCTCCAAGATATGTTAAATACCTTGAGAATCTTGTTAGGAGCTAAAGCCACAAGTGGATGATTTCATAATTTTTAAAGATAATATTCTTTCTCATTTATCTATTATTACATTTGAAATAAGCTAAATGTCATTCTTTTAAATGTTACACAGCAACAATCCTTTTGATGTTTTAATTAGAAAATCAGTAACATGCTGAGAAGGGATGTACTATTCCACACATAGATCTTTAATTAGTTCTTTGATATTTATGACCTTTATTTTTCTCTGTTCTGCTTTCTGGCTTAGTGGTTCTCAAATTTTGCACCTTGGATGACAAAATTTTCAATAGGGAAATGAAAAAAGTAAGCAATTCTTTGAGGTTTCTTTAAGCAGTCTTTTTGGTTTTAAAATGTTCTCATAAAATGACGGTGATAATCAGCGATAACTTTATCCTTATTATTCTAACAAAATGTTCCAATTTAAAAAGCTAGCATTGCTCCATGAAATTCCAATGTCTGGGAGCCACTGAGTTACATGATCTTGGGGAAGATCTTTTGGGAAAGCATAACATTCATGATAAACTTAGTAAACTGGAGATTGGTGATACCCTTGCTTAGAAAAAATAAAAAAGCATGGGGAAGTGTTTAGCACTCTTGCATAAAATATATACATAGCACTGTTGTATAAAATACATACATATTGATGCAATGTATAAAACAGATATACAGCATCAATAATGTACATAGTAGAAGCCAAGTGGGTCTTAGAAAGCATCACTATGAACAAAACCAGAGCAGGTGATGGAATTCCAGCTGAGCTCTTTCAAATCCTAAAAGATGGTGCTGTTAAAGTGCTCCACTCAATATGCCAGCAAATTTGGAAAACTCAGCAGTGGCCACTGGACTGAAAAAGGTCAGTTTTCATTCCAGTCCCAAAGAACATTAAACTACTGCACAATTGCACTGATTTCTCATGCTGGGAAAGAAATGCTCAAAATTCTCCATACCAGGCTTCAACAGTATGTGAGCTGAGAACTTCCAGATGTACAAGATGGCTTTAGAAAAGGCAGGTGAGCCAGAGATCAAAAAGCCAACAGCCATTGGATCATAGAAAAAGCAAAAGAAGTCCAGAAAAACATCTACTTGTGCTTCATTGACTACACTAAAGCCTTTGTGTGGATCACACAAACTGGAAAATTCTTAAAGAAATAAGAATACCGGACTATCTTACCTGCCTCCTGAAAAACCTGTATGCAGGTCAAGAAGCAACAGTTAGGACTGGACATGGAACAACAGACTGGTTACAAATTGAGAAAAGAGTACATCAAGGCTATATATTGTCACCCTGATTCTTTAACTTATATGCAGAGTACATCATGAGAAATGTTGGACTGGATAAAGCACAAGCTAGAATCAAGATTTCTGGGAGGAATATAAATAACCTCAGATATGCAGAAGACACCACCCTTACAGCAGAAAGTGAAGAGGAACTAAAGAGCTTTTTGATGAAGGTGAAAGAGTAGAGTGAAAGAGCTGTCTTAAAACTCAATATTCAAAACAAACAGCAAAAAAGATCATGGCATCTGGTCCCATCACTTCATGACAAATAGATGGGGAAACAATGGAAACAGTGACAGACTTTATTTTCTTGGACTCCAAAATCACTGCAGATGGCGACTGCAGCCATGGGATTAAAAGATGCTTGTTCCTTGGAAGAAAAGTTATGACAAACATAGACAGTGTATTAAAAAGCAGAGGCATTACATTGCCAACAAAGGTCCTTCTAGTCAAAGCTATGGTTTTCTAGTAGTCATATAAGGATGTGAGAAACTGGACCCTAATGAAGGCTAAGCACTGAAGAATTGATGCTTTTGAACTATGGTGTTGGAGAAGACTCCTGAGAGTCCCTTGGACTCTCAAGGAAATCAAATCAGTCATTCCTAAAGGAAGTGAATCCTGAATACTCATTGGAAGGTCTACGCAAAAGCTGAAGCTCCAATACTTTGGCCACCTGGTGGGAAGTGCTGACTCATTAGAAAAGATACTGATGCTAGGAAAGATTGTAGGCAGGAGGAGAAGAGGACAACAGAATATGAGCTGGTTGGATGGCATCACTGACTCAATGGACATGAGTCTGACCAAGCAGTCCATGGGGTTGCAAAGAGTTGGACATGACTGAGTGACTGCACAACAAGAGCATAAAGCAGATAACTATAAGAACCTACTGTATGGCTCAGGGAACCTACTCAGTGCTCTGTGGTGACCTAAGTGGGAAGGACATCCAAAAACGAGAGGATGTATATACGTACATATATATATATATGTGATTCACTTTGGTATATAGTAGAAACCAAAACAACATTGTAAAGCAATTATACTCCAATAAAAATTAATTTAAAAGTAAACCAAAAATACTAGCTGAGTGAATGTTAAGTGAACTAAAGTACAATTGTAAATATGAAAGTGAAAGCTGCTCGGTCATGTCCAACTCTGCAACTCCATGGACGATACAGTCCATGGAATTCTCCAGGCCAGAACACTGGAGTGGGTAGCCTTTCCCTTCTCCAGGGGATCATCCCAACCCAGGGATCAAACCCAGGTCTCCCACACTGCAGGTGGATTCTTTACCAGCTGGGCCACAAGGGAAGCCTTAGAATACTGGAGTGGGTAGCCTATCCCTTCTCCAGCAGATCTTCCTGACCATGGAATTGAACCAGGGTCTCCTGCATTACAGGTGGATTCTTTACCAACTGAGCTATCAGGGAAGCCAATTGCAAATATGGATGGATATTTGAATATGTGTTGCCCAGTTAGAGATTTCTGCTTGCCTGGCAGCACTGTAACAGTAAGCACTGTAGTGTGTACCAGTGAGTATGGAACCAAACAAATGACAATAATTGATCCACATCATAAGTGACTCAATGGTAAAGAATCTGTCTGCCAAGGCAGGAGATGTGTGTCTGATCCCTTGGTCAGGAAGATTCCCTGGAGAACGAAATGGCAACCCACACCAGCATTCTTGCCAGGAAAATTCCATGGACAGACAATACTGGTGGGATACAGTCCATGGGGTCTCAGAAGTGTTGGACAATACTTAGTGACTAAAACAACAGCAACAATAGATACTCTTAACCAAAATCCATCTTAAGACCTTATCTGTGGTGAAACAGACCACTAGCCCAGGTGGGAGGCATGAGTCAAGTGCTCGGGCCTGTTGGGCTGGGAAGATCCAGAGGAATCGGGTGGAGAGGGAGGTGGGATGGGAGACCGGGATGGGGAATTCGTGTAACTCTATGGCTGATTCACATCAATGTATGACAAAACCCACCGAAAAATAAAAAAAAAAAAAAATTAAAAAAAAAAAAAAAAAAACCTAGCAGAAAAACAAAAACATTATTTTCCTTTGTAAATCCAGTTCAATTCCAGGAGAAAAGTCAGGAGCTAAAAATAACAGATAAAACTATCTTTTCTTGAATGTACTGTCCTTTGTACAAAATTTATTTTCTCATTCTTTTAGCAATCTTATATTACATAGGTATTTCTAAAAATGATTATTCAGCAGCTATTTTGCTAGTATTGAATAAAAGCTATATTTGCTAGTATTGAATAATGTAATTTCTAAACCTTTGACCTAGAGTGGCATTTCCTTCTACACTGGCTAGCATTATTTAAACAGGCATTGTTTATTTTTACTAAAGTTAGATAAACATATGCAATAATAAGACATTATATGTCAATTTCATTATCTACTCTGAAATAACTATCATCACTAAAACTAAGATTTTATTAGATGTTACCCTCTGTGTTTATTAAAATAATAAACACACTCTTGATCAGAAAATCAAGACATGTTACTACAACATGAAAAAATATATCATTTCATATTACTATTTATTTTGTGCATTTTAGTTGAAATCTAATGTATAGTGACCAGGAGGTATGGAAGAAAAATGATCTTTAAGTAGACTGTGTTATGGGCTGAACTGTGTCCCTCCCCAAACCCATACGGTAAAGTCCTAACTCCCAGTACTTCAGAATGTAACTATACTTGGAAATGGGCCTTTAAAGAGATGACTAAGTTAAAATCAGGCTGTTAGGGTGGGCGTTAGTCCAAACTGACTGATGTCCCTATAAAAAGAGAAGATCTAGACACATAGAGACCAGGTGTACGCACACAGAGAAAAGAGCAGGGGCAGACACGCTGCAGTGGTGGCCATTTGCAAGGGGAGAAGAGCACGTTCACAAGAAATCAAACCCACCGCTCCCTTGACCCTGGGCTTCTAGCCTCCAGACTGTGAGAAAATAAATTTCTGTTGTTTAGGCCATCTTAAAATATCATTAAGCCATGATATTTTATCATGGCATTCTTAGCAAAATAATACAGATTGCATGTCTATCAGTTTTTTGTGATAAAGGTTAATTGGTTATTTAATTAACTAAGGTTTTAGATCTGAGTACTTCCAAATGAGAAACTCTTTGCTGAGCTTGCCTCAGTCACTTTGGATTGAGATAGAAGAGACAGTGACTATACAGTATAAATGTAAGTCAAGATTTAAAAACTGAGAATCTTGTTTTAGTATAAAACCTTAACTCGATATCTTTTACAACTTTGGAATTTTATATTGATATTAAATGATTTTCTTTGAGTGGGATTTTTTTAAAATTGAGTATTTCATGGTCAATCATCATTTTTCCAAATGCCAAGAACAACATTTTTTAATAGAGAGTAAGTCAAATAGCTACAGTTGGGTATGGGAGTGGAGATAACTTTTTAGGTCAGATTCACAGTGACACTTTTCATTGAGCAAAATTAAAAGGGGGTCTTTTTGGTCTCAGGAAAAAATTGAGTAACACTGATCTGGAATGGTACTGTGAGCTTAACAGTGTTCATTGCAAAGTACTAAAAATATTCATATTTACTTATCTTGTAATTCAGTTATTGAGAAGCCTCAACTATCTGAATTATAGCTGAGACTATGAAAGGAAGTCAATAACAAAATGAAAATAAAACCTCTAAATCTTACAACAACAAACTTTGTTCTGAGACTCAAATAAGATTATATGTATAAAATGCTTACAGGGGTAAAAATGCTCAGTAAGGAATCAATAAATTCAAGCTAATTTTATTGCAGTATAATATCAATATTTGTAATAGCAATATTTATATGAGGACAGGTTTAAATTATATTTATTCTATTTTATTGACAAAGGCAAAGAAAAGTGATTATAGCAGTTAAGAAAATGCCATCAATTACTGTCCAACAAAATGGATGCTGAGGGTTAGTAATCCAGGGTCAATTAATAAGCTAATAACCAAACTGTTTTAAGAATGTGTGATTATAGGAATTACATAACTCATTTTCTCTTCACAGGAACCCTATGAGTTCAGCATTTCATGAAGAAGGTCATTCACAGCTGGAAAGTGGTGGAGTCACAATTTGAATTCAAGTCATTTGGCTCTATAGATCAAACTTTTAGCCAAGAGAATCGGACAATGTTTTTTTAACTAAAATTTATTAAAAATTTTAAACTAAAATTTATTGTATCTACATAATGCCCCTATGTTCCTATTTAACTTCCCAAACACTATTACTGGGTAACATTTTTCCCCTTGAGAAAAATATTTTCCAATTATTCTGGAAATGTGAAAAGCTATTGCAATTCCATTATAACAACCTGGGGGAGGGCATCTTTCACTTAGAATACAATGTTAATGGTGGCTTGTGGAATTTTGGATCCTGGTAACCATGGGTTACCACAGGCATTAGCTAGACCAGACTATCATCTCTGGAAAGCAGAAACTGAGTCTCACTACTACCCTCAAAGTCAATCAAAGTGGTTAGGATAAATAAGCACTCAAGTTGATGAGCTGGCCCAAGGTTTTGATGACACAAGACCTAACATTATTTCAGAAGTATGACCTGGATATATGAGTCAGTCAATAAGGAAAAGTTACTAATCCACATAGTGCAAATTAAACCAACCACCACATTGTTTCAAAAAGTATTAGTCAGCCCCAGTCTTGAAACTTATATAAAAAATGTTATATAACATTTTCTATTTTCAGGATAACTCATCAGGCCTTGTTAACATTATTGAAATACCTGTAATTTTGTTCATGTTATTGCATAGTTTATTATTATTACAAAAGCTGTTAGGCCAACCTGATAGTTAACATTTGCTGTTGTTTAGTCACTCAGTCATGTCCAACTTTTTGTAACCCCATGGACTATAGCTCACCAGGCTCCTCTGTCCACAGGATTCTCCAGGCAAGAATATTGGACTGGGTTGCCATTTCTTTCTCCAGAGAATCTTCCCGACCCAGTGATCAAACTCGTGTCTCATCCATTGGCAGGGAAATTCTTTACCACTGTTGGGGAAGCCCTGATAGTTAATATAGTGGTGGTTTATTCTCTAAGTCATGTCTGACTCTTGCAGCCCCATGAACTGTAGCCTACCAGGCTCCTCTGTCCATAGGATTCTCCAGGCAAGAATACTGGAGTAGGTTGCCATTTCCTTCTTCAGATCATTAATTTCCCATTTCATAAGTTAAAGAACTCAAATTTTCAGCAATCCTTAGAGCAATGTTTGAGAGTAAAATATTTCTATTTGGTGGTTACCATATTGTGAATTCAAATTATTGGAAGCATTCTAATAAATGCCTTTGTGCCCTTCCTGCCCCAGTTCTTCTCGAGGTGGTAGGTCGCAAACTCCTTTGACTCTAGGGGTGGCCATGTAACCAACCCAACCTGAAGTCCTGTAAGCCAAGTCACTAGAGGCTTCTGGTAAAGCTCTTTGTTTTTTTTTTTTTTTTTTTCTTTTTTTTCTTTAAAGTGTTATAAATATTTATTTGTCAAAATATATATATTTTTAAAGTGGAGTAAGACAAGGCTGAATTTCAGCTAATGTTATGTCACAATCACAGGTCACATAAAAACAACAACAACAACAGCCAAAACCCCAATTGTCCTAGCAGTTTCAGAGGATTAGCTTCAATGCTAGAGTTCAGAGCTAACATAGAAAAGTAAAAAGGTTGCTTGCCTCTACATGTCATTTTATTTATTTATTTATTTTTTTAAATATTATTTTATTAGTTGGAGGCCAATCACTTTACAACATTTCAGTGGGTTTTGTCATACATTGACATGAATCAGCCATATAGTTACACGTATTCCCCATCCCGATCCCCCCTCCCACCTCCCTCCCCACCTGACTCCTCAGGGTTCTCCCAGTGCACCAGGCCCCAGCACCTGACTCATGCATCCCACCTGGGCTGGTGGTCCGTTTCACCATAGATAATATACATGCTGTTCTTTCAAAACATCCCACCCTCACGTTCTCCCCCAGAGTTCAAAAGTCTGTTCTGTACTTCTGTGTCTCTTTTTCTGTTTTGCATATAGGGTTATCGCCACCATCTATCTAAATTCCGTATATATGTGTTAGTATACTGTAATGTTCTTTATCTTTCTGGCTTACTTCACTCTGTATAATGGGCTCCAGTTTCATCCATCTCATTAGAACTGATTCAAATGAATTCTTTTTAACGGCTGAGTAATATTCCATGGTGTATATGTACCACAGCTTCCTTATCCATTCATCTGCTGATGGGCATCTAGGTTGCTTCCATGTCCTGGCTATTATAAACAGTGCTGCGATGAACATTGGGGTGCACATGTCTCTTTCAGATCTGGATTCCTCAGTGTGTATGCCCAGAAGTGGTATTGCTGGGTCATATGGCAGTTCTATTTCCAGTTTTTTAAGAAATCTCCACACTGTTTTCCATAGTGGCTGTACTAGTTTGCATTCCCACCAACAGTGTAAGAGGGTTCCCTTTTCTCCACACCCTCTCCAGCATTTATTGCTTGTAGACTTTTGGATAGCAGCCATCCTGACTGGCGTGTAATGGTACCTCATTGTGGTTTTGATTTGCATTTCTCTGACAAACCCACAGCAAGCATCACCCTCAATGGTGAAAAATTGAAAGCATTTCCTCTGAAATCAGGAACAAGACAAGGATGCCCACTCTCACCACTACTATTAAACATAGTCTTGGAAGTTTTGGCCACAGCAATCAGAGCAGAAAAAGACATAAAAGGAATCCAGATAGGAAAAGAAGAAGTGAAACTCTCGCTGTTTGCAGATGACATGATCCTCTACATAGAAAACCCTAAAGACTCTACCAGGAAATGACTAGAGCTAATTAATGAATATAGTAAAGTTGCAGGATATAAAATCAACACACAGAAATCCCTTGCATTCCTATACACTAACAATGAAAAAACAGAAAGAGAAATTAAGGAAACAATACCATTCACCATTGCAACAAAAAGAATAAAATACTTAGGAGTATATCTACCTAAAGAAACAAAAGACCTATACATAGAAAACTATAAAACACTGATGAAGGAAATCAAAGAGGACACAAATAGATGGAGAAATGTACCGTGTTCATGGATTGGAAGAATCAATATTGTCAAAATGGCTATTCTACCCAAAGCAATCTATAGATTCAATGCAATCCCTATCAAGCTACCAACGGTATTTTTCACAGAACTAGAACAAATAATTTCACAATTTGTATGGAAATACAAAAAACCTCGAATAGCCAAAGTAATCTTGAGAAAGAAGAATGGAACTGGAGGAATCAACCTGCCTGACTTCAGACTCTACTACAAAGCCACAGTCATCAAGACAGTATGGTACTGGCACAAAGACAGAAATATAGATCAATGGAACAGAATAGAAAGCCCAGAGATAAATCCACGAACCTATGGACAGCTTATCTTTGACAAAGGAGGCAAGGATATACAATGGAAAAAAGACAATCTCTTTAACAAGTGGTGCTGGGAAAACTGGTCAACCACTTGTAAAAGAATGAAACTAGAACACTTCCTAACACCATACACAAAAATAAACTCAAAAATGGATTAAAGATTTAAATGTAAGACCAGAAACTATAAAACTCCTAGAGGAGAACATAGGCAAAACACTCTCCGACATAAATCACAGCAAGATCTTCTATGACCCACCTCCCAGAATATTGGAAATAAAAGCAAAAATAAACAAATGGGACCTAATGAAAATTAAAAGCTTTTGCACAACAAAGGAAACTATAAGTAAGGTGAAAAGACAGCCCTCAGATTGGGAGAAAATAATAACAAATGAGGAAACAGACAAAGGATTAATCTCAAAAATATACAAGCAACTCCTGAAGCTCAATTCCAGAAAAATAAACGACCCAATCAAAAAATGGGCCAAAGAACTAAACAGACATTTCTCCAAAGAAGACATACAGATGGCTAACAAACACATGAAAAGATGCTCAACATCACTCATCATCAGAGAAATAGTAAAGCTCTTTGAAAGAGAGAGGCCCGGCTAGGCTTTGTCTCTGTGCTCCTTCTCTTTGCCCTTTCTCTTCCTCCTGACTGTAACATGGGTATGATGGCAGAGACGGCCCATACAAACATGCAGGCAATAAGCAGATAAAAAGCTACATGGTTGGATAGATGGCTGGAAAAATCTGGGCTTTCTGGTGGCATCTCCTAGCTATTTCACTGGATTGATCTTACTGCTTGTAGTAGAGATAAGTATAGAAAAATGAAACCAACTCTGGTTTAAGTCAGTGTGGGGGGTCAACTTTACTAGCAATTGAATGTAATTCATAACTTGTACAAATGCTTCTTAGTAATAAATGCATTCAGGCATATAGATAAAATCTGTGACTTTAACTCCATTAAATATTTATTGAGCAGAAATTTATCACAGAAATCTGAGCAAGTCATGGCTTTCTCAATGTGCCTAATGCCTACACTTACTCCAGGGATTCATTTGCTTATAGACTTGATGAGATCAATTAGCTATGAGATATGGAATATTGCACCATCTTAGAAGAAAACTTCAACTATGATGAATGGCAATAGGGTACACAAACTGAAGCCAATCTGTTTGAAATACTGGCCAGCATATTTGGTATGGGTAATTCTGATAATTTATTATCAAAATGTGTATTTTTTATTAATTTCCTTTCTGAGAAGTACAGCCCATTTATGTTATTAAAACAATTTATCACTTAATAATAGTGAATAAATGGCAGGCAAGCTGCCATATTTGCTATTAACTTGTCCTAACTTTTCTCTCACTTGTTTGCAGAAGAAAATTAAGTGCAGCTTCTCCTATAGCCTAATAGCAGTTAATTGTCTATATAAAAATGAACCTACATGTCTGCATCTCTCTTGCTGCCCTGCAGATAGGTTCATCAGTATGATTTTTTTCCAGATCCCATATATATGCATTAATATATGATATTTTCCATATATAAGATGGATAGCTAATGGGAAGTTGCTGTATAAGACAGGGAGGTCAGCGTACTACTCTGTGACAACCTAGAGGAATGGGATGGGGTGGGGGTGGGGGAAGGTTCAAGAGGATGGGGACACATGTATGCTATGACTGATTCATGTTGTTATATGGCAGAGGGCAACACAATATTGTAGAGCAATTATCCTCCAATTAAAAACACATAAAAAATAAGGGAAAAATGAACCTAAAATGTATACAAAAGTATTGGGCAAGGGTTCAGAAGTGACGTTTTAAAATTAAAAAGCTAGATTCTCTTTGCTTTTTAGCCTAGCATCACTGTAATAGTGCTCTGTTGGAAGGCTTCTTAAGGTCTATTTGGCACATACTTAATTTGGCAACTTAAATAAGGGTTGCTGTTTCTTCTTAACTCTTATTTTGGAAGCAAGTATCTATTAGGAATTTATATTGGAATAATCACAATTAAGATATACCTTTTTTTCATCTGGGTTTGTTTAAAAAAAAGGTAAAGAGTTCAGCAGTTTTCATTTTAATATTTCACCTGAAACTGTTTTCTAAATTTATGCATACAGTTTTTGTTGTTGTTGTTAAGACAAAGAAAGAGATGCACTAAAAGAGATCTGAATTAACAACCTAACTAAACCCATAACTTAAATTTAAAGCTTCCACATTTGGTAGATATTTTTCTGAAGTTTCTTATCCTGCTGTATTTTGATATTTTTATCCTGCTTCTAAGATAAATATAGGGTTCTCAGGATCATGTCTTTGCTTTCCCCACTGTGCTTTTGACTTTTAAATAAATTACCCAGTTTATTTTATCTGCTGCTGCTTTTTAAAATAGCTCTAGCAGATATGAGGTAAAATAGTCTTTGCATTGACAGATGTTCTTGGATTTCCAAAATTCCATTGTGACCAAAAAGGTGCATAATTTGGACTCAACTACAAAGAAAGTTAGAGGTAAGTTTCTTTCAAACTTTAATTATTTTTTTCTGAATAACTATTAAAGCTAATTTGTAAACTAGGTTAAACTTGCCTGGAAAAAAATTTTAAGAATTTTTATTTCTTTAAATAGATTTATACATTTGAAATTATATATGAACAAAATACTAAAAAATTATCATTATTTATGTCTAATTTCATTGCAAAACTTAGTTATATTCAGCTGGTACCTCTGGCTTGTCAACTAATTAGAAAGAGTTGACATCCATCACTTATTTTTATGAATTTAGATGTGCCAAACTGTGTTAGTGGATGATCTAGCTGGAGGCCTCAGTCCATAACTCTTGAATTGACATCTATACTTGTCATCACAGCTGTAACTCTCATATGAGGATAGCATTCCTATCTGTGGCAGCTATCATCTAATGAAAAATGCACTAAAATATACCCATTAAATTAGATAAGCTATTGACAGGGCCAAAGAAATGATGCTTGCAATATGCTCCCAAATTTGACCAAAGTATGTTTGCAAATTTGAAACACTCAAAGTGCATTTAAGAAGAAAGAATTAAAAATTTCAGATTATAAAAAATTGCACACTATATTTCATTCAAAATGGGTGGTTTAGAAATACTAATAGAGTACAAAGCTTATAGGCATTGCAAGAATCAAACAAAGACTTCACAGACAGCCCACAATGGGTACTTAATGAATATTTCCTATGTATATGAAATGATGTATTAATTTGCAACAAACAACATAGTTGCTTAGACTTTTTATTAGAAAGTTTTTGAAAATACGCCAAAGTATTTTTGTAAAACATAAATTTGCTCTCTTTCTATGAGGAAGAAACAGACCAAGTAGCAAGGTAGAATTTGACTTAATGAAAAAAAAAAGGCAAACCACAAAATAAAGATGCATTATTTTTACTGTCGTGCTATATATCCTTGAATTTCCTTAGCAGACAGTCACACTGACTTTAATATTTTATTCGAGAACACTGATAGTTTTTTTTATTGTATTTTGTCATCTGTTATTGCATGCTTGCCTTTTATCATTTGCAAAGGATTCATATGGGTACTGAGGTTAAACCTCTTTGAGGAGTGAGTATCATCTACATGTGACTATCATTGAAGCCTAATAATTAACCTATGAGGGAGTCTCTTGAAATCTATTTTATTCCTTAAATCATTCTTACCAGCCATTCTCAGGCCCTAGGTCAATCTAGAGTTGCCTGCAGGGTAAGCGGCAGTTTGTTAATTGCATAATGGCTTCTGGATTAGGAAGCCTGTTCACCAAACCATATGTTCCTGCCTGGAGTTGTTCCTGCATGGAGGAAGGGGTGCCACATGACAGACAAAGGTGCCAGACGCACAAACATCTGTGCCAGAGGGTTTCTAGAGCTTTGAGGATTTCTCCTAGTCTCCACCTTTACCTTCCTCCAATCCCATTATCTAAAGGTATCAGAGGTTATGCTCTTAAAAAGATAATTATAAAAAGATAAATATAACTATCTCTCCTAACAGGTTTATGGTTCCTCCTCATATTGTAAATACTTAAATAAATTGTGTATGTCATACAAGGTTCTTAGAAATCTGAAGACAATCAACTCTTCTCACATTTACTTCCACTCTTCCATAGCCCTGTAGGTCTGCTTAGGGTCTAAATTAGGCAAAGCAAATGGACCATTCCTTACTTCCTGGAGAAAAAAAAATAATTTCTTCACCTTCAAAATTGGGAAATAATAATAACAACTAATAATTTCAGAGTGTCCATTGTGTCTGGGCATCATTCTAAGCACTTTACAAAGTAGTTACTATTATTTCCATTTTACAGATGAGTAAATGGAAGCACAGAGAAGCAAAGTAACTTACACAACATCATGGAAATAATAAGTGGTGGAGCCAGGATTTGAAAGCTGCAGAGAGGGATACACAGAATCTGTGAGTTCATGTTACAATAAAAATAACCTCTTAGAAAACTGAAAATCTTAAAAAACTTAACACCATTCATAAATTTCTACTTCTATGTTAGCACACAACTATTTTCTTGAAATAATAATATTATATTCTCAACATTTTCTGGTGGTTTTCCATAACATAGAAACAATATTTCCTTCAAATATTACTTTGTGCTGTCTAGAACATGTCTCATCATCTAGTTTTATCTAGTATCTCAAAAAAAAAAAAAAAAAAAACACTTCAAATGTTTACAACAGAGAGAACTGAATGCAGGGACATTAGTGACACAGGAGGTGGAAGAGCTGATGCCAAACAGGGGACAGAGATTAGCAACAGCAGGTAGGAATCCACTGTCTGCACCAGTTCATACAAACTGAGGGAAGAGGCACATTTCTGAAGCCTGGGTATCAATTCACCTGGCAGAAACGTATCCATGGTATGCCTATCTGGGAGGAGCCAAAAGCAAGGTGGAGATATAACCCCTGTGAGTTTAGTTCCCTGTGGCAAAGAAGTGGAAGAGAACTACTTTGTTTTCTCTCTTTGTCAACTACAAATTGGCACTTGCCATGGGCACTTGCCAGCTACCTCTACAGAGCCGAAATTATGCACTGCTGCAGCTGTTGATTTTTAACACCCCTTGAAAGGAATTCAGGATGGAGAGTAGAAGTGAGGCACTTGGTGCTCTGGGAAAAACTGGCAGAACAGATCTTTGGATAGTTAAGATATTTTCAGAAGCAAATTTATGAGCCCAATTCTTGTATCTCCTCATATCTGGAAAAGCACTAAAATCCTTCACGGTGACAACTGCTCCTTGTGACTAGCAATAACCTTCTGAAAAAACTATGTGCTTGATTACAAGTATTCCCCTCTTCACCAAAATCATATATACAGACCTTCCCCCAGACCTTCCCCCCCTACCGGGAACAGTTTCTCAGAGCTATCTGAAATGCTGTCTCCCAGGCTGTAGTCCTCATTTTGCCGCAAATAAAACTTAACTCTTCAATTCTCACATTGTGCATTTCTTTTTAAGTTGGCATCTCCAGCCAGAATCTTCCACCACTAGTTCCAGCCAGAAACCAACTAACAGAGCATGGGCAAGAGAAGACGGCAGGCAGAGAAGGGCAGGAACTGGCCCTGAAGCAGAGTCTCAGGCCCTGCACATCTGGTGAATGCCTCATTCTTAGCCCTTCTTCACAAAGATCTCCCTGTACCACTTAGATTCTTGCAAAGAACCCTACAATTAATTTCTTTTAATACCTAAGTATGATACAAATGCACTTATTTACAAAACAAAAATAGACTCACAGACTTAGAACAAATTAATGGTTGCCAGGTAGAAGAGTGAGGGGGAGGGTAGTTTGGGATGGACATGTACACAATGCTTTATTTAAAATAGATAACCAACAAGGACCTACTGTATAGCACAGGGAATTCTGCTCAATACTCTGCAATAATCCAAATGGGAAAATAATTTGAAAAAGAAAAGATACATGTTTATGTGTGACTGAAATACTTTGCTGTGCAGCTGAAACTAACACAACATTGTTAATCAACAAAAGGTCTGCAAACCAAAAAATGGCATAATTTCACTCCAAAAGAGTGATAAAGGAAATTGTAGAATGAAAAAAATTTACTGTTCAAAAATATAAAGGAAAAAATATACTCCAGAAGCAAGAATTTGTGTGTGTATTTAAAACATATCTAGTTAACTAGCTAGCTACCTCAAGCAAATGTGAAAATTAAATATATAGTCTCTGAAATACTAAAAAGGCATCAATGGAAAGGTTAAACAGCAGAATAAAACCAGTGGAAGAGAAAACTAGTTCATTATAAGATTGTCCTGAAAAATCACCCCATGTGCAACATGAAGACTAAAGTAGATGTGAAATATGAAATAAATATTAAAAAGCACAAATGATTATATATAGTTAATACACATAAAATGGAATTTTTTAAAGGAGAGAATAAAATAGAATTAATATTCAAAGAATTGACAAAAACTTTTCCAGAAGTAAATAAACATGTAAATTTCAAATGGGAGGAGACCATAAGATCTGAGCAAAATAAAAACAAATCTACACCAAAATAAATTGTAGTATCAATACAAAACATTAAACAAAAAAATAAGGTCTTAAAAGAGATAGCTGGAATGGTAGCAGACTTCTCATGCACAAAAGTGGTAGCCAGAACTAAAATATCTTCAGAGTTGAAAAAACAGGTGAAAAGTTAAAAGTTTTTTTGTGTACACTATCATTACACTCAAGACTGAGAGCAGAAAAAAGGCATTTCATTAAAAAATTGAGATTCTTCCACTTTACAGAATCTTTTAAGGATGGACTATAAGAAAAAAGCTAAATTTGGTAGGGGTTGTAGGAAGGAAAAACATTGATTAGCAAAGAAATTAGTAAAATACGTTGGCAAATCTGAACTAGTATTGATCTTAGAAATTAAGTTAGACCAAATCGACAGCCTTTAAAGTTAATAATGGAACTAAAACAGTAGAAAATAGCAGAATGGGAAAGTAGACAACAATTATCCACTTGTTTTTTCATCTCATTCAAGTTCTCCCCTTTAGTGCACTTTCTCCATTCTTATAGGCCATAACCCTTCATTCAGTATTTGCCAACAATTTCTAACTCATGTTTCAGTCTTTCTTTGTCTTTATAGTTAATTTATCATATGCTTCAGGAGACTACATCGAGGACCACTGGTTAGATTAGAAAATGCTGACATTTCAGATTGGAACTCAACACTTAACTTTCATTATACCAGAAGACTACAAAGCCAAATGTGGGTAATTCTCTTGTCTCGTGTTTTTCTATGAGTGGTATTCTAAATGTCATAAACATACCACATGTGATTATGGCTGTGTGAATTATAATGAATTTTCTAATTTACATAATTTTATTGCTTTATTCCAAAATTATGAAGAAAAATGTGAAATAATGGCTTAAGTGAAAATCTATGCAAAAATACTCAACAGACCCTCCAATCATTTTAAAAATACCTCTTGGCAATAGTCTTAGAAAAAAAGAAGAAAGTAAAATAAATAGATAAGGATTTACCACTTTTATCGCAATTCTAAGTTAATACTATAGTTAAAAAAATGAAATTAAAAACATGACATGTATCATCTGCACTTCTCTGTTTTATAAACGGGAATAGAACTGCCAGCCTAATTTTAAGTATGCTGTCCAATTAGCCATTGTGTATATTTTAAATCATTCATATAAATAATATACTGTCAATAATCTATGGATGTCAGTGATGCATAATTCATAATAAACTGTTATAAATTGTCCACTCTGTACTCTGAAACTTAACAGAACATGGACTATGATCTTGAGGATTTTGCAATCTGGGATAAAGCTACTGGAAAATTCAGGCACCAAGATTTATCACAGTTCTAAATCTAAAATAGCTGGGATATTCTTATAGTGTGATTTTTGTAAAACCTGATACTTAATTCAATTATAGCATTATAAGTGCTTCCCTTATGGCTCAGCTGGTAAAGAATCCACCTGCAATGCAGGAGATCTGGGTTCGATCCCTGGGTCGGGAAGATCCCCTGGAGAAAGAAAAGGCTACCCAGTCCAGTATTCTGGTCTGGAGAATTCCATGGACTGTATAGTCAATGGGGTCACAAGAGTCGGACACAACTGAGCTTAGTGGTTATGGCATTATAAATGCATATCAATGGTTTTTGTTATTTATATTCTTTATGAGACACCATTCTTCATTAAACGTCAAGTTATTACAAGCATATTTTCTAAAAGAGGTAGTAGTGTATAGTGGCTAAGGTCATGTGTTCTGAAGTCATATGACCAGGTTGCTTTCAAATAGCAGTTTAAGTATCAATTAGTTGAATGATCTGGATGATTACTTTTTTTTTTCTTTCTCTGGATGACTACTTGTTGTCTGTATCGTTCTTTACTGATCTGTCAAAAATGAACAATGATGTGAAACAAGGAGAACATTTCATGAAAGATGAAGAAGTAGAGAAAAGAAAATCAGAGATATCAATTTTGAGGATTAAGTATCTTGACTTATTGAAATTCCAAAATAAACACAAAAATTGGAGAAAAATTATGCAAAGACAAGGCAATTTTCAAGAACTGAATACCTGAGCTTTTATTTCATAAAAGCTCACCATATGACTAAATATTTTAAAATGTTTAATGCTTTATATAGTAAATATAATTTTAAAAACTTCATTTTGGAAAGTTCTGTTATATAAAAATGAAATTGATTTTTGCATGTTGAATTTACATATTTTGAAAGGGGCAGCAGAAGACGAGATGGTTAGATAACATCACTGACTCAATGGACATGAATTTGAGCAAACTGGGAGATGTGGAGGACAGAGGAGCCTATATGCTACAGTCCATTGGATCACAAAGAGTTGGGCATGACTTCATGACTGAACAACAACAATAACAACAACATTACTTAGTCCTTGTAGTTATTTTATACAGTCCTTTGGGTTTTCTGTAAAACCAACCATGTCATCTGAGAATTAAAAGAATGATTTTACTTATTCTTTTCTAAGCTTTTGCCTTACCTCCAGTTGCTAGAACCTCCAGTACTATGTCAAATGTAAATCATGGGAGTAGATGTTCTTGCTTTGTTCCTTGTCTCAGGGGACTACATTCAATTAATTATTAAGTAAAATGTTGGCTGTGAATTTTCATAGGTACTCTTACTAGGTGAAGAAAGTTCTTTTCTATTCCAGAAATTGCTAAAGATTTTTATGATTAAAGCATATTGCATTTTGTCAAATACAGTTTCTGCATCTATTGTGACAGTCATATGAATTATCTTCTGTATTCTATTAATATGGTGATTTACATTAATTTGTGAATGTTAAGCCTCAGATAAACCTCATTCATTCATGATGTAGTCTCATTTTTTATATTGCCAGGTTCAATTTGCTAACACTTTGTTATCAGTAAGAACATGGAAGATATGAGTATCACTTTTAATCACCTTAATCTTACTGACATTCATGGGCTACTTTACCCAGCAACTGCAGAATACATATTTTTTCAGGTACACATGAGACATTGCTGTTGTTTAGTTGCTAAACCATGTCCAACTGTTTGTTGGACAGACTCCATGGTATGTAGCCTGCCAGGCTCCTCTGTCCATGGGATTTCTCAGGTAAAAATACTGGAGTGGACTGCCATTTCCTTCTCCAGGGGATCTTCTTGACCCAGGGATCGAACCCATGTCTCTTGCATTTGGCAAGTGGATCCTTTATGGCTGAGCCACCAGGGAAGCCCTCATTAGACATTTTCCAAGATAATCCAAATAAAGGCAATGAATGAATAAAATCTTTTTAAAGTTAAAAATTTTGCTCTTAGCATTACTTTAACTGCTTCCTATAAATTTTGGTATTTGTTTAACTCAGTTTGAAATATTTTCTAAAATTTGTGATTTCTTTTTCACCATGTGCTACTTCAAAATGTGTTTTATAAATTTAAAACATTTAAGGATTTTCTAGTTTTTTGGAAAATCAATCTCTTACTTAATTTCATTGTAATTAGAGAATATACCCCAGGGGTGTCTCTCTATATCTATATCTATATCTAATTCTATATCTATATCTATATCTAAATATATATATGGAGAGAGAAAAAGAGAGAGAGAGAGAGAGAGAGAGAGAAGGAGAATATACCCAGGAGTCAACAAAGGTGTTAACACGGCCTTCTTCCTAAACCAAGTAAGGGGAGGCTTAAAAAGCAATTGGACAGTTTTGAGATTTTTGTAAACTGTTTCTATTAACCTGACATTAATCCTTCCACCTTTTAAGTAAAGAGAGCAATAATTTGAGAATAACGGAAGAATAGAGAGAGAGAGAGTTTGGGGTAATTTAGAGGTATCTCTCACTTGGCTTAGCAAGGAACAAGCAATGGTTAATCAATCATGAAGATGAATTACTCATCATTAGGAAAGAGAACCTGAATCACAAAAAAATGTGGGTTGTTCCTTTGAGAAAACAGCTAAAGGAATCTGAAAGAGAACCAGTTGGACAGGCATTTCTATTATACAAGAGTAGAGGCATGAAGGACCCACTTCTATAGGCTCCTCTGCAGATATTAGTACCTATGCTTCAAAAGAAAGGTAGAAATCAGTATCCTTTACCCAGAAAGCACTGATGCAAGATGGCACGTTCTAACAGTCAACTCAGGTCTTTGATAGGGATCAGATCAGCACCTGTCCTTTACCTCTCTCTTCCAGGACTAACATGTAAGAGGAGAGGAGGAGGAGAAAAGGAGCAGATCATTCCTCTTACCCATTGAACTGATGACTTGCTTGGCTTATTCTAAAAGGAAGAGAAGCATTGGCCTTGTGATTGAAGTTTCAATCTAGACTGAACATTCAAATATTAGAAACTGATCAAAAAATTATGGAATCAGCCTAAAGTGTTTTTAAGTGACAGGAAAGGCAGGGTGTTGTTGAAGATAGTGATTAATAGGAGAAAAATACCTCAAAACTGATGCTTGAAACTCACTGAATTAGGAAAATTCATAAGTAGGATTAATTATAACACAAAGTTTAATATAAAAGCCATGAAACATATAGGAAAATGGTATGGGAATGCAAGAGGTTTCCTAGGTGGCACTAGTGGTAAAGAACCTGCCTGCCAAAACAAGTGACTGAACAACACTATGTTATGGCTTCAAGGAGTAAGATATGCGATTCCCAGGTGCTGCTAGTGGTAAAGCACAACGATGCAGGAGACATGAGATGCTGGTTCGATCCCTGGGTCAGGAAGATCCCCGGGAGGAGGACATGGCTACCCACTCCAATATCCTTGCCTGGAAAATCCCATGGACAGTGGTGCCTGGCGGGCACATGACTGAAGTGACTTAGCATGCCTGTACACATAGAAATACAAACAGAGAAAAGAGCAATCTCCATTTGACTGATAGGAAAATAATGTATACTATTATAAACACATAATTACATGACCCATTGAGAAAACAAATAGCTAAATCATTCCCGTTTTTACACAAGGCATTTCACTTTGGAATTTTATAGATACTCTCCCATGTAATTTTCAGCAACCTTGTTTTTATTTATTGAACAGATGAAGAAATAAAAGCTCAGAAAGCTGAAGTAATGAAGTAATCATGACTTTTACAAAACTGACATTTGGATGTTTTGGGGACAGGTTTTACACTTTGCCTCTTGTCATTGTATATTATTTCTACAAATAATTTAGAAAGACATGTTCCAAATTAAGTTTTATATGTCCTTAACCACTCAGTTATTTAATTTGTGGGTATTTCTAGTACAGATAATGAACCAAGGTAGACATTGTATCTTATACAGAAGATTTACTTTTTTATATTATAGAGATTATATATATGATATATTGCCTCTTTATTTTGAGGGCTAATTAATATTTTGTCATCTTTAACTGGATTGGAAGCTCACCATTTAAGGGTCATCCTAGCTAACAGTCAATAGTCAGTTTAAAATGAAACCTCTTGAGGGCACATTCTGGAGTGGTGTTAATAGGCAAAGGACCAATCTAGCAGAAGTGGTGGCACTGTTGGTTCAGCATATCAATTAGTGGCAGACTGTTAAGCAAGTAAGCAAACTCTCCAGTGAGTTATTATCATTGCAGCTAACAAAATAAATCTAACGTGATCTACTGCAAAAGGCACCACACTGTTTACCATTTCATATATCAAGTTCTTGACTCATAGGTTGAGACTTGCCACTTAAAACATGCATTTCAAATAATTAAAAACATTTAAAGCATTAAATAAACATTAATTTCACAGTATGTTAAGCTCAGAGAAGATATTTTATTTGAAAAAGTATGTGATTCATGCAATAGTGAATAATTTTCCTCACTAATAGAAGAAAGAAATGATACAGACAATTCAAAAGTCATTGAGATTTAAATTAAGATTACATTACATTTTCTTTTAACAGACTTGTCTTCAAATATAAATATACTTACATTAATGTTAAGAATAAAAATCAACATGATTTTCTATCTCTGTGTTTAATAATCCTGGGTGCAAGCATTTCTTTCTGGCCCAGTGTTAAACAACAGAGAAAACAGCAATAATATCTTGTAACAGAAAATAGTTGTTATTGTAAGAGGAGACTATGAACTAAAATTAAAGTAGTTTTAGTATTTTAGTAAAATTAACTAGTAAAATAAAATAGTTTATATAGCAAGCCTATCAACTTACTCACCAAGATCAACATAAGAAAGTGCTCAATAATTTGAAGCTACTGTTATAAATTATCCAAAACCCAATCAGGTCCCTACCTTGCAAGATTCACCTTAAGGTTTTCCAACTGACTAAGATTCAGTCATGATATCCCAGCAGATGTGGCTCAAAACCCTTACATGGATGAGGCTCACCCTTGTATTTCTTTGGATCACCCACTAAGGAATGTCTCCAATTGTGACAGTGAGGAAGGTTCTTCATTGGATTTGAGCTCTGATTTCTTTCTAAAAGCTCCCAAATCATTAGAACTGATTCAAATGAATTCTTTTTAATGGCTGATTCATATCAATGTATGACAAAACCCACTGAAAAAAATAAATAAATAAAAAAAAAATGAAAAAAATAAAAGCTCCCAAATGCCAAATTTCTTTTGGCCTTGGAATGCTCTGGTTATCTGTTTAGATTTAAAAATGGTTATCTTTGGTGGAAAAGATAACACAACTAACAATTCAACCAATGGTCTCTTTAGCTATCCTTGTCACTCTCCACGGTGAGTCCCTAAAACACAATCTATTGAGAGAAAATTGCTTTAAGTTTGCTAAGCCCAACCTAGGTCTATGCTAGAGTCTCAGAATAGACAAGTTTAGAGGGATTGTCAAACAGGCTCTTTTTGAAATTACTTTGCCTTGTTTTGCACTGTTTACAAATGTTCTTCTTCCATGGCAAACATGGATTGCATCTTTAAAGATTCACTGTCTGCTATGCCTAAATAAAGGATTTCACTCTCTACCATTATGATATTGTTTCTGGAGATTTCATCAACTGGAAAAGACATCAGAAAAAAATTTCTATTAAGACAACTGAAGGGAATTATCAGCTGTTAACAATGAATACAATAGTAAAAGACAAGATTATTGTTCCTCACGTCTATATTCTTCTGAAGACCTCAAGCTGAAGCCTTTAAGGAATCCTTAAGAAGCAGACAAACTTTGAGCGTATGACAAAGTGTTTGCAACGACTTTCAGAGAAAGTAGACAACTGTACAAAGTAGAAAGCTTCCACCATCACAACACCTTCAGATAAAGATGGCAAGTGCATGAAGCAGAAAGCAAACCACAAAGCAAAATCCTAAAGCCACAGACTCAGTCTTATTTCAATCTCCATGTGTTTTGATTTTTAATTTTTCATAGCTATTTTATTTTCTTTTTACTGTTTTGAAATTCTATATTACTAACAGATATTTATTTTTCACTTGGTAATTATGATATTTCAAAGTCTCTATCTTTAATAGTTTTTTTGCCTTTTTAGGCCTTGTTATAAGTCAAATATCAAACAATAATTAACCTGTTTGTGTTAGACTAAAACATCTGGCCAATCCAACTGCTGTGTTTATATTCACTTATAGTTCAGTTCCATCCAGCTTCCTATGATACCAGTTTAAAATAATAAATAAGTTGTCTCCCAGGTAGTTGGATTGAAATACTAAGGCATTGCAAACAATGCAATAAGACAGAAACCAGGAATCTAAAACACCTTTAAGGATTCACCTTTATGGGAAGGTTCTTGCTTTCACAGAATCAACATCTGAGTCCTTTCACAGGGGTCTGTTTTGGTAGCAAAATTTTCACAGAAATAAAACCTGGCAAAAAGCTAAATAAGTACTGGCATATAGTCTGAGGTTGACTTTTATAACAGAAGTGATAAGAAAACCACCTCACTTAGACTCAAATCAAAACTCCTGCTTTATGTATATCAGATGATCTCTACATTAGAAGTATCACTCTCTGGTTCATTGGTGATTATTGATGAATGATGGCAGAACGTTTACAAGCTATTCAATAATACCATTTGATTATTTCAGCTGAAACAGATCATTGAGAGACCTAAAAATATTGTTATTGGATTTGGGGCACAATAAAATCTATTGGTTACTATCTATAATTTAAATATGATATTTTACCTCAATAAACTAATACTTGCAATCAGTATGGTCTCTGATATTATCCAGAGTCCAGTTTGGACCATTAACTTTTTCCTTTTGAAGGAAAATAGACACTTTGATACAAGAAAGATAAAAGAGGATCTCAGTCTGAGTTCAAAACTTTAACCCCTGAAGGAGAACCTTTGATTACTTTCTTCATCCTCCAAACCTATTTACTTCACATTACATAAGAGACCTGAAAGGGCTTCCTAGGTGGCTTAGAGGAAAAGAATCCACCTGCCAATCAGGAGACCTGGGGCATTTGATCCCTGGGTCAGGAAAATCCCCTGGAGAAGAAAATGACAACCCACCCCAGTATTGTTGCCTGGAGGACCCCATGGACAGAGGAGCCCGGCAGGCTACAGTCTATCAGATCACAAAAGAGTCAAACATGACATAGCGACTAAACAACAACAAAGAAACCTGAAAACTGGGTCAAAAACACCTCCCTGCTTTAGCCCAGGGAATAGCAGGATAACAAGACAATAAGAGAGGACTTCTCACCCAAGAAATTCATAAAATTGGACAGGTGATGGTTCAAAGTAGAATTCGTTTATATATAATTCTGATAACTTTTGGTGGAACATGTGTTTTCTTAGGTGAAGAATGTTGTACTTATATTCTGACAGATCTCCATGGTTCCGGGGGCGGGGGGGATGATTTCAGAAAAGAAAGAAATAATATAATTAGGCGAAGAGCTGACTCACTGGAAAAAATCCTGATGCTAGGAAAGTTTGAAGGCAGGATGATAGGGGGATGACAGAGGATGAGATGGTTGGATGGCATCACTGAGTCGATGGACATGAGTTTAAGCAAACTTCAGGAGATGGTGAGGGACAGGGAGGCCTGGCATGCTGCAGTTGATGGAGTTGCATACAGACATGACTGAGCGACTAAACAACAAATGTTTCCATATCAGTTCTACAGAATCTTTAGTGTGGATGGGTTTTGGTCTCTTGGCTTAATTCATGCTCTTAATTCGGAAGCAGACTGAAAACTCTGTTTATAATACTTCCACTTTTGTATGTGTTACATGGATCAAATTTTTGATTTTCAGAGTTCCAAATGCTGCCATACAATGACTGTTCCATCTCCAAAAATGATGCAACAAACGATCTCCCAACAAAAAGAACAAGAATATATGTCACAACAAAAAATAAAATGACTATCATCAGAGGTACACATAATCATGACATGTCAAACACAAGTTTGAGTCTGTATTAATCATCGTCATATCATAATGGTCTATATCACAGCTTCTGGTTAGAAATTACCAAAAAAATGTCACTGAAAACTGCAGTAAATAGACATCTTTGACACTGTGTTAAAAGATGATGAGAGCAGGATTACTTTCCTGTACTTAAATTAAGCAATGCTGAGACAGTGCATACTTTCCAGTCCAATGTTACTACTGAGAACAAACAAAATAAACTTGGTTATAGTTCTAGGAAATATTTGCTTCTGAAAGATAATTCTGTGAACTATCTAGAAATTTTATTTGCCAAGATGAATATATTTCTTGCCAAAACTTACTTCATTATATCCTCCATGCCAACCTATTCTTCTCCCTGCAGAGCTTGCCTTAAAATCTCAGACAAGACTCTTAAACCCTAAAAAAGATCTTACCCTGACCTCCTTGTTCTGAGACACTAATAAGATCCTATCTAGGTCATGTCTTATCTTAATGCACTGGGCTTAAGAAACTTCACTTTGTTTCATCAGTTCATCTCTTCTGTTGTTATTGTTTAGTTGCTATGTCATGTCTAACTCTTTTGTGACCCCATGGACTATAGCCTGCAAGGCTTCTCTGTCCATGGGATTTCCCAGGCAAGAATACTGGAAGGGGCTGTCATCTTCCTGACCTAAGTATCAAATCTGAGTCTCCTGCATTGGCAGGCAAATGCTTTATCACTGAACCACCAGGGAAGCCCATAGATCTCTTTGATTATCTTTTAAGAAACTTTTTGTTAATCTTTTAGAAAATCAACCATCAGCATATTAAAGTTATTCTATAATTAAGTATGAATCATACAAGAAGAAATTAACATACCAGGAAATATGTTAGCTTAGAGAAAGGGATTACATAAGATTTAGAAGTCACTGAAGGTAATTCACAGGATAGATATCGACAAATAGTCATAAAAAGGAAGAGAGAAATAGAACTAACACACATTTGGAAACTCCTTTTGAGAAGAGATTTAACATTTTACATATACTGTATCATTTAATTATCAAAACAATTCTATCAATTTTCCAAAATTCTAAGCAAGGTAATAGAATTGATGCAATAAAACATTTTGCCTAAGTCACCATGTGTATTTAGTAACAGAGATGTATGTGATGATAAAATCAGGTCTTCTAACTACTTGTAATATAGTAACTGTATTACTATTTTCCTGCTTTGTTCTGTAATACAGAATTATTTACTTAGAAATAACCTCAAGACTATGAAAAACATTAGTCTTTTAAATCTGAAATGCAAAAGAAAGGACCATTTTAATAGAAAATATAATCAACTACAACAGACAGGAAGAATTAGAAAACCTAAATTTATTTAGGACTATTAAAGACATTCAACCAGTAGCCTGAAACCTACTCCCATGCCACAAAATGAAACAAACAGGCACCGCTACAAAAATCCCCAAGTCTAGATGGTTTGAACAATCTAAATCTACCTAATACAAACTATTCTAGAGAAATGAAAGAAAGGAAAAGAAAGAGAGAAAAAAGTGAATTGGTAGGGAATGTGGAAGAGAAACAGGGGAGAAGAAGGAAGAGAAAAGAAAGAGAATGTTCCCCAAGTAAAATGAAGTCACTATAACCTTTATGTCAAAGACTGACAACAACAATATGAGAGAAGAAAATTGGAATCTAATTTCATTCATAAACATAGTTGAAATATCATGAATAAAATATTAGTGAGCTAAATCCAGTCGATATAAATATTTATGTATTCATGATCAATACACACTCATTCCAAGAATGCATGGTTGGTTTAACTTTAATCAATCTATTATTGAAACTTCCCTAATAAACCTACTAAAGGAGAAAAACCATATGACTACTTCAATAGGCACAAAAACTTTTAGATGAATTTCAAAGCTTAGATTTTCATGTCAACAAAATAGTTTAAATACCAAAATTTCTTTAACCTGAATAAAGTACCTACCCAATACCTTGGGCAAACATCACACTTTATAATAAAATTAAACATCAGAAATAGTTTCTCTATATTCAGAGACAAACAAAAAATACATCCATTGTCAACATTTGTATTTAACATTGTACTAGAGCACCTGAGAAGCCCATAATAAGGAAACAAATAACTGAAAGATCCTACATGTTCTTTGAGCTTCCCAGATGATGTAGTGGTAAACAGTCTGCCTGCCAATGCAGAAGATGCAGAAGACATAGGTTTGATCTCTGGGTTGGGAAGATTCCCCTGAAGCAGGAAATGGCAACCGGCTCTACTGTTCTTGCTTGGATAACTCCACAGACAGAGGAGCCTCATGGACTACAGTCCAAGGGGTCACAAAGACTGACTGAACACAGCACAGAAATTCTTTAGATAATCACAGCCTTTCTTCCTCCTACAAAAGTTATTTTTATAGGAAGATATATACATGTATACATCACTTACATATACATATATGTATATTTATATGTGTGCATGTCCATGTGTAAAATTCTTTGAATCCGTAGGGATGTTACATTTATTTAGATAGTTAAGGAGCAGATATTCTAAAGTTTAACTGAATTTTACTCTCTCTCCTTTTGTCTCTGTAAAAAAAATAAAATGCAAGCTTACTACCAGAAAAACTGTCACATACCAGGAACAGAAAAGTAATCAACAGATTCAGAGTATAAGATAATTAAATAGAATCATATACTTGGTTGCATGGCCTGAAAACATGAAGCTGTTCATTTTTTTCCCCCAATAAATGCATAACTGTACACTTTACCTGGGTAGTACTGAATGGATACACAGTGGATTCTTTCAAACCAGTAAGCTCAGGATGTACTCATTTATTCAATCACTCAACAAAATATGTCTTAAACAAAGCCTACCACTTAAAGTGATTAATTAACCCCACATACTAGGGAACTTGTTTTAATCTACTTTCTAGTATCTATTTTCTAATATTGCATGGTTTGTGGTTAAACACTGCATTTTCTTCATTTTTACTAATTTAATAATCTTTATGGGATTATTCATACATTGTCAATATTAACATACTTTCAATTGCTATATAATTGACATATTACACTGTGTTGTAAGTTTAAGGTACACAACATATTAATGTGACACATTTATATTTTGTAATAATATTGCCACCTGTAGTGTTAACTAACTTCTCTATGTGATTCTATCAAGTCATATAATTAACATTCAAGTCACATAATTAACATTTCTTCTTGGTGGTGAGAAAATTTAAGATCTAGTTTCTTAGAAATCTTAAAGTATGCAACATAATAGTGTTGACTATATTGTGTATTGGATCTCCAGAATTTATTCATCTTCTAACTGCAAACTTTTACCATATGACCAACATCTCCCAATCTCTCCACCTTCCAGTCCCTGGCAATTACCGTGTACACTGCTTTTGTGGTTCACCCATATTAGACTCCACATATAAGCAATCTCATATAGTGTTTATCATTCTCTGTCTGACTTACCTCACTTTGCCACAAATGGCAGGATTTCTTTCTTTCTTATGGTTGATAAATATTATATATATAATATATAAATTGTATATATATATATTTCTTTTTCCATTCATTCATTCATTGACATATCTTGGCTTCATTCATTCATTCATTGGTTTCATTCATTCATTGACATATCTTAGGTTGTTTCCATATCTTGGCCATTGTAAATAATCTGTTAGAACGGTTACCATCAAGAAGACTAGAGATAGGTATTGTGAGAACATTAAGAACAGGGAACTCTTATACACTGGGTTAGTGGGAATGTAAGTTGATTTAACCACTATGGAAAACAGTATGGGGGTTCCTCAAAATATTAAAAATAGAACTATCATATCATATATATACACCTCTAGGTATATATCCAAAATAAATAAAAACAGGGTACTGAAAAGCTACCTGCACTCCCATGTTTATTACAACATTATTCATAATAGCAAGATATGACATACTATTTTTAAAATGAATATGAATAATATATGACGCATATTTTATCTTTTATTTCTTTAATCACATTATTTGATAGGTAATAGATGGGTATTGCTAATTTTCACACAAACTCTTTGGTTGTTTTCCTTGAGCAAACATTGTACTTTTGCTCTGGGTTATTTTAAAAATACAAAAGTAGAAAAACTATTACATTACAATGTTGCCTGTAAAATAAGTTCCAGTAGAAAAATTCCAATTATTTTCGTTACACAAGCATTTCAGTTTGGACAAAAAGATAAAAAATTTACTTAACATTTTCGTCAAAAATACAAAGTTATTTAATTTTTTTCAAGTAAAGTTAGGTAAATTTTAATGCATATTATAATTCACAACAGATTTAGTATCTCACTTAAGTTGCATGAATATTTCTTCACCTGAAACAGCTTAAATATTATTTAGAGTTGCTCTTCAGGAGGATTTGTTCATAACAACTAACCATACAGTTAATTTTGTAGGCAAGGTAGTCATTTCTGCTAGATGCTCATCTTTCCCAGCATTGCTGACTTGACCAGCAGTCTGTCTTGTTTTTTTCTTGTATGCAACTGAGTATCTGCAAGAACATTGTGACCCTCTGGACTCCCTTCTAGTGAGCCAACAAAGTTATTTAATTTAAAAATATACAAAGTTACATTACTTGGTTGGGCTCAGTCCCTTCAACTCTTTGTGACCCCATGCCTTGTAATCCACCGGGCTCCTCTCTGTCCATGAGGATTCTCCAGGCAAAAATACTGGAATTGGTTGCCATGTCTTCCTCTAGGGGATCTTCCCAACCAAAGGATTGAACCCAGGTCTCCCATATTGCAGGTGGATTCCTTACCATCTGAGCCACCTGGGAAGCCCACATTACTTGGTTACCCTACCATTTATATGGTTATCTCTGATTTCTCCTTTTTTGATCTTATCTTTATTATTTATTTATGATTACTATAAGTACTACTTTGTCTCATCAATTCAATGCACCAATTATTATTTTCATAATAGATTCCATAATTATTTAAAATTAGTTTTAATATCATCCTCTTTCATTTAGTCTTTTAGTAAAGAGTAATTATATTCATTAAGCTTAAAGCAAACACTAAAGTTAAGATCTTGAATGTCAGACACTTCCTACTCTACATTCCTCAATTTTACTTCTCCAGTCAGCTTTTCTTTTACCTTTACTTCAAACTTCAGTTAAGTGTCTGCCTATACTGTTAGATCTATTGGACTCCTGTGATCATCCTTAAACTTAAAAAGTCTGTCTTGCTTCTAGGGTCTCAGACATCAGTGGCTGCACTGTAACAATTCCAAAGTATCCGGAGAGAGATGGTCACAGCAATTGCGGCCATAAAGTTAAAAGAGGAAAAGTGTAATTTTAATTCTATGGACACAAAAGAATAAGAATGTACAATAGATAATAGAATTCTCAGGCTGGCAGAGAGTGAGCCTTTCCTTCACCCTTCACCCAGAAAATATAAAATGATACAAAGTTTCAATAGAACCACAAATTAAGCATGTAGAGCAATGTTATTCCAGAATTTTATGACTCAGAGTATAGATGAAAACCACCACAACAGCTGGACTATGTGCAAAAACACATACTTGCAACAACTTGAAATGACTATCTCAAAGATCTTTGTAGACCACACAGTGAATATGTAAGATACTATCTAGTTTTCAAAATCAACATAAAACTAGCTGACAATAAAGCTTGCTAGTTAACACAGGCTTTATGGCCAGACAGCTTAGGCACACTTCCTGGCTCTTCTGCATTTTACCCCTGTAACCATTGTAAATCACTTAGAATCACTATGTATGTCAGTTTCCAGATCTGTAAAATATGTATTAGTATTAGTAAAATATTAGTACCACTGACCTGAGAGGGCTGTTAGAAGAATTAAATGTGTTACTAGATAAAAGCATTTAAGATAGTACTTGACACATGGTAAGTATCTCTAAAAGGTTAACTATTATAAACATTAGTTTTTATGCCACTAAGTATAAATGAGTTAAATCCTTTTATACTGCAGACTCTCAGACTTGACTGTTAAACAAAGTCAAAATATAAGTTAATTTATAAGAACAGCACTAAAAAAAATGATAGGAAAGGATTAAAACTCAAGTATTAGTCAGAAATAAACCAACAAACATGAACCAAAAAAAAAAAAAAAGATATTAAAATGTTTATTTATTTATTTTTTGGCCATGCAGCTTGCAGGATGCCAGTTCCCCAACCAGGGGTCAAACCCTTGCCCCCTGCAGTGGAAGTGAAGAGTCCTAAACACTGGACTGCCAGAGAATTCCCCTAAAAATAATTTTAAAACAAGTAACTTTAAATTGGAATGATGTGGTGATTTAACTTTGACAAAAAGTATAGTGCATAATCATAAAGCTTTATGTAATAAAAAATAGGATTTTAAAATATGCAGAAATGTTAAAAACACAAAAATAAAATAATGGAATAATAATGATGTAACCCATTTTTAGAAAATTATTCCAAAATAAATAAGAAAAAAGTAATAAAATTTGAATACTAAACTCTTGTTGACTTAATAGTTGCAAGTCAAACAGTAAATTATAGAAACTTCATGCTTAAATAATTTTAGAAGTTTTAATATACTATCAGATATTAGCCCACAAAGACAATCCTAGCAAGTTATTAGAAGAACAAATTGTAAATGCTCTATCTCTGTGATTTCATTGCATGAAAACTGTAAAGCAATAATACAAATAAAAAAGAAAAACTCTCTATTTGGAAATTACAAAAACACCCTACTTAACTCTTAGGTTAGAGAGAACATTAAGATAGGAACTTGAAACTACTTAATAAAATTACAGTCTTAAAATTATGTATTTATTCATTAGTTTCATATATATTCACTATTCAAGTCACTGAGTTTCCAGTGATAAAGAAAAACAGTTCTTGCTTAACTGGCTTGTAGTTTCGTTGGGGAAGGGAAAGAAACACTTACTCAATAACTCACTCACTCAATAAATCAATAAGTTATCATATAACCAAAATGGGGAAAACCCGAGACAAGCAAGAACAAAATATAATAATAAATAAAAAAGCAATTTGGAGTGCCAAAAATTATAAAAGAGAAAAATAAATGTAAAACAGTTTCTTGAAAAAAAAATTAGTGAGGTGGGATTTCACATAGTAATCATGTAAAAAAGATTAATCAAAAGTATGCAAAATTAAGAATGAATGATATAGAAAATTTTAAATGTTATAAGCGAATACTTGGCCCTCAATTTTAATTCAAGAAATATTTATAGAACATATACTACATCTCAGGTACTGTGATAGAAATGAGGATAAAATGATGAGCAAAACTGCCTTCTTTCCTCACATAGCTCAAAGTCTAGTGTGGGGTCTACAAAAAGTATCCAGGGAAGTAAAATATAATGTAATAACTGCTTGCATGCTAAGAAACTTCAGCTGTGTCCCATTTTTTTTTTTTTTTTTTTTTTGCAACCCCATGAACAGTAGCCTGGTAGGCTTCTCTGTCCATGGGATTCTCTAGTCAAGAATACAGGAGGGAATTGCCATGCCTTCCTCCAAGGGATCTTCTAGACCCAGGGATTGAACCCACACTTGTTATGTGTCCTGCATTGGGAGGTAAGTACTTTACTGCTAGCACAACTGGGAAGCCCAGTGTAATACATACTTGAGGGATAACCACCTAAGAATGGCCGCTCACCTTATCTTTGAAATTCAAAGTAGCATTACAGGAAGAAACGCATAAGGTTTTGCCAGAGGTAAAAGCTTGCGAAAAGTATGTAAGGTTAGAGGGAACATATTTTATCAGATAATCTAAACAAGATTATGACTTCCTGGTGCAGAGAGAAGAAAAATAGTAAGAAAGAAAAAAGAGGTTTTATTGAAAGCAGAGGTGAATCAAAAGGTCTTTGGAAGCCACAGCAAAGGTTTTGAATTTTAACCTTAGGTCAACAGGGAGCATCTGGAGTGACCTGAGTAAGAGGCAGATATGATCTGATTTAAGATTAAGATGACCACACAGGCTAGCTATAGAGTCAAAAAAAGATTGTGAACATACTGAGAATGCTGATTATTGGGTTGAGATTCTTTATCAAGCAACCAGCCAGAGTGTAGTAAGATAACAAAAGTAAAGACTGGGATTTTAGGGGAAAGAGTGGAAGTCTAAACAACATAACTAAACAACATTACCTAACTTAACAGCATTTTATTAGGTTAGCTGAGACCAGCTGAGTTTGGATAACAAAATGGCATCTTCTCTCCTCTTTCTGGTTATTGTTCTTGGTCAAAAGCTATTTCAGGGTTATGGAGAGAGGAAAGAAGGGAGACTGGCAGAGAGGTTCCTGGTATTCCTTGGTCCCTGCTCAAAATGATACCAAACAGACTAGAACATCATTCTATTCCAAAATTATCAAAGTTATGTCAAACTCAGAGATAATTATTATCACTACAAAACATATTGAATGTAAAATGAGGATGGATGAGGTCCTATGGCAAAACTCTGAGGGACATCAACAATGAAGAAATTTGAAAAAAAGGAAATTTGAGTTAAAGAGGAGTAGACTGAAAGGTAGTCAGAAAGCAAAGAGCAAACAAAATGAGTAAAGCATGGTATCATGTGAGACAGCAGAAAAGAGGATTTCATGGAAGTTGTGGTCCCAGTGGCTATTAGTGACCTTGGTAAGAGCAAGTTCAGTGAAGTGATGAAGACAGAAATCACACTGCAACAGATTAACTTGTATAACAGGGTTTTGAGAAGTGCAGGCAATCAATGTAGACAATTTCCTCAGAGGGAGTGAGTGTTGAAGCATGTGACCCAGGAGCCAGAAAGAAAATTATTAAAAGAGTGACAGATTTGGCTACAAAGTCTAAGTTAGAAGACAAAAGGGAAAAATATTTATAATACATATTTATAAGTTTATAAGAGGAAATATTTTATAAGGGCTTCTCAGGTGGTTCAGTGGTAAAGTATCCATCTGCCAGTGCAAGAGACACAAGAAACATGGGTTCGATCCCTGGATCAAGAAGATCAATCCCCTGGAGAAGGAAATGGCAACCCACTCCAGTATTCTTGCCTGGAAAATTCCATGGATAGGGGAACTTTGGGGGTTACAGCCCATGGTGCCACAGAGAGTCAGACATGACTGAGCATACACACATGGGGATAAATTTATAATTAGCTCATAGAAATATAAAGATAAAAACTTAAAGGATACAAACAGGCAATTAGTAGAAAAAGAAAGAGCCAATGAACATTTGAGAAAGTGCTAATATCATTACTGAAAAAAAGCAATGATGTACAATACTAAACTTTTAGATTATTCAAAATTAATCATATATGTTAAAGGTGGCAAGTATAGATAAATGAAACTATGGATGGGTTGGTAATTGTTACACACATTTTTTGTAAGGCAGTTTAGCACTATAAAATCCCATGACATATCAACAGCAATCCTGTAAATCTACTCTACAGAAATAGGCGTCAATTTCACTATAATCTGGAATAGCACAATACTGAACAATCCTCTTTAGCAAAGGTACAACCCTTTTAAGACGGTTTGCTGTGAACAGGAGGAAAGAAATGAATGGCACAGATAAGAGATAAGAGATAAAGTAGGAGAGAGCAAGTTGTTTATTTCTAGTGGGAGATAGATGTGGAAGATTAAATGAGAAAGAAAAGGAACAGGTAAAAATAGATATGTTAAAATACAGAGAGAGTGGATATGGATAGATGGTGGTAGAAGACATTGTAATCCCAAGCAAGAGAAGTGAATTAGAATTGTGAAACAGGAGGAAGAAAAGAGGACAGGAACTCACACCAGTTATGATTACAGATTTGGTGACAAGCGATTGAAAAATTCACATAGGACAGCATATATAGTCTCTTCAATTTAATAAGAAAAGCTTAGTTGTTGCAAATTGTAGATGTTTTCAAATTAGATTTTTGGGATGTGAAAAAGATAGGAAGTAGGCATGTATACAATGAGAACAAAAAGTCAGTAAAACACATAAACATTAACACTGATGACATCAACCTCTGGGGTTATTTACTTTGTCAATAATTAATAAAGGCAGAAAGAGAACTTCTCAGTGAGTAAGAAGGAAAAAAGAAAGGAATAGAGGATATACTGGAGACACAGTGGTGAAAGATACATTAAGGAGTCAAAACTACACCAAAATGGTAATAAAACAGAATCAACAGGAAGTGTAGAGCTGTTATGGAATGGGGTCTCAGAGTGTTTGAAGAATAGGTGATAGGCTGAATGCCTGAGTGTGGAAAAGCGCAGGTTGCAGAGAGTGAGATGCTTAAGGTTATTAAGAGTTGGTATCTCCAGCTAAAAATCAAGGTATGAATAACATGTTCCTCAAAGAAAATACTATACTAAATAAATCAAATGTCAACCAATCTTAATTTACAGTTTTATTTGCAGTTTAAACAAAATCTCCAGGCAACTGAAAACATTGTTAAAGTGGTTATTATAATGCTTTTTGAGAAGAGCCAATAGATTTTTAATAGGTTTTATATTTTTAAGAAGTCTTGGGTTTATGCAAAACTAAATGGAAAGTACAGTTTCCATATACTCTCTGGCCCCTGCTAACCCACGGACCCTTCACCCATTCACATCCACACCAGAACAGTACATTGGTCACAATTGATAAGTAATTATATGGTTCACTCTCATTATTGCACAGCGTATAGGCTTTTGGCATATATATAAATCACATTCAGTTCAGTTCAGTTTAGTTCAGTCGCTCAGTCATGTTCGACCCTTTGCGACCCCATGGACTGCAGCATGCCAGGCCTCCCTGTCTATCACCAACTCCCGGAGTTGACTCAAACTCACGTCCATTGAGTCGGTGATGCCATCCAACCATCTCATCCTCTGTCATCCCCTTCTCCTCCCACCTTCAATCTTTCCCAGCATCAGGATCTTTTCCAATGAGTCAGTTCTTCGCATCAGGTGGCCAACGTATTAGAGTTTCAGCTCTAGCTGAAGTATTCATTTCCAATGAATATTCAGGACTGATGTCCTTTAGGATGGACAGGTTGGATCTCCCTGCAACCAAGGGATTCTCAAGAGTCTTCTCCAACACCACAGTTCAAAAGCATCAATTCTTTGCTGCTCAGCTTTCTTTATAGTCCAACTCTCACATCCATACATGACTACTGGAGAAACCACAGCTTTGTCTAGATGAACCTTTGCTGCCAAAGTAATGTTCCTGCGTTTTAATATGCTGTCTAGGTTGATCATAGCTTTTCTTCCAAAGGGCAAGCGTCTTTTAATTTCATGGCTGCAGTCACTATCTGCAGTGATTTTAGAGCCCCCCAAATAAAGTCTGTCACTGTTTCCATTACTTCCCCATCTATTTGTCATGACATGATGGAAAGAGATGCTATGATCTAAGTTTTCTGAATGTTGAGTTTTAAGTCAACTTCTCTACTCTCCTCTTTAACTTTCATCAAGAGTCTCTTTAGTTCTTCTTCACTTTCTGCGGTAAGGGTGGTGTCATCTGCATATCTGAGGTTACTGATATTTCTCCCAGCAATCTTGATTCCAGCTTGTGTTTCATCCAGCCCAGCGTTTCTCATGATGTACTCTGCATATAAGTTAAATAAGCAGGGTGACAATATACAGCCTTGATATACTCCTTTCCCTATTTGGAACCAGTCTGTTGTTCCATGTCCAGTTCTAACTGTTGCCTCCTGACCTGCATACAGGTTTCCCAAGAGGCAGGTCAGGTGGTCTGGTATTCCCATCTCTTGCCAAATTTTCCAGAGTTTATTGTGATCCACACAGTCAAAGGCTTTGGCATAGTCAATAAAGCAGAAATAGAGGTTTTTCTGGAACTCTCTTGCTTTTTCAATGATCCAGCGGATGTTGGCAATTTGATCTCTGGTTCCTCTGCCTTTTCTAAATCCAGCTTGAACATCTGGAAGTTCATGGTTCACATACTGTTGAAGCCTGGCTTGGGGAATTTTGAGCATTACTTTACTAGCATGTGAGATGAGTGCAACTGTGCGGTAGTTTGAGCATTCTTTGGCATATTATCATATAAATAACAAAAATATAAAATACATGTATGTATCTACCATTATATTATCATGCAGAATAGTTTCCCTGCTCTAAAAATCCTCTGTGCTCTCCCCCATAGCCTGACAACCAATCATCTTTTTACTGTTTCAACAATTTTGACTTTTACAGAACATCATATAGTTGGACTCATATGATAGATAGCATTTTCCTATTGATTTCTTTAACTTAGTAATATGCTTTTTAGTTTCCTCCATGTCATTCATGGCTTGGATAATTCATTTATTTTTAGTACTGAATAATATTCCTTGTCTGAATAAACCGTTTATTCATTCATTCACTTACTAGAGGACTTTCCGGCTGCTTCCAAGTTATGGTACTTATAAATAAAGCCACTGTAAAGATCCATGTTGAAGTTTTTGTGTGAATGTAAGTTTTTAAATCTGCTCAGTTTATACCAAAGAGTGTGATTTCTAGAAAGCAAGTTTAGTTTTGTAAGAAACTGCTATCTGTGTGCATGCTCAGCTGTTCAGTTGTGTCTGACTCCTTGTGACCCCATAGACTGTAGCCTGCCAGCCCATGGCATTTTCCAGGCAAGAATACTGGAGAGCAGTGCCATTTTCTACTCCAGGGGATCTTCCCAACCCAGGGATCAAGCCCATGTCTCCTGTGTCTCCTACACTGGCAGGCAGATTCTTTACCACAGTGCCACCTGGGAAGTCCTGCTATACCGTCATCCAAAGTGATTATACCATTTTGTATTACCACCAACAATGAATTGTTCCTGTTGTTCCAAAACTTTAGCAGCATTTGATGTTGTTAGTGTTTGGGATTTCTGCCATTCCAGTAGATGTGGAGTGATATTTCTTGATGTTATAATTTGCAGTTCCCTAATGACATACAATCGGAGAAGGCAATGGCAACCCACTCCAGTACTCTTGAAAAATCCCATGGACAGAGGAGCCTGGTAGGCTGCAGTCCAAGAGGCCTCTAAGAGTCAGACACAACTGAGTGACTTCACTTTCACTTTCACTTTCATGTGCTGGAGAAGGAACTGGCAACCCACTCCAGTGTTCTTGCCTGGAGAATCCCAGGGACGGGCGAGCCTGGTGGACTGCCGTCTGTGGGGTCGCACGGAGTCGGACACGACTGAAGTGACAGCAGCAGCAATGACATATAATGTTGGGCATCTTCTCATATATTTATTTGTCATCTCTATATCTTGTTTGGCGAAGTGTATTTTCAGAACTTTTGCCCACTTGTTTAACTTTTGCTCACTTATAATTCATTTTCTTATTGTTGGGTTTTAAGTGTTCTTTGCTTATATTGGAAAACAGTCTTTTATCAGATATGTTTTTGGCAAATATTTTCTTCCATTCTATGGCTTGTCTCATCCTCTTCACAGTGTCTTTTGTATAGCAGAAATTTTTAAACTTTAATGAATTTCAGCTTATCAATTATTTCTTTCATGGATCACACCTTTGGTGGTGTGCCAAAAAAAAATTAACCTCAAGGTCATCCAGATTCTATCCTGATATCTTCTAGGAGTTTCTTAGCTTTGCAATTTACATTAAGATAGATGATCCACTTTAATTATTGTGAAAGTGTAAGATCTCTGTCTAAATTATATTTTTGCATGTAGATGTCCAGTTATTCCAGAATAGAAGATTCTCTTTTCTCCATGCTGCTTTATTTCTTTGTCAAAGATCAGGTAATTGTATTTGAATGGGTTCATTTCTGGGCTCTCTATTATGTTACATTGATATATTTGTCTATTCTTTTACCAATTCCACATTTTCTTGATTACTGGAGCTTTATAGTAAGCTTTAAGTTGGGCAATACCATCTTTAATCTTCTGTTACACTAAAATCTATAGTTCTTTCACTTTGAATGGATAGTTTACTAATATATGACTTTGCAACATCAAGTATGGATCATTTGGACAACACTAGAGCACTGGGTTATACATATCTTCCAAATGCTGGCACATGCCATTATACAACGTTATAGCATACCACCAACCTTATCGGAAAAGCCTTCAATTTCATAGCAGCACAAGCAAGTTTTCCAAAATGCTAATTTTCCCTTGAAACCTTTAATTTTACCATTTGCCCCTACAATTATTGTCCTTGAAATAATTGGCTCACTTTATTAACTTTTGAGGAAATTTCTGCCAAATAACCAGTCTGAATAGTCTGTTCTTTCAAGAAGAAATAGTATTTAAAAAAAAAAAACACAAGTTCAGTTTGAAACTCAATAAAAACTCAAAGACTTTTCCTTGTAATAACCATTTTACTTCTGTTTGCAGCAGAAATGCTTTATGCATAATTCCCATTTCTTCATGAAGAATCAAAAAAGACTTGCACTCAAAGGTTAGGATTTGGGCTTCCCTGGTGCTCCAATAGTTAAGAATCAGCCTACCAATGCAGGGGACACAGGTTCCATCCCTGGTCCAGGAAGACCCCACATGCCACTGGGCAACTAAGTCCATGTGCCACAACTACTGGACCTGTACCCAGAGCTCGTGCTCCGCAACAAGGGAAGCCACAACAATGAGGAGTGTGCACATCTCAGTGAATCGTAGACCCTGCTCACCACAACTAGAACAGCCAAAAATAAAATAAATACATAAATATTTTTAAAGCATTATTTATTAAAATAATTAATTTTACTTCATCAAGGACGTTCTTAATAGAAACTGATGATATTTTGATTGCAGGGGAGTGGCAGTGAAGAAGGAGAGTACTATTTCAGTTTGATAACGCTACTTGGATTCGTATGAAAGCATAAGTAGTTTTATTCAGCATTGTTTTTTTACCATCAGTGCCAAACACATTGAAAAAGACATATACTTTTCATTGGTTGCTAAGAAAAAGTTTGACCTTACTGGCCACCCAACCCAAAGGTCCATGGACCACATTTTGAGAACTGCTGAACTAGACATGAAAGTGAAAGTCACCCAGTCGTGTCCGACTCTTTGCATCCCCATGGACTATATAGTCCATGGAATTTACCAGGCCAGAATACTGGAATGGGTAGTCATTTCCTTCTTCAGAGGATCTTCCCAACCCAGGGATTGTTCCCAGGTCTCCCAAATTGCAGGCGGATTCTTTACCAGATAAGTCACCGGGAAGCCCTGGCAGTAACAGATAAACTGGTAGCCACAGCTGGTCACAGATAACTGTGAATTAGCAGTAGTCACAGATAAATGGGACAGGGGTCTCTGAAGCACTAGAGCAGAGCCTGCACACATGTCAACCCCTCTGCCAGAGAGTTACACCGGGCTGTGACATGAGTCATGCATGAGTAATGCATTGCTCAAGCTACTCGATGTTGAGGTTGTTTGTTTCAGCAAAAAATATCTCAACTTAGAAAGTGATATTTTGAAGTCTGGTGTTACCATGACAAAAACTCAAATATGGACATTATGTGAATGCAAGATGTGTGGGCTATAGATGGCAAGGAGACAGAAGCTATAAGGCTGGAAAGTCCTATTCTGCCTTTTAAAACATTTGGTAGAACTATCTCTAGCGAAAGCTTGGAAGAGGCACCTGCTCACAGAGCCCATAGCTCTAGAGGAAAGAATGAACATGATCATATGCATTGGATGCTACTGCTGTTTTCAGCAGAATATTAATGAGACAGAGATGAACTTAAACAAGAATTGATAGATTTGTTAGCAGAGATGATAGGGAAGAGAGAGCCCATAAATTTGAGGTCTTGAGGGAATGCTAGAGACAACAACTTCTAGGCTCTGAGCAATAGGAAATAAGATCCCTAAAATTTGCCTCTCAAAGACTGACTAAGTCTTAGCCATTATAGCAAAGGTCAGATTCAGGATACAGCCTCCCCAGACACATTTGATGGTCTAGTGTGTAGATACCATTAAGGAGAATCAGACTGGCATACACAAGAAAGAACTTAGGGTATAGTTTCTAACATAGAGTTGACTTAAATAGATCAAAAGCTTAGTAAGTTTTCAAGAAAATTTTATGGCCAAAAAAATCAGGAGTCTGAAATTATTTGATATTTAAAGTGACTCTCTGGCCCCAATATCTGCATGCATGAGAAGTAAGTTGTGAATATTGGGCCTCCACTAAGATAGACATACCCCCCAATTCTCACATCAGATCTGCTGATGGAGGCTATTAGAAAAGAAAGAACTTCCTAGACAGAGCCTAGAGCCAGGGAACTTAAAAAAAAAAAGGACAAATGTGTTCTTATTAGAACTGGAGTCTAATTAAGGAACATCCCTCCTACCTCCATCACAGCAGGAATCTTCACATCCTGCCTCATCATCCTGTTTCATAAATGTTACAGACCAGTGACTTCCTCTACCTAAAAACAAGTTTCAATTATGCTTTTTTTAAAATTATGCTCCACATTGAATATTACTGCTATTTGTGGGGTTGTGAATTTTAGTTTTTAGGATGCTGGCCCACAAAGAACCACATTCAGATCTCATGAAGAGGACTGCCTATCACCCAAGTACTGTTCCTCCACTTTGACCTGGATCCAGGGACTACATGGAATTTTGGGTTGCCTTTCTGGAGCAGAAATGAATCTGTCCTATGCATGGGAAGAAGAGTGAAACAAGTATGTGATGTTCTGAAGAGTGGACTGTAAACGACAAGGCAGGTACTCAACAGTTTCCATGTTCTCCCCTTCTCCCTCAGCAAAGTAAGAATATATTTTCCACACCTCTTTAGCGTGGGCTTGTGGCTTATTTTTGGACAATGGAATGTGAGTGGAAGTGATGTGAGCCAATTTCTGAGTATATAAATACCTCATTTTCCATTTTCTGCCTTCAGCTTCTGACTGATGATGAAAATTCCAAAGATTTAAAGAACTAAATGGATCTCTGAAGCCTCGATCTCTGGACAACTGCTTATGCAGAGGGTACTGTGTTGACTTGCACTAGACTTTGAGCAAAAATGTGAAGTAAGTCTTTTATTACAATGTTTGCTGAGATTTAGGGGTGTTTGCTTGTTTTGTTTTATACCAGTCATCTGCCTTGATCATAATGCTTGAGATGTTGAGTCCTACAGAAAAAAATCATTTCCTCCACTTGTAGACCCACAAGCAGACTGAGTATTTCTGAGTTTTGACTCTGCTCACAAAGATTTTTACTCCACACTCTTCCTTGCTGCTAATGTGTTCTTATACATAATATTCTCAAGATAATTGTGACCTTTTTATTTTAAAGTGGAGATTCCATAACTATTAATTGGTAATCTACCATGTGCCAGGTATTGTAGTAGGTGGCAGTGAAACAATGATCAGCTAATCAGGCATGATCCCTCACCTTATATTAATAATAGGTTTGTTTCTGTTAACTCATTTGCATTTGATGTATATCTTCTTGATTTATGTTAGATGCCACCCTAGACTTGCCTAGAGCTGAACTATAATCTCTAGCTGCTGCCACCCATATTCCAAGGAAATTGGGACATCCATTCAAGTATCACAGCTGCGAGTAAAATGTATGAAAAAGAGAAGGGCAATGAAACTGGCCACCAGACAAACGCTGGTTTTGTTACTGATTAAAAATTTAATGTCTTTGTCATGTAACTTGGGACAAATAGATGTAGGATTAAAAATGCAAATGCAATATGGAAATTAAATTCTTCTCAAAGAACAATGAATGACCTTCAAGTTCTCAGACAGAATATCTCCAAGAACATGTTTCTCTCACTTGCCTGTGGTATAGTCTAAACCTGGAAATTTCCTTGGGTTGCAGAAGTACTTTATCACAGACAATTAGTCAATTAAACTTATTGTTCCTACTCTGGCCTATGCCTTTCCATTATGAATATGTCCTTTCCACTTTGAAATACAGGCTATTTAGTTTCTCTGGAAACTTGGTAAAGCTAACACTTTTGACAATGTATCTTTTTAAGGCAGATTCCAAACTAACCTTAGTCACTCACTAGCAAGTACTTCAAGTGAAATTTATTTTTCAATTAGGCTTTCTAGGCTTCAGATTATTATTTTCCCTCATCATAGAGTCCATGAACGTATCAAATCATTGAGGCTTTAGAAAAGACTTTTCCAGTAAGTTTTCTGTATTACAATAATGATAAATTTAAATATTACTGAATTAATTGAGGAAGAAAACAACTGGGACTTGAAGGCTTCAATTTTTTTTTTTATTAAACATTTGCTTGTGATAGTTCTGTTTGAATGTATATATAACACAGTACTACTAAATACCTATATTATAACAGAATTATTGATCTATTAATATTTTAGAATATAAGTAAAGAAAGCACTTACATTTTGTTACAAAGACATGCTTTTTTTTTACAGTAACCAAAAGAATCTGGATTTTACTAATAAATATTCACTTTCTAGGTGTTTAAAACTGACATTAAATTCTATTTGCATAAAAAATTATTCATTACACCATGAAGGCTGAGGTTTTAAAAACTATATTCAATGTTTCTTGTAATCCTCTTAAGGAGGTTGAGATTAAGAATCGTATTTTTTTGTATACCTTGCAGTGCTAGCACAACACTGATATAAAAAATGTATTTGAGAAATAGTTATGCTTGTCCTTGGACAATCATTTAAATTTTGCTTTATCTTTTAAATTACAGCAAATTAATAATTTCATTAATAGTAATCTTGGTAATATTAATACATACTTGGTGATTAAGTCCCATCATCTAACCACCCCACCCCATGAAGGGAGCTAAAAATTCTTGTTTTCTTCTTACCAAGTCCAAACTCCCTCTGCTGGCTGAATGACAGGCCAATAAACTGGAGACTAGGTGTTGAGGCAAAGAATATGACTTTATTCAGAAAGCTGGCTGGTCAAGAAGAGAGCAGACTAATGTTTCAAAATAGCCATTTTATGGGGTCTGGATGACAGGTTCTTTTATAGAACAGAGAGGAGGAGGAGGTGAGGAAGTAAAGTAAAAAGGCCTTTAACTTTGCAAATATCTCTCCTGGAATTGGTGGGGGGGGGGGGGATGTGTTAATTTCTTCCTTCCTGTAGGCATCCACAGGTGAACAGGGTCATGAACAAAGGTATTTTGATTTAACATTCAGGCAGAGGGGCAGGGTTCCCAAGAAAGACCATTATGTATGGATGGTTTCCTTTCAATGAACAAAAACAATGGGAAGCCAAGATTAAAGTAAAAGAAATAGATCCAACATGGAGTCAAAATTGGCTTTTCCCTATAACATTCTTTGTGTTGAGGGTGGTAGGGGCAGGGTAGGGATGTTAGTAAGTGATTGCTTCCTGATCATTGGAGATTTTCTCAATTCAGAGAAATAACGATTTTGCTAGAATAATAATTTCCATTAAACTGATAGCAACATGAAACTGCAACTAATCTTTTGTACCCACCTCAAATATCTTACTTTATTAACATATGTATATGCATATATATACAATTACATGTATATTTATAGCCTCTTACCTTGTCTCAAGAATGTGTTTGCTTAAAATCAGTCCACTCATAGAGGTTTAAATAAAGGTTTATTTTTCTTCACATTATTAGAATGCTGAAAGCAGGAAGCTGTTCTCACTGATTTAATAGCTCAACCAATCATCTCCTTGTTCTTTATATTATTTAGACACTGTTCTCAAGACAGATACTGCAGATTTCTTTCAACTTGATAAGCCTCTGCTTCTTTCACTAGAAAAGCAAAATCATTTCAAGAAGACCCCAGTAGTCTTTTTGAATACTTCACTGACCAGAACTGTTGTTGTAAGACCAAGCCCAGCTGCAAGAGAGGCTAGAGAAATGAGGAATACTTTTTCCCTTGGCTCCTATATATGTAAGTGGCAAGAGAGAAGGAAATTAAGAGTGTTTGGTACAAAATTATTTATAAGTTCTTTGTAAAAAGGAATACATAGTTGATAAAGTCTAACAAATAATTTTAAAGTAGAAAGAGTAATTATATGCATATTCCAGCATACTTATATTTAACTTGAGTGTCTTATGTCAAATATTTGGCCAAAAGGAAAAAAGAAGAAAACTATGCCAGACTCTTATAAAAACATAAATACAGTATACCTATGCTAGCTTTTATCCTATGCAGTGGAATACACTGTAGAAGTATCTATATGTTATACTGATAAACACTTTATAAAACCTATGTCTTGCTTCCAAATTTGTGGCAAATTGTTTCTAGTCATTCAAGTAATTAGAGTTGCCTGATGTTATTACAAATTCCACTCATTGCCATAGTAAGTAGATTAGTTGCATTTTACAAATGAGATAGATCACACAAGTTGTTAAATTTCTGTATCCCTCAAGTCACACAGAAGTTAATAGGAGAGCCAAGATAAGTAATCAGTGCCAAGAAAGGGAACATGAATGAGACAATGAAAGTTGCCTAAGGGTGATTTAAATTGCTCCTATTCCCTTCTGCACAAAAGAACACAGCCAAATTGGTGTTTGTTCGGTGATGTTAACATGCCACAGAGGCCAGGACAAACAGAGCTTTATCTGCCTACAATGCTGATGGGTAAAAATGAACACTTTTCCCAGCTGATTTGCTTTCAGTTTTAGTGGTACACAGTTACACAGTGAGTGGTAAATCGTATTACACAGTTATCAAATACTCCAGGGTTATATTCCAATTGTATTTAATATTACTTGCAATATGTGGCCAATGGGATTGGGTATAGAAATTGTTACAATGAACAGTTTATTATTATGTTCTTAAGTGTTTGTCTTAACGATAAAGTTATCTGAGAAGAAAACTGTGTCTGTCACATTCATTTTTTGTTGGTGTTATTCCCATGTGCTACTTCAAGCACAAACATGATTAACAAATGCTCTTGATACTGTAAGTAAATTAATAATTTTTTCCAATGGAGAGTTTGTGTCTATATATATATATATATATATGATATATCCATGAATATTTTCTAATATGAAAAAAGTGAACTGGTTTGTCAAGAACAGAGATATTAGATGTATTGTTAGACGAATGGTTTCTAATTGCTGAAATTCTATGAATGATAATATTGAGTTCTCACAATTATATGCTCGATAAATATTTTTATATTTTTAAAATCCATAATTGCTTTTCATTATCTCTTCTTCTTGGATACATATTTTTCCCTGGCATTTACCTTGTGAGTATATTTAATAACACTAGGAAGACATAACTAAAGAATAACTTTAGATATGCAGATGACACCACCCTTATGGCAGAAAGCAAAGAGGAATTAAAGAGCCTCTTGATGAAGGTGAAAGAAGAAAGTGAAAAAACTGGCTTGAAACAACAATAAAAAAACAAAGATCATGGCATCCAGTCCCATCACTTCATGGAAAGTAGATGGAGAACCAATGGAAACAGTGACAGACTTTATTTTGTTAGGTTCCAAAATCACTGTGGACAGTGACTGCAGTCATGAAATTAAAAGAGTCTTGCTCCTTGGAAGAAAAGCAATGATAAATCTAGACAGCACATTAAAAAGCAGAGACATTATTTTGCTTATGAAAGTCCATATCGTCAAAGCTATGGTTTTTCCAGTAGTCATGTCCAGATGTGAGAGCTAGACAATAAACAAGGCTGAGCACTGAAGAACTGATGGTGCTGTAGTGCTGGAGAAGACTCTTGAGAGTCCGTTGGATAGCAAGGTGATCAAAGCAGTCAATCCTAAAGGAAATCAACCCTGAATATTCACTGGAAGAACTGATGCTGAAGTTCCAATACTTTGGCCACCCAATGAGAAGAATTGACATTGGAAAAGACCCTGATGCTGGGAAAGATTGAAGGCAGGAGAAGGAGACAACAGAGATGAGATGGTTGAATGGCATCACCGACTCAACAGACATGAGTTTAAGCAAGCTCTGGGAGTTGGTGATGGACAGGGAAGCCTAGTGTGCTGCAGTCCACGTAGTTGCAAAGAATCAGACGTGGCTGAACAACAGCAACAATAGGAAGACATTCTTCTTGATTAATTCCTCTAGATGAGGAATTCCTCAAATAAATGGGGTTTCAGGAACCTATCATCACAGAAGTTATCAAAATGCTTACATTTGACAAATCTAGAAATGTTACTTTGCTCAACATTTGTAAATGTACAGTCACTTAAGCAGCAAATATTTCAAATCAAATGGGCTACAGTACACTAGTCAGCATGCTAGAGGCTAAGAATACAACAGTGAACAATTCATACTCCCTGATCACACTCATTGTACACACAAGCAAAAAAGGCAGCAAATATAATACACTGTGGTCCACATCAACAGGGATGCACTGAATGTTCACACATGGAGGTCCTAGTCTGGAAGATGATGCTTGGGGTGAAAACTGCAGGCTGAGTGAAAGTTCACTGAGTGAAGGTGCTAAGGGAAGGTAGATGGTTTTAGGAAGAAGAGGCAGCATAAGAACAGACCAAGAAGTGAGGAAAAATAGTCCAAATTAGAGAACCAGAAGTTATTTAATGTACCTACAGCTTAGAGTGTGAGGAATGAAAAAAAGCACCTGCTTCAGTGCTTAATTGTTACATGATCTTGGGCAATTACTTGATGTGGGTGAGTTATTTACACCCCTGAACCTCAGTGTCCTCATATTTACAGTAGAAATAATAATGCTTTCAATGAAAAGTTGTAAAAATGACTATATGTGTACATATATTTAATTTACAAAATGAAGTTCAAAACATCAAGAAGTTTTAGGTAAATTACATCATCTAGTATTAAATGCACAAACAAATGTAAAGAATCAGTCCCTCATACTAACACTTTAAAATCCCTGATATGTTCCTTCACCATTATGGGTGTTCTCTCAAGTTAAAGGAAAGCTTCCATGTCAGTGACAAGAGTTTTAGAATAAACCTAATTCTACTCATTAAGAACATTTCCTAAAAACTTACTTTCAAACCAAGCCATGACTACGTTCTATTGATTAAATCCTGTATAGCAGAATGCCCAAAAACTTAATTCTTAAATTGCTCACCTCACAGATTTAATTTACATGTATTGAGATGTTTTTCAGGTATTCTAAAAAGCCTCTTGAAGAAAGTAAAAGAGGGGAGTGAAAAAGTTGACTTAAAGCTCAACATTCAGAAAACTGGCATCTGGTCCAATCACTTCATGGCAGATAGGTGGGGAAACAGTCAAAACAGTGACAGACTTTATTTTGGGGGGCTCCAAAATCACTGTGGATGGTGACTGCAGCCATGAAATTAAAAGACGCTTACTCCTCGGAAGGAACGTCATGACCAAACTAGATAGCATATTAAAAAGCAGAGACATTACTTTGCCAACAAAGGTTCGTTTAGTCAAAGCTATGGTTTTTCCAGTGGTCATGTATGGATGTGAGAGTTGGACCGTGAAGAAAGCTGAGCACCAAAAATTGATGCTTTTGAATATGGTGTTGGAGAGAACTCTTGAGAGTCCCTTGGATTGCAAGGAGATCCAACCAGTCCGTCCTAAAGGAGATCAGTCCTGGGTGCTCATTGGAAGGACTGATGCTGAAGCTGAAACTCCAATACTTTGGCCACCTCATGCGAATAACTGACTCATTGGAAAAGACCCTGATGCTGGGAGGGACTGGGGGCAGGAGGAGAAGGGGACGACAGAGGATGAGATGGCTGGATGGCATCACGGAGTCGATGGACATGAGTTCGAGTAAACTCTGGGAGTTTGTGATGGACAGGGAGGACTGGCGTGCTGCGATTCATGGGGTCGCAAAGAGTCGGACACGACTGAGTGACTGAACTGAATTGAATACTAATGCCAACAAAACAGTAAACTACATAAAATAAGTTATTGATTGGTAAAAAGCAGGACTGATCATTTTATTTTTTAAATCTTAGATCAAGTTTTAACTTAGTCACTTTAACTTTTAAATTCTTAAAAAATCTATAGTATACTATTTTATGTCAGGAAACTCTGGATTGGCATATTATTTTCATTGTAGTTTACTGAAATAGATAAATTTATTTTTAATGCAATATAGGGTGATAGCATTAGACCATAATAAGAAGTATTCAGACATAATTATGAACATCAATAGCACAGAAAAGTAAGAAAAAAAATCAAAAGTCAATATTCATTATTTGAAGATCCTGAATTTATGAAATCGCCTTTTCAAAAAAAATTATCTGTAAACTGCAATCTAATATTTACAGCATGTTTGAGATCATGTGTGGCCATGTGCATACAGAGAGCAGCAAAAATTTGAATTGCTCCATGTGCACACTTCCAGCCGAGGATTGAATGGATATTGTTTTGCCTTCTTCTTTCATCATTCATACCTCAAACAAGTGTCCTCTTTGTGGTCTTCAGTACCATGTATTTACACTTTTTGTTGGTGGTTTTGCTCTTAAAGTGTTCCCAGAACATGGTATTGAGGTGCTATCTAGTGTTCCTAAGCACAAGCAGGCTATCATACACATTATGGAAGAAATATCTTGATAAGTTTTGTTCAGGCATGAGTTATAGTGCTATTTGGCCATTAGTTCATTGTTAATGAATCAACAATACATTTTACATAGGGTGTCTTCAAATAGAAGACACATAATCAAGGTTATGTATTCTTTGGTTAACAAAATCCTTGTGACTAGAGGCTTGCAGGAATCTAACCCTGTATCTCTACTAGGAGCCATGATTTGCTATTTCAGTGTTAGCAGCAAATTTATAAGAACACAGTTACTATAGATAACCAAAGTCAATTTCCTGACATACTTTACCTCATAAAAATTTTTAAATGCTACAAATCTAAAATAACGTCAATATGGTGAAAGTTAAATGACAACCTAGGAAAAAAGCACACAGCACTTGACAGCAAAGGGCTAGTAACAATAATATATGAGAAAACAAACAGAAAAAGTTGTGAAAATAAAATATATTGAGAGTCTATTGTCTTTAATTCCACTTCTGTTACAACTGCAGTTAAAATCATTGGTCACAAATTTGAAAAGTATTAATGAAGAATGTGAAGTAAAAAAGAAGCTGTTGACCTAAGAGTTTTGACACTTAGTACTTAAAAGTACTAAGCTATTCATTACCTTGTTTGGAAGAAAATTAAGCCACATACATTTGTAAAAATACTTTAACCAATTTTATATCTAGTATGTATCTTTTCAGCATAAAGTTGAATTTCTTGCCTAATTGTATTTAATTAAGAGCGATGATCTTTCTTATTATAAATAGATCTAATAAAAAATTCCAGAACTGTTTTTGCAGAACTGTGAGCCTGAAGAAGTCTGCAATAAAAAATTGCATTTGGTCAAATATTCTGAGTAGAAAACTGTTTTTCCTTAAATTTGTGAAATTTTTTTTCTTGGAGATTGAATATACTCACCATTCTTGTAACAGCTTAATCATTATGTGTTGTTTAAAGTAGTATATATAAAATGTGTTTCCTTCCTAGATTAGAAACATTTATAAAGGACTGCCTTGTAAAAATATCCTATGTAAAAAATTAAACCTATCCCTAATCTAATTATATGGAAAACCAAAACCATATTCTTCTTCCACAATAGCAAAGAGTGCAAGGAACAAAAGGAAAAAAATTCGCACTTTTTATAGACTCATAAATTTATCTAATCTTTTGATTTCATAGAGTAAAATTTTTTCTTCAGCTAAGATAGAAAAATGTAAATATTAACATATTAACTCACTTCTACTATTGCTGTCTAATCATCTTTATGAATATATAAAAGCGGGTTCGATTTGAATATTCAGAGGATAAAATATCATGTTACCTGGATGAATGTGCAGTATAAAAGCTAAATTCTAAGAATTGTGAGAAAACAAGGCTGGTCCAAGTTTAAATTGTGAAGCCCATGATCTCCCTCCATTCTCCTTTCTCTGGTTTTACAGACTAGTTTTTTCCCTTCCTAAATAAAAACCTTAATGTTTTCATGCTCTCTCTGCTAATTGTCAAATATCACATTATCTTGAAATGTTTCCTATGGAGAAATACTAATTTTATAAATACCATGCTGTATTAGAGTATTTGTTATTGTTCAGTCACTAAGTCTTGTCTGACTGTCTGCGACCCAACGGACTACAGCATGCCAGGCTTCCATTCTTTCACTATCTCCTGGAGTTTGCTCAAAGTCTGTTGTGTCAATGATGCCATCCAGCCATCTCACCTTCTGTCATCCCCTTCTCCTCCTGCCTTCTATCTTTCCCAGCATCAGGGTCTTTTCCAATGAGTCGGTTCCTCTCATTGGGTGGCCAAGGTATTGGAGCTTCAGCTTCAGCATCAGTCCTTCCAGGGTTGAATACGCAGAGCTGATTTCCTTTAGGATAGACTGCTTTGATCTCTTTGCTGTCAAAAGGACTCTCAAGAGCCTTCTTCAGTGCCACATTTCCAAGCATCAGGTATTTCAGTGCTCAGCTTTCTTTATGGTCCAACTCTCACATCCATACATGACTACTGGAAAAACCATAGCTTCGACTAGAGACCTTTGTCAGCAAAGGTCTTTGCTTTTTAATACGCTATCTAGGCTTGTCATAGATTTCCTTCCAAGAAGCAATCATCTTTTAATTTAATGGTTGCAGTCACCATCTGCAGTGAGTGGAGATGCTTGGGCCCTTTTTTTGGAACCCAAGAAAATAAAATCTGTCACAGTTTCCATTTTTTCCTTATCTATTTGCCATGAAGAGATGGAACCAGATGCCATGATCTCTGTTTTTGTGAATGTTGAGCTTCAAGCCAGCTTATTCACTCTCCTCTTTCAGCCCTATCACTTCAGTTCAGTTCAGTCACTCATTCATGTCCGAATCTGCAACTTCATGGACTGCAGCATGCCAGGACTCCCTGTCCATCATCAACTCTCAGAGTTTACTCAAACTTACGTCCACTGAATCAGTGATGCCATCCAACCACCTCATCTTCTGTAATCCTCTTCTCCTCCCACCTTCAATCTTTCCCAGCATCAGGATCTTTTCAAATGAGTCAGTTCTTTGCACCAGGTGGCCAAAATATTGAAGTTTCAGCTTCAGCATCAGTCCTTTCAGCGAATATTCAGGACTGATCTCCTTTAGGATTGATTTGTTGGATCTCCTTGCAGTCCAAGGGACTCTCAAGAGTCTTCTCCAACTGCACAGTTTAAAAGCATCAATTCTTCAGTGCTCAGCTTTCTTTATAGGCCAACTCTCACATCCATACATGACTACTGGAAAAACCATAGCTTTGACTAGACAGACCTTTGTTGGCAAAGTAATGTCTCTACTTTTTCATATGCTGTCTAGATTTGTCATAGCTTTCCTTCCAAGGAGCAAGCATCTTTTAATTTCATGGCTGCAGTCACCATCTGCAGTGATTTTGGAGCACCAAAAAATAAAGTCTGTCAGTTTCCCCATCTATTCGCCATGAAGTGATGAGACCAGATGCCATGATCTCAGTTTTCTAAATGTTGAGTTTTAAGCCAACTTTTTCACTCTCTTCTTTCATTTTCAACAAGAAACTCTTTAGTTCTTTGCTTTCTGCCATTAGGGTGGTGTCACCTGCGTATCTGAGGTTTTTGATATTTCTCCCAGCAACCTTGATTCCAGCTTGTGCTTCATCCAGTCCAGCATTTCTCATGATGTACTCTGCATGTAAGTTAAATAAGCAGGGTGACAATACAAAGCCTTGGCATACCTCTTTCCTGATTTGGAACCAGTCTATTGTTCCATGCCCAGTTCTAACTGTTCCTTCTTGACCTGAATACAGATTTCTTAGGAGGCAGGTCTAGTGGTCTGGTATTCCCATCTCTTTAAGAATTTTACACAGCTTGTTCATGACCCAGATAATCACGATGGTGTGATCACTCACCTATAGCCAGACACCCTGGAATGAGAAGTCTAGTGGGCCTTATGAAGCATCACTACAAACAAAGCTAATTTTAGGTGATGGAATTCCAGTTGAGCTATTTCAAATCCTAAAAGATAATGCTGTGAAAGTGCTACATTCAATATGTCAGCAAATTTGGAAAACTCAGCAGTGGCCACAGGACTGGAAAACGTCAGTTTTCATTCCAATCCCCAAAAAAGGCAATGCCAAAGAGTGTTCAAACTACTGCACAATTGCACTATCTCACACGTTATCAAATTAATGCTCAAAATTCTCCAAGCCCAGCTTCTACAGTACGTGAACTGTGAACTTCCAGTTGTTCAATCTGCATTTAGAAAAGGCAGAGGAATCAGAGATCTAATTGCCAACATCCATTGGATCATCAAAAAAGCAAGAGAGTTCACCCTCATAAAGAGGTTCTTTAGTTTCTCTTCACTTTCTGCAATTAGAGTGGTAACATAAGGTTACCACTGAGGTTGTTGATATTTCTCCAAGTAGTCTTGATTGCAGCTTGTGATTCATCCAGCCCATCATTTTCCATAATATACTCTGCATATATGTTAAATAAGTGAGGTGACAATATACAGCCTTAACATATTCCTTTCCGAATTTCGAATGAGTCTATTGTTCCATGTCTGGTCCTAACTGTTCCTTCTTGACTTGCATACAGGTTTCTTATGAGGCAGGTAATGTCATCTGGTATTCAATTATTGTAAAAACGTACAATTGTACTTAACTTTTAGAATCAATTTAATCTTTTAATTATGTTTGGCATCTTCATTTTTTAATGTCAGAGATATGATAGCGAGTGATTTTTGAAAATGGAGGAGGAGTTTTTGAAACTCCTTACCACAGTATCTGAGTAAAATATTTCCTTGATATTCAGCCTTATACCACTGTTGTATTTAATTTTTCAAATACACTTTTCCCTTGAACAAAATGAAAGTCAACCAGGCTATAATTTATAGTCTTCCCTCTTTATCCAGAATTCTTCCATATCCACAGATACAAAGAGCCAGGAATAGTGTAGCTCTATAGTATTTACTACAGAAAGATATCAGCATATAAGTAGGCCAGTGCAGTTCAAACTTACCTTGTTCAAAGGTCAACCATAAAATGTGTGTGAGATCATGATTAGAGAATTGATGATTCCTTAAGATGAGGAATAAGATAAGTGGCTAGATCTGAACTAGTTCTAAATGTATCTTATTTAAAGTGATGCCTCTGTAAAATTACAAATGTTAAATGTGTAAATTCCAAGGGCATTTTGTACTTGTTTTATATAAAACTTTTCATCAAGCACATGAGAGGGAATTTTTTTCAGTTCAGAAATCTGAGTTCTATATACATAAACATATACATATATTTCAGTTTTTAAAGCAACTGTAGTTTGCCCCTTTAAAAAGGATATTCCTTATAAGGTAAAATAGTAACTTTGAGTTTAACTTACAGTTTAATTTTTAGAGACTATTACTCTAGCTCTTTGGCTTGGCATTGAGATCTTTCCCGACATCTGGCACACCGAGATTTTCAGTCATAACTCTCAATGAACCCCAAATCTTTGTCAAAGTCAATCCTTATTCTAAATAAATAAATAAGAACTCATGCCCTCCTACTTGTTATGTGTGTTTTTCCATACCACATCTTTAACTGATCTTGGACTACTGAAATTCTTTTCATCTTTCAAGACTCACATCAAATGCAAGCTTTTTTATGGACTGTCCCTACAGTATCCAGAGTCAGGGACCAGCTGTGGTGTCCCTACCTAAACAGAACTATAGCCATGTGGCAACCAAACCACCTACCCCAATTGCAATTTTCATTCCACCCCCTGTGCTGTGCTTAGTCGCTCAATCACTTCTGACTCTTTGAAACCCCATGGACCATAGTCCGCCAGACTCTTCTGTCCATGGGGATTCTCCAGGCAAGAACACTGGAGTGGGTTGTCACGTCCTCCTCCAGGGGATCTTCCCAACCCAGGGATCGAACCCAGGCCTTCTGCATTGCAGCTGGATTCTTTACCAGCTGAGCCACCAGGGAAGCCCAGGAATACTGGAGTGGGCAGCCTATCCCTTCTCCAGGGGATCTTCCCTACCCAGGAATCAAACCAGGGTCTCCTGCATCGCAGGTGGATTCTTTACCAGCTGAGCTACAAGGGAAGCCCTTCCACCCCTTAATAGATCTAACTCCTTCTAAAGGAGACATTTTGCCTTATTAATTTTGGCATATAATCAAGTACCTTGCATAAAGCAAGTTGCCAATAACTTTGCTGAATACATTTTATATATTCAATAGAACAGTTCATTCCTATCATCTTGACTAAGTAAGAGGATACCTGCCTAGCCAGTGAATCACTATTGCGTCTAATGCAGCAAAGTATTTCAAAATCAGATTGCTCTCCCACATTTAATGAATGATTAACTTTTAATATTTTTCCTATATATACATGATGCTGTCTTTTCTACCTCATTACCATAATACCATGAATAATAAATAGTTTAATTTTCTTCAGAATAGAAACTTTTTAATTTGTATTATTTTAATTCTCAGATCCTAACGTGGTAGGAAATTTCTCAGAGCTGCCCTAATACCTACTACCTCACCTAATGCCAGCAAACCCAGGGGACTGTGATAAAAATGTTGGTGGATTCACATCTACTTATAAAATAATTACAGCAAAACCATAAAACAATAAAAAGTGATGCCAAAGACATCATAGTCCTTTACCAAAACCTAATCTATCAGGTACATTATTCTCTTGGGGTCATACTCTCTGTTAGAGCTAATTCAATAAACCAAATCACTAAATCAAGTTACGATATTAATGACAACATTTTTCTAGCTCCAAATGGCATCTCAATAGATTACTTCTATAATTTATCTTCTTTTCACCAATGAAGAGGATTATCAAGGGGCTTTACAAGTTGTGAGTTATTCTAAATGGCCAGTATAGAATATCCCATAATTTTTTATTGACATTTAACATTTTTAAAAAAATATTTTGTTTTGAAGACAAAAAATAAAACTGCAGTATTTACCTCTGAGGGCTAGGATCAAATCTGGAAAGTCTCTGACAAATAAAATAAAATTGTTGTTCAGTCTTTCAGTCTTAGTGACTCTTTGCGACCCCATGTACTGCAGCATGCCAGGATTCCCTGTTTCTCACTATTTCCCAGAGTTTGCTCAACCTCATGTCCACTGAGTCAGTAACTCCATCCAACCATCTCATCCCCTGTCACCCCCTTTTCCTCCTGTCCTCTGTTTTTCCCTGCATAAGAGTCTTCTCCAATGAGGTGGCTCTTCAAATCAGGTGGCCAAAGTATTGGAGCTTCAGCTTCAGCATCAATCCTTGCAATGAATATTCAGGGTTGACTTCCTTTAGGATTGATTGGTTTGATCTCCTCGCAGTCCAAGGGACTCTCAAGAGTCTTCTCCAGCGCCACAATTCAATAGCATCAATTCTCCGGTGCTCAGGCTTCTTTATGGTCCAACTGTCACATTTATACATGATTGCTGGAAAAACAGTATCTTTGACTATGTGCACCATTGTTGTCAAAGTGATATCTCTGCTTTTTAATATGCTGTCTATGTTTGTCATAGCTTTTCTTTCCCAGGAGCAAGCATCTTTTAATTTCAAGACTGCAGTCACTATCCACAGTGATTTTGGAGCCCAAGAAAATAGTTTGCCACTGTCTCCAATTTTTCCCTTTCTATTTGCCATGAAGTGATGGGACCAGATGCCATGATCTTAGTTATTTGAAAGTTGAGTTTCACACCAGTTTTTTCACTTTCCTCTTTCACTTTCATCAAGAGGCTCTTTAGTTCCTCTTCACTTTCTGCCATTAGGAGGGTGTCACCTATATATCTGAGATTATTTATATTTCTCCCAGAAATCTTGATTCCAGCTTGGGATTCATCCAACCCAGCATTTTGCATGATGTATTCTGCATATAAGTTAAATAAGCAGGGTGACAATATACAGCTTTAATATACATCTTTCCCAGTTTTGAACCAGTCCATTGCTTAATTTCTGGTTCTCTTTCTTCTTGACCTGCATACAGGTTACTCAGGAGGCAGTAAGATGGTCTGGTATTCCCATCTCTTTCAGAATTTTCCACCATTCGTTGTGATCCACACAGTCAAAGGCTTTAGTGTAGTCAATGAAGCAGAAATGCACATCTTTCTGAAATTCTCTTCCTTTTTCTATGGTCTTGCGGATATTGGCAATTTGATCTCTGGTTCCTCTGCCTTTTCTAAATTCAACTTGTACATCTGGAAGTTCTTGGTTTATGTACTGTTGAAGCCTAGCTTGAAACATGTTGATCATTATTTTGCTAGCATGTGAAATGAGTGCAATTGTGTGGTAGTTTGAACATTCTTTGGCATTGCCCTTCTTTGGGATTGGAATGAAAACTGACCTTTTCCAGTCCTGTGGCCACTGCTGAGTTTTCCAAACTTGCTGGCATACTAAGTGCAGCACTTTAACAGCAAATTTGAAACAGCTCAGCTGGAATTCTATTACCTCCACTAGCTTTGTTTGTAGTGATGCTTCCTAAGGCCCACTTGACTTAACACTCTAGGATGTCTGGCTCTAGATGAGTAACCACACCATTGTGGTTATCCAGGTCGTGAAGATCTTTTTTGTACAGTTCTTCTGTGTATTCTTGCCACCTCTTCTTAATCTCTTCTGCTCCTGCTAGGTCCTTACCATTTCTGTCCTTTATTGTGCCCATCTTTGCATTAAATCTTCCCTTCATCTTGTATTTTGGCCACCTGATGTGAAGAAATGACTCATTGGAAAAGACCCTGATGCTGGGAAAGATTTTAAGCAAGAGGAGAAGGGGACGACAGAGGATGAGATGGTTGGATGGCATCACCGACTTGATGAACATGAGTTTGAGCAAGCTCTGGGAGTTGGTAATGGACAGGGAAGCTTGGCATGCTATAGTCCATGGGGTTGCCGAGAGTTAAAACACGATTGAGCATCTGAACTGAACTGACTGACCATCTTGCATGATAAGATAAATGTATGAGAGTTCCAGCAGCTCTGCATCCTCTCCAGAACTTGAACTTGATAAGTAAGTGTTGTTGATAGTAACCATTCCAGTATGTGTATGGTGAAAGCTCATTGTGGTTTTGATTTGCATTTCCCTACTGAGTAATGGTATTAAGGATTATTTCATGTACTTGATGTTTTTGCTCTTTTTCTTGGTAAAATGTCTGTTCAATCTTTTGAAAAAAAAAAAAATAAGTGTTCCCTTCGAGTCTTTAATTTTCTTAAAGAGATCTCTGGTGTTTCCCATTCTATTGTTTTCCTCTGTTTCTTTGAATTATTCACTTAAGAAAGCTTTCTTGTCTTTCCTTGCTGTTCTTTGGAACTCTGTATTCAGACTGGTATATCTTTCCCATTCTCCTTTGCCTTTTGCTTCTCTTCTTTTCTTCTCTTGTATAAACTTTGAGGGGCTTAGTATTTCAGACTTTGGACTTGAAAATAGCATTATCCATCTATGTAAAGTCTCAGAAAGAGCAACATGAAAGTCATAATTTGTCCTCTAAAAAAGTTTTAGATATATACTTTGCTTCCCCAGGTCCAAAGAAAAGGAAAAAAAAATCAAGAACTTGATAACGTTTTTTAAAAAGTAATTTATAAAGTTGATGCAAATAAACTTAAAAGTTTACACTGTTCATATTTTTGAAAAATGATCCACTTATTTTTCTAACCAAATATTTGAGAATTAACTCAAGCTAATAAGGATACAGAAGGAAAAAGGCACAAGCAGAATGGTTATAGGGAGAATGGTTACTAACTTTCTTACTTGTCATCCACATTCTGGTACCCCAAAGAATACACAATAAATTTAAATATAAACATAACCAGAAATTTGGAGAGTATTAAATACATACTGTATAAGAGTAAAAGGATTTTGCAGTGTTTTGATTCAAAATATCTAGTTCTTAGGGTCAAAAAGGCAATAAATGAAACCAAACTTTCAACTTATTTTTTCCTTAAAAATACTTCCATTTGTTTTCTGAGTTAAGATATTAGTCAAACAGAGGTTTTATTGTGTAGGAAACATCTGGTAACAAGTTATTTCAGTAATGAAACATAACTAGTAATGATTACAATAAATGTAGGAGCTACATTTTTATGTAATGAAAAGAATTACAAAATATAATTACTATAACATATAAAATTATGTTCAACACACTTTAAGGTGTTTTCCTAACAAGTAAGGGTGTCCTTCCATTTATCACATCCATCATCGGCTTTACCAGATTTCACCAGGATCATATAACACAATTTATTGTTGATTCTAAATCATGTGAATTTTACTATATAAGTTGCCTACTGGTAGCAGACTGAATAGTGGCCTCAAAAACATATGTTCAAGTCCTAAACTTTGATACCTGTGAATGTGATCTTATTTCGAAATAGTTTTTGAATCTTGATATGAGATTATGCAAATTCAGGGTGGATCCTGCATCCAGTCATGAGTGCCCATACAAGAGAAACAGAAAAAGAGAACAGATTCTGACACATGAAGCCAGTTAAATATTGCAGCAATGCATGTATAAGCCAAAGACTGCCAAGAGCTGCCTGAGCTGAGGCAAACCAGATTCTAGAAAAGAGGTATGGGACAGACTGATTTTTCCCTCTAGGCCCCCAGAAGGAATTAACCCTAACATCTTAGTTTCACACTTCAAATTCAGATATATAATAAAATATGTATCATAACATCTAACTATATGCCACTCATAATACTGGTCTATTTCAAAGAACATTTATTCTCTTGCTGGTTTACTTTGTGTACAATATTCTAATTATTAAGCATTATGGCCAATCTTGCACTGCTGATTAGAAATATTGCTTTTGTCATTTAGTACCATCAACTAATTATGAAACTGTAAAAAAAAAAAAATAGAGTAAATCCAATTGGAAATGACAGAAAAACTGCTAAAACTAAATCTATAATTGAACAGGGAGACAGAAGATCTTGGTTCTATTCCTTGCTCTGCCATTCTAAAGTCATATGAACATGGGACTAACTAAACCTCAATTTCTTTATTTGTAAATAAACCTGGCAAAATTTGCCCATCTATCTTCTTAATATCCTCTTTGAAACATCAAAAATTATATGAAAATGTTTTACACATTACTGGGATTAGACACTTCAAAATTTTCTTAAAAGTAATGTTTTTTAAACGTAAAACTGCAAAGAAAGTATACGTGTGAACCGGTATAAGTTCCTTTACAAAATTTGAATATGGCTGTCAAAAGCAAAGGCTTCTTCAAAAGAAAAACAAGACAAAATCAGCAGCTTCTTCTAAAGGTGAAAAAGTAATACTTTGATTAACAAATTTTAAGTCTGGAAATCATTTGGGCCTCAAATAAATGTATGTTTACCTTATTCTCGTTAATAAATGAAAAAAGAAATTATGAAAAGGTTGGAGAATTATATGATGTCTTTATTTTTTCATGTTGACCTGGTAAAAGTTTCTTACATTGATATTTGTGTAAAATATTTAACTTTAACAATTTGAAGATTATGCTGTTATGCTAAAAATCACCATATGGGTGGGGTAAAATTGTGTTAATGTAAGTAAACAAAAGGATCCACTAAAGGCAAAAGTAACCGCGTGTAAGTACCGTTCTCTAGCTCAAAAGTTGTTTCCCACAAGGAAATGACTTAACTTTCTGAAACCACTATATATGTATAGTGGGACTGAACAACTAAGCAGATGGATAGCAAATTGTGGAACGTAGGTTCTTACTATTGGGATGGGTGGTTACAGAGAAATAAGAGGAGGATAATAGAATAATCCAGTTGTAATGGATGAAAGTTGGAGAGAGTACAAACTCATGTTTAGTTTAACACAGATATGGAGAGTTACAGATAGAAATACTTTGGGGCATGTATAGATATACATGCACACGTGTGCACACGTATATTTTCTTGTTCTGTCAGCTGACTGAGCCTGGAGGCAATGACATCCCAGTAGCAGTAACACATCTAGTGGCTTGATTTTGGTCTCTAACACCATTCTTTTTTAAAAGGTTCTTGCAGGGATGGCTGATTCTAAGGGATAGGAAATATACAAGATGAGCCAGGAGTATCTTGTAGCACGACAGAGTCAGGAAGTAATGCAAAACTACAGATGTATATCAAAGGAACACAGAAAGCAAATAATAGAGCACTAACAATGGTTAAACTGGAAGAATTTGAACAACAAAATAAAGTTGTATTGGGTTATAACCCAAAGTATAAAATAAACATCCATGAGTCACTATGGGCACGTTATCACTGTGTTCTTCCTCCCAAAATCCTTTAGCCCGAGTCTAATCATAAGAAAAACATAGCACAAGTCTCAGTAGAGGGATATTCTAAAAAATACCTGACCAGTATGCTTCAAAACTGTAAACGTCATCAAAAACAAGGAAAATCTAAAAAATTAACAGTCAAGAGTAGCCAGGGAGACAGGATGACTGAATGCAATGTCATATCCTGGATGACAGGAGCAGAAAAGGACATTAGGTTAAAACTAAGAAAAATATGAATAAAGTATGGACTTTAATGAACAATATATCAATATTTGCTAACTAATGGTGACAAAAGTACCTTGCTAATGTAAGATACTGGAGAAGGAAATGGCAACCCACTCCAGTATTCTTGCCCGAGTAACCCCATGGACAGAGGAGACTGGCAGGCTACACTCCAAGTGGTCACAAAGAGTCAGACACCACTTAGCCATTAAATAACAACAAAAGATAACATAATAAAGGGGAAAGTCGGCATGAAGGTATATGGGAACACCCTTTAACATCTTGCAGTTTTTCTATAAATACTTGTATTACTTGTGAAAAAGTTTTAAAATATGATCAGTCATGGTATTCTAGAGAAAGAAGAAGACTATTCCCCAGTTTTCAATGACCTCACCTTACATATGAAGCTAAGATATGTATTTGCCCAAGGTCACAAAGTTACTGAATGAACTAAACTGAAAATTGCACTATGAATGCATTGTCCTCTATGCCATAATATCAATTTATTACTAAAGACAAATGTAAATTTCATGGTTTTATTTTTCTATTACTTGTTGATGATGCCATTTCAGTAAACCCTATACATAATTCAATGATACTTTATCTGTATTATTTCAATGGAGTTCATAGTAATGGCAATACTAGTAGATTTAACTAAAAAATACTATCACTTATAGAATATCATATTGTACAGTTTACCTTTTTAATTAGAATATACTGAATATGACCTTTTCTAAACATCATAAACATGCTTTTCTATAATACAGTGATTCCCTAAGGTTAGTTTGGATGTGTATTTTTTGCTTGCCTTACAGTTCTAAACTTGGTCCTTGCAATCACTTTGTGGAGCTCACTTATCTCCTTCTTCCTCTGTGACATTATTTCTAGTTTCAGCTTCATTATATACTGTGCAAGTCTTTAGCAGCCGGTTCCCTTCTTCAGTTCTGTTACTTCTGGGAAGCCTGCTATGTTGTATGAAACAGACCACCAGAAAAACAGAATTTGGGGTTCTGCTACTTTTTACCAATGTAATTTGAAATAAAATTTGTAACCTTTGTGAGCTTTTATGGATTGTATAGAAATGAAATGAGATATATGCTAAAGTCTAGATATGCCTTAATTTTGTTTTCCACAGGAAATAAAAGTAAGTAACTAAGCCTATAGGAAGGTTTTTTAAACAAAAATAGTTACATTAGAAATAAATAGCATGGCAACCAATAAACATTTATTTATAATTAAACTTTAGAGCCTATAAGATATCCAGCACAATACTAAAGTGCTTTAATATCCATTATTATATTAAATCTCTATATTTACTATCATTTCCTTTGACAGTTATGGGAATCAAGCCACAGAGAGGTTAAGTAACTTGAACACCTGTGTTTTAGTACTGAAATTTTCAGGGTATTATTTTTTCAACTTAGAGTAGTTCTTTTCTGCTAAATTTTAATTTTTCTAGTATATATAAGAAGGGACTTGGAGAAGACTCTTGAGAGTCCCTTGGACTGCAAGGAGATCCAACCAGTCCATCCTAAAGGAGATCAGTCCTGGGTGTTCATTGGAAGAACTGATGTTGAAGCTGAAACTCCAATACTTTGGCCACCTGATGCAAAGAGCTGACTCATTTGAAAAGATCCTGATGCTAGGAAAGATTGAGGGCAGGAGGAGAAGGGGACGACAGAGGATGAGACGGTTGGATGGCATCACCAACGCAATAGACATGGGTTTGGGTGGACTCCAGGAGTTGGTGATGGACAGGGAGGCCTGGCATGCTGTGGTTCATGGGGTCACAAAGAGTCAGACAGGACTGAGCAACTGAATTAATTGATTGATTAATAAGAAGAGACATAAACAAAAATAATCCCCTCCTGACAAAAAAGAAAAAACACCAATGAAACAAGGTTCATAGAATCACTACTAATAAGATGCTGTCTCTTCTTCATTAAAAGTGAACTGTATAATTTAGGATGCACTGGGCTGAAAGTAATGGAAAACCTGTCTTACACTGACTTACACAATAAAAGGTAGTGTTTTAGCTGCACATAAAAGATAAAGCCTAGAAGTAGAGTAGCTCTAGACTTAATCTGATCAATGTCTCAAAGAGTCACATGGAACTGGGGAACTTCCATCTCCCTCTCTATTCTGCCAACTCTTGAATCAGATTCATTCTAAGTCTGGTTAATTTTGTGGTCAAATGTAAATGCATTGGTCTCAGGTAAAATTTAAATAAGAAAAAATATGCATATGAATAAAAGGAGTTTAAATTCTTTGTATCTTCTAAGGGGTGAGGAAAGTTTTACGGAACTCCTTTCATATCTCATTGGCCAGAAGTGGGTCTAAACCAAGCATTGACAAAGGATTGGAATGGCCATGACCAGGCTAGACCAATCATGATTTACCCTGCAAATGGAAATAGATATATCCTTCCCTGAGACTTGTGGGGGAGAAAAAGATCCAAATAAAATTAGGGTTCTGTCAGCAAGCAAGAAAAAGAGGCTAGATGTCAAGTAGATAACTAGTCATGTCTGCTGCCACTCCACAATCAAAACTTTGATGGGGCCAAAGCTGAAAACTATAGGCTCCAACTCCTAACTTTTCATTTGCATTATGTTATTTCTGGTTTATCAGATGTGACTTTCCAATGAATGGAATATTATTTTCCAAAGCTTATTAAAAGTCTTATCATAGTTCTAGTGTATTGAGTTTAAAAAAAAAAATGACAACTTACAACATGGTTTAGAATGTAAAGACTGGAGTTTAGCCTATATTTTTTCTAGTCTACTGTTGTAAGTTACATAAATTATCTCATAAGAATAGAAGGTCCCAAGCAGGGTAGGGAAGTTCCCAGAGAATATATAGCCTGCATACATACTCATCCTAAAGGAAATCTTATATACTCAATCCTAAAGGAAATCAACCCTGAGTATTCACTGGAAGGACTGATACTGAAGCTGAAGCTCCAATACTTTGGCCACTTGATGCAAAGAGTCAACTCATTAGAAAAGACCCTGATGCTGGGAAAAAACTGAAGGCAAAAGGAAAAGGGGGAGCAAAGGAAGAGATGGTTAGATAGCATCACTGACTCAATGGATATTTGAATCTGAGCAAACTCTGGGAGATAGTGGAGGACAAGGGAGTGTGGAGTGCCAGAGTCCATGGGGTTGCAAAGAAACATGACTTAGAGACTGAACAACAGTATTCTCATAGAGTGAGAAGCACTGTAACAAGATAAATGATCAAGAAACCTATCAGTCTGCTTCCTCAGGTTTCTACAAAAGTCCTTGGTAAATGTAGCAAATTGAAAAAAAAAATCAGGTGTTCCAAAAAGAAATTAACCTGAGCACCACTGTGCACTGCATTCTATTTGTGTGATCCCAGGTCAATTACTTACCCTCTCTGGTCCTTAGATTCCTCATTTGTAAAACTAAGATCCTTTCTATCTCACTTTTATGTGGTACCCGTTAGTTAAATGTATGAGATGAGTAAGGCACACTGTTTTTCTTTTTCATACTTCTCCTGTAGAGATTCTTCTTAGAGCTTCAGGCATATTTGAGGTACTTATTATGTATCATTTGCTATGCCAAGTCAGGTAAGAAAAGTGTGTGAAAACCATGGTGACTCTGAAAAGTCTGAAAAAACATGCATATAAAGAAAGAGAGAAAAAGGCTCAAATAGGATCAGAGTGAATAATGTTCAGTAGAAATACATGGAATGTGAAATCTGTAGAATTGGATCATTGACTCTGCTGACAGCACCCATGACTTAACTAATTGCATCCAATATCTCTCTGTTAATGTTGGCTAGAAATACCTTGGTATGTATTATGGTTAATTTTATGTGTGAACTTGGCTGGGCTATAGTGCTAGATATTTGGTCACACATTATACTGGATGTTTCCATGAAGGTGGTTTTTGGATGAGATTAACATTTAAACTGGTAGACTTTGAAGAAACAGGCTACCCTCTGTAATATGGGCCGACCTCTTGCAATAGATGAAAACCTTATTAGAAAAAGACTGACCTCCCTTCCTCCCTCCCTTTATTTGTGCCCCCCAACTGACTCCCCACAAAGCCAGAGTGAATTCTGCCAGGAACTACCTTTGGACTGAAACTGAAACTTCTATGAGTCTCCCAGCCTGCTGGCCTGCCCCATGTGATTTGGGATTCATCAAACCAGAATCATGTAAGTCAATTCACCAATTCCTTAAAACACACACACACTCACTAATATGTGTGTGTGTATGTGTGTGTGTGTGTGTGTGTGTATACACAAGTGCATGCATGCACACTCAGTTGCTTCAACTGTCTCTGACTCTTTGTTACCCTATGGACTATAGCCCACGAGGCTCCTCTGTCCGTGGAATTCTCCAGGCAAGAATACTGGGGTGGGTTGCATGCCCTCCTCCAGGGGATCTTCCCAAACCAGTGATCAAATCCACATCTCCTGAATTGAAAGCACATTTTTTACCCACTGAGCCACCTGGAAAGTCTATATACATATATGGGATAGATTCCATTGCTTCTGTTTCTCTGGTGAATCCTAAGACAGTATGTATCCTGAGCCTCACAATGTAATAGGAAGAAGCATACAATGAAAACAGAAGACTTCCTTTCAGCTGGAGTCAGCCTTTTTCTAATTCTTGGCTAAGTTTCCTTGGTTGCCCCTTATTTGCTCTACTCCTCCGGGCTTCTATTTTCTGTATTCAGTATACGGTGGTAATCACATCTTCCTTACAAGATAGCTCTGGATGTCAACCTATGTGAAAGTTATTTTCTAACTGCAAAGTATAATATTTGTTATCATAGTTATTAACATGTTAAGCATCTGTATTCATATGCTTGTTAGAAAAAAATCAGTTGTTCCATGGAGAAAAAGTGGCCTCTCCCTAAAGAAACATAGCCTATGCCTCAAAAATCTAAACCTGTCTTTTGGAAAATGCCTAGGAAAAAAATTCTAATACAAGGAAATAAGTCATAAGTTCTGACAATAACAACAAGTCTGCCCTCATGTCAACCATACATCAATTTACTGTTCAAGAAAGCTTTTGTAAAAGATTAAAAAAAAGGAATATACTCAGTTGTGTCTGACTCTTTGTGACCCCAAGGACTGTAGCCTGCCAGGCTCCTCTGTCCATGGAATTCTCCAGGCAAGAATACTGGAGTGGGTTGTTTCTCCAGGGGATCTTCCTGACCCAGGGATTGCAGGCAGATTCTTTACCCTCTGAGCCACCAGGGAAGCCCTGTGTAAAAACTACCAGCCCTAAACTATACTACTGTGTTTGCTCAAGATATTTGGCATCACTATTGAATACATATTTCAAATTATTTAAACTGGATCAAAACATGGTTCTCGATATTTCCCCATAGATTACATCCTTGAAAGTTTAGTCTCTGGATCATGGGTAAATGAAGCTTAGTAACCTGACACTGAATAGCAACTGAGTAGGAAAAACTCACACTTCATTAAAAAGCTGCAATTTAGTTAACTGTGACTAAACACATCTTTCCGGGTATATATAAGTAGAAGGGACAACACATTCAGATTTAAATCTATTCAAGTAATACATTAACAGAATTTTGCTCCTTAAATCAATTTACCTCACACACAAAAATTTCATTTAGTAGCTGTGAACATTCCCTCACAGAATATTCTATTATGATTTTTTTCTGTCAAGTCTTCCTTGCTTGTTCTCTCCCTATTTCTATGACTGTGATATAAATAAGTTCACTGAGTCACAAAAGTATTAATATTTGCAAAGTTGCAAATTACAAAGGGAGTGATCACACTGCTTTACAGTAATATGTGATATTGTTTAATATCCTAGTAGTTTATGTTGAAATTAGAGGTAAACAGACATCATCTAAAGAGGTAAATCAGTCTAGCAGACTGTCCCCCAGACATCTCTTCTTAGCATCATTCCGCACTCCCTCTAAAATACAGCCACTTGAAGATTTCAAGTCCATAACCTTTTATCAGTCAATAGCAATTTGCTGACTATTTATTACAGGTCAGGCATTTTCCTAGATGCCGGAAACATTGTGCTTGATGCTGGGATTCAAATTAAATCTTGAAGATATATTATTTAAATTATACCTAGTGGAACCAGTTTCACTTAATGAACATTTTTATTTATGGTGGAAAGAGACAAAGGATAGAAGAGGTGGGAAAGACAGTAAGTTGTTCTTCCTTCTAAAGACTCAGAGAACCAAACTATTTAGTTTAGAAAATCAATTGTACTCTGTAATCTATACACTCTTGCATGTGAATTTTTTGAAATTTTAAACCTTAAAAGCAATTTATGTTTTTTAAACTTATGACCATGTCTTCAAAATATATTTATTGAGTAAATAAATCAGTTAAGCCACTATCAGTGCAGAAATTACAGATCCTTTCCCTAAATCTAATGACCTTCATGTCTCAATCCCTTTCATTCTTTCATTTATTCATTCAACAATTATGTATTAAGTATCTACACCTGTATCTTGAAACTAGAATTAAATTCTCAACTTATTCTCCTTGTGAAAATATGTCCAGATATGAATTAATTAATGAACAAGGTCATCAATACCTGATATCAAAATACTTATTATTTTCAATATACTCTATAAATGACTTAGCTTTTAAATACTCATCATATATCACCTATTTACCTCCTCCAACCCCTATCTAGAGTATAAGTCCCATGAAGACAGAGATTGTTTACTATTTTGTTCAATGTGTATCCTAAGTTCTTAACATAGATCTGGTATATAATAATAACTCAATATATATTTGCTGCATAAATAAAATAATAAATTAATGATATATAGTAGAAAAAACTCTGGTTTGCAGGTTAAAGCCCTGGACTCAAGTCCAGGTTGGGAAACTCTGATATTGCCACTCTACAGAGTTTTGCAAATATTAAATAAGGCTACATTTGTATAAGCAAATTGGGAAACACTGACAAAGTGTAAGGAATTATAAGTTAATATTTAATCAGGAAAACATACTATTACAATAAGGCTGATAAAAGATAACAGTGGTATTTATGCATTTTATTTTTCAGTTTTATAAGACAGTCAATGAAAATTGAAATCAGTTTCTGAAATTAACCTGCCTGCCTCACCAACACACCAAGGGACTGATAGCAGGCTCTTGCCCCCAATCCAGACACTATAACCAGTTCTGTGTAGTTCATGTGCAGCTCTTACACCAGTGAAAGGCGGGAAGAGAAGGAGCGCTGGTCACGGTCTAACCACACACTCCACAGCCTAATTCAAAGATGTGTTTGCGGGTGAATTCCATTTCCATTCTCCAAATGAATATGAGGAAAAAATTTTAAAGTAAGTTGTAATTCCAGATGAGAATAAAAGTGGCTCAGCTTTTAGCTAAACCTGGTGACAATTTCCCCACAAATCAAAAGATTGACTTCCTGTTCATCTGAGTTAAAAGGTTTGTTCCAATTAAAGCTGTAAATGTAGATACAGCCGCCACTTAGTTATAAAACAGGTTATCTTTCTGAGACAATTTCCAATCCTATTGTGTTCATCCATATATTTATCTCCAGCGATTAACAGTAAGGGCTCTAGAATCAAATGGCTGGAGTTTTTGTTCTGTTTTCACCATTTAATATGCTGTGTAGTCCTGAGCAAGTTACTTACCCTCTCTGGGTTTGTCTTTTGAAATTCCTAATCGGTACTAACACTGGCATTGCTGTGAAGAGTAAATATAATAATCCTAATAAAGTAGTTCGAATAATGCTCAACACAAGTGTGCAGGGTGGTGTGGTGGTTGCGGCGCGTGTGTGCTCAGTCGGGTCCAACTCTTTGGGTCTCCATGGACTGTAGCTCGCCAGGCACAGATGAAGTGCTCTTCTTATGAAAAAGGACTTGATCAAAACAGAAAACAAAAAGTCCTTGCCTTACACTACCTGGATAGTCCTTCTCTTACAGACAGACCCACAGGTATTATTGTTCATTTATGTGTGATTGAAGATAATTACTTAGAAGAGTCAAGTACAAGGTAATTAAATCACATAATCTCCTCTATATGAGACAGGTTAATAGCCTGAGTAGGCAATCACTTATTGAATATATTATTAAATATATATTTTAAGTAAAAATGTGCTCAGCAGCAAGTTAAAGAAAATTTACTGGAAACTTAAGTGGTATAATTGTAGCTAGAGATTTCCAAAATGGGGAAATGATGGGATGTTTGTATAAATTTCATAATATACCAAAAATACGATAAAAGAGTTCATTGCTTTTGGAATGAGTAATGTGATACATCATTTCACCACACCTGGCATGGAGTGAGGCAGCACAGGTTAAACTTTCCTATGCAGGTAATGCCTGGTACACCATTAGCGCAAGAACACGAGGGTAAGGAAAATAACGTAAAGTCAGTAGCTGCAGTAGAGTAATTGCTATGGTTGTTCAGGCGCTAAATCGTGTCTGACACTTTTGTGATCCCATGTGATCCCATGGAGAAGGATCCCCTTCTCCAGGGGATCTTTTCAACCAGGAATAGAACTGCATCCTTTACCACTTGAGCCACTTGGGAAACCCAGCAGAGGTATTACTACTGAAAAAGAAAAGAGTTACCAGGTAGCTATTGGTCTAATAGTGGTTACGATCCCTGGGTCAGGAAGATCCACTGGAGGAGGTCGTGGCAACCCACTTCAGGATTCTTGCCTGGAGAATCCCATGGACAGAGCAGCCTGGTGGGCTATAGTCCATATGGTTAGAAAACAGTCGGACACTGAAGTGACTTAGCACGCACTTAAAAAAGCCAGACTTCCCCACTTTGAAATCGACTCCTATTCATGACCATCTGTAGATTTTGGTAAGTTACTTAACTTTCTTATGCTTTATTTTCTTCATTATAAAAATGGACACTACGATGGTACCTCTTTCATAAGACAGATGTGAGGTTTAAATGAATTAATTCATGTGACTTGTTTAAAATAGTGTCTGATATATTAAATACTCAAAAAACATAACAACAATCATTTTTACAAAACTCTTTTTATGTACAGTGACATCATTTTCTATGCATGTTGATATCAAAACAGAATGATGTTAAGATTCTTTTTCACTAGTACAGCCACTATGGAGAACAGTGTGGAGATTTCTTAAAAAACTGGAAATAGAACTGCCATATGATCCAGCAATCCCACTTCTGGGCATACACACCGAGGAAACCAGATCTGAAAGAGACACGTGCACCCCAATGTTCATCGCAGCACTGTTTATAACAGCCAGGACATGGAAGCAACCTAGATGCCCATCAGCAGACGAATGGATAAGGAAGCCGTGGTACATATACACCATGGAATATTACTCAGTCGTTAAAAAGAATTCATTTGAATCAGTTCTAATGAGATGGATGAAACTGGAGCCCATTATACAGAGTGAAGTAAGCCAGAAAGATAAAGACCAATACAGCATACTAACACATATATATGGGATTTAGAAAGATGGTAATGATAACCCTATATGCAAAACAGAAAAAGAGAAACATGTACAAAACAGACTTTGGACTCTGTGGGAGAAGGCGAGGGTGGGATGTTTCCAGAGAACAGCATCAAAACATGTATATTATCTAGGGTGAAACAGATCATCAGCCCAGCTTGGATGCATGAGACAAGTGCTCGGGCCTGGTGCACTGGGAAGACCCAGAAGGATCGGGTGGAGAGGGAGGTGGGAGGGGGGATCGGGATGGGGAATACATGTAAATCCATGGCTGATTCATATCAATGTATGGCAAAAACCACTATAATATTGAAAATTAATTAGCCTCCAACTAATAAAAATAAATGGAAAAAAAAGAAAACAATGAAAAAAACAACAACAAAACAAAAACAAACAAAACAAACAAACAAAAAATATTCTTTTTCACTATTTAAGAATAGTTGAGGTTACACTTCCTCCAGGCTAAGTAGGAGTTAGCCAGGCAAATGGGTAACAAAAGCACTGAGGAGAGAGGAACATAAGGAATGGAAAGCAGGATTTGACCAGAACTAGGTAGTGGAGGCAACCCACTCCAGTATCTTGTCTGCAGAATCCCATGGACAGAGGAGCCTGGTGAGCTGCAGTCCACGGAGTCACAAAGAGTTGGACACTACTGAAGCGACTGGGCGCGCGCGCGCGCACACACACACACACACACACACACACACACAGATTGTGAAATGATAACCAGTTAGCACCAGAGACTATGACTCAAAGGGATAAAATATGGGTGGAGTGAGACCAGTTAAAATGCAACTGGAATATTTTAGGCAAGAGATTTTGAGGATATGGACTAGGGCATTGATAACAAGAAGAGAATAATCACAAGTGAGCATGAAAGTCTGTAAATATAGAGTATGGACAGGACTTAGCAATGAATAAGATATAGAAAGTTAATAAGAAGAAGAATTTAATACCAAGCTCTGAGAGGTGGGTTATAAAAGTTATTCCCAAGGCATTTCAGAATGGTTAGGAACTATAATAGAATTGTTAGCACCAGAACAGAGCCTTCCTGGGGGTTACTTTGAAGAAAAGAGTGCAATTGCACTTATGTTACTGTTTATATTCTGGAATGCTTGCCAAATAAAATTGGTCACAGCACAAAAATTACTATAACCCTTTTGGAAAATAATTTGATGGAATGCATAAAGAGGCAAAAAAACTTCACAATTAATCATATAAGAATTTTACTTCTAATAAATTATTCCAATATATTTAGAAAATAAGGGGATAAAGAGCCATGTACACAAAAATGTAACTTAGACATTTCTGATAATAGGAAAAATGTCAGCAGAGCCTGAATGACCTTCAGGAGAAGGCTAGCTATACAGTATATCAACTTCATAGAATGTTACACAGACAATAGGAATTACACATTTTAATAACTTCTACCACTTACTGAGTTCACTGCACTAGACACTCTCTCTGTTATTTCATTTAACCATCATAATTCTCAACAGTAAGTACCCTTATCCCTATTTTACAAGGAAAAAATATGACTGCAGAGAAATTAAGACAATTTCCCAAGGTCACCCAGTTAATGAGTGGCAAAGGGGCTGGAGAAGCTGCCTGTGGATAGGACCTGCTAAGGGATTAGGTTCAGTTTCTGGGTTCGTGGCTGTTAGAAGTTCCCTTCAGCCTCAGTTTCCCCAAAAAGACAAATAATTTAAGCTCAGATCAAGTTCATCTGGTTACAAAGCCTGTGTTCTCAACACCAGCTTTAAAGTCAAGTTTAAACAAGAGCTGAACACCTATGGTTTCTACTGTAAAATGTGTACATCAAAAAGGTAAAGTAAAGAAGTCTATAGGAAAAATGGGAACTGTTGTATTGTGAAAGTTTAAATTTCATTAGCTATTGCTGCAGTTTGGTTTCACAAAGAAGGGACATTTAATAACAAGAAGGTATTTAAGTTTAAAAAAATCTTTTATATTTCACAGATCCAAGTCTCTTGCTGATATCTTAAACTGTCGCTATGTTTTTAAATCAAAGAATAATTATTGACTATCTACTATTTGCTTAAAATAACTGTGAAATATTTCTATAACCACCTATGAATTGGTTCTAAATGCAAAAGAATATAAAAAGTATAAAGCACGTGTCAAATGTTCAAATATAGTTTTATTATTATGAAAACCACTCAGATTCTACTGTGGAATTTTCATGAACTTACATTATTTTTACTTAATTTGTTTATAATAAAATGTGATTCCTTTCTCAATTATTCTAAGAGTAATCACATTTCTAAATACAGAATTTTAATTTTATATTCTCCATCACTCACACCCCCTTCCACACTACATACTGCAAAATCAGACAAATTAAATCTTCTGAAAATTATTTTGAAAATACTCTATGAAGAATAAAACAACATATTAATTAAAAATATTTATGCAAAAATAAAAAATGAAAATCTTTATGAGGCATTAAAAGGTAAGCATTCAAATATCAGGATTTCCAGGTTAAGATCCTAACTCTGTCTCTTAGGACTTTGAGAAAAATCATTCACCCTTTCCAGTCATGCATTATGTTTTCCTTATTTGTAAAATTAGGAAGATAAGATTTCTTTTCTCCCAGAGATGTTCTGAAGCTTAAAAACAAAACAGACATTCATGAAAGTATGCCTGATACATGAAAATCTAAAAATAAGATGTTTGTCATTTCTACTACCAATATAAGTTCTTAAATTTTCAGTGCTCCCTAAATGCTCAGTTACACTTTAGCCAAAATCTTAGTAGAGGGGAAAAAAAAAAACCTACCATAAATTTAGTCCTGACCTCATAGTCCTGACCCCTTCACTATCTATATGGAAAATTTACATTGGCGTTTGGCTAACATTAGATACTTTATAATGTAATGACCTAAAACTCAAAAGTTATGAACATGTTTAAGTGTTTCTCCATAAAGGCAGCATATTTTGTGAAAAACAAAAAACAAAATGAAACTGCTCTCACTCTCCTTTTTACCCTTTTTATTCTTTGCTTGGGAATAAAATACAATCTCTCTAAATTTTTGATCCTTGATCACTTTCAGGTGATGTCCTTATGTTCTTTTGAATCAGCAGATTTTATACAATGGGAGGATAAGGAATGTGTTGGCGTGTGTGTGTGTGTGTGTGTGTGTGTGTGTGTGTGTGCGTGTGTGTGTGTATAGGAGAAAGGAAAAAGAATTTGAGTAGGCAAGATAACCAACAGGCTTCCCAGGTGGTGCTAGTGGTAAAGAACCCACCTGCCAATGCAGGAGAGACGTAAGAGATCTGGGTTCGTTCCCTGGGTCTGGAAGATGCCCTGGAGGAGGAAATGGCAACCCACTCCAGTATTCTTGCCTGGAGAATCCCAGACAGAGGAGCCTGGTGGGCTACTGTCCAGGTCACAAAGAGTCGAACATGACTGAAGCAACTTAGCATGCAACTATACAAGGTAACCTACATTGCCCTCTTGTAGCATGTGGCACAATATTCTCCTTGAGACTATAAAGTGTTTAAGAGTAGGAATTAAGCCCATCCCCAACACTTGACATAGTGCCTTGCACATAGGGAATATAATTAGATTAATACTTAGATTACTATACTATAATTAGAATACTATAATTAGACTAATTTAGATTAATACTTTTAATAAGTGTTTACAGGGCAAGAAGGAGAAAAAAATAAAAGAGGAAATACAGGGAGGAATGAGAATTGTGAGAGATGAGAAAAGCTTTTGCATTACTGAAATAAGATGGTAGACCTACCTTTAAAGAGCTATTAAAGAGATAGATGTGTTAAATTTAATAATGTTTCACTAATAAGAATTTTTAAATGTCCATTTATTGATTGATCTGATTCCTGTTTATTCTAATTGGATGAAGAATTGGATAGTTAATTACCCACTTGATCATCAATCCTGAATCACAGATTAGATTTCTGATGATTTTACAGAGAGCACAGAAAAAGAAAAAAACATTTATCTTGGTGATATTGGGTTATAAAATATTGTGGAATCAGAGGGAGTTGTAAAAATACTAAAGATCAGATTTATAAATGTCCATAGAATATAAATCCATCATGAAAGCTACTGTTTTCATTATGCTTTTCTATAGGGAGATTATCAGAGGATCAGGTGGTTTTACTTCAAAGTATGTATAACCATTTGCTCAGCAGAGATTTTTCCTCTCAGTGTCTGTGAGGAACTCCTATTCTGCCAAATAGCTTCTTATTCCTCGCCCTTTTTATGAAGTGGCAACATAAAATGTTCCCAACAATATTAGAAACTGGCATGAACAAATGGAACTAAATATATGTGAAGTGGAAGTTCTTTCATGGTAATTTCAAAAGCTGGACATTAAGCATCAAGGATCAAGCTAGAAAAAAAGGGCACAGATTATAACTTCCAGTCAGAGAGTGCAAACAAGTGCTTGGTGACTTAATATCTGACTTCTTACCCCAAAATAAACAGACATTTCACCCTGTAGGAAGAGGAAATGATTCAAAGTGAACAGAATTACAGTATGGATTAAAATCTCAGTGTGAAAGAAACATCCAAAAGGCTCTAATGGCATCTCGTCTGGAAATAGTATAACCCTGAAAGTCTACAAGCCTCTCAAAATACCTTGGATTCACAACTGTTATCTAGGGAACAGACTGGGTTGTTCGCTACAGATGTGGGATGCAGGAACACCTCACAGAGATTCTTCATATCCCAGTAAAAGATGAAAGTGTCTAAACTAAATGTTTCTGAGGTGAGCATGCAGTGTTAATGGGACAGAAGTATATAAAGGGATGGGGAACTGAGATGAGAACATAAAATACAGATACCTGAGTGATTGATAGGATATACAGAAATATATGGGCTTCACTGGTAGCTCAGCTGGTAAAGATCTGCCTGCAATGCAGGAAACCCTGGTTCAATTCCTGGGTCGGGAATATCCTCTGGAGAAAGGAACTCCAGTATACTAACCTGGAAAACTCCATGGACTGTATAGTCCATGAGGTCACAAAGAGTTGGACACAACTGAGCGACTTTCACTTTTTCTTTCAAGGGCAGCAGTAGTGAGGACTGGGCTGATCCAGAGGTTGAAAACCTGAGCAGAGGAAGAGGGTGGCATGGGAGCTAGGTACCCCTCCCCCTACTCCCATCTCTCTCACACTCACACACACACACACACACCCGCACATGTACTAGCAGTAGCAGCAGCATGAAAAAGAGAAAGAAGAATATACTGTTTTAGATAAAAAGTGACATATTTGTCAAGAAAATATAAATTTGATAAGTACAAATAGAGCTTGTGAGATGCTTTGATATCAGTTATATATAGACTTTAAGAGGGGCATTTTGGAACTTCAGAGTTTGTGATTCTAAGTTTAAATCTACTAAAATATTAAATTAATATTTTAATAGTTTTTAGTAACTTACAGAACCTTTCCACCCATTTGGCTTTAAAAGTTTACAAAACATTTCCATATATTTATCTTATTTGATTCTCATGGCCAAATAGCGAGGTAAATATAAATATTATTTTCTTTACCTAGATGTAAAAAAACAATCCTTAGAAAAATTATGGAGCCTGTTCCAAATTTCCTAGTTATTACTTGGTAAAGCTAGAACTCAAATCTAGGTTTGATAATGCTAAAGCTTATACTTTCTCCACTTTCATGCATTGTCTTTATTTTATTTAATGCTGATATACCTAATTTAGAAAGTTAAATGCTTAGAATCTTCTTTCATCTGTATCAAACAACAAGAAGAAACACACAATTTAGAGTATAGGCCTGATCACATTAGGCCTCATGGAATTAGCTATATGTATACACACATTTGTTGTCAATTTTTATTGTTCATTTATTCATTCTTCATTTATTCCTCAAATATTTATTGCACAGGTACTACTTGCTAAGAGATGGGTATAAGAATTTGATGAATATAAGCATTTGATGCCATGATGCTCATCCTAGTAGAAAAGACACATAAACAATTAAAATACAGTTAGCTTTCTGAAGATAAAACTCCAATACTTTGGCCATCTGATGCGAAGAACTGACTCATTGGAAAAGACCCTGATGCTGGGAAAGACAGAAGGCAGGAGGAGAAAGGACGACCGAGAATGATGGTTGAATGGCATCACCGACTCAATGGACATGAATTTGAGTAAACTCCGGGAGTTGGCAATGGACAGGGAGGCCTGGCGTGCTGCCATCATGGGGTTGCAAAGAGTCGGACATGGCTGAGCGATTGAACTGAACTGAGAGGTAAATGCAAATTACTCTCAAAAGACAGAAGAAAACCTGGTGGGCTGCCATCTATGGGGTCGCACAGAGTCAGACACGACTGACATGACTTAGCAGCAGCAGTGCAATATGGTCAGAATTTTAAAGGCATCTAGGAGGAGAATTTAGAGCAGAAGTCACTGTATGTATATATAATCCATGTCAAAGAGTTTGAACACAGGCAGTCAGGGATGGCTTTCAATCAGAATTGTCCTAAGTAGAACTACTGTCTTTCACAAACGCTTGAGGCAGAGAGCCTCACAAGGTTTGGACTAGAGGAAGAGTCCAGAGGAAATAAGCCAGTCAGGGGCTATAGCAGTAGGGTAGAAGAATTATAAAGAGGTCCTGAACTGAAGGAGCAGTAGCAATATCAATAAGGGTAAAGGGATTTGAAAACTTTGGAATCAGAGCTCAGAAAACGTAAGAAAAAGCATAAGTTGATATTGGAGAAAAGAAGTAAGAGATTTTAAATTTGGGTGACTAAGTACTATAAGCAATAATCAAAGACAAGTGATTTAAGAAGGAAGATCCTATCAGTAAAAAAAAAAAAATACATGTTTTGATACATGTATACTTAAAAATATCCCAATAGTCATCTATTAATAAGTACAGTGAATCATCTATATATGAACCTTCAACTTACAAATTTTCAAAGATGTGAATGTGCTTTGCATCAGCCTCAGGCGTGCGTGAAACTGCAACTTGCCCTGCGTCTCCTCTTTCTGACATCCTTCAGCTCTACTATGTCCCACCTCCCCTCCCTCCTCCAATCAGTAAATCCTCTTACCTGTTCACTCCATGCCAGCCCCTGTATGCCAGCTTTGTACTGCACTACTGTGCTTCTCAAGACACTGTACTGTAAGATCAAAAATGTTTTCTTTGCTTTTTCTGTTTATTTGCTTTTACATTATGATTTGTTCATAAAGTATTATAAACCTATTATAGTGCAGTATTACATAGCTAATTGTGTTAGTTGGGTACCTAAGATAATTTTGTTGGACTTATTGTATATAAACATGTACAATATATTTCTTCAGGTAAATACTGTAAAGGCAAGAAGACAGCACTTCCTACAAATGGCATTGTTTGGATACAGTTGTGAAAAGGACTAGAATATGTTAGGAGTTACTAGAATCACTTGGATTCTATTTTGTTCCTCAGAATTCAGAATACAGTAATTCCAAGGTTTAGCACTAAATGGGATTCCTTAGAATCTTTGATTTTGTTCCTAAATAATGGACAAAAGAAAGTATTTTGGAGAAATAAAGAATAAGTATTTAGGTAATGCTCATTAAATTGTTAAATAAACTTGAAATGCCAAGAATAAAGTCAGCTAAAAATGCCTTTTAAAAATTAAGTTTGATTTTAAAAAACTACATTGCCATTTACTTAACTGAAAAAAACTTATTTTTCAATTAAAATTAAAATAAATAACACTTATCAACAGTTACTGGTATTATTTTAGTTACTGGCATGCATTAGGTTATCTAATCCTCCCCCAATACCCTATCAGAATAGGATTACCTAGCATATTTTTTTCCTAATGATTTTTTTGATGTGGACCATCTTTAAAGTCTTTATTGAATTTATTACAATATTCAGTTCAGTTCAGTCACTCAGTCATGTCTGACTCTTTGTGATTCCATGGACTGCAACACGCCAGGCTTCCCTGTCCATCACCAACTCCCGGAGCTTGCTCAAACTCATGAGCATTGAGTCGGTGATGCCATCCAACCATTTCATCCTCTGTCACCTCCTTTTCCTCCTGCCTTCAATCTTTCCCAGGGTCAGGGTCTTTTCCAATGAGTCAGTTCTTTGCAACAGGTGGCCAAAGCATTGGAGTTTCAGCTTCAGCATCAGCCCTTGCAATGAATATTCAGGACTGATTTCCTTTAGGATTGACTGGTTTGATCTATCGAAGGGTCTCTCAAGAGTCTTCTCCAACACCACAGTTCAAAAGCATCAATTCCTTGGTGCTCAGCTTTCTTTATGGTCCAACTGTCACATTCATACATGACTACTGGAAAACCCATAGCTTTTATTGGATTGACCTTTGTCAGCAATATTACAATATTGCTTCTGTTTTGTGTTTTGGTCTTCTGGCTGTGAGGCACAGGGGATCCCAGTTCTCCAACCAGAGATCAAATCCACACACCCCTGAACTGAAAACTGAAATCCCAACTTCTGTACCGCAGCCAGGGAAGTTCCTCCTCAGCAGATTTTACATATCAGAACCCAAGAATCCCAGAGACTAAACTATCTATGGTCCCACCGCTGGAAAAAAAGCAGCAATAGAGCCTTCATTCCAGGCCAGATGAAGCTGAACCCCTTGCTCCTGACTACAAATGCTACATGATCTCTCTGTATGTTCTGTCTTTGTAATCAACTGAACTTACATTTCACTGTGACCTTGAGCAATTCATTAGTGCTTTTAGGGGAAGGATTGACTCAATAAAGCAGCTTGTATAAGGACTAGCATTTATTAAGCCTCAGTTAGTAGTGTTAGATGGACCACAGCCTTGTCTAACTCAATGAAACTAAGCCATGCTGTGTGGGGCCACCTAAGACGGATGGGTCATGGTGGAGAGGTCTGACAGAATGTGGTCCACTGGAGAAGGGAATGGCAAACCACTTCAGTATTCTTGCCTTGAGAACCCCATGGACAGTATGAAAAGGCAAAATGATAGGGTACTGAAAGAGGAACTCGCTAGGTCGATAGGTGCCCAATATGCCACTGGAGATCAGTGGAGAAATAACTCCAGAAAGAATGAAGGGATGGAGCCAAAGCAAAAACAATACCCAGTTGTGGATGTGACTGGTGATAGAAGCAAGGTCCGATGCTATAAAGAGCAATACTGCATAGGAACCTGGAATGTTAGGTCCATGAATCAAGGCAAATTGGAAGTGATCAAACAGGAGATGACAAGAGTGAATGTCGACATTCTAGGAGTCAGCGAACTAAAATGGACTGGAATGGGTGAATTTAACTCAGATAACCATTATGTCTACTACTGTGGGCAGGAATCTCTTAGAAGAAATGGAGTAGTCATCATGGTCAACAAGAGTCCGAAGTGCAGTACTTGGATGCAATCTCAAAAACGACAAAATGATCTCTATTCGTTTCCAAGGCACCATTAAATATCACGGTAATCCAAGCCTATTCCCCAACCAGTAACGCTGAAGAAGCTGAAGTTGAACGGTTCTATGAAGACCTACAAGACCTTTTAGAACTAACATCCAAAAAAGATGTCCTTTTTAATATAGGGGACTGGAATGCAAAAGTAGGAAGTTAAGAAACATCTGGAGTAATAGGCAAATTTGGCCTTGGAGCATGGAAAGAAGCAGGGCAAAGGCTAATAGAGTTCTGCCAAGAGAATGCAATGATCATAGCAAACACCCTCTTCCAACAACACAAGAGAAGACTCTACACATGGACATCACCAGATGGTCAACACCAAAATCAGATTGATTATACTCTTTGCAGCCAAAGATGGAGAAGATCTATACAGTCAGCAAAAACAACACCAGGAGTGGACTGTGGCTCAGATCATGAACTCCTTATTGCCAAACTCAGACTTAAATTGAAGAAGTGGGCCTTAGAAAGCATCACTATGAACAAAGCTAGTGGAAGTAAAGGAATTACAGTTGAGCTATTTCAAATCCTGAAAGATGATGCCGCACTCACTACGCCAGCAAATTTGGAAAACTCAGCAATGGCCACAGGACTGGAAAAGGTCAGTTTCATTTCAATCCCAAAGAAAGGCAATGCCAAAGAATGCTCAAACTACTGCACAATTGCACTCATCTCACACGCTAGTAAAGTAATGCTCAAAATTCTCCAAGCCACGCTTTAGCAATACGTGAACCATGAACTTCCAGATGTTCAAACTGGTTTTAGAAAAGACAGAAGAATCAGAGATCAAATTACCAACATCTGTTGGATCATCAAAAAAGCAAGAGAGTTCCAGAAAAACATCTATTTCTGCTTTATTGACTATGCCAAAGCCTTGGACTGTGTGGATCACAATAAACTGTGGAAAATTCTGAAAGAGATAGGAATACGAGATCACCTGACCTGCCTCTTGAGAAACCTATATGCAGGTCAGGAAGCAACAGTTAGAACTGGACATGGAACAACAGACTGGTTACAAACAGGAAAAAAAAGTACGTCAAGGCTGTATATTGTCAGTCTGCTTATTTAACTTATATGCAGAGTACATCATGAGAAATGCTGGGCTGGATGAAACACAAGCTGGAATCAAGGTTGCCAGGAGAAATATCAATAACCTCAGATATGCAGATGACACCACCCTTATGGCAGAAAGTGAAGAGGAACTAAAAAGCCTCTTGATGAAAGTGAAAGAGGAGAGTGAAAAAGTTGGTATAAAGCTCAACATTCAGAAAACTAAGATCATGGCATCTGGTTCCATCACTTCATGGCAAATAGATGGGGAAACAGTGGAAACAGTGTCAGACTTTATTTTTTTGGGCTCCAAAGTCACTGCGGATGGTGACTGCAGCCATGAAATTAAAAGACACTTACTCTTTGGAAGGAAAGTTATGACCAACCTAGATAGCTTATTTAAAAGCAGAGACCTTATTTTGCCAGCAAAGGTCCATCTAGTCAATGCTACGGTTTATCCAGTGGTCATGTATGGATGTGAGAGTTGAACTGTGAAGAAAGCTGAACACCGAAAAATTGATGCTTTTGAATGTGGTGTTGGAGAGAACTCTTGAGAGTCCCTTGGACTGCAAAGAGATCCAGCCAGTCCATCCTAAAGGAGATCAGTCCTGGGTGTTCACTGGAAGGACTGATGCTGAAGCTGAAACTCCAATACTTTAGCCACCTCATGCGAAGAGTTGACTCATTGGAAAAGACCCTGATGCTGGGAGGGATTGGGGGCAGGAGGAGAAGGGGACGACAGAGGATGAGATGGCTGGATGGCATCACCGACTCAACAGACACGAGTTTGAGTAAACTCCGGGAGTTTGTGATGGACAGGGAGGCCTGGCATGCTGTGATTCATGGGGTCGGAGAGTCGGACATGACCGAGCGACTGAACTGAACTGAAGTAGTGTTAGGCTCTTGTTGCTTTGTATCTATTATCCTACGTAATATTCAAAACATTCCTTTGAGGGAGCTAACAATTATTATTTCAATTGTCCCCACCGTACAGAGGGAAAAACTGAAGATCAGCGCGGTATAGAGGAAAGGTTGGGCATGCAAAGGTGTGCAGTTTACTGGAAAAGGGTAATGGAAATACAGCGGGCTCAAGGTGGCTCAGTGGGAAAGAAACCGCCTGCCAAGCAGGAGATGGGGCTTTGATCCCTGGGTTAGTATGATCTGCTGGAGAAGGAAATGGCAACCCCCTCTAGCATTCTTGCCTGTAAAATTCTATGGACGGAGGAGCTTGGTGGGCCACAATCCATGGGGTCACAAAGAATGGGACATGACTGAGTGAGCACAATAGAAATACTTGGGACCCCTTGATCATTCTACCACAATGCCTCCTCCTTAGAGGCATACATAAGGTCTCTTTGGAGACCTCAGCTTAGTTTGAAGAGAGCAATGTAAATAAAGAGAAAGAGCAGAGAATACATTTAAGAAAGTTGTAAGTGAAATTTGGAAGTTTGTGAGCTTCAGGTTAAGAAATAGATTTTTATAATCAGTGGGGAATTATTGGAGATCTCCCAGAAGGAAAATTAATTTTGCAGGAAAGATCTTCACAAAGATTAACTTGACAGATGGGTGAGGGAGACTAAAGTCAGAAAAACTAATTAAAATAATATGTTAAATTCTTACATGTAGGGAAAGAGATGAGTAAATAAACATTTTTAAATGGGTCAATATTTTAAATTGACAAAAATTTTATTTTGAAATTCTGGCTTGTCATATAATGTAACTGGAGACAATAAGCATGGCTGAGTGTCAGATCAGCTCTTAGTAGCCCTACTTTTTAACAACAGTAGATTTAATTCTACAAAACTATCCATATTCCTTCCATTTTAAGAATCACTTTCTGTAAGCAAAGATTTTTATTTGTTGACATTCACCATTTTTACGGTATAAAGGAACCAAAGGCATTATGTTTAAAAATATATAAGATAAACAATGGAATAGTCTGCTAATTAAAAATCTTATAAGGATATATATTTTTGGTAATAGTTAATATAGTTCTTCTGAACTCACCAGTGGCTGGCCGTGTAACTTTGACAAGGTCAGTGGCCCTAACTTAACTGGATGCAAGCATTTTATCACATATTGTACTTCTAAGAATGTTTACTGTAATTGCCCACAATTTATTCTTGACATCTGTAGGCCCTTTCAAAACTTCTTTTTGTGTTTAAGTGCCAATGAGTAACAACATCATAGATACTTCTATGTGTGATGGCAATTAATTTCATAATAGTAATTTAATTTACAAATATATAAATAATGTGTAAGATATAGACTACTGTTTTTTCAAAGGCTTTACATTTTATCTAGCCTGATATGTGCAAATGGTAAATATATCCCTGAGGAAAAAAAAAGAATTACAATATTCTACACCGTGAACATTTCCTAATGCAATAAAACTTTCCTGTAACTATCTTTTCAACAAAAGAGAAAAGTACTTTTTAGTCTATAAATTGTGCACACTTCCGTTTCTCCTCTTAATTTGACCTTTAATGAATATATATGTAATATAATATTATATATAACACTATTTATTTCTTAAAATTCATATTTTCTCACAGAGTAATAAGAAAAAAGTATAGCATGTGTGGATGAGTTCATGAAATGACAGTAGGTCTCTAATAAGTATTAGCTTTTAAATTTTCCTTTTATTCCATTTGTATATAAATTCATTTTCAATCATTTTAATGACGTCCAAGAGAAAACAGTTTGAAGGACCAGAAAGATAAAACTGTACATGAGTATAGCAGCGCACAATCAATAAGCATGTGTGGAACACTTTGTATGGCCTTGTACTACATTACAGCGTCTAAAGAGAACGTGATGGCAGAGGTCTTCCCCAGGAAGTGATCGCTCTTTTGAAACAGGAACATTGACTAGGAGTTAACCAGGTGAAGAGAGCAGTTAATGGAAACAGCATAGGAAATGGCCCTAAGATTAAAGGAAACAAGTCTCGTCAAGGCAAAGAAAGAGGGCCTACACTTTCGGACATGTAGGAAGTCAAGTTGCAGTGTGAATAACAGACTTGAGGGACTTGTAGAAAAAACTTTGAATTTTGGTCTTTATCCCAAAATAAATGGCAAATCAATAAATTATTTTCATTGGAGAATAGGACTAAGGAGACTCAATTTCCATGTCCAAAGTATCACTAAGACAACAGTGTGCTAGATACTTTTTCTTACATGAATCATTTAATCATCACAACATTTATGTGAAATAAGCAATATTATGTTTGTTTCAGGGCTTCCCGTGTGGCTCAGTTGGTAAAGAATCTGCCTGCAATGCAGAAGACTGAGATTCAATCCCTGGGTTGGGAAGATTCCCTGGAGGATGGCATGGTAACCCACTCAGGAGTTCTTGCCTGGAGAATCTCCACAGACAGAGAAGCCTGGAGGGGGGTGACGTCAGCAAAATAAAATTTTGATAGATATTTGATAAAGTAAAAATTTAAGGCCAGTATGACAGAAGGCAAAAGAGTAATACGGGTTAGCCAACAAAGGCAATAAGAATTCCATGTCTTCTCAAATAGAAACCTCCCCCAAATACTCTCAAATATTTCTGTCATATAGTATAACAGACTAATGAAATTCTGAGGAAATAACCACTCTATCCACCTTTGCTTCTGAAGCTCTTTTTTGCTGATCTGTTTGGAGTTGACTTTCACAAAAACTGCAACCAGTCTCAACAGGATATTTGGGATGAGGGAAGTAAGTGATCTTAAGCTCTGACAAATAAAAAACCAAAGCTAAAGCCAAAACTAATGAACTATATTCAGCAAAATGAGTCTTTCTGACTGCCTCTGATTATCCTAGAGTTGTGTTTTCTCTACCATCTTACTTATTTGGCTGAGTACAGAAGATACTTATTAAGAGGCAACAGTGGCAGTTCTAAATACCTTTCTGTCCTGCAGAGGTCTTGAATATACACTGATAATTTGGTATGATAAAGTGAAACCCTCTAGGAGTCATTGAGCAGATATTACCCTCTGTCAATCAGAGAAAAAAGGAAAAGGAAGAGCTAATGCAATGCAATCCTGTTTGGAGCATAAGACAATTCAAGTAACTTTTCTCAATGCTAATTCTGTTGGTAACCTGTAACTGAAAAGAAATAATGTCTATATTTTCTTCAAATTTCCCCAAATGAGGGTAAAATGTTTTTTCTGTTAAAACAGAAGGTAAGAAACTGTAAAATAACTATATTTTGATTTGATAATTCTTGAATATAAAACAGTGATTTTCAAACACAGCAAACTTACCTGCCTCTGTTTTATACATAGGAGTTTTTTGTACTATTTCACTTGATAAAATCTTTCCATGATTACAAAAATGTTTGAAAACCATTGATCTAGTGGTCATTGTATTGTTATTCAAAGTAGTTCAAGTGGTTTCAAAAGAACACCAAAGAAGGTAGAGCATAATTGCTCTTATATATTTACTTTTGAAGCGTTAAGTTATAAACATTTCCAATTCCATGTAACAGGAAAAAAGATAAAATTTCTTTGTGAAAATGTGATTTATGGAATAAATAATGGTTTTAAATCAAAGTTCTAGACAAAGTGTTTTGTTGTTCAGTTGCTATGTCATGTCTGACTCTTTGCAACCCCATGGACTGTAGCCCGCCAGGCTCCTCTGTGCATGGGATTCTCCAGGCAAGAATACTGGAGTGGGTTGCCATTTCCTTCTCCAGGGTATCTTCCCATCCCAGGTATTGAACTCACGTCTTTTGTATTGGGAGGCAGATTCTTTACCACTGAGCCACCTCAGAAGCCCTAGATAAAGTAGACATGAATAAAAATAAAATATGTATGGTTTTGAAACTTTAAAGGGAATTTCAGATTATAGTTTTGTCAATTGATATTTAAGCATCAGTTATCTGAGAGTTTTGGAGTATATCTATACTTAAAATCTAAATCACTCCACAGATCCTTCAGATTTTCATAAAAGAATAACATTTTACTTCATAGCTAAAGCTTCAGTGTTTGAAAAAATAAGAAATTCTGTTTATCCAAACTAAAACTGAATTATTATTCATCTAAATTTCAAGATGAATGTTATTTTATTCAAGTTCCCCATGGTAGGGTAATAGCTATGGTATGGAAATAGTAGGGCATAGCCCAAGTAACGTATTTTAGAAATTTATAAAATACATTTAAACTCAAAAAAGAAAAAATCATATATTCACAAGTACTACTGTATCAAACATATCTGTAGGCTGGCTAGGAAAAAAGGAGAGAAAAAATAAAGAAGAGACCTGAGAGAACTCAAAATTGATATCTACTTCTTCTATTAGGTGCCAATCCACTTGAAGGCAGCTGTCTTATGTAAGGAATAGTCTTTTCAAGTATAAATGCTAAGAATGCTACCCAAGCCATAAGCAATGATTTGGAAAGAGTAAGAGTTCCTAAAATCATCACTGACCCTTGATTATAGCTACATGTCCTGCTTTAGCCAATGGAATGTGAATGAACATAAAATGTGCTATGTGTGAACAGAAGTTTTCATTGAATTTGAGTGGGTCAGTTTGGCCTCTTTCTCCTGATTTCCACCAGGAGAACAACACATCCCTTTGGCCTGGATGCTGGAATGAGGAGACTGAGTGGACAGAGCCATGCAGAGTTACCGCTGCTCCGTACTTCTGTTAAGTGAGAAATAAATATATGTAGTTGTATGCCACTGAAACGTTTTGGGATTTTTAGTTACCACTGCAAATGCTAACTAGAAGAAGGGGTAAAATAATATTTTATTCAGTTAAGCTACAAATTGTTGGTTACTTGCAGCTGAACACATTCCTAAACAATATATCCATAATATGTACATAAATAAAAGATTATCATTTTACTTATATATGAACTCTCTGGGCAGCAATTTACAGTGTATCTGAACTGACAGAGCTTAGCATCAGGAAATTACAAAAATGGAAAGCTCAAGGAAAGAGGCAGTTCAGGGAATAATCTGCAGATGTGTGTGGCCTTGCCCAGAGAACTTCACAGTATGGATACTCGTGTAGCTACAGGGCTACAAGAGGGCAGGAAGTGCTTCAGATGGGTTGCTTAAAATAATGTATACCAGCAGTTAACAGCCTTCCATTCATCTCAGACAACCCAATGTAAAAGGACCAGGAGTAAACTGTTCTTCCCAAACATTAAAGAATAACAGAAAGAGGTGGAAGAAATTAGTATTCAGAAGGAATGGATACATACATATTCGTGTTTTCTTTTCATGCCAGAGAATAATTAGAAGGAAACCAAGAGAGCAATATCAAGTGAGTCATTCTAATGCATACCCAATTATCATTTATTTGAAAATCATTTTTCTTAAAAAGAGGTTTTAATTATTTTCCCTATGAAACTATTCACTACATTTCTAGTAATTTTATATAGGGATGTTTATGTTTATAAATTGACATGCTGATTCATGCTTCCTCAATATGTCAGTCAGTTATTCAGGTTCTATAATATTAGTGTCAATGTTTTAGTTATGCCTGAATAGATTACCTCCTTATGTAGGATTCTTCAGACAATAAAACACATCTCTATGTGTCTAGTTATTCCTATCAGAAATTTTGGAATGATCCTCAGTGTCATACTTTTTCTCTCTAGCTCTCTCCTACTATCAATTTAGCAAAGAATACAAGAGCTTCTACAAGGCATACTTCACTTTTCTATCCACCTCTCTCCATTTCCATGACTAAAGTCCTAGCACAAGATACATTAATCTCTTGCCCAATCTACTGTAAATATCTCCTGATTTATAAATCCCTACTTCCTCTCTTTCTTATAATGAGTTTAAAAGCAGCACAAGAGATCACTTTAAAAAATCACTCTTTAAGAGTTCAGATCACTCTTCTGTTTAAAAATGCTTAATGACTTCACACTGGATATAGAAAAAAAATTTTAAATTTTTAACCAGGTCAATAAATTCTGAGATGATCTTGTTCATGCCTACCTCATATTATAGGGCTTTGCTTTCCTGATAGCCCAGTTGGTAAAGAATCCACCTACAATGCAGGAGATCTTGGTTCAATTCCTGGATCAGGAAGATCGGCTGGGAAAGGGATAGACTACCCACTCCAGTGTTCTTGGGTTTCCCTGGTGGCTCAGCCGGTAAAGAATCGGCCTGCAATGTAGGAGAACTGGGTTCAATCCCTGGGTTGGGAAGATCTCCTGGAGCAGGAAAAGGCTACCCATTCCAGTATTCTGGCCTGGAGAATTCCATGAACTGTATAGACCATGGGGTCCCAAAGAGTTGGACAGGACTTTCACTTTCACTTTTCACCTCATATTATGCCAATCCCCCCCTGTTCCCTAACATTCAGCCACACTGCATATTGCCTTCCAATGTACCACCTTCAGCTGTAGAGTCTTTGCTTACACCATTTACCTTAGAATGCTCTTTCTCCCTCTCACCTGGCTAACTCCTATCATCTTAGACATCTTATTTAAATATCAGTTCATCAGAAATTCTCCTTCTCCTGCTCAGATCCCTATTATATTCACTCTCAGTACTTTGGTCTTTTTCTATTATCATAACTTGAGAAGTTTTATATCTCCAGAATGGTTAGTTTCTTAATATCTGTCTAACCCATTTGGCTGTAAGTGCCATAAAAACAGGAGTCACACTTGTAATCAGTCTTGCCAAGCATTGGGCATGGCGTGGAGTAACAGCACAATAAATATTTAGAATAGATGAATGAATAGACACATGAACTTGGGTAAAATGTACTAAATTGAGAAAATATTGCAGATTCTAGTAGATATGGTAGAGTGTTTTCAATTACAAGTATTCTACCAACAAGCTATAGAATTAACACATATGTATCTTTCGGGTTTCTTCAATTTGTTATGAATCAGGGGAGCTGCTGCTGTGTTGTACAAGAATGATATCAGAGTTCTTAGACTTTAGATGGATCAAAATATGTAAGTACATAAAATTACAAACTGAGAAAGTCAAAGTGCTTTAAGCATATAAAAATGTCTCAAGTAGATTGATTTTGAATCTTTTAAACATAGTTTTTAATTACCATAATTTTAATCAATCATAAAATAGAGTACATTGTTATATTAAAATGTAAACTAGAGGCATGTTCATATAACAGCCCTGTAATTGTGATACCATAAAATGGACATCAGGATTCTTTCGATAGAATTTCACTCAATGAATTTGAAAGGAAGGAAAGGCTAAGTTAAATTTAGTAACAAACAATTCCCCTAAATCTTAACAGAAGAACACATTCACACTTGCTCATGCTACATATTAAAAGGGATGACTTAGGGCAGTTGTTCAGAGACCAGGCTGATGGAGGCCCCATCATGACACATGTGTCTATAATTGCTATTTGAGGAGAAGAGCAAATAGTGCACTAGGTCATAAATACTTCTACTCCAAAAAGGTATTCCTCAATTTTAGCTCCTGTGGCATTGGCCTAAGTAAGTCACATGACAGCCTAACTGCAAAGAGGGACTGGAAAATTAAATCCTATGATAGTCTCAGACAGCAGAGAGAAGAAGAAACCCAGAGGAACCACACTAGGCTGCAAAAGTCAGAGACATTCAGATGCATAAGTGAAGCCATTCATTCACGCAACGTGCATTTTTTCTGCACTAGGCTGTGAACTAGGTAGCTGGGAATAAAAAATCAAGTGTGTTAGGTCTGAAGACAGCCACTTGAACAATTACTTGAGGAAGCTAAGAATGGTACATATTCACATTTTGAAGAATCCCTGAAAGACCAGTTTAGAGTGATCTTGGGTGATCTCACAAATCACATGAGTTAAAGGTTAAAGGTTTGATCTTTTTTTTTTTTTTTAAAAAGGTTACCAAAGAACTCTAAAGTTTCATTATTGTCTATATATTTTCAATTAACTAGGCCCTCTAAAAAAGAAGGTACCAACTTAACAGTAATCTTTACTCAGCTTAAGGATAAATTTCTCACTTGTCTCAGATCCAGAAGAGGATAAACCCTTTTAAGTAACATCAAAGAGTTTCTGTTGTCTTCCTTTTCAGTGTGAATACTGGAAACTATTATATTACTTTTATACAGTGAGCTCACTAGACTATAATTCTTGACTCATTAAAATGTTCTACTTTTTATACCGAAATATACCATTGTATCTATTATTAAACAACACTAAAAACATTAAGTGACATTTAAGACAAGAATATATTCATCCATATTCCTAGAATCCAAATTCAACTTTCTTTTTTCAGCCTTCCTATTTATTTTCACACATTATCATACAAAGAAATTCTACCTGAAAAAAGAAGATTAAGAATATATTCCATTCTAAAAATCATGGATAAATCTACATCTGCAAAGAAGACACGTACCCTTGAGGTTTGGGGCCGTCTTAGTCACATGCAGAGCCCAAAGGGGTGACAAGTACATCCTCAAGACTGACTGCAAAGGGACTGATATTACTCCATTTGCAGTGGGCATTATATCATGTATTCACAGCTGAATTTATACTAATTAATAAATAACAGAGAAGATATATGGGATTCCCAGGTGGCTCCATGGTAAAGAATCCACTTGACAATGCAGGAGACGCAGAGACATGGGGTTTGATCCCTGGGTCAGGAAGATCTCCTGGAGAAGGAAATTGCAACCTACTCCAATATTCTTGCCTGAATAATTCCATGGACAGAGGAGCCTGGTGGGCTACAGTCTATGGGGTCACAAAGAGTCGGACATGACTGAGTGACTGAGCACCCTGGGCTTGGCTCAGGAAGTATATTTAGAATGGGATGCATATAGAGTGTACTGAGGACTAACGGTTTGATATATATACAATTGTATTTATAAAAAACAAACACTAAACACTTTATACAAACAGTGCTCTTTTTACTCAATAGCACATTTTAGACTTTAAGACAAATGCATTCTCAATCACACATCTTCCTAGTTTTTCCAATATAATTTTGTAAATGAGCATGCACCCATCTGTTAATTAATATATTTATTAACTTTAATAACTATTTAGTAACTATATTAATAAGCATTAATAAAGCTTATTTTCTTCATAATTTTTATATAGAAAATAAATATGTGTTGCAATTCTAGTAGTTTCTTTCTACCAAATTACAAAAATATATCACCTTTGCACCTCTTCCCTTGTTCATTTCCCACTTTGGCTTACTATGTTTGTTTCAGCAGCTTGCTTTTTGTCTGCAGAAAGCAAACCTTAGTTTTATCGAGATAGAAAAAGCAAGCAAGTAAGAAAATAAGTAAGCTAGCAAGCAAAGAAGCAAACACAAAACACCCTTACTCCTTCTAGTACCTGTCTAAATAGCATCTCTTTAAATAGCATTGGATATTTTGTAAGATGAAACATGTATTAATATGGAGGTAATTGAAACCCTGGACGGATAAAGGTTGACATCTTGTTTTATCTTTAACACCCAGTCTTAGGACATTCAAATTTTGTCATGTAAAATGCTGTGTGGGATTATATTCACAGATACAGAAATATGTTCCGTTCTATCACACCCACAAGTCCCAGAACAGTACACTGAAAGCTGGCATGAAAAGCATAGCTAATCTGCTGATAGGCAATGAATTACTTTAGTCACTAATTTTTTCTTCAATTTTAAACATTATTACTATACTAAAATTTTTCATTTGTCTTTTAAAAATAGTTATTAGATGTGGCTATTAGGTACATATTGCTAAATATGTTTGTTTGTAGATATTTCTATATGCCTTAATGTAAGCCAAATACATATTTTAAGTGAAAGTGTTAGTCGCTCAGTCATGCCCAACTCTGCGATCCCATGGACTGCAGTCCACCAGGTTCCTCTGTCCATGGGATTTTCCAGGCAAGGATACTGGAGTGGTTCGCGATTTCCTTCTCCAAGGGATCTTCCCGACCCAGGGATTGAACCCAGGTCTCCTGTACTGCAGGCAGATTCTTTACCGACTGAGCTACCAGGAAAGGCTGTACATCATAATTTCAAAAATATTTTATAGCTGTTGTTAATATGCTTTGTAGTAGGTTCAAAAACATCTTGCCTTAAGTTTCCCAATAACTGCAGATTCTAGAGAAAATGGATTCAGAATTTTAGCATTAAAGAAAGCATTAAACAAGAACATTTGTTTCAAATTTGTCTCATGGAAGAACAGAGAATTCCTTTCTTTAAAGTCATAACAGTCATAACATAACAGATAAACATATTTAGCAGCAAGAGGGAACTTATTATTTCAAAGGGCCCTTCAAAATATAACTTTGTAATGCAAAAAATTAATAGAAATAAGTATGCTTTTAAATGTTCCAGCTGTATCATATTTTGCTTTACTCATTAAAACCCTTTCCTAATCAATATTCAAGGCAATGTTTTACAGAAATGCCTAACCTCACTTTAAGGAATTCCTGATTTTTGGTAAGAGAAATCATTGATTAATGCTTTAATGTAATTAGCAAATTTAGAAGGAAATTAATTCATTTGAAAGTAATTGAACTTTTTCCATCATCTGATATTTAGTTGGCATTATTCTAAGTAGATTAGTAATTTTAAAGAACATTTTATTTTTCATTAAAAAGAATATAGTATCAAAACTTAGAACTCTTTAATATTAGTGAAATTAATTCTATATTTCTTAAATAATGGTACCTTTTAAAAAAATAGAATACTTCATAGATGCTAAATGTATAGAATTAAACTGCCTAGACAGTCAAATCAAAGTGGAAAGATAAGGCAATTTTCCAAAACACTTAGGCCAAAATTAAAATGAGAAAGAAGTGTATTTTGGGTGGGTCATCCTGTTGGCTGACTTCATTAACCTAATTTATCAGATTAAGGTTCTTTACCCTATTTTCCTTTGTTAAGGTGTAAAAACTTCAGTGGTTCCCAGGGTATGGTTTTAGAGGCAGAGGTTGGGAGTGAAGAGCTCTGGTTCTATTTATGTTTCTCTCACCAACATATGTGTAACCTTGTACAAGAAAGCAAACTTATCTGGACTTAGTTTCCTCTTTTGTAAAATAAGACCCTCTAAAGTCTTTTCCATCTCTAAAAAGTTATGGACTCATGAGATAGTAAGATGACAGCTATGTGAGAGTGCTTATTATAAAATAGAGCAATTACACCTATATGTGTATGTGTGTGGTATGCTCGGTGTTCAACAATATAATATTACCCTAAGGATATTGCTAATATTTAACAATCACGGAAGTTGAAATAGGTATTTGATTTAATTACAATAGCTTTTATAATTGTCTTAAGAAATTAATTACACTTGAAGTAGGGAAGAAAATTTTTTTCACGCCTTGAGTTACATCAACTCAGAATAACACCAGAGTAAATACTCAATGTGATGTCAGTGCTAACACTATGAGGTTTGAAATACATCTCCATCCTTCATAACTCTGTAGGTTGCCTACTCATGGTAAGAACTGCAATGGTGAATGTACTGGATGCAAAACACTTAATCAATTAACACACGAAGTCTATTATTTGCACTGTTAAATTATTTTAGCTACACCATTTGTGTTACATTAATTCTTCAAATTCAGCTGACACATTTTAGCTTTGTGTCCATTACTCACCTTTTTAGTGCAACAAATACCCTCATAACATTTAGTCATTATTTCAATAAGGTTCATTCCTTGCCTTTCCTTCCATTAGCAAATAATTTGATAATGCAGACAGCCATCTATAAAATATTTTTCCACTACACAAATATATATTTATACCTTTCAATATCATAATAGCATAAAAGCCTATTTTTTTTTCTTGGGGTATTAAGTCAAATAGCTTTCTTAGACTGTTTTTCACATCTTTTTCTCTGTTAGCTCTGTATTCTAGAGTACCACTTTCTTTTCTTTCTCCCTGTGAAAATCTCATAATGATTGTACTTACACTGTCAGTATTTTTATTTTCAGGTCACCTACCTCATCTGTATTATATAATTGAAACCTATAGCTTCTCACTTCTTCTCATACTATCTTACTTCTTGAAGAGCACAAAATTTAATTCTCTCTCTCTGAAAATACACACACACACACACACACACACACACACACACACACACACACGTATCCTGAAATTCCCTTGTTCTTAACAAATTTGCTATTCTATCACCTTGGGCCCAGTATCACTATTACCTAAAGATGCTCTCAAAGTACTGAACTTCATGTACAGCAAAAATATAGTGATGTAACTGAAGAAACTGCATCACTAAGAAGGAAGTAAATGAAGTCTTTAAACAATGTTAAGCATCTATTCTAGTATTAAAATATTTAAACGGATCATGCCAATGCTAATACAAACTCTAATACTTCATCTCTGGTAACTACTATTTCTTCCATGTTTATTAAAGTAAAATAATATTTTTGTATAGAGATTTTAAGTAATTTATCAAGCCGTAAACCATATAATGAAAGGGAGTATATGCAGGAAATCCTCTGGGTTATTAAATTTATTTAATAATTTTCCATGTGTCATTGAATGACAAATGATAATATTTCTGTTATGGTTAATAATTTAAATAGCATACTACCTCTCTAGGGGTTTATATATCAAATATATCATCACTGTTTCAAAGTAGATACGACAGCTATTGACCCAAAATTGCTATATTGAAAACTTCCTTAATGTGCTTTTATATGACAGGTTCTAACAGTTTATTAAATTTTTCTGTCATGAGTTAATTATGCCAGGAAGACAAGCAGCAGTGTTTTCTATACCAATATTAAAAGGTGGCCACAAAAGTAATGTGATGCATTATTGCCAAATATGTTGATAACTTTGAAAAGTTGTTTCAAAATGTTTTTTTTTATTCATTAGGAAATAATTCAATGACCTACAGATTTAAGTTATTTAACAAGTACCAATTTTTGCCTATGAGGGAGAAGACATGGTGTGGAGGGAAAGGTACAGGAGACAAATCTGAATTTAAATCTTTATCACCTTCTATTTAATAGCTTTGTGACATGGACTTAACACTTCTGTCTTTGAATCTAAACATTCTAATTTTTCAAATGATGATAATACTGCTTCTTTAAAGATTATTTGGAAATAAGCACCTGACTTAGGAACTGGTAGTTGTTACTGTAATTATGCACTATGTTAAGAGAAGCCAGATGATCAGGGTTGGCTCTTGGACACAAAAGCTCATGAATTTTAAGCATATTAATTAAGTCCAAAATAGGAAGTAAATATATTTCCTATTTAAATAGCATACCTTGAAAGCATATTCCATCACTATGTATAACTACATACACACACACACATTACTATGGAAAATCTGATTTGCACCAAAAAGTTTATGTTGCACTCCTCTAAAAGGTACCATTTGTCTTATTATTTGCTATGTATTAAAATTATAAGTTACAAATTATTACTACTTCTATTTTCAGCATTAAAGGAGACTTGTTTGTATTACCAAATCACATGTTAACTTTGGAAGTATAATACTTTTGGTTTTCTTAATTTTCTTTCACTATCTTAGGATAATTCATTAGAGTGTCTTCTATAAAAACATGAATATTTCTAATGATTAAAACCTGATTCACAAAACATGGCTAAAAACTTTGTAAAGGAAAAATATTACTGATTTGTGGCCATTATTTTTCAAATATTGTTGACTTATGGTACCACTTTTAGATTTGAGTTTTCATTGACAATTCATGAATCAATATTTTAACATATGTACAAAACCTATCATCTAGGAATCTCTTTTCTGATTTTGTAGTCCCTCAGAGTATAATTTAATAGCAACACTATATGGTCAAACTGCTGTTTGATATTAAAATTACAATTTTTAATCCTGAGTCATTAAAAACCCTCCACTGAATACTGATGTAGTAAAGAGTTTCAAAGAGAAAAATGTCAGGGTTCTCGGAAGATCCTAGAATCATCTTCAGTATGTTCTTCCTTGAAGATATGAATCACTTACTGGTCAGTTGGCTTGGCACAAACTGAAGGTCTATTCTTTGTCATAGGTATGAATTAATGTTCCCCCCAAAGTCATCTTGCAAATTCACGTGACTGACTAGATCCAGTCAAAAAGAAATGTGGATGGTACTCTACAAAGTAGCCATTGTTACTGGAGAGACCCAAACAAGTAATGTCTTTTTGTCTTTTATTAATTATTATACTCAACAAATAGTACATGTTCTCTAAATGAGAAATTTTCCAAAAAATATGAAATAATTTATGTGAAGGAAAAAAGGGAACAAGGATCCAGAAATAACTCAGATGGTAATTTATTAGTAGTTGGTTACTCTTTGTGTATTCTGTTAATTTGGGTATGAAATAAAATGATAATATCATCAAAAGAGGGATCCACTCATATTGAAGCAAAAGTCATCAAAGGATAAAATTATAGTAAAAATAGGTGTAATTTTGATACATCAACATATCTTCAAATTTTCAAGTGTTTTAAAAAGGTAAATATTTTAAGTCATTTAAAGAAGCTAGGTTTTTATATCAAGTATTACCGTGGACTACAAACTGCAAATGAGAGAGATCTAAGAAATGCCCTGAGAATTAACACTATGTGGATAATACTGTCATTTAAAGATTTTATAATTGCTAAAAATTCACTGATATTAATTTCCATCTTTGCAACTTTTAAAAATAAAAAACACACCAAAATAGACACACAAAACACTTTTAGCTTTTTGAATTTTATAGAAGAAGCAGAAGAATTTAAAGCTTACAAACAAAAGTGAAATGGGATTTTAATTAAGAAAATTTTAATGCCAGCCTAAAGCAGCCCTAAAATTCAGAATAAAACATGGCTACTGTAACAGAAACAGGTTTATTTCTTTAGGAAGTGGTTTCTAATTCTGAAGCTGCAAATGTGCTGGCACACGTGATGGGGAATGTAAGGGTTGCCATGGTAAGTACACATCTTTTCTTGGACAGTCGAGTATTTTTAAAAATGCATAAAGAACTTTCACTTCATAATATGTCATGGAAATTGACTCTGCTTTCCTTACCAACATGTTAGTATGATGCAATGCAACACAGTACAGAAATAACCCACATTTTAAAAAAACTTCAGCCCATTAAGATCGCTTATAAAACATGGAGTGAAAAATGAAATAAGAAATCTCCAAGTCGGAGAACTAGTTAAATGGTGGGTCTAGAACAAATTCTACTCCCATTAAATTAATAAATAATCACACCTCAGGACATTCCACTGGCCTGATACATTCCCTGGGCGTCCAAATGCAAACATCACTAAACATCACTCTCGACATACTTTGGTCATATGCCTTATTTTTAAGGAAAAATAAAATCATTCCTATATTCCCACATTCTCATTCTTTCCCCCGTGCGATCAACGGTTTCCAAGAAGCAGGGAACGGACTCTGCTCTACTGTCTTTTGCACAAAATCTGGAGGTTCTCTTAAGAGTCTGTGAAGTCAGCTCAAGACGCCTGGATGGAGGCGTGACACTTGGACTGGAGAGGTGGCAGAATCTGTTGAGAAACGCAGCAGGTTCTGAGGCGCTAGAGAACCCACGTGTACAGGGGCTGGGGAACTTTTCCGCCACGTCTGCCGGAAGGAAGGTCTCACTTTTAAATAGGGGGCTAGCGGGGCGAGGAGCTGGGTGGGTGGAAGGTGGGCAGTAAAATAGGAGAGGTGGCGGCGAAGCAGAAGGTTCTAACCCTTCACAGGTATCTACTTGTGCTTCCCCACATTCTAGTCTCTCCCTCATCAACTTTATTATTTTCCCGTTTTACAGGAGGGTTTAAGCAACAGGGATGCTGAGCATCTCATAGGCTCAGCCAGGAACAAAGAAAATCGAGTTCCTAATACTGTATCTCTCCCGTTGGAGATCACGTGTCCTGCTTTTGCTGGAATGCACTCTTCTCGCCCACGCTATAAAATCTCTATTATGCTTAGAAATTTTACCCACGTTAAAATATGCTCACTTATGAATTGCTTTTTATCTACCAAGAGAACCACATTTCAACGTACACAGGTACATATTTACGTGGTGACCCAGTTACCACTGCAGGTGAATTCGATGTGTTGAAAGTGTATTGGGGAAGTAATGGAAAAGAGCAGGTGGAGGATCTTCATGTCTCACTGAGCGCACCCTCCCCTCCCCCGTTTTCTAATTTCTTTTGAAGAAGTTCGAAAGGAACGTGGGAGTCGTGGGAGTCGCAGATGGTTCCTTTTTGAAGCCGATTCCTGGGAGTTGTGAAAGTGACCCCTTCCCTTCTCTGCCTGGCGCTGCGCCCTCTCGCCCAGCCCTCTCGCTTTGTGACTTGATGGGGAGGAGACAGTAAGGGAGAGGGCGGAGGCGGGTCCTTTATGCAGCCCTGATGGCCAAGAAGTAGTATAATGAAGCAATTTTGCAGCCATCTCCGTTATCATGAAGTCACACTATTTTTGAAGACATTCTGTAAAAGTCCCATCCCCTTATTCCCATTCTTGACTCTTCAAACTGTAAAGACAGGAGACCCTTTGGCACCCAATTTAATTGTCCGTGAGCTAAGGTGCTATGATTACCCTGATGCTAATGTGCTTCCCTCCTTCTTTCCACGTAGGACCCAAAACTAGTCCTGCATCCTTAATGACTCTGAAAGGAGGATGCAAGATGCTGAAGGGGGCCCAGCACTGGGATTGGCAATACTGCTGCTTCACCAGCTTCTCCGAGCAACACAAAGGAGCTGTGTGGGCTGGAGTTGTCTAGCTTAGGGGAAAGGAGGCATCGCTTTCCCTGACTCCCGGGAAGAAGGGCTTCGCTCCATCGCTCCCCCACTTCTTTTGGTCCTCCAGTCTTTTACACTCTTTCTTCCCCTTCATCCCCTCCCGAAAACCCCACCCTATCCTTTCATTTCCCAATGGCATAAAGGTCTTCTAATTGTATTTTTCAAACAAATAGGCATCACACAGTAATTATACAGCTTCTAAGATAAAGGGACAAACGTGACCTGCCACAAGTGTGTGTGTGTGTGTGAGAGAGAGAGAGAGAGAGAGAGAGAGAGAGAGAGAGAGAGAACGAATATCAAACGAGCGCTTCATCCTTCAGACACCTCCAGAAAAAGCTGACTGGAGATATTCAAGATAATAAAGAACTATGATCAACCTCAGCTCAACCGTCGGTCTCAGCACCAGCACCCCAAATCGCTCTTTGCCTTCCTTTTCGCAATATGTAACCCTTTAAGCTCACCCGCCAGCCCAGGCCACTCGGCACTCCCCAGCACCCGCAACAGCAAGCACGCGATTCTAAATGCCCCGCAATCTACCACATCCTCGCCACCTCCGCGGGCCGCCCGGCAGGCAGCTCCCAGCGAGCGCGGAAGGCTCGGGTTCTCCTACCCGCCCCTCGTTCCGTCGGCCACCTGGGTCCCTCACCTAGGGCGCTCACTGTCGCTGCGGCCACAAGCGGCGAGGCCCCCGCGACCCCCTTGGCCCCGGAGCAATAGTATCCTACTCACATCGCCGGCGGGAGAAACTGCCCATGAGGTTCCGGAGAAAGTGAATCGTGCGGCTGCCGGGGGTTATTCCTTAAAGTGTCCGGGGGTCCGCAGTGGAGTGGGCACGAGGTCCTCGGAGGAGAGGAGGGGTGAAGCAGGAGAAGAGAAGGAGAAAGAGGGGATCCCAGGCAGCTGCCACGTTAGACCATGATGCTGGTGCCCTTCAGGTGGACAGCTGGAGAGGTTTCCGCGGGAAGCGGCCGAGGGGAAGCCCGAAGCGCTGGCGGGGGAGGCAGGAACGCATCCACTCCCCAGCTTCCGCCTGCCTTGCGCGCCGCGCAAGCGACCGCAGCAGCAGAGGCGGCAGCGGCGGTGGCGGAGGCGCAGCTCCCTCCCCACCCCAGAAGGCTCCACAGACAATAAATCCCGGAAGGAGAAGAGAGGAGTCGAAAAGGCGAATCTTGCACCCAACTCCGTAACACCCCGTGCCCGCTGCCGCGCCTCTCCTAGGCGAGGATCCCCGGGGACCCGGGAAGCAGCGGGCGGTTCGGAGGGGCCGTGCGCTCCCGCGGCTGCAGGCGAAGGTGGAGTGGGCGGTTGCAGGTCCCTCCGGTGAGAACTCGCTGCCCAGGGGCTGACTGTCCGCGGCTTGAAGCCCGGGGTTCTCCCGGAGTGGGGTCCTCCTCGGTGCAGTGGCTTGGTGCACAGGTGCCTGGATTGGCAGGCGAGGAGGCGCCGCTCCTGGCTCTTGGCTGTGTCTCCCTGCTCTCCCCGCCCCCTCTCTTATTTTTCCCACCCCCTTTTCCGACGACACCAGCTGCAGCAGCCTCAAAGTGCTAAAACATGTCAAGGAGATTTTCCAGCAATAGGGGAGGGGGTGACCACTTCCACAGCCCTCGGCTCCTTTTCGGGATCCTCGCCTGCCCCTCTGACCTCTACTCGGGCTCCCCCAAATTGTGAGAAGCAAATTCCCAGTCCGGCGGAGTACTGAAATGGTCGCCTTCTCCCGGCTATGGTTGTTTTTCGTCAAGAACAGGACGACTGGCCGAGCTCTCCGGGTTCTTTCAATCGCCCGCTGGGCTCCAAGCAGGTGCTCGAGGCACGGCGCCGCCGGGCAGCGCGCGGCCGCCGGCTCTTCCCGCAGCTCGACCGGCCCGTGGCGCTCCGGCGGCCCCGGCGCGGCGTCCTGCAGCGCGGGCGACTCCGCCGCACCAGCGCCTCCGGGCCTCCGCGCCTTCCCCAGCGCCCCGCACCCGCCCCGGCTCGGTGACGCTGCGCCCGTGGCTCCGCAGGCTGCCGCTCCTGCTACCTCAGCAAAGAGGCGGCCGGGAGCGCCTCCTCGGGGTTTCCTCCCCCGCCCGCCTTCCCGGCTGCAGGTTGTTGGCTGCCAAGGAGAAAAGTCTCTGCTAGCGGTTCAGTCTCTTCACATTAGTCAGAGCAACGACCTTTGTGCCTGCTTTCGCGTTCCCTTCTCCTCCTGGGGCCGGGGTGACTGCCCTGGGTGTGCGCAAAATTAGAAGGGGTTTTCCAACCACCCTTCACGCTTCCACCCCCTCTCCTCCGGCCAGGAACCACATTCTCACACTCACACACGCTCATCTCCTCTCTCACGTAAAGGCACACGCAGATATAAAGTCTCACACGTCTTTAAACTCTCCAAAGCAGCGATATGTTAAGAAACCTATTGACGAGACTGGTGCTATATTTAGACTTCTCTTTTATTCTCTAAACCCGACGGGTCAATTCTCTCTTTAAAATAAGAGTTATCATCCTGAAATCATTTTTTTCTTTCTTTTCGTGGAATACAGGCTAAAAGCTTTTCTTTTCCTCATGATAAGTGAGAATGTCCCTTCATCTCTCTACATTGCTAATACAGTAGACGTCATGATGTTCAGATGCCACTCTGGTGGATACAAATTCACAGTTTACTAAAAAGAAAAGGCATTTGATCATATTCTTGGATTTGCAATGCTAAAATCTTCAAGGTCAAAAATCATCTTTCCTGACTGTTAAGGGTTGTCTGGGAAGAGAATTTGGAGATTGACAGCTAATCAGCAGAGTACCAAGAATGATTATTTTCCACTTTACCTGGGCCATGAATGAGGGGTGACTTTTAAGGATAACTTTCTAGTGTATCATATTATTTGCATGTAAAAGGAAAAAAGAATAAGAGCATATTTTCAAAAGCCAGGTCATTTTAAAAGTGTGTTATAAAACACCACCAAGAAAGGGTTCTGAAAGGGCAAGGAGACAAAAAATAATTTTAAGGGCAAATTTTTGAATTGAGCTCTCTGGGGCTCTGCTTTTTCACCCACAGTTTTATCCTTATAAACATTTGCCACATCTTAGTGTTTCAGCTGGACAGAGTGATATGAACATTTTTAGGTTGCAATTGAAAATCTAAAGTAAATAACCTCACACAACAATTATACTGTTGTAACAACACTTTTATAGGCCTCCAGTTCTTTTGGATACAGTTTGCACATAACTTTCACATATATTCACTATTTAATCATTTCCTAAAACTATTTAGTAAACAATATTTTCCCACACTTATTGGAAGGGCACAAGGCTCATCTCAGAAATGTACCCAATTGCCCTACACCTGAACTCAGAATTTCTTATTTTAACTCCAGGCTTTAACTCCCTTTTACCAAAATATTTGACAAAAAAATTCTGTATGTTAAGTCACAACAAATTATGAGGAAACTTATGATTATTGCAAACAGTAACATACCTACCAATGAACTTATATCCCATGTGTTAAGTGGAACTGTTTTCCTAAATAAAAACGAAATTGTTCCCTTCTAATGGGGAGAAGGGCTTCCCAGGTGGCGCTAGTGGTTAAGAACCCACCTGCCAATGCGAGAGACAAGAGACTGGTTCCATCTCTGGGTCAGGAAGATCTGCTGAAGAAGGAAATGGCAAACCACTCCAGTATTCTTGCCTAGAGAATCCCCATGGACAGAGAAGCCAGGTGGGCTACAGTCCATAGGGTCTCAAAGAGTAGGACATGACTGAAGCGATTTAGCATGCATGCAATGGGGAGAAAGATATTTTTAGAACCACAAACTAAAAATCGATGATGCCTCTGTAATATATTTCAAGTAATATGTACTCCTTTTCTCTTTGTCATATCATAGAACCTCGATTTCAGACTCTAGAGGTTCAAATGGATAAATCATTTTAAATGTAAGCAGGTGTGATGCAGCCCCTATGGGTTTTAACAAACACGATTTTAGCTTTAAAAAAAAATAAGAAGGAAGTATTCTCTGTATAATGAGCCTTGAATACCATGGTTCAACTTTTTTCTAAGATTTATGAATCTTGAACAAATTTTGGCCACCTTCACTATTTAAACAATGAAGCATACTGAGGAGATTTCAATAGTTCCAAAGAATTATGGAACTATTGAAATGCAAATACAGATGCTGTCGTTAAACTCCAAGTTGCCCTGTCATCAACCCTCTGGAAATGCAGATGACTGTCTGAAAACTAGAGAAAGATGAATGCTGAATATCCTTAGGCTGTTGCTCAAGCAGAGGTCCAATTCCAAAACATTAACAACTCTAAAAATTAGATCAAAGCAGTTTTAATAGATCAGTTATTCAGATTACATCTATCAATGGCTAAATATGAAATCCATAAAATTTCATAAATTGTTAATCAACTCCTTTGATTCACACTACTAAATGTAGTGTGATGATGCTACATTTTGAGATGACAATCTGTTTCCAGGAAAAGCAGGACCAACTTTATTTGAAAATAAAAGACTTATGGTGATATTAACTGTCAGGTGTCAACTATCTTTCTAATCACTTTCTTTAGAGGCCTGGTTTTAGAGAAGTTGCTTTGGCAATTCCTGATATAAACAAAAACCACTTATGTATCTTAATATCTTAATGCTTAGTATCTTATCTAATATCTAACTTAATTAGATATTGGTTCTTAAGGAAATTTTTAAAATGTTAAATTTTTATGTATGGGGATGTAGATCTGAAGAGCTCAGAGTTTGTGGAGCTTGGAATGACAGGATCCACATCAGTGGGGTACCATATGGGTATGGAGGGCTGTTAGTTTTTGAAAAACAGGGAGAAACACTGAGCAGGAAGTGGGAGTCATTAGATTCTTCTTCAAATTCATTTGTTAGATGGCCTTTACTGTGAAACTAATCTCTCAGATTAACAGTCTATTCTAGCTAAAGAGAAGGTTTGTTGTTACAGTTAACTCATTTGGATAATTGTTTTTTTATTTTAAACATTGATTGGCATATTTATGATATACAAAATACAATGGACACTGATGTATGAATCATGCATCTCTTTTAAGAAGAAAAATATGATTGATTAAGACTGAAGCTTCCTCTGCCATTCCTTTAGCTCTTCTTCCCTCACCCCACAGAGGCAACATCATTCCTAAATTTTTGTATTTATTTGTACATTAATAATGGAGAAGGCAATGGCAACCAACTCCAGTATTCTTGCCTGGAAAATCTCATGGACGGAGGAGCCTAGTGGGCTGCAGTCCATGGGGTCGCTAGGAGTTGGACACGACTGAGCGACTTCACTTTCACTTTTCACTTTCCTGCATTGGAGAAGGAAATGGTATTCTTGCCTGGAGAATCCCAGGGATGGGGGAGCCCAGTGGGCTGCCGTCTATGGGGTAACACAGAGTCGGACACGACTGAAGTGACTTAGCAGCAGCAGCAGCACATTAATAAATTTCATGCACTTTCACTAAGAATATTTTTATGTTGCTTTGGTAATTTAACTTTTACAAAAATGACATAATGGAATTTGAATTCTTTTGCCACCTGTTTTGGATTTTGAAGAAAACAACATTATGTCTATGAGAATGAATCATCTTGGTATATGTCACTCTGGTTCACTAATTTTTATTGCTGTGTGATAGTTGACATGAATTTATCACTTTCACCTTCTGAAGACAATTTTTACTTTTATAAGTAATGCTGTTATGAATATGTCTGTTTATATATATGGATGAGTGCTTTTCTATTTTGTATACTATCTAGAAGTGGATTTCCTGGGTTGTAGTACATATTTAATACTAAATTGTTTTCAAACAGTTTTATGTTCCTGCTATCATTTATAAGAGTTTTTATTGATTCACATCCTGGCAGTACCTGGTATTATTAGGTACTTTCAGGTTGTCCAGTCATGTCCAAGGGGTAAAAGAGCATTTTATCATAGTTTAAATGTGCATTTTCCTGCTTAACTATGAGATTGAGCATCTTTTTTTTAATTAATTTTTTTTATTGAAGGATAATTGCTTTACAGAATTTTGTTGTTTTCTGTCAAACCTCAACCTGAATCAGCCATAGGTATCCATATATTAGCCTCCCTTATGAACCTCTCTCTCATCTCCACTCCTCTCGGTTGATACAGAGCCCCTGTTTGAGTTTCCTGAGCCATACAGCAAATTCCCATTGGCTATTTTACATATAGTGGAGAAGGCAATGGCACCCCACTCCAGTACTCTTGTCTGGAAAATCCCATGGACAGAGGAGCCTGGTAGGGTGCAGTCCATCAGGTCACTATGAGTTGGACATGACTGAGAGACTTCACTTTCACTTTTCACTTTCACATATTGGAGAAGGAACTGGCAACCCACTCCAGTGTTCTTGCCTTGAGAATCCCAGGGACGGGGGAGCCTGGTAGGCTGCTGTCTATGGGGTCCCACAGGGTCGGACACGACTGAAGTGACTTAGCAGCAGCATTTTGCATATGGTAATCTAAGTTACTCTTTCCATGTAACTCTTTCCATACATCTCACCCTCTCCTCCCCTCTTTCCATGCCTGTAAATCTATTGTCTATGTCTGTTTCTCTATTGCTGCCCTATAAATAAATTCTTTAGTACCATTTTTCTAGATTCCATATATATGCGTTAGAACACGTATTTATCTTTCTCTTTCTGACTCATTTCACTCTGCTAATAGGTTCTAGGTTCATCCACCTCATCAAAACTGACTCAAATGTGTTCCTTTTTATGGCTGAGTAACATTCCATTGTGTATATGTACCACAACTTCTTTATCCATTCATCTGTCGATGGACATCGAGGTTGCTTTCAAGCTCTAGCTATTGTAAATAGTGCTGCAGTGAACAATGGGATATATGAGTCTTTTCCAATTTTGATTTCCTCAGTATATGCCTAGGAGTGGGATTGTGGAGTCATACAGTGGTTTTATTCCTAGTTTTAAAAAGAATCTCCAAACTGTCTTCCATAGTGTCTGCATTAATTTACACTCCCACCAACAGTGCAAGTGTGTTGCCTTTTCTCCACACCCTCTCCAGTATCTATTGTTTGTAGGATTTTTGATGATGGCCATTCTGACTGGTGTGAGGTGATATCTCATTGTAGTTTTGATTTGCATTTGTCTAATAATGAGTGATGGTGAGCATCTCTTCATGTGTTTGTTAGCCATCTGTGTGTCTTCTTTGGAGAAATGTCTGTTTAGGTCATTTTCCCACTTTTTGATTGGGTTGCTTGTTTTTCTGGCATTGAGCTGCATGAGCTGCTTGTATAGTTTAGAAATTAATCCTTTGTCAATTGTTTCATTTGCTATTATTTTCCCCATTCTGAGGGTTGTCTTTTCACCTTGCTTATAGTTTCCTTTGCTGTGCAAAAGCTTTTAGGTTTAATCAAGTCCCAACTGTTTACTTTTGTTTTTATTTCCATTACTTTAGGACGTGGGTCATGCAAAAGTAGGAAGTCAAGAAACACCTGGAGTAACAGGCAAATTTGGCCTTGGAGTACAGAATGAAACAGGGCAAAGGCTAATAGTTTTGCCAAGAGAACGCACTGGTCATATCAAACACCCTCTTCCAACAACACAAGAGAAGACTCTACACATGGACATCACCAGATGGTCAACATCAAAATCAGATTGATTTTATTTTTTGCAGTCCTTATGATTATACAGTGGAAGTGAGATATAGATTTAAGGGACTAGATCTGACAGATAGAGTGCCTGATGAACTGTGGATGGAGGTTCATGACACCATACAGGAGAAAGGAATCAAGACAATCCCCGAGAAAAAGAAATGCAAAAAGGCAAAATGGCTGTCTGAGGAGGCCTTACAAATAGCTGTGAAAAGAAGAGAATCAAAAAGCAAATGAGAAAAGGAAAGCTATTCCCATTGGAATGCAGAGTTCCAAAGAATAGCAAGGAGAGATAAGAAAGACTTTCTCAGCGATCAATGCAAAGAAATAGAAAAAAAAAAAATAACAGAATGGGAAAGATCTCTTCAAGAAAATTAGAGATACCAAGGGAATATTTCATGCAAAGATGGGCTCAATAAAGGACAGAAATGGTATGAACCTAACAAAAGCAGAAGATATTAAGAAGAGGTGGCAAGAATACAGAGAAGAACTACACAAAAAAGATCTTCACGACCCAGATGGTGTGATCACTCACCTAGAGCCAGACATCCTGGAATGCGAGGTCAAATGAGCCTTAGAAAACATCACTACGAACAAAGTTAGTGGAGGTGATGGAATTCCAGTTGAGCTATTTCAAATCCTGAAAGATGATGCTGTGAAAGTGCTCCACTCAATATGCCAGCAAATTTGGAAAACTCAGCAATGGCCACAGGACTGGAAAAGGTTAGTTTTCATCCCAATCCCAAAGAAAGTCAATCTCAAAGAATGCTCAAACTACCACACAATTGCACTCATCTCATATGCTAGTAAAGTAATGCTCAAAATTCTCTAAGCCAGGCTTCAGCAATACATGAACCATGAACTTCCAAATGTTCAAGCTGGTTTTAGAAAAGGCAGAGGAACCAGAGATCTAATTGCCAGCATCTGCTGGGTTATCGAAAAAGCAAGAGAGTTCCAGAAAACATCTATTTCCGCTTTATTGACTATGCCACAGCCTTTGACTGTGTGGATCACAATAAACTGTGGAAAATTCTGAAAGAGATGTGCATACCTGACCACCTGACCTGCCTCTTGAGAAACCTATATGCAGGTCAGGACGCAACAGTTAGAACTGGACATGGGTCAACAGACTGGTTTCAAATAGGAAAAGGAGTACGTTAAGGCTGTATATTGTCACCCTGTTTATTTAACTTATATGCAGCGTACATCATGAGAAACGCTGGGCTAGAAGAAGAACAAGCTGGAATCAAGTTTGCCGGGAGAAATATCAATAACCTCAGATATGCAGATGACACCACCCTTATGGCACAAAGTGAAGAGGAACTAAAAAGCCTCTTGATGAAAGTGAAAGAGGAGAGTGAAAAAGTTGGTTTAAAGCTCAACATTCAGAAAACAAAGATCATGGCATCTGGTCCCATCACTTCATGACAAATAGATGGGGAAACAGTGGAAACAGTGTCAGACTTTATTTTGGGGGGCTCCAAAATCACTGCAGATGGTGACTGCAGCCATGAAATTAAAAGACACTCTTTGGAAGGAAAGTTATGACCAATCTAGATAGCATATTAAAAAACAGAGACATTACTTTATCAACAACAGTCCGTCTAGTCAAGGCTATGGTTTTTCCTCAAGAAAGCTGAGCACCAAAGAATTGATGCTTTTGAATTGTGGTGTTGGAGAAGACTCTGGAGAGTCCCTTGGACTGCAAGGAGATCCAACTAGTCATCCTAAAGGAAATTAGTCCTGGGTATTCATTGGAAGGACTAATCGACCTGATACGAAGAACTGACTCATTTGAAAAGACCCTGATGCTGGGAAAGATTGAGGTCAGGAGGAGAAGGGGACAACACAGGATGAGATGGTTAGATGGCATCACCGACTCAATGGGCATGGGTTTGGGTGGACTCTGGGAGTTTGTGATGGACAGGGAGGCCTGGCATGCTGCGGTTCATGGGGTCGCAAAGAGTTGGACACGACTGAGCGACTGAACTGAGCTGAGTGCCAATAAAATTGACAACTACAACGGGGGGGGGGGGGAAGAGGAGAAAAAAAGAAAAACAATCCAAAAGAATCTATAGAACAAGTCAAAACATACGAATAATAAATGTTTTTCTTGAGTCACTGCTGTCAGAGTCCTTTCCCTCGCTGGGAGTCACAGTCCACATCACCTCCCTAGGATGCCCTCCAACACTGTGCTGAGCTCTGGACCTGCTGTGGGAGCAGCTCAGATTCTAATCTGGTCCTACTCCTGTGTGTTCTTGCCTCCAAAGTTCACAGCTATCAGAACTAGTGCGTTTTCTTTTGTGGGAGCTCTCAATGACCTTTCATATATTCCGTAGACACAGAGTCTGGCTAGTTGATTGTGTGGATTTAATCTGCAGCTTGTATAGCTGGTGGGAAGGTCTTGGGTCTTCTTCCTTAGCCACGCTACCCCTGGGTTTCAATTGTGGTTTTATTTCCACCTCTATATGGGTCGTCCACTGGGGTTTGCTCCTGGGGCTGCTCTGGAGGACTTGGGTTTGCCCCTGTGAGGGCCAGGTGTGGAGGTGGTGCAGCTGCTTGGGTCGCAGGGGTTCTGGCAGCACCAGGTACTCAGGGGAGTTGGCGGCTAGGGCAGCAGGAAATATAGTGTTCTACGAGGGTATGGAAACCAGTATTGGCCAATACACTCCCATATTCTTGCCTGGAGAACCCCCCTCCATGACAGAGAAGCCTGGCAGGCCACAGTCTACATGGTCCCAAAGAGTCAGACACTACCAAAATGACCCTGTGTGTATAGACACAAGATTTTTTGCCTGTGGCAGATCTGCCCCAGTGAGAGTTGAGCATGAAGGAGGCGCAGCTGCTTGGCTTGTGGGTACTCTGGCGGTGCCAAGTGTGCAGGGACACGGACCGCCTTTGCCACGGGAGCTTTGGCCCTATCAGAGTCTTTTTTTCAAGCCTCTTGTAGCTGGTGATCAGAAGACCTCTTTGGTCAGTCTTTCTCCATAGCTCTGCCCCATTCAGGCACTTAGAGGGATCCCTTGCCTGAGGTCCTTCTCTGTTGTTTGGCGCATCAGGCACGTAGAGGGACCCCCTTGACTGGAGTCCTACTCTGAGAAAGGTGCATCACTCACTTAAAGGGGTAAGCTGAACAGGGTCCTACTCTGTAGTTCAGTGCGTCAGGCATTTGATGTGCCAGCCTCTCTATTGTTCAGCTGCCGATGCTGGCGTGTGGGGAGAGAGAGGCTGTGGTGATGGCTTCAGCCCCTGTGCATGACTCAGCAGTATCACCTTGCTTCCATGGCTGCCCAGCTTTCCTCCACAGGCATTTACCACCACAATCTCCTCCCTCACATCCCCTCAATCTGTCTCGCCACAGTCAACAGCAGTCCTCACCCTTGGATCACTCCACAATCCCTAAGCTCCAGCTTCCCACTGTGTCTCCCAGAGGACCTGAGTCCCTGTCCGGGGCACGTATGGCTGAGGCAAGGACTGTCTGATTCTCATTCCACTTTGGCTGCCACAGATTTGCTGTTTCACTCTCTGCCTTAAATGTTTCTCCTCCGACTCAGACAACTGCCCCAGGGTGGGGATCACACCCCTGCTTCAGTTCCCCCAACCGCTGAGGGCAGGTCCAGTCCTACTAACACTCCTGTTTTTCCCCCTAGTTCCTTTGTCCTACTGAACTCTGTGTGGTTCCGTATGTTCTTTTCCTCTGGTCAGTACTCCTGTCCACTCAGCTGGTGTGCTGCATGCACTTCTGTGTCTGAAGGTGTATTCCTGATGTATCAGTAGAGAGAAATGTACTCCACATCCACCTCCTCCTCCGCCATCTTGTTCTCCATCCAAGATTGAGCACCTTTTTATGTTGATTAACAATCTAGATTTGCTTAATTTATATATTTTGTGGATTTTTCAATTGGGTTTTCTTGATATTTGTGTGTTTGTGTGTGTGTGTTTGTGTCTGTGCATCCTGGATTCTAATCTGTCAGTTATATATCATCTTTCATTTCCACTCTTAATATGATTTCTTTTTACAAAAATAAGTTTTAATTTAATTTTGTTAACTTTATCAGTATTCTCCTTTATGGTATGTGCTTTGTATCTAGTTTAAGAAAATCTTTACTGTCCCAAGATTACAAATATATTTTCCTATATTGTATGCTAAACTCTTTATAATTTGACTGTTTTAACTATCTGAAATTGACTAGATAGAATAAGGTCTTGTGATTTCATAGTCAGTTTTCAAGAGATCAGCAGTGTGAGGGAAAAAAAGAAGCTATCATGGATCCACCCTGTGCTTAAGAATTAATAGCCCAAAAAGAAAGGATAAAGAAAAGTTACAATTTGAAAAAGAATAAGATGAGATATCTTGTTTTCCTTGTCAATATTGATTATGTAGCTATAGTAATTTAGGACAGTTTTAAGTTGAAACAGTAATAGATGAAACCAAATACAAAGACAAAAACTTAACAATGAGCTTTTATACAATAGAGGAAGCAGAAGACAATCATTTACTTCCTGAGCAATAAAATGAAGTTATGAACAAAAATTAATCCCTTATCTCACACTATACATAGAACCAAATCATTTGACAGTTTTCTGTCACAAATGCAGCTCAGACTAAACTTAATATATCAGTAGGTACATCAAGGCTGTATATTGTTACCCTGCTCATTTAACTTATATGCAGAGTACATCATGAGAAATGCTGGGCTGGTGGAAGCACAAGCTGGAATCAAGGTTGCTGGGAAAAATATCAATATCCTCAGATATGCAGATGATACCACCCTTATGGCAGAAAGTGAAGAGAAACTAAAAAGAGCCTCTTGATGAAAGTGAAAGAGGAGAGTGAAAAAGTTGGCTTAAAGCTCAACATTCAGAAAGCTAAGATCATGGTATTTGGTCCTATCACTTCATGACAAATAGATGGGGAAACAGTGGAAACAGTGTCAGACTTTACTTTTTGGGGCTCCAAAATCACTGTGGATGGTGACTACAGCCATGAAATTAAGACGCTTACTCTTTGGAAGGAAAGTTATGGCCAACCTAGATAACATATTAAAAAGCAGAGACATTACTTTGCCAACAAAGGTCCATCTAGTGAAGGCTGTGGTTTTTCCAGTAGTCGTGTATGAATGTGAAAGTTGGACTGTGAAGAAAGCTGAGCATTGAAGAATTGATGCTTTTGAACTGTGGTGTTGGAGAAGACTCTTGAGAGTCCCTTGGACTGCAAGGAGATCCAGCCAGTCCATCCAAAGGAGATCAGTCCTGAGTGTTCATTGGAAGGACTGATGTTGAAGCTGAAACTCCAATACTTTGGCCACCTGATGCGAAGAGCTGACTCATTGGAAAAGACCCTGATGCTGGGAAAGATTGAGGGCAGGAGGAGAAGGGGACAACAGAGGATGAGATGGTTGGATGGCATCGTTGACTTAATGGACATGGATTTGGGTGGACTCTGGTAGTTGGTGATGGACAGGGAGGCCTGGCATGCTGCGGTTCATGGTGTCACAAAGAGTCCGACACGACTGAGTGACTGAACTGAACTCCAACAGAAAGGTTATCTTAGATAAAATATAAGTTAAAAAACTAGCTAAAAAAAAAAAAAAAAAAAAAAAACTAGCTAAGAGGGAGTAAATTTTTTTTAAGTAGTTAAGTTCACTAACACATTACAATGTAAACATTTTCTGAGAATGTATTTGCTATCTATTTCATATCTATATATAATTTTTAAAATATATTTTTTATTTTAAAATTAGTAATTGTAGTTAAAGAAACCAGAAGTTCTTTCTGATTGTAAAATTACATTATTCCATGATCTTAAATTTTAATACAGTGTATTATTATTAATTTTAGGAGTTAGGATTTATAAAAAAACAGGTTGAGAATTGATAGTTTTAATAGTCTTATTTTTATGACAATTATAAACTGCTGAGGAATTTTCAGTAGCCTGCAAATATAGGAATTTAAACTGCACCACTCACCAGAGCTTGAAAGGTTACAGGTACGAACAATCCACACACATACGATGCTCACCTTCCCTTAGACAACAGGATCCTTTAATCCAAGAATCTGTTAAGTTACTAATGCTAAGTTGTTTCTATGATAAATGAGTCAGTAGGAAACACTAATACTATTTCCTTAGAAGTTAGGGGAAGATAATATTTGTTGCTTGTTTTCTACGTTGTACTTTGTCATGCTGCTGCTCGGTCACTTCAGTTATGCCAACTCTGTGACCCCGTGGACTGTAGCCCACCAGGCTTCTCTGTCCATGGGATTCTCCAGGCAAGAATATGGAGTGGGTTGCCATACTCTTCTCCAGGAGATCTTCCCAACACAAGGATCAAACCTATGTCCCGTACATCTCCTGCACTGGCAGGTAGGTTATATCCCCAGATAATTGAAAAATTAACTACATATAAATTCTTCTATTGGTTCTACCTTTTCAAATAGCTGCTAGAGTAGTGCCCTGTTATCATCAGTATCATCGAGTCATGTTGGTCCATCATATAGGCATACCTTGTTTTATTGCGCTTTGTTTTATGGCATTTCATAGGTACTGTTTTTTATAAATTGAAAGTTTGTGGCAACTCTACATCAGGCAAATCTATGGGTGCCATTTTCCTAACATTTGCTCACTTTGGGTCTCTGTGTCACAATTTGAAAATTCTCAAAAGAGTTCAAACCTTTTCACTATTATCATATTTGTTAGAGTGATCAGTGACCACTGATGTTACTATTATAATTCTTTTGGGATGTCACAAACTGCACCCATATAAGATATCATGAGCAAACTTAGTAAGTGTGTGTCTGACTGTTCCACTGAACAGATGATTTCTCATCTCTCCCCCTCTCCCAGGGCCTCCCTCTTCTCTGAGATACAGCAATATGGAATTTGGCCATTCCCCCATCCCACCCCTCTAGGTTATCACAGGTTGCCCGGCTAGGCTCCCTGTGTGATACAGAATCTTCTCACCAGCTATCCATTTTACACATGATAGTGTTTATATGTGGATGCTACTTTCTCCATTCATACCACTCTCTCCTTCCCCCACTGTGTCCACATGTCTGTTCTCTACATCTGAGCCTCCATTCTTTCCTTGCATTGTATTGAAGTCATTTTAAGGCTTATTATTTAAGAAATACATTTTTAAGACAGTACCTGACTTAGTGATTTCTCTGCTAGATCTAGCCAAAACAGGTTGAAATACTTCTGGAAAGCGTTCACCATTCCAGATCTCTTTAAGAACATGTGTGATTCTTTGGAAGAGGTCGAAATATCAATATTAGCTGAAGTCTGGTAGAAGTTGATTACAACTCTATGGATGATATTGAGGGGGTTAAGACTTCATGGATGAAGTAACTGCAGTTGTAATGGAAACAGTAAGAGAAGTAGAGTTAGAAGTGAAGTCTAAAAGTGAAAGTTGCTCAACAATGTCCAACTTTTAGTGATTGCATGGATTATAGCCTACCATTTCCTCAGTCCATGGAATTTCCCAGGCAAGAATACTAGAGTGGGTTGCATTTCCTTCTCCAGGGGATGTTCTATACCCAGGAATCAAACCCGGGTCTCCTGCATTGCAGGCAAACTCTTTACTCTCTGAGCCACCCAGGGATTTAAGATATCATAGATGAAATAATTACAGGTGTGATGGAAATAGAAAGAGAGCTAGAATTCGAAGTGAAGCCTAAAGATGTGACTGACTTGCTGCAATCTCAGGATAACACTTTAATGGATGAGGAGTTGCTTCACTCATAAAATAAAATTGTTTCTTGAGATGAAAACTACTTATGATGAAGATGCTGTGAAGATTGCTGGAATGACAGCAAAGGATTTAGAACTAGCTTTATTACATAAAGTTGGTTGATAAAACAGTGCCAGGCTTTGAGAGAACTGGCTCAAATTTTTAAAGAGGTTCTGCTGTGGATAGAATGCTATCAAACAATGTTGCATGCTTCTGAGAAATTATTCATGAAATGAGTCAATTGGCATGGCAAATTTAATGTTGTCTAATATTTTTTAAAAATTACCAAAGTAACCCCAAATTTCAGCAAGCTTTAGCAACCACCAACCTGATTATTTCAGCAGCCATCAACTTCAAGGCAAGAACCTTCACCAGCAAAATCATTATGATTTGCTAAAGGATCAGATAATGGTTAACATCTTTTAGTAATAAATTATTTTTAAATTCATACATTGCTTTTTTAGACAAAATTAATAGACTATAATATAGTATCATTTCAGTTCAGTTCAGTCGCTCAGTTGTGTCCAACTCTTTGTGATCCCATGAATTGCAGCACACCAGACCTCCCTGTCCATCACCAACTCCCGGAGTTTACTCAAACTCATGTCCATCGAGTCGGTGATGCCATCCAGCCATCTCATCCTCTGTCGTCCCCTTCTCCTCCTGACCCCAATCCCTCCCAGCATCAGAGTCTTTTCCAATGAGTCAATTCTTCTCATGAGGTGGCCAAAGTACTGTAGTTTCAGCTTCAGCATCAGTCCTTCCAATGAATACAAACAGGACTGATTTCCTTTAGGATGGACTGGTTGGATCTCCTTGCAGTCCAAGGGACTCTCAAGAGTCTTCTCCAACACCACAGTTCAAAAGCATCAATTTTTCGGCACTCAGCTTTCTTCACAGCCCAACTCTCACATCCATACATGACCACTGGAAAAACCATAGCCTTGACTATAAATATTACTTTTATGTGCACTTAGAAACCAAAATATTTGTGTGACTTGCTTTATTGCAAAGTTCACTTTATTATAGTGATCTGGAACTGAACCCATAATATCTCCAAAGTATGCTTATAATTGTTTTCTTGTATGACACAATTACATTGTGAGGAATTTTATTTGGTTTAGGAAGAGAATTTTTAGGAAAGAAAGTCTTTCCATTCAAGAATGGGAGAATAGACATAGCCAGAAAAATATTTATGCTATATTTTTGTTTATTATGTGAAACCACATCAAAACCTAAATCAAAATAATGAAGGAAAATATAAATTGAACACAATTCTTGTTGGATTCTGTGGCAAGATATACTGTGATGATATCTATTATATGCCTGACAGAAAATAGTCAAATTAACAGTGCCAAACACAGATAGTTCAGCAATCTGATGTTTTAGTAAAAGCAGAATAGAGTAGTTTGGACATATGTAGTAAGGACCCCAGAAGTTTTAGGTTAGTTCTCTTTATTTTGCTTACTTTAGGAGGAAAGAAATGCCTTTAAGTATATAAATCATACTATAATGTTTCTATATGTTCCATAATTGTAATATTTAGTATAGAATTCCACCATAGTTCAAGATAGAAACTTGTTGCTATCAATTAATAGGAATAAGTGATATAAAGTTATACTGCTTGCTGTTATCCAATTTTATTTATGTTTTCAACTTTATCATTAGAAAAAATGTTTAGTTAACCTGAAATAAGTAGAGATTCATTTAGATCCAGATCACGTTTTATTTCAGTGAATTTATCTTCCCAAAAGTTTTCACTGAATACTTTATAGTATATATATAGATAGTGAAGTCACTCAGTTGTGTCTGACTCTTTGAGACCCCATGGACTGCAGCCCATCAGGCTCCTCTGTCCATGGAATTCTCCAGGTAAGAATACTGGGGTGAGTTGCCATTTCCTTCTCCAAGTATGTATATAATTATAGTTAATTACAAAACCCCACAATTTCAAAATTTGGGGTGAGATGATAATGCCATTTTTTATACATTATTTTTGAATACTAATTTAGCTGATGTATGATTCAAAGTTGACAGTTACTATACTGCAGCATTTTGAAGATATTAAACCATGGGGTTTGGTTTTCATTGTACTATTAAAATATCTGCTCTCAGTCTGTTATTTCTCTGTAGACAATCATTCCTTTCCTTATTGCGGTCATTTATATATATATATATATATATATATATATATGTAGTCTTTCGATACTGATGTGTTTAGGCATAGATTTCCTTTCATTGTACTTTCTAATTAAAAAAATATTTCTTAAAGTTATACTGTTAGGGATTAAAATATGTCAATTTATTTTGATAAAAACTTCAGCCTTTATCTCTTTAAGTATTACCTCTCTTCCATTCCTTATATTGCCTCTTTCTTATTTTATCTTTCATGTCATTAGCTAATCTGTAATGTTTCTCCCTCTGTCTCTATGTGCTACATTTTCTATAATTTGTGGCCTTTATCTTCCAGTTAACTGATTCTTTCTCAACTATCTAATGTGTTGAATCTCACTAATTATATTTATAATTTCAACAAGATTTTTGTTATGTATACAATTTTCTGGTATGTTCTGAAAGCATCATGCTTTTTGGCCATATTTTTGATTCACTCTTTTATTTTGCTTGCTAGTCTAATAATTTCAATATCTGAAGTTCAAGGAATCTAATTTAGAGTGCTGGTTTATTTTCTCCTAATTCTTGCTCATGGTGGTATGTTTCCTTGGATTCTGAGCTCATTCTCAGTTGGATGTTACATTTGGGAACAATTTGAACTCTTGGTTAAAGGTGTTTTCCTATAATAAGGATTTGTATTTTTTTTAATTTTTAGTTGTGCATTTCCCAGATCAACAATAAGTCCCAAGTGCTCAGAAGAATATGCCTGAGATTATAAATCCTAAAAAAAGACTTGTCCCTGCCCAGAGACAAGATTGAAGCAGACAATGTGCATTGAAATTGCTGTTTCCCAGAGGAGAATGTTTTCAAATAAAAATTTTAATGCAAATGTAGGCCTTAAAGGGTTCCATTTAAATTATTTCCCACTTTTTCTAGGCTAAAGGTCTAGTGTCCTATTCAGCTGTCTGTTTATAGGGAGATTCTAGATTACTTGCTGGTCAATACCTTCAGAAGAATTGTATATTTAATGCTTCTTACCACTGTGGTTTCTTATTTTATCAATTGTTTGGATTCCAAGAGTTAATTTTCTTCCTTATAAGTTAATTGTCCCCCCAAAAAACAAAGAAAGAGTAGTCTGTTATTTTTATTCAGTATTTCTAGATGTTTTGTCCTAGAAGAATTTTGATGACATTTAGACTGCCTTATTTTGGAAGTGGAACTAATTTATCTATTATATCACAACTTTAAGGTGATATTTTTCAGTGTCAAACTGTTGAAGTTACTTAAGTTAAATAGCATTTGTATATTTCCTTTCTGTGAAGCATGCTGTCATTATAGGTGACAGTGGAAATGAGCCTTGTCACCATAATGGTGTTACAAAGGACTTTACCGACCGATAGCTTCTAAGTGAAGGAAACAGAAACATACTTGGTTATTATTTTTGATGACCATATTATATTATCAGGATCAGTGTAGGCAAAAATCTCTTTTAATACCGATTATCTCCATCAGTTAGATAACAAACACATTCCTTTGAGTCTATTTTTTATTATAGAACACACTAGCAGATAGCATTAATGATTATTATTTGATGAAAATCTTCTCTCCTGATAGCAGTATGCACAAATAACGTGAGTCATGAATGGTGTTCCAAACATCAATCTAACTATTAAGAATTTATGCATGAGACATAAAAGGTAGAAAACCAATAAAATTTAGCTCCTTTGGAAATATATGGATTCTTTGATAAAGATATAGTAGAATTAAATAATCTAGAAAATTATAAAGAAAAAAAAACTAGGAGCAATATAGCATTGTGAAAGAAAAAGTGTATTAAAAATTACCAAAATATTTCTCTGACAATTTGTATATATTTATTTTTTGGATCACAGAAGTAATTTATGTTTTTTGTTGAAATCTCAAGCAATGCAGATTTTATACAATACCAAAGTATTCCTTATTTTTTTCTCTTAACGCCATAGTTATTAGTGTAATGTACTCTTTTGAATTACTGTTAGCATTCAGTAACATAAAGGTACATACATTCTGAAATTTATCCCTTCAAAATATATTCTTTATATGTATGCATATTGCCTTATTACTTGCTTTTGCTGAAAAATACTTGATGAAATAATATTTTATCAGTTCTAATGTAGTGGTATACTGTTCCTTTTTATAACTTTATAGACTCTCATTGCATGAATATATCATAATTTATCTAACACTTTCCTATTAATGGCTGTTAGGTTAATTTTAATTTTTCACTATTTTAACAATTTTCCAGTGAATTTTCTTGTATATATGCTTTTGCATTCTTATGCATGATTTTTGTAGCATATATTTTTAGAAACATTAGTAGAAAACTGTACATTTTATATAATAATAATATAAATACAATACATTAAATACACTATTATTATGATGTCATATAATTATATGATTATATAACAATAATTTTCAGTCCCTCAGTCATGTCTGACTCTTTAAGACCCCATGGACTGCAGCACGCCAGGCTTCCCTGTCCTTCACCATCTCCTGGAGCTTACCCAGACTCGTGTCCATTGAGTCAGTGATGCCATACAACTATCAAGTCCTCTGTCATCCCCTTCTCCTCCTGCCTTCAGTCTTTCCCAGCATCAGGGTCTTTTCAAATGAGTCAGTTCTTCACATCAGGTGGCCAAAGTATTGGAGCTTCAGCTTCAGCATCAGTCCTTCCAGTGAATATTCAGGATTGATTTCCTTTAGGATTGACTGGTTGGAACTCCTTGCAGTCCATGGGACTCTCAAGAATCTTCAACGCCATAGTTCAAAAGCATCAGTTCTTCAGCACTCAGCCTTCTTTATGGTTCAACTATCATATCCATACATGACTACTGGAAAAACCATAGCTTTGACTAGATGGATCTTTGTCGGAAAAATGATGTCTCTGCTTTTTAATATGCTGTTTCATTTCATCATAGCTTTTCTTCCAAGAAGCAAGTGTCTTTTAATTTCATGGCTGCACTAAATTCATGGCAGTCACTATCTGCACTGATTTTGGAGTCCCCCGAAATAAAGTCTGTTACTGTTTCCATTGTTTCCCCATCTATTTGCCATGATGTGATAGGATTGAGTATTAAGCCATTTTTCCACTCTCCTCTGGTATTACCTTCATCAAGAGGCTCTTTAGTTTCTCCTCACCTTCTGCCATAGGGTGGTGTCATCTTCATATCTGAGATTATTGATATTTCTCCCACCAGTCTTGATTCCAGCTTGTGCTTCATCCAGCTTGGCATTTCACATGATGTACTCTGCATATAAGTCAAATAAGCAGGGTGACAATATACAGCCTTGACGTACTCCTTTCCCAATGTGATGCCAGTCTGTTGTCCCATGTCCGGGTAACTATTGCTTCTTTACCTGCATACAGGTTTCTCAGGAGGTGTTATGTGATCTAGTATTCCCAGCTCATTAAGAATTTTCCACAATTTATTGTCATCCACAGAGTCAAAGGCTTTAGTATGGACAATGAAGCAGAAATAGGTGTTGTTTTTTTCCTGGAATTCTCTTGCTTTTTCTATGATCCAACAGATGTAGGCAATTTGATCTCTGGTTCCTCTGATTTTTCTAATACCAGTTGAACATCTATAATAACAATTATAACATTATTAAAAACTATACCTATACAAAATTTAATTGATAGTACCAAAATCTCTCCCAAACTATTAAACTAATTTGTGTTGTCATCAACTGTTTATTGAAATTTTTGTTTTTCATACTACTCTTGACCTTAGTTAACAATCGTCTTTTTTTTTTTAATTTTTTTTTTTATTTAAAAAAAAAAATTTTTTTTTTTTTAAATTTTTCAGTGGGTTTTGTCATACATTGATATGAATCAGCCATAGAGTTACACGAATTCCCCATCCCGGTCTCCCCTCCCACCTCCCTCTCCACCCGATTCCTCTGGGTCTTCCCAGCCCAACAGGCCCGAGCACTTGACTCATGCATCCCACCTGGGCTGGTGGTCTGTTTCACCACAGATAATATACATGCTGTTCTTTCGAAACATCCCACCCTCCCCTTCTCCCACAGAGTTCAAAAGTCTGTTCTGTACTTCTGCGTCTCTTCTTCTGCCCTGCATATAGGGCCATCATTACCATCTTTCTAAATTCCGTATATATGTGTTAGTATGCTGTAATGTTCTTTATCTTTCTGGCTCACCTCACTCTGTATAATGGGCTCCAGTTTCATCCATCTTATTAGAACTGATTCAAATGAATTCTTTTTAACAGCTGACTAATATTCCATGGTGTATATGTACCACAGCTTCCTTATCCATTCGTCTGCTGATGGGCATCTAGGTTGCTTCCATGTCCTGGCTATTATAAACAGTGCTGCGATGAACATTGGGGTGCACGTGTCTCTTTCAGATCTGGATTCCTCAGTGTGTATGCCCAGAAGTGGGATTGCTGGGTCATATGGTAGTTCTAGAACACTTTCTAACACCATACACAAAAATAAACTCAAAATGGATTAAAGATCTAAATGTAAGACCAGAAACTATAAAACTCCTAGAGGAGAACACAGGCAAAACACTCTCCGACATAAATCACAGCAAGATCTTCTATGACCCACCTCCCAGAATATTGGAAATAAAAGCAAAAATAAACAAATGGGACCTAATGAAAATTAAAAGCTTTTGCACAACAAAGGAAACTATAAGTAAGATGAAAAGACAGCCCTCAGATTGGGAGAAAATAATAGCAAATGAGGAAACAGACAAAGGATTAATCTCAAAAATATACAAGCAACTCCTGCAGCTCAATTCCAGAAAAATAAATGACCCAATCAAAAAATGGGCCAAAGAACTAAACAGACATTTCTCCAAAGAAGACATACAGATGGCTAACAAACACATGAAAAGATGCTCCACATCACTCATCATCAGAGAAATGCAAATCAAAACCACAATGAGGTACCATTACACGCCAGTCAGGATGGCTGCTATCCAAAAGTCTACAAGCAATAAATGCTGGAGAGGGTGTGGAGAAAAGGGAACCCTCTTACACTGTTGGTGGGAATGCAAACTAGTACAGCCACTATGGAAAATAGAACAATCGTCTTTTAAACCTTCCCAATCTAACAGACAAGAACACTTTATGTTTTAATTTGCTATGGAGTCACAAAGGGCTGAACATAACTTAAGTGACCGAACAACGATGAAAACAAAAAGAGAATTATTGAATTGAGGGTGTTATGTCTTTTTATTGAAGTTTGAAATGCAGAGGGTTTATCTTATTACTTGCAAAATGGAAAAGATGCTCTCGTTTCATCTTATTTTTTATGTGTGACAAGAAAATAACCATAAATGAGGCAACAATATAGAAATCAAAATCTTCCCTATAGTTTTTAGTCAAGCTTCGTAGGAGTTTAGCAGTAACCATTGTTGTTTAGTAGCTAAGTCATTTCTGACTCTTTGGAGACCCTGTGGACTATAGCTGCCCGACCCTCTGTCCATGGGCTCTCCATGCAAGAATATTGGAGTGGGTTGTGATTTCCTTCTCTAGTGAATCTCCTTGAACAGGGATTGAAGTCCCATGTCTCCTCCATTGGCAGGCAGATTCTTTACCACTGAGCCACCAAGGATGCTCAGGTATAACGATTGCATATCCCTAAAATCTCAATCCCCTGCTTCTCATTTCTTTAAGAAAAAGGTCACAGATATAAACATCTCTGATATTCTCCTGATTTAAACCACATCAGTAAGCTAACCTACAGTCATCTGATTTAAATAAATGTTTGAGTGTGAGGATAGAAATTTTACATCACATGGATATAGCCAAAGGGTTTTTAATAACCTTATTCTTCTCATCTGACACTAACAGTCCACACTGTGTAATCGTCAGCCTCACTAACACATGCTTGGTTTGTTTCATCACTTGAAAATGACATAGACCAGTATCTCTGAGCTTGCGTTACTTAGTAAGTATATTTATTTCTGCATAAGAGAATAAGATTAAACATAGTCCACTCAGTCATTTTATTTTAAGGTTGATATTTGATTTCAAATAAAAATGAATAATATTTATTTACTTACAGTGGCTTCTCTAGGTACCACAAACCATATTAAAATAATATGTAAGAATCTAGGAGTGTTGAGAATTAATAGACAATATGAAAATCATTATGATTCAATTTATTTACAGTATAAAACAGTGAAGGTGGTTTTTACTTTCATCGTATGAATAGATACTGGCTTAGAGTGCAAACATTATCTTCTAAATCAAACAAGATATTTTATAATGTTAAATGTGTATCTAAAATAAATGAGGAGATTTTACCATTGCTATCCAATCTTTATGTATTGTATATTTTTAAAACATGTCAAGATATATTGCTGTTTTTCTAAAGTATGCACTTGATTAATTGAAGAATTCCATGCTTATACTAACTAACATTAAATTTAAAGAGATTATTTTACTTCTCTGGAAATAAATCAAAATTTTCTATAGGTAGCAGAGTTATTATATAAAAATTGAATTTAAAATTGAACTGCTTTCTTATATTACCCACAATGTGTTTAAATATCTTTATGACTGCAATATAAACCAAAATGATTTAAGTAAAAATTCATTTTTATTATACTTTACCCCTGTTTTATTCACGCCCATTAAAATGCCTGATTTTTGAAAACCATATGTCATTAGCTGATTTCCCTATACATGATGACAAAACTTGAGACTTTTTGTTCTGTTTTCAAACTTTACTTATGCTGAATATATTCTTAATTGTATAAAATGATGTTTAACATATTTAATGAATGCCTACAATTTGTAAAGCACTTCCATTGAAAAGAAGAATATAAAATTATATTGCTTAACTTGCAGTGACTGATAGGGACAACTAAGTCTCTTAGAAAAAGAAAGAAGGTCAAAATTTCCATTCACTTGATGAGGTTTATTCAACTATTTATAGAGCTGAAATTAAAGTCTCAAGTTTTACCTTGCCCCACTGTGATACTGAGAATTTCTCTGCATCTAGAAAGTAGACTCCTTTTTAATTTTTTTTCCAAGAAGGAGTCTGATATTTCAAGCCCTGAAAGGCTATTTCTGTTGTAGCATTTTCATACAACTGTTCTCTGATGTTCCTGCCTCCAAGTTCCCATGAGCTTCCATAGGGAAGATGAAATAGACTGAGTCTCCATCCTTAGGAGCTTCAAGCCAAGTGAGCTTACATAGATGCTGTATACTAACGCATATATATAGAATTTTAAAAGATGGTAACGATAACCCTATATGCAAAACAGAAAAAGAGACACAGATGTACAGAACAGACTTTGGGATCTGTGGGAGAAGGCGAGGGTGGGATGTTCTGAGAGAATAGCATTGAAACAAGTATACTATAAAGGGTGAAACAGCTCACCAGCCCAGTTTGGATGAATGAGACAAGCGCTCAGGGTTGGTGCACTGGGAAGACCCAGAGGGATGGGATGGGGAGGGAGGCGGGAGGGGGGATCAGGATGGGGAATACATGTAAATCCATGGCTGATTCACGTCAATGTGTGGCAAAAACCACTACAATATTGTAAAGTAATTAGCCTCCAACTAATAAAAATAAATGGAAAAAAATAAAAATTAATAAAAACTCCTAACAAAATGAGCTACCAGATTCTCTCTTTCCATTAAGGCAAAATTCAACTATACAAAATATTTCAGAAGTGTTGGAGATAAGGAAACATTGCTTTCACTAATTCACTTTCCCAGATGTTCTATTCTCTGCATAAACCAAATAACATGTAGTAGAGTTTTTGTCTAATGCAGAGAACTATTGGTGATGTAGAGAAGTAAAACACAATCTCTTGAAGTAAGTTCAATCCAATAAGGAGGATAAAAAATAAAACGATAACACTGTTTTCTAGGATGTGATATTTCATAGTAGCTATATGTGTTTATTATTTTATCTTATTTTTCTGAGGAATGGAAAGGGCACGGGTATGAAAGCTTTAGGATAGAACCTGATATTGGATACATTATTCTGCAAAATAAAGTGGACAGTGGTAGTGTTAACCACTGACATGAACAAGAAATCGAAGAGGAAGGTGGAGGCTATGAATATTCATGCTATTTTGTGCCTAATTATTAAAGATATCCCAGGGAAAGAGATAGTTTGAGGAAGAAAAAGCCATGGTGAGATTATAGGAGTCAAATGCCAAAATGTGATTTAGCCCCATGACTCCATCAAATCTGTACAGAAGGGCTAAACTGAGGAAATTTTGATTGTGTTTAGATTTCTTATAGTAAGCAAGAAAGAAACAATGACCACAATCTAACTTCTAGAAGAAAGAGACAAAATCACCCCATGAGGACAATCAGCTTACGTGTCTCTCTCTCTCTATATATATATATAGACACATATATACACATACATATATGAAGTAATACTTAATGGTATAACATGACCAATTTTTAATATGCATCAATAAGATAAGAAATATTTAATGAGCTCAAAAGAGGATTGGTGAAGAAATGTTTTATAAAGCTGTTGTTTAGTACTAAGTCATGTACGGCTCCTTGTGACCCCTTGGATGGCAGCATGCCAGGCTTCCCTGCTTTATAAAGTGATCTTGCCAATATATGTAGGAAAAACACCCACTGTCAAACAGTAAACCAGGCAGCAGTTTTCTATATACCTTACAAAGTTCCAAAGGAGAGCATACGTGCATGCAACTGAGGAGGATACTACTGCCAAACTTGGATATTACAAGGACATTTAAAGTCCTAAGATATTATGGAAGCATTAACATATGATGAGTCCTGAAGATCTTGTTGTTCTCTCTACCACATAGAACATTAATGATCCCAAATAAATTTGGAAAACTACATGTACATACAGGATAAATCAGATAATTGAACTATGTCTTTAAAAAAAAAGTAGTCAATTTCACCAAATCTTACTTTGGCTAACGTGAAGGTGAAAACAAATTTGAGGCTATTTGTTTATGATTAAAAGACACTGATAAAGACCAGCTCAATAACCTGGTTTTACTCATATTTTTACGGGCAGAATTTTCTTGAGGTAATATTGTAAGCTACAAAAAGATGAATACAATGTAATTCCATAATATAATAGAGAGGAAAACCAGGATAAAAGGAAAAATGATAACGACCATTAAGGAATACCATTAAAATGCACTGTGAGTGCCCAAGTAGGGAAATATTTACTTATTGCTAGTTATAATTCAAGAAAATTAGAGATACCAAGGGAACTTTTCATGCAAAGATGGAATCAATAAGGACAAAAATGGTATGGACCTAACAGAAGCAGAAAATATTAAGAGGAAGTGGCAAGAATACACAAAAGAACTATACAAAAAACATTTTCATGACCCAGATAATCACGATGGTGTGATCACTCACCTAGAGCCAGACATCCCAGAATGTGAAGTCAAGTGGGCCTTAGGAAGCATCACTATGAACAAAGCTAGTGGAGGTGATGGAATTCCAGTTGAGCTATTTCAAATCCTGAAAGATGATGCTGTGAAAGTGCTGCACTCAATATGCCAACAAATTTGGAAAACTCAGCAGTGGCCATGGGACTGGAAAAGGTCAATTTTCATTCCAATCCCAAAGAAAGGCAAAGCCAAAGAATGCTCAAACTACCGCACAATTGCACTCATCTCCCATGCTGGCAAAGTAATGCTTAAAATTCTCCAAGCCAAGCTTCAATAGTACATGAGTACAAGGTTCAATAGAACTTCCAGATGTTCAAGCTGAAAGAACCAGACGTCACATTGTCAACATCCGTTGGATCACTGAAAAATCGAGAGAGTTCAAGAAAAACATCTACTTCTGCTTTATTGACTATGCCAAAGCCTCTGACTGAGTGGATCACAACAAACTGGAAAATTCTGAAAGAGATGGGAATACCAGACCACTTGACCTGCCTCCTGAGAAATCTGTATACAGGTCAGGAAGCAACAGTTAGAACTGGACATGGAGCAACAGACTGGTTCCAAATTGGGAAAGGAGTACATAAAGGTTGTATATTTTCACCCTTTTCACCCTGCTTCTTTAACTTATATGAAGAGTACGTCATGAGAAATGTTGGACTGGATGAAGCACAAGCTAGAATCAGGATTGCTGGGAGAAATATCAAGAACCTCAGATAAGTAGATGACATCACCTTTTTGGCAGAAAGCAAAAAGGAACTAAAGAGCCTCTTGGTGAGAGTGAAAGAGGAAAGTGAAAAAATTTGCTTAAAACTCAACATTCAGAAAACTAAGATCATGGCATTCGGTCCCATCACTTCATGGCAAATAGTTGGGGAAACAGTGGAAACAGTGACAGACTAGTTTTTCTGGCTCCAAAATCACTGCAGATGGTGACTGCAGCCAAGAAATTAAAATACACTTGCTCCTTGGAAGAAAAGTTATGATGACAGCATATTAAAAAGCAGAGACCCTACTTTGCCAACAAAGGTCCATCTAGTCAAAGCTATGGTTTTTCTAGTAGTCATGTATGGATGTGAGAGTTGAATTGTAAAGAAAGTAGAGCACTAAAGAATTGATGCTTTTGGACTGTGGTGTTGGAGAAGACTCTTGAGAGTCCCTTGGACAGCAAGGAGATCCAACCAGTCCATCCTAAAGGAAATCAATCCTGAATATTCATTGGAAAGACTGATGTTGAAGCTGAAACTCTAAATCTTTGGCCACCTGATGCGAAAAACTGACTCGTTGGAAAAGACCCTGTTGCTGGAATAGATTGAAGGCGGGAGGAGAAGGGGATGACAGAGGATGAGATGGTTGGATGGCATCACCAACTCAATGGACACGAGTTTGAGTAAACTCCGGGAGTTGGTATTGGACAGGAAGACCTGGTGTGCTGCAGTCCATGGGGTCACAAAGAGTCCAACTTGACTGAGTGATTGAACTGAAGTAACTATAAAAATTGAATTGCTAACAACTGATTGATATTTTTGATAATGAAATCCTTATATGATCTCCTTATATCATCTTTTAACCTCATTCTCTAATTTCTACTCCCACCTCTTCTAGTCATATGGGCCCCCTCATTGTTCCTCCAGCCATCTAGTACAGTTCCTTGTCAGAAAATTTTGTATTCTCTCTTCTCTCTGCCTAGATTGCATCTTTACCAGATTTTCCTACAGCTCAACTTCTTACTTACAGATTATTAATCAAAATTTCTTTCATGATGAGACTCCCCGTAGTCACCCTCTGTAAATTTTAGCCACACACACAAATGTCATATCATTCTTTTCTGTTTAATTTTCTCTCTTGAGCACTTAACTGTAAGTATGAAATATCTTACTTATTTTGTTTGCTGTTGGTTTTATCCCATTATAAAATAAACTCCAAGAGAAATTTTTGTTTCTTTCTTAACTTGTCTCTGTCCAGTGCCTGGAAAAATGCTGGTATATGACAGGTGATTAATAAATTTTTCTTGGATTAAAGAATGAATAAGCTAATAGTTATTTAAGTCTTTATACTTCAGAAGGGGCACTCACAAATATTTTTTGTTTTCCTCTTCCTAAGGATTCTATGTAGATGGTATTACTTTTAGCAGAGGAAACACTTGAAGACTTCTTAGAAAACATGGCACTTGATAAAGATATTAAAGGAGATTTGGAAAATAATAAAGAAAATACTACCTTTTCAAAAAATACTACACTTTCAAATTTAAATATATATGTATAAATATATAAGAATTTTATTAGCCCTACTATCTGATTAAAAAGAAATAGTACTTTTCTTTTTTTTTTTCTTTTTTTTCCAGAGGGTTTTGTCATACATTGATATGAATCAACCATAGAGTTACACGAATTCCCCATCCCCCCTCCCTCTCCACCCAATTCCTCTGGGTCTTCCCAGCCCACCAGGCCCGAGCACTTGACTCATGCATCCCACCTGGGCTGGTGATCTGTTTCACCACAGATAATATACATGCTGTTCTTTCGAAACATCCCTCCCTCACCTTCTCCCACAGAGTTCAAAAGTCTGTTCTGTACTTCTGCGTCTCTTTTTCTGCCCTGCATATAGGGTTATCATTACCATCTTTCTAAATTCCGTATATATGTGTTAGTATGCTGTAATGTTCTTTATCTTTCTGGCTTACTTCACTCTGTATAATGGGCTCCAGTTTCATCCATCTCATTAGAACTGATTCAAATGAATTCTTTTTAACGGCTGAGTAATATTCCATGGTGTATATGTACCACAGCTTCCTTATCCATTCGTCTGCTGATGGGCATCTAGGTTGCTTCCATGTCCTGGCTATTATATTTTTGTGAAATATTTTGTGAAATAATATCTATATTCATTGTTCAGATGTGCTTTTCATGCATGTGTTCTTTAGAATTCTCTTTCTCCATGAGCAGCTGCCATCACAAATGGCACTGATCACCCTTTCCATGACTTTCTTCTTCCAAACATCCCCCTCCAGATTGTTTATTCTCTGCCTGGTTTTTTAACAGGAAAGTATTATAGAGCCTTGAGTTTAAAAGAAAGTAATTTCGTTATGTTCAAATTGTGTTTTAAATACTCATAAATATTATCCAGAGAATATTATGAGTAAGTGATCTGACACACTGGGCACCAGTGTCACCTGTTAAAAAATTAGAATCAAGTTTCAAAATGATAAAATAATTTTACTGTATTGTGAGCTCCTTGAGATCATAAATACCTTATCTCTCCATTTTCCAGGCATGTAGCATGTGCTCTCTCAATTTTGTTTAATGGATATTTTCTCCATTAATATAAATCATTCACTGATTAGTTGAAAATATAGAAATTAAAGTTGAGTATTGTTATTAATTCGTTCAATTATCTCTTCAACAAAGACTAATTAAGTTCTAACGATGTTTAAGGAGCTATTCTTGGTACTGGAGATGTAATGAACTAGTGGATTTGGACTGTGCCTTCAAGGAGATTCCAAGATAGTAGGAAAGACAGACATCAGCCATAACTGAATTCTTCTTGTGCTAAGTGTTTTGAAGGAGAAAGCACTCTGAGAGCAAATAACACGACAGGATATTCCTGATTGTAACACTACCACTATAACTTAAAAATTTTAAGTTTTTCTCCTAAATATGGTAAAGAAGATATTCATTGTAGAAGAGTGAGCAGACATGTAGACTAAATAACACAAAGAACTTCAACAGGAAAATTAATATGAAAAGGTCCTTCTTTTTTCTGATAAGTTTTAAACAAACTGTTTTAATATCTGGAAACATGAATAAACAGAACTGGGGAATGGGCGGGTAATGACAGAATGGATCTGGTTCTATACATCACCGTATTCTTAAATTCACTACACTTTACATGTACTATGTGCTCAATAAGTGTTAATTGACTAAATCAATCAATTAATTTATGAAACTAACATAGATAATGGGCTAAAAGGTACTTAGAATTAAGAGGCTATAAAAGTTGAACCACTTTATTTGGGGACTGGAAGTGAAATTTAGGAAGAAATAATATGGACTTGTACAAAGGAATATATATATTTTTAAAATCTTCAGTGCCCCCATTTGTTTAAACTTTGCTTCTAGGGTGTTCTTAACTCACTTACATGGTTGTCCTAAGAATCAGTGCTGGTCCAGAGGAGTATTTTTAAACATTTAAAAACATATCTCTCCACTTGACATTGCTGCTGTTTTGTCCCTAAGTCATGTCCAACTCTTTGCAACTCCATGACTGTAGCCTTCCAGTCTCCTCTGTCCATGGGATTGCCAAGGTAAGAATACTGGAGTGGGCTGCTATTTTCTACTCCAGTGGATCTTCCCAACCCAGGGGTCAAACCCAAGTCTCCTGCCTAGCAGCTGGATTCTTTACCACTGAGGTACCTGGAAAGCCCATATTCTCCACCTACTCTCTATGTATCAATCTACCTATTTATCTATCTATCTATCATCAGTTCAATATCAATGTAGGTTACAACTGTACCACTTTTTATTAAAACTCTCATTTTGATATTACTCCATTTCTAATTTTCAAAGTTAAAATATCACTCTTTTAAGAAGTATACATTGTTTGTTAAAATACAAAGTGTTATGTGGCATCACCTATTTGATGGACATGAATTTGAGCAGGCTCCGGGAGTTGGTGATGGACAGGGAAACCTGTCATGCTGCAGTCCATGGGGTCACAAAGAGTCAGACACAACTGAGTGACTGAACTGAAAGTGTTAGGTGAACTGGATTAGGTCATCTTTCCTCTCATGAGTGATGGTTTGTAGACACTAATGTTCATACCAGTTCTTCTCCTCTCATCTTGGTTTGTACTGGCAGTCTGCTTGTCTTCTGAGGTAGGCGAAAACAACTCTGATTATCCAAAGTGGTAAGTGGTAGATTTTGGTGAGAGTTGAGTTGTTTAGAAGAAACAGGGTTAAATTATATCTCATATAGAAGATGGTAAGGGACATGCCATTACTGAATGGCAAGTAGAAGGGGAAAAGGTGGAAGTAGTGACAGATTTCCTCTTTTTAGGCTCCAACGTCATTGTAGATGATGACTGCAGCCATAAAATCATAAAACAATCACTTCTTGGCAGGAAAGTGATGACAAACTTAGACAGTGTGTTGAAAAGCAGAGATAAAAGTCTGACAAAAGTCCATACAGTCAAGGAAAAGGTTTTGACATAGTATTTTGATCACAAGTGAAGATTATATACAAAATATTCATAGTATACATTTTTAATAAAACAGTAACATTCTTGGATATTCATCAATATAATACTTGGTTTGGTAAAATATTACTCTCAAATAAAGTTCTCAAAGTACTGAAAAGATAAGAAAGCATTGGTTAAGCACTAGCAATTATATTTAAACAATATATCTGTTAGTGTAGAATCAAAAATTTTTATTGTTATGAAAAATATAAAGTCAAAGTTTTAAAAGACCTTCCCTGAGGCCTGAATCAATCAGCCAAATGGTAGGAGAGTGTTCTAGACAAATGGAAGAGCGGGAACACCTGTTGCCCTGGAAATTACTCCCTACAGCAAGAAAGCTACAGATGAGGGCGAGAAGTCTGAAATCCTACTCAATGAGAAGCTTGATAATAAAAAGTAGCTTTCTTATTGCACTTAGGGTGCTTTTGACTACAGAGATCAGAAAATATGACTCAAATTAATTTAACCAGAAAGGAAAGCCATTGGTTTAAATAATATGAACTCCAGACAGAGAGAAGTCCATCAATTTCAGACAAGGAGGAATGGGATTCTTAAAACAATCAGAACTATTCCAGAGCCTAGAGATGGGGTGTCTATCCTGAGTCATGTGAGCTGCATGGGAAGGGAAATTATACCCGATTTAAAGTGAAGCTCTGATAAGAAGACAGGAAAAATAGATGGGTGAGAATAAAAAACAGAAGAGGCCAATTGCTTCTTATTCACGAAGAGCCTACTATACTCAGACTTGATAGTAATAACACATGTAATACATTATTATTATATTATCTACACAAGATCATGAAGCTCAGTATAGACACTATTAATGACCTAGTATATACATCAGATTTGCTAAGTTATGGTGAGGTAACAGATTTCAGTATCTTGCAAAAGCAGTGCTGTATTTCTTGCTCATGTTACATGGTCCAAGCAGCTTTACCCCATGTTTTCTTCTTTCTAGGACATGGGCTGAAGGCATATACCTGTACATGACCTGTGACTTTGCAGGAAAGAGGCAAGGGTAATATCAGAACCTCACAGTGTCAAAAAAAAACTTCTTATAAGAAGTGGCTTATGTCACTACTGCTCAGACTTCATCAAGCAAAATAAATTTTGCCAATGCCATTGAGTCAAGGAAGTCAAATTCTCTCACAGGCAACTGATAATTGGGAAAAATAATACACTGTGCCACCTCTAATTGAAATCCATTTCCTCCTCCTTCCTCACTGCTAACGTGCCTAACTGGTGGGGCCAGCATTTGAAAAGTGGTCTGTTTACCTCCTTTCACCTCTAACCAGTGGTCTAAGGGACTATACAAGAATACAGAATAAATTACTTTTAGATGAATTTTTAAATAAACATTTAAATTATTTTATCAATTTAGAGAATAGGTGGCATTCTTAAAAATAATTCCATGGCAGTATCTGCAGCTTAAGATGCATGTTACTACAGCTGTAGTCCATGAATATTTTGGTCTCAGGATATCTTTACACTCTTAAACATCGTTAAGGACCATAAAGAGTTCTCATAATGTGGGTTATTCCTACCTATATTTACCAAAGTAGAAATTAAAACTAAAAAAAATTGTAAATTTTATTCATCAATTCCCTTAAAATGAGCAATAGTAAGAAATGGCAACCCACTCCAGTATTCTTGCCTGGAGAATTGCATGGACAGAGGAGCCTGGCAGGCTATAGTCCATGGAGTTTCAAAGAGTTGGAAACGATTGAGCAACTATCACTCACTCACTCAAGCTCATTACCTAGGGCTTGCCTGGTGGCTCAGGCAAAGAATCTGTCAGTGCAGGAGATGTGGGTTTAATTCCTGGATTGGGAAGATCTCTTGGAGAAAGAAATGGCAACCCACTCCAGTAGTCTTCCCTGGGAAATCCCATGGACAGAGGAGCCTGGCGGGCTACAGTCCATAGAGTCAAAAAAGAGCCTGACATATTTTAGCGACTAAACAACAACAAATTCATTGCATATTAACATAAATAAAATATCTTGTTAAAATAATTATATACTTCAAACTTTACAATTCAATGAGAAGAGAGTCATTGCTATGCATTATTACAAATTTCTGTAATGTCTGATTTAATAGAAGACAGTTTATTTTATATGTTGCATCTTTCATATATATATATATATATATATATTTGTTTGAAGTATATGAAGAAAGCTTTTAAATAAATAGGGAGAAAAAGGAGGAGAGCTTTTAGATGATTTTGGATATTCTTCTTTGAAACTGCACCAAAACTTAGCAAGTGATCGCTTCATTAAAGTTAGTTTCAAACAGAATCTGAAACTATATCAGTAAACTTTCTGTTTACTATTCTGTTACAACAAAATCCTTTGGCTTCTTCTGCATTTTGAATGGATCTTTTGTCCTTGCATGCTTTTGTGCCATCAGCCACTTTCATTTAAAAGTATTGGTTCACCCTTGTTCTGTATTTTCCAAGTCTCCTGTAAATGTGTTATCATATTTTCATAATTAAAAAATAAAAATTAAAATGTAAAAAATAAAAAAATAATATGACAAAAATATTGGTTTACTAATTTATACAGATCTTTCTGCATATTTATGTTGCAAAATGTATTGATGTATTTCATTGCACAGTGAAAATCATATTTATAAATGTTGACACTGATCTCATCAGAAAAGATTTTTTAAGTATTGAGAAGCTGTCAAGCTTATGGTTTCAGACATAAGTTTTCCAAAATTCTAATTTTTTGCTCAAAAGCTCAAATTTTGCCACTGGCAACAATACTATCAGTTGTTGTCTTTGAAATGGCAGGCTCACTAGTTGATTTTTGAAAAAATGTTTGCAAAATAGGTAGCTTATCTGTCATTCTTTCAAACAAAAATGATGTTTTGTGTGGGAAAAAAGTGATTATTTTAGCTTCTACCTTAAACAATAACACAAGTGCTTCTCTTGATACAAATACATTTTTTGTATTATTCAGAAATGCTGTGGCATTCTTCCCATTTTTGTCACAAGGAATATACTTAAAAGAAGTATATTCAAAGGTACAGCTTTAATAGAATCAATAATTTTTATTTTTTTTATCAAGAACATTAAGTGAAACTGCCACTTTTATTAGCTATTATTTTGTTATTATTTTTCATGAGAGTGTGTGGTGAAATACAGTTGGTGCCACAGCTTGATTTTTGTTAAAAGTCAGCAATCCAACCCATCATTTCTTTTGCACCATCAGTGTAAATTTCAACACAGTGAATAAAGCAAATAATGTCCTGGTATTATTATGAATCTAGTTTTAGCTTTGGGGATTCCTTGGTAGTGCTTTGAATTTATCCAGGCATCCACAGACCTGCCTGAGAACTCAACTCTATAAAAATCTTGTGAAGTTCAGCCAATTTAACTTATAAGTTCAGCTTGCATGTTAAATCACTTCAGTCATGTCTAACTCTTTGTGACGCTATGGACTGTAGCCTGCCAGACTCTTCTCTCTATGGGATTCCCGAGGCAAGAATACTGCAGTGGGTTGCCATAAACTCCTCCAGGGGATCTTCCCGACCCAGGGGTGGAACCTGCGTCCGCTGCATTGGCAGGAGGGTTCTTTGCCATTAGTGCCAACTGGGAAGCCCATATTCAGCTTAGTTTAACAAAAAATCGCAAGCTTGTTCTTGTCTTAGCACTCTGATAAGTGCTAGAGTTAAAAGGATATAATGGTTATACTTTCAAAAAGCAGTAACATTCAAGAAACATTACTAACCATAAAAAAGAATGAGATAACATCATTTGCAGCAACATGGATAGACCTAGAGATTATCATATCATGTCAAGTAAGCCAGAAAGAGAAAGAAAAATATCATTTGATATCACTTTTATGTAGAATCTAAAAAATTATACAAATGAATTTATTTACAAAATGGAAACAGACTCAGCGACTTAAAAAACAAACTTGTGATTACCAAGGGGGAAAAGTTGGGGAAGAAATTCGGAGGTTGGCATTAACATATACACACACTACTATACATAATGGAGATAAGCAACAAGGACCTACTGTATAGCAAGCACCAGGCTCAATACTTTGGAATAACCTATGTGGGAAACAGATCTGAAAAAGAATAGACACATGTATATTGTAACTAAATCATCTTGCTGTACATCTGAAATTAACACACAATTGTAAATCAATTATGCTCCAATATAAAATAAAAATCTTAAAAAAGATTCAATTAGAAAAAAAATAGATAGCCAACAAGAACCTTCTGTATTACAGGAAACTATACTCAACAATATCGTGTAATAACCTATAATGGGAAAGAATCTAAAAAAGAAAATGCACGCAGACATATATAACTGAATCAGTTTGCTGAAACTAACACAATATTGTAACTCAACTTTACTTCAATAAAATTTTTTAAACAAGAATCATTCTAGACCCAGGAATGGAATTGTAAGCAGATTAAGTGCCTCTCAGTGTCAGAGGTGTTCTAATAGAGAAGTAGACGGAATGATTGGAACGGGGAGTGCCCCTAGTTAAGTCGGCTGACTTAGGTAACAATATTCAGAGCTAAAAAGTTTAGACAGGTGAATAAATGGGTGATAGGATAGTGTTCCAGCCAAAAAGGAACTCTGAAAAAAGTGCAAAAGACTTACATGTAGTTCAATATCTCAAACATGAAGTTAGGACCAAGAATATTTGAGTAAGTTTTAGATGACTTAGGTCTTTGTATGCTTAGCTAAGTAGTTAAGCCTTTAAAATGCTGGGATTAAAATAGAAAGAAGAGAGGATGGCTTAGGCATAAGTAATGTTGAAATAAGATTTGGGGGAAGTGGTGTGTGTGAAAAGGGGATAGTAGTAAGAATTTAAATTGGAAAGTTCTCGAGTTTGTGTTTATGAACACAAAATGAATTGATGCTGCTAGACTATGAATACAAGTACCTGAAGCTTAAAGAAGATATCGTAAGTAGGGGTATAGATGTGCTTCACTAGTGTATGGAAGCCACTAAAAATTGTGATTGGATGAGATTCCTTAAAAAATATAAGAAGAAAGTAATAATCAAGAATCGAGTCCTTGGAAATGGGTTTTAGCAGGGGGGAAAGAACCTAGGAAAAGCATTACAAACAAAAACAGAGAGAGAAAGGTAGGAAACTGTATTAGGATGAGACCAGCACTTAAATCAATGAACTGTAAGTAAGCTGATTGTTCTCCAAAATGTAAGTGGTCTCATCCAATCAGCTGAATATCTAAACAGAATAAAAAGTCAGATTCCTCCAGCAAAAGTGTTTCTCTAGCAGATAGCTTTTGAACTTCATTTGCACCCTCAGCTCCCTGGGGTCTCTGCCCACCAATCACACAGCAGATTTGGACTTGGAAGCCTTAATAATTGCACCAGAGAAATTTTTATAATAAATGATATACATATATGATTATATATGATATTTATACTTATAAATGTATGTATATTTGCATCTCTTTATCTATCTATAGCTATATCATTTTCTGTCTGTATATCCCCTGTTGGTTCTGTTTCTCTGGAGAATTTTAAATATAGAAGCACTAAAAATGTATAATCATAAAAAAAATTTATAACACAGACAGTAACCAAATATGTTCTTTAGGATATATTTTCTGTGCATGGCAACAGGCACAAAAAAAAGTTTTGTTGTAATATATCTGAGAATTCCTTTATGCCTTTTAAAATGCATTCACAATATGACCCACAAAAGTATAAAATGTGTAACATTTAAATATGTCAAATCTAAAGAAGAGCTAAAGAGCCTCTTGATGAAAGTGAAAGAGGAGACTGAAAAAGTTGGCTTAAACAGAAAACAAAGACCATGGCATCCAGTCCCATCACTTCATGGCAAATAGATTGGGAAGCAATGGAAACAGTGAGAGACTTTATTTTGGGGGACTCAAAAATCACTGCAGATAGTGACTGCAGCCATAAAATTAAAAGACGCTTGCACCTTGGAAGAAAAGCTATGACCAACCTAGACAGAATATTAAAAATCAGAGACATCACTTTACCAACAAAGATCCGTCTAGTCAAAGCTATTGTTTTTTCAGTAGTCATGAAAGGATGTGAGAATTGGACTATTAAAAAATGGTGAGCATCAAAGAATTGATGCTTTTGAACTGTAGTGTTGGAGAAGACTCTTAAGAGTCCCTTGGATGGCAAGGAGATCCAACTAGTCTATCCTAAAGGAAATCAGTCCTGATAGGCATTGAAAGGACTGATGCTGAAGCTGAAACTCCAATACTTTGGCCACCTGATGCGAAGAACTTACTTATTGGAAAAGACCCTGATGCTGGGAAAGATTGAAGGAGGAGAAGGGGACAACAGAGGATGAGATGGTTGGAAGGCCTTACCAACTCAGTGGACATGAGTTTGAGCAAGCTCTGGGAGTTGGTGATGGCCAGGGAAGCCGGGCAAGCTGCAGTCCGTGGGGTCGTAAAGAGTTGGACACAACTGAGTGACTGATCTGAACTGAATTTTTCTCACTCACCCTCACTCTTCTGGGTCAGGAGGCTGGTTTGTTGTTGTTGCTTTAATCAAGAAAACTACTTTACATTTGAAAGGATTACTTGTTTGTAATAATTTTCAGCTTAAGTTAGTCCTTTACTGGTAAAGGCTCCATTTCTCATAGTTTTACACCCTTCCTCTGTTCTTCCCTCAAATGTCATTTACACTCCTAGGGGAAAATACTGTGCCTTTGTGGGGTTACCAGTGATGGCAAAGTCACTTAGTAGCTATGGAATTATAAGGTGTGTTTTTGGACTCACTGCTTGTCCATTTGGTCATTGTTCTTGTAGCTGACATTCAGTGCCCAAGATTGGGAGGAAGCGTGTGAGCTTAAAATGTTTTTCCTGAGCTTGGTCAGGGGGCTGTTGTCCTGCTGATAACCTGGCCCCACCTTTGCCTTCACCAGCACTTGAAGTTTAGATGTGCCGCCCTAATTGAGCCATAACCCATAGCTAGAGCTCCTTGCCCCCGGCCCAGCAAACTCTCCAGCGAGCTCTTTAGCCAGCTGCTTTCTGTACCTACTACAGGCCACCTGGGAAGGTTTGGACACCTGCCAAAACACAGGACACCCTGGCACTGACTTGTGGGCAAGTAACGCTGGTTAAGTTAGCCTCTGTCCAAACACAAGATGCCACCACCTGTATGTTGTTGAAGATGGTTGCCTCTGGTTGTGCAGAATCATTCTGCAGTGGGTTCACCTCATAAATACTAGCAAGGGGTAGCCTTTGTGCTCCGGAATTGCCCCTCATCTGTATAGCAAGTAGCCCTTCCTTAAGGCTGGAGATGAAAGATTAGAACACACATGTTCCCTGCATCACCTAATTCTTCTACTTTAGGATTTCTTCATATTGTCAACACTCATTGTACATTATCAAAAAAGGTCTGATTTTCCCTTTCTTCATTTTATTTTCCTCTCCTCTATTGATTTGAACTTTATATACTACACATTTATTCTTTAAGTAAATACTTGATTTAATAAAGTTAATTCTTATTACATATTTCTGTCTTATTCCAGAAAACTATAGGAACCTTGCAACATTAAAACTCTCCTTCTCATCTCTATCAGACGTCCAGTACTTTACTTTCAACCTGATTATATACTCATTAGTCACTATCATCATAATTGTTTTATACAATTGATACTTATTTAGATTTGCCAATATCAATTACTCTGCTAATCATCTTTCTTATATTCTTGCCTTCTGGATTTAAAAATCTCCACAGCAAGATGTAGGCTTTAGTGGTTATTTCAAACAGTCTGTGCTTTCCATGTGGCACTAGCAGTAAAGAATCTGCCTGCCAATGCAGGAGATACTAGAGCTTCAGGCTCAATCCCTGGGTTGGGAAGATCCCCTGGAGAAGGGAATGGCAATCCACTAAGTATTCTTGCCTGGAAAATTCCACGGGCAGAGAAGCCAGGCAGACTATAGTGCATGGGATCGTAAAGAGTTGGACATGACTGAGCGCAGCACATACTTTCATGTCTAAACAGACTATGAATTACAAACTTTCTTATTGTCTAAAATATGTTTGTTTCCACTCCTGAGTCACAATTTATTGAGAATAGATTTTAGATTGAGGTTATTTTTCTAAAGCATTTTGAAGAACATATTCTAATATTTTTCCATCTCCATGACTGTTCTGTTATTGCTATCTGCCTAAATATCATTCTTTCTAGACAATCTGTCTTTGGTTTTAAGCTTTTTTTAATGTTATACATGCAATTTTAAAAATTAAGTGACAATGTATATAAAGCAAGGAGAAAAGAGCAGGTCACATAGTAAATACAAGGTAAATCTTAATCACTGTTGTTATTTTTCAACACATACTTTCTTTTGCAAGTTTCTTTATTTCAAGTTTTTAAGTTGTTGGTTTTTGTCTATATTTTCCGCTAACTCTATCTCATCATGAATTGTCCCCTTACATGGCAGTGGTTTTCCAGGTTGTGTTGATCTGTCTGTTTCTGCTTGTACTTTTGTTTTGGGTAGGGATGGTATGACTTTAACCATTTCCCTGTGGGAGCTCCCAAAAGTGGTTGATTTTTCATTTTGTTTTATTTTATTTTACTTTTTACTGAGTTATATTTGACATACCACATTCCGTTAAGTTTAAGATATACAACATATTGATTGTATATATTTATGTTACAGTAGGACTGCCACAATAGCCTTAGCTATCATGTCACACAGTTTTCATTTCTTCTAGAGTTGGGAACAATAAAATTTAGTCTTTTAGCAATCAATGTTTATAATAAAGTATTATTGTCTATAATCACTGTACTGTATATTAGGTCTCTAGGATTTATTTATCTACTAATCACAAATATATATCTAAACAACATCTCTCTCATTCCCCCAGCTCCTGGTAGCCATCATTTTACTCTCTGCTTTTATAATTTCAGGTTTTTTTTTTTTTTTTTTAAGATTCCATGTATAAGAGATATCATAGAGCATTTGTCTTTCTCTGTCTGACTTATCTCACTCTGCTTAATGTCCTCAAAGTTATTCAGTATTGGGGCAAATGGCAGGATTCTCTTCTTTCTCGCGGCTGAATAATATTACATTGTGTACATACATGGTTTCTTTATCCATTCGTGTGTATGTGTGTGTGTGTGTGTGTGTGTGTGTGTGTGTGTGTATGTGCTCAGTCATGTCCAACTCTGTGGCCCTATGTACTATAGCCCACCAGGCTCTCCTGTCCATGGAATTTTCCAGGCAAGAAGACTGGAGTGGGTTGCCATTTCCTACTCCAGGGGGTCTTCCCGACCCAGGGATTGAACCTGTGTCTTTTGTGTCTCCTGCATTGGCAGGCGTGTTCTTTACCACTAGTGCCACCATGAAGCCCTCATCCATTCATCTATCAGTGGATACTTAGGATACTTTGGTACCTTGGCTATTGTGAATAATGCTGCAATGAACATGGGACTTCATATGTCTCTTTAGAAACTTGTTTTCATTGTCTATAAGTTAGAAGTAGAATTGACAGATTCTATAGTAGTTCCATTTTTAAGTTTTTAAGGAACTTCCATACTGTTCTCCATTATGAATGACTGGACCAGTTGACCCAGGACATGTGTGCTCATTACCACCAGTTTTTGGTTTTATTATTGTGCATCTGGGTGAGATACATATCCAGAGCTTAAGAAAGAGATCTGTAGTCATTTATTGAATTTATTTACTGAGAAGATCATACAAGTTTAGTTTATTAGAGACTTTGCAACGACATCATCCTTATCATTTTGTAAGCAGCATCCTTATTCTCTCTTTACAAAAAAGAAAACCAAAGATGAGGTTAAACAAATTACCCACAGGTAACAGGTACAATCAGGATGCTTATCTAAGACATTAACTCTAAATACAGAGTTCTTTCCTTAGTAAGTTTGCTTATACATGTAGGTGAAACTGTCCAGACCATGTGAGTGCCATTCTACATAATGAAAGTTTAAATCTTTACCCTCAATGAGTATTATAAAGTATCAACGGTCATACAGATGTCAGAATTCCTGTCAGTATTTTGTGTGTTGTGTCTGTTTTGCCTTCCCTGAAGTCTAAAATGTGACTAAAGCCCTTGGGTCAAGGTGAATATATGACAAACAACTATTTTCACAAGAATTATGCAGGTGAAAATGGAAAATTAATGTGTGATAATTTTATGTTCTATGTCAAAAAGTTAAAGTTACTTTTTTCTTTTAAATTGACTTGACTCAAATAAGAGCAAAATAGTTGGGATTTGAAACAATATAGCTATCATATTTCTTTTTAGAACACTAGTAAAACTATGTTTTTAAATGATTTACTCCAAACTTGCCTATGGAAATTTAGCCTACAGTTATTTGTCTAAGATAGGAAAGCTTATTCATTTAATTAAAACATTATCTAAAATAGTGTGCATGTGTGTGGACATGTGCATACATACATATATATTATAATTATAAATGTTTTAGTGTAAAAATTCAGGTGCATTGGACTTTATAATATAAACACTTCATATGGTAAGAAACTGCAAGAAATACATTTTAAAGATATTTTGTCACTTTTCTATCTATGAATGTAAGAGCTTGAAGCAAAGTTAGAGATAATCTAATTCTCCCTTTTTCTTTCAAAGAGAAAACAACGTCAAAACATAGAGTCAAGATTAAAACCCTAGTTTTAGCATCATTCAAATGTTATGATTCTTCTCAATATACTGAAATTTAGAGGGTAAAGTAATGGAATTTAGCAAAATAAAAGTTCTTACTTTACTTATTTTAAATTGAGGTGAATAAAATTTCCATTACTGCTGACATTCATTTATTCTGTCTTTTACCAGATCAAGTTAAATCTACTTCAACAACAGAATTGATTTGTTTGAAAATTAATAGTTTTTAATGTGGCTGATTTACATGGTGAAATCAATTGAGTCAATGATACAAAGCTCACAATAAAATACTTTTAAAATATTAGATCTAGCACTTTTGCTTTAATGTTTTTCACCAGATTTGAAATCAGAGACATCACCCATATTATCTTCTTCCAGTAATAACTGTCTTGAAATTAAAAAAAAAAAAAGCAATACAATAGTTAACAGCTTTCTACTGGCACATGGTTTCTCAGTTTATAAACTGTCTGGATTCAATACTGGGCAAGTTACTTAACCTTTTTGCACCTCTGTTCCATCTGAAGAATGGGGATCATGATACCATTGTGAGAATGAAATGTGTTGAATATGTAAAGCACTTAGAAGAATGGTTGTTGCATAGTTAATAACAAATGAGTCAGCCATTACTGTTTGTGTAGGTGGTGGTATTATTTTTAAATCATTTATTTTATTTTGTTAGGAGCACTTAACATGACATCTACCCTCTTAACAAATTTCTAAATGCACCGTGCATTATTGTTGATTATACCTACAATGTTGTACAGCAGCTCTGGAGAGCTTAATCATTTTGTTTAACTGAAACTTCAAGCCCATTGATAAGTAAATCTTCATTTCTCTTCCCTCCAGCTCCCAGCAAACACCATTCCACTCTTGGAAACTATTCTTTTGACTATTAGTTTTTAATACCCCTATAATAACTCTGATAGTTGGGAGTCTTCAAAATAGCTTCAGTCAGTTCAGTTCAGTCACTCAGTCTTGTCTGACTCTTTGTGATACCATGGACTGTAGCATGCCAGGTTTCCCTGTCCATCACCAACTCCTGGAGCTTGCTTAAACTCACGTCCATTGAGTCCGTGATGCCATCTAACCATCTCATCCAAAATAGCTTAGACTACATGATGAACTGGAGTAGAAAGATATATATTGAATTGTTTAGGTGACTAAGATTTATAGGTAATTATAGAATTTAATTACCTTAACAAAATGTGCTGTTTACAGATGGATATTTGGTTCCTGGTCAAGAACAGGAGCTTGATTCCAGATGATCTGAAGCTTTTTTCACTCTGGATTTGTGTTTAGCATGGTTCTCAACATCTAAAAGAGGGCTTGCTAAATATATAATTAAAGTTAATATTACTATTTCAGACTACTCTTAAACTTGAATATTTAGTAAGACTAAAGGTGAACAGTAAATCAAAGATTATTAGTTTAAAGATAGTATAACTAAGATAAACTGAGATTTACTAAGGCAGCCTTCTCTGTTCATGCATGTGCTTCAGTTGTGTCTGACTCTTCGAGACCCATGGGCTGTAGTCCACCAGGCTCCTCTGTCCATGGGATTCTGCAGACAAGAATACTGGAATGGGTTACCATTTGCTCCTCCAGGGGATCTTCCCAAACCAGGAATCGAACCCACATCTCTTATGCCTCTTGCATTGGCAAGTGGGTTCTTTACCACTAGTGCCACCTGGGAAAACTCCTCTGAGGCATTGCCTAATTCACCTGTTAAGTAAGAAGGATAACTCTTTATTTAAATTATTAGATCAGATTAATTTCTTCTTAACTTATTTTCTCATGTTTCTGCATATGTTCCTGTCTGCCCAGCAAAAGAGAAAGACATTCATAATTGGCAACTGAAAGATTAGCAATTCTCCTGATGTTTATCCACTTTTTCTTCTTTCAAAACATTGTAATGGACTATACTGTGATGCTTCAGCTTATATTTGATTATATTTACTATGAAGTCATAGGTTTAGGTTTGAAAATAACTTTTAGACCATAGAGTTGTATTTGTAATAAATATTGTGCTTGCTTTGCCAGGATCTCTTTTACCTCTTTCCCGTTTTGTAGCCAACATGTGGAATTTTGACTACCTGATAAGCAACAGTTGAGTTGAAGCAAACAAGAAAATTACTTGTTTCTTGTTTCAGTTAATGGTTTAGGGATGAGCACATAACCCAGGCTTAAGTCATATGGTACAAGATACTCTTTTGATCACTGTGAATGTAACCAAAGTTACTTCTTTCAAAGGGGATCCTAGGACATTGTTGGCAATGATTAGAGAAAGAGAAGGCCCTTTTCTCCTGGATGTTATCAAAGAAGCATTAAACATTTGTTTTTCTGTCATGAGAAAAATAAGTTGAAGATGCAGCTAGTTCATGATGTTGACAGAACTGAGAGAATTAAAAAGAAATGTAGCTGCAAAGAAATGTAAATGAATTTTTGAGGACATTTCTCTTTAAAGAAAAAATTTCCCAGCAAATCCTTTGACTCTATATGTAAAACACATTCAGGGTCTGACCAGCTTGCACATTTATTGCCATGCCCTAATCCAAGACACCTCAACTCTAGCTCATCTTATTGTAATAGCCCTTGAACCGGCCTCCTTGCTTTTACGCTTGCCTGGTCTCAGAACAGCAACCATGTGTGATCTTGCCCCTTCTCTGCTCAGTATCCCCTGATAATTCCCCACCTCATTCGGAGTCAAATCTAAGTTTCTTATAATAGCCTAAAGTATTCTATGAGCTATGAACGGTCTTTGTCTCTTGACCCATCTTTCTCCACCTTCACTCCGCTTCACTCTGCTTAGACCTAAGCAACTTCCTTTCTGCTTCTCAGCATTCCAAGCAAACTCCCACTTGAGGTTCTTTCACTATTAAGTTTCCTTTTTCTGGAATGCTTTACCCCTTGTTTTTCTCATGGACCCATCCTTCCTTGTGTTAAGGTCTTTACTCAAATGTTGCTTTTTCAGTGAGACATTTCCAGACCAAACTATACATACAAACATCACCCCTTTACACATACACTTGATTTCTCTTTAATCTTAATTTCTCTTTAGCTTTACTTTTTCTCTATAGTCCTTATCATCACCTAATATTTTACTTGTTAATTTTACTCATTTTTGTCTTCTCGTAATTAAATACAAGTTCCAGGAATTTTTCTGTTTGGTTTGCTGTTACATCTCCAAAACACTTCCTGGCATAGAGTTGGCACTTAAGAAACTTGTTGAATGACTCTTGAATCACTGAATGAAATTGTTCCTATTCAATCTCTCTTTAAGTTTTTAATTTACATAAAGGATACATTCCTTTTATTATTTAAATAAATCTAATTTGAACTATCTTTTCCTTGCTGCTAAAAGCATTGTAACTGCGACAGTAATTAAATATTTGATGGACCGGATGAGCTTGCCAGAAGTAAACCTTGAGATGAGAATTGATGTGAAAGTGATTTATTAGAAAAATTTTTCTTATGGGTTGAATTGTGTCCTGCCAAAAGATGGTTTAGTTGCTAAGTTGTGTATGACTCTCTGCGATCCCATGGACTGTAGCCTGCCAGGCTCCTCTGTCCATGGGATTTCCCAGGCAAGAATACTTGAGTAGGCTGCCATTTCCTTCTACCTGCCAAAAGATGCTGAAGTCCTAACCTGACTAGTCTAACCTAACTCACCTGAGAATGTGACCTTATTTGGAAATAAGGTCTTTGTGTATATAATTGCATATGTAATTAGTCAAGATGAGGTCATACTGGAGTAGTGTGGGCTCTTAATCCAATATGACTGGTTTCTTTATAAAAAGGGGAAAGTTAGACATAGCCATGAATGCAAGGAGAAGGCCATGTGAACATGAAGGCAAAGGTTAGGTTAGTCAAACGAATACAAAGATTTCCAGCATACCACTAGAAGCTAGGTCAGAAGATGAAACAGATTCTCTCTCACAGTTTTCAAATGGAAGAAATCCTGCCAACACAGTAAGCTCAAGCTTCTAACCTCCTGGGCTAGGGGACATGTTCCGCCTGGTTGTGGTACTTTTTTATGGCAACCCCAGGAAACAAATACAGATTGCTAGAGGATTTAGGATGTGGGACCGGAAAAAGAATAAAGACAAGCAAAAGGGCAAAGTTCCATAAAAGGAAACTTTGGTTCAATCTCATAGAACTCTATGAACAGTACAAGTACCGCTTCTGTGTTATCCCAGTCATGGCCAGGAGAACAGGAATTTTAGAACTTCAGTACAGAGCAGCCAGTGGTTAGGGGGGTCCACTGGGTCCGGATGGACAGAGGGATTCTTCTGCGTTTCCTTGTGCTGGTTCCAGCAGACTGAGGCCAGCCTGTGAAACACCCTCATCCAAGGGTGTCAACTGTTAGCTCTTGGGAGGAAAAGAACAGCAGTGGACTATATGGGGAAAATTAGCAGGGGTTGGGGAGTATGGCAAGCCCTGACAGCATCTGCCAGAATGGGCTGGGAAGCAATTAAAGAATATCGAATATCTGCAGAAAAGCGGTAAGTAAATCAGACATACAATCCATTGCTTTCCTGTCTAGTGAGGTTCTGGCCGTTATATTTATATACCTTTGTTTCCTCTTTTTTTTGATCTAGTATACTTGGAAAAGACTCCTATTGTAAATATGTGTGCTGAGTATCTGCAAATAATCTCCCAATGTTTAAAATCATATTTGATTTGAGAAAAGCAAAAAAGGAAACATGTGAGAAAGTCAAATATTAAGATATACAAATAAAAAAGGTCATAATTGTCTTTCAAAAAATATGTGTGTGAAAGAGAGAATTGGAGGAATTCGTATTTAATTTGTCTGCAGAGCTGTAGAAATACAGGAAAAGCAGAAAAGGACCTAATAATCAGTACTCTTTTAATCAAGTATACATGTTTTCTGTTTCCAGGTACAGAGGCAGTTTCATTTTGAGATATTTTCTTGCCTGACTGCAGCTGAAAGATGGAGGGATTGGTTTCTAGAAGTCAGACAAGAATACCGTGATTCCACTGCTTATTAAAAAAGAATGTGTCTGTGTGTATACCTAGCTCCAGTAAGGTCAAAGAATTGTAGCAATAAAAGATATTGTCACCAACTATATGGCTGATCTTTTCTGTGCAGAAATTCACTGTCTGTCCTACTATACACAGGTCAAAATTGCATTTTAGTTTTCATTTGTGACTTTTCTTTAGAAGGCTTTTCATTACTTGCAGGTCATTATTTTTGGTACATCACATTGAATCCATGAACCGTCTGTGCTGGGCTTAGTTGCTCAGTCATTTCCGACTCTTTGTGACCCCATGGAACTGTGTCTGTGGGGATTCTCCAGGCAAGAATACTGGAGTGGGTTGCCATGCCCTCCTCCAGGGAATCTTCCCAGCCCAGGGATTGAACCCAGGCCTCCTGCATTGCAGGCAGATTCTTTACCATCTGAACCACCAGGGAAGCCCATGAGTACTGGAGTGGGTAGCCTAACCGTTCTTGAGGGGATCTTCCCAACCCAGGAATTGAACTGGGGTCTCCTTCACTGCAGGTGGGTTCTTTACCAGCTGGGCTACCAGAGAAGCCCCATGAGCTATCTGACTCAGGATTATCTACAAAAAGTAAGGTTTTGTAGTCATAGATCATTGTATTGTACTTTTTTTTTTTTTTTTTTACTGTAAAGTATCATGTTTATAATAGGCACAGTAAGTCTTTTATTTTGGAAGATTTTATTAGCGACTTATCCAACAGCTGTTTATTTCTTCCTGTTGCTAATAAAACCAAAATTTCATTCAAGAAACAATGTATCTGGCCACATAGAAGAATCAACATTTGCTAAAGCCTACCATAAGTTGAACAATTCCATTCGTCCTAGTCAGTTACTGTTTTGACCAGTGGAATGCAATCATCTGTGTGGAGACTTCTGGAAAATATTTCTCTTTCTAGTAAAGACACACAAAAGGGAGATAGAGAAAATCCACCCCTCTTCCTCATTTAGACACTTGTGACCTTGTGGTAACAAGCCAGAGAGGAGAAGCCAGCAAGATGCATTTGCCTGAGAGGAAGCATTGAAAAACACCTGGGATTTTAACAAAGTTGAACTGCTAGAAACAAACTTGGAAACATTGACTTCTAGTTTTGTTAATAAACACGAAGTATCTGTATATATGAGCTACTATTATTCATGTCTCCTTTTATTTGGTATCTAATGCAACCTAGCTGAGTCATTCACCTCTTGCATACTCGTTCCTCATGTGTTTGTCTAAAGAATTTCTTTATTTCTGATATCTGAACATGAAGCTTGTGCATCTGTGTTTGCTATTTCCTAATATCCTGGTTGTTATTCTTTGATGTCACGCTTTTGTGATGCATGTGTGATCATCATATCAAATTTTTTCACATATAGTCTCTCTATATTAGCTCAAGTTCCAACCATGTCGTTTTATTGATCTTCATTCAGCAGAAATGGAGAGTCCTTAAGTTAGACAAAGTTAAATTCAAGCCACTATTCTGCCATTTAATATTGGTGTCAAGTTAAACAAGGTGCTTAATCTCTCTAAGACTTCTATTTTCTCATCTGTAAAATTAGGAGAACAATGTAACTTCATTTTTTTTATTATAAGGATTAAATAAATACTTAGTAAAAACCAACAATGATGCTTATAAAGACAATGTTTCTTCCCTAATGCTTATTTGCCAATGGATTCAGTTTCATGAAAACAGAGCTTTTGTTTTGTTTTTTTCTTCCAGTGCCTTAAATAGTGCCTCAAACAATTACAGGTATTTGATAAATATTTGTTAAGTATTTGTTGAGTGGATTAAGTCACCTTGATTGTGGTGGTCTTGTAATCTAGGGCTTATAGTCTTAGAGAAAATTGCAAAGTATTATGGGAAATAATTCATCTATTTAATAGCTTTGATACACAATATTGTGCAAAGAAATATGAAGATTTGACTACATGCTGGATCTGGCTGAGAGACAAGTTCTTTTTAATGTTTATTTTTCTTTAGTAAATGGTTCATGTTCTTTTCAATTAGTTGTCAAACAAATTTTTAAAAATGAAAGTCTACATAAAATTAGTTTCTTTTTGTAAGTTGAAGATTTTAAATCACTGCATAACAGTCAGCTAGAGCTGAGTAGTAGCTGTCTGTTTTACTTGTACGGGCTCTCACAAGCCCTGCACTCTCTCCTATTTCCTGACACGATGATCACTGCTCCGTATATATACTTGCACTGTAATTTTTGCTTTGTTGTTTAATTTTCAACTTTATTGGGGTAAAATTGATTAAAAAATGGTAAGATATTTCAAGTGCACATTGTAGCATATTGGTGATTTGATATATTAAAACTTAAACATTGTGAAAGGATTTCTCCATCAGTTAATTAGCATATCCTTACCTCACATATTTCTTTATGTTATTTCTTTATTTTTGGGGGGGGATGAGAATTGCACCATAGTTTTTGTCAGGGTAACCTACTTTATGTGTTACCCTACCTCATAGCTGTCAGGTTCTTGTGGGCATTTGAGTTTGACTTTTGCAGATCAGACCCTGAATCTTACCTGAAGTTTGCTGCCTGTATCATTTTTAAGTCTTCCTTTAACAAGAAATTTGACAAAAAAAACGAGTCAGGATTATAATCTATTATTTGACTTATATGGTGGGTCTCATTATTTTTCCTCTTCTTCAGAAAAAATAACCTTCATTTTTAGTCCAAATTAAAAATGCACATAGTTCAAAAAATAGTACCAAAGAGTTAATGCAGCAAAATAATAAAATGAAACATCTTTTACAGTTTTATCTGATGCCCAAAGGCCAAGAACAAAGCAACTGCAACCAAATACCCCTTTATTCTGAAGCTGAGTGCTTACAGATCTGTGTCGTACAGACTAGCCAATAGTGTAACCAATTCTCCCAGCTTTGATGACCCTCCACAGCCTGCAGCGGGACTTTCCAGTTGGCTCAGCTGTAAAAAAATCTGCCTGCCAATGTAGGAGACGTAGGTTTGATCCCTGGGTTGGGAAGATCCTCTAGAGGAGGAAATGGCAACTCACTCCAATATTCTTGCCTGGAAAATTCCATGGACAGAGGAGCCTAGCAGGCTACTGTCCATGGGATCGCAAAAGTCTATCACGACTTAGCAACTAAACCACCACCACCACATCCTGCAGTAAAAAGGGAGGCTGAGGAATTGGAAAAGAGGATTCTTGGAGAGTATTGCCATGTGCTGTGCAATTTTTACCTCTATAAGGTGGAGGGGGTGGGATGCTTTCCACTCATCTCAAGATGCATGAGAGGGTCCTTGAAAGGATCATTCTGATAATTTGTTTATCTCTTAGATTTTAAAGGGACATAAGCTCTGGTAGCTGACCACATCTGGGAAGGCTAAAGGTGAAATTTAGTAGGTGGAGCTGCTCTGGCAGCAGAGCAAACAGAGGAGGCTTTTCTGATATTTTCATTCCTTGCAAGAGAGCTACATTTCCAATTTGTCTGGTAGGAATGTGAGACTTTCCCATGAGCCCTGTGGACCCAGAAGGTGTACATGGTCCAAAGCCAAGTTAAAATAGTACATTTTAAAGGCTGAAAGTGTTATTTGGTACAGAAACTGAATGTGTCATCCTAAGAGAACAAGTAATAATAGAGAACAATTACTGTTCACAGCAAAAAAGTTTAGGGGAGCCCCAGAAAAAATACCCCTGGGAAACTCACAAAAATATTACTACCCACAAGACAAAATATCAGAGAGTGAGGGAAAAGGAAAAACATTAAACAGAGAAGCCTTCCATTCTCTCCCATCACCACTCCCAACCTTCACTGCAGGCTCTCAGCCTAACACAATCCTGAGGATTGAGAACAGGTTTAAAACGGGAAAAACTGTGGAGCTCTGCAAATATGACCTGAGTCTGGACTAGGTAGTTACTATGCTTAGATCTAAAAATGACCAGAGGGCATTTTACTGTCTGAGAATAACCTAAAATACTAATTGGAACTGTTAGAAATTTTACCCAAGTGATAGAAGAAAAAAGATATTGCAGATTGCATTTGAAAGAGCAGTGGAGGCATCATTTTCTACTTGCGCCTTATTGACTCCTGCCCACATAATAAAATGCCTGTTTGCTCAGTTGCTTAGTCATGTCTGACTCTTTGAGACCTCATGGAATTTAGCCCACCAGGTTCGTCTGTCCATGGAATTTCCCAGGCAAGAATACTGGAGTGGGTTGCCATTTCCTCCTACAGAGGATCTTCCCAACCCAGGGATGAAACCCAAAGTCTCCGGTATCTACTGCATTGGCAAATGGATTTTTACTGCTGAAGCACCTGGGAAGCCCCCATATAATTGTAGGCATTATATTGAAATATATCTTTATCCAACATCTCTTCTGCATTGTCATGCTTTCCAGAGGGTCATTTTTGAAAATTTTAGCTACTTTCCTGGTATCTACATCCATACTTCTAAAGCCTGTGCATATTCAGATTTCTCTTGATTGATTAATTTTGACAGAAACTATTAAACTTTTCAGGGACTTCCCCAGTGGCTCAGCAGTAAAGAATCCACTTGCACAGCAGGAGATATGGAGACATGGGCTCGCCCTGAGTTGGGAAGATCCCCTGGAGGAGAAAATGGCAACCCACTCCAGTATTCTTGCCTGGGAAATCCCATGGACAGAGTAGCCTGGTGGACTACAGTCGATGGGGTTGAAAAAGAGTGAACATGAGTGAGTGACTAAACAGCAACAGCAATTGAGCTTTTGATTATAGCAGGTAAGATTTTGGACGAGCTAACAATCCTTCCTCTTATCTTCCCAGTATAATTATATCATAATTCTTGATAAAAGCTTTATTATTTACATTATTAGGATTATGCAAATTACTGAGCCCTGTAGTATACTATGAAACTACTTCTTTTAAAAAAACATACATTTAGTTTTACCTACAGCTGATTATTGTCTCATTTTTATTCTTTTGCTTAGTGTACCAATTGCTATATTTCCCCCCTAAATATTGTAACAGGCGAGCCAAATTTACAGTAATGTCAACAGATACTTCCTAAGACCAGATGATTCATCATTTCAATGCTTTTATTTTCATCTCCTTTCTCTTCCTTTCCCTGCTTACTAGTTTTTCTTCATACATTTTTTTTTTCCTGCTCCAATAGAACGGATTTCTTCCTCACTCTGATGAATAAACTGTCTCTCAGGGAACTTCCTTCACTTTTACTTTAGAAATTCCCCTTGCTTGTCTTCTATGCTGCTCAGATTTTTATTTCTTTGTTTACCTCCTTGTTTTACTGAGACACATTATTCCTTGTTCTCCTCAGAAGGTGCATGAGGTGTAATTTTTTTTTCACTCTTGTAAGAAAAATTTTCCCTCACAAATGATTGAGAATTTGATTAAATATAATATTTTAATTTGGAACTTGGGATTTCCCTGACAGTGCATTGTTTAAGACGCTGTTACAATGCAAGGGAGTGTGGGTTCAATCATTGATTGGGGAACTAAGATCCCACAGGCTGTGTGATGCAGCCAAAAAAAATTTTTTATTTAATGGAATTCATTTCTCTAAATGTATTGAAGGATTTGCTGATGGTTTTCTAGTAGCTGAAGTTGCTGTTGAGAAGCCCAATGCCATGCTTTCTTCTTTTTCCTTCATATCTGATTTGTTTTTACTGTTGGAAGGTTTCAAGAATATTCTTGGTATCCACATTGTTCAGATATTTTGTAATGCTACGTTGGCATGGATAGTTTTTATTCAATGTGTAGAATACTTGGTGGCTCTTATCAATATGAAATTAAGTTCTTTGTAGTGAGAACTCTTTTTAAAGGAATTCTTTGGAAATATTCCTCTTTCTCTATTTTTTCAAGAATTTCTATTATTCAAATTGACTTTAATCTTCCCTACATTGACTTTGTCTTTCCTCCCTATTTTTGATATATTTGTCTTTCCAATTTCCTCCTAGATGATGCAATTTCTGATGATTTGAATTTTTCTTGAGTATGTTAGCCTTCATATTTCTTATTTTCAAGAATTCATTCTTCTGTTTCATTTTTATAGATTTCTTTCTTATCAGTGCAATGTTTTATATTTCTCATAATATCAATTATAGTTTTTCAATACTTTTGTCAAAACAAACTGATCAGGAGATGTAAATTAGAAGTGATTTTTCACTGTGATTATTTCTTGACTACTGTACTTTGAGGCCTCCTTTGTGGTTCAGATAGTAAAGGATCTGCCTGCAATGCAGGAGACCTTAGTTAGATCCCTGGATTGGGGAGATCCCTGGAGAAGGGAATGGCAACCCACTCCAGTGTTCTTGCCTGGAGAATTCCATGGACAGAGGAGCCTGGCGGACTATAGTCCACAGGGTTGCTGAGTCAGACATGACAGAGTGACTAACATTTTCATTTTTCACAATTTTCATACTTTAAGGTTTTTATTTAAAAAAATAATGAAAACTTCCCTGATAGTTAAAAAGTCTGCCTCTTTCATTCTATTGTTTATCTATGACTATTCATTATTATACAGGCAATGCAAGCAATACAACAGTATTTTAGCCATTCTGCACACTAGAAATTATTTCTTCCATATGCATTTATAGTGTTTGTGGATGATATTCTAGTCACAACACTACTATTTTATTCAGTCAAGAATGACATTTCAGTTTCATTCAAAATCAGTATTTTGGTATCATTGATAATATAGGGTAAAATGTTTTGCAGAATAGCATATAGAATTATTGAAATTAATGTCCCATTAATTTGAAAAGTCACCATAGTTGTAATAAATAGTACTTGGATTTTGTGTTTTTATTGCAGTACATTACGTACTAATTTGAGGACCATACTTTCATGAAAAAATATGTAATAGTTTCCTCTTGGATTGAGGAGCAGCATGTATTTGCAATTTGCTGCAGTCTGCTGAAAGTCTGCAGCAGTTTGTGCCAAATGCATTGCAGATGCTGCAGCAGCTATAATGTATTCATGACGTGTACAGCTACCTTTTGACAGGAGCAGTTTCTAGATGTGTTTAGTCAGCTTCTGGCCTTTGCAAGGAACATAAATATAGATTGCTTCATATTCTATGCATATCCATCAAATCTGAAACAGCATAGACCCTTATAAATGGGAATATAAAAATCCATGAAGGTGATGGAGACTAAAGTAATAAAAATTTTATTTAATATAATTTGGAATCTGACAGGTAGCCTATAAAATATTTGTGTTTGGATATAGAGTGTCTGCTTAGTTCATGCTACAATCTATTAGTCAAGTAATTGAACAAGTCAAAGAGTGTTCCACATAATACCTAAATTAAATATAATGAAAGGTGGAGTTAGCACCACTCAAAGATGAATGTGTTTGTTTAGATTGTTAGTAGAATTGAATTTATATATCAGTAGAGCTTTAACTGTGCTACAGTTGATAGATTTTTGCTATTAAAATTATGACTATTTTCTTTTTTAGAAAATATGGTATATATTTCTCTTTTTCCTTCACAGTGAATTTCCCCTGCTCCAGAGAAATACATTTTAGCTAGGTAGACTGAAACTCACAATAAAGATTATACTTCCAAACTTTGATTTGCGGCTAAGTAGCCCACATGACTAAAAGTCTGACCAGTGGAATGAAGTATAAGTGATGTGTGTGATTTTCAAGTCTCATCCTTATTAAGAAGAGATAATGCCCTTTACCTTCCTTTTCCTCTGCTAGCTGCAATATCAACATAGTGGTGAGACATCTTATACTACTCAGACAAGAGCAAAACTTCACCAGTGATGGCTGCTTTGTTGAAGTCACACGGGTCAACTAACAAGCTCACACTGCTTCATGAACAAGAAATAAACCTCTTCCTGTAAAGTCTTTCACAGAATCTTGCCTGCACCAGGTGAGACTTAATATCTCCCAGTCCGATAGGACCCTTCCTGTGTTTTCATCTTATTCTATTTTGGATTGCTTTTTAATGTGTGTTTATTATGCTTACCATGACACAGTGATAATTTTTCTTCTCTCAGTTCCACCAGGAGCCACCAGCATGCTACCCTCCAGTACCACTGAATTCCTTGAACAGGGTAAAAGTAATTTTCTCTCAGGGTCTTCAAACTTGCTATTCCCACTGCCTGAGATACTAGTTTCACAGATCTATTATGTTATATAATATTATATAAAATAATATGATTCATTTTGCTCAGCTATCTATTGAAATGCTACCTCTCCCAGAACCACTTCTTCCCTTATCCTATTTCACTTTAATCCTTTACTCTGCTGATAAGCAATCAACAAGGATACTATAGCAGAAATCTTGATAAACTGCTGAGATAGAAATTAGGGACTATCACGGAAAGGATCCTCAGGTGATGGGGGGTGATATGGGGAAATTGAGCTTGGAGAACAAAGGTAGAAGTGGAGGGAAGGAGAATGTTAGGGTCATCTCCTGGTGAGCTGCATTTGGAGCAGCTGAGGGATTGTCCCTTGTGTTTCAGACAGTTGACTGAATAGTGAGTAGTTGGAGTATTTGCCCACAGTTCTGAAGAAGTGGTGGCTCAGATGATAAAGAATCTGCCTGCAATGCAGGAGACCTGGGTTCTGATCTCTAGGTTGGAAAGATCCCCTGGAGAAGGCATGGCTACCCACTCCAGTATTCTTGCCTGAAGAATTCCATGGACAGAGGAGACTGGTGGACTACAGTTCATGAGGTCACCAAGAGTCAGATACAACTGAGTGACTAGCACTTTCATTTCACTTTTAAAGGAGTAAAAGCATACATTGAAATCTGATAAACAATGTACCTACATTAGCAAATAACCTAAACTGGAGTTTGACATCCAACTGGTTTGTCAAACCCAACTGATTTGGTACCTAAACTCCAAAGATAAAGCCGCCCCTGCCAGAAGATAAACAAGAATTGTTGACTGTTCAAGAAAACTGACACCACGAAAGAGACACCAAACTGAACAAAAATATTAGTAAACAAAAGAAGCAATATTATGAGTATGTCTGAGCCTACTAATGTGTAACTGGAAAGGGAGAAATACTGGAAATTAGAGCAAAGGTAGGTATTGAATAGAACACAAAAATTCATTGCTCAGTTTTGAGTTTCAAAAGAAACATTTAAGTTCCAAGATTGGGACAGTGGTTTGAAAGCCAAACAAATCTGACTTTAGTTAAAAGAAAAGGTTATCCTTGTGTTCATAAACTGATTTATTACTAAAGAGAAAAGCATGGAGACCTAAACCATGATTGTGTGCATGTGGTCCTGTCTGACTCTTTGTGGCCCCCTGGACTGTAGCTTGCCAGGCTGCTCTGTCCATGGGATTTTCCAGGCAAGAATACTGGAGTGTGTTGCCATTTCCTACTCCACAGAATCTTCCTGATCCAGGGATTGAACTGACATCTCTGCGTCTCCTGCAATGGCAGTTGGATTCTTTACCACTAATGCAGAACCATAGAAAGAAGAAGCTCAGAGGTGAGAAGCTTGGTGCTCTTTAGCTGGCAAATTCTTAAGAAGTTGCTATTTCTACATTACCTTCTGTAGATCAAAAACTCTGATGTGCATGCATGTGTGTATGTGGGCACATGTGTATTTAAGAAAGATAACTTTCTCTCAGAGACCTCCCAAAATGTACTTATACAGTATACCAGAGATTTGGCTTCATACTTCCAAACCCAAAGAGCCTCCAACTTCTTATAGAAACCCACTAATGGGGAGAAATGTGTTTAGACCGATAATCTGAAAACAACGGCTAATAGGTGAAGGCAGATATCTAAAAATTTAGAGCTCCCACTCTTACCCCCTTTACCATCAGCAACACTGGAGGTGCAAAGATATTGAGACAGCAAAGGCAGAGGAAGCAGAGTCTGTGGAACATGGAACAAGAACTCAAGTGGCACCAGATAACAGCCGCTGATGCTAGTGCAGAGTGAGATCCAAGACTAGGTGTAACCATATACACGGTGATTGGTGGAGATCAGTAGGCAAGATCGCTGTTCCCTGACATCAGGATTGTACATGCCTATGTAAAAATGTTCACTTCTATAACAGAAGCTCCTCTAGCTGGTTGAAGAAGAAGGGTAAATTACATTTACATCTTATTTTACAGCCACAACTGTGATAGATACTCATATTTAGGGCTTTCCATGTGGTGCAGTGGTGAAGCATTCCCCTGCCAATGAAGAAGACACAACAGATGCGGGTTCAATCCCTGGGTCGGGAAGATTCCCTGAAGTAAGAAATGGAAACCCACTCTAGTATTCTTGCCTGGAAAATTTCATGGGCAGAAGGACCTGGTGGGCTATAGTCCTTGGGGTCACAAGTTGGACATGACTGAGCGACTAAGCACATACACATACACACACACACACATTTATATTTACCTCTGAATTGAAATGTAATTATGCATAAGTAAATACTTTATGGTTAAAATATATGTAACATTTCTTAAATTAACATTTTATCAGTCATTTATTTTCATAATTTTGCTATGAAAATTCTTTGAGTAATGTTTCATTTCACTTGATAACTTCAAACAAAAATTTTAAAATGATACACGGGTGATGTACTTGAAAATGTCTTTTTATTGTTAACATGTATGAATAAAGATCTGCAATTTTGATCTGTACTCATCCCTCAGCTTTGGACACTGCCCCACTGTCAACAACTTAGTTGCCAAAGAGAATTGGGAAGTAAACATATTTGTTTCTTTGTTTCCCTTTATAGGAGACCTAGTTCTTTTAGCTGAAAACTTCTTAAGTAAGCTAAGTATAAAATTTTGTGACAAATAGAATTTATGATTGTCAGTCCTTGCTTTTTTTTTTTTTTTTGCTTGCTTCTTTGTATTTTTCTAACAAGCAGACCTCAGTGAATAGTTTGGAGATGCAGATTTATTTCATTTCAAGAGAATTTTCTTTTATATTTGAATTTTTTTCTTGTTTACCAGGTCAGCCTTCCTCTCTAGGCATAAAAATAATCTTTGTGTTGGATAGTTGTCTTCTCCCTTTTATTACCTTTTCGAATACTCATCGGAAGGACTAGTGCTGAAGTTGAGGCTCCAATACTCTGGCAACCTGATTTGAAGAGCCAGCTCATTGGAAAAGACTCTGATGCTGGGAAATATTGAAGGCAAAAGGAGAAGAAAGCGGCAGAGGATGAGATAGTTAGATAGCATCACCAACTCAATGAACATTAAATCTGAGCAAATTCCAAGAGACAATGGAAGACAGAGAAGCCTGGCGTGCTGCAATCCACGGGGTTGCAAAGAATTGAACACAACTAAGCAATGGAAGCCCACTCCAGTACTCTTGCCTGGAAAACCCCAGGGACGTGGATGGAGGAGCCTGGTAGGCTACAGTCCATGGGGTCTCAAAGAGTTGGACACGACCGAGTGACTTCACTTTCACTTTTCACTTCCATTCATTGGAGAAGGAAATGGCAACCCATTCCAGTGTTCTTGCCTGAAGAATCCCAGGGACGGGGGAGCCTGGTGGGCTGCCGTCTATGGGGTCACACAGAGTCAGACACGACTGACGCGACTTAGCAGCAGCAGCAGCAAGCAACTGAACAACAACAATTACATTTTTTACAACTGCTTTTCTGTGTATTATGTGTAATTTTCTGAAATCTCTGTCCCATGCCATTGATTTGATCTTCTGAAAAGTAGACACAATTCTTTCTTTTCTGGGCTTGTTTGTAAGTTTTACTCAATATTTACTTTTCTTTTTAATTTATTTCCCTATTCTGTTATTATCTCTTTCATTTAATTTATTGTTCTAACTTCTGTTTATAAGAGTTATGTTTCCCTCCATGTCTTTAATCGTATAAGCATTTCCCTGTTTTATCTTTTGTCAAATTTTGCTGAAGTCCTATTTCCTCTGTTTATTTATGTTTTAAGTAGGGTAAGTTCTATTTAAGTCCATATGTCATAGAGTGCTATAAGTAGAATGTCCTCCTCGACTTTCTTTATGTTCATCTGTGCTGTCCATGCGTATATATTTACGGAGTCTGTGCTCTGTGTCAAGCACTATTTTTGGCCCTTGACATGTAAAAGTTAAAAGGACAACCAGCCAGCTCTCTAGGAGAGCCACAAAGACATACATAGGACACTGTTAAACATTTTCTCATTTCTATGGAGAAAATGACATGTGGGAATGCAGTAAATCGTGACTTTAGGGCTGATGTATATTTAACCAGAATTAGGTAAGGTTTTCCTGATGATGCTAGAAACTAGTGTTACAAATTCAGTGTTTAGGACCATGGTTGCTGAATGGGGCCCAAAGAGCTGGGACCCTGAACAATGCAATCCAAGTTATCTTTTATTTTTTCCCCATCAGATATTTTTCATTAGACTACGTTTTGACCTGGGCTTCCCTGGTGGTTCAGCGGTAAAGAATACACATGCCAATGCAGCAGATGCAGGTTTGATCTCTGGGTGGGGAAGACCCCCTGGTGAAGGGAATGGAAACCCATTCCAGTTTTCTTTCCTGGGAAATCACATGGCGGTCTATGGTCCATGGGGTCACAAAAGAGTGAGACATTACTTAGCAACTAAACAACAATGTTTTGTTCCACTGATGGCAAGTTTTCTTAGAATTCAGCTTCTTCTTTCTATTTTGAGTGGACCATTTATCTTGCTGAAAATTTATTAGATGCCACATAATGCTAAAGCAGTTTATAGAGTAGCCCAAATATTATTTGTCTCTATATAGTTTTTTCTAGCTCTTCTTTTTTCTTATGAAAAGGCCAGCCTAGATGATAACTGTTCTAGCTCTGCCTATACTGATGACTTGAGACAGTATGTATTTTTCACTTTACCACCAAGCCACCTCCTTTTATTTTTAGTTTTTAATTTGTCAGAACCTAGACATCCCAGTAGAACTTTCTCACTTACACCTAATACAACTGTAATATACATTAGTTACCAGCATCCTTCCTTAAGTTGGTCCAGAACTGTTTTGCGTCAGATAAGTTTTCACCAGAATCTTTGGCAGGAGATTGACCTCTCTGGTTTTTGAGTAAATAGTATTTTTATTCTTTATTTGGACTCTTTGTTCCTGTTAAATTATTTTTAAAGGGAGTTATTTGTGAACATGTACTTGCTCTAAAAATTTCACCATATTTGTTGGAAGTCCTCCTTCACAGTGTTTTTCATTGTGCATTTAGAATATTTGTTATTGACTATTGTGTCCTATGTACAAAACATTATTTGTAATATTTACGTACTAAAATATATCTATTGGTCCCATAAGAAGAAATATAATGCAGCATTGTCTTGTCTTAATGAACCCTCCTAGATTTATTTTTTCTGATCTGTTTCATAAGCCATAGAAAAAATAAATAGAAGACATAAATATTTTATGATAAATGTATTTAGTTCAGTAAGTCCTCATAATCTTTCACTAGTACTGAATATTTAAATATACATGTATGTATTCCATGAACAACTTACAGTTCTCAATCACTAAATGCTTTGCAGGGAGATATAATGATGATAGTATAAGGGGAGATTGGTTAAGAGAACTAAAAGAATACATTTTAGTTTTCTGCACTCAGCCCTACTGTACTTATCACACACATTTTAAAAATAATGAACACACCCAAGATTCTTCACATTTCTTTTGTCTCTAGAAACTGGTGAAGTTTCCACTATTAATAATACAGAAACATTTCTCTAGAAAATCATGATATGTTCTGACTAACTGTGAGACTATCACCTATGTTATTTAGTCCTTTGTAATATTTCAGGGCAGTGATTTAAGGGCCCAAAAAAGTGAACCCCAAAGTGATACTAAAGCAAAAGGAAAAAATCCTTTAAATAACCTTCTTTTCATTTACAAGGGTTATCATCAAATTGCAAATGCTTGCATCCTAAGTGTGTACATAAGATGATTCATTGTGGTGTGGAAATAAAAATTTTAAATCCTTCATTATATTTATCTTTATTTTATACTTTAAAATTGTGTGTGACTTGCATATGTTTTTCATTAAAAGTATATGAGAATACATCTAATGTATAAACAATGAAATGGTAAACACATCTCAGAGGTGCATGGTCAGGCATTTTAAAATGAATTTTTATTGGAGTATCGTTGGTTTGCAATGTTGTGTAAATTGCTGCTGTTGAGTTAATCAACCATATATATATATATAAATAAATATAAAATATATATCCGTATATTTTTTTTAAATTTCCTTCCTGGTTAGGTCACAACAGAGCATTGAATAGACTTTCCTGTGCTGTACAGTACATTCTCATTAGTTATCTATTTTATGTGTGTGTTTGTGTGTGCTCAGTTGCTCAGTCATGTCCAACTTTTTGCAACCCAGTAGCCTGCTAGGCTCCTCTGTCCCTGGAATTTTCCAGGCGAGAATACTGGAGTGGATTGCCATATCCTATTCCAGGGGATCTTTCAGCATAGTATCTATAGTATATACATGTCAATCACAATGTCCCAGTTCATCCCACTCCACCCTATCCCCTTGGTATCCATACTTTTGATCTCTACATCTGTATCTCTATTTCTGCCTTTCAAATAAGATCATCTAAACCATTTTCTAGATTCCACATATATGCATTAATATACAATATATGTTTTTCTCTTTATGACTTACCTTACCCTGTATCACAATTTTTAGGTCCATCCATGTGTCTAAAAATGACACAGCTTCATTCCTTTTTATAGCTTAGTAATATTTTGTATATATATACCTCATTTTATTTATCCATTCTTTTGTAAGACATTTTCTTTACTAATTAAGTGTATAATTAAGAAAAAATTAGTATCTCGGGATGTAAATAAACTTCCCCATCATCACCCATTGAATTGCTTTTGCATTTTCATAAAAGAATCAATTTGCTGCATTTGTATGGGTCTATTTTTACTTATTTATTTATTTTTTTCATTTATTTTTATTAGTTGGAGGCTAATTACTTTACAATATTGTAGTGAGTTTTGTCATACATTGACATGAATCAGCCATGGATTTACATGTATTCCCCATCCCGATCCCCCCTCCCACCTCCCTCTCTACCCGATCCCTCCGGGTCTTCCCAGTGCACCAGGCCCGAGCACTTGTCTCATGCATCCAGCCTGGGCTGGTGATCTGTTTCACCACAGATAATATACATGTTTCGATGCTGTTCTCTCAAAACATCCCACCCTCGCCTTCTCCCACAGAGTCCAAAAGTCTGTTCTGTACATCTGTGTCTCTTTTTCTGTTTTGCATATAGGGTTATCATTACCATCTTTCTAAATTCCATATATATGTGTTAGTATGCTGTAATGTTCTTTATCTTTCTGGCTTACTTCACTCTGTATAGTGGGCTCCAGTTTCATCCATCTCATTAGAACTGATTCAAATGAATTCTTCTTAATGGTTGAGTAATATTCCATGGTGTACATGCACCTATTTTAGATTTTTCTCTGTGTTCTATAGATCCAGGTGTCTATTCCTTCACTAATACAACATTGTCCTTATCAGTGTAATATATAATAGGCCTTAATATCAGAAAAAGTGATTTGACCCACTTTATTATACTTCGTTAATATTGGATTAGCTGGGGTGTGTACCCTGCCATATTAATTTTAAGAAAAGCTCCAGTATGTATACAAGAATCTTACCATTATTTTGGTAAAAATTGTTTTAAATCTCTCCTAAACTTGGAAAGAATTGGTCTTCTTTTATGGAATTATGCTGTATAACAGATCTTTAGGACTTATTCCATTTTTTGTAACTAAGTTTTTCTACATTTTGGATATTACTCCTGTTCTGCTTTACCTCCAGCCTACGAAAACTACCACCATGCTCTCTGTTTCTATGAGTCTATTTCTAAGCCTCTTGATTCCAGCTTGTGCTTCATCCAGCCCAGCGTTTCTCATGATGTACTCTGCATATAAGTTAAATAAGCACAGTGACAATATACAACCTTGATGTACTCCTTTCCCTATTTGGAACCAGTCTGCTGTTCCACGTCCAGTTCTAACTGTTACCTCCTGACCTGCATACAGGTTTCTCAAGAGGCAGGTCAGGTGGTCTGGTATTCCCATTTCTTTCAGAATTTTCCACAGCTTATTGTGATCCACACAGTCAAAGGTTTTGGCATAGTTAGGTCTATGTATAATTTTTGAGAAATCTCCATACTGATTTTGTAGTAACTGCTCCAAATTACATTCTCACTTAGAGTGACCAAGTGTTCTCTTATCTATGTATCACTCAACACTTAACTTTAAAAGTCAACACTTAACTTTTTTTCTTTTTCTTAAATAATAGTCATTCCAACAGGTGAGGGGTGATATCTTATTTTGGTTTTGGCTTTCATTCAGCAGACGGAAAGTGATGTTGAGCACTTCTCAAATACTTTTTGGCCATTTGTATGCTTTCTTTAGAGAAATGTCTATTTAGTTCCTTTGCACTTTTAAAAATTGGGATAATTTGTTTCTTACTATTGAGTCGTAGAAGGTCCTTATACTTCTTGGACACTAATCCTCTATAAAATGTATGGTTTGCAAATACCTTGTTCCATTCTGTATCTTGCCTTTCATTTTCTTGATTGTATCCCTCCCTGTTGTGGAGCTTTTCAGTTTCGTGTAATCCCGCTAGTCTATTTTTGCCTTTGCTATCTGTGATTTTGGTGTTCTTTCCAAGAAATCATTGCCATAGCCAATGTCAAAAAGATTTTTCCTTGCATTTTCTTAAATGAATTTCATGGTCTTAGGTCCTACATTTAAGATTTTAATCCATTTTGAGTTGATTTTTGTGTATGGTGTAAAGTAAATATCCAATTGTATTCTTTTGTATGTAGATACCCTGTTTTCTTAACATCATTTATTGAAGAGAGTATGCTTTCCCCAGTGTGTATTCTTTGCAATCATTGAAAATTAGTTAACTGTGTAATTTTCAGTTTTTTCCTGCCTTATTGCAATGGTTATTTTTTATTTCTTAAGTGTTTTATTATCAATGAGTGTTAAGTTTCTGTGAAATGCTTTCTTCTGCATCAATTAATATAACCATATGATATTTCTTATTTCATCTCTTGATATTATCAATTATACTTACTGATTTATTTTCAAGTATTGAAGCAGAGTTGCATACTTGGAATAAAAAAAACAACAACAACTGCATTGGTGGTATACAGTCTTTTTTTATACATCTTTGGAATCATCTGCTAAAATTTTGAGTATTTTTGCATCTATGTCCATGAGTAATATTCAGTTCAGTCTGTTTAGTCGCTCAGTCATGTATGACTCTTTGCCACCCTATTGCTGCAGCATGCCAAGCTTCCCTCTCCATCACCAACTCCCAGAGCTTGCTCAAACTCATGTCCATCGAGTTGGTAATGCCATCCAACCATCTCATCCTCTGTCATTCCCTTCTCCTCCTGCCTTCAATATTTCCCAGCATCAGGGTCTTTTCCAATAAGTCAGCTGTTCGTATCAGATGGCCAAAGTATTGGAGTTTCAGAATCAGTCCTTTGAATTAATATTCAGAACTGATCTCCTTTAGGATAGACTCATTGGATTTCCTTGCTGTCCAAGGGACTCTCAAGAGTCTTCTCTAACACTACAGTTCAAAAGCACCAATGCTCAGCTTCGATGCTCAGCTTTCTTTACGGTCCAACTCACGTCTATACGTGACCTAATGGAAAAACTATAGCTTTGACTAAACAGACCTTTGTTTGGAAAATAATGTTTCTGCTTTTTAATATGCTGCCTTGGTTGATCATAGCTTTTCTTCCAGGGAGCAAGCATCTTTTAATTTCATGGCTGCAGTCACCATCTGCAGTGATTTTGGAGGCCAAGAAAATGAGGTTGAGTAATATTGGTCTGTAGTTTTCTTTGTTGGACTCTCTTTTTCTGGTTTTAATATCAGGATAATGCCAAGTTCATAATACAAATTGGGAATTTTTCCCTCCTAATCATTTTTCTGCAAGAAATGGAATAAATTTCATGTTAGACTTGTCTTTACAAGTTTGTAGAATTCTCCAGTAAAACCATCTTGACCTCAAGATATCTCCTTTGGAAACTTTAAAATTATATTTAAAGTTCTTTAATTTCTTAAATTTCAATTTATTTAATGTTTATAGGACTATTCATTATATCTTTCACCTAGGTTGAGTTTTAGTGGTTTGTGATATTGGTCTGTTTCTTTCATGTTGTCAGATTTACAAGGATATAGTTGTTCCTAGTATTCTCTAGTACATGTAGCGAATAGTGATATTCCTAGTATCATTTCTAAAGTTAGTGATTTGTATATCCTATTTATTTTTTGCCAGCCTTCCTATGAGTGACCAATTTAATTGATTTTAAAAAAATAATCAGAATCAGATCTTTGTTTTATTGATTTTCTCTATTTTTTTTCCTATTCTAATTTCATTGATTTTTTTTCCCATTATCTTCATTGTTTCTTTTCTTCTGCTTGCTTTGGGTTTAGTTTGCTCTCCTATTTCTAATTATTTGACAGAAAGAAAAAAAGTAAGGTGTTGATCAATGTTGCAGTGCCTTGTCTAAGGCTCTGTCAATAGAATTATACCAAATAAAACACATATTTTATTTATATTCAAATTTGAAGTCTCCTATTTAAATTTTGGTAAATAGTTGAATGGTCTAGAGGAACTGTGCAGTTAATGTCTTGAAATATGACAAATCCTGGGAAAATTCACTTTCTGATTTAAAAAAAATATGCTAAAGTTGAACTGTTGACTTTGGCTGATATTGCGATGTCTCTTGCTCATCCAAATAGACTGAATGTTTGACCTTAATCTGGATGCATGAAGCAGCTTAAGTGGAGTGAATGCTACTTGATTATGATAAAATTGAAGCAATGAGAAAGGTTTTTTTATATCCTTTTTTTAGACAACAATTTAAGTAAAACAAATATAACCCATTATAAAATATGTGACATTTTTGGTCTGCAAGTATTCCAGCAGTAGCCAAACATCTTTATATTGGATCAGAGACACTTACATATTGGGTCAGATAAACTTACATTAAAACAAATCTTTGAATAAAGATTAAAATTTTAGCCAGGTACAAGATACTATAACTAGCATTTTCTATTAATTTATTTGAAGATACTACATCTTACTCTAAGTTAGATCTTAAAATAATAATAAAGTTTTAAATGATTCTTGAGAAGTGCGACCATGAAGCACAGAGTATTGAGTAGGTGTTTGACGTAAGATTTTTAAAGACTGAAAAATTATTTTCATAAAAATTCTAAAAACTTTTGGTAAGTGTGTAAACTTGACTTTCATCTGAATGACCTTTATGATTTTATAACCCTTGAAACTCATTTCTTCCTGATTAAAGACATTTTGCCTTTTTGTATTTTTTTTTCTATTTCTATTCACTTTCATTTCGCTTTCTTCCTTTTTTTCTTTCATACCTTCCAAACTTCCAGGTATTAATATAACCTAATATAGATATTTTAAAATACCTTTCCTCTGTCACCACCTGCACAGTTGATTCAGTAATGTCCAAGTCTTTGGACCCTATGACTGTAGCCCGCCAGGCTCCTCTGTCCATGGGATTCTCCAGGCAAGAATACTGGGATGGTTGCCATTTCTTCCTTCAGGGGATCTTCTCAACCCAGGGATTGAACCCAGGTCTCCTGCATGGCAGGCAGATTCTTTACCATCTGAGCCACACGGGAAACTCCTCTGTCACCACATCTCTACTGAATTCAGTTTATCACCTGTTACCCACAACATTGCAATTTTCTTCAATTTCCCTGCCATGTGGCTTCCAAACACTATACTGCTTTGAGGTAAAGAAATTTTGTGTAATTACAAATAGCTCAATTTTATATATATATATATATATATGCACTCTCTCTCTCTATATATATATATATAGAGAGAGAGATTTTATATGGGTGATATATATGATTTTACATATAGGATATGCTATGAATATTATAACTATGGCTGCATTGCAATTTGTCCTGAAGGACGGGATGAGCAATAGAGGGCAGTTTGACTACTCTGAATACTGATCTTTAAACTTGGTGCTTGTATGTTTTATCTTTGCCATTTTTCTTTAAACTCTTTGTTTGACTCCTAAGCTTATAGCTCTTAAGTTCCAACTCTGTCTCTAAGAAAATAATAAATACTATTTCCCCAAAGGGAAATAGCATATTGGAGCACATATTGGGATTCAGCCAGAAAGTAACCCAGATTTCTCAGAACACAGCGCAGAGATCCTTCACTTGCACTGTCTACACACTTCATTTCAGATCTGACCATTTGGGTTCTTTTTTTTCCTCTACTCTTTTCCCTTTAAAGGGAAAGAACAGAGTGGGGAGGAGAGTGGGCGGCAAGATTTGCAGAACAAAAGCTACTCAATAAAAACCACTGGTCTCTGGAACAATACCTTGTGAAGAACAACAGGAGCCTGAATGTACAAGAAAACAATTATCTTTCTTTCACAACACAACCAGGATACAGAGTATCAACCAAGTTACTACCTAGAAGTGGGATGCTGTTTTTAACAACTATTCTGAAAACAGTGTTTGCTTAGATACTGGCAGAGAGCAAGGATGAAGAAAAGACAGGGCTTAAATTCTCAATCTGTCATTTCACTGAGATTCTCAAGTTACTTGAAATATTAAGGTTGGTTTGTCATCGATACAGCTGGACTTATGATACCTTCAGTTTCAGAAGTAATTAGTAATGACAACAATATCGTTCCAATTTTAGTATATGTGCTGCCGAAGCTAGCCCTAAAGACAACAGTGATAACAGATATTTGTTTACTGTATATTCTGTATTAGGATAACAGTGCTTTGCACATGTTACTTCATCCAGCTACACTCATCAGTAGCTTTTGTAATTATCAAAATGAGGAAATTTAGTTATACTTTGCCTACGTTGCTGCTGCTGCTGCTGCTGCTAAGTCACTTCAGTCGTGTCCGACCCTGTGTGACCCCACAGACGGCAGCCCATCAGGCTCCCCGTCCCTGGGATTCTCCAGGCAAGAACACTGGAGTGGGTTGCCATGTAGACTTACACAAAAATTATTAAGCAAGCAATTCAAATCTAGGACAGCCTGATTCTGATACCTGATTTTCACTCCCATACAATACTACGTTGGATTAAATGAAAATATATATGGGAATGAAACTGTGGTAACTAAATATGTGTAAATACATGGTAACTAAATACATGTAAATTTCTTTCTCTATATATATTTAGAAAGACACTTACCGCTTGGAAGGAAAGTTATGACCAACCTAGACAGCATATTAAAAAGCAGAGACATTACTTTGTCAACAAAGGTCTGTCTATTCAAGGTTATGGTTTTTCCAGTAGTCATGTATGGATGTGAGAGTTGGATGATAAAGAAAGCTGAGCACTGAAGAATTGATGCTTTTGAACTGTGGTGTTGGAGAAGACTCTTAAGAGTCTCTTGGACTGCAAAGAGATCCAACCAGTCCATCCTAAAGGAAATCACTCCTGGGTGTTCATTGGAAGTACTGATGTTGAAGCTGAAACTCCAATACTTTGGCCACCTGATGCAAAGTGCTGACTCATTGGAAAAGACCCTGATGCTGGGAAAGATTGAGGGCAAGAGGAGAAGGGGACGACAGAGGATGAGATGGCTGGATGGCATCACTGACTTGATGGACATAGGTTTGGGTGAACTCCGGGAGTTGATGATGGACAGGCAGGGAGGCCTGGCATGCTGCGGTTCATGGGATCGCAAAGAGTCGGACACAACTGAGCGACTGAACTGAAATGAAAGAGTAAAATAATATTGGTTTTGCTTTACAGTCATATATCAACATGTCTTAAAGTTTTAAAATAATTTTAAAATATTTAAAATAAAATACAAAGATATACAGAATAAACAAGGAAAACCTCATGGAGAAGGTCCAACATAAAATGACTTTAAAATAGAGGATGGTACACCTTGATCAAAAGGAGGGAAGTATGAAGGTACTTTGCCCTATTTACATACATTTTTGTTGTTGCTAGTTAGTTGCTCAATTGTGTTGACTCTGCAACCCAGTAGACTGTAGCCCACGAGGCTCCTCTGTCCATGGGATTTCCCAGGCAAGAACACTGGAGTGGATGCCATTTCCTCCTCCAGGGGATCTTCCTGACCCAGGGATGGAACCTGCATCTGCTGCACTGCAGGCAGGTTCTTTACTACTACACACTACCACACACACACACACAGCATATATATACACATACACACATATATACACAAGCACACACATATACATATGCTCTTATTTTAAATGGTCTTAGTTTTATTTTTAAACTGATTTTACAAAGTCCCTATTACAAATTTTTTCATTTGCCAATAGAAGTTTAATGTCTTATTTCCCCCAAAACCTGACTTTGAGTTGTAATGGCCTATTTTATCTCTATAAGCCATAATCCTAGGAACTCTGTAGATGTGAGTGTATTCAGTTCTTCATTAACATCCTGATTTACATGTCCCCAGCGCTGCTACAGCTGCTTTATTCAGCACAGGATCATTATTGGAAACGCTTTGATGGAATCAGAGGCAAATGTTCTCTTGCTTTGCTGGATATATGCTGAACAACCAGACGTTTTCATAAGCCAGAAAAAAATGCTTAATAAGTAAAACAAAGGTAACAAACTAGACAGTCACAGATTTCTTTTTGGCAGAGATAATACATGACTTTGAGGCTATTTACCAAATTAAGTGAATAGAATTTGATTTATGATCATTATCATTAACTTGCTACTTCTGAGTAGTTTTACTTGGTCTGGGCCCACATACTAAATTTGTTGCACTTGGTAAAATAACAGATTCTTCTCCATCCATATATAGACATAAGTGTTTGCCTGTAGACTCCAAATAAAGTTCTTCATACACTTATAGCATGTGATATGCCATCATCTTAACACAGGAATAGCTTAGTAAAACACCAGGTTAAACACTTGTACTTGCAGAGTGTTCCTGAAATGTTGGTGGAGATATGTTAATAATCATTTAGGAATCCAATTTTACTGTATGTTTATAAATAAAAATCCAAGGCGCTTCCACTTAAAAGTTAATACACTCCAAGGAATGAATGAAGTTATTCCTGAAAAGAGTAATTAATGGAAATAATGATTAGTAATAATACTAATATTGTGGTAGGTGCTGTGATGGAGACTGCAATTCTTTTCTAGGGTACATTTTCCTCTTATTTCTTTTGGTGTTAGGCACTCAGTCATGTCCAACTCTGTGACCCTGTGAATTGAAGCCTTACCAGGCTGCTCTGTCTATGGAGTTCTCCAGGCAAGAATACTGGAGTGGGCAGTCATTCTCTTCTCCAGGGCATCTTCCTGACCCAGGGATGGAACCCAGGTCTCCTGCATTGCAGGCAGGTTCTTTACCATCTGAGCCACCAGAGGAGCCTATTTCTTTTGGTGCCAGGCCCGAAACCTCCAAAGTTAAGGCTTTGAGAAATAGCAGACCAGAGACTACATTGTCCATGTGGAAGTTGAAATAACTTGTACAATGTGTTTCAAATCTTAAAGATAAGCTATCTGTCCTAGATTTCCTCTTTCTTTTGAACCAAACAGGAATGCAGGCATGGAGGTCAGCCAGCTTCAAGCTTTGAGAAAACACTAAGATGAAACAAATAAGTCCCTGAATGGCTTTGCAAAGCAGGGCTCATCCACCCACCTTGACTGTTAAGTGGCAGAGAAAATAAACTTCTTTTTGAAGTAATTATAATTTTAAGTCATTTTGTTATAGTATTAGCCTATACCCAGTATAATAAATGGGCTTTACATATCTCTCCTCATTTAATCTTTAAAACAACTGGATGGCTGGGTATTATTGCATTCTTGCTCAGTCATGGAGCCATGTCCAACTCTTTTTGTGATTCTTTGGACTGTAGCCCACCAGGCACCTCTGCCCATGGGATTTCTCAGGCAAGAATTCTAGAGTAGGTTGCCATTTCCTCTTCCATGGGATCTTCCTGACCCAGGGGTCAAATCTGCATGTCTTGCTTCTCCTACATTATTATCTCTATGTTAATTTTTGAGAAAGTGGGCTATCTAACAATCAGGTCTTCAGTTCATAACTAGTGGAGAAAGGATCCAAATACATAACTCATGCCTTTTAAACGATCATGTGATTCACATATATTTGCTGGTGAATGTTTAGGTCTCCACTGTTTCTAGGTGTCTAGCTCCTCTATGATTTTCCTGGTGTTGTCTTGCTACCTCATCAGCTCTTCTCAATCATTTTTGGATTCAACATTTCCCAGAACTGCAGTGATAAGGTGTTTTGGTTTGTAATGCAGACATTTTCAGGATATATAATTGAATGTATATAATATATATATTATATATATTCAATGTATATAATTTAATGTATATAATACATTGAAAAGGTTCCATTTTTCATAAGATCATGTAAACCAAAGAGAAATAAATCTGATTGCTTTAAAAAGAACAGTTCAATGAAATAAATATACTGTATTCCTTGTAGGTGTAGTCCCTGAAATCTGTTTTACTACACACATTGAAAACTGTTCCTGGCTGACATTCTTCCTCTCCTTCACACATCGTTAGTGACTTGCATATCAATGATCTCTAAGGAAACTAGAATCTTGGTTCTTTTCCTTTCCACCTCTGATGACTATTTCTTCCACTTCATCTCAGCCATCTGCTCTTCTGGATACACATTGGATGTCATCATCATCAGAAACTCAGCCTTCTTTTAGATCAGGATTTCCAACATTCCAATAATTAACCTCAACTTTTTATACTTCTTAGACATTTACTCTAGAACCACAACTTCTTTAATTCTTCAGCTTCCTTAAGACATGACTCCACCTTTTCTCACTATCTCTTGGCCTAGTCCTTCTCATCTTTCCTGAAATCCTTGTTGAAGTTTGGTTTCCTACTCTGTAATTATAATCACACCTTGGCAAACATCCTTCACTCACTTATTCCTCTCTCCCTCTGTTATCATCTGATATGCTATCTTCAACCCTAGAGAAACCAAATCTTTTTCTCCCCTATGCCTAAAGCTGAGGAAATGAAGATTACCAGAGAAAAATCACATAGCACTTATTTCACTTAAAATTCATAATTACAAACTTCAAACAAGTCCCTGATTCTGCACATCAGTTCTGCTGTGTTTTCTCATAAAATTAATTTCTCACTCTTTGAAATAATTATTTCACACCTTGTTCCAGCTGCTCCTGTTTCCTTCTGTTTTAGTAAATAAAGTCTCCTTTTCTCTGTTTTCTATATTCCCTCCTTCTCATCTCAAGGAATTGGTTATTTCTCTTATCACCCCAACCTTCCATCACTCACTTTCCTTGTTTTATCTCTATCTGGCCCCCTCATGCGAAGAGTTGATTCACTGGAAAAGACCCTGATGCTGGGAGGGATTGGAGGCAGGTGGAGAAGGGGATGACAGAGGATGAGATGGCTGGATGGCATCACCGACTCGATGGACATTAGTTTGAGTAAACTCCAGGAGTTGGTGATGGACAGGGAGGCCTGGCGTGCTGCAATTCATGGCGTCGCAAAGAGTTGGACATGACTGAGGGACTGAACTGAACTGAACTGAACAGTCAAATAGAGGGATGTTCTGATGATAACCTCCTTTTCTGTATCATCATTTTCTACTTTTCTATTGTGTATCATTCCATTAAGTATATAACTTGCCAGAGCATTTCCCATCTTACCAAAAAATCTGCCCTTGATCCTGTATAGGCTCATTATTTTCTCTATATTTCTTTGTTCCCCTTTATGGTAAAATATTTTGAGACAATCTCCTAATGTCTTCATTTTTTCAAATACTTTTTATGCTGCTAACCTTTCTAATTGGTCTTTTGTCCCCATAAGGCCACTGAAATTGCGATTTTCTATACCTCTCTTATTGGACATTGAAGCATCTTTCAGCACAGTTGACCACACTCTTTTTGAATAAATCCTTTTAATTTTTATAACACTATGCTCTACTGGTTTTCTTACAAAGGTTTTAGCAATTATTTTTATTATGCACCTATTAAAATTCTTTGCAAGCTTAGTTCTTGGTCCTCATCTTTATATTTTCTTGCTAGATGAGCTCATCCATTCTTATGACTTTAAAATCATTTTTATGTTGTTAACTCCCATACTTACACCCACCAACATGGTGATCAAACCAGTCAATCCTAAAGGAAATCAATGCTGAATATTCACTGGAAGGACTGATGTTGAAGCTGAAACTCCAATACTTCATCTACCTAATGCAAAGAGCCGACTCACTGGAAAAGACTCTGATTTGGGGAAAGGTTGAGGGCAAAGGAGAAGTGGGCAACAGAGAATGAGATGGTTGGATGGCACCACTGATTCAATGGGCATGAGTTTGAGCAAATTCTGGAAGATAGTGTAGGACAGGAAAGCCTGGAGTGCTGCAGTTCATGAGGTCACAAAGAGTTGGACATGACTTATGACAGAACAATTGCTATATTTTTACTTCTACAACTGAAGGAATATTTGACTTTCTCATTTATATATTTCATAAGCATTGCAGAGTTCACATATCCCCATATAGAACTATCGTGTTTTCCCCAAATCTTTTATGCCTCTAATCTTCTCCCTCCACTAAATGCCATTAAAACAGAATCAGCTGCTCAATTTAGAAATTTGATAGTTTCTCCTTTTATCTCCATCTCTGTTAGGTTGCATAACTTAACCACCTCCAGTTCTGTTGTTTCTGGTTTTTAAATAATTTTCTATGTATTTCAAACACATCTACTCCATTCCATCATCATTGCTTCTACCTTAGTGTAAGCAACCACAACCTCTAATTTGAATTATCTCCTAACTTGACTCAATTGTTTCACTAAGCTCACTAACAATCTATATTCACTGACCTTGTGTAAGATCAAAACATTTTCTAATGTAAAAGTCTTCTATACCTTCCCATTGTCCTTGGAAAGCAGTCTTTTTTTTTTTCTATTTTAATCACGGCATACACTCCCTGCCTATAGGGATGCACTCTTGCTCGTCTACCCTTTAAACTCTTACTGTATCCCTATTCGTCCTGCCTCACTTCTGCACTTCAACCACGTTCTTTCTGAAAGTCCTTTGTATATGCTAAACTCTTTTCTATCTCAGGTCTGCACTTCTCTTTTCCTGCACTTCATGTACTTCTGCACTTCATCTTCCTGGAGCTTCTTGAAATCTTGCTTCTTCTTATATTTTAGGTTCAAGTTGAAATATCTTTAGAAGTAACTTTCTTCTATATGTTAACTTCCAGTAAAACATTTAGCAGGAGGTTTTGTTGTTGCTAAGGCACATCAGCCTGCCCAAGTTACCTTCAAGGTACATAGCATTTAATATAAGAAGTATTATAGAATTTGCTCTGTTTTCAAAATAATTTACTAGGGGAAGTGCTAATGAAGAACAGACTTTATGGATGGGCAATTTCTCTGATAGTAAAACTTCATCTGAAAATTGATTCAAAGGTTTTTTTCTTTTGATTATCCAGGTCACAGTCAAGTTGCTGCAGTTTTTGCTTAGCTGTGAAATAGCAACAAAATCCAGCCCGTCTGTGGTTTGCATAGTACTTTTAGATACTGTACTGAGCTGTTTATCTATTCATTACAATTTCTCACTTCAGATTTAATCCTGCAAAGAATCCTAGGGAACAAGATTAAAGCCAGTATGGATTAAGGTCTTTAGAAAACTATTCATGACACAGAGTATATAGTCAAGTGTGTATCCTACACAAAGCAGTCTTAAAAATTCAATTTAATTAATTATATGTTTACTGAATGTTATATTGGGATGGTGTTGCTCTTGTGATAGTAATTAAATTTCTGCCTTGCTTTTATGAAACCTTTATAATTTGATTGAAAAGAACTGTCTAAAGATGAAACTGTACTCAACAGGATTATAATTTTATTTCACTACCTTTCAAAAACAGAGTCAGTTTTTGTTAATAAGTGTAAACAATATAGATTCTAATGTCTCAAGTGTTATCTTTAACTACAGGAGTCTTGCTTAAATTTGGGTGTATCTTTGTATAGTGATGCTTACCATCAAATGTTTAGAATTACACATTCTTACTGAAGCTGATTATGAGTAAACCATACATTATAAGTTACCTAGAAATTTCTTGTTCCTTTCTTCTGACTTCTACCTTATAAGACTCTCATGTTTTGGAAAGAAATTCTATGAATTCCATTCCTTAAGAGCCGTAATATATACTATCAACTAATTCAACATTAAGGACTTCCCAAATGGTGCTAGTGGTAAAGAATCTGCCTGTCAATGCAGGAGACATTAACCCGCAGTTTCCATCCCTGGGTTGGGTTGGGAAGATCCCCTAGAGGAGGGCATGGCAACCCACCCCAGTACTCTTGCCTTGAGAATTTCATGGACTGAGGATCATGGCGGGCTACAGCCCATGGAGTGTCAACCACTCACTCATGCCTGATTCGTTGTGATCCCATGGACTGTAGCCTGCCAGACTCCTCTGTCTGTGGAATTGTCCAGGCAAGGATACTGGAGTGGGTTGCCATTCCCTTATCCAGGGGATCTTTCCAACCCAAAAGTTGAACACAAGTCTTCTGCACTGCAGGCAGATTCATTACCCTCTGAGCCACTAGGGTTGCTTCAAAACTGAAGCGACTTAGTGTACATGCAATTCAACATTAAATAATAAAAATATCATTGTCATATTTAATTGCCTTTAATCACCTCAGCTTCTACTCAAGGCACATTTTTACAAAGTAGTTTTGAAAAAACAACTTCCATAATTTGATTTTCTCTTTTTGAAAGAGCAGTGCTATATGAATAACCTTAAATAAAATAATATAAATTTTAACTGAAACATAAAACAGTTTTTATTCCTTTTATTTGTGAATGTACTAATACATGTAAAAATCTAAATGTTGAAATGGTTATGATATACACTGTACTAATCAACAGTGAATGCCTACTGAATTCTAAACATTATGCCAAGTTCAGAAGCCACATACATGATTGTAAAGATGATCATATCAACAATTACAGATGACCACAAAATTTTTTAAAATTGTTCCTATTGAGTATTCTGTGTGAGATAAATAACTGCTTTTACTGCTGTTGTACCAATTTCTGCACACATCCTCCCACACTGACCCAACCATTGTGCTGTCTGCCACTTGCTGCACTTTGGATGCCCTGTATCTTCTTTCTCTTGAGACTTTGTCGCCATGCTGTGAGGAAGTCCAAACGGTCTCAAAGGGAAGCCCAGGTAAGAGCGAGTACCAGTCTGTCAGCTGTGGTAGTCAGCCTTTAGAGTGGCTCACAAAGACCCCTGACCTCTGGGATTCATGACCTTCTGTAATCCGCCCCCACACTGAATAAAGCTAAGTATGTGACCAAGAGGAGAGTGCAGAAAGAGCAATACTCGACTTCATAGGCTAACTATAAAAAGCCATTGCAACTTCTGTTTTGTCTTCCTTAGATGACTCAGGGGAAAGCCAGCTGCCATTTCATAACGTCACTGAAGCAGTTCTGTGGAGATGCCCACAGATGAGGAACTGGTCTTCTGCCAATAGCCAGTAGTAAATCATCCACCTGAGTGAACCATCTTGGAAGCAGATTCCACAGCCTCAGTCAAGCCTTCACAGGACGTCAGCCCTAGTCAGAGCTCTGACAGCAGTGACGTGAACCTGTGGTTCTACAGTGAGTAGAACCGTCCAGCTAATTCTCAAACTCCCGACCCACAGAAATTATGTGAAACAACAACAACAACACACAATTGCTTGTTGCCTTTCTAAGCTGATAAACTTGAGTTAAATCGTTACACAATGCTAGATAACTAACATGCCAGCCATTCAATGAAGCTATCTTGAAACAGATTTTCTAGTCCTAGTTCAGCTACCCCATTGCCACTGTGGGAACAAAGACAAACCATCCATGCTGAGTCCTGTCTGAATGGCAGATTTGTGAGCAAAATAAATGACTGTTGCTTCAAGCCACAAATTCTTGGAGTCATTTGTTGTGCAGCAATCAATAACTGGAACATATCACGATCAAGTAATATATGTTTCTACTACCAGAGAGTTTACCATAAAGAGGCAGATAAATAAATTCACAAAAGTAGTATAATGGAGTGATAAATCAGACCATCAGTGTACAGAGGAAGAATGTCTAACCTAGACATAAGGCTAGGGATTCTGAGAAGGCTTTCTAGAGTAAATAATATCTGAGTCTTGCAAGATAGGATTTTGTTATGATACTTAGGAAAGTGTGCTCATATGAATATTAGTTACTGTATTCTTCACTGCCCTTGGAAATCCAAATTTTTAGTCTTCTATAAATATTGATAATAATGATAACTATCTCAACATCAGTACAGTTATAAAATTGGTCATTATTATTGTTATACAAAAATTAAAGCCAATGTTTGATAGGAACAAGCACATTTAATATCTCTGATTAAATTAAGATTTGAATTTTAGCTCTAATTAGCCATCATCATTTCTGTGGAGAGAACAGTCAGTCCCACCACCATTAAAACAAAGACATTTTATGTTGATTACAGATCTGGTTTCAGAATGTTTGGTTTTGGAATATTTATTTAACCATTAAGTTTTCCTTATTAAACTGTTAAGATTTTTGTCTCTCCATCTTACTCCTTTTGCTTCCTCTGGGCCATTCCAATAATCCAGATTGTTAGTGATAAGTGTGTGGGGAACAAACTAAGTATCAAGTTTCTATAATCATTCTGCAGCTTACATTGTTCATCAAGAAAAAAACTTACACCATTTTCAGATGAAGAGTTCTCCAAGATGGTGATATCAGTAGTTGAATTGGTGATATATGAGTATGCAACTACATATACACTACGTACACTAACTCTTAGCAAACTCAGGGAAAAACAGGTGTGCCATTCACAAAAGATTTTTCAAGCACAGGTTCAAGTTAAGCATTGGTGATACAGTTAAAAATCTTTCATTCAAGACCTTAGTTTTTATTGATGGTACAAATACCTGGACCTGCTTATTCGAACATGGTGCTACTTAGGCAATGTGTGACTTGTTCTATTCCTAATTTACTTCATTTGCATGCAAAGTTATTCATCATAGTGGCATTACTGTAGAGAAGAAGTCCTTCTCATAGGAAAATCAGGAGGAGGAAATATTCACATGGCCTTAACCACTATCTTAACTGTACTTGGAAAAACCTCCACTCTGTTGTTTATTTGCTTAATTTTTGTGATTTGAGAACACAGAAACTTTGTGCAGTTTTCCCTTTCTTTTTGGTCTATTTCTTACAACAGTTTGGAGAAGTATGCCTTTGCTAAAAAATTTTCAAAACTAAACTATTTCATTTCATCTGATTGCCTTTGATGGTTTCCTTCCACCTGTTAGCACAATCTCCTCCTCATTAATGGTATTTATGTTTGTTAAAATACCTTTTTGGCTGTTCTAATGAAGACAAACTAACATTGGTTTAAATAGCATAGAAATTTCATGCAAGAAGATGACCATCAGCAGTTTAGATCTTAAGTGGAGGGTCCATAATATCAGAGACCTCTGTAATCATAGTGTGACTACCGTGTCATAATCTAAGATGACAATCTAAGATTGCTATTATTATGGCTACATTCCAGACAATGGGAGAGACATAAAGGGGAGTAGAGAGCATGCCTTTTTACTTCAAAACCCCAAACTTGAAGTTGCACATTTCACTGTCATTCAAAACTAGAACCACTCATATATCCCCCCTTGGCTGCAAGGGATACTGAGAGATACAGAACTTTATTGGACACATGATATACTAAAACTTGGGGGTTCTATAGCAAAATATAAAGAAAGAAATAGTAATGGATGGTATCTAATTCTATGAAGAAGAATTACAGAAATACTGTATACTCTTTCTAACTGTAAGTAGATCCTTCTTCTCTATTCTCCCCTTGAAAATGGCAAACATAGCATTGCAATTAAATTTATGGGAGCTTTTTCTCAGAAGAGTTTAACTGCAAAGGCTGTAGCCTTCAGGTAGGCTTTCCATGTGGTACAGTGGTAAAGAATCTGCCTACGAATGCAGGAGGCACCATAGATGTGGGTTCAGTCCCCGGGTGGAGTAGATCCCCTGGAGAAGGAAATGGAAACTCACTCCAGTATTCTTACCTGGGCAATCCCGTGGACAGAGGAGCCTGGTGAGCTCTAGCCCATGGGGTCTCAAAAAGAGTCAGACAAGACCTAGTGACTAAAGAGCATCTGAAATTGAAAGTAAAAGTCACTCATTGGTGTCTGAGTTTTTGTAACCCCATAGACTACACAGTCCATGGGATTCTCCAGGCCAGAATACTGGAATGGGTAGGCTTTCCCTTCTCCAGGTGATCTTCCCAATTTGGGATAGAACCCAGGTCTCCCACATTGCAGGCCGATTCTTTACCAACTGAACCACCAGAGAAGCCCAAGAATACTGGAGTGGGTAGTCTATCCCTTCTCCAGTGGATCTTCCCGACCCAGGAATCGACCGGGGTCTCCTGCACTGCAGGCAGATTCTTTACCAACTGCACTATCAGGGAAGCCCAGACAGCATCTGGTACAAATTCCAATCAAGCTAAACAAAGTACATTTGAATGGCATCACTCAACATCCTGTTAATAAATGTCCCTTGCACGTGCATGTGCTCAGTCATGTCTGACTCTTTGGGACCCTATGGATCATAGCCACCAGCCTTCTCTGCTAGTGGAATTTTCTGGGCAAGAATACTGAAGTGGGTTGCCATTTCCTTCTCCAGCAGATGTCCCTTGCCACCAAGAAAATGAACTCTTAAAATGTTTTAGGTGTGCTTCAACTCTGAGCTTTAGTTAAGTGGCTGTTTATCCACACTGGGAATAGCCCTGTACTTTCCACTTTTTTCTTTTAATTTAATTTTTATCCTGGTGTCCTAGAACTCAACATCTTTAGTTCTGGATTCTTTTTTCAAACAGTAATGCTCCTTTGGGACGCTGAATTCTTGTAGAGATGGAAAATTTCTTTCAAGAGGCTTTTATTCTCCACTACCCTAGCCAAGTTACTGGGGTTGGTTACATAGGTTAACTTCAAATCATCAAAGTCTCACAGGGCCTTGCAAACTCCCAAAATGCACCTACATTACATGAAGATCAAACATTGCCAGTTTTGTCAGTTCTCAATCCCATTGCTTCTTATTTCTCCACATTAACATTATGGTTCCACTGTATAGCACATGGAACTCTGCTCAATGTTGTGTGGCAGCCTGGATGGAGGAGAGTTTTGGGGAGAATCAATACATGTATGTGTGTATATGTATATATGTATATATGACTAAGTCCCTTTGCTGTTCACCGGAAACTATTGCTACATTGTTAATCAGCTATATCCCTGCATAAAATAAAAGTTTTTAAAACTATTATGGTTCAATAAGACTTTGGTAATCTCTCATGTTAGTCCATACTTTCTTCTCCTTTGATAAAGTTGATTGTTACAAGAGATGTCAAATAAAGCGTAAACTGAAGGATGAAGAGGCTAAGTAACTAGCCTAGGCAATAGATTAAGTGTTGGAATTGAGAGATAGTGTTCCCCATCTCCTAATGTTGGCCGTATGCATGGTCAGAGAATAGTTCTTAGATATATGTGGGGAAGAAAAGTAAGAATTGAAGGTACAATGGGATAAAGCATAGTGAATTCATGCATATGAATGAAACAATTCAACATCTCGTTAGTAAATGTCCTTTGTCATCAAGCAAACACATATTCACACACAAGCAACAACAATATGCTCCTTTACTTTGATGGATAATGTTAAGTCACTTTAAGACTTACTAGGAGATTGTTTCTAGTTAGACAGACAGTAATGCACTGAATGGTCTATAACCAAAGAAAAACAAACCAGAATGCAGAGACTACTCTTCACTTTTGCCATTTCTCGAGCAAATGGTGGATCATTTACTAAAAGAGTAGTTTGTCAACTTAATGAGAAAAATATAGATAACTGATTAATTGTTGATGATAGAATATTCCAATTGCTTATCATTTTTGGAAGTAACATTATAATTGTATCTTGGTCAATATTTAACATCAAGTGAAATGAACAAACAATGAAATAATGCTTGACTTAAATGAAATAACGTTGATTTAAAATCCAGTGAAATAAGTTAATTTAAAATCCATTATTTAATGATATCCTCCTTTCAGGTAAGACACAGATCTAAACAAATTAATTATCACTAGGTCAATGTGCTTTAAATTTTAAAAAATCATTAGTATTACTATTGATAACTCTTACACTTATAATTTTGGTACTTTGACATAATATTGCATAGTTTGTGTTACTTTTAAATAATAAAATTTGTGTTTTAAGGTAGTTTTAAGTTCATAAGAAAATTGAGTGCTTCCATATAATCATCCCCGTGTATGCACAATTTACCACACTATTGACATCCTCATCACCGTGGTATATTCATTCCAATTGATGAACCTACATGGACACAGCAATATCAGCTAAATTCTATGGTTTATATTAGAGTTTATCACTGTGTTATATATTTGATAGGTTTGCTGCTTCTGTTTAGTTACTCGGTCATGTCTGACTCTTTGCGACCCCGTGGACTGTAGACCACAAGGCACCTGTGTCCATGGGGATTCTCCAGGCAAGAATATGGAATGGGTTGCCATGCCTTCCTCCAGGGGATCTTCCCAGCTCAGGGATCGAACCCAGGTCTCTTGCATGGCAGGCAGATTCTTTACCATCTGAGCCACCAGGGAAACCCAAGAATACTGGAGTGGGTAGCCTATGCCTTCTCCAGGGGATCTTCCCTGCTCAGGAATTGAACCAGGATTCCCTGAAATGCAGGTGGATTCTTTACCACCTGAGTTACTAGGGAAGCCCATTGATAGGTTTAGGCAAATGTAAAATGACATGTATCCATTGTATACAGAATATTTTTACTACCCTAAGATAGTCAAAGCTTATGGACACGAAGTTGTGCATCTTGCTCTCCAGTAGAAAAAAACAGAGATCAATCACAGATCACTTTCTACAAGCTCAAAAAAAGTCACTAAGCTAGTTTTACCTATGTTTTATAGGTGTAAAAATAGTCTGGTGAGTTCTTCTTGTGTTTCAATACCCTGATGACAATATCTGATCAATGAGGGTCACTTTCCATGCTCTGGAAATATTTTCACTTTCCTGAAAATATCAGGAAATCATAAGATGAATTTTCTGAGACTTATCAAGTCTTGTAGCAGAATTCGCCTTTGGCAGAGAACCTTAGTAGGTTTTCAATAAATAATTATGAATTTGATTTAAGCAGACAGAAAAATCTAGAAATATTGCTTAGTTCACATTAGAATCATTTCTAAGTTTTAAAACTGTAGGTACCCAGGGTCTGCCTTATTAAAATTTCTGATTATGCAGATCTGTAGTAGAACTTAGATATATGGATTTCGAGAAATCTGAGCATATATTATGGAAGCAGATGAACTAGGCCAACTTGACCAGATAGAATGCAGATGCTATTTATTGGGGCAGCTTCCTGTCCTGCTCCGGGACTACCTCCTGTCTTGCTCAGTAATAACATGGACTATGTAAATATAGAACCACAATTGACATGTCTCTGATCATGTGACACTACAGAATTAGTAAGGGCTTTGAAGTCAATTTAACCTGAATTTTAATCTTGGCTAGGCTATTTACTTAATTTCCTTCCTTATAAAAAGTAAATATAAATACCTATAGGTCTTTGTAATTATTAAATAATCATGCAATAATACTGATCCAATACCCGACAAGGACTTCCCTCATAGCTCAGTCAGTAAAGAATCTGCCTGCAATGCAGGAGACTTGGGTTTGATTCCTAGGTGGTAAAGATCCCCTGAAGAAGGGAATAGCAACCCACTCCACTATTCTTGCCTGGAGAACCCCATGGTCAAAGGAGCCTGGCGGGCTACAGTCCATGGGGTCGCAAGAGTCGAACATGACTGAGTGACTTTTTCTCACTAATACCTGACAAGAGTTAGTGCTGAATAAATATTTCTCTCATGCACTACCTGATCTCTGTACACAATAGGACAAATATAACTGACCACAACTAAGAATGGTGGCACCTGCCCAACACATAAATGTGCAAGTTCAACTGGTTATATCTAGAGCAATGGATTTGTCCAGATTTATAAAAAGAAATTGGTTGTATTTTTTAGTAAAATGGGTGGTCACTCGATTGCTATGAATAGACTATCCCTAAACAAAAGAGCAGGCTTTCATTTTAAAATTCTCTATTGTCAGTATCTGCTACTTTACTGCATGAAAAAAAAAAAGCTTGTATTTGTGAATATGAAGATGGATGAACTTATACAGAGAAATACCTTGACATTTTTCTCCTTAATCTAGATAGAACATGCCCTGATACAGACATCATTTTCCTTTACCTATGTTCTTTTATTTTCTGAACTTCATTCTTTCCAGGATCAGGTTGTGAAGTTGTACTAAATTTTCCCTCTGAGAAAATGGTTTTAAACTTGTCAATCCATCAGGCATGATGATTGGGAAATCTTTGAAAGAGGATGCCAAATGTACTTACCAGGAAGCTGAAACTATAAAGCAGTGTTTTCTACTTGTCAGTGTAAAAGAGCATGACAAATTCATTGTTGTTCTGACTTCACAGTTGTCAGCTATTCTACATACAGTGGTCACATAAGTGCTATGGTTGTCACAAGCAGTAGAATTGGAAGTGTCTTTACAAAAATACCAAACATCACTGCACTACCAGGGAAAGGGAAATTTCCATTATTCCTAGTAAAACAAAGGATATCAAAAGGTCTTTCATTTGTTCTCTATGTGGTTGGACAACTTTGGCAGTGAGCCTAATTGTAGTGTTTTAACAGGTATTCGAGACAGGTAAGTTTGTTTCTTTTTGTTTTCATTTCACTTTCTAGCTAGTTTTTCTATAAATGTATGCAGTTACTCACTTAAAAACATCATATTGAAGAGCATTGATCAATTATCGAAGTACAGGACAAAAACAATAAAATTTTCAGAGAGACTACCACATGCTATGGGTGTCCCTGGTGGATCAATGGTAAAGAATCCGCCTGCCAATACAGGAGATGTGGTTTGATCCCTGGGTCAGGAAGACCCCTGGGTGAGGAAGATCCCCTGGGAAAGGAAATGGCAACCCACTCCAGTATTCTTGCCTGGGAAATCCCATGGACAGAGGAGCCTGGTGGGCTACTGTCCATGAAGTCACAGAAGTGTCATGCCCGAAATAGCGATGAACAACAACCACAGGCTATGCCTTGTGTAAAATGGTGGGAATACATTTCAAAGTTGCTCAGTTGTGTCTGACTCTTTGCAACCCCCTGGATTATACAGCCCATGGAATTCTCCAGGTCAGAATACTGGAATGGGTAGCCTTTCCCTTCTCCAGGGGATCTTCCCAACCCAGGGATCAAACTCAGGTCTCCTGCATTGCAGGCGGATTCTTTACCAGCTGAACCACAAGGAAAGCCTGGGGCAACATGGGTGACTACATAAAATCCTCATTTTTAAAATACAGTTGCCCCTTCAACAACATAGATTTGAACAACACGGATTCACTGTATGTTGATTTTTTTTTCAATACATAGCTTGGAAATTTTCTTTGAGATTTGCAAAAATTTGAAAAAAACTTGTAGATAAACTATGTAGTCCAGAAATGTTGAAAAATATAATAAAAAGTTAAGTATGCTATTAATGCATAAAATATATATAGATACTAGTCTAGTTTATTGTTTGCTACCATAAAATATACACAAATCTATTGTAAAAAGTCTAAATTTATCAAAACTCACCCACATAAACACAGACACTCACAGACCATATGCAGGTCAGAGAAATGTAAACAAATAAAAAGATGCAGTATTAAATCATAATTGCATAAAATTTCCTACAGTATGTACTTTACCATGGTAATCATTTCATTGCCACTTCCTGCTACTATATTGAGTTCAAGAGTTTTAAGTATCTGCTTGAAATGTGCTAGGACACTATCCATCTCTGAGTGAGCAATTCCTCTCCCATAAATTGCATATTGAAGTAAAAGAGATCTCTTGTGGTTTTGCATGGTACTTAGCCCAATACCATAAACCTTGAGTAACACCAAGGACCCATATGAGGTCCCTCTAGTGATGATGGATGTGCCCCCAAAGAGAAGAAAAGGCATGACACTATGAGAAAAAGTTGAATTGCTTGATGTATACCCTTCATTATACTCAATTTAGGCAATGGGAATTGCTGGCACAAAGTCACAGAGGTAAGAATGAAAGTGGGGTTTGGGGGAGCTGGTGGTTCAATGTGGCTGGAATTTTGAGTGGGGACAGTCATGACAACAGATGATGCAGGTAAGTCAGAAAGGAACCAGATCAGGAACATTCAAAATACCACAAAAAAGACTATATTTTACCCTTAGATTTATAAGATATCTGTACAAAGGCAATGAACATATTTGCAGAGAAGTTTTGTAGCTGCATGGAAAATAGAATTGGAATATTAAATTAAATCCCTTTGGTTAAATGCTGTAATACTGTTACTCAGCTTTTACTCCCCCAGAGTGATTCCTACAAGTGTTGCAGGAAGAGGATGTTAAATTACACAGAACAGATCATCACTATTTCTGTAACCAAGGACAAAAAAATACAACTCTCAAAAGCAAGCAAGATTCATGTCTGCCTCCAGGGACACTTCTCACTAGATAAGGACAGCACAGCTACAGCACTCATAGGACGGAAAACCAGGCTGCATGGGGGGACTCGTGGTGGAAAGGCAATTCAGCAGTTAAAGAACAGAGTATGCCTTCAGCTGTTTGACCCGGCAACACAGTCCCAGGTGCTGCCAAGAAAAGCCTTCTGGCAACCTATGGGTAAGGCCTCTGATTACTGCCTCTTACTTCAAAGACGTCCACCATTATCTGAAGCTCACATATCTGCTCCAATTCAGACAAAATCAAGAAGTAAACTAGTCCACTAAATTGCAGAAAATTGCTGTTAATATGTTCAAGGCTTTGGTTTTACAGGTCCCTGAAAATGGTAAAATGTGACTTGAAGATACTTAGAAACTACCAATATGATTCTTACATTTTTAATAAGTTAATAAGTTTTAGCTTCAATAATTATCTTAATACTTAGAAGTTTGTGTTTTAGAAAAGGAAATGGACTTATTCCATAGGGTTTTAAAAGACAGACCTAGTATTTGTGGGAGCAAATGATAGGGAAACAGACTTTTATTTCAAAATAATGAAAACATTTCAAAAAATTCAAAGCTTCCTCATTTTAAAAAGCAGTAAGTTTTCTGTGACTGGAAGTGTTTAGGTGTTCTGTCAGTCTAAGAACTGGCTTTAATCTGCAAAGCTTTTTTTTTTTTTTTAATTTTGAATAATTTTTGTTTTATTGAGGCAAAGTGAACATATCCATATAACTAATATTCAGTCAGGAATAAAATATTGTGTAATAAAGATAAAAATGAAAAAAATTGTAATGACTTTTCTACACAGTTAAATGTATCCAATGAAAAAAGTGTCTTATCCTGAGATTATTTCTTTTATTTTTTTGATGTTTCTACTGGGGAATGATCTTTGTAGATCTTAGACTTTCTTGGTTGATGTTTTATTGTCTTTAACTAGACAAGATAAAGTTATTAAGGCAACATTGGCTTCCCTGGATACCTCTTGAAATGCATGTCTTTCATCAGCTATTAAACCTACAGTGTAGATAACTTCCTATAAGAGTTGATGGAAAGGATGTTCTTTCATTGGATAGATGAAGAATAGAACATCTTAAAAAGTATGTCTTTTTTTTTTTCAGCCTGGAAATCAAACCAATTAAATAAAATTTTATTTCAGGAGCTAACAGACACTTTTTTTTTTTTTCTGTACTTGTTTGGCTCATTTGAAAAAAATGTTTTTTTCTCTCTGTTTGTTTCCCTGAAAGTAAGTAGATTTAAAGTGTTCATTTGTTTTTTATTTTAATTTTTATTTAACGAATGTGTTTTCTTATCTTCACAAATTTTAGCATACTTCTCAGTAGCTCAAGAGATGCTAGAATCCTTAATGGTGAGTAACTTGATATTTCACATTTTTAAAAAAGCAACAATTACAAGCAAATTCATTTTTGTCTTGAATAAACTATGCTTCTAAGTTTAACTAAGCAAGCATAGTGATTTTTACAAGAAAATCAAAACATCTATTTTATGCTTTTAAATTACTTTAGAACTAGAAAACATTTTAAATAGTATTATACATTGTAATGAGAAATTTTTTCCTGAAAATATTATTAATAACAGTAAACTGATTTTCCATGATTCCATCTTGTCCAGAAATTTTGCAATACAAGAAAGGATCATTGCAAATTGATTGCTACTCCCAGAAAAACAACTCAAAACCACATTACTGATGACATGTTGGCTACATTATCTTTGCTTTCAGAAAGATAGGAGTTAAGAGAATGATGGTTGAGCAGAACTGTTTTTCCAATCAAGACTCAGGCTGACATGCTTTATCTAGCAGCCTTGAGTAATGTCCTCATTTTTTAAAACTCTGTTATTATGTGTCTGCTAAAGTCCAGGAATACAGTTAGGTTCCCTTTGCCAGTTTGCTACAGATAAAAAGAAAAATTTACCAATATATGTCTAGATAACAGATTTATAACTTATGAATCTATTATTTCTCATGATGGCAAAATAGATCAGAATGAGACATCCGGGAAAACAGGATATTAGACATATGGTAAGTGGTTTAAACAGATAACCCACAATTTTGTACCATGTGCAACTACAGCCTTTGCAGTGTTATTCGAAGAGTGACTAAAATTACTGAAAATGAAAGAAATAGTGACATTAAACTTAATAAATTCTTAGTGAGCACATCTTATGTCTTGGATATTATGTAAAATTCTGAAAAGAATACAAGAAAAAGTTTACCACAAACAACTGGAGAAATGGACTAATTTATTGTTATAATTATGAGCACTTGGGCTTTCCTTGTGGCTCAGCTGGTAAAGAATCTGCTTGCAATGCAGGAGACCTGGGTTCAATCCCTGGGTTGGGAAGATCCCCTGGAGAAGGAAAAGTCTACCCACTCCAGTATTCTGGCCTGGAGAATTCCATGGACTACAGTCCATAGGATCACAAAGAGCTGGACACAACTGAATGACTATCACTCATATGAGCACTTACCTAGTAGCTCAACTGACATGCAAGTCTTTGAAATTGCTGCTTTCCAAATATAACACAATTTTAACTTTTCAAGTGATCAAAGAGAATACAAACTGAAATAAGAGGTATCATTTATAATTATTAAATCATCCAAAATTAAATATTTAAAAATTCTTCAATCTTGGAAAGCTTGTAATAAAACTACAGCAATTATACATTATAAGTGGTATTGTAAATTGGCACAAATATGCTTTGGTTATCAAGATTATCAAGAAATGTCTTGAATGAGTGGTACGTTGCAAATATCATTTGAAACATTAATGGACTATTTGTTCCTGAGAATTCATTTTGTAAACAAAACTTACTGGGGAAAAAGAACTATATTGAAATTAGATGCCCACTACAGGACAGTTTTAAATGAGATCATTGCTAATGTTGTGAGATGAAGTTACAGAACACTAGTTCAGGGAAATATAATGTGATCATAAACATTTATTGTAAAAATAATTAGAAAAGTTATAGAATAATTTTTATAAGTTGGGGAGGGGGGAAGAAAACCTCCTTAAGAATCGTGATGAAGATATTAGAGTTTTTAAGGTAGTCAGAACTTGAGAGACTACGTGAAAGGCGGAAGGGAAATTCATCAAGGTGGGCCCAAATTTTCTGCATGCTGTTTTTCCTCTAAAGGCATTTGCCTATTTTCAGTAAAACTCAGGAACCTTAAAGGCCTATAAGCGTGTCAGAGTAGATGCTGCCAAAGAAATGATGAGTTTCAAGGCAATCTCTTTAGACTGGGAAGATACAATTTGAGTTTGAGACTGCCAGAGCACCTAGATGTGAAAGCTCAAGATCTCAGTGAGTGAAAAAGTGCAAATGAGTCACCCTGATGCATGTGTAACCCTCAAACATTTTCTATTTCAGTTGCATATGACAAAAACTTAGAAATCAAGCAGAAAGTTACTGTGAAGTAGAATAGAACTTTTGGCAGTTTTCTGGTGCTGATAAAAATGGAGTTTAGAAGTTAACAAGAATAAGGGCTTTAAAATATAACCCATGCTGTCAACAGGGACTTCAGGATCATGGGCAAAAAAGAGAAAGTTGGAGCCTAATACAAACTGAAAACTCGCCTGAAGTCTGTTCAGTCCATGAGCAGAGGGAAGTGATGTGACTTTTGCTACCTATCAGAATATAGTGAATACTGGCTATCTCTAAAGGGAGGCAACATTATGACAGCCCACAAACTCTCATATATAACACCTGGCATTAAAAAATGTATTTTTGACACACCAAGAAACAAGATCCAAAGAACAGGCAATCCAAACAAATGCAAATTCTTCAGGATATTATAAGAAAATCCAGAATTGTAAACATACTGTTCACAATGTCCACGATGTTACCAAAATAAAAAGCCCAGGAAACATGATCTATTCTCCAGAGAAAAAACAAAATGAAAGCTATCCCCAAGAATATCTATATTTGAAATTTACTCTCCAAAGATTTCATACTAAATGTAGAACTGTGCTCAATGATGAAAAAGAAAATCACTGACTTCTCATTAAGAACAGTGGAGTCAAGAAGACAAGTAAATAACATTTTAAAGTGTTAAAAAATTTCAACCCAGAATTCTTTTTTTTTAATCACAAATATTAGCATTTATTGTACTTGCTATATTACATAATCTTGTCAGTCATTCAAATGACCAATTTATTGTTTATTATTACAACTGTTTTTCTAGGTGTTATATTGGTTATTAACTTCAAGGTAAATCATTTATTCTGAGAGTTTCTGGTATTTGATGCTTCAGATTATTAAATGAAGGTTCTACTAGCATTTTGTTATTCTTTTTTTTTTTATTTGTTTTTATTAGTTGGAGGCTAATTACTTTACAATATTGTAGTGGTTTTTGCCATACATTGACATGAATCAGCCATGGATTTACATGTGTTCCCCATCTCGAGCCCCCCTCCCCATTCCCTCCCCCTCCGATCCCTCTGGGTCTTCCCAGTGCACCAGCCCTGAGCACTTGTCTCATGCATCCAACCTGGGCTGGCGATCTGTTTCACCCTTGATAGTATACTGGTTTCAATGCTATTCTCTCAGAACATCCCACTCTCGCCTTCTCCCACAGAGTCCAAAAGTCTGTTCTGTACATCTGTGTCTCTTTTTCTGTCCTGCATATAGGGTTATCTTTACCATCTTTTTAAATTCCATATATATGTGTTAGTATACTGTATTGATGTTTATCTTTCTGGCTTACTTCACTGTGTATAATGGGCTCCAGTTTCGGACAGGGTGTGGAGAAAAGGGAACCCTCTTACACTGTTGGTGGGAATGCAAACTAGTACAGCCACTATGGAGAACAGTGTGGAGATTCCTTAAAAAACTGGAAATAGAACTACCATATAACCCAGCAATCCCACTCCTGGGCATACACACAGATCTGAAAGAGACACATGTAACCCGTGTTCATCGCAGCACTGTTTATAATAGCCAGGACATGGAAGCAACCTAGATGCCCATCAGCAGATGAATGGATAAGAAAGCTATGGTACATATACACAATGGAATATTACTCAGCCGTAAAAAGATTACATTTGAATCAATTCTAATGAGATGGATAAAACTCAACCCAGAATTCTATATACAATGAAAATATTCTGTGATATAGGAGGCAAAATGAAGATAATTTTGAAATAATGATAACTAAGTGAATTTATTGCTGGCATACCTGTGCTTCAAGGATTGTTTTAAAAAAAGTCCTTCAGATTGAAGAGAAATAATACCAGGTAGGAATTTACCTCATTAGAAGAAAATAGCATCAAAATTTGTTAAATATCTGGATGATTCTAAATAGCTTCTTCTGATTACTTTAAAAATACATGTACTATTTAAAGCAAAATTAGTTTTTCTTGTGAAGTTTTTATGTTTGTTAGGTATGTTGCCATTGCTAAGTAATGTCAGTCATGTCCAACTCTGTGCGACCCCATGGAAGGCAGCCCACCAGGCTCCCCCATCCCTGAGATTCTCAACAGCACTGAAGTGGGTTGCCATTTCCTTCTCCAGTGTGAGAAAGTGAAAAGTGAAAGTGAAGTCCCTCAGTCATGTCTGACTCTTAGCGACCCCATGGACTGCAGCCTACCAGGCTCCTCCATCCATGGGATTTTCCAGGCAAGAGTACTGGAGTGGGTTGCCTTTGCCTTCTCCATTGTTAGGTATGTTACATAACTATAACTTAAATGAAGGGTGATAAATGGACCATCTTGGTGATAGGGTTTCTAACTTAATTATTCTTAAATAGTACAATATTAACTCTAGCGATACCATTAAACATTATGGATGTATATTAAAATATCTTGAGCAACAAACAAACAAACAAAAATGACCAGAAAAGTATAGCTACAATACCAATAGGGTAATTAAAATGTAATCCTAAATCTTCACATAATCAAAAAGAAGTCGAGAAAGAAGTAGATACCTAAATCACAGACAGAAGGATAGTGTCAAAAAGCAAATGAATAAAAGCATCAGGTCTAATTTCAACCTAAAATTGTCAACCATATTAATAACTGTATTGAAGTTTCATATAGCAAAGACTCTAACTAAAGGTCAGAGATTGTCAGATTTTTAAAAGGAAAATCAAAATATTTTTTGTCACAGGGATATACTTTAAACAAATAGATGGAAGCTGAAAGCAAAAAGAAAAAAATACATGATGCAAACAACAAGCATAAGAAATTGAGAATCATTTTAGAAAGAACTAAAAATCAGATATGTGTATGTACCTAATGTCAGAATCTCAAAATACTCAATACAACGTTGATAAACTTAGAGAGGAAGATATTCCACATAGTCAAAGACTTTTTCTTTTCGCTTTTGGCAATTAATAGAACTAGAAATAAAACTCAGTAAAGGCATAGGTGATCTGAATGGTTCTACCAGCCCTCTTGACCTAATTAATATTTACACAATACTATATACAGTGATTTTAGAATACACAATTTTTCAAGTACACAATTTTTCTGTATTGTGTGTCCATCAATACAGACTATATGTTAAACTATAAAGTAAATCTAAATACATTTTCAACATTCAAATTATACAGAGAAATTCTCTGACCACAGTGGAAACTAGGAGCTATAAGATAATAGTATGATATCAAGGAAAACATAAAACACTTGGAAATTAAATTAAAAACTACTAAATAATTCATTCAGGTATGACTTAAATCAAATCCCTTATGACTATGCAGTGAAAGTAAGAAATAGGTTTAATAGTCTGGACCTGACAGACTAAGTACCTGAGGAACTATGGATGGAGGTTTGTGACATTGTACAGGAGACAGAAATCAAGACCATTCCCAAGAAAAAGAAATGCAAAAAAGCAAAATGGCTGTCTAAGGAGGCCTTACAAATAGCTATGAAAAATAAGAGAAGCAAAAAGCAAAGAAGAAAAGGAAAGATACACCCATTTGAATGCAGCATTCCAAAGAATAGCAAGGAGAGATAAGAAAAGCCTTCCTCAGTGATCAATGCAAAGAAATAGAGGAAAACAATAGATGGAAAAGACTAGAGATCTCTTCAAGATAATTAGAGATATAAAGGGAACATTTCATGCAAAGATGGACTCAATAAAGGACACAAATGGCAGGGACCTAAGAGAAGCAGAAGATATTAAGAAGAGGTGGCAAGAATACACAGAAGAACTGTACAAAAAAGATCTTCACGACCCAGATAATCACGATGGTGTGATCATTCACCTAGAGCCAGCATCTTGAAGTGTGAAGTCAAGTGGGCCTTAAAAGCATCACTATGAACAAAGCTAGTGGAGATGATGGAATTCCAGTTGAGCTATTTCAAATCCTTGAAGATGATGCTGTGAAAGTGCTGCACTCAATATGCCAGCAAATTTGGAAAACTCAGCAATGGCCACAGGACTGGAAAAGGTCAGTTTTCATTCCAATTCCAAAGAAAATCAATGCCAAAGAATGCTCAAACTACTGTACAATTGCACTCCTCTTGCACACTAGTAAAGTAATGCTCCAAAATCTCCAAGCCAGGCTTCAGCACTACGTGAACTGTGAAATTCCAGATATTCAAGCTGGTTTTAGAAAAGGCAGAGGAATCAGAGATCAAATTGCCAACATCCGCTGGATCATCGAAAAAGCAAGAGAGTTCCAGAAAAACATCTACTTCTGCTTTATTGACTACACCAAAGCCTTTGACTGTGTGGATCACAATAAACTGTGGAAAATTCTGAAAGAGATGGGAATACCAGACCACCTGACATGCCTCTTGAGAAACCTGTATGCAGGTGAGGAAGCAACAGTTAGAACTGGACATGGAACAACAGACTGGTTCCAAATAGGAAAAGGAGTACGTCAAGGCTATATACTGTCACCCTGCTTATTTAACTTAAATGCAGAGTGCATCATGAGAAACCCTGGGCTGGAGGAAGCACAAGCTGGAATCAAGATTTCTGTGAGAAATATCAATAACCTCAGATATGCAGATGACATCACCCCTAATGGCAGAAAGTGAAGGAAAACTAAAGAGCTTCTTGATGAAAGTGAAACAGGAGAGTGAAAAAGTTGGCTTAAAAGTCAACATTCAGGAAACAAAGTTCATGGCATCTGGTCCCATCACTTCATAGCAAATAAATAGGGAAACAGTGGAAACAGTGGCTGACTTTATTTTTTTGGGCTCCAAAATCACTGCAGATGGTGACTACAGCCATGAAATTAAAAGACACTTACTCCTTGGAAGGAAAATTATGACCAACCTAGATAGCATATTAAAAAGCAACAAAGGTCTGTCTAGTCAAAGCTATGGTTTTTCCAGCAGTCATGAATGGATGTGAGCGTTGGACTATAAAGAAAGCTGAGTGCTAGAGAATTGATGCTTTTGAACTGTGGTGTTGGAGAAGAGTCTTGAGAGTCCCTTGGACTGCAAGGAGATCCAACCAGTCCATCCTAAAGGAGATCAGTCCTGGGTGTGGAAGGACTGATATTGAAGCTGAAACTCCAATACTTTGTTACCTGATGTGAAGAGTTGACTCATTTGAAAAGACCCTGATGCTGGGAAAGACTGAGGGCAGGAGGAGAAGGGGACGACAGAGGATGAGATGGTTGGATGGCATCACTGACTCAATGGACACGGATTTGGGTAGACTCCAGGAGCTGGTGATGGACAGGGAGGCCTGGTGTGCTGCGGTTCATGGGGCTGCAAAGAGTCGGACACGACTGAGGGACTGAACTGAACTGAAAAAATTCATAGATTAGAAAAGAAACTACAAGTGAAATAATTAAATATTTCCAACTAAATGATAAGGAAAATTGAGCTCACTAAAATGTATATAATGAAAATAAACTAGTGCTTAGACAGAAATATGTAGCTTTAAATAGGTACATTAGGAAAGAAAGAGATTTAAAATTAATGACTTAGATTTCTATCTTAAGAAGTTAGAAAAACAGAACAGCTTAAAGCCAGGATAAGTAACAAACATGAAATAAGGAGGATATCAAATGGCAATCAATGAAAGAGAAACAAACAATACAGAAAATTAAAACAAACTAGACTTAGCAATATTGATGAAATATAATACAGAGAAAATGGACTCCCAATATCAAGAATAAAAGAGATTGTCATTTTGAATTCCATGTATATTAAAAGGACAGTAAGGTAATTTTATGACCAATTTTATGCAAGAAGTTTGTCAACTTAGATAAAAAAATGAATAGTTAAAAAATATACATAATCCTAATTGATCAAGATAAAACAGAAAAATATGTTTAGCCCTACACATTTTAAAGATGATGAACTTGTTTTCCAAAATCTGTAGGCACTCCAGGCTCACATGATCTCTTTCAAAAAATTCCCTCAAATGTTTAAAGAAAAATTATCACCAGTCTTAAGCTAGACAAAAAACAGCAGGTAAGATTTACCAAGTTATTGCTACAAAGCCTAATATTACAATGTTACAATTCTAATATTAAAGTCTTACAAGTAGAGTACAAGAAAATCGCATCCCCTCAAATCTTTTAAAGTATTGGAAAAGATATTACCAAAATAATAGCAAATCAAACACTTCCTATCAGGAGGATACTACATCAAAATTAAGTAATGTAAATATGGAAAAATTAATTTTATTTTTATATGCCAGTAGCAAAACACTAGAAAATGAAATTCAGAAAACCAATTCACTTCATCATAGCAACAAAAGCTTCTAAGTAGTAAATTAAACAAAAGATAAGTAAGACTTCTATCCTGAAAACTGAAAAACTGAGAACATTTTAAGAGTTCTAAATAGACAATTCATGTATTTCACTGATTGGAAATTTTTTAATTATATGCAGAAATGCAAAAGATTGACTCTAAAGCTATATTGAAAAAATACAAAATTTAAGTAGAAGACTTAAACTATACGACTTCAAAATTTACTTCCAGTCAAAACACTGTGGGACTATATAAAAGTTGATAAAATAAGGAGCTCCCAAATAGATCCTTATTTTCAACAAAGATGCCAAATTCCAATGGAGAAAGGAAAACTTTCAACTAAAGATTAGTTATATACATATATATATATAAATATGTGTTGTGTTTCTGTGTGATAGATTATTACAAGATATTGATATAGTTCCTTCTTGTTGTTTAGTCGTTAAGTCATGTCCAAGTCTTTTTCAATGACCCTACCAGGCTCTGCTCTCCATGGGATTTTCAAGGCAAAAATAGGGAAAGTGTTGCCATTTCCTTCTTCAGGGGATCTTCCTAACCCAGGGATCAAAACCACATCTTCTGCATTGGCAGGCAGCTTCTTTACCATTGAGTCACCAAAGAAATCCATAGGTGCTTATGCTATACCGGAAACTGTCATCTGTTTTCTCATATATTCTATGTATGAGTGATATGCTGTGCTCAGCGGCTCAGTCCTGTCTGACTCTCTGAGTAATTTACATACATTAATTCTCTACTCCTGATTTATCCCCCCGTTACTCTTTGGTAACCATACGTTTGTTTTCTGTGCTGTGACTCTTGTCCTGTTTTTTTAATACAGATTCGTTTGTCCTATTTTTAAATTCCACACATAAGCAATATCGTGTCATATTTGTCTTTCTCTGTCTTACCTCACTTAGTTATTTTCCAAGTCTTCCCATGTTGCTGAAAATGGCAATATCTCATTTATTTTTAGGGCTGAGTAATATCTCATCATGCGTGGGATATTATATATATATCCCACATCTTACATATCAATATCAATATATATGTGTATATATAGTGTATATACACAATATATATATATGTGTGTGTATATATATATATGCCACATCTTATATATCAATTGCTGTGGAAAATTCTGAAAGAGATGGGAATACCAGACCACCTGACCTGCCTCTTGAGAAACCTGTATGCAGGTCAGGAAGCAACAGTTAGAACTGGACATGGAACAACAGACTGGTTCCAAATAGGAAAAGGAGTACATCAAGGTTGTATATTGTCACCCTGATTATTTAACTTCTATGCAGAGTACGTCATGAGAAACTCTGGGCTGGAAGAAACACAAGCTGGA